>NC_070607.1:58316830-59566830 GCF_027172205.1 Podarcis raffonei
TTTGATTAATTCCTCTTAAAGGAACCACCATCAACATGATTTTGATTTTCTCCCAGCAGCCTGATTTAAATTGGTAATAGGCTTCCCTGTGGATGGATATAAACAATCTGTTCCCGTGTTTAGAAAGATGTGTTAGGTATAAAGTCTTGTAAAGAGCTGCAGTATATCAATTCTCTTATCAACATATCATGCGAAAGCTTCAGAATTATTTGCCTGCTTTGCTTCGCAGTTTGTTTGTGAGGGGAAAAGTTATCTCCCCCGCCCCACCCCTTGTGGGCAGAGAAGTAAACAGCCTACACAGGCATGAACAGGCTTATGCAGAGCTGGAAACCATTCAGAGCATGTCATATATTATATATCTATTTACTGGATTTATATCCCACCTCTGCCTTCAAACATGGTTCTCCCCCTCCTCATTATACAATATGAGGCAGCTGCCTCGGGAGGTAGTGGCTGTTAGGGACAGTGGAGGCTAGTCCATTAAGACACCACCAACCCTGTTCTGCCCTCAGCCAGCAGCCACTAGTCTGCCATCTTACTTACAACCAGGCGTTGCCCGTGAGTTGCCTCCTCCTTAGTCTTAGTCCTGCCCTAGTAGAACTCAACAGCGAGAAGCATGGAGACAAAACTAGAATTCATTGGCTGTTGGCTCCACTCTATTGCTTGTCTCCCTGCCTTTCACCCTCCCAACCCCAGTGGTTGCTGGTATGTCTCAGAGCCCACTTCAGTTTACTGCTGCTTAGCTTTAAAGTCCTGTACAACTTGGGACCTGAGTTTCTGAAGGGCTGTCTTTTTTCACATGTACCTGTTGAGGGACAGAGATCATCATCATTGGAGGTTCTTCTCCAGGTTTCTCCACCTTTCAGGAGCTACACATTTGGTGATCCTTGCCCAGAAAAGGGCCCTTTTGGCTGTGGCTTTCACCTGAGAGTCTCTCCTGGTACTCAATCCTGTTTCATGCCAGGCAAACACCCCTTAAAAAAACCTCCTAGTCCCCTCAAAATATCAGTTCATCTGACTGCTTTGTTCTTCTCCAATGCTTCTTACTTTTATTCTTCCAGAGTTTTAATTTCTGTTTGCTGATTTGATATGTTGTTCTTTTATTGCTTTGTAGTGCAATCTAATACACGTCACCTCAGAAGTATGTCCCATTGAGTGGGATTGGTTTTCTTTTGAATTGATTGTGAGTTGTCCTGAGAGCCTTTGCAAGGAGGGAATGTACATTCTAAATATAAAAAAAAACTATTGGGAAACATTTCCCCCCTGAATTTAAGAAAGCATATTAACAAAATAAAGTGGCAGGCTTTCAAATTGTTGCCATTTGGTCCTGAGTTGTAGACAGCTGTTAGTATCACGCAGAACTTCTACCCAAGGTGGAAAATTTAAATGCCAATTTAAGACCTTTAACAGTGATTATCTTCCATCTACTTGTGGTCTGTCTGTCCCCCAACTGCCCAAGAAAGTCTCCATCCTAGGCTGTAAGATTTTGGACTGTGGTAGTGTAGACACACCAACCTGTAGTAAAGATCATGCTCTAATGTGCAAGATTCACTACACCTTCCAAGCTCTGGAGATGGAGCAGACAGAACCACTAATGTCATCTCAGGCAGTTGTTAAGCAAATAATACATTAAATGCATACTCCATCCTTCTGACTGCATCTGTCCTTTTATGAACAGTTTGTCCTGCCTTTTAAGATTGGATCTGTTCCCAGTCCTACAAAGCGAAGAGAGGGGAATTTATGTGCTGTATCCAGATATCCCTCTTTTCAGAGGTTTAATAATTCCCCCCACATCGACCACAAGCTAATGTAGGGACTGTGTGAACAGAGCACCCCACCTGTGTTTTATGATTCCAATCACAGCTTGACTAATGGCAACAGAATCATAAGTTCAAGCATGCCAGCATGACAGAACTGGTGCATTCTGGGAATGTTGTTCTGGCATCAGACAAGCTGATACCCACCAGGCTTCCAATCTCAATGCCAGAGCCTGGCTCATCTTTGTAAATTTGGCACTCTTTCAACTGAAATGTCCCCCCTCCCTCCCTCAGCTCTACATACACTGTTTATCTTTCTATTAAAGGCAGAGGAGAAAATTCTTCTTTATCCTGTCAAATTACACAAATGGGCCTAACTGTCTCAGTATTGTAGTACTATAGCATTGTCATTACCTAGATTCTTGGCTCACCTCATTCTTAAGGCTAAGAGTGGGTAACAAAATTAAAAAAAAAACCAGTCCAAAGCCAGGTTAAGAATAAATATATTTCCAAATAAAATATTAAGTATGTCAAAAGCTGGCTCAAATCCAAAGAACTCACAGCACTTTAGGACTTCTGAGGAACTGAGGCAAATAGTATTGACAAGAGATGGTCTAGGCCTTACTGACCAAGTAAAAACTGACAAATCACCAGGTCCAGGTGGCATCCACCTGAGAGTTCTTAAATAACTCAAATATGAACTTTTTGAAACTCTAACAAATATATGAAACTTGTCCCCAAGATCAGTCTCCATACTGGAAGACTGGAAAATAGCCATTGTAAGATCAACTTTTAAAGGGGGATCCATGGTGGATCGTGTAAATTACAGGCCATTTAGCTTAACACCTGCTCCAAGGAAACTCATGGAAAATGTTTTTAAAGATCAAATTATCAAGCATATAGAAGAACATGCCTTGCTGAAGCAGAACTAGCATAGCTTCTGCAAGGGTAAATTATGTCCTATTAACCTATTAGAATTTTCTGAGGGTGTTGACAAGCATAATAACCTGTCCAGTCAGAAAAATGCACGACTGAATTGAATGACGCTTACTCCCAAGTATCTGTGTAGAGGACTGTAGTCATGCAATCTTAGCCAACTGTGCATAAGATTATCTTATAAATTGGGTGGTTGTGTGTTGTAAAGCTGCTGTTTGTGGGGAGTATGTCAACACAGCTGCCTGCATTTTTGGAGGTTTTGCCCTTTTGGTTTCTGTTCATCTTTCCTTTTTGAGTCTGAGCCTAGACAGAAGCCTTTTTCTTCATTTGTGACCTGACAATCCCAGCACCCAACTCGGATCACCTCTGGATAAATTTAATTATTCCCAATTATCTCTTATTTTAGCCTAATATTATTTATTTTCATACAGTCTAGATGTCACAATGGGGTTTGTTCAACACTCAACATGGGATACCACCATAGATGTGGGAGCTTCCCCTGCAGCTATTACACATGTGGAAAAAGCCACAATGTAAGCAATCCCTAGAAGGATTTCAGGATGCTTCCTAGAAGCCTTCACAACTCTTTTCCAAGACTACTCTCAAGAGGTCTTCTGGAGGTGGATTACTTCACAGTCAGTCATCAAGTACCAGATGTTGCTTTTTCCTCTTTCAAAGAAAACAGCAGACGTTTGGCATCTATTCTGCATGTGGGTTGGATCTTGTTTTGAGTCCTCCTTTAGTGACTTGTCTGCCACTGATCTGCACTGCACGAAGCCTACCAAGATGCAACTCGTCTGTCAATTAAGTCCTAAGGTGGCATCATCTCTTTTAAGCAGGTTGTCTAGCATCTCCATTCCAATGGTTGAGATTTCAAGACTTGACCAGGCTGTTTTCAGTGTCACAAGTGGAGGCATACAAACAAACTATTATGCTTCCATCTAGTGTGCTTTAACAAATGTTTGTTTAACAACAAAGTTATATTTTCTGTTTTATTGTTCAAGCTCTTTGGTTTGTTTGTTTTTCTATCTCCTAATTTGGGACTTCCTAAATATCAGGGCTCTGTTGTCATTCCCTTACTGGTTCCATCTTCATTTATTTTATAAATTCATTCTGTGCCTCTTTACCTGTTTCTAAGGTTTCCTGCTCATCTGTTCTTCTTTGTGGAATATTGCCTATTACAACCTTCATCAACCTGGTGGCCTCCAGATGTTTTAGGGCACAATTCAGATGTTTTGGGGCACTGGTGAGGCTTGGCAGGATGGTGAAGCCACTATGGCACCTCTAGTCTGTCTGCTCACAGCAGCCGTGGTGGAAGGGAAGGCAGGGTGATTGGGCCTGATCCTTGCCCCAGCTTCAGGCTGGCATTGTGATTGGGCTTGGATTGCATGACAGCAACGAGAATGGTTTAGAATCCAGCAGATCCTGGGCCAGCCCCCTCTTTGCCCCCATAATGCCCTATTTGGGGGCTTCCCACTATCCCCTTCTGGCAGAGTCACTGAAAGTCAGTCTTCCACTCACCTGTTTGGTGACTTGTGAGAGGCCATCTCAGCCAGCAGAGCTGTGTGGATGGACACCTCTCTTCAGTTCAATCCCTTTTCCCCATACTGTTCAAGGAAGGTTTGGATTTGTCTATCCAAAATTAATTACAACCCTAACTTTTAAAGGTGCATTATAACTTTAATTTACTTGTAATAGGAATTTGGTGTGGTGCCAAGTGAACAATTATCTCTATGCTTTTGTATGTTAAAGATAACGCTTTTAGTGAGGACTAATGGCTAGAAAAATTTCTTTAATGGCTTTTGACAAGTGGAAGTATTAGGTATTTTGCCCTGCTTGGATAGTAACTGAAGAGAAATGATCTGGCAATTGGAATATAGAGGACAAAAATCAGTTTTGCAGCTATCTGAAAGAAGACGAAGAAGACGAAGACGAAGAAGAGGCAGCAGAGGAGGAGGAGGGAGCAGTGGCTTGCAGGTGTGGGTGGTACTCCAAAGGCTACATTTCCCCCCGCCTCCCCACCCCGGGAACTGATGCAGCTTTAAAGATTAGCACTGTCTGTCTTGGTGCTTGCCTGCTTTCCTATATTCAACTTGTAAATTTGAAAATAAACATCAGAAGGAAAATGCTATATAACTATCCAGCCTGTGCACATAAACTGAGCCTAGAACTTCCTACTACTCAGGGGAGTGGGAGTGTGTAAAGCACACTGTCATCTAAAATATAGACAATTTAAACCACAAATTTCAACTTGCATCCTAGCCTCTAAATTATTTCTCCCAATATTGAAATGGGTGGCATTCTTGCTCCTGGAAATGGAGATCAGAAAGACCTCCCAAGGATTGATTCCCTCTCTACCCCCCCTCCCCTTTATTTTCCTCCAGGAGAGATTTCATGCCAGGCTGAATAAAGTAAATAATATGATATTACAAAAGACTGCAGTATAGTATATTAGATACCACAGTACCATTACAGGGTGTCTGTCAGCACCAATCACCATGACTGATGACTTATCAGAAGCAGACCTGACATTTCCAAATGAGCTGTTTTGATAGAGATGTCATTTAAAAAAAAGCTATCTTAACATAAAAAGAAAACCAGATATAAACTCAGATGTACATGGAAAGCAGCTGTCACCTTTGCATTACCTATTTATAGGATTCCCACCTAGGCAACAAAACATTTGATGTTTTCTAAAACTAAAGAAATGAAAAGCAGCTGAATATCCCAAAGGAAAAACTTTGTTAGGATACTCTCTCAGATCAGAAAAGCTGGTACCTAGAGGTATGCTATACTCATGTTTTGCTGAATCTATTGCCTTCCATTTCAGACCTAGGTTGTTGTTGTTTACATTACATCTCCAGCTGTGAGAGGTGGAGAGCAATTATGTAAGACAGGAGTGGCAAACCTGTGGCCCTTTTTATATGTTGTTCAATTACAATTCTCCAAATCCCTGACCATTGGGCTATTCTGGTTGGGGCTGATGGAAGATGGAAACCAGCAACAACTAGATGCCCCTGGGTTCCCCATCCCTGATGTAAGACAATAAAAAACAAAGGAAGGCTGCCAAACACCTGAACTTGGAGAGATATCTGAAAAATAGCCATGAGTAAGTGTCAATAGCTGGTTGCTTCAGTTGTTATAGATTGAATGCCTGCTTCCATGCATGGCTGTAGGAAAGGCAGCTTCCAATCAGTAATGGCTGGTGTGATGGAACAATGGTGCAGAATATGCCTACCAACCCTACTGTCATGCGCCAAGAGTCAGCTTTGCCTGATGAACATCAGCCTGAAGGGGGTGACTCCACCTGCAGCTGATCAACCTTCAAGGATTCAGAGGAAAAGGCACTTATGAGAACCAGTTGGCTTCAGTCTTCTTAAGCAGAGCTTCCAGCAGCAGTCAGATGCTTTTAACAATTCCTGGTTCTACCTTGCTGCTTTCTGCTTGTCTTGACTCTTGACCCCATGATCATTGGTCTCCTTAACCCTTGGACCATCTGACCATGCATGGGTGGCACTGGGGTCTAAATCACTTAGTCTTTTGGGCTTGTCGATCAGAAGGTCGGCGCTACAAATCCATGCAACAGGGTGAGCTCCTACTGCTCTGTCCCAGCTCCTGCCAACCTAGCAGTTCAAAAGTATACCAATGCAAGTAGATAAATAGGTACCACTGCAGTGGGAAGGTGAACAGCATTTCTGTGTGCTATGGCTTCCGTGATGGTGTCCCTTTCTGACAGAAGTGGTTTAGCCATGCTGGCCACATGACCGGGAAAGCTGTCTGCAGACAAACACCGGCTCCCTCAGCCTGAAGCCAGATGAGTGCAGCACTCCATAGTCGTCTTTGACTGGACTTAACCATCTAGGGGTTCTTTTCCTTACCATACTTTAGGGTTTGACCTAACTTCAGATGCTGACTCTGCCTTCAGGCAGGTATACCTCAGAGACACTTCTGGTTGGCTGGTCTCCCACTCCACTGAGCTCTGCACATTGTTGCTCAGCAATGAGACTACAACACCTATCATCGCTGCACCTCACCTGAATGGGGTTGAGGCGCAGTGGGTGGTGGTCATGTCAGGACTGTGCTGACACACCAGCAGAGCCCATCCAATGCTCTTGCTGGTGTGCTCCTACAACCCTGACCTTACTGCTTCCCAGTCCCACCCTGCTCTGTCCAGTTAAGCTGCAGCTATGCTGGTGCTGGGAGAGCAGCTCAGCAGCATCACACCACACTCCTTGCTACTGAAGCCAATGGAATAGGTTTTTTTCACAAGGGGATATATGCACAGGAAATGACATAGAAATTTTACCACCTAAAAATGATTGTATGAGCAACTGACCCAAAGCATTTGAGCCATGCAATGGTTAGCTGACTTTAGGGATAGGCGGGTCAGTCTAAATTTCGTCTGTGGCTATTTTGTGTGTGGCCAGTAGTCTGTCCCATTCATTTCCCATGTCTTTGTGTTTCTGTGTGTCCACCTTAAAAAAAACAAAAAACCCTACATTTTGCAAAGTGGTCTGGGGCAGCTGCATTTAATCACCTTCCCTTTTCTTTAAAAGGTTGTAGCTATCTTAAATGGCTAGAAAGTGCAGCAGCCGCTGAACACCTTAAAATTGGGGTCGCAGAAGCCCCTTGGGGCAGGGGGATGTATGGTGTGCCACCCCTCCCTTGGACTGTACAGAATATAGATCCCATTTGCTGTTGTGGGTTATATACTGTAGCACCCCATGGGGATTCTGTGGCCCCATTTTCAAGGTGTGTGGCAACTGCTGTGATTTCTAGCTGTTCCAAGGAGATAGAACCTGGGGGAAATGGAATTGGGGTTGGGAGGCTGGGACCTGAAGGTTTATAGGCAGATCTTCACTTGGAATTCTAAAGCAAACCACATCTAATTCCACATATTAAGCTGGGAGCTACAGAAAAGGCAAACCACTCTGGAACGCAGAGCCTCCAAATTCCTCAGCCATCCTTGGCTGGCATAGTATGGCATTTGCTTCCTCCTTTATGTGCTTGTCTCATCTGTCCTCCTGATTCCCTTTCCATCCTTTGTTCTCCCTTCTTTCTACATTGGCTCTGATCTTCTGGTGTGTGTGTGTGTGTGTGTGCGTGTGTGTGTGTGTGTGTGTGTGACTTAGCTTTTTGGATCCTGATTATAAACTGTTCTTTTGTGTTGGTTCAATTCTGTTTGCCAGGTGAGAGGGCATCTAGGCCAGCATTTGATTTTAACTCATGGAGATGCCTGTTCTTTTCCCGCTAAAGGTAGGGGTGGGTGGGGAGAGAAGGGAGGAAATCACACTAAAATTCAGTAATGCCATTTCTAATCCACATAGGAAAAATCACTCAATTTACTCATTAATATTTAACACTTTAATTTATGCAAATTAAGTAGCCTACTATCTACAGCTAGGCCAAAGTCAGGGTGGTTTGGGGGCGGGGAGCCATCCAGGTGGTAGCTATGCCTATTTCCCAAATGATGAAGTTGTTTTAGTAACGTTTATGCCTCCCCTGGGGCACTGTTAGAGCGGATTCATTAATGTTAGTAAAGTGCTCTGAGACTCTCCTTAGGGATGGAAGGACCCTGAAATATAATAATAACTTTTGTCCTCCCCTGCTCTTGATTGCTTCTGTAAATAAACGAATTAATTAGGTAAAGTAATACTCTGATATTTGACTACCTCTCTAGAGGGAAAACTGGCCAAGAGCCTGAATATTCGAACACTACTTAATAATAATAATAATCCACCCCACACACCTAGGGTAACAGATACTTCCATGGAGCTGACTTCTGTATTTACCTTCAAGGCAGAAAGATAGACAGCATACATTTCAAACAGTGCAATCCCAACAATGTCTGTTCATAGGTAAGTCTTATTGAATTTGATGGGGCTTACTCCTAGGTAAAAGGGGTTGGGATTGCAACCTTCATTAGCAGGCCCTACTTAGGAAAGTCCATTTGCAAGCCTGGGACAGTAAAAAAAAAAGAAAGAAGAAGAAGCACCAATCACACCACTAATGCAATCTAGGGTTGTGGCCAGGCCATGACATTTTGCTGCCTGTGCCTCAGGTTCCCATAGGTCCAGAATTTCCCAGACATAGCTGAGATTCAGCTGTCAGAAATAGTGTCTGGGAGGAAATCGCTACCGCGTCTCAACAACTTTGCCAACTTTTTGAAATATGGCAACCCTACCTGCGGCGAAGGACAAAATGGCCCCTCCCACTCCTCATTCTATGCACAGAAGTAGTTGAATCTTACATCAACAGCGGTGATGACTGTGATAAGATCTTACCTTCCACTGTCAGGATAGAATGCTACCTTTGGGAGCACAGGGCAGGTTGTGTGCGTCACACACAAAACTCTGCCACCCAACAACTCACCACACTCCCTGCCTCTGCTCTAGGATCTGATGCCAGAGGTAGCTGCCTCACTCTTGAGTAGAGGGATAACACTGGGCAACAACAAATTGTCTGCGTTTTTTCAGTTGATTTAGGACGAATCTGATGCGCTGAATCCAAAAATCACATTGGTTTAATTAATTGTATGTAGAGGTCCCACAGCTTAGAGGCAGAGGCGACATGACAGAAGAAGCAGGTAGATATATCCTAGTGCAAAGAATTTGGTTAATGTCTGCATCACCTCTCAACTCCTGCTTTAAGGTTATTTCACTCTTCCAGTACTGCCACTATCTTGATCTTCAAAAAATGATAGAGGTATGGTGGAGAAGTGTGGCAGCTCTGTGCCATTATGCATAGCTGTCAACGTTTCCCTTTTTAAAAGGGAAATTCCCTTATTCCGAATAGGATTCCTCGCAAGAAAAGGGAAAAGTTGACAGCTATGCATTATGGCATAAGTTCTACAAGATGCTGGGGGGCAGGTGGGGGGGGGGAGCCAGACGTACAAATTGTATTTTCACATCTAGTTCAGGCCTCCTTCAGAGAAGAAAACAATTAGCTAAATTGTTTGAGATGCTTTCTTTTAATTGTAGCTCTCAAGTCAAGAATGTGTTTTCTTCTATCTGCCTTCACCCACATTGTTGTATGGGAAGGTTTCCCCCTGTAAATGGGTTCCACCCACACAGGTTTCTGAAAGAAAGGCTGCTTGGAGTTTTCCAGCACATTATTTTCTGGGGAAAAAATATATCAGCACAACCAAGTCCTTGTACTTCATAATGATTCACTGAGACAAAGATTGTGTGTGTGGTTTTTTAAAAAAGAAATGTTGAAGCTATATTCTCTGTAGGGAACCAAAATTAGGTTTCTATTGAAACACCACCACACATCTGGTCTGCTTTCCAGTTGAATACTTGGGCTCCTGTCATGAGCGGCCGAGCAAGCCAATCAGGCGCCTGGGGTGGCACACGTGCCCTGCACCCAGGGGCACGGCCAGCCACCGCAGGGTGGGGCAGGATGCTCCATGGGGCCTCCAAGGAGTCTGCCTGCCTCCTCCCACTCAGCTGCCCTACAGCTGAGGGGGAGGTGGTGGGTGGACCATTTGGGGCAGCAAGGAACCTGTGGGCACTCAAGCCACTGCGTCACTCCCAGGAGAGACGCATGGCTGGGGCGCACTGCAGGCCCCGCAGTGACTGCTGCCCGGCATTTTGTCACCCCCCTCAGTGGTGACACCCAGGGCGGTCCACCCCACCCCACCGCACCCTCCTTCCTCCACCCCCTGCCTGTCACCCAGACCCTTCCTGAATGCATATAGTGAGTCTTTCAACTGTGGACCATCTCAGAATAATACTGAGTGTCCAACTAAGACAGGGGTAATGGCAGCAGGAATGAAAGAGGGTTTTTAAAGAGCTTCAATCACAATAGGATTTCCTGCTTACATGTTTTGGGGTATGCAAGGTCCTAAATCAGGGTTAAGGGACCTGTGGGCCCCCCCATATGTTGTTCCCCAGCCCTGTTATATAATAATAATTTTATATAAATATTCTTGGTAGGGCAACACGGCCTCATAGAATGATCATGTTGCATCTTCCTAAAGATCTATCTAGACTCCTGGTTCCATTCTTACTATGGCTAGCAGATGCCCCAGGGAGATTCAGATGACAACGGCCACCCCCAGTGCTTGGTGACTATTATTACTGAACCGCATGAGCAGTTTTGTAGTTAAGGTATGCATGGGGTGAAGGCAGGAGAGAGGAGTTTTCCCCCTTTCTCATAATACTGGCAAACAGGACATTCTGGAAGATTTGGGTCAGAAAAAGGAAATACCTCTTCACACGGCACATAATGGAACAATTGAATGCCCTACTACCAAGCGTAGTGAGAGCCACTAAGTTGGATCATTTTAAAAGGTAAAATTCTAATTCATGGAGAAGAAGACTATCAATGGCTACTAACCATCATGGCATCACGACTATCAATGGCTACTACCTTCAGTTTCAGAGCAACATGGCTTTGAACATCAGTTGCTGGGAATCACAAGCGGAAGAGTGCTGCTGTTTATTTGTAAAAAAGCATTTAATACCAACCCTTCAGTGGGATCTAGAGAGGTTTACGTCATAATAAAACTGTAAAATAAAACACAAATAATAAACCACTAAAACAGTACAACCAATAAACTATTGCTCACAGGTCCTGCTTTGCAGGCTTCTCATAGGCAGCTTCTTAAGAAGCATATTACTGACATTGTCTATTTAGGCCACAAAAAAATCTTGTTTCTTATAAAACCAAGATGGATCACTCTGTCAGTATGGAGGTTACTGCAGAAGAGGGATTTGAGCTATCTAAATTCAGGGAAATTGAGTGGGAAATGACTGGATTACAGCTGTTTAAAAACTGGGGGCAGAATGGTTTGATGTTTTTAACTTCTGATGCTCCCCACCATTTCAGGTTATTTGGCCGGAAGTGCAAATGTTTCAGAAAATCCATGTGTCCTATGGAAATGGGCCTTTCATTTAACTTTTTGATAATCTATTGAATACTTTTAACACAGTTACGTTTTCAGTTCCTTTATCATTCAATAGATACACACAGACATTGTAGTTTCTATTTTGGAATAGAAACATCCCGAATAATTTGAACTTTCTAAGAGCTGCATTCACACACTTGAAAAGCCTTAAGGGAGCCTGTCAACATGCTTGTTCGGGACACCCAAACGTATACACTTTTGAACCTGTTGGGGAAGTAGGCTCCTAAGGAACAGTTAAGTTAGTCTGGTGCCAGGTGGACATCTGATTTCTGAGGCCCCTGTGGCTCTGTTCCTGCTGGAAGGCAGATTCCTTTCAGTTTGCTACAGCTGGCCCAGCAACTGGCATGATTTGCCAACTGAACAGGAATAGACTATGGGTAACACTAGATTGTTAGGTCTGGGTAGTGGTGGAGCACCCCTGGAAGGTTCCCTGGAAGGGGAAACAAAGCAATGACTTTGAGAAGTAACTCAGAAAGGAGATTTGTTAAGGCAAGGGTGCACAGGTATATGGACAGCGTTCTCTCTCAACTCACAGTGTGCCACGAGCCACTGATCTTCCCCTGCCCCATACAGACAATCTCTGTCCTCTGTGGTGGTGACATGTAGTCTATATAACATCATTAGCTATGTTGCAGTGTGAAATCAGCTAACTCAGCTATTATGTGATTCCAATTGGCTACAAAGACAGCAAAAAGACATGGAGGAGCAGAACAGAGGAGGAATATCATGGCTGAAAATAGGCACAGATAAAGTGCCATTTCTGTTAATGTCCTGCAAACACCCAATTTCACTCCTTTTTTGTCATGGTTAATACTTTTGGCCTAGCCCTAATTGCAATTAATGTTTTCATTACAGCCTATCAGTTTTGTTGCTAGTTGTTGTCACATGCTAACCCTGCGAAAGGTAGGTATGAAGTGGAAATTCAGTGTGAAAAATGGGAACAGTTGCAAGAAAAAGTGTTCATCATGAGCACTGACTGCAAGATGCATTGTGAGGCAAACGACATGCAATGCTTTCTGCTATATAAGAGCAAGTGGTTTTGCAGTTGGGATAGCAATTGTTTGCAAGGGATTTGCTTTGTAAATTCAGTAATCTAGATCTCCCTTTGGGAAATAAAAAATTAGGTGCAAAGCAACTAAATAGTTCTGATTATTGTAACCTGCCCTGGGATCTTAGGATGAAAGGTGAGATGATGATGATATCAAACATGAGAATGAAGAAATGTAGGATGAAAGAGCATCTACTTCAGAGAAGGATGATATTGCCACGAAAAACATGGTTTGGTCCATTTCCTTTTAAAAAAATCACGTAGAAAAGATGAATGCAGAGTGTGGGTACATGGAACAATTGTAAGCAAGGACAATATGTAAGACTGTACAACATCTTTACTGCTTGTATGGTGCTCAAGTTAAGCTAAAAGACTTAGCAGGCACAGGGCCAGCTTGGTTGGCTTTTACACTTCACCAAAGGGGGGGAAAGACACAAATTTCCGAGACTTCCGGGTTGGCGCCATTGTTTAATGGCGGATTCCCTCCGAGCTCCGGAGGGAATCGGCTCCGTAGCGTCTGGGTCTGGCCGCTGCGGCGAAGCGGGGACCCTTAAAATCACAGGCGCGGATGCCTGTGAACACAGAGACTCGGCGGGCACCATTTGCGCCCCCCCAATCCGCGACGGAGCCTTTTTAAAGGCTTCGGAACGGAGGCAGGGTGAGGCGTGGTGCTGAGAGTACTCCCTCGCCTACGGAGTGAAGCCGCAAGCCATTGACAGAGAGCGCCAACTTCTTTCAAGACCGACTGGACTCTAAAATATAAACCCGTGAGTAATACGGAGATTGGAACGTTAAAAAATTTTTAATTTTGGATCTGGAACGAGCGGGAAGGGGCTAAAAAGGAAGTCACCCCCCCTCTTTGTAAACAATTTAAAGCAAAGGACTGGGCAACTAAGGTCGAGAGAACCTGTTTTTTAGTAAAAAGATCTTGATTTCACGGTTTTGACACTATAAGGATTTACTGGAGGATAAGAAGAATCTGGGGACTGGAATTTCACCCCCCCCCGAGACCTGGGAACGCCCCAAGAGAAAGTCTGTTGCATGGAAGATTTTGACAGCTGTCAAGAGAGCTGCTAGTCAGCTAGTTGCCAGCTGGAAAAAGAGAACATTGTTTCTGCTGTTTTTGCTGGTTCACTTGGTACAATTTTGTTGAAAACAACGAGGGCTGATACAAAATAACTGGACTTTTGGTTTTGAGCTGAAAGGAACATTAAGGAACTAAAATCCCCCTAGAGGGGTAATAGGGATACTACATTACAAAAATGACTGGAGTACGTAAATTCCAAGCAGAACTGGACAGAACACTCGCTCTCTTGGGAAACTTGAAAGATGAATACAATGTTATGTCTACAAAGGTATCACTACTACACTGGTCAGTAAACAACAGTTTTGAGCCTGATAAGGACTTGAAACAGGAAGCCTATTTAACTGAACAAATAAATGAAACTGAAAGTGCAGAAATGATGGAGCAAGGTGCTGTTTTTGAAGAAAATGAAGGAGAAGCAGGAGATGTGCAGGAGTTAAAGGAGAGTTACAATATGAGGCCTGACATGATGATAAAAAAGGACAATAAAAATTGGATGTGGAAAGCCTGGTCTGAATGGGAGCCTGGAAAATGGAGAGATCTCCCTTGGAGGAGATCTGAAGACCTGAGGATTACAAATCTGCGGAAGGTGAAAGCTGGAGCCTTGGGGACATCTGGATCTGTAAGAAATTTGAAACAAGAGTTGGAGCCCCCCACAGGCTTTGCTTTTAAGTATGGAAGACTGGCTGGAAGTAACAAGGATTCTGCTGGGCCGGAGCCCCTCCGAGACTTGGGGTTTAACATTAAGGACCATCAAAGAGACCGGCAGAAAGGAACTGAGAGAGATAAAAGGGCCTCAGATGTGAGGTCTCCAGGCTAAATAAATAACATAAAGACTGATGGACATTGGTCGGGGACTGGAACCGGGAAAAGGGTGGGTGGAGGTTGGGAATCCAAAGGGCATATAAGGATAATTTGTTTTCTTTTTTTTTTTTTTTAATTAGTGGTAAGGAAATTGGGTAAATCGTGGAAGGGAAATTTTGGTCGACTTTAGGAAAAAGGTTTAAGAACAACTAATGAGGTATAAGTATTGATGTGTGTTTTTAATAAGGTAAAATTGGTTTCTTCTTTCTTAAATTAATTGAAAATAAGATTGTTAAAAATAAATGGAGGAAATGGAAAAAAGAAGCAAAGTAAAAAATGGTATGTTAGAATAAATGTATAAGTTAAGGTAAAGAAATAAGTTAAGGACTTGCTGAACTGACAATTTAAATTGGAATACAAGAAGGGGAGGTGTGAGGAGGTCTGAGAAATAAGGTTAAGAACAATAAGTATTAGAAACTTTATGTGTTTTTTCTATTCTTCTTTTGTTGTTTAATTTTGTTATGTATTTTTGTATTTTTCTTTTGTTCTGTTTATTTTTTGTTCTTGTTTGTTTTTTGAAAATGCTAATAAATATTTAATTAAAAAAAAAAAGAAAGACACAAATTTCCATAAAATTTGGGCGTGATAACACACACACACACAGAGAGAGGGAGGGAGAGATAGAGAGATGCAGAAATAGTTACTAATTAAATAGAAATAGAATCTTCTTCTTCTTCCTTTGGCAATCACTCGTAGCCGAGTAAGATTGTCTTCCATGAACACAGTTTTAATGTTGTGTCCGTAGGTGCCTGGAATATGCTCACCATAGAAGGAATACTGTGACTAGTGGCTTGGACTATGCACCTTCAGCCTCCTGTCTTGTTGCTAACTGTTGAAAGGCAGCTTCAAAGCCTCAGCTCTCCCTTTTTATGGCTTATTGCCTTACACCAACTCAGACTGGACAGCTCTTCCGTTAGAAGACTCTGCTCTGACAGCCCTTCAAATAGAGGACAGTCCTGTGCAGACTAGGGCACAGGGCCACCTGTTCATCTTTTGAATACTTTATTGTCAACTCAATGTACAGCCCATTTCGTGATTTTAATGCATGATCTCCATGCCTGCCTTGCCCTGACATCTAAGATGACAAATTTATGCACACTGATCTAATAATAAACACCCACAAACACACCGTTTGTTGGCTTTTTTCTTTTTTTTACAGTGAATGCAATGTCGGCCAGAGAGGTCAATGTTACCAGCTTTACTAGTGAAGATGAACAGCTTGTACATTTCATTTTAGCTATTAAGTACAGCACATGACAGGTGCTGCCTCTCTTTCCTTAAATCTAGCTTTTTGGAGCTTGAATGGATTTGGGAGAGACTTCTCTCATACACTGAATGCTTTTTTTTAAAAAAAAAATTGTAATATTATGATTTAAACATCGTACTGTGTGCATGCACACGAAAGCTTATACCCAGAAGAAAGTTAGTTGGTCTCTAAGCTGCTACTGGACAATTTATTTATTTATTTATTTCGACTGTGTCAGACCAACATGGCTACCTACCTGAATCTAGAATCATACAACTTTGTAAATAATAGTAAATGCCTTGGCAATTATAGGTATTGTCATGGCCTGGGATTCGGACTCAGATGCTGAACCTGAGGGATCCCAGCATGCACAGGATTCCCCGCCTCCAGAACCAGCTGAGCCAGGGCTGGGGCATGAGCCTGAAGGGTCCTCACCTGTGCTGGATCCTCAGGTGCAGGCATCAGCTGAGTCTGCTCTGGCTCCTGAGGTGATGGAGGACCCATTGCCTGCAAGTGCTCCACTCTCAGCCCCGTCAGAGGAAGCTGAGGTTGCCTATGGGTCTGGTAACCCTCCATCCTCTCCTGAGCTGCAGAGATTCAGGGCAGAGAGGCGGAGGGAACTAAGTTCCCGCAGGAGGAGTGCTCGTCTCCAGGCCAGGAGAGGCGAGTCACCAGAGGATCAGGGCCGCCCTATGCCTCGGGGCAGATAAAAGCCAGCCAGCCCCAGTCCCAAGTTGTGGGAGGAACATTGTTGGTTGCTAGTTCCTGCCTGAACCCTGTCCTGCTTTCCTACCTGAGCTCCTGACCTGCCCTGGTTCCCTGTTTGCAAGCCTGTTCCTGACTTCACCCGACTCTCTGCCCTGCACCCAGCTTCAGCTACTACGGACTGCTTCCATGTTGCAACTTTGACCACAGACCGGACTTGGACCTTGCCTCTCGGGTAACCCACGGGACCAGCACAGGTATACTGCTACTGAACAAAGAAGTTCAACTTCTTACTATTACATTTTCTAAATACTGATAGAACTAACTAACCTCCATGCAATTATCTAATTGCTTTAAAGTTGTCTGTGCCAGTTGCCAACTCAAGAAGACGACTCCATCGCTTGGATTGAAATTGTCAGTGGCTCAGTGGTTAGTGAAGTATGGGCAGACATGTTAAACTGCAGTATTTTTGTACACCGATAGAGGAAAAATGCCCTAGCATGATGCACTGAAATTACAAGAAATGGAATAAAATGACCCAGTAAAGCAACTGAAGAAGGACCTTGGCCATTTCCCAAGCATTCAATACCATTCTTCACTTTACAGCTCTTTGTTGCTGTTGTTTTTAAAACAGTCAAATCTGAAGTGCATTCAATTCACACACAAAAGAGGAAAGAATTCAAACATTTTTAAGCAAACAAGGTGGATGAAATGGAAGGTTAAGCTGCAAACAACTGACACCCAACATCTTAATTTCGTTGTCCCCAAAGGGGGCAATGACAATAAAGATATTATTATTATTATTATTATTATTATTATTATTATTAACACAACCAGCTTTTCAGCAAAGGGTCGTTCTTTTTCAGCCACAGAATAAAAAGCACCAAAATTACATCACAATGTTCAGAGACATCTTCGTTATGTACACACACAGAGAACACACCATCTCTCCAGAATATACTATAAGGGCTCTGTAAAACTGGTTTTACAATAGTGATCAATTTGCATGTGCGCGCGCGCACACACACACATATATAATATTCCAGTCTGTTTGAAGCAAGACTGCAACTGGTAGATTAATCAGTTGCAGATGGAGTTGACTGAAGTCCAATTTAATCAGAAGGATTGTGGTGTTTCAATGTGTTATGCTACTTTTCCTGTCACTATTGCATTAGCCACACCACACATTGAAAGCACATAGCTTCTCCCCCCCCCAAAAAAAAAGTCCTGGTGACTGTAGTCTGTCAAGTGTGCTGTGGGAATTGTAGCTTTGTGCTGGGTAAACTTCAGTCCCCAGAATTCTTTGTGTGACGCCATGTGCTTTAAATTTATTGGGGAATGTGAATGAATAGTAGTTTTTCAGTGCAACCCTATGCCCATTTATTAGGAAGTAATTCCCACTGAAAATGGAGGCTTTACTTCTGAATAAACATAAATAGGATTGTGCTGTCGTGCAGTTTAATAAACATTAGTTCACCTTCAGCATCTCCAAAAGTATTTAGTTTCAGTCTTTGTTAATAAGGAAATGTATTTAAATTTGAACAGTTAATCAATCAGTTAAATAGGAGATGGCTGGTCAACTAAAAATTATTTAATTGACTTGACAGCTTTAATTTAAACATACTTAATGATGGTAACTTTTTTATTACTTAAAATAATAACTATAAATATATTTCCCAAATCAAGAGATGTACATAATTGTTTACAACAATGCCGTCAACAACTGAGCACCGTTTTAAGGGACAGCTCCATTTAAAATCCAATTAAATGCTCACATTTTAATTTGTGGCTAATGAATGAATTGATTATGTGCACCAATTCATCAATTAGCAGTTTTAGTGCTAGCAAAAATAACATGAAGAGCAATTTGAGAGTATAACACAAGAAACCAAATGAGAGAATCGAGTCAGAAGGCAAAGTAAAATATTTATAGAACACCAAACGTTAGCATTGCTTCACTTCTAATTCTTGGGTCACTCGATGACAGCTTCCAATTTCATCCAAAAGGTTAAACAAAAAACAAAAAACCAACCCACTTCCCCCATTCATGTGCTTTCTTCTGTGCCCACATCTACATGGGCCACATTTAGTGTGCATATCCGTTCCTTACCAGCCTGCGAATGATCAGTGAGTGTTGCAGGCCTTGGTTTGAATACACCGGGACTTCCTTCTGGGTAAACATGAATCGGCTTGCACTATCAGCCCCTCAAAATTATGAGCCTATGTAAAAGTTATGAGATGCAGGCATGTGATTGACACATATACACACACTGGAAAATAAGTAATTCCATTCAAACCTGGAAATGGCAGGAGAGAGCTGGAGAGTTCTTGTGGCTCACAAGGACACCCTCCCCAGAGCCTGAAGAGGATGTAAGCAAGGGCACAGGAAGCCCCAAAGAGACCTGATGCGCAGCAGGGCTTTGTTTAGGCTGCTCAGCCTCCTCGCATAGCAGCTGGTGTGCGTGGTAGTACAGCAGCCGCATTCCTACATGTCCTCCAGCCTCCTGCCAGCCCCAGCGTGTCAATTCTAGTTGTAGATATTTTTAGACACAGTGTTTTTGGTCTGGAGTGGAGAGAGTGTACCAGAGAGGGCATCTAAAGGGTGTTCCCCACTTACACAATTTTTGCTTATAAGCACAGAGTCCTGGAACGCAACCCCCGTGTAAGTGGGGGGACACCTGTACTTCAAACACATTCAGGGCTTTTAAAGTTTTTACTTCTGGAGAGACCCTTATTTATTTTGATATATATAAGAATTTCAACCCTGCCCTTCTAATGGATATGCATTTCTCGGGGCAGCAAGCAGTATTTAAAATCACCATATCACAGCAGTTTCAAACAAAGTGTATTGGAATACAATGGAGGAAGGCAGATCAGATAAAACACAAAAACCTCAGGTAAAGGTGTCGATCTTCCCTGCAGAAGGCAGGTGGGTGAGTGAGTGAGTGGAAGGTCGCATCAGAAGACAACTAGAGAAGAGGCAATCGGAACTTCATGGGGCAAACTGTTCCAGAAAGAGTATTTATTTTTAGCTTTTAGAATTATATCATTATCTATATTTTGGACCTTCCACCTGCAATTATCACTGTTTTGAGACACTTCATGACCAGCTGAAATTCTCCCAGTGGAGACTCCCCCAAATCCTATGACTCATAATAAAATAACGGGCACTAGCAACCTTGACTGAGAGATGCGTACCATGAAAGGAATAGTCCTAGAAGAGTAGATAGCATTGTGGAAGCTGATAAAATATTGTTTTCCCCAAAGGCAAACAATAATATTCATTGTGAATGAACACTAAGCAGCTATTCAAACTATTCATAGAAGAGACAAAAAAGGAAGGTGGTTATTGCCTGAGGAAGCTTTCAGATGTGCCTTTATGGATATATGAAAGGAAAGAATCCCAGCTGTATTTTTTAATAAAGCACCAGAGAAGATAAAAAAGGTAAATTTCAAGAATCTCTGCTCAGAATGAAAATCTACCGTGGAAATAACATGGGAAGATATCCCCAACTGCTGCACAGATGAAATATCAAGTCCAATTCACCTTTGTAAAGGGACCCTTTGTGCTGATGCCCACAGAGTATTAACATTAAACACAGCAGGAAGACCAAAAATAATTCACACAAGCTGCTGAATTGAATGGACAGGTTCAGGGACAGCTTCTCAACTAGCCCAAACCCCACTGCTTCTTTGATTTATTCTAGCAAACCATCCAAGCCTTTAAAAAGACTCATAGAGAATGAATGTCCTTTGCTAATCAGACATTAAGCAGACAAGCCACATAGTTATGTACTTCTATGTCAAAGGCAGTTGTATGTGTGTGTTCACACCTAGGCTCTCAAAGCAGCAGAAGTTTACTCAAGTAGAAACTACAGCAGTAAAATACTTCACTTCTACCCACATTGCCAGCTTCTGTACTGTCTTCACTGCCAACTTAGCGGGATGTAAATTGAGGGCATATGGATAATACAGAAATCAATTATCTTACTGGAATAAACTCTACTGCTCTTTGGGAGTTTAGGTGTAATTGCACCAATAATAATAAACTGGCCTATCCAATGCATCTAGTCTCATGCAACTGCCACAACCCACATTTTCTTCTGCCAGTCCCTTTAATTCCTATTTTCTGCCATAAACCCCTCATCCATCAGCTCCTGGTCTTCCCTGCTTGTTTCATTACAAACCCTTAACCAAACCCATAAATCTTTGCCTCCTAAGTACATATTCCTCATGTCTTCTTGCCAGTAAAATAAAAGCTCACAGGAAAAAGAGAGAACAAGAGGGATGAACAGCTGAAACCAGTCTGGATCAGCGGCATCTTGAGAATTTGGATCCTACAGCATATATACAAATGGACTACTGTTCAGTGATGTTATGTATCACCAGTGGTTCATGGCAATTAATGCTGAGTACTTAAGTGCGGGAAAAGAGACTCAGAAAGTCTGGGACTTACTTAAGGGTAGGTGCTGCTTACAATGTAGCTGTTGATCATCCAGTGCTCACAACGGCAGAAAGGACAGGATGCAATTAACATTCACTGCATAAAATCGAAGCAACTTAAGGCTAGTTTGCTGAATCCTCAAAACCTTGATGAATGAAGCACTATGATTATGACTGTTGATAATAGCAGCTGGAAACTTGGTCTTCTAAAACCACCTCCCATTATCCAAATGACAGTGCCAGTCCTATGCAAGTAGGAAGATGAGGAGCTCAACCTTTCCTCAGCTGTGATGACCCCAAAAGTCTTGTACACCAGTGGGGAGACAACGTAGCTTTGATTTAGCTAATCTCAGGAAAGTGTGGCACCATCCCCTATTGAACAGATTGATGTTAAGCATATAGCTGATTTGAGGATGTGAATGGACTGTATATAATATATCTCAGTCTTTGGTTGTCAGCACTATTCTCAATGCAGATGGTTCTGAGGACCATGCAGATAAGTGATGATGCTTGATGAAATCATGCAAATGAAACATAATGAATGGGATAAGGTAGACAGGGTTAAGAATGCTAATCTGCAGAACATGGTTTCTTGTGTTGGGACTCATCAAATGAACACTATGGCCCAGCAGAAGTACAGAGGGAATCACCCAGGTCAGTGTGTTGCTATAAGAACTTGCCATAAAAGCCTCCTCAAGTTTACTCTGATATAAGTCCCACCATGACCAGCGGGACTTACTGTTATGTACTGAAGTTCTCACCCTGGGCCAGCAGGGGGATACTGTAGATAGTTTTCACTCAGGTCCACGTCAGTTATTTTAGGCGGGAAACCCTGGGTTGTTGTTGCTACAATGTTGACAGCCGGCTGCCTATAAAAGCAGGCCGGCTGAGCTGTTTGCTGTTCAGTTCTGTCCAGCTTACAACTAAAGAGCTGCTCTGGAGAAATCGCTGTGTCGTCTGCTATGTTCGCCCACAACTTAACACTGGCGACGAGGATGGGATCGATGGACATCAGAGCACAGCCAGATGCAGCCACCTCTGAGCAGAGCTGAATCACTGAGCGAAGTCACTGAACAGAACCAATTCAGAGCTGACTGTTCTGGCTAGAGCACGGTGTTCCATCCATCACCCTTCACGCCGGCATCAGAATCATGGCTTCACTTGTGCTTCTACCGCCGTTTGCGCCAGCCTCTGAATCATTGGACTCCTACCTCGCTCGGTTCGACTGCTACCTCCAAGCCAACGAGCTGATGCAAGTATCACAGGAGCGTAAGCGGGGCCTATTCCTCAGCCTCTGTGGGCCTGAGGTGTTTGAGACGGCCCGAGCATTGGTTGCGCCTGAAGCAATCCAGGCAACACCGTGGGACACGATCCAAGAGAAGCTCCGCAACCACTACGCACCAAAGCCGTCCAAGATTGCTGCCCGCCATGCGTTCTACCACCGGAAGCAGGCAGAGGGGGAGTCAATCAACAACTACACCTCCGCCTTGCGACAGGCTGCAATGCACTGCGAGTTCCAAGACTTAGACGATGCCCTGATGGATCAAATCGTCTGCGGGGTCCGGGACATCCATCTGCAACGGCGTCTCCTCGCCAAGCCAGACCTCACGCTACAGAAAGCCATTGAGGAGGCTGTGGCCTCAGAAGCTGCTGAACACTCCGCCCAGGAGATCCGCAAGTCCAGCAGCCCGCGTCTTGCTAGGAAGCCAGTTCCAGTGCATCATGAAGAGGCCAGCAGTGATGAGGCATCCTCCAGTGAAGACGATGACGTGCACCAGACAAAGCGGGAGCGCAGGAAGTTCCAACAGAAGTCCAAGGGGCAACCGGAATGTGCCGGCTGAGGAGGCAACCATTCCCGTGCCAAGTGTCGATTCAGAGACGCCATCTGTAGGAAGTGTTCCAGAAGTGGCCACATCGCTAAGGTCTGCCGATCGGCTCCGTCTGACACCCCCCCTTCACTGACTCGCAAGTCCAAGTCTTCACTCCAGTCTGCCAAGGAAAGTTGTTTCGCTCTCACCAACTGCCGCTGCCCGTCTGGAACCACGATTGGCCAAACCGACTTGCCTACGCGACGCAAGCTGAACATCACGGTGCTCATTGAAGGAGCTCCATGTGACATGGAAATCGACACCGGGTCTGCCCTGTCCATCGTGTCTTGGAGCACCATCAAAAGACTGGTACCCAGAGTGTCCAAAAGGCAACTCGACTCTCACCGCGTACACCTGAGAGACTACCAGGGAAACGACATTCCCGTGGAAGGCGTTGGCCAGTTCCGGATCGCCTTCAAGGATTTTTTGGGCCTGCTCCGGTTGGTGGTGGTCGAAGGTCAGTGGCCAAGCCTCCTAGGGCTAGACTGGTTTGATGCCCTCGGCCTGGAAGTCACCGGCATCAACTGCATCTCTAACGCAGAGACTGAGGGTCTGGTTAAAGACTTTGCCGAGGTTTTTGACGGCACTTTGGGGCAATATACAGGTACGCCCATCTCCTTTAGCCTTGATCCACAAGTCGCCCCCATCAAGCTAAAGCCACGCCGGGTTCCCTTTGCTCTCAAGGCTAAGGTGGACGAACAACTGGACAAGCTGATCGCCCAAGGAGTTTTGGAGCCAGTTGACCACGCCAAGTGGGAAACCCCCATCGTCACGCCTGTCAAGCCAGACGGGTCGGTGAGAATCTGCGCTGACTACAAGTGCACGATCAACAAGGCACTTCAGCAGCACGCTTATCCGGTTCCTGTTGTCCAACACCTGCTGCATTCCCTGGGTGAGGGTAAGGTCTTCGCTAAGCTGGACCTTGCCCAAGCCTAACAACAACTGCCCGTCGATGATGCCACTGCTGAAGCCCAGATGATCGTCACCCACCGAGGGGCATTCCGTTGCCGCCGGTTGCAGTTCGGGGTGAGTGTGGCTCCTGGCATCTTCCAAAGCCTTATGGAGCGTCTCCTGCAAGGGCTTCCAGGCGTGGTACCATATTTTGATGACGTCTTGGTGTCCGCAGACTCACACCAGCAGCTGTTCGAGCACCTCCGTGCCGTGCTGACCAGGTTCCAAGAGGCCGGGCTCAAGGTAAAGAGGGAGAAGTGCCAGATCGCCGTTCCACAGGTAGAGTTCCTGGGCTATCGACGCCTCCGGCCTTCACCCGACCACATCCAAGATCCGCGCTATCCAGCAGGCCCCCATCCCAAAGAACAAGACGGAGTTGCAGGCGTTCCTGGGGCTGCTGAACTTTTATAACATGTTCCTGCCCCACAAAGCCACAGTGGCTGAGCCTCTTCACCGACTCCTCAGCACAAAGACGCCTTGGGCCTGGGTCATCGGGAGACGGCGGCCTTCAACGCGGTCAAGGCTCTCCTTTCATCGGACAGTGTGCTGGTACAGTACAGTGAATCCAGGCCGCTGGTCCTTGCCTGTGACGCCTCACCTTTTGGCATCGGCGCTGTCCTTAGTCACTGTTTTCCAGACGGAAGAGAAGCACCGCTCGCCTACTTTTCCAGGACACTATCTCCGACGGAACGGAATTACAGCCAGCTCGACAAGGAGGCACTGGCACTTGTGGCTGGAGTGAAGAGGTTCCATGAATACCTCTATGGCAGGACTTTTGACCTCATCACTGACCACAAGCCACTCCTGGGACTCTTCGCCGGTGATCGTCCAACTCCACCGGTCCTCTCACCACGCGTGCTGCGATGGACTGTTTTCCTGGCTGCCTACCACTACCGGCTCGTCCATCGCCCGGGGAAATCGATGGGCCATGCCGATGCCCTCAGCCGTTGCCCTCTTCCAGTGTTTGTGGAAGACCCAGCTCCAGCTTCATCGCTCCTCCTGATTGAGGATCTTCCGGCAGCGCCTGTATCGGCTGCCACTGTGGCCTCTGCATCTGCCCAGGATCGCACCATCAGCCGGGTACTCAACTGGGTGGCCACAAGGTCCTTTTGCATCGGAGTTCCAGCCCTTCACAACCAGACAACATGAACTCTCGGCTCATCGCGGCTGTCTGCTGTGGGGAGACCACGTCGTGATTCCCCAGAGACTCCGTCAGCGCGTCCTGGAGGCTCTGCACATTGGCCACCCGGGAATTGTCAAAATGAAGGCGTTGGCTCAGTGTTACGTCTGGTGGCCTAACATGGATGATGGGTGTCCGCCTGTCAAGCGTGCCAAGAGTCGAGGCCTGCACCACCGGCAGCTAAGGGACGCCAAAGACACCCTGGCCGAGGGTGCACATCGATCTGGCTGGCCCCTATCACGGCCGGACCTTTATGGTAGTGGTGGACGCCTATTCCAAATGGCTGGAGGTGGCCCTGATGCCCTCCACCACTACCGAGGCCGTCATCCGGGTGCTGCGAGGCCTGTTTGCGACGCATGGGTGTCCTGATGTCCTTGTCTCCGACAACGGACCGCAGTTCACGTCAGGCACTTTTGAGGACTGGCACTTTTGGGACTGGGCATCCGCCATGCCCTAACGGCACCCTTTCATCCATCCAGCAACGGGCAAGCGGAGAGAATGGTGCGCTCGGCAAAAGAGGCACTGGCACTCCTGGACCGGGGAGACTGGCACGAGCGGGTCGCCGAATACTTGTTCGTGCAACACATCACCCCTCGTGCGGCCACAGGGCGGAGTCCTGCTGAACTGCTTATGGGCCGCCGCCTCAGGTCACCACTCGACCGGCTGCACCCGGACTTTGCCGTGGCCGAACCCCCAGGCTGTGCCAACACGCCACGGTCATTTGTTCCAGGAAGCCAGGTCTTTGCCCGGAACTATGTGGGGGACATTCCTTGGGTGCCAGCCACAGTAGTGGGAGTCACTGGACCTCGCTAGTACCAGGTGGCACTCGAAGACAGATGCTTGTGGCGCCGGCACATAGACCAGCTTAGGCGCAGGGTTGGGGACTTGGACACTACCGTGGTGCCCCCAACTGCGCTTGTGGCTCCAGAAGAGACACTTACAGATGGCGAGGCTCCACCTACAACTCCCTCGCAAACTGCCAGCGTGGAGCCGAACCAAGCCGCTTCAGAGGGTCTGCCAGACTTACCACAGACTCAGACCACTCCACTTGCGGAGGCTCCACCCACAGCAGCGGATCCAGGGGATTTGGTTTCAACGCCACCTAGGGTCGCACCACAGCCTCAGCAAGAATTGTGTGGCCCTCCGGACTTGGCTACCAGTCCCCGGCGGTCTGGCAGAGTTTCCAAGCGCCCAACTTATTTAAAGGACTATGTTGTTGGACATGTATCACTGTTGGTCTAAGTATGGGAAATGTAACCGATATGCTTTTGTGCCTAATTGAACCATTACGTGTAGTGCTGTATATAAGGAAACCATTACGATTGTAACTAACGCCTTATCTCGGTGGGGAGGGGTGTTATGTACTGAAGTTCTCACCCTGGGCCAGCAGGGGGATACTGTAGATAGTTTTCACTCAGGTCCACGTCAGTTATTTTAGGCGGGAAACCCTGGGTTGTTGTTGCTACAATGTTGACAGCCGGCTGCCTATAAAAGCAGGCCGGCTGAGCTGTTTGCTGTTCAGTTCTGTCCAGCTTACAACTAAAGAGCTGCTCTGGAGAAATCGCTGTGTCGTCTGCTATGTTCGCCCACAACTTAACACTTACTCTCTAGCAAGTGTCTTTAGGATTAAAATCCTAAAATATAAGGAGAGGGCCAAAATGACTTTGATAGGTTCCCTGCTTCAGATGGGCAATGGTTCAACATATAATTATTAGAGATGCCAGGTTGGAGACCATGAAATGCTACCTTTTTATTTAGACACTTAGCTGCATCTTAGAAAAGGGGTGGAAACGCTATAGCTTCCCACGGGTTATTAGACTATAGATCTCATCACCCCTTACCTTTGGCCATGCTACCTGAGACTGATTGAATCCAATGACATGCGAAAAGCCACAATCTCCACACCCCATGTTATTATAAGCCCACACCTGCACTATCCATTTGAAGATGTCTCATGTCATGGCTTTCACCAAAGAATCCTGGGCACCGTAGCTTGTTAAGGGTGCTGAGAGTTGTTAGGAGACCCTGTTCCACCCACAAAGCTGCAATTTCCAGAGTTCCCTGGGAATAAAGGTTGGTTGTTAAACCACTCTGAGAACTGTAGCTCTGTGAAGGGAATTGGGGATCTCCTAACAACTCCCAGCACAGTTAACAAACTGCAATTTCCAGTATTCTTTGGAGAAGCTATAACTATTTAAAACGGAGTGCTAGTGCTTTAAATTGATAGTGCAGATGGATTGGTTGGCTTCTTTCTAGCCCTGCAAGACATTTTCCTGCTGGAAGGCGAATAAGTTGCCTTTTGCCCAATGTGAGGAGTTTAGATTTGAGAAGAAGACAGAAAAACAAGCCTTGAACTTTTGCCCCAATTCCACTTACCTCCTAGCAGAGCTGTAGAATCAGAATAAATTGCATTTTGCTATATTCAAACTATTTGCTTATAGATATGTGGCTTTGAGAAAGGGATCTCAAGGGAGTAAATCTTTTCCCCCATCCTTATCCGAGAAAATGAAGACTGGGACTATTATGACATTTTGCTTAAATGATTTGGGATTGTTTTTATCATTGCATTTATATCCCCCCTTTTTCTCCAGGGATCTCAAAGTGTTGTACATGGTTCTTTCCCTCCTCAGTAAATCTCCACAACAACCCTGTGAGAGGTAGGTTGGGCTAAGAGGCAGTGACTGGGCCAAGGACACCCAGTGAGCTTCATGGCCAAGGGAAGATTTGAACCCTGGTCTTCCAGGTCCTAGTCCAATGCTCTAAGCACTACACCACACTAGCTCTCTTAAGAATGCTGCTGCCTGCCTTCACCCTTCAGCCAGATGATCTTGTAAGCAAGAAGCTAAATCAGAGTGGGTCAGGGGTGATTTAGTCCAGAAGTCTAAAAGTGGGCCATTTACCATCAAGGATCAAGAACCGTGAGGACTGAGGGGTATAACACAGCTGCTACAATATGTAACCTAGCAGCTATACAATCAATGTAAGCTCATCAGCAGTCATTGGAGAAGGAAAGAAAGAAGCAACACCAAAATAAGAGTGATCTTAAAGCTATCAGACATCAAACAAACAAAACTGAGTAGACAGTATTATATTTCAATCACAAAATAATGACACCCACTATATGGCATGCAGCTATGGAAAACCAGAATGATGCAAAAGAAATAGCTTTAGGAACTGTAAGCAATTTTGAGGAACATTTTCATTTTCTTTGTAGTTTTGTTTGCAAGAAACTAAACTGGAATAGCAGTATTTCCCAGTAGGTTTTAATAAGGTAGCTGTGTAGCTGCTACGAATCTGAGATATAACAGAAACAGTGTCTACTTCTTCTGGAACACTTTTGGAATTGATTCACAAATACTGAGCTAGATTGACCAGTAGGCTAACTCACAGCTTCCTACGCTTCTATACCATGAAGACTGAGAGGTATAACACATTCATGTGAAATTTGCCGGGCAGTTCTCCAACCAAAGACCATATACAAAAATGCAGACGTTTGAGGAAAGTGTAATAACTTATAAAAATGCGTTCTATTAGGAGAAATTACTTGCAAATGTGTACATTAGACAAAACAGCATAGAAAAAAATCTATTAGCAGAAATCCACACTAAAATGCTGAAGATTTTTCACAAGCATTTTAAAAAAGAAAATTCACAAATTACTGCAGAAATGTGGAGAACCAAATTTTAAGATTAGAAAAATGAGAAATGGAAAGAACAAAAATGGACAAATCCTTCTCTCCATAGTCCAGAAATAAATTAAAGGTATAGATTCCTTTGTCTACTGTATACTTGGGGTTTTGTTTAACTGGAGAAACTTAATAAACAAGAGGTCTCTGGGTCAAAGGGTATTCTATAGCTTTTAGAAAGGTAGGTGGATAGTGCTCTCCTTGCTCTCGGCTGACACATCTGAACTTCCTTGAATATGAACTAATTTGGATTAATTGGCAATCAATTAACCCTCTTTAAAAACTCTCAAAGAGATGTTTGGCCACTACACTGGGGACTTCCAGAGCTGAAAGCCTAATAACTTGAACTAAAGAGATAACATTCTCGTTTAGCTTGAACAGAGAAAGACACATTTCACAATATGCGCAAGGGAAAGAAATCAGGCCCAATTAGCATGAAATGTTTGCAGTTGCAATGCTGCAGCACAGCTGCTACAGTGAAAGAAGCCCAACCATGGGATAGTTGTGCTTAGGAGATCTTGGTCATCAGGAAAGTGATACAAGTTCCCTGTATTCACCCACTGTCTTAGAAATCTTCAGGTCCTTCCAGTTGTGTAGCCACTGAATTTCAACTCAGTGATTTGGTTTCTTGATTAAGTAGCATTTTGTTCCCAGGTTGAAGAGAAACCTAGTAAATGTTATACAATCATGACAATGAAGATTGGAAAGTGGATTCCATTACTGACAAGTTCTTGGGATCTTTTTGACTGGATGGTCTAGTGGGTGGCCAGGGAAGACATGGTTTTAATAATCTGGTGAGCAATGAACCTGCTACTTGAGACTCTGGATAACGTAAGTCATTGTGTCTCAGCCTCTGCTCCACATATATAATATAGAAACGGCAGTGAGCCCATCTTACAGGAAATCAAACACTATGGACCATTTTTTACACCCATCGTGCTGCACACATAATAAGAGACTGCCACACATTTGGATTCCTGGCTGGTTTGCAGAAGCCCCAAATGCTTCTGGCTGTGTTCAGCCCCATTTGCACTGCCATAACTGAAATGTCCAACAGATATTGCATCGGAGAGTTAGTTGGTATTCAATGTCTAACAAGTGCCTTCTTCAATCTAAATTAAATCCCAGACCGAAAGGCAATTTAGCGTGAGACCATGAGTTCATTAGAAACCCATGCTGAATCCAAAAGGTGCTCGCAGAGAAAAGAGGGATGCACAAGCAAGCAGGTAGTGAGTCAAAGTTAGAAAAGGGGAAAATCGTCGTATTAGGGAGATGAAGATTAAATGACAATACACCCTCCTTCCCACAATTGAAAGGACAAGCAGGCAGAGCTAAGAAACTGTGACAAAGTGGAGTGCGCCGACACTCGCAGTCAATTCCCTTATATAAAACTTTTATTGGAAATAATATCTGAAAACAAGCAGACTGCAATAGGAATTAATGGCAATTCGTGCCCCACCAGCCTATCTTTGCATTCACAGTGTGGAAAAGGAGATATTGCCGTGTTTGCTTCTGAATGCAAAATCTTGCAAATGCTATTACTGGAAGCAGGTGCGGGTGGGGGGCTGGGAGGGGGCAGAGGCGGAGAGGAGGAGTGAGACGGAACCATTTAGCCTTCATTAGTCCAAATTAAAATCAGAAGTGAGATGACAATTACAATTTGTGACCAGCTAATTGTTTCCCTCAGAAGCTGATCGTTCTGTAGATTTGGAAAATTAATTGTTCACAGTCCCAGGTGTATTGGCTTTGAACCCTGCTGAGGAAATTAAACTCCTTTGAGCTAGGAATCTGTGACTCTGAGCCGTGCACTGCAGGCCAGGCCTACTAACACATAAAATGGGAATTGCCATCCGTAACCGGAGATGGCTGGTACACACGTTGGGAGACCTGGCTGGTAGCTGAGAGGGATGCATTTATTTTCTAAACTACTGTATAGGAAGCAGAGAGCTAAAGGCACATAATAGCTGGTACAAGGAAATGGAAGGTTTAACCATTGCGCAGTAGGCTAGTTTCCACACACACCTTTCTCTCCTCTATCCAGGGAAGCAGGAGACATCATCAGAGTTCAGGGACACATTCCAGCCACGCAAAACTACTCAAGGTCTGTATGAAGCAGGACTAGTGGAGACTGTGGCTAGGGAGGGGGCATGGCCTTGGGAGAGTCACAGGGGCTAGATCAGTGGTTCCCAAACTTTTTTGGGCCACCCCTAAGGTAAAGGGACCCTGACCATTAGGTCCAGTCATGACCGACTCTGGGGTTGCGGCGCTCATCTCACTTTACTGGCCAAGGGAGCCGGCGTACAGCTTCTGCGTCATGTGGCCAGCATGACTTCTGGCGAACCAGAGCAGCGCACGGAAATGCCGTTTACCTTCCCGCCGGGCTTCCTCTACTTGGTCCCATAAATTCATCCCCAGTGTCCCCTATCCTACAAAAAGCATTATTCAGAGCAGCAGCTTGCCCAACCCACTAAGAAAGACAGTAACATAATAAAATTGAAAATGGTAACAATTAATTGCACATTCATTCAAAATCCAATTAAAATGATTGAGTTTAATTCAACAAAATTGATGAATTGATTCAGTGCTTCCAATTTTTCAAAGTCTGATAGTCATTTACACCTTTAGTGCCACCCTGCTACCCACTTGTCTCTTAGCAAGTGGGTAACCTCACCTAGGTAACCTCACCACACCTAGGTAACCTCACCACACCCAGGGGGCAGTACTGTTCCCCATCCAGTTTGAAACCATACCAGACCCTGCTTAGCTTTGCAAATGTGCTAGCAGCTTTACTGATGCACCAATAGCTTTGGAGCATATTACTGACAGCTCTTTCTACCTTCTTCCCAGCTTTTCACGTATGTGATATGCCACGAGTAAGCTTTCAGCTAGAGGCACTGGGCCTGCATTACCATTTTTCAATCAGAGTGGCTGCTATTCAAGGATGAGGCATTCCCCACCCCAAGGGGGAGAAAACCAGAAGGAGTAGTTTTTCTTGGCATATTTAATTAGTAAAACAGTTATTGGAAAATTAATTTTCCTTTGGCTCTTTCACAGAAATACCTGCCCTGAAAAATGACTACGATGAAAGGATTGCTCACTTTGCAGAGTACAGAAAGTCCAGAAGTTAGCTATTGGGTCCTGTGGCTTAGCCATTTGTGTGGCATCTGCTGAATCTTGCCCCTATGGAATGTCTTACTACACACTAGCAGCAGTATTCTAGATGTTCACTATACAGAATGAGAAGAAAATAGGATATTCTTACTATCACCAGGTTTGGGATTACAATGGGGCAGCTGTGTCAGTGGCAAATGTTGGAAGATGGTGGGGTGGTTGTGGTGTCAGCCTCCCCAATTCCTTCTGAAATTCCCTGGATGTTCTTGTGACAGATCCTGCATGGCCGAGACGACTGCCCACCTCATATATAGCCATTGAATAGAGAACTGAAGTCTCAGAGGACAGCCAGATGAATGCCATTTTGATGTCCCTTTATGAACTAGGGATCAGAGCTTGCTCATAGGAGTATTTGGAGAAGGCCAAGTCTGAGTGTTGGTGCCACCAAACACCAATTTAGCCTGGACTTGTTGATGTGTTCCAGTTCCTGACTTATATAGTAACCGAGTCACCCCAAGGTCTTTTTCTCAGGCTACGGGTGACCAGAGGATGAATCACACACATGCATGTCACTGCTTTGTGGATCTGCCTACTTTAAGATTAAGATGAAGGGAAATGAATTACGTGAAGTATTGTCTTTTTTGGCCCACCCTTACTTTTGACCTTTTGATCCTGTTTGTATAATAAAAGTCTAACACAAGGACATGATCCCTGTACTTAATTGTCTAGACAATGCTCTTAATAGAGCCAGAATTATCTGTGCAGATAGCTTTTGAGCCTGGATACCTGGAAGCTACTTACATAGAATCATAGAACTGTAGAGTTGGAAGGGACCCTGAGGATCATCTAGTCCAACCCTCTGCAATTAAGAAATATTCAGCTGTCCCATATGGGGATTGAACCTGCAACCTTGTGTTATCAGCATCATGCTCTAACCAGCCGAGCTATCTACCTCACTTTCTGGGAAGGGGGGAAGAGTGTCATTCGGATAGGGGGCCTCTGCCTCTGACATTCTTCTTTGTTGGAAGTCAAAGCTGTGTGTATCACACAGTCTGTTTTGCATCTGCTAAACAAACCTGCTCTTTCCAGACGCACTGGAGGATACTGCCCCATCACCATTGTAGAAGTAAGACCCAACTGACTGTTGGCTTCTGTACGTGGAATTAGGGGGTGTGCATGCACTATCTTGTTATTTGCATCATACATCAAAATGTTTGGGGCTGGCTGTGGGTTGACCCTAACTCCAGAAAGCTCTAAACTCAATGCAATATTCTGAAGTAAAAAATAAAGCTCAGCAGTGGAACCAATTTTTCCACCGTTAGCAAGTTTGGAGACAGTGCTTCAGTTCACATGTGTTTTAACAAGACACAAACTATAATGAAACAAGGAACTATTACATCAATAAAAATGTTCAGAGATAAAATGTTCAGGGCACAGTGTGAGGGAAAAATACAGAATGAGATTTTCAGGGCACAGTGGGGAAAAGTATATATTTCGTACAAGAGAAGAAATGACCAAGAAAAGATTTGCAACACAATAGCATGCGATATGGCATTGTTGCCTACCATGAGTGTAAGGAACCTTTGGTCTTCTAGATGTTGCAGGACTACAATTGACTATTGACCATGCTTGCTGGGGCTGAAGGGAGTTATAGTTTAACAACATCTGGAGGGCCAAAAGTTCCCCAGCCCTGGTCTACAGATTACACAATGGGCTAACCAATGTGGTGCTCTCCAGATATTGTTTAACTTCAACCCCGCCCCCCCACCAGCCCAAGCCAGTGTGGCCAGTGGTCAAGGATGATGGAAGTTAGAGTCCAGCAACATCTGGAGAGCTCTACTTGGCCCACACATTATTTTCACCAAATAAAGTGAGGCACCAAAGTAGAAAGTAGTTCATTCTGAGGTGAGAATTTAAGGCTGTAATCCTGAGCATGTGATTGCGGCAAAAATAACTGAACTTTCTTTAGAAGAAATATGTTCATTATAGAAGCATTAATTGAGGAGATTTCACCCCTCCCATATCCAAGAATCTCCTGAGGAGTCTGCTGATTCTCCAGAGAGGAGGAGGCGTGTTCTGCTCTCTACTTATTCTGCTCCAGCACCACATCAAGGAGTCAGTCAGTCAGTCAGTGTCGGAGAGAGAGAGAGACTGAGTGTTAGAGATCGTGTGTTTAGATAAGGTTGCTGCTAAGAGCAGCTGCAGACACTCAGTGCAGTGCAGCATTCATTTATGCTTAGACCTATTTAGCTCTGTATATAGTTGTGTATTATAGTTGTAGTTATAGAATAAAGAAGATATTCTACAGAGCTGCTCTCCGAGTCGTTTATACTCTGCTATACTCTGCTGTACTCTGCTGTGCAACAACTGTCTACTTGTTGGAGTGAATCCGGTGCTCACAACTCTAAGCTGTGAGTCCACAGCACTTTGACCTGTTCCTGTGCAGAAGGTGGTCTCTGGAAGTGCCACCCAGCTCGCCTAGCCCAGTCAGGGCTAAAGTGTATGAGTCCAGTTTTCCCCCCCCCAGTACATTTTTATTGATGTTGCGCAAATAATAATACAAACACATAAAAGAAGTTCAGTTACATAATTAACACATGTTATCCCCAAATCAAACCAAAGGAACATAAGAAATATATATATATAAAAAACAACAACAACAGTATTTTAGGCTCTGTCAGGCCTTGGACTTCCCTCTACCCCTTTGGTAAGTGTCATATCAATTCTATCATCTCGTATTTTATCTTTGATCTTACATAATAACTCCTTACTGTTAGAATTTATCAATCCCCGCCAGTGACCTACATATTATTTCCAATATATGTCCAATATTTATTCCAATTGTCGTGAAATTTCTGTTCGTCTTGGTCTCTTATTCTTCCTGATATTCTATCGAGCTCGGCATAATTTATCATTTTAACCTGCCAGTCCTTTGTTAGGTATAACTTCCGTTTTCCAGTTTTGTGCCAACATAGTTCTAGCGGCTGTAGTAGCATATAGGAATAAGATCTTATCTTCTTTCTTAATTTCTTTCCCCGTCATTCCTAACAGAAAAGCTTCGGGCCTTTTGGGAAAGGTATACTTAAAAATCTTTTTGAGTTCATTATAAATTAATTCCCAAAAGCCTTTCACCTTACTGCATAACCACCACATGTGGTAGAAGTCACCATCTACTTCTCCACACTTCCAACATTTTTTGTTTTTTAACCTGTACATCTTAGCCAGTTTCACTGGCGTAAGATGCCACCTATATATCATTTTCCACAGGTTTTCCCTCAATGCCGTACACGCCGTGAACTTTATATTGTTGTTCCATAGTTCCAACCACCTTTCGAAATCAATATTGTACCCTATGTCTATTGCCCATTTAGTCATTGCCTCCTTCACCTCCTCGTCTTTTGTGTACCATTCCAATAAGATGTCATATATTCTAGATAGTGTTTTGTTCTTACCTTCAATAACTTCAACATTGAACCTGGATTTTTTATCTTCAAATCCTAATTTCTTTTTATCTTCTTTTAACAGGTCATTCACCTGGTGGTATTGCAACCAGCTGGTAAATGAGTTTTTAATTTCTTCATACGGCCTAAGTTTAATTCCTTGATCTGTCTTCCTTATAAGTTCTTCATACATTGCATTTTTCCCTTCCATGTTAATTTTCTTAATAGTTAGCACCTCTATTGGTGATACCCACCAAGATGTCTTCCTTTCCAAAAGGTTTTTATTTCTTTCCCATGCTTGGAATAATGGTCCTCTAAAAATGTGGTTTAGGAAGCCCCTATGAACTTTTACCTTTTCGTACGACAGGTACGAGTGCCACCCGTACCTGTTGTCAAAGCCCTCCAGATCCAAAATGTCCCTATTTTCCAATCTTATCCAATCCTTCAGCCACAATAAACATGCCGCCTCATAATATAAACTTAGATCCGGTAGGGAAAAGCCCCCTCTTTCCTTTTTATCTACCAATATTTTCATTTTTATTCGCGGTCTTTTCCCCTGCCAGATATATCTCGCCAAGGCTCTTTGCCACTCCTTGCATTGCTTTAGACCTTTAAGTACAGGAATGGTTTGGAAAAAAAATAACATTCTGGGCAGGACGTTCATTTTAATGACCGCTATCCTCCCCAAAAAGGACAATCTCATTCTCTCCCAGATTCCTAAATCTTTCTTAATGTTCTTCCAGGTGGCCTCGTAGTTATCCTTATATAAGTTTATGTTCTTAGCTGTAATCCACACTCCGAGGTACTTCACCTTTTTTACTGTCTTAATTCCCGTCCTCTGTTCTAAATCTACTGTGTCTTCCTTAGATAAGTTTTTAACCAGCATTTTGGTCTTGATCTTATTAACCTTAAGACCTGATACAGTACCAAACTCTTCAAATTTTTGTAAAGCTATTTTTACACTATGTTTTGGATCTTCTAACGTTAGTACAATATCATCTGCGAAGGCTTTGATCTTGTGCTCCTTCTTCCCCACCTTAATTCCTTTGACCTCTATTATTTCCCTCAGTCTCTTGGTAAGTACTTCCAATACTATTATAAATAACAAGGGAGACAAGGGACAACCTTGTCTAGTCCCTTTAAATATATCAAAAAATTCTGATGTAGTATTATTTATTACAAGTTTTGCTTTTTGTTCATTATAAATAGCTTCTATACCTTTTCTAAATCTCTCTCCTATCCCCATCATTTTCAGATTTTTCTTCAAAAAATTCCAGGAGACATTGTCAAATGCCTTCTCAGCATCTATAAATACTAAGGCTGCCTGTTTGTCAATTCTAGTATCCAAATACTCAATAATATCTATCATGTTTCTTACATTGTCCCTCAATTGTCTCCCTGGTAGGAAGCCCGTTTGATCCTTATGTATTGTATTATTTAATACCTTTTTTAACCTTTCTGCCATTATATCCATGAACAATTTGTAATCGTTCTTTAATAACGAAATAGGTCTAAAGATCTTTACCTCTAAGGCATCTACGTCTTTTTTAGGAATTAATGTGATATAAGCTTCCTTCCAGGTATTCGGGATCTTTCCCTCTTTTAAAACATTATTCATTACTTCACATAGGGTTGGGCACGATCACTTAGTATTTTATAATATTTAGCCGGTAGGCCATCCGGCCCCGGCGCTTTCCCAACTTTCATCTTTTTTATAGCCTTCTTTATCTCCTCTTGCGTAATCGTCTGATCTAATAACTTTTTCCTCTGTTGTGATCTGTTGCAGATGGTGCTCTTGCAGGTAGCAGTCTGCTTCATAGTCTGATTCCTTTCCTCTTTTATATAAGTCCTTATAGTATTTTTGAAATATCCTTTTTATTTCTTTTGGCTCTTCCACTATCTTTTCTCCGTCCCTTATCTTACAGATTGTATTTTGTTTCCTTCTTTCCCTTATCTGCCACGCCAAGTATTTCCCTATTTTATTGGCTGATTCAAAATTCTTTTGTTTCATCATTTTGATTTTCCATTCTATCTCCTGATTAATTATCATCGAAAATTTAGCTTGTAATATCTTTATATTTTGCTTTAGCGTCTCTTCACCAGGTTTAATAACTAATTTTCTTTCATTCTCCATGAGCTGTGTTAAAATCTCCTCTTTCTTTTTCTCTTTTTCTTTTCTTATGTGACTGTTTTTCTGAATTAGGAAGCCCCTCATAACTGCTTTTCCTGCATCCCAAACCATTTCTACAGCTGTTTCTTTATTTAAATTCCATTTAAAGTATTCCTCGATTGTTTCTTTTGCCTTACTTACTATCTTTTGATCATTAAATAGACCCTCGTTCATTCTCCATCTAGATGTTCTAACTTCTCTACCCTTTATCTCAATAAATACCGGGTTATGATCCGAAATCGTTTGCGGTAGAATTTCAGATTTAGTTAAGCTTTGTATCAGTTCCTTTGAGATCCAAATATTATCTATTCTTCCCCAACTCTGATTTGGGTTTGAGAAAAAGGTATACTGTTTTGTATTAGGATTTTTAAATCTCCAAGCATCAATCAATCCCATATTGTCAACCAGGTCAAAGAAGGTACGAGGTAACTTGCCTTCTTTCATCTCTTAGTTTTTTGAAGACCTGTCCAAATTTGGCAGTACCACTCCGTTAAAGTCACCCATCAGTATCATTTTTTGATCCGTCCACTCTAATAACTTATTGCCTAGTTCAAAAAAGAAATCTGATTTTTTATCGTTAGGTGCATATATTCCAACAACAATTATTTTTACTCCTTGGTACACTATCTGCACTATTATCAACCTCCCTTGTTCATCTTTATATAATAGTTTTGGATCATATTTTTCCTTTATATAGAGTACCACCCCTCTTTTCTTAACCCTATCCGACGTCACAAAGTCCAATCCCAATCTCCTATTACTCAAAATTATTTTATGTTTTTTTATTACATGGGTCTCTTGGAGGCAGATTATATCAAGATTCTTTTTTAATAATATGTGAGCAATCTGGTTCCTTTTATTTTTATTGTTTAGCCCATTCACGTTCCAAGACGGAGTTTTTAAAGCCATCTACTATGTACTATTAACAAGTTATCAAGTCTGATTTAAGATTCCTGTTCTTTATCTTCTTTCTCTTCCTCTTCCCTTTCTTCTGATAAGTTTATCTCTCTCTCTTCCTCTTCACTCCTCGCGCCCCCGTCCCCCTCCTCCGGCCGCTCTCCTACCTCCCCCCACCCCGCCATCCTTCCAAGTTCTTTTTCATACCTTCTTGCAAATTTTTCAAGTTCTGAAGGGCTGGACAGTTTAAATCTTTTTTCCTTGAAATAGAATGAAATACCTTCCGGAAATTCCCATCTATATAGGATCCCCTTTTTCTTCAACTGATTGGTTAATTTTTTGTATGCCTCTCTCCTTCGAAGGGATCTCGAAGGGATCTCTTTAAATATGATAATTGAATTTCCTCCAATACATAACATTTTGTCGTAATTCTGTTTCAGTATTTCGTTCCTTATATCCAACGAGTTAAACATGGCTAATACATCTCCTGGCAATTTCCCCCCCTTAACTTTGCCGATTTTGATTTTATCCGGAAAATATTTACTAAAGAGTAGCTTATCTCTTCTTCCTTTCTACCTAACCAAATTGCTAACTCTTTAACCATTTTAGATCTTATATTTTCATTTGAGTCCTCCGGAATCCCTCTAAATTTCAGGTTTGTTTGATTTTGTCTCATCTGAGTCATAGCCATGCTATCCAGCAGTTCTCCCTGAGTGTTTCCTATCTCCTTGACTTCTGTTTTAACCCTGTCCAAGTCCTTCTTGCTATCCTTCGTATCTTTCTGCACCCTTTTCATTGAGTCTTCAAGTGTTTTAGTTCTTGCCGATAAATCTTTAACTTTTCCTGTCAGTTCTCCCACCACCCCCTCCAGTCTCTTATCTAATGTTTCCTGTACTTCCAATAGCTTTTTCTCTATATATTGTTTGTTATGTTTAAATTCTTTCCTTATTTCCACCATCAAACTGTCATAGTCCTTAATTTCTCTCCCCTCCCTCCCATCCTCTTGTCTAGATGGCCTCCTTTCTGCTGGCGTTCCCCCCCCTTCATTCTGTATATCAACTTATATTAGCTGGTTATTAATAACAGCTCTTCCCTCCCTGAAAGTCACTAGAATGCGCTGTTGAGTTCCTTTGTTCCTCCCGGTGATTTCCTTTGATGTAATTTCCTTTGCCCCCACACAGTGGCACCTTATTGTCCTTCCAGGTCTATTTTTCCTTCGGGGGTATCTCTGTCTACACGAATTCAATCAGCTGGTTTCCTATAATCAATAATCCCACGTTTAAGGGGAGGGGAGATAAACAAAAAAACCCAGCTCTTCCCTCCCCGAAAGTCACTAGAATGCGCTGTTGAGTTCCTTTGTTCCTCCCGGTGATTTCCTTTGATGTAATTTCCTTTGCCCCCACACAGTGGCACCTTATTGTCCTTCCAGGTCTATTTTTCCTTCGGGGGTATCTCTGTCTACACGAATTCAATCAGCTGGTTTCCTATAATCAATAATCCCACGTTTAAGGGGAGGGGAGATAAACAAAAAAAAAAATAGACACACACACACACACACATAGACATATACAAACACACACAACCACACAAGACAGACAAGCAAAGAGATTAATAAATAAAGAAAAAGCAAAAAAGGAGCATAGGTGGGGAAGCCAGCGTCTCAGAGAAAGTCCAAAAACGTACCCACCAAAAATGGGGAATGAATAAATGAAGGGGGGGGGGGAGATTAGGGAGAGGAAGGAAGAAAGAGGAAAAAAAGAACCGACAAGAGTAACAAGATGAGATGCAGTGGGAGAGTACTCCAAGGTTTAAAGAGCAAGAAGGTAAGGACCCAGATTAATGCTCCGCGACTTTGGAAGAGATGTGGGGTAGATCTCAGTCCGAGGATGGACACCGGTGAGTGGAACTGGGCCAGGCAAGGAGGTACTCCACAAGATGAGAGGCTTTATAAATACCGGAGAGACCTGCTCTCTTTCCAGAAACTCCAGTCTCTTTCTGATATAGCGATAGTTCAATTTAAAGTGTAACTCCCAACTTCTTCTGCCTGATATATGTCTCTTTAAGACGAAGGGAATCAGAAGGCAATATGGCTAAGAATGGACCCGCTGAGTTTTTACTTTTCTCCAGACCATTCACAGTTCCTCCTAAGCCTCCTCAGAAGAACACTTTTTCTCCATGTCTCCCCTCCTCCAGTTCGCCATTTAGATACTGTTTAAGACATTCCTCTCGAGGGGAGGTGACACTCAAATTAAGTGTGAAGGACCCGTTGATATGTCCCAAGCCTGTCGCTAATACAGCCCTTTCCGACCAAGTAGAACAGCAGATTTCCTTTCCCTTCTCTCTAGTCCATTAAGATATTCCCATATCGTTTTGCCTCAGACTCTTTATACTTTGTATCTGAGGTCTTTCCTCTACACCCACTTAGCGGTAATTTTTTACTTTCTTTCTTTCTTTCTCCCAGTCTTCCGCTATACTCCATTTTGTTCTTACCGCCGGTAGTAGACTCCTTCTCCTTTCGCCCCATGAAATTCTTTTTCCACCGGGTTCTTTAGTTAAATTTTAACCACACAGTTAATTCCGCTGTTTTTCCATATTTTCCTAATACAGTCCTTCATAGCTATCTCCCGGTTTTTTTGCTGTTGTCGGAGGTTCGCCGCTTTTCACACGGAGCCTGAGGCTTCACAACATGGAGTCTGTTGCTTCCCCTTCACGCTGCAGCTCCAGCCCTGTTAAACGCTGGCAACACGGGTGAGCACAGGCAGCGTCGCTGGGTACCATCCTCCAGGATAACTTCCTAGAGTTTCGGGGTTCACGGAGCCTTCGTGACCCCTCTAGACCTCCGTGTTGTTCGAGACCCCCCCCCGGAGAGCAGCCTCGCGCTCCTTCCCGTGTCCGCGGCGTCCCGGAAGTCTGCATAATAAATTTTTTAGGTGTATGAGTCCAGTTAGTGGCACTGGCTCAAGGGCGATGCTGACATTAATATGTATTACACATGTATTTCATATTAATGAAATACATCTATTAATTTACTTACTTTTGTCTCTGGCTCCACTCACCACTGGCAGTTGACAATTGGGATGAAAAATTATCCCCACCCCTAACTTTGGATTTGAGCTGGTTTGAGAAACAATGCATAAAACAGTAGGATTTTTATAACCTTGTTCAAGATACATATGCATTTTAGATAATGTCATGTGAACAGGGATTGAAAACTTGAAATGCACAGTAAGTGGAAATGTGAACACAGCCTTAGAATATCTCATGGGTTAGTGAGATGATGGCATTTCCTTTCATTGCTGATTTCTCAGAAAGATGCTAAAACAAAGTGCAGCAGCAGCAGCACTGACAACCAACTAAACCTAAACTGGAATGAGGCTGGCGTCACCGTAATATGCATATGCTTTCTTTTACAACCCAGGTCACTTGAAAACTCAGCTTGGCCTCTTTAGTGCACTTTCAGAAAAACTAGGCCCCTTGAGGATGTCCAATAGAGCAGCTTCTGCTAGTTATTCAAATATCTTTTTTCCCTGGCCTCCTTGCTCCCAGTTTTGTGCTTTAGTGCCAGCTGTCTTGCTTGCGTTCCGAGATTCTAAGCGGCACACTTCTCAATCAAATCTTTTTTATGACACCTCTATCCAAATGGTTATTTTTATACGTGGTTCAGGCATCCAGATGGAAAAGCACAGTTGCCATTAATAGTTGGAGGACTCAGGGACTTGACAAGCATTCACTTAACAGGCATAAATAGATGAGGCAGTCCCTGGATGTTATGCAATATATATATATATATATATATATATATATATATATTCGGGTGCTTCCCATTCTAACTGGAGCACAGCTGCAAATGCGGAAGCACATTATATGCTCTAACATGAGGTCCTTCCTTTGAGGCCTCTCTCACTTCTGCTTACTAATTAGCTGAGAGGCTCGTGAACTAAGTGACAGATCATTCTAAATTTCCCTTTGGTATTTAATGTAATAACATTGATAGTATTCTGTCCACAGACCCGAGGTGCTGCCAGCCCCTGCACACTTTATTAGCACATCTGTCAAGTGCAAGAATAAACCAGCTTGCAAAGACATCACCGCCCTGCCCCCTTGCAGGGTTATGCTTTTAATATAGAAGATCCCAAGTCCAATCCTTGCTACCTTCAGTTAAAGGGATCAGGTAGCAGGTGATGTAAAGACCCTCTGCCTGAGACCCTTTCAGGCTAGATGGAAGAATTGTCTGGCCAAGTATCAGGCAGATTCCTGTGTCCCTTTGAAATATATTCCCCATGTCTCAAAAATGATTCAATATAAGAGATTGAAAGCAATGCAGGCCATTTACATAGTGCAGGGATAGGGGACCTCAGGACCTGGAGGCCAAATGTAGCCATCGAAGAGTCTCCATTTGATCCTCAGGACCATAGGTGCCAACTCCTAGGGGCCAAGGTCCTTTCACCCCCCAATAAAAGATTTCAGTCCCAGCCTCCATTTGATGGGCATTGTCATTCAAATGGTGTGCATGCATCATGTCTTGGGATTGATTATTGAGGCGGGGCTTACCTATCCCCCCAATATCTTATTCAAGTTGGTACCCCTGCTCAGGACTCTCACTAGGCCACACCCCTCACCATTCCTGCTCCACATCCTCTGAAAGTGCCTTTGTCTGAATGGGATACATCAAACTGTGATAACTAGCTAGTTGGTGTATGGGAGAAATGTGTCTATCAAAGATCTAGTGGTGGTACCAGAATGAAAGATGGGAAGGGGACACACAGAAAGGGCAAAATGCCTTTCCGGGAGGTGGGGGGAGGCTTTGCCAGAAACACAAATGGCATGCTTATTTCATATTAATGCTTCTATAATGAACATATTTCCTTTAAATAAAGTTCAGTTATTTTCCCTACAACCACATGCTCACGATTACAGCCTTATTACAATTTCCAGTTTGTGTTTCAGTTATAATTTATGTGTGATGTGTAATTTACAGGCCCTTTCCTTCAAGTAAGCACAAAGGTCCAGCAATGAAGGCAGTGTGTGTGTGTGTGTGTGGCATGAGAGCAGGATCTTATGTCACCTATGTAACTTTCACCCCCACAAAGGCATGTAGGTAGCTAGATGCCCTTGTGACATTAGATGATTGATAGGTAGAAGGCCCTGCCCACCTGTCTAATAGCCTGCAGTGGTGAGGAAGGGCAGTGCAGGTGCAGAAGAAGAAGAAGGGTTTGGACTTGATATCCCGCCTTTCACTCCCCTTAAGGAGTCTCAAAGCAGCTAACAATCTCCTTTCCCTTTCTCCCCCACAACAAACACTCTGTGAGGTGAGTGAGGCTGAGAGACTTCAGAGAAGTGTGACTAGACCAAGGTCACCCAGCAACTGCATGTGGAGGAGCGGGGAAGTGAACCTGGTTCACCAGATTACCAGTCCACTGCTCTTAACCACTACACCACGCTGGCTCTCAGATGTGTGCAATGATTCTTCAGCTACCTAGTGGGAAATGTGATGCATTTGATGTCATGTAACACAGGTGTGGGGAGATGGACACAAATACAGCAAGATCAACACATAACTAAAGTCCTCTATCTCAACTTTTGGAAACAAAATAAGCAATAACAACCAGCAGATTTTACATCATCAATTGCAAAAATAGCCTACAGCTGCAGAGTCCCTTAAGCATATTCACAGGTATATATTAAATATATCAAGAAGTTATTAGAAAATCTAGCAGTGATAATACTAAAGGGCCTATTCACATTAAACAGTGCTATGTGGCTGTCAGTATTTAAGTGTGAGTGAACTGACTATGCCAGCTGTGGCCAACTTGTGGAGCTGCAGAGCACACCCTCTGGACAAACCACATGGGAGCCTGATCTTCTGAAGACATGATGCCATTGCCCTCTAAGAGTCCTATTTACTTATTTTATGAATTAGTTTGAAAGACGGCTCATCATTCAGCTGGTAATCTTGTGGCAGTTTCCACCACATAAAACAACTCGAGAAAAAATATATTTAGATAAAGCAATCAATACAAATCAAAACACTACTGCAGCAGCCCAGAAACCAATAACAATGGCAGCTTTGACTGAATAATCCCTACTGTCCTTGGAGAACAGAAATGCTTTTACTTGGTGGCAGAAACCCATTAAGGCATTCACTCTCTGTGCCTCCAAGGGAATAGGATTCTGAAGCTGGGAAGCCACAACAGAAAGGCCCTATCCTGTGTCACCATAGGATAAACCCATTGGGAGACAATTAGAAGAGCCCCTCTGCCAGTCACAGGCCCAGGACTGTCCTAGCCATAGCCCCAAACTTCAAGAGCAGAGATATGGAAGAAAAGGAACCACAAAGCCTTAGAGAGCCCTGGGGTCCAGTGGCATGGGCTACAGAGGCACCAGACATAGGCTCTGCCAGAACGCCATGGACTAATTATCCCCTCAAACCCTGAGCCAGAACACCCTGTGGTGGAGGCCCTGTCAGAAACAGTTACCCATGCTCCCCCCCTCCAAATACATCCCAGTTTTTACTCACCAGCTGGCAAAGCCCCCAAACCCCAACAGCATATGGCCCTTTTAAACATCTCTATCTATCCTAGAGGGAATGGAGCCTGGGATTATAGCCAAGCCAGGGAAGAATAGAAAGGCTCATCGTGGAGCTGTCCAAAGTCCTGATGCCTTAGCCTGATGCTTCTACAGTGGCACCTCGGGTTACAGACGCTTCAGGTTACAGACGCTTCAGGTTACAGACTCTGCTAACCCAGAAATAGTACTTCGGGTTAAGAACTTTGCTTCAGGATGAGAACAGAAATCGTGCGGCAGCGGCAGGCCCCATTAGCTAAAGTGGTGTCTCAGGTTAAGAGTTTCAGGTTAAGAATGGACCTCCGGAACGGATTAAGTTCTTAACCCGTAGTACCACTGTACCTGCTACTGATAAATTTACACTGGGGACCCCATATCCCAGGAACCTCTTCTTCTCTCTGCACTCCTGCTCACAGTCAGGACAAAACAGACTTGTACTTAACTTGTCCCAAAGCCTTATGGGAGTTATGCACTGTTTTAAAGCTGGTAGGCATTAGGAATGGGTGAATCAGTCTAACTGCAGCCTGTGTCACTTCTGCACATGTCCTCCCATGAATTTTTTTTGGGGGGGGACTATACAAAAATCCATATAAAACATGTATACATTTAAAGAGATGTTTTAAAACTTGTTGTCTTTCAAAACACACCATTCTACATGTATTTTCTTTCAAATATGCATTTCTAAATGTATTTTGCACTCAAATACACATGCGTGTGTATGCCCGGAACTGTGGTGAAACATTCAAGAAGTAAAAAAGCTGGAAGGCAGCGAAGTTCCTATCTGCACATTAGTTCAGGAGATCCAGATCACATCAGTTTGCATCAAATTTTGTAAGATGAGATTCCTTGAGAATCCCTAGTAGGTACTCTCTCTTTTTTTGGGGAGGGGGAATTGAAGAAATCCTAGTAATATTTCCTTTTCTGGAAAGGACACCTGCTAAGTAAGAACTTGTGCTTGACTCTCTCTTCCTCTCTGCCAAATTAGGAATGTTAGGACTGCTTCTTCCCTCCAGGGAAATAAGAAGAGTGCCTGATATTTGTGAAGTGGTGCCATGCCTCATGTTCACAGTCTGGTAGGCCAAAGGGCAGTGGAAGCCAGGGGGTGAGGGATTGGATTTGGAGCCACATGTAGCTTGTGGGCCACCACTTGCCCATCCCTGATTGATAAGCTCTTTCACTCTGAATAGACTGTTGTGTTGAAGCGGGGAAATGCTTCGGTTGTTTTGGATGCACAGGTGCCACATCTGACATAGTTTAGTGTGGGCCTTTCTTTCCCAAGAGGTTTTACAGCATGCAGAAGCATGTCCAAACACCTGAGATTTTCCTTCTGCTGATAAGATATGTAGTGCTCCAGGGCTAAATTCTATTCCAGGCCTGCAGCTTGGTGGCAAAAGTTATGATCCTTATTGCTCCGAAGCAAAAAAGATTGATGGCCATTGTAATTTGTATCCTGGCTAGTCTAACCTCGGTTGCTTTTCCCCCTGTATCAGTCCAAACAGCTTCCTCAGCTGGTCTTCTTAGCTGGGGAGAAGATGGGGATGATTAATCACCCTTACAGCAGGCTGGCAAGCCAAACAGGAGTGGGGAAGATGGGCAGGGTGGGATTCTCAGAGCCTTGGTATTTTGCAACTACAGGGACTCTTTTTAGGAGGTTGCTACAGGCAGTGTGAATATGCCTTTGAATATGCAGTCAAACAAAAACACAACACATGAGCCCTGGAATCCAAAATCAAGAGAGGTGTTGGTGACTTAACCTGGGGAAGAGGCTTTTATTTCATGTTTGTGAATCAATGGAGAACACTGCAAACTGTTCAGGGGGCTGTAATAATATGAGGAAAGTTTACAATATTTGGATCCTTTTTAGGAGAAAAAAGTGAGAGAGAGCAGGGGATGCGTAATGGAAATGTACATAATCGCGCATGGTGGGGAGAAAGAAAAGGTTTCCCCCTCCCTCTTCCATAACACCAGAACCGGGGGGGTCATCCACCTAAGCTGGATATTGGAAAATTCAGGACAGACAAAAGGAAGTACTATTCCTCACAATGCATAGTTAAAACTATGGAACCCCCCACTACCGAATGTAATGATGGCTGAGATGGCTTTGTAAGGAGATTAAAGAGACTCATGGGAGATAAAGCTATCAATGGCTACTGGTCCTGATAGCCCAGATTTTGAGGCATAATGCCTCGGAATACCAGTTGCTGGGGAACATGAAAGGGGAAATGCTATTGCACTCATGTTTCCTTATCTGCTTCTTGTTAGCATCTAGTTGGCCACTGTGGGTATGGAACACTGGGTCTGATCCAGCAGGACTCTTCTTGGTGAAATGAACAAACTGGAGTTACAAGCCAGAAAGCTGGAACAAAAAAACAAAAACAAAACCTGGTGCAGAAGACCATTCTGCTAGTGGGGCTAGTTTTTGTTTCTTCTCCTGTATCCTTGGCAGGTGCCTCATCATAACAGGTGCCTGATTTGCTCACCGGGCACCACCCTCATTCAACTCAGTGTTGAAGGTGGTTTGCTGGCATGCAACATTCCAGTTTTCTGTTTCTGTCATTGTGACAAACAATTCAGATGACCTGTTCGACACTATAGGCACAGCAGCCATAATGACCTATGCAGTTGGTTGTTCTGATTCTCTGCTCCTTCTCATATATCAATGGCCAAAGCCATTCCATCAGTATTTGTTTTCTTGTGAATACCAATTGATGATGTGCATTATTTTTGTACTGAAAATTACAGACTAGCTCCCAACCACTGCTACATTCACCTTGGTTTGGTACCAAGCACAGTATATTGCAGCACTGCTGCATTCTAAAAATTACAGTAACTGGGAGCTAGACTTGTGCATGACAAATTGGAAGGAAGGTCAGGCATAACTAGGAAAAAAACAAACTGTGGAAAACTTTAAGCATCTCCTATACAAGGTCTTGAGAGCTTTGTTTGCACAGTTCTCATGCTTGCATCTGACCTTCCTGACATTGCAAAGATGAACATCTTTGGTCATTTTCTAGGGAAGACATGCATTTCACGAGCATGAGTAGCAAACTGTCACATTGGAAGCAAGACCAAATGTAAAAGACAAATGGGTAGGTGGCAGAGAGTTGGCATTTAAAGTCCAACTCTGTATGGTCATTTCAGTCAACGTCAGTATTTACAGACATATACTTAATCTTGAAAAGATGCCAATCAACTTTGTTGCTGACTGTTGCTGTGAGTAAAGGGTCCCGGGGAGAGCAGATTCCATTTGTCTGTCTAGCCTGTTCCTGGTTGCCTTACTGGCCATGATGCTGTTGCTAATTCCAGAAGAGAAGGAGAATGGAAACAGTTGTAGATAACTGATTTGCCTCTTAGTCTGCAGACTGCATAATCTGCAGTGTGGTGGACTAACTCTGGAGGGTCAGCACTAAGGGGGAGACACCAAAGATGTTTTCAATTTGTTTTCTTGAACAAAGAAAATAGTAGGAGAAAGTGAATGATATTGATAACTGGAATTGTGTTTCTGCTGCCCACAGTGAGGGTCTGAGTTGTAATTTTGTTTTGTGTTGCAAATTTGCTTAATACTGCTCAGTGTGAGGGAATGGCCCAATTGAGAGGAGACAGGGATGGAATGGTTATGATGCTATTTGTATGATACTCTATTGCCTTTTTCAGAATAAGGGTCATATTCCCTTCCGCATAACCTTCCAGGGCCACATACCAGTAGTGAGAGTGTGCAGAGCAATGAATGTAAAATTTACCTTTGTAGAGTAGGCTAGTTTTTGCACACACTCCCATGCACCCTTTTGTCCTCCCTTTAAAGGCATGAGCAGAGTTCCTAGGACACATTCCAGGCAGGCAAAACCACTCAAGGAGAGTCTGATGGGTGTTGCATCAGTCCAAGACATCTGGAGGGTGCTGTGTTGACTAGCTCTACACTAAAGCATTCAAAACACTTTGCATGCATTGTCTAATGGTAAACTTAACAATGCACTTGTAAGGTAAGTAACCACCACCACCATCGTATTGCATATGTCTTTTGATAGACTTGTAGATAAACAAGACAGATAAACAGCATTTTGGCTTTTATGTGATTTTCTCACAAGCGTCAAAGAAAACAATGTACTGCTGTACAACGAGTAAATGCTGGGGTGGGCTGTTGATCATTCCTTAAAATAAGCAAGCAAGACAAATGGGAGCATACAGACTTCAAAACAGAAGGGAAAAGAACAAGCTATTATAGTCTGTCTATCTACAAAGAGACATATGCAATATAATGCTGTCTGACCTTACCAATAGAATCAGCCTAGGATATTTCAAGAACTAGAGTGGTATCCTGCTGAAAGATATCTGGATCATGGGAAACTACAACAAAGTAAAAACATTTACTGAAAACAAACCAAAAAATGTATCAAAGGTTTGTGTCAAAAAGTTGTCACAGGAGCGCATGGAAGCAATTTTGCTCACACTATCTATTTGAGGCTTGCCCCACTATGAGAAGCCACCTTTTCATTTAAATGAAATAAGTGCATCAGCTTTTGTTCTCATTTCATGAAAAAATATTGGAACTATGCATGGGACACTGTGCCAGCAGTCCAGCTATTCCAACAGTATCATCTGTTTGAGAAAGAGAGAGTAAAAAGAATTGGTTAGATAATCCATTTCAAGGAGAATTTTCCTCCTGAGCCCTATTAGTTACAGATTAGAGGATGCTCTGAGGAAAGAGGGTTTGAAAACACTCCCAGTCTTTCTAAAGCAGAATCAATGCAGCCAGCCAAAGGAGGACTTTCCTCTCACCCCTCCTATCCCATTCCTAGGTCACTGTGCAATGTAGAGAAGGCTGATGTGTGCAAAAAATGGTACCATTACAATAAACCAAACTTGAGATTAGCAATGCACAAATCACACACTATCCCAGTCCTGCCATGGCAGTAGCTGGTGCATCAGTTGAGGCTGATAAAGGTGCTCCTTGCCACTGATACATTAAGGAACACCTCCCAGACGACATATGTGAATTGTTGATATGAGGGCTGTTTGGTGAATAGTATTGATTGCAGATCTTGCTATAACACACAACCTTGCTTATGAGTATCCAACAGATCAGCCTTTCTAACTGGGTAAGACCATTAGACCATTGTATTATTGTGACATGATTAATCCTGAAGTCTTCATGCCTTTTGATGGTTCAAAACAAGCAATAGTTTAGCAACAGATTCAGCACAGCTTCAGAAATGGGGTTATTTGCAGATCTTGGTAAAATAGACAACATGACTAGTCAATAGACCATATTTTTCAACATGGTGACAACTCCCTCACCATTGGCCATGCTGGCTGGGAAATATGGGAGTTAGAGTCCAACATGTCATAAACATATTAAATATGAATAGTATGGAGCTAACTGATTGCAATCCATTTCTTTTGCTAAGACAATAAGTTTATTCTATCAGAAATCAAATGCAAAGGCATGTATCATGATGGGATGATAGTCCACAGAGTTGTGTTGGGTAAGTCAAGTATTCTAAACATCTAAAACAGATTTTCAGAAGGGGTTGAGGGCTCTATTAGGTACCGAGAGCTAGATTTTTTCCCCAGAAGGGTTGGTCACTCTTGCTCCCTGCAGGTAGATTTTAAGAAAAACTCTGATGGGGGTGGGATGGAGAGAGAAAAGGAACTGAGTCTCTTTGCAAAATCCTGCCCCAGTGCTAAACACTGAGTCATTTGGACAAGGAGTTTGGCCTGTATAATTTGCACTGTCTAAAAATCCCCATTTGCCATCAGATGGTGAGAAATCCCATTACAAATGCTGAAATGTCATAGATCTTACCTTTACAAACTGTGACATAAACCTGATAGCAAGGAGAGAGAGAAATCACTCAGGGGATCCAGGGCGGATTAAACTGAACAAGGCAAAAATTAAGGTTGAAAACTGGAAAGGGAGGGATGCAATTCTTATCAGCCAAGCTTTCTCAAATGTGGGAGTGGAAGACCCACATGTTGCCTTGATTCAAATTAAATGGGATAAGAGAGAGAGAGAGATGGAGGATTTTGTAGTAAGTCACTGTATGTATCGTAAACTGCAATGACAGTGAGTTGGATGCTTAGCTAGTTTGGGAGCTGAGGGTCTTGCTAAAACCAACCATCTAAATGAATCAACGGGTGTGAGGCTTGATGCAGAAATTACTGGCTGTATTCCCAGGGCATGTTTTAAGCAGTGGGTTGGACTCAGGGCTCATTTACACTTCCGCTTGTCCTGTGCCTAGAAACCACTAGGCACAGGTCCAAGTGGTTTCCCCCTTGCACCACTCTTTTCCCAGAGGAAACCCACTCTTTGGCTCTTTAACTTTAATTTATTTACGGCTATTAGCCCATAAAATATGTACAAACATAAAAACACAGAGACATAAAAACCGATATATCCGACAACAGAAGGTGAACACCACGATGCAAGGGTGGGTCATTGAGCAGAGCCAAATGACAGCTTGGGGCCAGGAGAGCTCCAAGGGACGGATCACAGAAAAAGGAAAACTGAAGACGAAATCCGACATGCACTCTCATCATAACAGTCCGATTAGTTTTGATGTTGTTGTTGTTTTCTGGTGGTTTTTGAGTGTGAGATAACCGCATTCAGGAATCTCGCCACCTGCAGAGTTACAGAAGGATCTGTATCCTGCAAAAGCAGTGCGGCGTGTGACTCAACAGGCCTGCCAACCAAGCGCAGTAAAGCAGTTTTGGCTCTAAACTGGAACAAATGTCAATCCACAGAAAACCCCAATTCCTGTTTGTTCCAACCAAGTGCTAAAGGATGTGTGGTGGACCGCAGGACAAGAGGAAGTGTGGATAATCCCTAAATGAATAACAGCATAATCCGCTAGGGTGCTTCCACACAGCAGTTTATTGTGAATTTGGTGTCACTCAGGCACACAAGGTACATGCAGTGTCTACATGGTATTGTTCTGATATTAAAAAAACCCATCCAGTATTATTTCCCCATTAAATCTGGATTTACAATTTCTGCAAAAAATAATAATAAATCAATAAGTAAAGCAAAACAAAATGGAGGAAACAGTAGATCTAGATTGGGACTGGGATTAAGGGGTGGCATTTTGATGCAGATGAGATTGTGTGAATGCTACACAAAACTTTTACTTGTGAGCAGCACAGTGGAAGTGCCTCTAGTCTACTCAGAAGAATCCTTTTCAAAGTCTACTCGTGGGTAATTGAGTTTAGGATTGCAGCTGCATACAATGCATTCTATGTTCGACATGCCTAGAATATTAAAAGTCACAAAGTACAGTGAATTTTATGTTTTGCCATTTATAATGTGAAATTTCTTTTAAATGTGCTTTTGATACTCGTATTACAAACCAAGCCACTATGTTTACAAGTTTTACTCCGCAACAATACTGTTTTCAAAATGAACTTGCAAAGCATATCCACACAGAATACACAATCATCACACATACTGACAACTATAGCTACAACTCATCCCCCCCCCGAAATATCAATAATAAGGTTTTTAATGAGCATAGTCCTGTAAGAGTTAAATCAAGGGACATCTGGCTATGCAATCCAGATGTGATGGTGGTGCTAAGGAAATAGCCTTGCACGCAGATAGAATTCATATTCACTGATTTAAATAATCCAACACAGAGGCATGTAGTGGAGAGGAAAATTAACAGCCAGAGAACAATTAGGCCCTCTACCACTCCCTAAAGATAGAAATGTAAAGAATGATATTTGCTTAGGTTTTGTTTGCTTGTTTTCTATTTGTTATTAGTGATCCATAGGAGTGCTCCTGTGACCAGCTAGTACAGCAGGAGACTGCTCAGCCATAGCCAGGCTCTAAAGAACAAAGACTAGAATATCATCACATTTCCAATTATTCACAGCTAATACTATCAATGATGTAACTGTCAGGAAAGACTCTTATTGTGCCTGCTAAAGCAGCATTTTGCCTGCCATGAATGGTGCAAAGCTGTCCAGCTCTGCTCCCCATGTTTCTGATAGCTCCTGAGAATCCCATTTCCACAACTTTTGCATTGGCACAGGGATGTACCAGGCTGCAAGGCTGCTTTGCTAGGACTTCTGATCTCTTGGTGTGCTTTCTCTGGTCCTTTCCAACCCATGTCCATCCCCACCCTCCATTTTGAGGGTGTGGGGTTTTTTTTGCCATTGCTGGCATAGCAACACAGAGGAGAAGATGTGAAAAGATGCTGCTACCTGTCAACATGCACCCAGTGTTCATCACAGATTATTATTATTATTATTAATATTATATACCACCCTTGATCTGAGGATCACAGGGTGGTTTACAATATAAAAACACAAACATGCATAATGTAATAATAGACAAAAGCAATACCTCTCACAGTTTAAAAGGCCATAGATGGTTTAATTAACCAAAGGCCTGGGAGAAGACAAATTATTTACTGCTGCTATATGGCAGTCATGTGATCAAGCTCTTAGGCCTACTGTCAGACTATATATATATATATATATATATATATATATATATATATATATATATATATTGTGTGTGTGTGTATGTGTGTGTGTATGCTTTTAGAAATGATGTACATTTCTGAGTCAAATGTTTCTGTGCTGTGTTCAGCTGCTCTGAATTGCTAAAGCTGCACTGATTGTTTAATTTTGATTAGCAAAGGAACACAGTATAGACACACACACACACACACCTCATGCCACCGCACTAGCATGGATGTCTCAAATATTTCCGGACATTTTTATCACTACCTCGAAGTGAAAGGCTTTGATGTTTCTGATCGATTTTACATAGCAGGAGCTCAGAGTCCATAGTGAGAGGCAGCAGTGCAGAAGGCTATTGTTAATAGCTAAGTGGGAGCAAACCCTTTGAGGACTCCGAGCCCGAGGCATTTGGGAGGCCCTTGTGGTGCCTCCCCTTTCTCCGGGGCTCATGGCTGACTTCTCCAGCCTTTTAAGCTATACTGCCTTGTCATACAGAGTTGAAAGCTGAAACATCTGTTGCCAACGTTTTCTCTCTGCCCCCCCTCCCCACACAGACACTGCAGGTTCTTCCCTGCTGTTAAGCACAGCCAAGAGACACTTATTATTCCGGCAGCTGTTTCTGCAATTAGAGCCACAGGGGTTTCAGAGAGGCTGCCTCCTCTCGCCCTTCCCTCAGCCCTGAGTGACAGAGGGCACAGGCACTCGGAGGCACGGGTGAAACGAGAAGCATTAGCAAAACAAGTGTGTAGGCCCACTCTTCTCAAGCTGAGTCCTCCTAACCAGTTATCATCTGAGCATAAAGCAGAGAATATTGAGGCTGCTTCCTAGCAGGGCTAGCCCACAACATTTTTGCTGCTTGAGGCAAAGGAGGAGATGATGCCCCTCACTCGGTTCCAGTACAAAAGCAGACTGAATCTTACTTCAGCACTGGCGATGGCACAGCATCCCCCATCATGGGCAAGGGGCAGGCAGGCTGCCTGTTGCACACATTGCTCTGACTTTTGGGAGACCATGCCTGTGCTCACTCGCCAATGGGCACCTGGTTGCTGCTGCCCAAATGCTGCAGTGCAGCAGAGGTGGTGTCTGTGTGTGTCATGGCAGCAGAGCAATCAGTGCAGCACATGCACTATGCACTGTGCTTCCTGGAGGAAGGAGCCTTGATCTCAGCCCTCTTACTTGATCAAGGGTGTTTCCCAATGGCGCTGTCTCTGGTCACATCCATGCTATATATTTAAAGCCCAATTCAATGCTCATTTTAAGGGTATGGCAGCAGCACCCGCTCCCAAGTATCCTGGGAATGGTTAGGGTGCTGAAAACTAGCTTTGTGAGTTCCTAAGATTCTCTGTGCATGTGCTCTGTGACATGTTGGGATAAGGGCAACTAGGTGAGATAGCCAGCAGAAAACACTGATGCTGGAGCACCAGCTCAGGAGGATAACCAAGGTAACCAAGATGGCACTCCAGCATCTGGCAGAGCCTAATGGTAGAGCCAGCCATGGAGGTCTGGTTGGTGATTTGTTTGGGCCTTTGGGACTGCTGAACTGGAACACTCATATGAAATGGGGTGAGCTAGTCAGCATGCCCCACATACTGATACTTCTCAGCACCTTTGGGCTGTTTGGGTTCACCTCAGAGGCATAGCAAGCCCAAGTGGTACCTGGTGCAGAATTTTTTTGTCACCCCTCCCCCCACATTGACACCCCCTTCATACGCTTCTGTGCCCCAACCCCTGTGATTCCCAAGTACCCAGAGCTGTCGGGGGAAGCCATGCTGCTTTGCCAGGGTGCTGGCAAAGCTGTGCAGCTTGTCCTCTTGGGAGCCACGGCTCCCATCCGTCCTCCTCCCTCCCTCCCCGGCTCACTGTAAAGCGGCAAAGTGGGAGACACTTATGGCGCTCCAGCGGCGCCGGGGCAAACCGCTATGTACAGCGCATGTGCAGCGTCGCTACACACAGTGCATGCATGCGACACCGCACATGCAGGGCATAGTGGTTTGCTGCCAGCGCCGCCCAAGAGCCGTACGGATGGTGGAGGGATCATCTGCTTGCGGCTGTAGAGGTTGCGGAGGCATCCCACTGCTGTCCGTATGGCACTTGGGCAGCGCCGACAGCAAATCGCTATGTATAGCGCATGTGCGGCATCACTACATACAGTGCATGCGTGTGACACTGCGCATGCGTTGTACGTAGCAGTTTGCTGCCAGCGCCGCTTGAATGCCATACAGACGGTGGTGGGATCCTCTGCTCGCAGCTGCAGCCGCAAACGGAGGATCCTCCACATGCGGCTGTGGTGGCTGCTCGCGACGCCGTGCCCAGGACAGGGCGGCAAGGGCAAGTATCCCGCGGGGTGCCTTCTTGTCACCATCCCAGACGTGGAACCCAGGGCGCACCGCCCCCCCCCGCCCCCACGTTGCGACTCGACTGGTTCCCCCACCGCCTCTTCATTTTAGCAGTTGTGGGTGCGGGGAGATGGGGTGGACATACTTGTGCCCAATTTCAGTGACATTATTCTCGCTCCATTGATGTCAAGGGATACAAGTGACCTATCCAGACATTGAGATGGTTCTTTCGTCCTTTTAGATCTACAATAGTTATACAGAAATATACAGACCTTTTAAGTTATACATCCAACAAAGACCTCTCTCTTTACTTATCTGTTTTATATCTGTGTTGCTTTTCTCCTGCTTCAGCCTCTTCCTTCTATTCCCCCTTCCCACCCGGTTGTCAAGGTTCCCTGCACTCACTCTACCCCAGCCTGCATCAGATGTCCCTTTTTTATTGTGCATTGATGATGATCTCCGCTCTTGTTGGTATTGGGGGCAGTTATACATGATCCCACTTTCAATACTGTTTGTGCCTCCAAAGGTTCTGGGCGCAAACATATGACATCTTTTCTAATGAGTGCACATCCCATTCCTTCCTGCTGAAATCTTGTGACTTTTCAGACCACAAATGTTCTGGGGTGTTTTTTCTGCCCCGCTTTTGTTGCGCTAGAGTGCCAGAGTGCGCCTCCAGATGGCAATGAGGCAAGAAAGTTTGGGAAGCATCACAGAAAAGCTATTAAACCAGAATGATGTGTGGTTGGTCCAGTATAAATCCACCACACACTCTTAGTGCAGAATACACCTGTAAAACAACAACCTAGTCTGGAGGGGCCCACAGTCCGGTGAATGTGAAGCACCTGACTGTTCCCTTGCTTAGAGATGCTGGATCTTACCTTAGCATTAGTTGTGCTTTATATCCACCACCCCTCCCCGCCGCCCTCAGGCCGTATGCCCTTGCCTGTTATTGTTATGTTTGGCAGGCCAGAGCTGTCCTGCAAGACTGGCACCAGTTCAAAGTGACATTCCTCATGAAGACATCCTGCCCACCTCAGCTTAGCCTGACAGGAGGAAAATGCACCACGATTTAACACCATGAGCAGCATAGTAAATCACTGCCTTTTTATTAGGCTTGGAAAAGTCGGGGGTAGGAGAGGGGGGCCCATTTAGAGAAGGATACCTTTGAGCACTCAGAAGGGGAGAGCCAATTCCCTAGATCTCAAGCTCGGGTGAGATGTGAGGGGCTCTGCTGCGTGCCTTTCATAGCCCTGCTTAATTAGTGTGCCTAACATTAAAGGGATTTGGGGTGGAGAGAGACAAGCCAATCTCCAGCTGCCAAAAAGCTGTAAATTACAACAAATGCCAATAAGTCATTAGGAAGCACAAGAAAAATGTGGGGTTGCCATGGCAACTGACATTTACAGCTTTCAGGCGATGTTCCGGGGGCTGTGTTCTCTTGTTCCTCAGGTGTGTGTGTGTGTGTGTGTGTGTGTGTGTGTGCAGGAGATAGAAAGAGAAGAACAGCTCCCAATTACTATGCCATAGGTAGCTGGGGGTGGGATGGAAAGGTGGGGAGCATTGGGGGTGGACGTTAAAACCTACCTGGCTGAAAGGGAGCTTGTAGCATTTCAACGAGGAACATGAAGGGAGAGTTGACAATTCGGTTTCGGTGGACAGACTCTCATTAGCGTGTGTGAGTATGGGGGGAAGTGAGCGTGTCAATCAACCTCTTTGTCTTCACAGGGCTTACAGTGTGCATGCGTGTGCTGGTGCGCCTTGGAGGTGTCAGCTGCTTATTAACTTTGACATCTGTCTGTTTGCAGGCATAGGATGGGGAGTGCAGCAGCTCCATTGCGATGCCAGGATGTTGCACAGGGCGTTGGAAGGCAGAAGAGAAGCAGAAGAAATTACAGGAAGTGAGGGGAGTTGCTCCTAATTTCTTATTTTCAGTCCTCTTTCCCCTTGTTCCTAAGAATCTCTCTGTGCACCACATAGCAGATACACTGGCGTGACATATTGTTCCTATTGCATCTTCAAATTAACACTTCTTTTTGCCAAGTACATTGAGGTGCTCCTTTGTGAGGTGCCAATGGCATCAACCTCAGCCAGTGTTCCAACACCTGACCAGGAACAACACAGAACTTTACTTTAAACCAGGTCTGCTAGTTCTGTCTGCTCTGACTGACAGTGGCTCTTCGGGGTCTCTGACAAAGTCCTTTCCCACCATATGATACCTGGTCCTTTTTTAGCTTGGAGATGCCAGGCTTCAAATTAAAGAGGCCCGCAAAGTCCAGCATCCTGTCCTCACATTGGCCAACCAGATGCCCATAGGAAGCCCATAAGCAGGACATGAGGGCAACAGCATTCTCCCCACTTGTGATTCCCAGAAATTGGTATTCAGAATCATATAGGCTCCAACAGCGGAGGTAGAGCATAGCCATCATGACCACTAGCCACGATAGCTCTGCTCTGCTTCCACAGACAGAGGCAGTATGTGTCTGAAAGCCAGTTACTAGAAGCTGAAGGAGGGGAGAGTGCTGTTGAGTTCAGATCTGGATTGTGAGTTTTCTACAGGCACCTGGCTGGCCACTGTGAGAACAAGATGCTGGACTAGATGGGCCATTGGCCTGATCCACCAGGTTCTTCTTGTAGCCTCATCCTCCATTGATTTGTCTAATCCTAAACTGACTTGCGTCCTGTCAATAATAAACCTCTTTTAAAGCCATCCAAGTTGGTGGCCATAACTATGTCTTATGGGAACAAATTCTATAAAATAAAATAAGAGATTCCATGTAAGAACATCCAGTGGCATGTACCGAAGATGTGGACGTTTGTAATGTCAGAATAAACTGATGTGAGGAAGATGCCTGCTTTTTGTAAAATCTCCAGAACCTTCCCAGAAGGCTACAAGTTTTGTCCTTCTGCCTGACCTTTCTGACACTTAGCCGTTTTCCTTCTTTACACACATGTACAGTGGGAAGCAGGCTTAACATAGAATATTCTTTCAGAAGACAACGGAAATAACTTTCTGAGGATACAACTTAAAGCAGAACAAAGTAGGTTGTGACATTTGAGTAACTGGCCAACAGAAGATTGCAAGATGCCAATGTGGATCTAAGAGACGGAGATATTGCGCAAAGATATGTGGGAATGCCCGCCCTGTGGAACGCCCTCCCATCAGATGTTAAAGAAATAAACAACTATTTGATGTTTAGAAGACATCTGAAGGCAGCCCTGTTTAGGGAAGTTTTTAATGATTGATGTTTTAATGTATTTTTAATTTCATGTTGGATGCCGCCCTGAGTGGCTGGGGAAACCCAGCCAGATGGGCGGGGTGTAAGCAATAAATTTTATAATAAATAATAATAATAATAATAATAATAATAATAATAATAATAATAATAATATCAACTTTTAGAAAAACCTTTTGGTTTATTCATTTGTTTAAATAATGACTGTGACTGAACATCCTCCCTCCCTGCTCTCTTTCTAGTTGGGTAAAATTTTTCACCTACATGTTCTGATAGTCAAATACAGGCACTCCCCCATTTACATGGGGGTTACGTTCCGAGGGAATATGCTCATCAATGAAATCATGTATATTTGAAACACCATTGAAAAAGCTTGCAAACTTCCCATTCTGCCCCCATCCCATTCTGCCCCTTTTGGAGACATTGCTGGGTCACTTCTGGGTTTGGTGTGATGTGCATGTGCTCAAATGAACCCGTATTGAACGTGCATAAATGAGGGTTTGCCTGTATAGCCAGTGTTGGGGGCTTCTATCAAGATCCTAATGCAGAGGGTAGAGGGTCTTTAATCCTTTGCCCCTCCTGTGGGCATGTCTTAAGCTAGTTAGGCTTAAACTGGTTGACATCCCATGCACTAAAACTGAAGCAATGGCCTCTGCAGCCAGAAATGTATGTCTCCAATGGGAACTGGAATCCAGACACAGCAACTAAAGGTTTTAATAATCTAACACCTTTCCAGAAAGGGGAGCAATTAAGTTGGGGTGGCTAACATGAAGCCCTTCAGATGCTGTTGGGCTTCATCTCCCCAGGCAGCATGACTAATGGTTAGCAATGATGGGAGTTGTAGTCTAACAACATCTGGATGGCCAGATCCCTGAGTTAAGGGGGTTGCATTATTAAATGTATATTTGCATAGCTAATCAAATTGAAGTAAGGAAGCCTTACTTATAAGAGCCAAATGGGTTCTTAAGAGTTGGTAAGAGGGAATGATAGAACATGATTGACCTGAAATGCAAGGATTCAGATTTGGGGCTTGGTGATGAATCCTCAGCCTTTTATACAAATAAACTTCTGGTTCATGTTTCTATAGCCAATTTAAGTTTCCTTACCTAGACCAGGCTGTCATGGGAGAATGAGATGTCCCACGTTTCCCACCTGCCAGGAAGGATCGTCTACCACAAGCCACCAAATAACTCATTCTCCGTCTCCTGCCCCCTCCCAGCAGCCAGAGTGAATTATGAAGATCCTTTCTTCAAGTGAAAGAGATGGAATTGCCCTTCATGGGTGAGGAGTTCTATTTATTCTCAGCAAATTCACTTCCACTTTATTTTAAATTAAACTGTCTTGACTCTCACCATTTGGAACCTGATGATGAAGGAGGAGCCAGGGGAATGAGAGCAAGCCCCCCTCCCCCGGTCAGATGGAAAATTAGCACCCAGACAGGTTTGTGTTCAAGCAAGCACAAAGCCTGGAGAACAGCACAGGAGGGATTCTAGGATGAAGCAGGTACAACCGAGATGTCCATGACGAGAATTATCCCAGTGCTCCTGGCATTCCTATATGAGCTATTGCATTTCAGAACACGTGGCATTTCCTAGGTGAGTAAAAGTAAAATGCTGGTGAGTTTTCACAAGGACTTTAAAATATAAATGCAGCACTGTTTGCCCTCCTTTTTGTGATGCATTTCCTCTCTGTTTTGCCAATGCACCAAAGGTCACCCTAACTGGGGCTTCTCAGTGGCCAGGCCTCACCTGCAGCCTCAATACCTGCACCACTAGTGTTCTGGGCCCTTACTTAAAAGCAACAACACCTGATCTCCATGGGTCATATACCATTGCTTAGATATGCACACTGCAAAGTAGAAAAATGTGAATGTAATGTTTCCCTGAATCACTGAAATCCATTCAAGTCTACAACTCCCATTGCTGATCTCTTTCCTCCATTACACAACACCCACTATTCCTCTTCATTCCCATAACATCTCCTTCAGGTTAGGGTTTACAGCTTTGCTGACGTTACGAACTGGCCAGATAAAAGTTCAGAGAAGTATCACATGGTATGAAAAGGATCCAGTATTAGCAACTGCCTTAAAAAGGCTGCAGGCTGGCGCCTAAAAGATCTATGTCTATTTACATATAGGGCATTGATTGGCTAAGCAAGTCATGAGGCACTAATTTGTTTTTCCAATGGAAAACTAATACCAGAGTCAAAAGGGCACAGTATGTTGTATAAACTCCCATGTGCTATATCAGTCACCAGCAACTTCTGGAGAAGTTGGCATGGGGAAGGGAAGTAGCTCTGTCATCAAAGCATTTGCTCTGCATGCAGAAAGTCCCACGTTCAGTCCCCAGGTTCTTCACGTAAAACTGGGAGAAACCTTTGTCTGAAACACTTAGGAGTCACTCATTGTAGATAATACTAAGGAAGATAGGCCAATGGTCACATCCAGGATAAGGCACCTTCCTATGTTCTGTTCACTTCCTTCTCCTATTACCTGTCAGTTCTGATGTTTCCATTCTGATTTCTGGTCTCTGAAAGGTAACAGATCTCTTCTTCCATCATTCATATTTGAGAAACACTTCAGAAAACCATACTCTTTGTTCTGTTGAGCTTTATTTTCCTAATTTGTTTTGTTTTTATGCTTAAGCACCACATTAGAGGGACTTTCCTCTTTGGGTAGGAAAGTTTATTTTGAAAAATGACAGCCTTTTGTTTTTCTAACTTCCCCTCTGTGATATTTCTTGCCTGAAGGTGTACTGCCCAGGACACTTGCAAATATGAAAAACCTGCTCCAGTTATCATCAGAAACAGAAATCTCAGAGTCTAGCTGCCATCACCAAGATAAAATGAAGCTTCCCACAATAGCTCCATCAGACCTATTCTCAACTGGGGGTGGGAGGGGGGAAGCCTAGCACAGCTCTGCTGATTTCACACAATGGCCAATTGACTCTACTGGAGATTTGACTGTTTGCTGTATACATGGTATAATAATTGAGGCCAATTCTGGTACCAGAAGTACTAGTGGTGTCCATACAGAGTAGTTTTGTTGAATCATTTTATTCAACTCCTTGCTGAAGTTACCTTAAGTTCTCAGTATGTGGCCATATATAGCTAATTGTGACCAATTACCTATCCTCATCAAATGCACCTGGCTAAATCGTTGACAATGCAATTCAGTTCAATTGCAAGTCGGCAGTTTCTTAATTAAGGCCTCAGACCTTGAGACTAATCATAAAAATTAAGCACACTTCGACTCTAATGAATAAAAAATATAAGTGCTGTGCAGTAGGAACATAAATAAAATCCTTATTTTGTTAATCTCTAGCACTCAATGTTTTATTTCAACCATAATCATAGATCTTCCTTAATCTGTCAAAGAAGTACACAAGAGTGTAACATAAGAAGAGCCCTGCTGGATCAGACCAAAGAACCCATCTTGTCCAGCATCCTGCTCTCACAGTGGTTGAACTGTGGGGAAAATAGCAAACAGGATTTGAGCACAAGAGCAACTCTCTCCTCCTGTGGTTTCCAGCAACTGGTATTCAGAACCATTACCAGGCATAGGCAAACTCGGTCCTCCAGATGTTTTGGGACTACAACTCCCATCATCCCTAGCTAACAGGACCAGTGGTCAGGGATGATGGGAGCTGTAGCCCCAAAACATCCGAAGGGCCAAGTTTGCCCATGCCTGATCTAGCCCAACCCCCTGCAATGCAAGAATCTTTCGCCCAATGTGAGGCTCAAACCCATGACCCTGAGGTTAAGAGTCTCATGTTTTACCAGCTGAACCTTTCTTTATAGGGGAGTCACCCAATCACCTTGATCATGATGGAATTATATGATGCATTCATAAAATTGTGATGTTTGCTGTTATAGGATATATATAGCTTTAAGACTGCCTAGATTTTTTAAATAGTTGGTGGTCACTGCTTGTACCATTCTCTCTCTATTGGCAAGTCTGTCTGCAGTTATCTCCCCCACGGCCCCTACATCTTCTGCAGGAGAAGAGAAACATTGGTTTCAATCACCACTAAAATTATTGGAGTCTCCTACAAATTTACGCCCGATGACGATCTAGTTCACTGTGCTGCTGAGTGGATCGTCTTTCTCCCCTCCTCCTTTCTTACTTAACAGGAGGTGACATTGCCCTTTCATCCATCTCCTGTGAGAAATTACAGGCATTACGCTCCATGTGTGCTGTCTGTAGCTGTGCACATCAATTTCCACCTCCTCCCACCAATGGGTAGGAGGCACTCTGCAGCTGGCTTCTCTGATTTTGCACATGGCATTCAAAAATATTAACCCCAGCCTCTCATTAATTCCTATGGAGCATCATTTTTCCTAGAAACCCATTTGAGCTTAGATTTTTAAATATGCAATTAGTTCTCTTTTAAGCATTTCCTAGAAACACTGAGCATCTTTCCTATTTGGGACTCCAAGCAGATTTTAAATTAACATGCAGATGTGCCCAAAGTAATTCTTCCTCAAGTTCAAAGTTCTGCTTCCATGTTGTGACCACAGAGAGTTCATATTTGCATTTATCGGTTGACAGTTATGTGTTTCAGTAATCCAGTGATCTATAGCAGTGTATCTTGTTGTGGGTTTACTTCTGCTCACATTTTGTCATTGTCATTATCACCACCAAATTGCTGGTCTCATGGAAATGGAAAATTCTGAATATTGACTGTTATATAATTTGACTGTGATGGAAAAGGATATCATGCTGTCTCTCATCCTACCACAAAACCTTTATGTGAGATCCCCTCAGGGGTTAAGCCTTCCAATTATCCAAACCCCAAATCTGTGACACCTGAGAACCCACATTTCAGGTTGTTGATGTTTGCTTAACTGTTTAAAAGAACATTTGCACATACACATCACAACCTTCTATTGTTCTATATTCTCCCGATGGAGACCAAATGTCAGTGGTATAAAATCACAGGTTTATATATTGAGAAAAATATACTGCCGATGAAGCAAGATATCCCAGGTCAAACAAAAACAATACAGAATATTTTTATATGGTTTCCCTTGTATGTCCAAACTATGGCACAACTCTATTTTACACAAGCCTGTCACTTTAAGATTGCCCAGTGTCAACGTCAACAACAACATAATTATAATGGTTCGTTACAGAAGCTGTACATTGGATAGCATATTGTGAGTGTTAATTCTAGAAGACAACTTCTTCAGCATCTGTAATGCCAAAGAAGAAACTAAACAGAAAACACTTCAAAGAGGCATTCATTAGCACAGAGATTTAGTGCTACCACTATTAGTCTATACTTTCCATGCCCATACAGCTGGTCCATGTTGACTAGTAACCAGTCATTAGCACCATTTCCAAATGATTTGGAGGGTATTGGAAGTGTTGGTTCAGCAGTTCTGACATTTCCAAACTGTTCTGTTTGGGACCCCCTAAGTGAACTAACGTGGGTGGCGCTGTGGTTTAAACTACTGAGCCTCTTGTGCTTGCTGATCGGAAGGTAGGCAGTTCGAATCCCCACAACAGGATGAGCTCCCATTGTTCTGTCCCTGCTCCTGCCAACCTAGCAGTTCGAAAGCACAAATGCGAGTAGATAAATAGGTACTGCTCCAGCGGGAAGGTAAACGGCGTTTCCATGCACTGCTCTGGTTCGCCAGAAGCGGCTTAGTCATGCTGGCCACATGACCCGGAAGGTGTACGCCGGCTCCCTCGGCCAATAAAGCGAGATGAGCGCCGCAACCCCAGAGTCGGCCACGACTGGACGTAACGGTCAGGGGTCCCTTTACCTTTACCTTTAAGTGAACTGAAGGCACTTTACTGTATTGATACTATGATCATGAAGTAAATGCTACGCACTCCAGTTGATAGTATTTATACCCATGGCAGAAAATTTGAAGTACTTCTGGAGATCTTAACGAGAAACTAAATGCATTCTCTGTCCTGACTATGGCATTGATTGCTGCAGTAATATTTGTCTTCATGGTTTGTCTCTTGAATTCCCTCTCTCTCAAAAAAAAAGAGAAAAAAAAGATTGTCAATGGTGTTGAAGGGCTCTTTGGGATGTAGCATGCATGATGGATATTGTATGAAATAAATTGCACTGGGGTATGCACATGGAGCAGAAACTGTCACTGACTCTGATCCCAGCAATGCTGGTGTAGATCTGCATTAACTCCACTGAGTTGCATGTACCTCCTCCCCTAGCTAGTGTTCTCTATTCTTGCATCATTACCACCTTGCTAAACTGTTGATATCATTCACTCACAATTCAATTCTGCTGCAAGTTGTCGTTTCTTAAAGCCTCAAGTCATGAGGCTCATAATCAACTTGAGAGAGTTTCAGCTTTGACATATATCGTTTATATAAGTAAGATTCTCGCCCTGATTCTTGTGGAGAAACACTTCAAAATGTGATTGCTATCTAAGCCTGAGGGCCAACAAGGCAAAAACACATTAGAAATAGCCTAACTTTCTTAATCTTTAACTCCCTCAATTTGTAAGCCAGTCTAAACAATGACCTGAAAATCCTTTTATTAAAAGGACCTACCAACAAAGTTTTATTATAGGGATGTAGAGCTTATCTTTTGATAACTTTCTCCCTTACAAGATATATAGTCTGATTGTGCAGTGCTTGTGGAGGTAAAATTACTAGAGTACTAAGGATATTTATTGGAAAGTGAGTTTTCACTGAAATAATTGGGGCTTTGTTTTTACTCGAACTTTTTGAGCCCGAGACTCTGTTCTAAATCCATTCATTCATTCACAGCTGTTGATGATCCCATTTTTCTAATGCTGATGCATTACTCAGGGCAGCTTACAACATAGAAAATTATTATTATTATTATTTTACTATATCAGATAAAATACATTGCAATGAAAGTGGTATGACAGATCAAAGCCAACCCTCCTGATAAAGACAGCTATCTGCCCAGCAAAACAGAACTCTAGCAGAATAAACAAAGTGTTTCACATTACCTGTAAGAGGAGCCAGGCTTCATGTTCCATAATTTGGGTGCTGCCTCATAGAAGGCCCTGTCTCTAGTCACAGAGACCATTGGTGAAATCACCAGAATGATCTCTTGATCTCTTATATTTCTGCCCAATTACTGGGGTCTTTTAGAAAGTCACTGTTAGTGGTTCTTCGTGGTTCAGATGCACAGCTTGTTTCCACCAGGAGCCATGCATTTAGTATTGTGGGCCCAATTTTATGGAACTCCGTTCCAGTGGAGATCACACAAGACCCCTCCTGACTGAACATTGCTTCTAAGAGCCAGAAAAGCAGGGAGAACAAGACAGAAATCTCACTCACACCCCCCCCGCCTCCTTGGGTTTTGGGTTTTTGTTTAACTGTTTCCTCTCTTTGGAGGCAGAGTAGGAATCTACGGCTAGTGATTTTTATGACTGGCTAAGCAGATGGACAGAAACCTCTCAGTCACTGGAAATCCAGGGGCTGGATCCGGCCTGATCGTCTTCTAAATCCAGCCCACGGATGGCCTGGGAACCAGCATGTTTTTACATGCGTAGAATGTATCCTTTTATTTAAAATGCATCTCTGGGTTATTTGTGGGGCATGGGAATTTGTTCATTTTTTTTTCCAAAATATAATCCGGCCCCCACAAGGTCTGAGGGACAGTGGACTGGCCCCCTGCTGAAAAAAATTGCTGACCCCTGGACTAGACCATGGCTTGGGAAGTTTTGGGGGGTTCAGAATCTTGGCAGGGTTATGTCTCAATCTGCCCATAAGTGGAGCCTCCCCTGCAATAAATTGCCACCTGGGGCAACTGCATTAATCTGTCTAATAGTAGGGCCAGCCCTGCCGGAAGCATAGGAACTGAGCTTCTCCCTCCATATCTGCTGTATACAGAGGTTCTGCTCTGCCAAGCTTGGCTTTACATAAGGAAGAGAGAGCAAGCTTCCAAGAGGGAGGAATCACCATGTACAACTGTCCCAATAGCTAAAGCTGCCACCGACTCCCAGAATCATGCCCTCTCACTTGTAAGCATCTCATGCCCTTCTAGGGGATCCATCCTACAGTTTGAGAGCCCAGGACTCACCTGCAAAGAGGAACGCAGGAAACTGCCTTATACTGGATCATTGGCCCATCTAGTTCAGTATTGTCTGCACTGACTGGCAGCCGCTTGCCAGAATTTCAGACAGGGTTCTTGCCAGGGCCAACCCAGAGGTGCCAGGGATTGAACTTGAGACCTCCTGCATGCAAAGCAGATGCTCAGTGACTGAGCCACGGCCCTTCCCCATTGCAAATGTATTTCAATTTGTGGTTGGGACCGGTGGTAAAATTATGCCACACTAGGAGCAGCATGCAACAAGATATTGAAGTACTAGGAGGTGAAGGAAGAGAGAAGCTTTTACCAGAAATGGGGAGGGGGAAAATCTATTATCATTATTCAGTGCCATTCGTTCCTCTTTCAGTTGCTTTCCAAATCTACTGCTCCATTTTCAACTTCTTCTTTTTTAAGCATAATTGATTTCCATAGACCTCCCTGGAAGCACAATCCTCAGCCCTCCTGCTGCTTTGTATCAGCAGCAAAGTAATGGGCACCATTTTTCACATGGCAGAGGTAGTGTTTTGCTGGTGCCGGTGCATAATCAGAGAGGGAGAAAGAGGGAGACTTGGGGTATGATAAGTTATCGCCTTTAAACATAAACAGGTCCTGTTAATTTAACTTCCATTTAAAAGGGGAAATGGCACAGGAGGAAATTCAGCACTTGCCAAACAGAAAAGGACAAATGCAATCAAGCTGGTGATGGGGGATTTATCTGTGGAGGACGTGTGTGTGTGTGTGTGCACTCGCTACAAATAAACCAGGAGGCAACGAAAAAAATGAAATGCCAAAAAGATGCCTAGATAGCATCACAGAAATCCATTTTGTCTCATTTAAATAGGAGCTTAATGAAAAAGAAGGTGCAGCAGAAGATCTCAGCTCTGGAATATGACACTCTCGGGTAATCTAGACACAGTTTGCAACAACAGGCATTGGGAGCAGCTCAGGCTTAGGATGGTGTCAGAGGGAGAGTCCATTAAAACTGGCAGCATTGCTGTGGAGCTGACTCAGGAATTGGCTTGCAATTCCTTGGAAGGGGCCAGGGACACAGCAGCTATTTCTCTACCAAGGAAGCTAGCTAAATGTCAGCTTCACTGCCTGGCTTGCTGCTGCAGACATTATAATGTTCACAAATGTCTCCTTGGATCCGTCTGTAAGAATCTTGATAAAATGAAGGGTGGGGCTCTCAGACCTCTCTGTCTGGCCTTCAGGACTTTCCCAGGCTAAGCTCCCATGTTGCCCTGCCCCTCGCCCTCCTCAAGTCCTTGCACCTGGCTAGAATGTGTCATTGAACTGCAACGATGCCTCTTGCTCATCTAGATGGAGGCGTGTGTGCATGTGTGTGTACAGAAACTTCTGGCGGTTGCATGGCTTGAATGCAACCTATTGAACAACAGGGTGACATCAGAGCTCCATCCACTTTTTGTCCCTGGCCCCCACCCCCCATTGAAAGGAACATAGAGGGAATGTGGCCCTCTGACTGGAAAAAAAAGGTTTCCCACTTCTGCTGTTAAGGATGAGGATTTTGCCTGCTCTGCCATAAGGCATTATACCTCTGAAAAGCAGTTTCTGAGAATCACATGTGGGTGGAATGCTGTTGCTAGCTTGCAGGCTTCTCACAGGGATCTGAATGGCCACTGTGAAAACAGGATGCTGGATTAGATGGGCCATTGGTCTGATCCAGCAGGTCCTTTTATGTTCTTATAGTAGGAGGATGTTTAGGTCACATCATGGGCAAATGATGGGGGAGCTGAACCCGTCTCCTACTCACATTGCTACCTTCCCAAATCACTTGTCCCTAGCCATTTTTCTCTTAGTGGCAATCTGCCACCAGATTGGGGAGATGGCAGATGTTCATTATCACTGTGTGCATGAAGATGAATTTAGGTGATCGTGCATAAAAGTAGCACTGGGCCAGCCCCAGCATTAGGCAGAATGAGATGGCTGCTTCAGGTGGTAGATGGTGGAGGACAGGGAGCAGTTGTAAGGTCTTGGAGTAATAGGTTGTGTGTGCCCTGCAATCTGCCCTGCCTTCCCATATCTAGCCTGCTGACATCAGGTGCAGTGAAGGGCGCTGTCCTCTTGCCAGTGCTGAACTTAGATTTGGCTGCTGGTCTCTTCAGCTTCTGTATGTGAAATTGGGAGCGCCATCTTGTCCTTTGCCTCGTGTAATGAAGCAACTTGGCCAGCCCTGATTAATACAAAGGTTTGCTTAAGCAAGGCTGCTAGGCAAGCAAATGTTTATTATGAATACAGTGTTTGCAGCAACTTTGAAATGTATTTGCTTTGTCGAATCCTTGTGATGGGGTGAGCTCCCGTTGCTCGGTCCCTGCTCCTGCCAACCTAGCAGTTCAAAAGCATGTCAAAGTGCAAGTAGATAAATAGGTACCGCTCCAGTGGGAAGGTAAACGGTGTTTCCGTGTGCTGCTCTGGTTTGCCAGAAGCGGCTTAGTCATGCTGGCCACATGACCCAGAAGCTATATGCTGGCTCCCTTGGCCAATAAAGTGAGATGAGCGCCACAACTCCGGAGTCGGTCACGACTGGACCTAATGGTCAGGGGTCCCTTTACCTTTTATGTCCCCAATAATTTTAATGGAATTTCCAAATGTAATTAATAAATGTGTTTTGGATTGCAGCTGTTGGGGTTAGAAAACGACAATGGTCACAGTACACACAGTTATACTATTGCAGTCATTATTATGTCAACCCCCCCCATTTTATGTGAATTCTCAGCAGGCATCCCCTACTAACACACACAGAACACATGCCTCCTTACTACTGAAACTTTTTGAGAAGAGGTCATGGACAGAAAGTCTTCAGATTTACCTTCTGAAGCAGAAAAGGAGAGTAAAAAAGGCCATTTGAACATTATACTTTTTCCACAGTAGATTCACGCCCAGTTTTAAAATGTACCTTCAGAGCTTCTCAGAATTGGTCATTCAATATTTGTTAATTTAATAATTTGATTTCCATTAGTTCAATATTCAAAATGGGATGTTTGCTAATAAAGTAATTCTCCAGCCTACAAATCTGGATAGTCTCCCTAGAATTCTCAAGAATACTGGAACATTTACGAGAGCAATTGCCTTTTATGCTCTAATTTGCTAAGTCAGTAGTGGCACACTAGAGCATCTGTCCCAGGTGCCTTCACTCCTGCTACTAACCCTTTCTCCACTCTCCCCACAACAGTTACAGAAGCTTCTGCCCAGGGAGATTGTGGTTAAAAAAGCCAAGTAGTCACAGGACATGATTTTCCAACTTACCCTGGTTGACACAACAGGGGGAAATGGTCAGTTGAAGTTTGAAAGAAAGCTCCTTCCTTTTTATGCTGAGCTTTCATTTATCTTTCTCCGTAAGTATTACAGATGGAAATAGACAATTGGATAATATAGACTTAACATAAAGAGTCAATGCCATCTTCTCTTAGATGTGAAGGATCCTATCTCTTTGAAGTGATTTAATTAGACCCTACTTCATGAAGCAGTTGGCAGTGGTTGGCCAATGAGTATTTAGCTTTAACAAATAATTTTAAACACATCTATTTTTAGTTACAAAGCTGCATTTTGCATTCAATTTTACTTATTCAGAAGTAGTGGGAACAAATGGGCACAATGAACCACCACCTGGGAATGTATTTCCATCTTAATATTCTCCTGTATGTTGGTCAGCACAAAGGGATGTGGAATAAAAGATGAAAATCTAGGCTTTTCAAAAGTATATGACTATTTCCTGGTTTTCAGAGCAAAACAATGGAAGACCTGGGGATATTAGATGGCAAATCAGGAATAGTTCTCTGGCTTCAAAAATAATTTATCAGCAATTAAGAGTATTAAAATCAAGCAAGTACCACTGAATTTCACAGAAGCACAGGCGATCCTCTGGAGAATAGAACAATTTCTTGTCTTGTCTTTGAACTTTTAGGACTGATTCAACTCAGATTTGATGAAAATGAAAGGGGAAGAACAAAGCCAGCCTGATATAACTAGGCGTCCTTGATAAAGTGTAATCTTGGAGGGGAAAATTATACCCAGTGATATTCTCTACTAAATATGACTTTATAATGGAGCAGAAAAAAGGTTATTAATTCTAATAGGAATCACTAGAGTCTCTATGGGGTCAGTTGATATTCCAAGCATTTTAGACTCAGAAGGTGCTGAAGGGGAAAGCTGGCATTAATACCAAGTAGAACTCCTGAATAATTCATTACAAGTAAATTATATGGGGTCTCTCATGCTTCTGGTACCATTATCCCTGTCTAGAAGTCAGCACATCGTTGGTAGGAAAGATGGTCCAGTAGCGAGCGAGGATTGCCCTCTGGGTAGGCATGATAGTAAATTTTAAAATCTTTCGGGGAAAGAGCATTCCTTTAAATTCACAGATTCCTTCTACTAAAGCTAAATGAGAGGTTTTACGAGCATAAAACTCAAAACAGAACTCCAGAGCCAAATTGTATTCATTTTGCTATTTAGAAGATCTCTTTAAAAAATATTTAACCGTAATGAATTTCCGCTCATTCAGCCATAAGCTAAGACTGGCTGCAGCTTCTGAGCATGTATATGCATGGCAAAATGGAGATGTATATTCTTCACTCAAGATGGCATACATGTGCCGGAAAACATTTTATTATATTGGAGCAATATCTCCAGCTTTGCATATAAATGGTTGCATGTGAATCAAGACTGTAAAACCAAATGGAATGGAATGGAAGGAACAACAAAAAAAGTTATTCTAGCTTTTGTCAGAAGGAAGGATCTGTACAGTTCTGTTCTGTGCTCTTATAAGAATGTATGAAGAGCCCTGCTGGATCAAACCACAGGCCCATCTAACCAAGCATCCTGCTTCCAACTGCAGCCAAATCAGATGTCTACAAGAAGCCTGCAACCAGGACATGGGGAAATAGCCCTTTTCATCATCACCATTTTTTTTATTCTGAACCACTTCAGCATCAGCAGTGCATCTCACCAGAAATGCAATACCTACCAACATGTTACTTCCCCACCTTATTCAGAAAGGTCAACCTCTGTGACTAGAACACGCCATATATAAGTGCATGTGCAAAAGTAGTTGAGGTGTCCATGGACAAGCTTGTATTCTTGGCATTCAAGGTCAAAACCCTCCCCCTAATCCACTTCCTGCACACAACATGCTCCTTCTGTTCCTTTGCAGATCCCCCCCTCTGCCTGGGTCACCCAGTGTGAGACTTGCTCATTGTATTTTGTGCATGACCTTGAGCAGTTTCCTTCTGCCTCTCCCAGCTATCATGACCCGTTCAGTGCAATCCTGCTTCTTAACGGAAGGAGCAATCTCATCATATATGCACAAGCAGTGTATCTCAAACCAAAGGATTCCGCCACTCTACTCCCCCAAAATAGCAAGTGTTCCACCTTGCATGAACTGAAGTCACAGGACTTTGCTCCCTCTCGCCCACTGCCTTTCCCCTCTGACAAAGCAAAGGGGCTTGAACAGACCCCCATTTAGCTTCAGTGCCTGAGATGTGCCGAGATGCAATCGGAGCAATTTTCTTGACCATTTATTGCCTTACTAAAAACCACTCATTGGAACAGCCTTTTACACAACCTGCAATAAATATATTTATCGCAAAATACTCTACCCCATCAACAACCTCCAGACCTGCACGTATATTTCACTGCCTATAAACTGATTGATGCCCTGGAACTGCTTCAGGCTCTTAAACAGCTCTCCTTCACCTACTTCTCATTTCCCATGGCTTATGGGGAGGAAATACAAGAGGCTTGGGAGGCACAAGCTAAGTTCCAATTGGCCTTCAGCACAGGAAAGGGGAGGTGGGCAAGTGAGGTGGGGATGTCGCCAGCAGGACTGGTGCAACTGTTGAAGGTCACAGCAGAGTTTCTTGTAGAATGTATGGTTGCTCTTTCAAGCAGTGATTGAGTTACGCTGATAAGGCTTTCAAGTCATGTAAATATAAAAATAACAGGGAATTAAATGACATAGGTTAAATGTTGCTGTGTGACTGACTGCTACCTGAACAGCAGGGTAGGGCTGGATTGCATTATAGGAGCTGTGTGCACAACAATTGACTTCAAGCTAGCTGTTTACTGGAATGGAGGAGAAATTCATTTGGTCCACATTTTGAAGTGAACTGAACTAATTTATTGGTCCCAGACTTATGTGTGGATTGGAACACAGCTATTAACTAGATTATGCACTCCTCTAAATGCAGCTTTGGTTCAAAAAAAAAATGCATAGAGTAATGTGTATTTTATGGGAGAAATGTGTATTTTAGAGGGGAATACATTGGAAATCATACCAAAATGCATATTTGGGGGAAAGAATGCCTACAAAGCATATCTACCATGTGTTGAAAAAGCAAACAGTTTAAATGATAACTGCCATATATTTTTCTTTTAAAAATATGCCAAACCAGCAGGAACTGACCTAAGACTGAGTGCCTGTGAACCTGACATGGAATGGAAAGAGGCTGGTTTGTCCATCCCCACTTCAGGTCCAAACTGCTTTGACTGATGGTTCACTAAAGGGTATGGCTGATCCATTCATAGGAAATTTGGTGTTTTGTCGAGCCTCCTTAAATGCCATTTGGCAGAAAGGAAGCATACAAATCTTATATTAAAATATTGATGAAGCAATCTGCTAGGGCAAAATGACTTTAGTTCAGAGTGGAAGGACTCTAGAACACACCAAAGCATCCAGTTGCCAGACAACTCCTTTCCCTCCCCAACAGCAGATACTGCCTGTGATTCTGTCCACCAGTTGCTGTACTGGGTCCTGGGGAACACCGTTGTCACCTAATGTCTCTTTTTCAGACCATAGCAATTTTGGGGCAGTGAGATACTGTATTATGTGAGGACCATGTCACTTGCCTCCTGGCTCCAATTTTACCTGCTCTTGTCTTCTGGCCTGCTATAGATAGCCTGATCCCATTTTTACCTACAACAGGGAAGAGAGATAGAGAAGGATGCTGGAGCACACACTCCTTTCCTGATAGTAGATTGAAGACACATGGTGCAGCCACCTCCCTGAAACTTATGAGATCTGAGTCTGGCTATTGCTTGCATGGAAGACCATGTAGGGATACCATGTATACTGCCCTGAGTTCTGTGATGGAAGAAAGGTGAGGAATAAATGTAATGAGATGATTCATGTACATACGAGTTGCTGGGTATCACAAGTGGGGAGAGTGCTGTTGTACTCATACCCTGCTTGTGGGCTTTCAATAGGCTTCTGGTTAGCCATTGTGAGAATAAGACATTGGACTGGATCAGATTTTTTATCTGATCTGGCAGGCCTCTTTTGCGTTCTTAATGATTCATGGCACAGTGAACTCCAGTGCCTAAGGAAATAAACAGACATTTGTCTCCCTAATAGTTCATAGATCATAGAATCATAATTGGGAGGTGCCATTCAGGTCATCTAGTCCAACCCCCTGCAATACAGGATTTTTTTGCCCAAGGTGGGGCTTAAACCCAGGACCCTGAGATTAAGAGTCTCATGCTCTACTGACTGAGCTATCCCAGAGCTGCAACAGAACTCATTTAAAAGAATATCACCCAGAAAGATAGCACAGCCCATCTCACCAGATACTGCTCCTGTATGACAAAATGAAGTTTACACAGGAGTAGGGCTGGGTGGTTTGAGTCACTTCCTTAAATTGTAGCACCAGCCTTGATTTCAAAAAGCATGGTGCAATTTTGTTTTTGTTTTTGTCTCCAGGTTTTTGATGCAAAAACTTGGTGTTGTGATAGAAGAAGAAATCTTTTGGGTGTTTTTCTTTTCAGGTGGTGGGGGACTGGTAATTTCCAGGAAAAAAAGAGAAAAGAAATATATTTCCCAGGAAACAATAATTTCATTTGCAGGAGGCCACACAACAGAATAAGAGAAAGTGGCTGGCACATCTTGCTCATAGAAAGAGTCAGAAGAAGATATCATCAATCAGCACGCCAGTGGCTCACACCTCATTGCAAAGAGAGTCCAAGCGAGACACAGATCTCCATTGTGCTCCCAGGCGCAAGGACTAGATTGCAAAAGCAATTGGCTGCAGCAAGCGCCTACATGTAGGGAATTAATTAGTAAGCCCCAGTAGGAAGGCCCCAGGTATCTATAGGCCAAATCCTCATGTGATCTAAACCAGCAATACCAAGAAGATTGGCTGGAGACAAACGGATTTACACCAGCTGAGGATCTGGTATATAGACACACAGTAAAGTGCAATTGAACGACAGGATTTCCTGAGCCTCACAGAAGTATCAGTTGCTTTTAAGTATCCATTCATATAGCTCAAAAGCCAGTCCAGGATGTATGATGGGATTAGGGAAGAAATTCAATCCAATATATAATTAAAGATGAATTTACTAATCCACATTTTCTGAAACAATATGCAAACTGAAACATAGTCATCCTTTGAAATCTGCACTCCTTCAAATTTTGCAATGCAGTTCTCTGGCCAAGTGATGTGTACAAAAAACAGATATACTAGAGAAAATGTGCCTAAAACTCATACACATGACATACAAAATACACTATATTAGGGAAATATACTTTGAAATAATGTGTATTGAAATAATGTGAAATAATGCCAAATTTGTATATTTTACGAGAAATTCACACTAAAATGCTAATGAATTTTCATGAGGGCCTTATTTTTGTGGGAATTCCACAAAAATAACATGGCAATGTAAAGAACTGAAATTTTAAAAATTGAGAAATTGTCAGATTTGTCCATCCCTAGTCTATGGTCTTTGATAATGAAGACCAGAGGCTTGCTTCTGATGTGAAGTGGTACTTTAAAACATCACAGACTTGGCACAAGACTGTGTGTATTAACATATATATATATATATATAAAATACAGAAATGCTAATCATATTTTGCAATAAAGAAAACTGTACAAAGGAATTGATTGTCAGAATTTTAGCTATGGACAAATAACAACATTTTTATCCAAAATAAGTGTTAGTTGCCAATTTCTTAAACATGTTTCTCAATTTAATTCTTTCTGCAATTTCCAGATTTTCACAACACAGTCACAGCGTTTAAGAGACTGTAGATTTTTCCAATTTGCTGTTAAAACAAGTGAGTTACCTTTACCATAAACAACTGGATACTGGGGCAAATTTTGTGTTGTTTAAAATTTCTTCCTGATAGGCATATTGTCGACCCTTGATTAGCTTTCAGTGGTAAGACTAGAAAAGTACAGCATCACTAGCTAGGACAGACCAAGAAGCAGAGAGGTGGAGATGTAGGATAACATCCTTTCAGATAGAAGGATATCTGCTCAAACAATCTAAGTGTTTACCAAAGCAGTAACTGACTTTTGCCAGCTTTGTGCCCCAAGGAAATTATGGAGCAATCCATCATCTCTCAGTCATTTCAAACTTCCAGTAGACAGGTATGCCTCTTGTGTAAAGTAAAATCCAGTTAAATTCTTGGCCAGTAGCCATGTTGTTCAGGAACTTTTCCACCCTTCCAGCTCTTTTTGACCTCAAATTGTTGGCCTTCACAATTTCTCTTGCAATATTATTTCCCAAGCTAACAATTCAATGAGAGACTTATCAAAAACGATGCCTGTTAATGTGGCTGGATGTTTGTTCCAACAACTTATATGTGATTACAAAAATCATTGTATCTGTGCAGACATAATAGCTTCAGTTGCTACCTGCTATGCCAACTGTTCCCTGAGCTCCACAAATGATAGCAAGTTTTTAGTTATGAAATACCTTCTGCTTCTATGAGGTTGGTTGCAGAACAACTCTTATTGCCTGGAAAACTGAATAATATATAGAACCAGTAATGATTGTATAATGAAGTGTTATAACTTCTGTATCTTCCTATAGTAGCATTACCATTGGTAGAATCACTTATACAACCAAATCAAATACTTCTGGTGACAATTAGTTACAAATGGTGGCATTTTACAACGTACGAGACTGGGCCCAAACCCATTAAGATAAACAAATGTGCAAAACATTCTAATTCTCCAGATTGTGCCCAGTTTCTCATTAGTTTTGAAGATTCTAGGATTACCTCATAAAATCACTGCCATTCCTGGTGACAGCTACAGGTGATCAGTAATTCCTACAGGAAAAAATTCTATCAGAAAGTCACATTTGATTGGAGGGGGCAGGGTTGGAACCTGCATATTCATTCCTCCAGAATGCTTTCAGGTTTTCTCTACAATCACTACCACAATGTTTTTAGAACTGAAATTCTCCAACATCATATTGTATGAAGCATCCAAATTATGTTCTCAAAAATAAAAATACTGGTTTTTTTTAAAAAAAGAAACAGAAAACACCACACTTTATAAAAAAAATGATGGTGAAATCCTAAACACATCAATCTAGTACTGCCCTGTAAAATGCCTTAAACAAAATCCCAAGTTTGGACAGGACTGCATAGTGTAATTTGATGGTGATTCCTCTAAATTCAATGTTTCAGCAAGCAACCAAGTTATCCTAGCTGAGGTCTACACCCTCCAGCTAAGAATCAGTTGTGTCCAACCTAGTTTTAAATGCAGGAAGCAGAAGGAGGTTATTATAGGGCTAACAGATCTGACTGTCAAGCTGCTCTTCCAGAATACTTACTGAACTTTATCCCCTTTCCTATGCTCATTTCATGACTCCCAGCCATATCCCCTTGTTCTCATAATTCCTCTTCTACTTCCTATGCAGATAATTCCAGAGCTGGACCTGCAGCAGACCTTTTGTCTCATGAGAACAGAAGAAGCCTCTGGATATCACAGGAGACTCGGCAAGATTCTGCTGCTACCAAAGCTGGAGGTACTTTGCAATTTAGGGCTCATTCACAATTCTGCTTGTCCCGTGCCCAAGGCCATAGCTACAAGGGGGGAAGTTTGCCAGGTTTTTATTGCCCCAGGTGAAGCCTCCAGAGGGGTGCTATTGAGGTTCCCAACCTCTCCCTCCCCCCCCCCGTGTGCACAAGCACAAATGTGCATGGGAGGGGTACCAAACTGGGTCTCTGACCCAGGTGAAATAAAGCCTAGTTTCACCCCTGCCATGCCCAGAAAACACAGGTCCAAGCAGTTGTCTATTTGCCCCACTGCTTTCCCTGGGAAAACCTGCTCTTTAAACATCAAACCCAACTGATGTTTGCTCTGATTCAGTGGTAAATATCGGGTTCTCCCTGGGAGAAGAAAGCAGGACAAGCAGAAGTCTGGATGAGCCTTCAGAGGACTCCCAGATTATTTCTCCATCTATTATTGGACCATGTCTGCCTCATCAGTCAACTACATTTATTTTGTCACCTTGAACTGACATGTATCTCTGGTTGTGTGTGATGGATAATATGATCCCATGGCATATAAAAACAGTTCAGGTTGCAGCTGACTTTCCAAACCACATTTGAAGCTTTTGACTTGATGGGACGTTATCATAGATCTGGAGCCTTTGTGTAGCAATTAGTTCACTTTTTACTTTCATCAACCTGAATGGCAATCTGGATTAAGAAGGAGGTTAGTGATTTCTAGATTTACTGACAGCACAGAAAACACATTTTGAAAAACTTGTGGCTACCCTGCAACAGATTATTTATTCATGGCCTCAGATTACTGAAAGCTTGAAAAATCACCCAGGGGTGGTTAATAAATAGGAGAGTTCTGAGCTTGAGTTACTGGATACTAATTCATGGCTGGCCAAACCCTCTTGGCTCTGCTTCTGAGAGACTCTACCCCTTGTTTCAATTGCTTATGCCAAAATGGGTTGAAGAAGAACAAAGAGTGAGTAATTTCTTAGAGGATCACACCAGTGCAAATGAATGACTTAAACCAGGAAAGTATTTACCGTATTTTTCGCTCTATAAGACGCACCAGACCATAAGACTCACCTAGTTTTTGGAGGAGGAAAACAAGAAAAAAAATATTCTGAATCTCAGAAGCCAGAACAACAAGAGGGATCACTGTGCAGCGAAAGCAGTGATCCCTCTTGCTGTTCTGGCTTCTGGGATAGCTGCGCAGCCTGCATTCGCTCCATAAGACGCACACACATTTCCCCTTAGTTTTTAGGAGGGAAAAAGTGAGTCCTATAGAGCAAAAAATACGGTATTTAAGTACAGGAGAATAACTTTCCCCAAAGAATCCTGGGAGCTGGAGTTTGTGAAAAATGTTGACCTCACAGAGCTACAATTCCCAGCAGTCCTAGCAACAGTTCTTGGGAATCTCTATGACTGTTAAAGTGTGTCTGTGACCTAACGTGTGCCAAAAGCTGTTGTAATAGGCCAGGTGCTTGCATAGGTGAAATACTTTGAGAATTATTTTCTAGCAGAGAAGATATTTGAGCCACTGGAAAGCAAAGTCCGGTTGTAATAAATTGTAGTCCGGCATGATAATGTTCACAGAATGACAATCAATCCGGAAGCAATAATTGAAAACTCCATATAGCTCTTCATTCATTTAATACCAAACTCGCTGAAGATGCCTCTCTGATGTCTTCAGATCTATCTTTTATGAAGAATCTTGTCTACCCATTCAAGGTGGTTGGCACAGACATGCAGATGTGTATAAAAATAAATGTCATAACACAACCAGTTGCTCTGCATGAAACAGTCTTTGGAAATAAACACATCAAAGAGCAGGAAGGAACAGTTTATCCCAGGAAGCCTTTGATGTGAGAACAGAAATAAGAGTAGAACATAAGACAGACCTTGTTGTATTGATACATCTGAGAACAGACCATAGCAGAAGAAAAAACACTTATGGGAAAAAATATTTTGAGAAGACACCTCCCAGGAAGAAACAGTTTAGTTAAGGTGATCCTGAGGAAACAAATTGGCATATTTTCTGATATCATAGGCATAGCTGTAAAAGACAGGGTTAGATACCTGTTACCCTTATCACCATTTATGGTCTTGTTTTGATTAAGAGAAACAAAGATTTCATTACATAACATAAATCACACTAAAGCCAAAACTGGGCCACCCAAGACATTTTGCTACCCAAGGCAAGTGACAAAATGGCACCATGTGCAAAAGCTGCTGGGGCTAGTGGGTGAACCGTCCTTCAACACTGGCAACAGGACAATCTCCTCCATCTCCTCCAATGTCCATGAGGGCAACAGGGAAGCTTAGAAGGTTCAGGAAATGCCATGTGGCATAAACTGTCCTGTCCACCAATGCCTTGCTCCCATTCCCTATCCCTCAGCATCTGCCACCTGAAGTCATCATGCCACTCTGACTAATGGTAGGGCCAGACCTGACTAAAAGTCCTGTGCACACATTACAATTATATACACTGAGCATACAGGAAGAAGAATGGGGGCCCTTGCACATTCAGCATAGCTTGTGAAAAGCCTGTGTGTGTGTGTGTGTGTGTGTGTGTGTGTGTGTAACAAACTTTGTTCGCATAAATTCTGTATGTGAGGTTCGGGACTCCACTTTTTGTGTATGAACATTATGTCTCTTGGTAGTTACAGTGAATACATACTGGGGGCTAGGTCAGTGGGCTGAGCAAGTAGACACTATCAGTATACACAGTTATAATATGTCATAGAATCACAGAACTGTAGAGTTGGAAAGGACCCCAAAGTTAAATCTACTCCAACCTCCTGCAATGCATTAATCACATCTAAATGTGTGCAGCTCTTATGCAAATGCAGCTACAGACGTGAATAATACTTGCATCAACAATCCCCTTTTCTCACATCAGGATCTGAGTTACTCCAGTTCATAAGACATTATGATGTATCACAGCTCACATCCCTGAATGGACTCAGCCCTCCTCTTGTTTCTGTAATATAACTGTGCTGCTATAGGACGAGATAAGAAGAACAAAGAGAGAAGATATTTATTTCTTTTCTTTTTCTTTCTTTTTTCTTCAAAAAAGCCTTTTATCACATGAATGAATTCAGCGGAAAACCTTTTCACCAGGCTCAGGCGGAAGTTCTATGTAAGATTATGTAGGACGGAAAGGTGTCACCTTTTATTGAGCCAGCCTCAGCTGAGAGAGAATCTTTCAAGCAGCATATAACTCTACTTTGGACAGGAATGACTACTTAGGCATTAGCCTTAAGCTTGTAATCTATGACTGCTCCCACTAAAAGAAACTCCAACCAATAAAATCCATCACCTTTCTCATTCACAAAATCCAACATGGTAACACCAAAACAAACAAACAACAAATCCAACCAAGTAACCTAAAACATATGTGAAGAAATTAATGAAGCTAAGAATTAACCTTTGCTCTGGGTATTTGGAGGTCTGTAGACTAGCACGTGGAGATGAGTAGAATACCTGGTACTTGGTTTTGGAGGAGGCAGATTTTAAAATCTGTTTTGCAACAAATTTCCAGGCTGGATTCCAAAATTTCTTGAATTCTAGAACAGCCTGCACTGATTTCAAAGAATATATGCAGATTCATAACCCAGGCTGCAGTGGCTTCATGCACTAATCCCCCTAGCATGTAATAAATGCCATGTGATAATGACATTGTTGATGTGTACATTGCAGTGAGGCCTTTGAGTATGTGCAGGCATAGAAGAAAGTTCTAGAACCCACTAGGATATCCCCTGCATCTAGGTTCTGTTAAATCGGTGCCACATTCGCTGCCAAAATGTACACACATAGATGCCACTCTCATGTTTCATTGAACTCATGGTAACAATTCTGATCTGCCACATAGGGTTGTTGCAAAAATTGCTGGAGGAAATGTATGTGCGGTGCTTGGACACTCAGAGGTGTGTTATACAAATACTAGATATTAGAAGCTGGTGGAACAGCTTTAGTAAATTACATTGCTCAGAGCTAGTCAGTCTTTCAGAATTTCAAAACTGGTCCAACAGAAGATGTCATGACAGCTTCATTGCTTCCTTGAGTCCTTGGGCCCAACAACACAACAATTCAGGGGGTTTTTTTTGCTTAAAGCTAAATACAGTGAAACTCAATAACTCGCACAATGGCAACAACAGTGGTTCATGTTGTCTCTAATATTCTCTTGGAACGTTGCACTACCAAAATGTAATGAAATCTTTCAATTTTCTTCCCAGGTTGCTTTAAATCCAGCATATACGTTATTGCCAAAATTTGGAGAAACTTAACATTCCCCATTCTCTCTCTCTATTAACACATGCCAACATTTACTAGAATTTGGACGGGTGTAGCATGCATAATAGGACACGGGTGGCGCTGTGGGTTAAAGCCTCAGTGCCTAGGACTTGCCGATCGAAAGGTCGACGGTTCGAATCCCCGCGGCGGGGTGCGCTCCCGTCGTTCGGTCCCAGCGCCTGCCAACCTAGCAGTTCGAAAGCACCTTCGGGTGCAAGTAGATAAATAGGGACCGCTTACCAGCGGGAAGGTAAACGGCGTTCCGTGTGCTGCGCTGGCTCGCCAGATGCAGCTTGTCACGCTGGCCACGTGACCCGGAAGTGTCTGCGGACAGCGCTGGCTCCCGGCCTATAGAGTGAGATGAGCGCACAACCCTAGAGTCTGGCAAGACTGGCCCGTACGGGCAGGGGTACCTTTACCTTTACCTTAGCATGCATAATATATGTAGGCAACACATATAAAGGTAGAGAGATCTGAGAAACCCAGTTGCCCTGCTGCTACCTGGCTTCTCCTGCTCCATAAATGTTGTCAGCACAGAAACTTCATGTGGAGTCATTTTGTATCAACGCAAAGCAACGGCAGTTTTTCACTTGCTTTTAACACTGATGCTGAACTAGTGTAAGTGTCACTATTTAAGATGTAAGGCTATGGAGTAGCGCGGAACTAGGTCAGCTAAAAGAGGGTGGTTTTCCCCAAGGTGAACAGCGACACCAGGTCAAGGAACACTGCAGTATATTATCATGAGGCTGGAGAACGGAGGCAAGAGGTTCGTTTGGTGGTGAGAAGACCTCTTGACCCACAAACAGGGGAGATGTGCAGAGAGAACTCCTGGCAGGAGCTCTATGGGGAAAGGCTGTTTTCCAATCACTGGGCCATTTTGCTAGTGGAAACTCCTGAGGCCACAGCTAGGTGTGTCCTCTGCACTGGGTTCCCAGTATTCACATTCAGGGGGGAAAGTCACTCTGGAGTTTCCTCCTACAGGTGATGATTAGAATGGAATTTGTTCCACTTGATGAAGGAAGGACAAACTGCAGCATTAGCCCTGCTTACTTAGCAAAGCGCTTCTACGTGCCCGCCTTCTTGCTGGATGCTCAGCGGAGCACAGAAGTCCCTTGATCTCAAGGGCAAACAGCAGCCCGACTGTTGCTTAAATAAGGGAAATAGGATCATCACAGAAAATTCAGCATACCTCCAGGTCTGTTTCCTCACTTTCCTGCTAGCAGTTGCCCTCCAGGTTCATCTGCCTTACTTTGAGTCCCTAAGATATCTATTTGCCCACCTCCTGGGACCAAGACTCTTCTTTTTCAAGATATCCAAATATTCTGACGGCATGCCACAGGTACCTCCTAGTCCTAGAAGAGCGGAGGTCAACCTTTTGGAGCTGAATCTCCCTCTGGCTGGCAATAAGCAGTGGCCGCCCAAGCCATCTGATTATGGTTTCCTTCCAAGAGCACATCCAGAGACTCTGAGAGCCTAGTGAGGAGAGGGCTGAGCATGCAGAGCACCCATACAAATCAAGAACCAAGAGCAACTTTGGGCATTTAACATAAGCGGGGGAGGAAAAGAAGTGTGATTGACTTGCACTCCTGCTTTATGCCGTTCTCCCCCCCCCCCGCAAGGTGAGATGTGTGGTCATACATCTCACCCTAGTGGAGCTATGTAAGTTCCACCTGCCAGTGTTACACAGGAAACACAAAATGAAGGGCAAGTCATCTGGGCGTCCTTTCTGTGTGCAAATCCCCCTCCCCAGTGCACACGCACATTGGAGATGCTAATAAGGAAAGCTAACACAGGTCTGGGCCAAATTCCTTCACTTTTTCAGCAACAGCTTGTAAAGGATCGGCTACTGCTGAGGAGAAACACACTCCCTTTCAATAGAAAAGCCTCATTGTGCCAGGAGCCTTGCATTGGAGGCAAGGGGGAGGACCCTTCTGTAGCCCTGCAACACAAGCCTTTTGACACTGAGATTTGTAGAGAGAGTTAGCTGTGCATACACCTTTAGAACACATTCTCCCCCTCAAATAAGTACCCCTCGCAGAGTTGCGATCCCCAGCAACCCTTAACAAACTACAGAGCCCAGGAGTCTTTGAGGGGATGTGCGCCGAATGCACTTTAAAAGTATAGTGTGCACATAGCCTTAGGCAAAGGATGAGAGAATGAAAGATACAGGTCCATGCATCTGGAAAGAAAGAAAGAAAGAAAGAAAGAGAGAAAGAAAGAAAGAAAGAAAGGGGGCAAGTGATCTGATTGCTATGAGGGGAACTATGCACACACAGACTTCCTGATGCTCACTGTAAAAAATATCCCTCCTTTTCCAATGTCCCCCGCCTTCCCCTCAGAGAGAGCTTCTACTCCATTACTAGGGAAGGTTTGCTTCACAGCCATGATCTAATCTAACTAACTGCATGATCTAACACAGAAGTGAAAGAAATACAAATTATTTACAGATCTATTTCATGTGACGAAAGCTCCCGTTGGAAAAACTCCCTTTGCCTTGCCACAGGGATACACTGCTTTCCCAAGATGGGTTGCAGATCAGAAGCAGGATTGCAGGGGGAAAGGGGAGCGGGCGGGGGGGGGGCGCTGAACAGAGTCTCTTCACATGTGGGTAGAATATGCCATAACTACAACAGGGAAACGGTTCGGCAGGGCTGTATTTCTCCTCAGGCACACGCAAGGAAGGGAAGGAAGGAGCAGACAGCAAGCACAGCCCCCTCCAACGCCTGCACTTGTTCCGCCAGCAACTCTTCGGCAGAGCTGACCCCCACAGCCTTCCTCGCTCGCTTCCTCGCAGGCTAGCCAGGCTCTCTCTCTGGGATGACGACAGACAGCCATCGCCGGGTTATTGCAGGAGGCTTTAGGGGACTGTTGGCAATGGTGAGTGAAGGTGGTTCTTTGGCTTGTCTGCAGAAGCCAATGTGGCTTCCTAATGCACCAAGTTCCTGTTCCACCCCCACCCATCTCTCTCTCACAAACACATACACTCACACTTCACTCTCTCGATCAGCTCTTCCTGGGTATTATGATGTTTGTAATCAGAGCCCTTTTCGTTTATGGCACCATCGCAGGATGGAGACTGCTAGGCTAGACGGCCAGAGCCCAGGCAACCTCTTGAGATCCTAAGGTTCGTCGGGGTGAAATGCGCGAGGCCAAGCGAGCCTCAGCCTCTCCGCCAGGGGAGTGGAGGCTGAATCCTGTGACTACATGTAGACGACCGATGTCAACCTCCTCCCCCCACCCCACACGGGGACCACCCCCTCCATGGAAGCCACTCCGGATTGAACACCCAAGTAAACCTCTCCCCAGTTGGACGAGGGGTTTCTGCGCTGTCTGATAGCATTCGCCAAGACCCTAGTTTGGCCTCCTCACCATCTCCTTGGATAAGTGTGCGTGCATGTGCATGTGTGAGAGAGAAAGAGATACTCGGACACACCTGGATCAGAACGCCCGCTCTGTACAGCTGCCTCGGATTCCAGAGGATCGACTCCGGATCCACGCCGCCACCGGGCGCGAAATCCGGATCGAAAGTTCGCAGTCGGTTAGCGCCCTCCTCTTTCCCACCTAGTCCGTCTCCCTCCAGCCTTGACTTTCTTATCCGCTCCCCGCTCCCAAAACCAGACCATCCGAGACACGAGAGCGACACGGCAGCGGCTTCATCCCCGCGCGAACCCCCTTCCTCGCTTCTGCCTCTCCCAGAACAGGAGAGCGCGCGCGGGCGAAACCCACCCAGAGAGGGTGTCCGTCAAATCAAACCTCCCTCCCTGTTGCCCCCCCCCACCTGCCATCCCCCTCCAATGCCCCCGCCACGGGTAAAGGACAAGGAGCTCAACTTACCCTTGGATTCTCCTCTCTCCTCTCCTCCTAGCTGCTGCTCCCTGCCATCGAGGCACGCACATCTGGCTCAGACGGATCCCTGGAGTTGGCAGACACAAGGAGGCTGGCGGCGGCAAGTGGGGGGCGGTGCGGTTCCGGGGCCCAGACGAAGCTCGGGAGCTTGCCCAGACTCCCCCACCCGGACGGAGAGGATGGCAGGAGCGGGCTCTGCCTCCCAGGCTCTCTCCTTCCTCGTTCCCTGCGCTCGCTCTCTCCTTTCCAGCTAGTTGTTTGGGAAGCGGCGGGGAGAAAGATCCTCTTTCCTTTCCCCCTCTTACATCTTATTTGCGATCTCTCTCTCCTTTCCTCTCCGCCGCCGCCACCACCACCGTGTACACCTCCCTCCTCCTCCGCCTCCTCTCCCTCTAGACTCCCTCCCTCCCTCCTTCCCTCTAGCTGGAGTCTTGTCACTGCAACGTGCCACCCACCTGAATCAGCTCCTGCCTGCTTTGCCACTTAACTCCTGAGGCACCAGCCGGCTCGCTGTGGTAAACAACCCGGGAGAGGGACCCTGCCTGCGTGGCAAGAGGCAGCGGTGATGGTGGGGACGCCCTGGCAGAGCAGGCTGCTGGCAGCCAGAGCCCAGGCTTCAGGAGAGCAGCTGTCTCCAGGCAAAGGCTGCCATCTCTGGGCGTTCGGGTGTAAGTTGCCAGAGATCGTGCCCAGGCGTGCGCCGTGGGGTGAGGGAGCCCACAAGTACCCCAGCGGGGAGGAGGTCAAGGCAGGAGAGCCAGAACTTGCTTTTATTTATTACTTTTGTATGCCGCCTTTTACCGACAAAGGAGCCCAGGGCGGTAGATGTGGAAATGTTAACACAATGCAAAGTAAAATAAAATGAACATATTTAAAATGTTTAGAACATTGAAAAACATCTAAAGCAATCACATACCCTCACAGTTGCTAAATTCAAGGTTGCCATGGCCAGTCGTGCCTATAACCCATCAAATCCCTGAGTAAACAGGAATGTCCTTCTGCTGAAAGTCAATAATGAGGGAGACAGAAGCACCTCACCAGGGAGGGCATTTCGCAAATGGGGAGCAACCACCAAGGAGCCACTGTTGTTACAACTCCTATGCCTAATATTATTAATAAAATTTCTATTCCGACAAGCAACAAAGCCGTAAAACAATATAAATTAAAACATTAAGACTTTCTTAAAAAGAATATTAAACACAGTCTCAAGATCCTCACAACCAGTGCTTTTTTCTGGGGGTCCTCAAGGGTATGCAGTACTGTCACCTCCACCCCCCAAATGTTAAGAATGTGGCACTTACTGTAACAACTTCATGGTGAGTACAGATGCCTTTCCCTCCTAAAAAATAAAAAAGCACTGCTCACAACCAAGAACAGTCTATTTCAACTACCAAATGCTGGATGAACAGGAATGTTTTTAAAATTCCTCCTGAGTAGTAATAATAAGGAGGTGACAATGGCAAAAAGGGGTGGGGGAAAATCCGTTTGAAAAGTGCTGAAGACAGAGGGGTGTGTGGATGTGGAGCCAGGTTTTTTGCCCCAGGTGAAGCCTCCAGGTGGGTGCCATTGAGGCTCCCAGCCTGTGTGTGTACACACGCAAATGCACATGGGTGTGGGGTGTGTGTGCCAAACTTTGTCTTTGACCTGGGTGAAATAAAGCCTAGTTTCACCCCTGCTGAAGAGAATCAGTTTCAAAAATGCTCCATCCAGGCAAGCATAAGAATGCAAGAAGAGCCATGGACTCATCTAATCCAGCATCCTGTTCTTACAGTGGCCAACTGCATGCCTGGAGAAAACCCACAAGAAGGATTCAGGCACAAGAGCCCTCTCCTCTGCTGTGGTTTCCAGCAACTGGTACAGTGGTGCTTCGGGTTAAGAACTTAATTTTGTTCTGGAGGTCCGTTCTTAACCCGAAACTGTTCTTAACCTGAGGTACCACTTTAGCTAATGGGGCCTCCCGCTGCCACCGCACGATTTCTGTTCTCATCCTGAAGCAAAGTTCTTAACCTGAGGTACTATTTCTGGGTTAGCGGAGTCTGTAACCTGAAGCGTCTGTAACCTGAAGTCTCTGTAACCCGAGGTACCACTGTATTCAGAAGCACTGCTGCTTCCAACTCTACAGGCATATTACAGCCATCTTGGCTAGTAGTCTTTGATGGTTCTCTCCACAAATTTGTCAAATCCTCTTTTAATGCCATGTAGGTTGTTGCCTCTATGTGGGAGCAAGTTCCATAATTTAACTATATGCTGTGTGAAGAGGTTCTTTCTAAAGCAAGAAGCATTATCAGAGTTCAAGGACACAATCAAATCAGGGGGAAATTAATAATAGTAATAGTAATAATAATTAATAACCCACCTTTTTCCTTATCAGGGACTCAAGGCAGCTTACAGATAAAATAGGAACAGCTAAAAACAGAGAAAAGTAAATAATTACAAACGATTAAACATTAATAGAATTAAAACTATATAAAAATTTAAAAGAACTATTAAAAACATACAGATAACTACACTAAAACTAGCATGGCGCCAGCCCTTCCCTTAAAAGCAGTCCATTCCCAAAAGTCTGTTGGAATAAGAAGGCATAACAAGGAGGGAGCCTGTCTAACTTCTCTAGGGAAGGAGATCCAAAGTCTGGGAGCAGCCACTGAGAAGGCCCCAAGCATAGCTGTGAGGGTGGCAGGACTGAGCAAAGTGTCTCCTCCCTCAGAACCTGGGCAGATTATATGGTCTTTCAGATAGCTTGGACCTCAGTCATGCAGGGCTTTATAGGTTATAACGAGCACCTTGAATTGTGTCCAGAAACAGACCAGTTGCATGCTCCCTACCCTATAACCCCCGAGGAAAGCTTGAAGCATGGCCAGCAAGGGATATGTCTCAAGGGCTAGACAGAGAGGGCTCCAAGTGCCCCACGCATGGAGTAGGTGAAGCCTTATGTTTCTTTGCTGCAAGACAGTACCAGGAGTTCTACAGGGAAACGTCAACATTGCTGTGTACTGTGTGATGCAGGTCAGTGTGCCCTTCGCATTAGACAACCTGTGTATACATACTGATGCAGAGGAAATGGAGCAGCTCAGGCTGCTGTCCAAGAAAGAGGAAAAAGAGAATCTCATGTTAAAGGAAGAAAATGTGTCTCAGCAGCCAACCTAAGCTCAAAACCACATGCTTCATTTATTCATAATGCTATTTATAGGTGACTCGTTATAGAAAGTTATCTGGGCAGCTTACAGCATAAAACATTGAAACATTTTAAAATCACATTACAGTAAAATTGAATAAAACACCAACCTTCCCCAGCTATGATAGAGCTGATTCAGAAGATCTGCTTCCTGCTAACTCTCCTGTACACCAGTTTCAAATATCTATGAATTTAATTCTGGCCCTTTCCCTATAATGACATAACACAGAGAGCTAGCTACCATACTGGAGAGACCTAGAAAGAATCCTGTTATCCTGAAACAATATAATAGTTCATTGAGTGTGCTGTATACATTGGGTACTTAGGACTTAGAATCATAGAACTGTAGAGCTGAAAGGGGTCCTGAGGGTTCTAGTCCAACCCCCTACAATGCAAGAATCTCAACTAAAGCATCCATGACCGATTGCAATCCAACCTCTGCTAAAAAATCTCCCATGTCACTCATTGAATTGATACCTTTTACCACATGGGCTGCTGATTCAGGTTGGGACCCACTGCTTGCCCCATGGGTGTTGAAAAGCCCACCTTTTCTTCCAGAGATACTATCATTGCCAGAGTCAGAGCCAGCAAAAGCTTAAGCTTAGACATTGAGCACCTGACATTCTGTACCACAGCATGGCATCCAGTACTCTGAATCAGCCTTTGCCTACTTGGTGCCCTCCAGATGGTTAGGACTACAACTCCCATTGACTAGGGCTGATGGGAGTTGTAGTCCAATATATCTAAGAGGGCACCAGGTTGGCAAAGGCAGCCCTAAATCCTATGCCTAGAAATAGAGATAACTTCAGAGTTTGGAGCTCTTCACCCTCTTGAAGGCCCATGAGAGTTCACAGCAAGCAGTGGGGTGGTGGTGAAGATCAACTCCCTTTCCTTATAGCTAAATATTCATTGAGATCCAAAAGACCGCTGATGCCCTAACCATGGCTTTTGTTGAGAAGCTATTTTGCAAACTGTGGGACTCGACATGCGAGGACGATGGAAGAAACCGCCAGCTGAGAAATGCTGGGCTGTCACCTCCATCTCAGAGTCAGCTGCACCACAAAGGCTGACACAATTTTGACAGCATCGGCGTTGAGTCTGTTTTTAGCTGTCCTTCTAAGCTTTCTTTCAAATCAGCTTTATGAAGGCACCAATAAGCACTCTTGCTCAAATTCCATTCTGTGCACACCCTGGTTCACCAAATAATCAAATCTACGTATGGGGCAGGGGCAGCCCATCCTGATCCTCCACCTGAGGCAAAATGGGAAGGTGCAGCAGCCAATTCCAGGGTATGACCCACAATCAGAGCTGGCTGGCATCATCACCTGGCATCATTGGTCAGCTGCCAGGGCCCAAGCAGTTTGGCAGAAACCACTATTATGGTCCACCCTGCACCTCTATTAAAAGTTCCTGACTTGACACTCCAAGCATTGTCAGGAAGGATCTAGCCAGCCCTTTAATTTTTGACAGTGTCCCTGACAGTGTCAGTCTGGGGCACTGTGGGAAATTAAAAGTGTGGCTGGACACAGCTGCCAAGTGCTGTACAGAGCATTGCCTCCACAGTCTGATAAGCCCACCAGGCTTCCAGAGGAATGGGGTCTCACTTCATCTGAACCCCCACCCCAAGCCTTAAACCTGTGCTGCCTACAGTGCACTGTTCTCTCAGTCAAAGTTGATGGGGTCACAACAGTTTTGGGGCTCCTGGGAGCACCAACAGTGACTAAGAATAGGCACTCATTTCTTGTTTTGCCTTCTTTGCACATTAGATTTTAGATGGCAACTTGGTCTCCTTCCTAACAATATGCCTGAGGGCAGTGAACTAGAGAGGAAAGAGAAATAACACATGTATGTTAGAGGGTTGGGGGGGGGGATGAATGCAATGACCTGATTTTGTTGGCAGTGCTGCAGCAAAGTACTCTTTGTGCCTGATAAGGCCCATGAGCTCAGTTTAAATGGCTGCTGCTGCACTTGGTCAGAATGAATGTAAGCCTGGGACACAACATTTTAGCTTAGCTTAGTTCTGTTCAAGGCATGTGTTTTACTGAAATGCTTTCCCAAAGATGGATGGGTTTTCCAAATGGAAATCTCATTGAGAAACAATGAAATGAGCCCATTGGCCAGGAGATGCACAGGAATGGTTGTGTGTCCCGGGCTACCTTGCATCATAGTTCTGGCCCAGAGAAAATCAATGTTTTTATGCATGGAATTCAAGGGGTCTGCCATGAGCTCTTATTCTAAAATTCCAAATGTCTTAATTTTGCAACGGATGGACAGGACACTCTTGTTGCTGGAGGGTGTTGTGTCAGATTATTGTGAAAAGGTTTGTTGCTATGACTTTGCCCTAAAGCAAGAGCTGATCATAGTCTGGAATCAGACAAAAGTGTATTCCTGTTCTTCCATAGTCAGTTGATGCTTCTTTATGAGAGCTGGAGGTTAGAAGCTAGTTTGTTGGTACAGAGATAGGTTTTGGAATGGGGAAGGTGGCAAGTCCCACCACCACCACCACCCAGCTTAGGTTTAAAAAAATAAAATTGGTTTATAGCAGATCTAAACAGTGCTTGGAAGCTGCAATTCAGCGGTAAAGATTGGATTTCCCTGGGAGAAAGCAGTGGGACAAGTGGAAGTTTGGAGGAGTCCTACTGTAAGTGGCTGGTCCTGGAATGAGCAAACTTGTCAGTGACAGATTGGAGAAGGGGCACATGATCTGCCATGCCTCCAATCTGAGCAATGACAATTGGATCCTTCTGCTCATGAGTTCATCAGAACTGATGAGGAGGCGCAGATAGATCCAGCGCAGATAGATCTAGCAAAATACTTTAGAGTGTTAAGCTGGGCTTAGCATGTCATTCACATGTCTATATTGTAACTGAACACATGAGCTGTTATAGTGGTACCTCGGGTTAAGAACTTAATTCGTTCTGGAGGTCCATTCTTAACCTGAAACTGTTCTTAACCTGAAGCACCACTTTAGCTAATGGGGCCTCCCACTGCGCCGCCGCCGCACGATTTCTGTTCTCATCCTGAAGCAAAGTTCTTAACCCAAGGTACTATTTCTGGGTTAGTGGAGTCTGTAACCTGAAGCGTCTGTAACCCGAGGTACCACTATACAGGCATAGGCAAACTCTGGCCTTCCACATGTTTGGGACTACAATTCCCATCATCCCTAGCTAACAGGACCAGTGGTCAGGGATGATGGGAATTGTAGTCCCAAACATCTGGAAGGCCGGAGTTTGCCTATGCCTGATCTATTATAATGCAAAGGTTTTCCAGGCTGTGGGAAACCATAATCTGCATACAGGTAGCAATCCTGGATCAGAAAGTCAATCTGTGCTGGGACAGAAAGTTGTGCACATAACTCTCAGTTTCAGTGTTTGTGAAGTGCATACATGCTAGCATAATCAGGTATGTGTGAAATGTACTTCATTAGAAAGTGTATTTTCCTAGATTCCAACCCCTCATGGATTCTCAAGGAAAATCAGTTGCCCAAATCAAAATCTGAGTGGTTCTATGTAGGCTTCTGTTCTTCACTGCATTCACTTTAATTCAAGTCTCAAGATATTTTTGGTGCATGTAATTTTACCTGTGGCTGAAATCCACCATGGTGTTTGTACTCTCACATCAATGCATCAATGCTTAGTCATTATCATGGAATATTTTCTTCAAGGCTGCACAGCAGCATGGGGGTTGTATTCAAACGGTGTAAGTATTTAGCCATTCTAGTGGATTTGGGAATATGTGCTCACAATTTTAAGCAGGACTTGTCATGAAAAGGTTGTTCTGAGATTTGACAAGGAGTGGCCTGGTGGCACACAAGGATTAATACGATGAGAATGATGATATTGCAAGAATTCATAATGCTTGTTGCCATGGTGCTAGAAAACACTCCTTGGACGAGCATGTAGCACATACAACTAAAGTGAGGTGGGTTTTGCTAAGTGTATTCTGAAAATTGTAGTCCACTAACCTTTACCCAGAGTGGAACCACTGAAATCAATGGACCTAAGTTAAACATGGTCATTAGCTTCAGTGGGTCTACTCTGAATAAAAGTTAGTTGAATACAACCAAAAATTCTGTTCCATTTTGATGGAACTGAGAATTTTAAATCAAATTCTCCCTTTGCTGGATTTGTCAGTAACACAGTGTCTGCCTTTGCTTCACACCCTTTGCTCTTAATTGGCTGGAGTTGGTGCACTTTATACCTATATAAAATCCTGAGAGAGTTTTTGCCAGCAAGGGGTTTTCGGAGCAGGTTTCTGATTAGTCCTGTCTGTCTGTCCCTGCTCTACTGAGCCTCACACCTATTTCTTTTCTCCACCTTCTATTATTCACTCGATATCATCTTGAATTCTTGCCTCTGGACTAGCCTGGCTATTGCTGTGTGACTCCAGCTTATTCTCAGGTGTGGGTGTAGCCTCTGTTTACCCCTTTCTGCAGACTGATTAGTGCCTTTTCTAACAGTAACTTCCACTGGGATGGAAGGTCATTATCACCTTGCAGCTACGCTGAGCTGATTTGCACTAAGGTGACCCCTCACCTCTGTGCTGTTCTAAGCACTCAGAAAAGGATTGGGCTGCTTGCTGGGTTTCAGATGGAAGCCTGTTTCAAGCAAGCTCTCAAGCACCGAAGAGATGGAAGAATAAATGGAAGCACTTCTGTTTCTGTCAGCAAGCCCTTCAAGCATACCTTGATCTCATGTTTTTAATAAGCAGACAGAGGTTCAAGGACTATTATCTTCTTGCTATTCAAACATCCCGACTCAGTCTTGAGACCAATTAAGGGACTGATTTAAAATAAGGAGATTTTAAAATAAGGAAAATAAACTAGAAAGGTAGGCATTGGAAGCCGTTGTATTTGCCTTTGTTTTTCTAATCTTTGTTTACATTTGAGTGCTCACTGGAAGGACAGATCCTGAAGCTGAGACTCCAATACTTTGGCCACCTCATGAGAAGAGAAGACTCCCTGGAAAAGACCCTGATGTTGGGAAAGATTGAGGGCACAAGGAGAAGGGGACGACAGAGGATGAGATGGTTGGACAGTGTTCTCGAAGCTACCAGCATGAGTCTGACCAAACTGCGGGAGGCAGTGGAAGACAGGCGTGCCTGGCGTGCTCTGGTCCACGGGGTCACGAAGATTCGGACAAGACTAAATGACTAAACAACAACAACAACAACAATTCTTCCAAGCTTTACTCCAAAAAATAGGAGAAAATGCACACAGGCACCCTAGGATTCTTCAGAGTTCAACTTACAACAGAGCAGAAAGATTTTTATTTTATAAACCGCCCTGTGATCCTCAGATGAAGAGTGGTATAGACATCCAGGACTCCACTTGGCAGAATAAGCCGGTGGGGCTATAGTAGGGCTGGCTTCCACATGTTGAAATAAGTCATATACAGCACTGCAATGCATTGGTTGTGAGTTTGTGGGTGCCCCGACTCTCCTAAACTCATGGGTTCCAAATTCTCCCCTAATTTATTGTGTCTAATGGGTGTTGGGGTTAAAAAAATTCTTGGAGTAATAGCATGGGCTGCCAGATGCTGTGTTAAAGCAAAGTGTTAAAATACAAGCCAAACCAGTTTTCCATTCAGGAAATTGCCTGGGAGAAGAGTCATTATGAAGAACAAAAGGCAAGACGATGAGCCATTCAGAAGGCAAAGTCTGTGCCAGTCAGCAAGGGAAAAGAGCTTCTCCCCTCAACTCCGGGTTAGTTAGCAGGATAAAGGCCAAAGCTGGAAAGAGTGTTGTTTAGGATTGCAGTTGGCTGGGATGTGAACTGGGAGAGAAAAGGGAAAGTCTGTAAAATGCAGCAAGCTGGAGCAGTGGGACACAGGGCCATGGTAGATATCTGCTGGCATTCAAGACTGAGGCCATGAAAGAAGCAAGAACAGCTTGGAGTGTAATGATGTGAGCTCCTCCATCATAGGCTCAGGTTGTATATATGTGTAAATAAGTCATATATGACAAAGACACCATAGTCTCCACTCTGCCTCATGTTCAAAGGAAACACGAACCCTGGGTAAGCACCTGGAGCTCTGGAATTTCACACTGCTCAGAGATTGGGGTGGTTACATCTCAAGAGGGCCCCATCCCATCAGACCATTAAGTCCGGGATAGAAAAATACCCAACTACACCACTATGAAATTCAGATGCAGGAAGATGTTGTTGATAAGAACATCTTTTGCATAGAGACTAACATCTACAAAAGCTAGCATTCTAGTAAAGGAACTTCCAGTGGACTTTTAGGTGATGTATTAAGTAAGCAAAACTGTTTAGTGTTAAGGAAATCAAAACAGCTAATTTTATCCTTGCATTTCTCTCTCTCTTTATATAAATATTATTTAATTGTTTTGTTTAAGCTGTGTTAAGGTAGATAATATATAAGAAGTCTGCTTGGACATCCTTTGAAGTACAGCAACTGACTTCTGCTTCTCCCCAAATCCATCACTCTGAGACCCAAATGCTTTGCACTCACACACCTTTGCGCAACTTCTGTTTATCCAGAAAGTAAAAGCTGTTGGACGTGTTTATGCTGCAACTTTACTATTCCATAATAAGCACTACCAGATTCATTGTGACACTAAACATTCCATTAAGCATTCTTAGGTTTGGAGAAGTCAGGGCCAAACTAATTTGCTGGCAGCAGATCTGTGTGTTTAAATCCAGACTAGCTGTAATTATGTAGAAAGCAGGGGTCCGATTTAAGTCTTCCCTGCTATGGTGAGATGTATTTCTGCTTAAATTATACTAATTGCTTCTAAATTTCCATCTGTCCATATTCTTTGGAATGTGAAAATATTACCTCCCCAAACCCCCCGCTTTCTAATGATGCATAACCAGTCCTCCGATCTCACCTGCCTTTCCTCTTCCCCTTTGGCTTTAAAATTGTTCCCTACCTCTCACTTTCTACCTGATTTCAGCTGATCCAGGGTTCAACACATGAATCTGTGGCTGTCCAGTCCAATTTGGCCCTTTACTGACTTGTACATTCTACAGAAGAAGCCAATGCAGTCCAGGCTGTTGAAGAGTCAATAAATTCAGCACATGTCCATGGAAAAGAGCCTTTAGGCTACAACCCTATAAGCACTTGCTTGGGAAGAGCCCCCATTGAACTCACTGTGATTGTGGGGAGGTGTTCAAGCTGTGGTCCCTGCAATAAGAATAGGTGTCCCACCCTCTTCAAGGCCATTAAATGGTGGTGGTGGGGTGACTCTTCCCATGCTTTTACTTTATGTTTTTGTGTGCATTCTTAACTGTAAAAACAGTTTCAGGCAATCAGAGATGCAGGGCAAACACAATGAAAAGCACATCAACTCAGATTTCTATGCTTTTTAACCTCCAGAGTGGAGTTTTTGAATCTCTCCAGTGATAAGATGTGCAAGCTGTCTCCAAGCTGAGGATGTTACTAATCACTGCTAGGGTGGCCACTTACTCACTGCCAACAAGGACAGACAAAGGGTGGGTGTGCAGATTTTCATACAAATTGTACATGCACATTTTTGTATGTGGGTACAAATTTAGAAGTAATTACTATAATTTAAAAAGAAATGCACCTGATCAGGCTTGCTTCCAGAGGGTCACTGTTTTGGGGTGAGATTCAATTCATATTGCCAGCAAATTCAGGTTGCACAATTAAAGTTGATTTGGAGCTTTTCCACTGCAAACTTCCTTCCCCAAAAGATTGGACTTTTCACAATACGGAACGTGATGGGGAAAAGCACTGAAGAGTGCAGGATGACACCTGTTGGTCGCAGCATCATCTAACCTCCCCACAAGCAGATAAGAATGAATGCTAAATAAATTGCTGTCATATTTTAGCCTCCCTGCAAAGAAATCAGGATGAAGGCTCAATAAACAGGTTGTATAGATGCAGCCTAGGTGACCTCTGTGTGTCGGCTGCCCAGGTGCTCATTGAACTTGGACCAGGCAACCCTTCAAATAAAGGTCTCCTTCAGATAGTCATCTGAGGACTATCCTTGGGCAACCCTTCGAATAGAGGTCTGTCCTGTGTAGGCCATGTATCCACCCTAATCAATTAATTTCCAAGCACCTTAGCAACCTCACATTGCACTCTTTATGGTGCATGGATGGTGTGAGGACATCACATGTGACCCAGCCAGCCACTGGGAGTGCAATTGGGTCAATTCACTTGCAAACAGTTTTGAGTGGTGCACCCAACTGTGATCTGAGCTCACTCATAAGCCAGCCTCCATTTTCCATTCACCTCAAAGTGCATTGCCCTGGAAAAAGAAACAAGAATGTCAATACCAGCTCATCTGAATCTTCCCTAAGTACAGAAGCTGCGGGTGGGGAGTCAGGGAGGTGCAGACATTCAGATCATCCAGTTCCACCATGTATATAAGTGTCCTCGGCAGGAGGAATATTCAGGACACCAGCAGTAATATCTGAACAATTTTCAAATCACTACAGATTTTTTTAATTCTATGAGAGTATCATCAGCATGCCGACTCTGTAAGCTGCTAGACTAGTAAAGAAGGATGGTAACTTGTGCAGCAGAAGAAAGAGCCATTTACTGTAGCAAAAAGCTCCCTCTAGTGGAAATCCTCTGTGACCACTATAGCAGAACAATCCAAGTTCTAAAAGTAATAAGAATAAAAAAGCTTTTGCTCACGGCAGAAACTGAAAATAGTTTTAAATTTGAACACACACTCAGAGAAGCTAACATTTTCTGCTGGTTTTCTTTAGCACACTAAACTGCTTATTACAGGATTTACATTATCATACCTATCGGTGCTCATCAAAACTTAAGTATTTCTTAACTTTCCCCACTTTCATCCCACGAAGAACTAAATATCATAAACATCTATTCTTGGGAGGAGGGGCAAAGGAGAAATTCCATCTTTTCCCTGTGTCCTGATCTGACTTTTGGACTGTCAGTACTGTACTTTATAATAGCACTGCTCTAGCATTTTAAATGTGAATAGTTTGGCATGTGCGTGTGTGTTTGTTTGGGGGCTTTTGTTGTTTTATTTTTTCTTTGGTAAACAGGCACCCAGTCCTGCAATCTTTGGCAAATACCCATTGGCAAAAAGAGATAGACAGTGAGAGAGCAAAGCAGACCCTCTGACTCTATTGCCTTGCCCATTTATGGCAATGGAAGGGTGCCTGTTGCTTGCACAGGAGCTGCATGAGTGCATCAGATCACACACAGGGCTCTGAATCAGGAGGCATGCATTTCTTCTTTTGAGCCACAAAATTACATCCTAGAGTTGCACTGTATAAAGAAGACTTGAAGGCCATTTGGCCCAGCTTCCTATGCCGAGGGAGTGTTGTTGGGAAATAGAAGATCCTAACCAGTGACACATGGGTGAATTGTGAAATGCAGGAGCTCATCGTGACAGCCTCCATAGCCCATACCCGCAAGGCAAATCCAAAAATGCAGGCAGCTGCATTGATCTCCGACAGTCACAGAACAGCGACCTGGCAAAGTGCAATGTAGTGGTTAGCATGCTGGAATTTGGCTGGGAAGACCTTGGTTCACATCCCTGATTAGCCATGTGCCTGCAATCCCATGCTCCATTGAACTTGGTGATGCTTCCTTCAGATTGCGGTTCAACTTGTAAAACGTATTGAGCGCTATCCAAAGATCTCCAGCCAGCTGAAATGCAACCCTTCGTTTGTAATTAGAAATGCAAACAATCTTGCAAAGGAGTGTGACTATTCAAACTGCTAGCATGAAATATTAACCCCATGAAACAAATGAAGCATCGTGCCTCTGCTTTATTATTTTCCTCGTTTTCCATCCATGCTAATTTGTCACAAACAATAGTAAAAGTCGAAAGCCTCATTATTGCTACATTCACTTGCCAGAGCAAGGAAAGTCCATCAATTACTCTGGTGGTTTGGCAGATGATGTGATGGCTTCTGCTCTGAAATAAGTCCCAGAGCGACACTCCACTTGCCCTTTGTTCCTGTTTTGCTACTCCACTGATCCTAACTCAGGCCAACCAAAACTGAACCTAACTCAGATCCACTGAACCAAGTGCAGCCCACTAGCCATGTAGTGTTCTCTGCCAGGTGTTCGACAGCACCTCTATTGCTCCAAGTTCCCAGCAGGAGTGGCCAGCTGATCAAGGAATGAAATAAATGGATTTCTTAACTTCGCTCTATTTCAATTGGTCTACTGTATGATTAATACAAGGACTAAATACAGAATTCAGGTTTCTAGGTGCCATCATCATCAAATGTCTAGATATTCAGGCAGTCTGACACATGGGATTATTACGTTCCAGAGTTATAGCCTGAGCATGACAACAAAATCTGTTCATCCATATTTCCCAAAATAACTTTTTCATAGCAATGTGACACAAATCCACAAATTGCCCATGATTAATTGGGCCTTGTTTTGACGCCTCAGTGGGAAGGACCTCTTCAAGTTAACATAAAATTCTGAATCTTAATGAAAGGTTAGCTACTGAAATCAATGTGGTGATAGGACAGCCATTCCTTCTGTGTCACAGGAGCTGCAAATGCGGGAAGCGAATGCTTCTGCTGCTGCAGATATCACCACATCCTACACCCAGATATGCCTTCTTGTCACTGTAGTGCATTCATCTCCCTCTCCATACACCCCCCCTGACTCTACTGTCCCCTCGTGTTACACAGGATTCCTTGAGAATGAATACGAGGCAGCAGGCACCATTCCTGGCATTTGTATCTAACAGCATCAGTATACCAGAGCAAAGCATGCACAAATATCAGCAGTTTCCTTGGCATGCCTCTCCAACCATCTGATATATCAGGGGTTCTATCAAGGCAGGGTGAGGAGCCTCACACCCAGGGGCCAAATGTGACCAGGTCTTTTTTATCTGGCCCTCAGAATTTGTTCTGGGCTACACCTCCTCCTCAGCCACATGGCCCCTTCCAGGAAGGGTTAGGGGAGGGCTTTGATTCAGTTTGCATTTAAAGCCAAGCCTATGTAATTCACACTCTCTGAAACAACAGAATTGAAACACAGATGCCCTTCACATTCACACTTCCCTGAATTTTGTAGTGCAGCTCTCCAGCCAAGTATACCAGGGTTAGGTATCTGTCAAAGACGCATATATTACTGAAAACAGTGTATTGACATGTTTATATTGGGATTACCCTCCACTAAAAGGCTGGTGAGTTTTCAAGAGGGCTTTTAGCTGATGTGGGAAGGTAGAAAATTGGACTTAAGATTGGAAAAATGAGAAATGGAAATTGAGAGGTTCACTCATCCCTGTGCCCCAGCCACCTGCTTCACTAGCTATGTTAAACTCCTCTGGAGTATCTGTGCCTGGTTGTGACCCTGAACTCTGATAATGCCTTGTGCTTGACTGGATGGATGAGAGAAAACAGAAAGGAACATGTGAGTGTGGGTAAAACTAGCCTATGGTAAAAGGAAAAAATTGCATTCATTGCCCCACCCACCACTTGCAAGTGTCGTCTGGAAAGTTGCCTAGAAGGGAATGTGGCCTTTTGGTCTGAAAATGCAAGTTCCCCACTTCTTCTAAAAGCTATATCATGGCATACTCTAAAAGGAGGCAGAGCTTGGAAGGAGATTAACAGTGAAGGCATACCCTCCAACATTTATCCGATGAAAATAAGGATGCCCCATTCCATAATAATAATTTTACTATTTATACCCTAGACATCTTACTGGATTGCCCCAGCCACTCTGGGCAGCTTCCAACATATATAAAAATATAATAAAGCATTAAACAAAAATTAAACTTCCCAATACAAGATTGCCTTCAGACGGCTCAGGAGTCAGATAACTTCCTACCCTCCAACATTTCTCCAATGAAAATAGGAATATCCTAAGGAAAAGCGGGACATTCCGGGATCAAATCAGAAACTGGGGTGGCTTCTCTAAATCAGGGACGTCCCCCGAAAATAGGAACACTTGGAGGGTCTCAGAAGGGAAGCTCTAAACTGGAAATGCAGAACATGTTCTTCTGAAGCCTCCCAAGAGTTAACAAGCTCTTGCTGAGCTATAGCATTGCTTCAAGGTGTTGGTGCTCTCCTGGGGAAAATGGTAGCATCGCAGAACACTGCTGTCAGGAATTACTTAAGTGTTAGTTAACTGCATTCCAGCACCATTCTGGGCCAATCCTATAAGTTCTTATGCAAGATGCAATCTCTAATGCAAGCAGATGCCAGAAAGGAGAAGACCACAGCATGCAAATCTACATGCGAAGATACAGCCTTAGAATAAAGGACTGGTAAAGGTTAGGTGAGACACCAGAGGCAGAGTACATGCCTTGTACTGTATGTGGAAATTCCTAAATTCATTCCCTGGCATGACATCCCAGCTGACCATTGAAGACCTTCCTTCTGCCTTCCTCACCTGGCTGGTACATGCTCCTTCCCATTCTATGATTCCATTCAGGATCTCAAAGAGGGCTGGATAGGTGCATATCAAGGACACCTTAGGCCTGTCTTGGGACTAGCAATTGGTCTTATTGGCGTGTGGGTTCCTTTTAGTCCCATGATAATTTGTTTTTCTGAAAGGCTTGTCCTCTGCTGCTCTGACCCCTCCAGGGGATGAAAAAGAGGTCTCTTTTCTCCGAGCGCAGTCAATACAGTACCTTCTCCAGGACTACATTCAATTAAAACACACTTTAAAACCTGCTGAAAAGAAGTGGAACTGTACAGCTTCCCCTTAGTCCCATCACAAGGTCTGTTATGTAAGTTGCCAAAGCTGTTAATTCTATAGCTTTTCATGTATTGCCACCTCCTTCAGGCACCGTTTCCTCCTCTCTCTCCCCCCCTTACCCCACCCGCTTTATCTGTTGCTTCTTCTGTTTCCCCAATCCTCTGCAGTTTTGTCAACTTCAGCAGCAGAAACTGTGCTGTGCAGATATCCAGTCCCCCATGCCCCCACACCAAAAATAGGGCTGCCTTTTCCCCATTTTGCCTGGATGGATGTAAGGCTGCAAAGTACAACTGGCAGTCTTCCATCTTTCTCTCTCTTCCTCTCTCTTTAAGAACATTATCAATTAAGCCAGTTCTTTCAGGGCCCCTCCAGACTGGTGGGCTGGTTGTTGTTGTTGCAGGTATATTCTGCTAGACACTAGTGATGCAGTAATAGTGCATTATTATTATTATTATTATTATTATTATTATTATTATTATTATTATTATTATATTATTATTATTATTATTATTTTATTATTATTTTATTACTTGTACCCTGCCCATCTGGCTGGGTTTCCCCAGCCACTCAGGGGAATTAGCAGTTAATTCATTGTGGTCCGATGAAATCAGAGAACTCAGTATCTCTCCTCCCCACCACCAAAAAGAAAAACATTCTGACACACTATGCATTTAACATAACATGTACTCATCCTGGGTACTTATAGCTGACAGCAACTCACATGCTCTGCAGTTTGCCAAAACAACCTGGAGCACATTTGGGAGGATCCTTCCTCCCATCTCTAAAATTTGACTGACTGGGGATATTATTGCCATCTGGCCAGTAAAAGCATATTGACATTTCTAAATATGACAAAACAGAAGGGAGGTACCAGTTCAGGAAACACAATGGGAAGCTTCAAGAATATGCAGCAACCACCATTTATCATGGGTCCCAGGTAATCAACAGTTCAAAATACACCTTCAGCAGTTACCGGTATAAGTGTGTGAAGTGGTTTGTACCAGTTTGTACCAGAGGTGGGAAAGCCATGGCCCTGTGAGTCACATGCAGCCCTCAGCTGCATTATATTCAGCCCCTACCCCAGTGTTGTCGTCCCCCCGGGCATCTCCCCATTCCACTTGTAGCTTCCACCAGTTCTGCAGTGAACTAGCCACCATCATGTGGAGAGACTGCCAAACAAGTACCTCACTGAACTCCAGTGCTCAGCTACGGAGTGTGGTGACCAGGAGAATGTCATAAATTCCTTTGGAAAGATTAACTAGTTGTCAGTTAACATGCACTTACTGGTTTGCTAGTCTCTATGGCTGCACCCAGGGGACGCGGGTGGCGCTGTGGGTAAAACCTCAGCGCCTAGGACTTGCCGATCGCATGGTCGGCGGTTCGAATCCCCGCAGCGGGGTGCGCTCCCGTCGTTCGGTCCCAGCGCCTGCCAACCTAGCAGTTCGAAAGCACCTCCGGGTGCAAGTAGATAAATAGGGACCGCTTACCAGCGGGAAGGTAAACGGCGTTCCGTGTGCTGCGCTGGCTTGCCAGATGCAGCTTTGTCACACTGGCCACGTGACCCGGAAGTGTCTCCAGACAGCGCTGGCTCCCGGCCTATAGAGTGAGATGAGCGCACAACCCTAGAGTCTGGCAAGACTGGCCCGTACGGGCAGGGGTACCTTTACCTTTACGGCTGCACCCAGGTAAGCTGTTTATTGATCATTCAACCTGATTTGTTTGCAGAGATATTATAGAATATTGGGTATTTAAAGAGCATTCATTCAGATTTGTTTGTGGGGATGCTATATGTGCTTCAACACAACTGTTATCCCACATTTCCATTTTCCTGCCACTTTCCCTCTTGAATAAGCCCAATATTGGGAGGAAGTGGGTTTATGGCACAAGAACCCCCTATCAACTATAATGGTGCAACCTGAATTTGGATAATGATATGGGTGCTTTGCTGAGCCTTCTGGGTGTCTATGTCATAGAAATATCCTGGAAAAGAAGAGGTGGCTAGTGCAGAGGGGTCACAAACAGTGGGAGCATTTCAGAGAAAAGATTTTGTTATTTTCCCTAAACAACAACACCCAGTTCAACCAGCTGTAATAGCTGCCCACATGTACCCTGCTGAGAGCTGCAGCCGGGGAGGGGTAGAGGGATTCCTTGCAAAACATCTGCTCATATTATGTCCAGTTGAATTAGTACTTACCAGACTCGTGCTTCCCTGGGCAATAAACCTCCCAAAGTTATAAAAAGACTTAACTCTTCACTGGCTACCAACAGCATCCAAGTATTATTTGGAAAGACAACACTGCAAAGCTTAGGGCTAGGAACACTGGGAAGATTTGGGTGAAATCACTTATTCTGCACTACAGGCTCACTAATTCACTTGGGGACAGGTCACAACCAGTGCAGCTGCTATAAAACTGGTTGAAGATGTTCCCACTTCCCCATGCCAAAGAGGAGGAGGGTTGCAGGAGCTTGCAGCAGCTCAACTCTCAGACTTTGTTCAAAGCCAGCTCAGCACAGGAAGCATAGCAGTAATCCATTACCCCAAAGGCATGGACTATTGTCCATGGTCTCTGCCCTCTGGGCAGGAGTACAACTTAGTATCTGAGGAAACTGAGCGAAAGCACACCTGGCCCAATAACAAGTAAATCCTGTGCTCCAGAAGTGCCTCGTACCATTTGCACTTTGCCTGGAAACACCTTTAGTCTGTGGTCCTTTACAGTCTTTCAGTGCTTAGATAATGTAATATAGACAGGTGCGCTGTCTATATTCTATAACTCTAGGGAGCGGAGGTGTCATCAGCCCCCTCAATATTCCTTAGCAGGGGGCTCAGCACCCCCCCCAAGTGGAGGGGGCAGAGGAGGCCAAACCACTGAGCCGAGTGTGGCATAGCATCAATGGCAGGCGAGTGTGAGAGAGGAGGAGCCATGGCCATTGAAGCTATGCAGCACTAGTCAAGGCCTCCTCCCAATGACACACCTCCCAAATTTCCTAATGATTGTTCCCCACAGCTTCATGTGGATGATAAATAGCACTGGGGACATGATGATACCATGTGGTACCCAAGAGGGGCAAGGGGCAAAAGAACACAACTGGCCACATCATTGCAACTACATTGGCCACATCATCAGGCTGCATCAACTGAAACTGATGCCATGATGTAGCAGCAGATATTGTGATGGACCCCTCACTGGAGAGCAGACTGCAGTGAATGTGGTGCCAAGATTGCCAAATAGAGGCAACTGACTTCACCTCCAAGTACCTTGCAAACAGGTAATGGTGGGATTCCAAAATGTCTAAAACTCCATTTCTTGGAGTAGATATTACCAGATCCTGGACAATGCAAAAAAGTCTCCAGAGAGGCTACTTGAAGATGCAATGGAAGCAAAGAAGTGGGTATACCAGGGCTGCTTTTGTGGCTGACTATTTGTGGCTGTTCTACTTTGTATTCTAAGGAGGAGTTTTGGTTCGTTTGTTTTTCACTATATTCTTGTTATACACCACCTTGAACATCTTCCAGCAGAAAGACATTAAGAAACCCCACACGGCTATGGGGTAATGTTTCAAAATGACTGTAGAACATTCATAGAAGTTCAGTGCACACTGCTGTGAAAAGCGTCACTTTCCTCATTGCACAGGTTGAGAAACCAATGTACTTAAGGATACAGAGTGAGTCACCAAAGAAGGACTCTGGAAGGCTAATATCCCCTGTGTTTTGTTATGATTCAGATAAACAAGTACTATGAATTCTCATGAGTCTGGAACTGCTCCGGAAAGAATCAGGTTCTCTCAATTCATGCAGAAGAACCCTGTAGTGGACCTTTATGTATGTCACATTATACATCTGGGTGCTCAAGGTCTGGATAATGCAATGAACATGAACAGCAATTGTTTAAGCCATTCAGTATTGTGCACTTGGCTAAACCTGCTTTCATAGAAACATGGATGTCCTCTGAAACAGCCAGAAGTGACCTTTGCTGATATCAGGAAGGTGGGCATGAGGAGGATTATTGCAGAACCCATATAATGAAGGGTTTCATGTGTTTCAGAATACCCAGAACCTCACTAAAATCCACATGCGGCCCTAGAAGGAATCAGAAAACCCTTAGAGAGATGCTTTTAATTCATAGCTGTATACACCCATAGTGCCTCATTGGCCCATAGAATAAACACATGCACACACAACTCTTTAATTCATAGTTTATTTATTTGCTTCTTCCATTTAAACCCCACCTGTCCATGAACTTTGGTGTTGTTGTTGTTTTTTAAAAAGGTTGTTATTTTCTTATACTCCAAATAACCAGACACAGTATTAGAACAAATGTCCTAGGCCAGATGGGGAGGTGTTTTGGTCTTGTGCAGCAAATCTAGTCCTTGCAGTCTTTCCCATTGCCCCTGTACACAATTCTCTTGCCATGACCAGCAGCTGCTGTGAACCAGAGAGGATTCCAAAAATGGAATAGCACTGGGGACCATCCAATGAATGTTGCCAAAGGCTCTGTTTTCTGAAGCCAAACTCTATTGATGAAGTGTCACTGGCTTGGTGGTGACCTTTTTTTCAAACACAGCTGGGTGAACAAACCTCATACAGAGAGCTGGACGCAGATGAACTGCAAAGGACTTCATCAATATCTATTACAATATTAGCAACGGTTTGGAAATGCTTGGATTATATCCTTAAATCATCATCATTTCCCCAAAGGAGTCCTATAGCCCAGAGTTGGAACTTTTGTAAACACTCTGCAATTTAATATTTGAGTTGATTTCTGATCTGTTTCCTTTTATTAACCCTATATTTATTAAAAGAAAGGTCTCGCTTCATAGTCCTGTTCCTTCTTGGTGTATGAATCTCTCCGTACTGGTACTTGAGAAATTTGCACTTAGAATCTCCATTTCACATCTTTGCTCTTTGCCATGTCATGTCATGAAGATGGTTCATAAGGATTGTTATCAAGGAGCTCAGCTAGAATTCTGCTCATGCCCTGGAACTGTGTGATTCCTTTTGTTTTGCTCAGCAGATAACTGTACAAAGAGTGTGGAAGTTTTGCCAGTGCACAGAGGAAAACAGCCTTGACACAGATTGATGGGGGGAAATTACTGGTACTCAAGTGATTGAAGAGTGCATGAACTCTAGGTTTGCTAATGACCTAATTACAGTATATACCTGTAGTATTTGCCAACTGCTACCACAAGTCTCTATTTAGTCTTCATTAGCCCTAGTAAGAACAAAATCTTCCTCCTGACTGGCACTGTCCTTCTGGTAACTTAAATAACAGTCATTTGCATCTAAGAGTAATCCACTTGGGACACCTCTGTCAATCAAGTCAAAATATGGTATAGACTTAATACAACTTTTTTCTTAATGGTTTTTGCCCTTTACAATTTCCCCCTAGCACTACCCCATCAGTTTGCAGTGGGAAATGTGTAATGTTATACTTACAGTGAATTAGTAAATTTACCCATCATTTTGCAGTAGCTACTTTTGCGATGTTTCTAATTATGCTGTTTTTTTCATGTTGTAAGCCATCTTGAGCATGGTTTTAACTGTGGAAAGGTCAAATGCAAATATAATTATGTATGTATGTAAGGATATGTACAGACCTGGTGACAGGGTTTTTTTCCAGAGAGAAAATGGTTTTGTTTCTCACCATGACATGGAAAGCCCAAAGAAGCCCTCTGGTGCCATGTGCTTTACTCTGCGTAGGTGGGCCAGAAGGTAGATAATGAATATGAGATGCCTGGAAACCTTAGGGCAGTTCAATGCTCACAGCTACATCATTTAATATTATTCTGTGCCACTGTTCCTCATCTGTTCAATCAGAATAATAGTTCTTCTAGAGGCTGAATCACCAATCTCTTCCAAATGAGTCATCTGAATAATTTGTCCTGCACACAAGCCTCAACTTTGCATGTCACAGAAAACCTCTTATGGGCTGAACTATGTTTTGCGCCTATGTTGAAGAATTAAGAACTGTTCACTGCAAACACCACAATGCAGTTGGTGCACAGAAAAAACAGCATTTGATCTCACAAAACATAGCTCTGTGTAAACTGACACTAACTCAAGGAGTTGTGTAGTATGCAGGTAATGCAATGTTTAGGGTCCTGTAAAAGTAGTGGAGTATATGATTCAGTTAATTCAAAATGTGTTGCAATTGCCTGCAGTGTTGCAAATATAATTGGAAGCAGTGGAATATGGACCTCTTTTCATCATTGCCCATCTGCTCCCACATGCAACAGGCAGCCACTGCATTAAACATGGAGGTGGGGGGAAGCTTTCAACCGGACTGGGAGGCAAATGCACTGCTTTCAAGAGAACAAATGTGGTGTGTATTCAGACTGCTAACAGCAGCAAATGACTAATGCATGTCATTTCTGAGATGCTATCTCTGCATGGACAAGCACACTCTGATCCAGGTTTAAATTGGGTGTGATTTTAGCTGAGACGGCGCTAATTTATTTTCTCTGCTACTTCAGCGATTCTTGTGCTTTTACCAGGGTGAAATCATCCAGAACCTATTCTCTAAGAACAAAGGGTTAAAAGATTATCCTGCTACAACAGCAGCTAAAAAATAAAAAAAATCAAGGCCTTGGGCAGCATCGTACATATATCTGAGTTTGCCAATGTTCAGATCATTGTGTCTGCCCCCAGAAAAGTGTGGCTGCTTAAGAAATATTTTTTGAATCCTGATGGGATGTTGTGGTTGAATAGGGGTCCAGAGGTTTCCTAAATGACCATGAATAGGTCCTAAATGACCATGAATAGGTCCATGAATAGGTCCTGGGAATGCTTTCCATGTTACAAAATTTTGGCATGAAAGACAACTCTGTGTAGGAGTTAATGTGCAACTCATGCATGAATTATCACATGATCAAACATAATGTACTAGCTGACCCAGTTCCTGAAGTCAGCAGGGTAGAGACAGCTACATGCAGTGACATGGTATATGGTTTTCTCTGTAAAGGTAAAAAGGTAAAGGTAACGGATCCCTGGACGGTTAAGTCCAGTCAAAGGCGACTATGGGGTTGTGGCGCTCATCTCGCTTTCAGGCCGAGGGAGTCAGAGTTTGTCCACAGGCAGCTTTCCGGGTTATGTGGCCAACATGACTAAACCGCTTCTGGCGCAATGGAACACCATGACAGAAACCAGAGTGCACAGAAATGCCGTTTACCTTCGTGCCGTGGTACCTATTTATCTACTTGCGCTGACACGCTTTTGAACTGCTAGGTTGGCAGGAGCTGGGACAGAGCAACGGGACCTCACAATGTCGCAGGGATTCGAACCGCTGACCTTCTAATCAGCAAGCCCAAGAGGCTCAGTACTTTAGACCACAGTTCCACCCGCGTCCCATGTCTTCTCTGTTGTGACACCTTGACTATGGAATTCTCTCTCTCTCTGGAGGGCACAGACAGACGCTACATTTCTGGACTTCTGGTGCCAGTTTAAGACACATGATTACCCAGGGCTTTGGTGGAATTTAATTGAAATGTCCAAATCCTGGGTTTATTATGAACTGCTGTTGCTTTATTGTCTTGCTGTTGTAAGGGTTTTTAGAAATGTTGGTTGTTTCATTGTAGGTTTAATAATTTTAGTTATGTTTGTTTGTTTAGTGTTTGCAAACTGCTCTTGGATCTATTGTGATGAAGTGCAGTTTAGATGTTCCATAAATAAATGTGGGCTGTTCTTTTCATGTACACATAGAATACACAAGCTGGGAAGTGGTAGCCATTTGAGGCTTCCCAGTGAATGTACCCATACAGAAAAACTCATGTATGCAATGGTACATGAGCTTTCCCCCTGCTCTGACATTGTGTTGAGACAATGTGAAATGTTCTCCAATATCTTGCTTTGATGCATGCATTCATAATGTACAAAATACTTTACTGTCTTTATTTATTCATTCTCCAAACAGGATGTGAAGGTGACCACTATTACCCCCAGAACTGTGGCTGTGAGACAGTGGGAACCCTCAATTATCAGTTAAGGGAGTTGGGCATGTTTAGCCTGGAGAAGAGAAGACTGAGAAGTGATATGATAACTATCTTCAAATTTCTGAAGGACCCAAAACAATGGATTCAAATAATAACAACAGAGATTCCGACTAAACATTAGGAATAAATTTCGGACAAGAATTGCTGTTCAACAGTGGAACAGACTGCCTTGAAAGGTGGTGTATTCTCCTTCATTGGAGATTTTTAAACAGAGGTTGGATGGTCATGCGCCAGAGGTTCTTTAGCTGTAATTCCTGCATTGCAGGGGATTTGACTAGATAACTCTTGGAGTCCCTTCCAACTCAACAATTGTATGACTCAGTGAGTGATTTGTTCCAAGCCATACAATAAACCAAACTACTAAAATCCTAGGCTAGCTTTCCATCCATTTAAGATACACAGGCTTTTAGCCCAGTTTTTCAGTGGAATAATACATCATCATCATCAATCTTTTTCAACTACTTTTGCCCAAACAACTATTAAGTTTTGTGAATTCACAAGGTTCAAGTCAAGCAGAAGCTTGTGGTTCTCTACCTTTTCCGAAAGATTCCAAAAATATGTGCTAAAAGGGCAACCCTAGTGACTCACAGCCCTTGCTGTCTGCTCCATCTCTTATGTCTATTTTAATGCACAGAAACATGTGCGTTTCCCCTGTCTGATGCTGCAGATGCTCCTAGCTCCATTCATCAGCAGGATTCAAAAATAGACTGACATCCTTCCATCAGAACCAGCCTGGCACACCCTGGGATTGGAGCACAAATGCCATTTAGCTCCTTCCTTGAAAGCTGGAAAACCATTCAAATAGTGCATAAACCCCTATCCACCTGAGATTAGGTGTGGGATGTGTGTGTGTATTTATTTATTCAGAGAATGCATCAGCCCTGCTTTTCTTTATCCAGCCTCTTGCAGGCATTTTCCTGGGAATTCTGGCCGTCCCAAATGCAAGTTCAAGGCAGGATGAGAAAAACAAAGCCAGAAGCTTTTAAACCATCCCAAAGACAACCTCATTGCTATTCGCATGCAGAAATCTTTTTATGGTTTTCTTTTTTATTGATTTAATGAAATAAGAAGAAGTAGCAGGTTGGAGGGAGAGGATAATAAAACGAAACGGCTGCAAAAAGGAGAGAGAGACAGAGAGAGAGACAGAGAGAGAGAGAGAGAGAGTCCGTTTCCAGCTCAGGCAAGGCCTAATCTCCCCTCCTTCTCCCCTGTGAAGAATAAACCGAATCACCTACCAGCAGCACTGAGTAAATGATTGCAGGCTTGTCACTTTGGTAGGACAGAGTCATAAGTCACACACGCCCTGCACACTCCTGAATTATGGTCACCTTCATGCCCCAGGCGGAGCTGCCATACTTTACCCCTGGCATCCAGGGCTCCCAGTGTGGCTGGTTTTAAGCAAAGGTCGATAAGCCTGCCTCCCTTGGCAGTGACACTGAGAAAAATGGGTTGTGTAAAATACTGTCAGGGCTGGGCTGCCCAGGCTCAAGAGACTCGCTTCAATCAATCTCAGTAAACAGATACTTTTAAAGGCCTGCTGTGCCCACATCCTCCTCTTCCCCCTTTGTTTTTTCCTCTTTGGAGGCCGCCCCTTTCTTCCTTGCTTCCTAGATCCTTCACACTTACTTCTACCCAGCATCAGTTCCACTAGGGCTTCACCTTAATAGTCCAATAAACTGCTCCATGGAGCTGGAACTTTAGATTTAACAAGGGCTTTGGGGATGGCCATATGAACGCGCTACTGGCCCTGCTACACAGAGGGCCTCTGTCATCTTGCATTGCCTGCAAGTGTAGCTGGGTAGTAACTTACACAGTGTAATGAAGAATCAGACGGAAGCAGTTTGAGAGCCAGTAAGGAATGCTCTCCAGCTTTGGAATACACAAATTAGAGCTCTTGTGGGACTATCCTAGTTTGTTACAGGTTCACATGCTGCATTTGTTTTTCTGTACTACTCAAGAGACTGGTAATTCAAGAACAGGGCCCATGGTATATAACCTTTCTTTAAATTTGCCACCAGGTAAGCCTTTTTGGCAGAACTGGCCCTGCCATTAGGCAGATTGGGCAACTGCCCAAAGGAGTAGATGTTGGGGACCTTGGCAACAGGCTACTTACTAGCTGTTCCTCCTGGTCCCCACAGCAATTAAGAACATAAAGAGCCTGTTGGATCAAAGCAATGGCCCATCTAGTCCAGCATCCTGTTATCACAGCAGCCAACCAGATTCCTGTAGGAAACCCAGAAGCAGGATTTGAGCACAAGAGCCCTCTCCTCTCCTGTGGTTTCCAGCAACCAGAATTCAGGAGCACTGCTGCCTCTAACTGTGGAGGCAGATAGTGGCCATCCTGGCTAGTAGCCATCATTAACCTTCATGAATTTGTCCAATCCTCTTTTAAAGTCATCTATGTTGCCGGCTATCACTGCCTCCTGTGGGAGCAAGTCCCATAGCTTAAGAAGTGCCGTATTTTTTGCTCCATAAGACGCACCTAGTTTTTAGAGTAGGAAAACAAGAAAAAAAAATATTCTGAACAAAACAGTGGATGTATGATTTTTGAGGTTCATGCTGTTGCCACAGACATGATATGTGATTTGACGGTGAGTTTCTCTCCTCATTGCTTGCTTTAGTATTCCTGTCTCCTCTCCTTGTAAGTTCACTGTCTTTACCTCTCCCAGGCAGCCTCCTTTATCGTTAGAGTCCCTTATCTCCCTCCCAATTTCTTGCTGATCAGCTGCTCAGGGGCTTTGTTTCAACACCCCCTTCCCTCTTTCTAAAAAGAAAAAAGCACGATCTGCTTTTTGCCCCTGGGCAATTCGGCTCCAGGGACCACACATTCGCTCCATAAGACGCACAGACATTTCCCCTTACTTTTTAGGAGGAAAAAGTATGTCTTATGGAGCAAAAAATACGGTACTTTCTTCATTGGATGCCCATGAGTTCTGCCGCTATTTATAATTGTCTGGAGTACAGAGCTGTCCATGGTCTGTCCTGGGGGCCCAGCTTACTTTGCAACTTCAAACTCCCACCGCCCAATATCCGGCAACCACAGGCACTTTCACAATTGCTCCATCCAGAATGCCTTGCTCTGAGGGAAGGACACCCCTGCCAGTCCTTCCTAGAGGGAGGCAGGAAGTGGCAAGCCTCTCTAGGCATGTGGGCCATCCAGCAGAGGCAAGTAGTAGGCCAGGGGCGAGGCACCAATTTACTGCCTCCTGCACCTGCCGACTGAAGCTATTGACTTCTTTTGCCTAATTGTCATGAATACATGCTCATTGTTTCCAAGACTCCTTGACACTAATGGAATGGAAGGGCCCCAGAATGACACATTACAGAGAAGAGAACTCGGCAGCGGGATCCTCTTTTCATCAAGTGGCTCATGTTCTTCATAGCATGTAGATGCGTCCAGAGAGGTCTTCTGGTTTCTTAAAGGACAGTCCAGGCTGCCTTGTGCCTCTCCCAAACCGCACATGCTTGCTAAAGTTCATGATCACCTAACACAGAAGTCTAACTCTTCTTGATGATTGCTGATAAAGAATTCATATTGCTCTGCTGCTTCATGGCACTTTGGGGAACGGTGGGCCTCTGAAGCTGCAATCAGAGCTGACAGCGTTGAGACAGCGCTGCCATATATCTTTCTATCCTGATCTGCAGAGAGAAACAAGCCGGTTGAGACATTCTCCACTGCTCTGTGTTCAATTGCCACATGGGGCAGGATGTGTGTGAGAGAGTAGCATCCTCTGTCACCACAGTTCAAGGATATGGGTGCCACTTCCTGGTGGCAAGTTGTGAAGCAGCTGAAAAACAGGCTTCTGCATTCCAGCGAAACCACCACCGGTGGGATTTCCAATGGGGTGTTTGCCGCTGAGATGCAAACTTACAGCAAAATGAAGGAATTCACAGGGGAGACAAAACAGTGTGGGGTGGGGGGGTGGGGAGAGGAGATGCTTGATTTCATGTGCCTCGAGACCATATCCTAGGACAAGTTGGTTATTCACTTTACCTTGGCCGTGATGATTAATGAGCAGCAAAGCAGCGCTGGGTAGGGAACTACTTCTTATGACAGTATCTGATGCCAGAGCTCAGTCGCCGTTGTAAACAGGCAGACTAGGAAGCAGGGAATTGGCAGTGGTGGGAGTGGTGGGGCAGAGAGAGAGAATGTTCCCATACAGCTACTTTATTTTGTTACTTTGAGGCTGTTTTACAGCAACCATAAAAGCTTGCCATAAATCAGAGCCTAGGCTATAAAATACAGGGACAGCCACATTTAGATGAATCCGAAAGGGGCTAGGCACCCCCCCCTTCTGCCACCGGTAGCCCGGAGGATGGTGAGAAGCTCCCCACCTTCTCTGCTTCTTTACAGCCACCTGGTGAGTGGAGAAGTAATAGGGGGTGAAGAGGAGCTGAAGGAGCCACTGCTGATATGAAAATATCACTCCAGGCACAAGCTCGGTGCAACAACTGGGCTTGTTTTTGTGTGTGTGTGTGTGTTTTAAAGGAGACTTTTTGCATTGCAGAAATTTTACATCCCTCCCCTTCCCCTCGTCAATTTTATGGGCAGGCAATTGGCGCAGGGGGGGAAATAAACTCTTTAAAAGAGCACAATGTTAGTGTTTTGTTTGTTTTTTTAATGTGATTACACTGCCTGATATATTCATAGCTCAAGTGCCTTCCTTTAAAGAGTCAATTTTTTATGATTTTATTGTCAGATCCAAATTCAATTAAAGGGCTGCTGTGGAAATCAAGTCCACTCGCTTTTGGAGGAGGGAAGGAGGACACGGTCATTTTTATTGGGCTGAGCTCATTTCGGCGACACACAAGTTCTGTGCCATCCAAGTTCCCAGAAATCAATGGGATGTAAGCCTGCATTATCTTCCTACTGGATTGCAGCCTTAGGGCAAAACCAGGCTGGACTTTTTGCATGTGTACAATATGCTGCTGATAGTCAAATAAAGAAGAGGCACAATACTTACTGCTTCTTGTGATATGTCCCTGTCCCCGCTTTTCTTCTTCTTCTTATAAAGCACAAATCTTGTTACTCATTAAGTGGTACAGCCTTTGGGTCAAATAAGATCATAGGCAAGCTGTCTTATACTGTGTCCATCTAGCTCAGTATTGTTTACCAGTGTTTCCCAAACTTGGGTCTCCAGCTGCTTTTGGACTACAGTTCCCAGCATCCTTGACCACTCGTTTTGCTAGCTAGGGATGATGGGAGTTCTAGTCCAAAAACAACTGGAGACCCAAGTTTGGGAAACACTGGCCTAACAGAGCTTCAGAAGTTACATTCCCACTCTACCTGTAGATTCCTGGGATTGAACCTCAGACCTTCTGCTCCCAAGCAGATGTTCTACCACTGAGCTTCAGCCTTTCCCTGGTCTGGGTGGAACCTTTGAACCGTTCCACCTTCTGGCTGCTGTGCTGTGCATACCTCTTCAGGATCGGACCACTGTTAGCAGTGCAAGCTCCAGGTTTTGGGGACCCCTTGGGTCTGATGCCCCCCAAGGTCTTCCTTCTCATCCCCCCTGCCATTGGCCACTTGCTTTTCATCTGCAAAATGGAAAGGATGGACAGCAGACCTCTGCTGCTGCTGCTGCTGCTGCTTCTCCTTCTTACTGCTTGCTCAAGCTCTCCCTTTGGGTGCAAGGCTAGGAAACTCTTGGGAGAACATAAACACGACATCAAAACCCAAGTAAACCACTCCATGTAGCCTTCCTCAGACAATTTTTAAAAATCTCTTGTTAAATATATCAAATCTTATTAAGGACACGCTTTAAGGCCGTATAACACAATATTTCTGATACAACAAGCAAAATGCAAGATGGGATACACAAGTGCAGACTGACACCTCACGTCCCAGAGTCTTTGCCCTGCCTAACAATTATTCATTAGGTTTTCTATCATGCCTTGTTTTCTCTCTTGGTCACAATGCCACCTTCCCCAACCTAGTGCCCACCAGGTGTTCTGGACTATAATTCCTATCATCCCCAGCCAGCATGGTCAATGGTCAGCAATGTTGAGAGTTGTAGATATCTTGCAGCCTCTTGCACCAGGTTGAGGAAGGCTGGCATAGAAGACTGTGCCCATTTTGAGGGACAATAAGCAGGCAATTTGCTGCAACAAGAACATCCTATTGTACCTGGAATCGATAGACTTTATCTGGAACAAACATCTACAGAGAATAGTTGAAAAGGTGCTCTTGCCTGATTGGTTTTTTGTTTCTGGGGGCATTCTGAACTCTGAGAATCTTTCAGGATGTTTCTAGAATCTATTCTGGCTGCTGAGTATAAACCTGTACATTTGATTAGTAACAACAGAATCTCCTCTCACAAGAAACTCACTCTTCAAAAGCTGCTGTAAAAATTCTAGGATTGCTTGAGGGAAAGGGCGTGAAATATTATTAATAACGCTTTCTTATAAGATCATTTACGAAAGTGGGTCTCAGTATTACTTTATGAAGTCCAAACACTTGAGCTGCTAAAGAGGTCCATGGTGCTGAAATGTGGTCAAAATGAGGCCGTTGCACTGGATTTTAGGGGGATCTCAGTTCCCATATGTGGTTTTCCATTGTGACCTTGTGCAAACTCTCTGGAGGCAGCAATTTTTGAATGAAATTTGCTCTCCTGGTGTGCCCCTCAGGATTTCAGGCTTATGCCCATGAAACTTTCTCATTGCAAGTTGCAAGGGATAGGAGGCAAGGCACTATGACAACTAATGACCTCTGTTTTCTCTTATCAGCTTGTATAGCAATTGTTAATACTGTGTGAATCTGACCACTGTACCAGGGAAGAGAGCACTTGCCATAATAATAATAATAATAATAATAATCTATTTATTTTATTTTAAAGCATGTATAAACCACTTAATGTTTGAAAAATCTCTAAGTGATGTACAACATAAAAATAAGGAAGACTAGCATTAAAACAAAAATACAACACAGAAGTTAATTAACAGGAGTTCTATCCCTGTCAGATTTTGTGTGTAGGGGGTGTGTGTTTTTTAAACTGTGTGTGTTTGATATCAGAGTCGTGGCAGGTCCTGTATTTTGATAAACAGGAAATTCCCAGTAAGCAATCTGAAGGTATCAGGGGCAAGGCTGAGAGGGAACCAAAATACTATCCTTGGCCTCATTTAGTCTCATCACAATTAGCCACAGTTTGTCTTAAAACAGTGGTTTAATTGTGAATGTGCTTCTGCCCCCAGGAGTGGTAAACCTCCATTCCTGTGGGCCAACGCTGACCCACTAGAGGTTCCAATTTGTCTTCCAATAACTTTCCCCCCTTCAAATCCACACCCACCCGTCAATCAGCTGACTTCACTCCAATGGAAGGGTGATGAGCTGATGGGCAGGGTTGGAGTTCAATTATGTGTCAGCTGCACACACCAGTTCAGCCGATGCAACAGGATTTAACTCCCTGTTCATAATACACAAATGGAAAATACTGGAAACGCAAATGCAAATACCACAGACTATGTGCACCCTTAATGAGGAATTTCATTATGGTTTGGGCGGGGAAGTCTCATTTTTGTGATTCTTAGTGCCTCCCTTTCAACTCAAGTAAGTGTTTCTCCTTGCCAACTTCTCTAGTGCCCTTTCCCCTGAAATGGAGACAGTGCAAGGCACGGCTTGATGTTGTTCTGCACCCGTCTGCCCTGTAAATCTGCTGAGAATACAGAAAGAAAAAAGACAGAAGAGACTGAAAGCAAAATATCGGGGCTGGAGTTTGAGGCAGAGATAGGGAAAGCAGAATAAAAGAGAGAGCCAGTGTTACTGTTCCCTGCATTCTTTATTGTACTTCCATTGTCTCATTTGCTGTGTTTGTGTCATTTATCTCACTGTTCAAGGAAAAGTTTGGAAGCAAGAGAGAGCGATTAGTGGTGTTTAAGTTGCCATAGCAATATAGTCCATATTCTTTCCCCCAAGCATGCACACACCTATCTTAAAACCCCGTTGTAGTTCTGCACGGTTTTTGTCTCTTCATTTCCATATGAAAGGGAGGTTCCTCAGCCTCCAGGCATTGCTTGCTCCTAACAATACAATAATGGGATCCCTGATTTTAGTGCTGGCCTTTGCAGCTGAACACACTGATTTGTGCAAATAAACTACAGGAGGGGAAAGCAGCCTTTATGAGTTACAACTCTCTCTCCCAATCTCTCCCTTTACTTCTGCCATTTCCCTCTTACTGATCATGAGTACAGGGACTGCTGGTGAGAGCAGGACACAGAAATGTGTGGCTGCTGTATACTGGAAGAAGCTGCTTCTCTCCTGGTGTGTGTGAGGGGGGAAGTTGTGGCTCCTTATTATTCTCCACACGAGCATAGCGTATATCTGAAATCGGCGTGGGCAAAGATAATTGTGCCAGTGCTAATGTGTTGTGCAAATACGCAGTAAAAACCCCCGAAAGGGCTTGCAATTTCAAAAGAGAAATAGAAGTCCATACTGAAAGATAAGCATCTTCCATTTTACTGATGGGATCATAGAATCATCGAATAGCAGAGTTGGAAGGGACCATTAGGTTCATCTAGTCCAACCCCCTATGATGAAGAAATCCTTTGCTCAGCATAGGGCTTGACCTTGAGATAAATATTCTCATGCTCTATCAGTTGAGCGAGAAAGATTCCAGGACTTTAAAGCAGCTCTGCAACCATCTTGTTTTTTTTTTTATTAAACCAACTCAGCTTGCCAATCTTGTTTCAGATCAAACTTTTCAGACTCAGCTGTTCTTTTTTCCTGAAGATGTGAATAATCAGTTCAACACCCCTCCTTTCACCACCTTGATGAAAGGCAATTATGCAAATAACCATGTAGACACTGATTGATTGGCTAATATGACTTCAGTTAGTCACATTCCTTCCTGTCAATGCTTCCTGTGTTCTACTTGCATATTGATCTATCTATTGTTAATCGAATAACTTTAGAAAAATATTTCTGATTATCTATGCTTCATGTGGGATCTGACATCACAATACATTTTTAAAAAAATCTTAAATACATTTTAATTCACTGGGTGCATTTGGTTCCTTTGAGAGCTCTGTCACCTTTGTCACAGACACAAGCCACATGATTGTTTGAAACTCTGCATCTTTGAGGAGAAAGGCTAGATATATGATCTCTAAAGAAATAATAGAATTGTAGAAATGGAAGGAACAACGAGGGTCATCTAGTCTAAACCTCTGCAATGCAGGAATATTTTGCCCAACATGGGGCTCAAACCAACATCTCTGAGATTCAGACTGTCATGTTCCACCAACTGAGCTATTTATGTTAGACTGCTGGAAGCTGAGAGTGAAGGAGAATAGATCAACTTTATTATTGCCCACATTGGGATAGCCAGTGTGGTGATCTCCACATGTTTCCTGACCACAGCTCTCATCAATCCTGACCATTGACTGGGCCTAATGGAAATTGGAGTTCACCCACAACTGGAGGTGACCATGTGAGCAACACCTGTAGCATTGAGGAAATGTATCTAGAAATATTGAGGTAGATGAGCTTCATCTAAATTTCACTAAAAATTTGGTGTCATGATTTGTAATTACCTGGTTTGGTATATATATGAAATTATCTAGCTCACAGGCTCCACCTGTCTTATGAGTTCATCTCCAACTCAGTTTGCTAAATAAGCATACTTAGAAACTTTAACAATCAGCAAACCAGATTCCTATAGCCAGCTGCTTCCTAGACATGGCCTCCATGACAATGATGCATTGAGTAAGGAACACCTTCTACCCAAGGATGGGACCAAGCTAAAATTCACAATGAATGGTTGTGACTGACACCTGGACACAAATGTTTTTCCTTCTGAAGATGTTAGCTAGATCATCTCTGATGCAAGCTGGAATCCTTCTGTCAAGGATTGTGCTTCAGTTAAATATGTTCAAAACTGTAAAGTAATATCATGGAATTACAAATAATAAAGTTCAATAATCATGAAATCCAGGTTAAAATATTTCACTTTTTAGCAAATAGCACACTTTATTAAAATAAGTTGTTGTTCTATTCATTTCTCTCTCACCTTTCCTCCAGGAAGTTCAAGGTAGCATACATGGTCCTCTCCTTCTCAATGTTATCCTCTCAATTTTATTATCACAACAACCATGTGAGGTAGGTTAGGATGTGAGACAGTCACTGGCTGAAGGCCACCCAGTGAGCCTCATGACTGAGTGGAGATTTGAACCCTGGTCTCCCAGGTTCTAGTCCGGTTCTCTTAACACACTATAACACAATCACTCTGTTATATTGAAAGCAGCAGAGTGTGTTGAAAGCAGATTGCTGTATTCCTCAAACAGTAGAAACATGAATTCTGAAATACAATCAAGAAAACAAAGCCTTGTCTGCAGAATTGCCAGCCTCCTTTTAGAGGATCTAGACATGGAATGCATTGCTTGCAGTGATTTTATGTGTGGGGTTCAGCTGTTGTTTAAAAAATGGTTCCACATTCTTCCCAGCAGAGATGACAGCAATCCTCCAGTCTCCCGCTTCACCAGCCCTTCAGCTGCTGCCTTCCTAAGCAAAACAGATCCTTCATTAACCATTACCCCTGGCTCGGAACATTGCTAGCCCCAGCCTCAGTAATCCCATTAGTTTTTCTTTCCTGCCTGGCATTATGGCCTCTTATCAGAGGCCTTTCAGAACCCTGGATCAGAGCTGCTGTTCCCGTTCAGTGTCTCTGGGAAAGTCATGAGGCAAGCACACTGTGCTTGCTGCTGTTATTTTCTTTAATTGGAATCTCTGTTGAATCTGCTAATTAAGTTCTTTGCCTGCAACTAATATTCGGCTGCTAATTCCTCCCAGGAGTGTTCCCTGCAGCAGAGGTTGCATTGGCTGGCTTCTTGCCATAGCATCTTCAAGGCAGGAGGGGAAAGAACGAAAGAGTCCTTTTAACCACAGGAATGACTCGTGCATTGCCTCTTCCACATCTGAGTCCTGGTGCAGTTTTGTTTTGATATTTGATGGTCTAGAAGTGCCAGAAAAGAAAAGAAGTCATCCATTTCTCTGATGGACAGCACCTATTGTGCAGTGCCTGTGACATCACTAATGAAGTATACCAGTGGTGAAGTTGGGAGTGGGAGCAGCTCAGCTAAGGCTTAGTCCTAGCATGTATGGAAAGGGGTGATGCAAAGAAAGGGTTCTGCTGTTGTCACATTGGATGGCCATTACATCCTCTTTTTTCTTCTGATCTTTGGCTACCCTGCCTTCCTCTATTCCACAAGGCCTGTAGGGTGAAGGAAGCTTCAGGGGAATCAGTCATGTGCATCTCCAGTTTGGTCACCCTCGGCTGCGGTCCATGACTCCTCCATGCACATCTGTGGGCTACACAGGTGGCAAACCAAGTAAAAATGCTTTTGCTTTTTCTCAGAAAGAGCGAGAGAGCAAGAGATTCTGGATTTACTAAGGAAAAAATATTGCTGTCAGCCAGTCCAAATTTCTGGCTTCTGCACATAAATTCCTGGCAACTGGCCCAGAGTTCTGTTTTGTGCTGAACTGTTCTTGTTCTCGTTTTGTTTTCTTACTAGTCGACAGGAAATCCTAGTTTCTTACTGTGCTGCAGACTCCCAGTGGAAACTAATTTATAATACTTCAGTGTCAGGGGCAATATGCTTCTATGTAGCAGTTGCTAGGAATCACAAGTGGGGAGAGCACTGCTGGACTCAGGTGCTGCTTGGAGGCTTCCTCCAGGCACCTGGTAGGCCACTGTGAGAACAGGATGGAGGATTAGATGGGCATTTGGCCTGATCCAGCATGGTTGGGCTTTTCTTATGCTACTGCAAGACACATTTCCTGAATGTGTGTGTGTGCTAAAGAGATTAAATCAGGTGCATAGATGATGAAATCCTGAGAACTGCATAGACACGGGTAGGCTGATAGCTATAAGCTAATGACAATGACAAGCGAACAGCTTAGCTTTGCACCCCCCAAAGTCCTTCCTTGACATAGCATCTCTGTGTGAATTGTCATGGGGCAAAGAGGCTCCCACCAGTTGCTCTTAGACTTGGCACAGGCATTGGGCTCAGATGTTGAATTAAATGACATATACGGCAACCCCCCCTACGTGTCTTATCTGACATATGGAGCCCAGTGAGACTAATTCCAAGATAAGCAGGGTATAGGATTGCAACCTTTATTTTTTTAAAGGTGAAGTACCACTTAGCCTTCCCTTGCAATTGTTTTCCAAGAAGCGACAAGCCCACTGTCCCATTTCTCTCGGGAAAACTATGAAAAATGAGGCAACTTCCGAAGTGAGCAGGGGAAGCTGGCAGAGCAGCAGGATCCCCTTGCCAGCTTTTGGGGAGATTTAAATGGCATTTAATTAGCTGCATTCAGGTGGCCACAATGGTTTTTTTTTTCCATACAGCAGCAGCAAGGAAGGATTGCAGTTCCTGGCATTTGTTAATTAAAGCAGCTCTTGACAGAGACTAATGACTTCTTAATGAGTCTGTTGTCTTAATGTCTTATTAAGTTTTGACTCTTCTCTTTCCTTCCCTGGCCGCCATTTTCTTGGGAACTTTGCAAGTCATGAATTATTGATATTCCCCCTCCCACTTCTCCCCACCAATGTTTTTTTCTCATGTACCTCCTTGATTTTGTGGCTTCCTTCTTTAAAAAGGAGATCCAACCAAGCTAAAATAATCAGCTGGATTATAGCCAGGATAAGGAGCATAGTAATAAGGAGCTTAGTCCTTCCCCTAAAGCAATTTATATGACAATTTATATGTTGAAGTTTGGGTGCAAGTTAGCTTGCAAGTTAGCTTGCAGAAGAGGGATTTGCACGGGTCAAGACAGACAGAGTTAGGAACCTCCAGATTCCCAGACTATCCTTGTAACGTTAAACTCTTGAGCTGACCCCTCTCTCTGAAGTTTAGACTGATATTCTCAGGTTACATCTTGTTTTACAACGTCCCACTCCTCCTCACACTTCTCACTCAGTCCTCAAGATGCAAAGTCACCTTGAAGATATCTTTTGGGAGAATAAAGGAGCAAACATGACTGACTTTGTTATTCTCCGGACTAGTTAGACTAGAATGATAAACTTCTATCCAAATTATGTACTTACTACAATGAACTACTTTATTATTTTCTTAATGACAAGCATCTGTGTCTGTGAACGGCAGCAAGAATCTTAACCAAGATTCACGTGCCAAACACTGCTCACACTCCATATGAAAGGGTTTCAATAAGTAATTGATCCAGTTAATCCCCAAAACAGTTCATACAAGTAGGAAAAGGGTTCTGGAAGGGTAAGAATGAGGGTTGCTCCTTTGGCTTGGAATAAGAACAGAAGAACATGAGGTCAATGGTCCATCTAGTTCAACATCCTGTTCTTGCAATGGCCGACCAGATGCCTGTGGGAAACCCACAAGCAGGACCTGCAAGCACAAGAGCACTGGTATTCAGAAGCATTGCTGCCTCTGACTGTGGAGGCCGAGCATAACCATCATGGCTAGTAGCCCTTTCCTCCATGCACCAGAAGATATGACCCATCTGATTGATGTGAACAATGGAATGGGGTCCTAAATGCCACATCTACACTTCCCTGGCCAGTGGATATGGTTATGACATGAAGCCTGCCCATGAGGCAGATGAGGCAGCCGCCATGGGCATTGAATGCCCAAGAGGCAACATCCCTGTGGGCACCTCACCCATCCCACAACTGTCAGAGAAGCAGCACTGGCTTCCAGCAAGATCTTGTGAGAAAGCTGTATAACCCTGATAACATGCCTTTCCTTTGAGGTGGTATCTGTGTGAGAGATGTTTCCACAACAGTAACTTCAGTCTGAACTATAAACTCATTGGGTTGTTGTATCCAGCACTAGTTCTACTAGATCCATTGAAATTAATGAACACAATTAACTTAGGCCCATTAATTTCAATGGGTCTATTCTGAGGAGTAGCATTGGATGCAACTCTTCATTGCTACTCAAGCAACATGATACATGGAATCACTGCTATTCTTTCACCAAAATGCCCAGGGGGCAGGGAACTCAGAAGCAAGTGGCTCTAGTGCCAATGGATAGCAATTACTGTTAAATCCCACCTATCTTTTTATGTGTTCCACTTTCCCAGAGCCTAGAGCAGTTCCAGCTCAACAAAAAAGGTTGCAAGGCAGAAAGCATCCACTGCTGGCCAAAAAGAAATACATGTCCAAGCATGGCTTTGGAGAACACTTGGGTTTAGAGATGCAACACATCTCGCTATTCTGGGGAAGAGTGTGTTTCTGCTCAGTCTGCTGTCCAGGTGCTAACTGTTAATGGAGAACTTGGAGCTTTCTGTTCTCCCTTCTTATGCTTCTTTATATTTTAACTGGTCTTTGACTGGACAACCCTTCAGACAGACAGACACGTGGCCACTGCACTGGAAAACCAACTCAAGAGCAATGTTTTCTCTTTGGGTCTCCCTGGTGGTTCCTGCAACCCTTTTTCCATTGTACCCTACTACTCCTCTCTTTAACTTCATATTTATTCAGGAACGGTCCCATTTTTTCTCGCCGATATTTCAGCTGGCTGTCTCAAGCATTTGTTGTTTGTGTTCCCCTGGAAGCATTATTTATATTTGCAATAACTCATAACTGCAGCAAAATGATATAAAGAGAGAGAGAAAATAGGCATGGTCCAGAAGCAAAACAATTTTGTTGCAGCCGTGCTGAACTTTTACCAGGTTCAAACCCAAATATGGTTAAGAGAAGGAATATCTCATTATCTTGTTTGCTCTGAGGACAATTCATGCTTCAAAAGCTAGGCAGAGTACCGACAGCAACCTCCCTGGGTTAATTGAGTGTAGTGTTGCCACAGAAATGCCACCGCAAGCTAAATCCAAAGCAGTTGTGAAGGTTCCTCTTTAGATGGAGCATTTAAAGAAAAGTCAGTTGGAGCCAATATGGTCCTATTGATAAAACTAACAGAAATTCTCAGGAAGGAGATAGGGATGTTCTGCATGCCCTTAAGGTATCAATGGAATTAAATAAAGAAAAGGTTGAAGTGAATCTGTTCAGGCTCTTTCTTTGGTAAACTCTCCAGAGATTTTGAGGGAATTGTTTTGAATTTACTGGAAACCGTTTCAAGAAAATTAGCAAAAATTATCAGTAAGGTCACACCCACACTATACATGTAATGCACTATCATACCACTTTAACAGTTCTGGAGAATGCTGGGTATTGCAGTATGTTAAGGCTGATGGAAGCTGAAGCTCTGTGAGGTCAGCATCCTTAACAAACTACAGTTCCCATCAAGGCTTGATAATCATCAAGGCTTCATACATGCCTAATTGAGGAGGACCCTTTCCTATGGAATGCTCAGACCTTGGAGTTTGCAGCATTTTCAAGACCTGTGAAAATATTACAATGAACACATGCAGAAGATGGAGTGAGTTTGTATCTGCTGACCATGCCTCTCCTGTACATTCAGCAAAACTTCTGATAGGGCCTACAGGCATGCCAACTGTATGTCAGTAAGCAGTGTCTCCATGATCATGAGCTCTAGAAAGAGGAGAGGGCAAGGCTGGTGGCCTCCATTCTCCTCTGTGTGCATGCACTGGAACATACAATCCAAGTGATGTTCCCATTGCAAGTGTTGTCATTGCAGAGAAATCACACTTTCCCAGCACTCACATTGTTGGGAAATGACAAAATGAAATGCTTCCTAGAGGAAGGCATAGAAATACATAAATACATCTTTTCTAGAGCTGTGCATTTGTCTTCGATGAGGAAGCCCACGAAAGTACCCCTGCTTCAGAGCTACTCAGACCACCTTAGCATTCAGGGTTGTTTTGGAACAACTTTAGGGCCTCAGGAGAGCTTCTAAATTGGTTTTTTTCTGATTCAGTCTTGTAACCTTTCCCCAGGTACAGAGGAGAGGGGTTCTAGCTTCCAACCAGATAATGATTCTCCTTTCACTTCCAGTCACCATGCTTTGGGGAGTGAAATACAAAGAACATATTTCAGAAGCTGTTTCCATTTCTGTGATTTTTGATGCAGATTGATTAGGAAACAAAATAATCATTCTTAACATCTCAGATACTGTTTTTCGGTCATGCCTCCCTAATCCCTACACCTATCCTTGTGACATTTTGCAGATAACAAACAATTATACTTTCATGTAAATGATGTTCCAACAAATTGCCTACAAAACCATAAGAAAGCACATCAAACTTTAACACTGAATTATAATGACACCTGGCATAACCTCCCCAGGGGCGTAGCTAGCTCCTTCAGTACCTGGTGGGGTGGGGTGGGGTGGAGCGACCAGCCCACAAGGCCACCACCGCGATCCTAACACAGGGCGGGGGCCACCGATGCAATTTCTTCTTTATCTAGAAGATTGAGTGTCCTCAAGAAAAGGTTAGATAGCAAATGAGTTCTCTCCATACGCATGGGCCAAAAGATAGTTGGAGGTTTCCTCAGCTTTTTATGAGGCATCACCAGTTTGTTGCTCAAATATTCACCACAGACATCATGCCATAATACTTCCTGTGATGGCTTCTCTTTCTTACTATCTCTTCCTTTCAATAATTGGGTACAAGACTTGATTTTTAACATTTTTTTACAAGGGTAGATGTCATCATCTCAAGATTACAGCCACTTATTACACCCCTAATTTCAGCTCTGCCTGAAGCAATATGGGCAGTGCAAATTTCAGAAAAAGTACCTTACATTTTACAAAGTGACTCTTATTTGCAGTCATTATATCGGGGAAGGTTTAATTTCACAGGCATTAAAATTCAGTCAAACTGGAAAATAATCTATCATCTTCCACCAACTTCAAAGCAAGGGACCAGGTGCTGTAGAAGGAAGCCAGTTTTCTGAAGTCCCAGGTCAGATAAAAAGATATTGCATCACTGGGCTGTCCCCCCACCTGCCTTTGGCAGATACGTTAGGAGGCCCTGCAGTGTAAGAGCAGAAAGTATGACAGTTCCTTCATCTTTAACTGCTTAACCAGAGAGCTGTTGAAGACGGTGGTATGCTCTTGTTGTTAAATGGCAAAGAGCACAGCGTGAAGTAGCAGCTCTTGCCCACAAGCAGATGCAACAGTGTTCCACTATAGGTCACAAAGGTCTGTGGATGCTCAAGCACATTTACATCCTTTCCACTGCCTGTCCTGTTCATAACTTGACCTTTCTGCAAGGAGTTCAGGGCCGTGTATGTGGCTCCCCTCATCCCTGTTTTTATCATGACATAAACCCTAAGAGGGGTTGAGTGATCGGCCCATGGCCACCCAGTGAACTTTATGGACAAGTGGTAATTAAATTCTAAGCCTTCCAGTCTAGGTATATTGGCTCTCATCCTCTCCTCTAATTTTAGCCACTCCTAGTTGCCAATGTGGTAGCCATTTTAAAACAAGAACACAGTGCACCTGGGAATGAAGTGAGCATCATGACATGGTGTGTTGGGGTATTTTGAAGGATTCCCTACATGAAACCCTAGAGAGCTGCTACCAGTTAGTATAGATCATGGGTGGGGAATCTCCAGTTTGATCCCAATTTGGCCCACAATGACATTTCCCCTAAACCACACCTATGTGCCCTGCACCTGACATCATCTGTAGATTCAAAGGAACAACTGTGAGTTCAAAATCACCTTCCAATTTTTTAAAGAATAGGGTTGGAAAGGAATATCCATGCTCAGGTTCCATCCTGCCCTCACTTTCCAGAAAGCACTGCTGCAGCCACAGGGTTTCTGCTCTTGTGACCTAGCTTGATAACTGCAGGAGAGCTGTGGTTGGTTCCAGTTGCTGACCCCAACCTAGACTCCATGCATACCCACTATCTCCAATTATCTCAATAAGGTCAGTGAATCTTGATTAAATAGCTTATTCACACTGGGAACCTGCAGTTGATTTGTGGGTGTGTGAGTTTCCTAATGCGGCCCTCTTGTCATAACACAGGCTGCCAAACTGCATCTGTTGAACCATTTTACTTTCTGGCTATGGGCTTAATAAAGACTGACAGAGTCTGCAGTTCCAGGTAATTCCATTGTCAGTTTCCACAGCCTATCACACCTAGTTAAACAACGGCAGAGAGAAAGGCAAGGATGGAGGAAAGGTGGGGGGAGTCAGGTGGAACTCGGGCTGCCAGAGCCCATCTGTTGAATTAGCCATGCTCAGGCACCTGATACCACTGCCTAGAGCATCTCTGCAGTCTCTGACAGGGGCTGGAAGGAGGTCACTAACGCAGGCCCAAGAAAAAGACCAGATCAGCCTGCTGCTCCCAAGGAAATAAACACATTGTGGAATGATGAATGATCCAATCAAGATTGATGGGGCGAGTGCCCTCTGGTTGTGCTTCTTTGCACGGATGCTGTCAACTCGGGGCAGCCACCTTTTTCCTTACAGAGGCTTGGAGTCTTCAACCATCTGCATAATAGGCAGGAAGAAGTGCAGCTTTTCATTCTATGGCTATGCAACGATGGAGGAGAAAGCGGCTGACTAGATTTCTGGCTGTCCCAGAGCCCATATCCAGAAACGCTGGTATTTGTTGCCACATGTGATAATGCTGTATTGTTTTTAACACTTGATTGGGAGCCGCCCAGAGTGGCTGGGTAAACTCAGTCAGATGGGCAGGGTATAAATAAATTATTATTATTATTATTATTATTATTATTATTATTATTATTATTATTATTATTACAGTTCATGTCCCCTTGTTTATTTGGCTAGCATGGTGAATAGCATTGGGGTCTGTTTTTAGTCACATGGAATTAGAAAGGCAAATGTATGACCAAAATCAATTTGGGTGCTGTGAAGAGTCAGCGTTCATGACATGACGCTAGCCTAGGATGGCCACACTGGGCTCCCATATCTTTAAGAGCTGTATAGAAGAGAAGCTTTTGGTAGGTAGATTCCACCTTCTGTACAATTATTAAGGATACAGAAGCCTTATCCTCCTTTGCATCTGATCACTTTGGGTGTGTTCATATTGCAGCCTTAGAATGCAGTGAAGTTGTTCCAACCAACCCAGTGCATTTCACAGCTCTTTCCCCCTATCAGCACAGCTCCATCAGTGTGAGATTCATTTCTGTTTGTGTACACACCGGGAGGCATTTGGGATGTCTTTGCCCTATGCAAAGCTGTTCACACCTTGGCTAGAGATGAATTAGGAATGGCTTAAGGACTCTAATCAGTGTGAAGCTGGTTTGAGAAACGATGCATCAAACTATAGTAATTTATAGCGAAGCACAGGATACATATGCCTTTTGGATAATGTTGTGTAAAAACCCTGGGAATCTCGTGAGTGCACAATAAATAGGAATGTGAACACAGCCTTAGATGAGGCTTTTCTTTTCTTTTTGGGAGGGTGTGTGTAAAATTATAGAATGTGGAGAACAAAAGCTGGTACCAAAATGGGGACAGGCTCCAACACTGAAGTTTCCTCTCTGCGTTTCTTCTGACTTTCCTTAGGCTAAACTCAGAGCCAGGGTTGTCGTGAAGACTCAGCACTCATCTTTTTCTGAAATTGCACAGCAATAAGAACATAAGAAAAGCCCTGAAGGATCAGGCCAGGAGCTCATCTAGGCCAGCATCACATCCTCGCAGTGGATGTAGAGAATTCTAACTCCCTGCTACCCTTGTCTCTCTCTGCCCACAGGATGTCTTCATATAAACATCACTATCATCACCACATAGTTGGCACTCCCATTTGAGACAGAACTCAGCTCAAGGAACCAGTTTTCAATTCCAATGCTCCGTTCTGGGGAACCTGTGATGTTATAATACTAAACACATACAAGGATGCCATCTGCACATGTGCAGAGTACCAGTCCATCATCAGTGAGTGACTAGTCAGATCTCATACATCTAGATTCCATGTCTGTGCACATCAGCTTCAAGCAGGTTTCAGGCCTAGCCATCTCGTCTTTTGCAAATGGTGCACTGACTGCATCCTCAAAAGTAAAGCCAACGCAAACCTTTATAGTTGAAAGGATCCTGAGTACAAAAGAGCTTTCAATCTTTCAGCTAAATGTTCCATGTATGTCTACGGCTTCCTCTCTTCTGGGGCCGCCCCTGTATTATTTCCATTATCACAATGATTGCTACGGAGGAACTATAACGACAACCTTGGCCTCTTTCTGAATTGCAAAAATCTCAAAGCTTGCAGGGGAAATCAGAATTCTATCACCTGTTAACATAATAGCCTTGGTTACCAAGCCCCATCTACAGAGCCTCCTCCCTCAGCAAGGCTGCAGCCTCAAAATGAGGGGAATATGATTGCCAGGTAAGCTTCTTTGCAGTGGTGGGGGCAACTGGTTCCCAGAGCTATTTATCACCATCTGTCAGGGCTCCCTACAAATGGCTGAGACCCTGCAGAAATGCCGGGTGGGCCTGTCATCGCTGAGCAGGCTGCTCAGCACCCTGATTTATGGCTCTGCTTTTCCGAGCTGCCTGGATTCGCTGAGATGTAGGATTTCTCTCTAGATAGAACTACAGCAGAGGCCCAAAGAGAAAGTAGCTGGGGGTGGAGAGGACCTGCTGGGCACAAGCAAATTGCTTATAGTTAGGTTCAAACTTGGAGCAGCCACCCATCTCCTGCAGAAAGGCTACTCCATCTGATCTCCCCCTCCTGAAGCAAGGTCATCCCCTGAGCTCTGTGATATTGGATTTGATCTAGCACAAAAGTTGATCTCAGAATAAACATGTTAGTATGGTAGTAACCAAAATGTTTGAGTTAGATCCAGAAGGGCGCTGCAATCCAAACCTGGGGCAGAGTCAGGGGGTGGGTGGGTATTAATTTTAAAAATACATTTGTATTCCCCCTTTCCACAAAGAAGTTCAAGGTGATGCAAAGTTCTCCTCCCCCCCGTTTTATCCTCACAATAAACCCGTGATGCAAGTTAGGCTGAGAGACAGTGGTGGAATCTACACACATATAAAAAAAACGCTGTGAAAATGCTTAAAAAAAACCACGTTTTGAAAAATAGATTGAATTTGTCATAGCTCACTATCGTCATCTAGTGTCACATTTGCACACTGCACTTTACAACACACTTAATTTATTTGCAGCTGTATAGCTGAGTCCAGTGACTGGCTGAAGGTCACCTAGCGAGCTTCAAGGCTGAGTGGGTTTGAACCCTGGTCTTCCAGGTCCTAGTCTGACAATCCTGCCATTCTACCACACTGGATACAGTGGAGGTGCTTCTTTCCACCCAGGATCGCTGGCCTCCATCTGTGAAGTGACACTGGATGAATGTGCTGGTGGACCTGCTGGCAGAGGTAGCCTATGGAAAGCCCTGAATGGGAGTTTCCTGGGATGGGGAGGTGCTGAGCTGGGTTGGGATCAACTGGAGTTCAGGTCTGCCCCGCTAACATCACATGGCGGCATCAGCCCTGATTTGGGCCCAACCACTGCATAACCTTTAGGCTGTTGCAATGATTGATTTCCTTTTCCTACTACCTTCTGCTCTGGGCTAGCAGTGGCCCCACCATTCTGTTAAGCCCCACCTGGATTTGGATTGCAGCCTAAATTAGTTGCTCTGCTGAAATTCATTTGAGAAGTTAGTCATGACTAAGGGAGGTTTCAGTGATTTCGGTGGGAGCTAAGTTCTACTAATTTAGTCTGGATCCGACCCACAGAGTTTGAGAAGTGAGATTCCAACCAGGTGAGAGAACCAGAAGCCACTTTGTTCAGTCCAATAAGATTTTATAGGTCTGTTAGGCCAGCTCAGAATTGCCAAAGCATAACATTAACCATCACCACTCTTTTATACCAGTCCAAATATATCTGCTGAAAGCTCTCCGTGGGGCATCAAAGTGTGCTGAGGATGGAAAATCTCCCTATTTAATGTGTCTTGGCAGGAGATGAAACACTTGAATATATTCTGACACCTCTTTCCTCCTCTCCTTTCCCCCCACTCTATACATCATTACATTGATTGGACACGCTATAGACACTGAGATATACAGTTATCATCACCAACATTCACATGCATTGAGGTGGGGAAGTATTTATTTATTGATATAACATATTTAATTCCTTTTCTCTTAAAAAGACAAACACACACATCCAAGATGATATGCAACAAATATGATTTGAAATGAAGACAATAAAATAATAGCATAATTAAAAGAACAACAACAAAGCTCAGCAGCTTCAATTTAAACCATTTAAAAGGCACAGAAGAAAAATGATTGAACTTTGTGCCTAAAGGACAGTAATGAGGTGCCCTTGGTATGCACACACACACTGTCAAAAACTTGCTCATCCATTTACTAAAAAGATATACTCACTCACACATGCAGAGTCAGGGACAATTTGTGCAAATATTTTAGCATTCTGACAGGTGGGTTGACTCAATTTGCAATGCAGTTAGGTCTGCAGCGAAACAGTTTTCTGATTGGTTTACCAGAAGCCTAGATTGCAATTTGCCACACATTTAGCAAGTCAATGCACCAATCTGCTTTCAGAGGCTTTGCAGAGTTGCAGTCAGGGCTTAATACACCAGTATCACCACACCCTTATGAAACTCTATAATGCTGCTGCATTTGGAATGGCTGTGTTCAGGTTTTGTCACCCCATCTCATTGGAAGGATATCATAAAACTGGCAGAAGTGCAGAAAAGACAACCCAAAATGATCAGTGGGCTGCCATACCTTTCCTACAAGAAAAGGCACTATATTCAAACCACATTCCACAAATATTCCACAACCATAAAATTTGCACATATTAGCAGTTATTACTTAGTTATTTTTAAAAGTTATGTAGAGACCATTTTGTAATCGTTAAATAAATTACGCATTACTAGCATTTATTTCTTTATTATGACATTACTATTAGCCAACATTGGATACAAATCTGTACACTCATGTGCCCTGAATCTGTGTATTCATAAACACACACTGATATATACCACAAAATCAATTGCCCTGTGCCTTATGTGCAAACTAAGCATATTCCACTTTTGTGATCTCAGATACAGATGTACAGGCTGACATACATTCCTGAACAATCCATCTTTGGCGAGTCATTCAAATATAGCTGGCATCTTCCCTCCTTGATCCTGACCTCCCGCCCTGGCTCTGGTGAAATGCCTGGCACAGAGCAAGAGACTGGAAAAGTGCCTTTGCCATCATGATGGGAATAAAAGGTAGGAAATCTGGCAGGCGACTTTCCTGGCTCAACAGACCACAACAGCCAGAAAAGCAGGAACAGGGCTGTTATCTCATAGAGCCACCTTCTCTGCACTGCATATCTACAGGCGCTCCTGGAGGAATTAGCCATGGCACACTGAGTTAAACTGTCCCGGGAAGAAACAAATGCATCTCTGTTTTATCTTGCCAGGGGAAATGCACTATATATACAAATGTAGCAAGGCCTGAAGAGCAAATTTAAAGTGGTGACTTCTACCTTCTCCATTCCCCAAATTGTGGGATTCTAACAGACCCAATTTTGCCTGTTAACTCATTTTCAGTGGTTTGGAGATGTGCATCTGCAATGCAGGACACAACTGATGCATCTCTGAGGAATGGTGTCCCACCCCTGCTTAAACTTCTCCCATGAACATGGGCACCAACTCCTAGGGGCCAAGGCAGTTTTGGCTCCCCAAATATTTTTTTTATGGGGACAGGGCCCCCTCAATATTCAGAGACCGTCACACGTGTGACATCACGCGCATGATGTCAAGATGTCGTGCGACATCATGTCAGGCCTCCTAATCCTCTGGAGAAGCTGGTGCCTCCGCCTATGAAAGTTAGCATTCTTAGCAAACATTCCCAGGGTTCTTTGGGGGAAGCCATGATTGTATAAAATAGTATGATACTGCTTTAAATGTATAGTGCAGATGTGGCCTGAGAGGACAGGCAGGAGAAGAACAGTTGGGGAAGGAGGAAGCAAAGGGAGAGAACAACAAAATAAAATCTACTCCTGCTAAAACGTGCTCCCTGGGGTCTGAGCATCTGTTGCCTGCTGAGGCATACAAAGAGGATGGGTGGCTCTTTCACTCCCCCCATAACCAAAGTGGCTTTAACAGCATAGAAATAAGCATTCATCTGACTGGGAGTGAAACGAGCGCACAGCATGAAAACAAATGCAGCTAAAATAATTACAGGTTGCAAGGAATCAATCAGGGCTGCGTAAATAGCCTGCAGGAAGGCATCAGACACACTTGTCTTTAGTTTCACGTGGTTAGAGTGCACAGACCTCCCAAAACACAAACACAGTCCCACTAGAACTCGATACAGACAATAGCTTTTCAAAGACTTGAAAGGAGCATTGTAGAGCTGCTATTACACAACACATGATCTTTTTCTTCTTCTTCTCCCATCCCCGTTCTTTGGTCAAACTAGGTTTGCAGAGGTTTCTTTTTTTGCAGTTCTTCAAACTGCAATGCTCCAGATGCCCTAAAAGAGGCACCATGTGCAAAGCTGCACAGCCATCCCCACCCCTAGCATCAGGCAAAAACTACAGCTCCCAGGATTCTTTGGGGGAAGTCAAGCCTGTTTACAGTGGTATATACTGCTTTAAATGTAGAGTGCAAATGGGGTCTCATTTAAAATGTGGATGCATATGAGCCATGGGTAGGCAAACTAAGGCCTGGGGGCCGGATCCGGCCCAATCACCTTCTCAATCCTGCCCACGGACGGTCCGGGAATCAGCATGTTTTTACATGAGTAGAATGTGTGCTTTTATTTAAAATGCATCTCTGGGTTATTTGTGGGGCATAGGAATTCATTCTTTTTTCCCCCTTCAAAATATAGTCCAGGCCCCCCACAAGGTCTGGGGGACAGTGGACTGGCCGCCTGCTGAAAAAGTTTGCTGACCCCTGATATGAGCAGAAATCATACTTCTGTGCCTGGTTTGGGATACAGAAAAACACTTTCGCCAGAGCAAATTCTTTTCTATAAAAGAAACCCCTTTCCTTCTTTCAGTTTTATCCCTAACATGGGTGGAAATGCCTCTGTCATACCCCCTTACTTTAAAACGGTGGTCTGTCTCCTTCCTCCAGACACTGGGAAAGTCCAGGACTTTCAGGACAGACAACCTATCATGCATTCATGAGGTTCTTTTAGGCTCAGCTGTCGTTAGGTATTCAGGCAGTTAATTCACAGAGACACACTGTGAGAAATGAGAGGGCAGAATCATTGTAGTATTGAAATTTTCATGGCTTGCAAGCCTCATTACAAAACACTTTGAGGGAACAAGACAGAAACAATTTTCCAAGATGTTTCCTTTGCTTTCACAAACCCAGATGAATAACAGCTCTGCACATTGCTCCTCCGGCTGCACTGCAACCCAGCTAGGGCACTAACCCCAAATTTGGTTGCCTCTTCGCATCGACCAACAGCGACATTTAGCCCATCAAAAGCAGTTCCGTGGCTTATTAGTGGTCATTGCTCAAACATGGAGGAATCTACGGACAATGGATCTGTGGTACAAGAATGTGCGGGAACTGGCCACACCTGGAAAAAAACACACCAAACAAAATACCCATGCCCCTCCAAGGAAAGAAGAACTCACAGATGCCTTTTTTGCAACATGGTGGTTATTTGTTACATACACAAACACCACTGGACAGCCAAACCAGTTACCAGCAACAACATCACAAATATGCCTCTGAGTGATTGCCAATTGGAATATTCCATGACTCCTTACCTGCCCACACTTCATGCTAGCTATGACCAGAAAACAAATCATAGCACCCAAATGGAACTAACTGCATAATGAATAGAGATGATCAAGGAACATCTCTGCTCCTCTTACAAACTCCCCCTCCCATTGTCTCCTTATCTGCATTCTCAGTTGTCTCAAGGTAACTGATTCCCAGAGAAACTTGTATTGGGACTGCAGCCCAAATAGCATTGGACATAACATTCCAACACTGAGTACCAAATATCTGATGGATGTTCGACATTAAAATCTGCAGAGGGTGGTTATGAGGAGAACTGGGGGGATTTGTGGATTCCTTTCACCTCTAACACTAGCCTCTTAAATATCTTGTCTCTATAATCATCAATATGCTAATCAGAAGTGGTAGGGAACTGAAAATGAGGGAAGGAGCCCCTAGATAATTGGAATATATTCACTGAAATCTGTTTTGATTTGCGGTAGATCGTGATTATGCTACAACAAGAGCCCGGCATTTTGTTTGTGTTTTATGTTATGCTGGCTACATAGTGAAATTTTGTACTGTTGTGTACCTCTGCACTGCGTTTTGGGGAAGCATTCACAAAGATTGAAAACTAGGGTCCCTGTACTTGGTATATTTATTGTATTTTGCCAGACGGGGCGGGGGGAGCGGGGAAGAGAGTTCTGAGGTTTTCCAAGGGCAGGGAAGTCATTTTCACCAGAATAGGAGCCAGCTAGCCCAGAGGTGTGTGCTGCATTATAACAGATTCAAAACACTCATAAAGTCATGTCAGTGATTTAGCTTGCCCTATGCACACTTACTTGGGCACAAGCCCCATTGCAAACAACAGAACTTACTTTCAGTGAACATGTAGGTTGACATGTATTAAAAGAACACCAAATGAGAGCTACAATTGGGAGTCTTACTGTGATAGGAGCAAGACTCTCATCAATTTCAATTTTCTTTATTTCTGCTTTTTCATTGGTAGGCTGATATATCTAGTTAAATAAAGTACATTTGGATTCTATTTAGGTTTTAGAATGCAGTCCTATATATGTCTACTTGGATGTAAGTTTCGTTGAGTTCAGTGCGCTTACTCCTTGGTAAGTGAGCATAGGATTGCAGCCTTACTCCCAGGTGAGTGAGTACAGGATCACTGTCTTAGTTTTAGTTCTCTTTGTGTGAACTGGAGGTCACAATGTTCTTTTGCATGCAGAGGGAGGTTATCTGATTTCAATAATGCTAATGGTTATATTTTTTAAAAAAAGCCACCACAATATCTGCCCTCATACTATGTAATACATCAAGGCCTTCAAGGTGGCTTACAAAACAAAATCCCATGGATATACCAGCAGATTAAAATTCACAATAATGACAAGGGTATCAAAAAGCAAACCTGATATAATCACTCACAGCCAGGGACAGCACTTAAAATAGCAATGCACAGCCACCACTTCAGTCTATTTCCATTACGTGGAATGCCTTCCAAAAAAGCCAGGTCTTGAATGACCTTCTAAAGCAGTAATCTATGGGGAATCCATGCCCCTCCAAGATGGTGCTAGACTACAACTCCAAACATCCTTGGCTATTGACCATGCTGACTGGGGCTGATGGAAGTCCAGCAACATCTGGATAGGAGGGCAGAGGTTAGCCACCTTTGTTCCAGCAATAACAATGCTGAATCAACCAGTTCTCACTGACAGTACAAATAAACTCACCTCCTTTCCCAAAGATAACTAAAGATACAGAGAAGAGGAGGAATGATAACCATCCTATTCCCTTTCCAATCTCAGTCAGTTTCCTTCTTCATGGATGGATCAAGCCACTCACTTATATTTTTTGAAGCATCCCACAGAGAGGGAAGGCAAGTTTATTTAAATTATTTTATAAAAGTATTTAGAAACCACCAATTCTTAAAACAAATATCACAGTAGTATACAATCATTAAAACATCGCGTAATTTTTTAAAAAATCATAAAATACATACCAAATGGACCAACACTGCATCAAATTAATTCTCAAAAAAAACAAAAACAAAAAACAAAAAACAGCAACAACAGAAATGTTTTCAACAGGTGATAAATGTCAAAATTGGAGGTGTCTGTCTGATTTCAGTGAGAACGGTGTTCCAAGTTCTGGTGCCACTCACAATGCTAAAAGCCTTCGTTCACATACACACTCCAAGGCACATGAGATAAGTGTGGAACACTTAGGAGGGCTTTTCAGGCGATCACAATGATCTGTCCAATCAATAAGGGACAAGGGACATTCAAGTAATCTGGTTCTAGGCCAGTTAGGATTTTTATTCACTTAAAAGTAATACATTGAATTTAGCTTAGGCTACTCATATATTTCTATTCAGGAACTACAATCTGTGTTCCTTGGACTGAACAAAGTTTGAGCACCTTCCTTTTGGCTGACAAAGGATGTTCCGGTGCGCATCAATGCTCCCAAAGGAATTAACTTGTCCCTTCCCTCCCCCCAATGGGATAGAAGCTGGTGTGTAATTATCTAAGCACATACAGTACAATAATTACCATGGCTCTGTGGGAGGAGCACTTAAATAGTCAGCATGTCAGATGAAAGGATACATTGACAGGAAAATCCTTCTGTGTAACCTATTTATATTGGATGCTGAATGGAGGGGGCTAGATTGTCCCAGCAACTCCATTTTCATTTATGCACTGCAAGTTGGGAGACACACACACAAATGGTTGCTTTTCTTGCCTCCATTAGGCGAGCTTTCACCATAGTCAGGACCTTGGCCAGCCCACACATGAGATCCCAAAGTAGATCTTCTCTCACTCCTTCCCTAGTGGGGTGGTGGGCACCATTTCATGGTTCAGCTTAGGTGCCAAAGTGTCTTGGGCTAGCCCTGGTCAGGAGGACACAGAGAAGGTTCCCTCTGTCAGATCTGAAGCAGCCTGGTGCGGGTGTTCCTAAGTTATCCTGGGCCACGGCCATTCAGAGCTTTAAAGGTCACCATCAACACACCTGGATTTCAATAAATGGACATATCCTGATGATTTACTTTGCTGCATTTTGCATTTCATTTGTGTAGCATAGTCCATATTTTGCTACTTGTTTTCCTCTGCATGGTTTAATTTAGGTAAGTTTTCGATGACTTAAAATGTATATCCTGCCTTTCCTCCCTAAAGGCAGACCAGGGCTATTCCCAATAATAAAATTGCATAAAAACTATCCAAAACAACACTATATTACAGATAGCAGTTAAAATCAGCATTGTAAAAAAAACACAAAAAACAATAACACTTCATAAGACTATTGCCCAAAAGCCTTTACATATTTCCTGAAAGCAGGTAAGGAGGCGGACTGTCTGATTTCCCTCGGGATGGAGTGCTGCAAAAAAACCAAACTGAAATTTAAACAAGAGCACTGATTCTAACATCTGGATGGAAGGGGTTAAACTTCTCTTTCCAAACAGAATATCCATCACTGCCAATGCCTGCTCTCTGTGAAAGGATTTGCCCAGCCCGCAGTAGCAGATGGAGAGAACTGGTCCATTAAGAGAGGCTCTGAGCCATGAAAGTTATTTTCAAATTTGGTTCATCACGAGTAGCTCTCTGAAAAGAGGGGAACAATTTAGTTTGGGACGGGTTGGGGAAACCACTTTGGACCAGGATCTAAAAACGACCAACCCTCCATGAGCCACGTTGACAAGTGGGTTGGGGTACCAACATCTCAAACGCATGGTGCCATAAATCAGTGGTGGAGAACCTCTGGCCTAATTTGGCCTACCTGGCCTCTGAATGTGGCCCATGAGATGGGGAAACCATGCTGACCTTTCCCATGATTGACCTCATATGATGTCAAGAGCAAGGAACTTTCAAATACTGACTGCCAATGGCCCATCTAATCCACCACCCTGTTCTCAGAGTGGCCACCCAGATACCCATGGGAAGCCTATAAGCAGGACCCAAACACAAGTGCACTCTCCCCTCCTGTGGTTTTCCAGCAACTGGTATTCAGAAGCCTTATTTTCCATGAATTTGTCTCATCCTCTTTTAAAGCCATCCATGTCGGTGGCCACCACTGCCACCTGTAGGACTGAGTTCCCTAGTTTAAGTATATGCCACATAAAGAAATGCTTTCTGTAATCTGTCCTGGAATCTTCCAACATGCAGTTTCATTGGGTGTCCAGCACTATGGGGGAGGCAGATTGCACTGTTAGTTATGAAATTCAGTGCGTACATCTTCTCTCACCACTGTTGTTCTGTGAAAGGAGAAATTGGGTCTGCCAAAATTCTCCTTTCTCTCAAGGCACAGGAGGCTTGACCCATATTGAATCTGGCAGTACTGTATGCAGGCTGCACAATAAGTTGCATATCTGAGCACGTCATGCCTTTGTTAGACCTTTTCCCCCTGAGGCAAACTGGGAGGATATTTCCTCAGTAGCAACAAATGAAGGAGAATTCTTCTTCTTCTTTGGCAATCACTTGTAGCCGAGTAAGATTGCCTTCCATAAACACGGTTTTAACAATGGGTCCGTAAGCGACTGTGGAGGCCAATTCTGGATCCACACATCCTTCCACAGTGGGGACATTGGTTTCTGGGCAGGAGGAAAGGTGAAGCATGAACAATTACATCTGAACAAGCACAGTAGTGGAGAGGGCAGGTGGAAGGGGAGGGAGGGAGAGAACAAAGCCTTTTGTGATACCATATCTTAAGGGATGATAACAGCACAGCACAATTTGCTGGGAAACTGATCCAAGGAAGCTAGACCAAACAACTCAGGCTGCAGACATGCACTCACTGGTTTGTCAAGGGCATCAGAAATATGAACGTTACACCGAACCTGAGGGGAGGGGGAAATTCCTATTCATTTCCCTTCCACTTTTCATTTTGACATTTTCTAGCTGATATATTGCCTGCACAATGCTCCTTCCCAACTGATTGATCTTCTCTTGCCCCGAGGGATGTTTAACTAGATGCTAATTTAGTGCCATGGTCAGCTCTGAAGCATATCAAAATGAACAAGAGCTCATTTGGCAGCATTAAAGCATCGATTATTTCTAAACATGTTGGTGGGTAAAATGCTACCTCAAGGTTTGGTTGAACTACAGACCTAACACAGCTTGAGTAAAGCATGTCAGCTTTCTTTGAATGCATAAGGGAGTGGTTCCCCTTTTGACATTCAGCACCCCCAGTAGAGAATTCTCCTCCACCTCTCTGAATTCAGAAAAGTGACTGAAGTTCTTCAACTGAGATTTCTGGCTTGTTTGTTTGTATAACCAGCAAATTGCTTCTTACTATAAAATAGATCAGTGGTGGAGAAAAAACAACACCAAACTTTTCCTAGCTGACTGGGGAGGACAGGCACAAACTCTTCATCCCCAGATCTGTGCTCCCTGTTTTTATTTCTCTAGTTTTTATTTTAAGCAAGCCATGTACTGTACATACTGCCAAGAATTAGGAACACTTCACCCCCCCAAAAGGGGTGGGGGCATAAAATTTATACACACAACTTGTGAACATCCAATGCAGCTGAATGCTGGAAGATTCAGAACAGTTAAAAGAAAGCTCTTCTTCATGCAGCACGTTGCTGAACTGTGGAACTTGCTGTCACAAGAGGCAGTGCTGGCCACCAACTTAGACTTAAAGCAGAATTAGGCAAATTCATAGAGGGCAAGGCTATTGATGGCTACTAGCCATAATGCCTATGCTCTACTTCCACATTTGGAGAGAGCAGTGCTTCTGAGCACCAGTTGCTGGAAACTGCAGAAGGGGAGAGCGCTCTTGTGCTCAAGTCCGGCTTGGAAGTTTTGTTATGGTTTTTTAAAACAAATACAAATATACAAGCATTTGGTTGGCCACTAAGAGAATAGAATGCTGGACTAAATGTGCTATTGGCTTGATCCAGCAGGATTTTCTCATGTTCTTATGGATTCCTGTCAAATGTGACCTCCATAAATCAGGGGTGGGAAACTTGTGTACTTCCAGATGTTTTAAGACTCCAAATCCCATTGGTCTCATCCAGCATGCCCAATCTTCAGGGATGATGGGAGCTGTAGTCCAGAAAGATCTGGAGGGCTGCAGGTTCCCTATTCCTACCCTAAATGAAGTTAAAATTCAGCCTTATCTTTCTTCTTCGTAGACTGTCTGTGTCTGTAAACACCACCCAGATCTGCCATCCTCAGCTGAACACAGAACCAGAAGACATTAGAATGATTCCTTCCTTTCTGCCCCTTATGTCTGGACCTCTCTCCTGGAATACCTATAATAGCCATAGGCAAACTTGGCCCTCCAGATGTTTTGGGACTACAACTCCCATCATCCCTAGCAAACAGAACCAGTGGTCAGGGATGATGGGAGTTGTAGTCCCATAACATCTGGAGGGCCGAGTTTGCCTATGCCTGGCCTATAACTTCTATCTTTTCCTTCAAAGATCAGCTTTCTCTGAAACCTTGCACTTAACCGCTTATTTCTCATCTCCAACTAAAAGTAAACCTAAGGCTGACCTGAACTTCTCCCATCGGCCCTTGGAGCCCAGCACACAGAAGCCACAAAATGGTGGCAGCGTCCTGCCATGCAGCTACTGCTGCCCAACTCTCAAGCAAGTGAGCAGATATTTACATTGTTAAGCTTCTTTTTGGGGCACAGGCCTGCCATTTTTGCTTGTTATTCTGTAAAGCACAATGGGTACTATAGCAATGAAATTGTTGCTGCTATTGTTAAGAGTACATTATTATTAACCTTCCCTCCCTTTTTGGAGGGGTGGAGGGTGGGAACAAACCAGAACTCTCAGCTGAAGTTGTTTCTTGCAACAAAGCTACCTAACCAAGTGAGGGACCACACTGTTCACTAGCACCATTAATCTTTGTACATGGTTCTATGTAAAGCAGCAATGATCCAGTCTGTAGGTGTCCTCTTGGACTGCTACTTGCTGCACGGGAACAGCATAATGCTTTTTAAATGAAGGGTCACTGTATTTACCTTTGCTATGAGGCAGAAGCTTGGAAATTTTAACTCCACCTGGTCTGGTCCTGTGCCTCTAAGAGAGATGGAGCAATTAGTGGATTACCATCTCAGTGGATGAAAAGTGCCAGTTAATCAATGTCCCGTTGGCAGCACATCTACACAACTGGCTCCTAACCTTTATTTTTCATTGCACAATCATCCAGTTTCCTGAACATGCACATTTTAGGTGTGGGCATACAAATGGTCTAATGCAGGCTGAATGTGAAAATGTTCGCAAGGACATTTATTCAAAGCACAAAGGTAGCTTTGGTGCAATCTGACTTTTTAAGGGTTTTAATTACACCTGCTCTTCTCCCTTTGTCACGCAAACAAATAATGCTTAATAGAATTGAAGGACTTTTGTATGTGAAAACCCCATGTTCTTATCATTCACATAATGTGCAGTCTTCTGAACATATGACATCAAAAATTAAACAGTTCAGTATGTAGAAGATCTTTTAGCATTGAAAATATGAGGCAACTTACTGTAAGTTTCAAAATAATCTTCATATTTTGAGGGTTAACTTTTTGAAACGCTAAAGACATCTGCAAACATTTCAATTCAAAGCTTTCTGAATTTGAATCTCTACATTCAGCATTTGTAGACTGGCAAATTAATCAATGTCTAATTCAATCTTGACATTTGATTCAATTTGCTCCCAGCCCACAAAGCTGAATTGAGGGCAGCAGTGGCAGTAAGTGCTTCTGAAAGGGGTGAGTCTGTTGTCCCCAGAGGAATCTAATTTGTGTCCCTTTCCTACTCTCATGTGTAGGAAGGAAGTTTGTAGCCCTTCTTTGGCTGTCAGGGTGACTTAGAAGGTCATCAGCAACTGCAAAGAGCTACATTAAGAAGAGGTGAAGGTGGTGGTTAAAAATGCCTTTTCTCCCCTTGAACTCTCTACTTTCACACACAGTCTCCTATCCTATTCCAAGAAGGAGCTATTGGCCAATGGTGTGATTAGCGCCATGGAGAGGAACAGTTCATAATGGTTCTGTCTCACTTCATGATGAGTCTGACTCAAGTCTTTAATTTGGGCTTCATTCTTTTAAATTGGACCTGCTGTAAATTGAGCATAAGGAGCTCCCCAACACTGCAAGCTCTTTCACGAAGTTACTGGGGAACATAGTTTGAGTGGGGTACTTATAGCAGTGGAGGTCTCACATGTAAGGCACTATATTTCACATACTCCCCATCACTTAATTTTGTGATGCTATAAAGCTTCCCCCATCATCAACCTCTTCCCATACCCTTGGTATGTTCAGGAAATGGAAGGGTGGGGAGATCTGGTGATTAATTAAGCCTATTGTGAGTTGCGCCCAAACCTCTTTTTAGCATTCCAAACCTCACAATTTAACAAGAGAAGGCACTATCACTCATGAAGATACCTTATGTTCCTGCTATAGATATATCATGAGACTTCAGGGCAACTTCAGGGAATACACAGTGCAAAGAAGGACTCTAGGGTGATAGGTATGCCTTCAGAACCATGGACAGCACACAATGTAGTTCAAACTAAGGATAGCTAACTAGTGAACGAATCAGTAATCTGACCTGATTCTCAGATAAGGCCAAAATAGCTGTCTACTGAGGTGCCTCCACACCATTAGTATGATTTGTTTAAGCACACATTTAGGTTTGTGGAACTAATGTCAATTAAAGTGCTCTAGCACAACAAATCCATTTTTCCCCCAATGGACTTTTGTGGTTAGAAAAGTGATGGGGAAATGCACTGAAAAGGGAGGGATGAATGGATGATTAATGGGAAGACATATAAAAGCCCTACAAGCAAGTCAATATGAATGCTTGTTGTCATATAGCTTTCCTGCAATCACATCATGATGAATGCTCAATAAAGATTGGGCATAGTCTAACATCAGCATAAGTTTTGTGCAATCAAATCAGGATGAATACTTTTTTTAAAAAAAATGCTTGATGTTTTTAGTATGTTTTTAGATCTGCTGTAAGTCACCCAGAGTGTCTGGGGAAACCCAGCCAGATGGGTGGGGTAGAAATGTTGTTGTTGTTGTTAGGTCATCTGGAGGAGCTCTGAGAGCAAAAATACTTGCTCCACCTCTCAGGTGGAAAAGATCCCATTTAAAGGATAATGTTCTGGTTTTTCTGAAATAGGCACGCCAGCAACACCTCTGGAACTGACTGGCTTGCTGATGAAAGCAGGATAAGACAAAAAGGAGAACAGGCTTCAGTGCCCAATGATGCAAAACTCTTTATTGTAGCTCAAGGCATTTCAGAGTGAAAAACTTCTTCTTCGGGAGCTTGAAAGGAGAATTATTAAAATTCAAAAACACCTCATTCCACTTAAAAAAAACAGCTTGAAAAAGTAGTATAGCAGTATTTTCTCTGGATGCTCACATCTATGTTGAACCTTAAAAGGTGACATTTGGATGATGGGTGACTTAGGAAGCAAAGTCTTCTCAGTAGGGCTATCAGCCTGTTCTGTGGATGTCTCTTTCTATTGGTTGGTTCCTGGGATGGTCAAGATATAGGAACCCTGGGGGAGAAATAAATTTTTCCCAAGGCAATATTGAGCCACAAGCTTTGAACAGTTCATTGTAAATGTGACCTGTGTTTATTATAGAGCAAGAAAGAGTCAAATGTCTGTAGCTTTATGGCTGGTGTCCTATAATGCTGTGACAGACAGTATCTGACAAGCACACCAAGGATTGAAACATGGCCCTTTTGAGTCAGCAATAGCTAGAAATCTCTGCCTTGAACTAACAACTCAGTTTCTGAAGGTATAATATGTGGCACTTAGAATGAGTTATGACCAATCCATCACTTAGCCACAAAATACCAGATGTACTTGTGGCTAAGTGATGGATTGCTCATCAGTCAGGCCTACTTTATGTGCTGTACAAAAAAATAGTGTAAGTTCAAATGCTTAATTTTTGCAATGTTTTTCTGAATGTATTTGGGGAATAGGGAATTGGCTGCCCATCTTGCTACTCAATATAGCTTTTGCTGTTTCAAATGTGCCCACTGGCCCCAAAAGGTTGGCAACGCCAACCCTAAGCTGTGGGAGAGGCAGATTTATAGAAAAGGAGCATATTACTACTACTACTACTACTACTACTACTACTACTACTACTACTGCATCTGACTGGCTTGCCCCAGCCACTCTTGGTGGTTTCCAGCAAGATAGAAAAACACAATAAAACATCAGACATTAAAACTTCCCAATATAGGGCTGCCTTCATAGGCATACATGAAATAAAACGTATTTTTCAGTCCGTCAGTGGAAGGTCCAGAAACCCACAAAGAAATATCAATCAAAAGAAGCTGAATATCAATGCAAGGTATACTGACTGAGATATAGCTGAAAGTGAAGGAAGCCTTCTGGTCTCATTAAGCTTGATATGACATCTGAGAGGGACCAGAAGTGACCTCATGTGTCTCCTGGCACTTGCCTATATCTCCATACGGAAAGATCTGTCCTTCGCTAATGCCCCTCCTCTGTTTCCATTTTCAGCATGAAGCATTTTCTTGTTTGTCTTCACTGTGTCTTGGCTTTATAAATATTTATAGGATGTAACACTGAGGTTTGTCACATGTAATTATGTGAAAGTAACATGATGCTGTCTGCAGGTGGCATGTGTAGGTTGAGATGCTTTGCCAAAGGACATGATTGAATGGCATGAGGCAGAAGGAGAATTGCCTGATAGTTACGCTCTCAGCAGCTAGAGAAACAGAAGCTCTTTCCTAAAACATAAACAATGGGGACCTGGGCAGCTCAAACCAACCCTTTCACAGTGTTCACCTATCTCGTTGAGTGCAAAACAGGCAGTCACAACGCCATCCTTTCATTTTGCTGTCTGGTGGGAATTTAGGAAACATGGATTCACTTTCCTTGCTCTTTCTCCATAAAGAAGCTACTTCAATTTTGTGCACTTATAAAATTCAGACTTTCCCAATCTTGCCAATGCAACATTTATGACAGAGATTGCAAAGTATTGTGTTGGTTGGATAGTGTGTATATCTGATGTCATATAGCAATTATTTAAATAGCTTATCTGGAGACAAAAAGCTCCTGTCACATGGAAGTCTATCACTTCTGTCTGGGACTCCAGGCCTTTCACCAGGAATTGCATGGCCTGAAGATGAGACCATGCTTAGTAAGGTACCCAAGAGTATTTATGTTTAGGCTTTAGAAGAATGCAGGAGTGTGCAAAACTAGCCCCTGTAACTGGCAGTCAATATGAAGTCTCTGGGTTGGCCAGGTCTGGTATAAGCATTAGGAGCATAGTTTTACGACCTAGTGAGATCAGCAGGGTATGTCCAGAAGGATCCTGTCATACTTCTGGGTCTCAGGTTGGAGAACACATGCTCCAGATTCAAGTACAGGTCATCCTAACACAGTTGTAAGAAGAATGGAGGTTGCTTCCATATTAAGGTCCTTTAGTAGTGCAATTTTGCAATTAAAAAATGGGAGAGGAAATCCATTGCCCTGCTCCACCCCCCTCCAGGAAATCTGTAGCAACACCAGTGACCGGAGATGGGGGCATCTTGGGCAAACCACATCAGCAGCTAAATTAAGACGAAGACGAAGACGAAGACGAAGACGAAGACGAAGACGAAGAAGAAGTTATTATTATTTATACCCCGCCCATCTGTCTGGGTTTTCCCAGCCACTCTGGGCCACTCCCAATAGAATATTAAAAACATGACAAAACATCAAGCATTAAAAACTTCCCTAAACAGGGCTGACTTCAGATGTCTTCTAAATGTCAGATAGTATTTTATTTCCTTGACATCTGATGGGAGGGCGTTCCACAGGGCAGGCACCACTACTGAGATGGCCCTCTGCCTGGTTCCCTGTAACTTCACTTCTCACAGTGAGGGGACCGCTAGAAGGCTCTCGGAGCTGGACCTCAGTGTCTGGGCAGAATGATGGGGGTGGAGGCGCTTCTTCAGGTATACTGGGCAGAGGCAGTTTAGGGCTTTAAAGGTCAGCACCAACACTTTGAATTGTCCTTGGAAATGTACTGGGAGCCAATATACAGCCACATATTTTTCAATTGTAAGACTTTTAAAGGCATCTGAAAAAAACCCAGCCTGAAAAACTGTGGACTAGCCTGAATTTGCCATTACTGAACTGTTCCTTTCTCCTGATATCTAGTGAAACAGGTTTAACTATCCAGGCAGCAAATTTCTAGCAGGAGAGACTCTTGCTAGTATCAGTCTCCTCTGTTTTCTCACTCAAATGTTCCCAGAGCCATTTTGCATTAGTCACTCTCTCCTCCCACAGACGACAACAAATACTAATGGGATATGACACTGTAACAGCTGAATGAAGTGCCACTAATGGGACGAGGCTGTCACGTTGTCTCAGTGCAAGGGAAGCCTTCCATGCAGCTTCAGCTTGTTCTCACCCATGCCTGCAAGCGCCAGCCTGCCCCTTGGGCACCCAGGGAAATCCAACCTCATGAGCATCCTCCAAACTGTTCATATAGTGGCAGGGAGGAAACTGCGCAAGCATATGCCACGGAAGACCGTGACTTGGCTGGGCTTTGTCAGCTAACCACAGAGGCATGACCTTAGCTACAGCACTCCCGAAGTCCCCGCAGTGAGAGTGCACTGGCCTCTGACCAGCTCAACAAATACAGACCAGAGAACCTGTCTGTGTTTCACAGGCATGTCCACGCTTCAGCTTGGTTGGGTTTCAGGAGCTCATTATCACACACAGCACTCATCCAGCTCCCAAGGCTCCAGTCAGGCATCCAATACGGTTTCAGCAGCATGAACTGGGGGATAGCTCAGTTGGTAGATCATGAGACTCTAAATCTGAGACTCATTAGTTTGAGTACCATTTTGGGCAAAAGATTCCTGCATTTCAAGGGGTTGGACAAGTTGATCCCTGTGGTCACTTTCAACTCTACAATTCTGTAAGTTGTAATCTAAGTCTGGGTACAATCTTATACCCACTTACACAGAAGCAGCAGTTAATAAATCTGTGATTTCCACCCCTCCATTCCATTTCTCATTATTTCCAGTTTTAAGTTCAGTTCATCCTATTCCTGCACCAGTTTGTGATTTTAAAAAAGAGAGTCCCCATAGAAATTCATCTGCATTTTGTTATGTTATGTTCTCTTCATTTATGCATTCTTATCTACATTTCCCCCTAATATATGCATTTTGAACACTTGTTTTGGTTAGAGAACAGCACTGCAGCATTCAGAAAAGTGTGAATTCTGAAAGGTAGCTGTGTTTTGGTTCACATATTGTTTTCAGCAGTGTGAATGAAGTGGGTTTGCATTAAAATGTAAGTGGAACAAAATTTCTCCCCCCATCCCTACCTGAGAGAAAGCCTCATTGAATGGGACTTACTTGTGAGCAGACATCTATAAGGTTGCACTGAATATTTACCTTCAATGTGCATTCTGAACTCCATAATCTCATATTGGAGAAATACAGGATTTAGGGAGACTGCTGCATAGAGAGAGCTACTCTCACAGCCTTAAATCTTTCTCTTTTGTATAATGTCTGTGAGCTCTTTGCATTGTTATTGTTATTGGTTTGGTCCAGATACGAAAAGAGTCTCAAGCCCAAGCTGACCTCCCTCACGCAAGTCTCCAAGAAGTTACAGCTACTTCTTCAGCCTTGGTCAGCGGTTTTCCCATTGAACAATGGACGGTCACAGTATCATTTTTGTATAGCAGCCTGTTCTTTCACTTGAACTTCAACCATATGAGCATGACTCACAGGGTAGGATGACATCCATCCATAATAAACATTGGTCTCCAACATCCTGGAGCCACCCACACTTGGAGCTGTGATGATTACAAAGCCATTTCCCGTATTGTCATAACCTTCTTTTTATTATAAGGGATCACCTAATGACCACTTGTGCTTGTCAGTGTTGCTGCTGTGTGGCCCCAATTTATGCACTTGTATCTACCTACATGCCTGCATACCCATTTGTAGGCAACAGATCTATATAAGAGCATGATTTTCTTTTGTTCTGAACGTTTCAGCTGCTGGAGGCTTTTGAATTGCACACCCAGACTCTCAAATAGTCTTGCCATTGTTCTCTTCACTTATCACTGTGCACTGAGTCATACTGTTATCTGACAGTGCAGGAAGGACGGGTCTCTGAGATATCAGATGCAATCCAGTCAGCATCAGGCTGTTTTGTTGGTTTGAGTCTGTGCTTTGCCTTCAGAAGGGTAGCAACAAGAGGGGGAGGAGGGGGAAAACTAATGAGATTAATCCTCTGAATTCATTATGCAAAATCCTGGCATCCATCCAAGCTCTCTTGCACGAGCGGTCAATGCCTTCCTTTAATAGCATTAAGCAAAATTACAAATCACAATGTTGGCTAATCAATCTCAATAGGTTTCACTGCATCCATTAAAAAGAAAAGAAAACTCCATCCAAGAGAGCCTGTAGTCACTGGAATTCAGGGTGGGGGTGGAGCTTTCTAAGCATCTTCAGCAGTAATTGCTGGAGAGGATGCTGATGACTTTTATCTGTTTTGAAGTTCTTATGCAGGCAGGCATAAAGGTGGATATGAGGAAAGAAGAGACAGAAAGGTGGTTGGGGGGAGAGCAGAGTGAAAATAATCGGGAAGGGGCAGTGCACAGGAAAGCAAAAGCAAGGAGGAATCTGGAGTCGGGGGGGGGGGCAGATGAGCTCAGTTTATCTTTCTCAAGCAGACTTGACTGCTTTTCTGTTGCTGAAACTGACCAGAGATCAACCTATCACAAAGCCATTCATCTGCACCCTCCACCGGTTCTTTGGCCCTATTTTGATGGTTGCCACATGGTTGATGAAGAAACATGGCATCACAGCAGGCTATGGAGAAGCACCCCAACATTGCCCCAATGAACTCAGTGGGACCTGTTGAAGAAAGAGGCAAAACTTTTTTCAAGAACTTCCCTTGATTGATTACAAATGGAAACAGGGCTTTTCCTGAAAATTAGGCTGTGACAGAGACTGGGTAACCAGCATGGTTCCCTCAAGATGTTGTTGGACTACCAATCCTATCAGCTCCTGTCAGCATGGCAGATGGTCAGGGCTTATGGGAGTTGTAGTCCAGCAATACTTGGAGGGCCACAAATTGACCACCTGAGATTTAGAGGAGACTTACTTTTTTTAAAAAAAAAATCCTTATAATTACAGGACACATATTGAGAAACAAGGGAAAACAATAATTTCAAGCTCCCCAACCCTGTCTAATGTCAGTTCTTATCCAGATAGTACAGTCTGGAAGATGTTTACTTGCAGCAACTGAGCACAGCCTGTTTCCAAGCTAATGCTGAAAATAAGAGTACAAAATGTTGACCAGAGCACACGGAAAAATCTAACACCACAAGTCCCTGTTCTGTATTAACCCAGAGTTTAAAGGGGCCACCAGTCCATCAAATCTTCTCCAGCACAAAGCATTTCACAGGCAGCTAGTAGTTTCCTAAGCAATTTCTAAGGGCAGGCCCCCTCCAATAATCATGTGGCACAGGATAAAGGATCAGCAAACATCTAATAAATCCTTGATTCAACAAAAATGGGAATGTATTTGTGTTTGCAAGGGGGTTATAACTCACTCTTTTGACAGTACAGATTTGTCTCTACAGCACATTTCATAGGTTTAGCGGGGGTCTTTTAAAAACCTCCAACTTTTCCTCTTCAAATTCTGAATTCTTTAAGAAGAGCAGTTGGCAGTGAAAGACACTTACTAGCCTATAAAAGCAGATGTGGAGAGCCTTGCACTCATAGGCTGCATACCTCAATCTCCCAGGCCACATCCCTAACTGTCCCTCCTGTGATCCCTACCTGAGTGCTTTTGCCCCCTGTTTACATTTGTTTAAATATTACATTTATCCCTTCCTCTCCCCTTCATTTATCCTCACAACAACCCTGTGAGGTAGGTTCAGCTGAGAGATAGTAGACCAAAGTTACCCTCTGAGCTTCAAGGTTGAATGGAGATTTGGATCTGGGTGTCTCCAATTCTAGTTCAACACCCTAACCATTACACCACACTGCCGTCTTGGTTTGCAGAGACCTCTGCCTCTGGAAATGCTGGGCAAAATGCAAAACTCAAGTGCCAGTAGGAGACATCTGTTAGAGATTTGCATGTGCAGAATCAGGAGAAATGGTAGAATGGGGAGGTGGCAAGGTGAACTCCTCAGAACTAGAATCTCAGGAGGTCAGGATGAAAGTGAACTGGTGGCCCTGTGTAGAAGTGGCATAGCAGGTGAGCACTTCTGATACCACAGATTTTGACATTTGAGAACACTAGAACAGCAAAGGCATTCATGTCTCTGGAGCTGGAGTTAACAAATGAGCTATTTCAGCAGAGCTGCCTCAGGGAGCTTCAATGCACTGGTATGCTTGTCTAAAGTCAATACCTTCAACTCTGGACTTACATGAATATTGAGCTCTTCTCTCTCTCTCTCTCTCTCTCTCTCTCTCTCTCTCTCTCTCTCCATTCCCCCACCACCTTGTTCAAGAAATAGCAGAAAAGGGGTCTGAGGGAGATCCCTTACCAGAGGCATGAGGAATCCTTGGCCCTCCAAATATTGCTGAATTACAGTGCCCAGCATAGAACAGCAATGCTGTACACCTGAATTGCCAGCAGCATTGTCACTTCCAGTTACTGGAAGGGCGAAAGGTGAGGCAGCAAGGATGTCAGTGCTGTGCAGGAACCCTTGTGGAGCCAATCTGATATTCCCACCAGTGCACCCACACAACACCAACATCCTCCCTCCCTCCCACCCTTCTGGTAGGAGGTCAAGTTGCGGGAGGTCAAGTTGCAGTGGTGACCCTTCCTGCCAAACATTGTGGGGATTACTACAACTCCCAGAATCCCCAAGCACTGACTGTGCTGGCTGGGGCTGATAGGAGTTGGAGCCAAACAACATCTGTTGGCTACATCTTTGGAATAAGAGTCATGTTCAGTGGGGCAGTTCACTGTTAATAGAGACAACTCTATATTAAGGAATTGGGGGCAGTATCATGACTTGGGCTTATATAACCTGCCTGTGGTGTAATAAGATATAGTTCATCTCAAACAATCCTACCACACAATTTACCTCAGCCCAGGTTTCAAGACATTTGGTGGCCCAGTTTCTCTGACTCCCACAGCTTATCCAGGCTAGTATAACCCCCTCACATTACCTCATTGCCCTCATACTCTTTCTACCTCAAAGTTTCTCTCACAATGCGTTCAATTAAATTCCAGTTGTACATAAAACTATTTTAAGTTATAGAGCAAGAGTAAGGCACTGAGATTTAAAGATGTAATGAAGGACTGTAGGTTTTTCCTCAAAGTCTAACTAGAATTGAGAGAGAAGTGGTCCCTTGGTACCAATACCTACAATGGAGTAATTTGATTCAAGACTAGCATTTGTGCAAAACTAATTGGAATCTGGCTGCGTTAAAAATCAGATCACTAAGTGACTCAGTCAGAAGGGGGCACATCAATATTCTACAACTTACTGAGGCCTCAAGTACGGCAAAAATAAAAATAAAAATCCCACCACAACCATCTCTTTATGCTGTCAAATGGTTCCAGGTCTTTTCCCCAGAGGAGAAATAGAGGCAGGTATGGTCCATCACAGTCTTCAACACAACTTGAATCTTCCTCAAATTTTTTTTAAAGAGAAATCTCCCCTGTGGTAACAACAAGGAGCGCACTCCAGCAAAGTTGCAAAATATTAATGAACAATGTTCCAACCATGGTTGGGTGGACATATTGTCAGCTTGGTTGGTTATGTCCCCAAATCAGAAGATTCTGAACCTGGATACACCAGTTTATTGACTCAGTTGTGAGCTATTGCATCCTATTAGACATGTGGGAAGCCCTCCTAAGTATCCCACAGTTATCTTTTATTCATTTAGTGGTTACACTGTAGAATCTACAGTGTTGCTAGGATGTTTAGATATAGAAACTGTGTGAACAACAACAACAGATGCTGAATTGCGACTAAATGAAAAGACCTTCATTTGCTGCCTTTTACAGGTTGGCATGATAAAATGTGGGAACCTTTAGTAATGGATGAAATTTCAGAAAGAGGCATATGACCTGCTCTTTCTAGAAAAATTGTTTCCATGTATTGTTAGCTCAGCAAAAATAATACATAGAAGACAAGTGCATCTAAATCAATATTTATTGTTTAATGTTAAAGAGAGGGAGAGAAAGAAAAAAACAAAGAAAAATCACTCTTCAACTGTAAACTTTAGTGATCTTTGATTTTTTGATACTGTGGAATGTAGAAGAAATATTGGTTGTTATTATTGCCTGTTTTGTCATTGCTTTCTTTTTTCTTTTTTAATTAAAATCTATTAAAAATACAATTGGTGGCGATTATGGAGTATTGAACAGTTCTGAGAAACAGAACAGTAAAACAGTATTGCTGCACGTTCTGGGACAACACCTACTTGGAGGGCCCTGGAGAATGAGAACTGTGTGTTTGCACAGCTAGCAGAAAGCCTGCTTTGTTGGTTCCATTCTGTTTTCCTTTTAAAAAGTCAACGAGGGCGGGGGGGGGAGCCCAGGGGCCCAAATCAGGGACTCAACTTGCAAAACCCACTTTACTTTCTCTTTACCATGGAGTCAGATTTGAGAGACAGAGGAATTAACCAGCCGAATCTCTGCTATGCTGCAGTGCCACCCCCATGGGGGGGGGCTGGAAATGCAGCTTCCCAGACTGGTCAGGATCATGTGACTTGTGGAACCAATGGGGGTCTGGCTATACAATTCTTGCTCTGAGGTGTGTTCCTCAATCTGAGTAATTTGCTGGGTGGATTAATAACACAGATTGCCACAGTTCTCATCTGCCCAAACTGTTACCCAACTTTCAGCCTGTGATTTTGTGCTCATGTATATGGGGCCACTGGATAAGGGTGGGGCAGAACTTCAGTTAGTGAAACTGTTACGAAAAAGGAGCAATGCAGAAGCAAGCACCAGGTGGCTGGAATGGTAAACAGGATGTGGGTGATATTGGATTGTCCCGTGGGAAACTGGGACTGTCTGTAAAGTGCTCTGAGAGCCGGATGTTACCTCAGAGCAGCACATGACCCTGTACTGGAAGTACATGGGTGGAGTTTATCCTCTCTCTGCAGTGGGAAGCAGAGTGTGCAGACATGTTTTCTCTGTACTGCTGAAAGACAGAAATAAAGACATGTAAATATATTTCTGTCTGTCTCATTCCCCCCCCCTGGAGATGGGAGGGGGAGTGGTGGTGTGTTCTCCTTCACGTTGAGGAGAATCGCCGAAGAGACCTCCTTTGATCTTGCCGGCAGACGCTGGCAGGGGAGGTCAAGGATTCAAGCCGGGCACCTGGAGGGTGGCCAAATTCCTCTGGACTAAGAGCTGAGCTGGAGGCTCTGACTTTTGGCTTGAATCCCGATAACTGGTAGCAAACCGATGGTTATCTGATCTATGAGAATCTGCATGAGAGGTGAGAGGTCGATGAATCGTTGCCATCCTCTGCACCTAAGGAGATAAAGAAAAGCGTCTGCCTGCAGCCAGAAGCTGAAACAGACAGCTGGACACCGAGAGGAGTGTATTTCAAGGCAACGGAGCCAGAAAAGGTATGCAGCATTTCGGGCTAAGAGAAAAGTGAACGCAGAAAGGCTTAATCTCTGGTTCACAAGAAAGAGCTGCATTTTAAGAAAAACAGCTCTGAAAGGGCAAGCTTGCATACCAGGAATTCCTGTGGTGAGATAAGGAGTTCCGTCCTGAGCAGGTTGCTAGGCAACGTCTGCCAGTTACTGAGTGGCCTAAAAAGAGCCTGGGAAATCGAAAGTGTATCTGCGCAGCTGTGCAAGGGTTTTGAAAAAAACAGCCCAAAGGCAAGCCTGCCAGTGAAGCAGTAAACAGAGACTTTTGGAGTTTTACTGGCTTGAAAAGTGAAAGCTGGCTTGGGATTGAGTGTAAAGCTGACCCTTGGATTCAGCATGGATGCCAAGAAGGGGGGAGTGCCCCTGAGTGCCGTGGTTCTGGATGAACACAGCCGGCATGCTGCACTGGAAGTAAAGGACCGGGGGAGGGAGGAACGGAGTTCTAATTCCCCCACCGATGAGGCTACTGGAAAGGATGCTGTAGCTTTGAATGCTGTGCAGTGTTACAGTTGTGGACAGGCTGGGCATCTTCAGCGGAACTGCAAGAAGCCACGTCAGCCAAAAGGAGCGAAGGGCCGCTCAGCGAAGCCTGAGGCGTCAGGCAAAGGTCGTACCAAGCCTATGGTGAAACCTGGAAAGGCTTTGATGGCGAAAGGAACCACGCCAGACGTTGGGAACTCGTTTATTATCGACACTGCAGCGACGGTTCATATGTCCCCACACAGAGAACTCTTTTCAACGTTTAAGAAGCAAAGCTTCACTGTGACACAGGCCAATGGTCAGGAGCTAGAAGCGGCCGGCGTGGGGACTGTCTATCTTAAGAGTCTGGACTTGACAATAAACAATGTTTACTTGGTTCCTGAATTGAAGTTCAATCTGCTGAGTGTTTCGCAGATTGCAAAGAAAGGACTGAAACTGTCCTACGATGCTGAGAGCTGCGAGATCTACAAAGATGGAGAGTTATATCTTTCTGCCAAACAGAAGGATGGACTTTATTTGTTGACTTTTGCACACAGTGATTACATGGAATGTAATTCATCTGTGTCTAACCTAGTTTCTCTTGCAGGTGTGAGCAAGAAGAAGACCGGAGTCAACAGAGCATTTCAGCGGGTGTATGCTGATGTGATTGGTCCTCTAGAACCATCTAGAGGCAATGCAAGATATTATCTTGTGTGTGTGGATCATTTCTCTAACTATGTCTGGGTTTATGTGTTGAGAAAGCCAAAGGAAGCCTTAGAGAGGTTTCAGGAGTTTTGTGACAAAGTTAAGAGTATGCATGATGCTAACATTGATTGTCTATTCACAGATGAGAAGCAGATTTTTCTTTTACAGGATTTCCAGAGGTTCCTGCAGAAGAAGGGAATAAGACACAAGGTTTCTGTTTCAGCGGAAGCGTGGAACAGGAGTGTCTGTGTACGGGTGAACAGAGAATTGCAAAAGGGGATGGAAGCGCAATTGCTTAGTTCACATCTGCCACATGAGTACTGGGCCGAGTCTCTAATGTCGTTCTGTTATACGAAAGTGAGAAAGGTTTCAAAAGAGTTGGCAAGTTCTCCTTTTGAGAAACTGTTCCACAGAAAACCTTCTGTTGCCCATTTCAAGGTTTTTGGGTCTCATGTGAGAACAGAAGCTCCAGGTGGAGTAAAGAATGCCAGAGGCATTTTTGTGGGGTATGAAAAGGGTCTCTACAGAGTAATTTTGTCTGAATCTGGTCAGGTGATTCTCACAAAATTTCTAGAGAGTGCTCCTGAACAGGAGAGAGTGATAGTACACACATTTCCCACTGAGGACGATTCAGATGATGATGATTTCACTGATTTCAGCTGTACAGAAAGTGATGACACTGATAGCTCGGAGAGCTCAGTTGTCACAGTCATTGAGAGGAAGTCTCACACAATAAATAGGCCTTCACAACTGAAGGATGAACCACTGTTTACCATTGAAACTAGTTCTCCAAAGAGTCCTGAGACTGGACCAGTGAGCAGAGAGGATCAGCACCTCATACGTAGGTCTGAGAGAGTTACAAAGGGTCAACCACCCAAGAGGTACTCAAAAGAGTTTGCTAACTTAGCTGTTGCATGTGTTGCTGTTGTAAACAACCGAGGACAGGTTGGAGCTGTGTCTAAGTCAGAGACAAAGACACAACAGAGAGTTGCTAGCCAAGGTAATGCAGATGCACTCATTCCTTGGAAACCAGACAACCAGAGAGGTACACTGGGGAAACCAGTGGCGGGGAGTTCCAAGGGTGGAACTGAAACAACAGGGGAGTGTTATGTGTATAACAACTGTTTGTTTTCTTCTCTGGGTCATGCTTTGCTTGCTGCAACACGCATTGATTCTTTTGGGGGAGGATGTTACGAAAAAGGAGCAATGCAGAAGCAAGCACCAGGTGGCTGGAATGGTAAACAGGATGTGGGTGATATTGGATTGTCCCGTGGGAAACTGGGACTGTCTGTAAAGTGCTCTGAGAGCCGGATGTTACCTCAGAGCAGCACATGACCCTGTACTGGAAGTACATGGGTGGAGTTTATCCTCTCTCTGCAGTGGGAAGCAGAGTGTGCAGACATGTTTTCTCTGTACTGCTGAAAGACAGAAATAAAGACATGTAAATATATTTCTGTCTGTCTCATTCCCCCCCCCCCTGGAGATGGGAGGGGGAGTGGTGGTGTGTTCTCCTTCACGTTGAGGAGAATCGCCGAAGAGACCTCCTTTGATCTTGCCGGCAGACGCTGGCAGGGGAGGTCAAGGATTCAAGCCGGGCACCTGGAGGGTGGCCAAATTCCTCTGGACTAAGAGCTGAGCTGGAGGCTCTGACTTTTGGCTTGAATCCCGATAGAAACTACCTAGTTCATACTTCGTGTAACAATTTGTGGATCACAAGACAGACATCCTTCAAAAATGGCACTTCATATTTTTCAATGTAGCTATCTAACCAAGGTTTGAACACAAAACAGCATGTGCATAAAATGCATACATTGGTGGAAACCACATATAAACATGGATTATATTTGCAAAAGGTTAATATCAGGCAAAACTGCATACAAAAACATATGTACAGTGGTACCTCGGGTTAAGTACTTAATTCATTCTGGAGGTCCGTTCTTAACCTGAAACCGTTCTTAACCTAAGGCACCAATTTAGCTAATGGGGTCTCCCGCTGCCGCCGTACGATTTCTGTTCTCATCCTAAAGCAAAGTTCTTAACCTGAGATACTATTTCTGTGTTAGCGGAGTCTGTAACCTGAAGCGTCTGTAACCCGAGGTACCACTGTATTAGGTGAAAATCACATTACAGAATGCTGATGAATTTTCAAGAGGACTTTGGGGGTGGGGAGCAAAACTGAACAAAACGTAAGGCTGGAAAAATGAGAAACTGAAACTGACACTTTCGCCTGTCCCTCTCTCTGGATCCGAGTCTGTTTCACTTCTATAATGCCCAGATATTGGTAGTTGTATAACCCTGCAGGAGTGTGCATTGCAAGAACATGTGCCTGCAATATAGCTGTGATCTGTAATATGGCAGTATGAATGCATGTCTCCAGCTTCAGATCACAGTACCTGTGTACAACCATCTGCAAATAAGCCGGCAAACAGAGAATCCACTCCTCGAAGGAGGGAAAGCCATTGCTGTAGCTTCCCCTTAGCTTCCCAGCCTCCTCCTCATCTAATCTAAAATTAACTCCACTGTTCAGCTGCATTTAAGCAAAACCAGTTGCTATGGCCACGCCAGGGGCTCCTGGATGTAGCGAACGAGGCAATCAGTTAAAATGAATAGCCACCGAGCTGATGCTTGCTGTAGGTTACATATGAAGTTCATTCACTTGTTAAACCTAATGGACTGGATTGCCCGTGAATTGGAAATGTAAATTTTGTCTCTTTCAGTGGCTAGAGTTCGAAGCAGGAAAGAAAGCTAGGGAAAAATGTCGTCCGGCAGCTGCTGCTACTGGTGACATGAGCTGACAAACGCCGCAAGGCGTGACAGCTGACGGGTGGCGTCGGAAGGGCTGCGCTTTCGGCAAGTAAGTGGCAGAAATCACAAGGTTGAGCACCCCAGTAATTCCTCAGAAGGTGCCTATAATATTTAGTTAGTGCCTGTCCTGGTGTTTTCTCCATTAATGCTGCTATTCCTTTAATCTTGACCCCTGCTACTTGCATAGCCCCTTTATGATTATAGGACCTTTGCAGGCAAAACCATTAGAACTGTGAAAAGCAATGTCCCTGTGGCTTCATAGACATGACCATTTTTGACAGTAGTTGTAACACTGAAGTATATCACCACTGTTTCTAATATCCAGCATGAACACACACACACACACTCCATCCCCTCCCCCTCCAATGTAAGATGTTGTCAAAAGTCACAGATTTTAGGGGTGTGTGGGGCATGGCAGGGAGTGAACCTCAGCAAATTTGAAATACCCAAACAAGATTAAATTGCAAAAGTTAAAAGTATAGTCAGGTAACATTTGTTGTGATGAGATGCAGAGCTTCTTCCTCAAAATAATAAGTTCAGATGTAATGCTGAAACAGTTTAGCATTAAAAGAATGAATCTAGGCAAAGTAAAGCCATGGGGATTTTTTCAACCTTTTCCTTAATTTTTTTAAAATTAACTTGCCATGCCATCTGACCCAAGAAACTGTGGGTGATCTTGCCAATGGTTTGCTGAAACAAGCCAAGTTCCAACTGTGTTGTAAGAATCTAGATTGTTTGAGCAAATCACAGTTAAGATAAACCACAGTTCAGCTTTGATCACAACACTAAACTGTGGTTATTAGAACACTAAGCAGAAGCTTCTGGTACCTTCTTCACAGCCACCCTGGAGGAGAAGGGTGTTTGAATGGCTGATCCTCATAATGCCAAACCTTGGTTTAGTGTTACATGTGAACCCCACAACCCTTATTTTAAAGCAAAGAAATGCATGCCATTTCCATGCAAACCTCTTGTAATTTTTTCTATAAAAATAGTGTCTTTCTGTCTAAAGCCAGTAAGCTGGCCAGAGTTATAGGAGCTGCTGGAAAACTTGTGGTTTGAAACACAGATGGCAGATACTACCTGCCCAGCCCTATCATCCCTAAATGGGATCCTGGATACAGGAAAACATTTCCATGGTAGTCACATGTTGCCAGTTAGGAGCACTGGTAAGGGTTGGCCCAGGGGACTTTGGTGTGAGTGTGTGTGTGTGTGTGCGTGCGCGCGTGTGCGTGTGCTGGACCTCTTAAACTTAATTTTTAAAGGCAGCAACAACTTTGCTTATAGGGTGGGCTGGGCACAGTGCTTGTGAGAACCAGCCATGTTCCATGGAAATTTGCCCAGAGGTCCCCAAATGTCAGCCACAATTTGCATGTATGTATAGGAACATAAGAAGCTGCCTTGTACTGGATTATCACTGGCCCATTTAGGTTAGTATTGTCCACACTCACTGGCAATGGCTTTCCAGGGTCCCAGGCAGGGTTCTGTTCCAGCCCTACCAGGAGATGCCAGGGATTGAACCTGGAACCTTGTGAATGCAAAGAAGGTGCTCTACCACTGAGCTATGACACTTCCCCTGCTCTGAGTCTCCTTCTCCTCCATTCAAAATAAGAACAAGAAACCAGGTCTTCTCAGGTATCACCTTTGGAATGCCCTTCTCAATGAGGTTTGTCTATTTTTCGGTTGCTGCCAGGTGAAAACCTTTTATTTGGCCAGGTCTTTTAATTTGCTGAGTTTTATATTACCCTGGAAGTTGATTGCTGCTGTGTTCTAATGTGTTTTACTGTTAGTCATTTTATTCTTAATGTTGCTCTGAGAGCTTTGGCTGAAGTGCAAGCAGCTAATAAAAGTTTTAAATGAATAAATAAATTTTACTATATATAATATATGAGGAAGGCAGAGAGCGTAGGTCATGCTCTGCTGTTGGCCCAGTCAGCGACCCATTTCTAGTGCCTGTTGGTTTTGATTTTTTACAAAGAATGATGGAGTGAGAGGATCTTGTCCTCATTCAACTCAGCTGGACCTGGGCACATGAGCACTCTGCCCTCCTGCAGTTTCCAGCAACCACCAGTCAGAAGCACAACTGCATTGAGGCAGAGCATAGCCATAACAGCTAGTAGCCATCAAGAGACTTCTCCTTCATCAATTTGTCTAATCCCTTTCTAAAGCATGTAAATTGGTTGTGAGTTGTCCAGAGAACCGTGTTATTGGGCAGCCTATAATCTATGCTGTAAATACACAAATAAATAAAGTTGGCAGAAACAAAATGGCAGCTGGGCCAATGAAAGAAGAACTCTGGTGCTGCCTATAGCTGAAGCAAGAAGACACCTACCATGTGGGTGGATCACCCACAGATTCCAATTCTGAATTTTGTAGGGATGTGCACTGGATTCAACCAAAGCCTGGACTGAATTGGTTCAGTTGGGGGCCAAGGATCCAAGTTCAGGCCAAGTCAGGTTGAGACAGCCCTGGATCACCCTGGGTTAGGTTGGACCACCTGGAGCTATCTAGGACTGGCAGGGGTGAGGCATCAAGCAGGAAGGCTGCTGGTGAGTAGAGCATTTGGTCCTGTGGGCTGTTGGTTGTTGGTTGTTCCTTCTCAATGGTCTTCCCCACAGGCATTGATCCTTCCTATTCTGGGTCTGGAGGGTGAGATCAGATGCAGCTTCTCCTTCCACTGTTCCTCTCCCCACCATATGCTTAATTATTAAACGTTATCCCTGCCAGGCTGGATGTTCCTCAGGTCATGGACAATCCAGGACTCAGAATCAGGGGCAGAGAGGGTGCTCTGCACAGCCCTGGAATTTTGCACCTCTACTGAAAAGACAGAGCAATACTGTCCCAAACTTTGCTGCCTGCAAATGGGGTGGTGAAATTCAAGGTCCATTTGGGTTCAGTCAGTCAGATAAATCCTGGTTAAAACATCATTAAATATATTATACAGTCCATATAAATATATATTGGCTATACATTAATAGGTTTTAATGAACTATTGCATATCCAGTGCTATAAACAGTTACCATTGAAACAGGATCCTGGCTGCTTGGGATCAGCTGCAGTTACTGCCCCCCTGCTAGAATGAATAAGATACTTTATACTACAGTATGTATAAATAGTATGCATGTTATGTTTGTCATACCTTACTTACTGCTAGGAAATAAACTGCAAAAGAGGTGTGATGTTCTGCTCTTTCGTCTTATATTTTTCTTAAGGATTCTGCTACAACCAAATCATCCCTTTATTGTTCCTAACCCAGCAGCCCAAAAGTGCCAGCAAAAAAGTTAATACCAAATTAACTTACCAATTTTGTGTTCAAATGTCAAAAATAAAATAAAAATTGAACATAAGAGAAAAATTTAGCTCAAAGAAGACTTGAGTTATTTCCAACACTGAAGCAGTCTTAATTTAAATTAGGAGTGAAGAATTGAAACACCGTATTTAAATGTTTTTTTTTAAATACCCAGAAAAAGGAAGATAAAGTAGAAATCAAAATAAAAGCAATACAAGCATCAATACATACATTTTACAGCAAAAGATTCATACTGGGTGATATTTGAACTTCTTTGAAGTATTCTTTCTCAATAGCAAGGCTTCTTCAATATTCTAGATGTGTTTACTATCACTCGGATGGGATATCAGCCTCAAATAACCAGCATGCTTAGCTCTAGTTAATGCACAAATGGGTTAAGACCATAGAGTAAGCTAATTTGCCAAAATCAGCTTGGTCATGCCTTCTCACCTTGGGATGAAGGGTTAAGCAAAGGTCTCTGTTCACTCTCTTCCACCATGTGAATCTGACCAGAAAGGACATTTGGACTGATCACGCCAAGCCTAGACCATGTGTTTCGAAACATTTCACCAAATTTTGAAACTAGGTGTTACTGCCTGTGTTTGATGCTGTATGGAAAAGCACACGAACCTGACCTTTGAAGAGGTTGTAAGTAAACCATTTTTAACTTGCCAAACTCTGTGGTCTTTTCTAAGCTAAAGGGGAAGCATTGGAAGCGATTTAAAATGGGATAGTCTAACAGCCTATAGTTCGATGCTTTACTTTGCTGCATGTTTTGTGATTTAAAATCTCTGCTGGGACTCTATTATCAGGGAGTACTTGCCCCAAATCTGGATCTAGGCATTCAGGGAAATCTTTTATTATTACCAAATAATAACCAAAACTAACACGTTCTTTCCATGCCAACTAATGGATCCACAACTTAGTTACTTATCATTTGCTGATTCTGTGCAACAATCACATGTGTACCGGTAATTAGGATTCTGATCTACCAGGAAATTGCTGCCACTCTGAGAATTGCACGTAGGCAATATGTGCTTATGACATTAGCCCACTGAAATACAGTAACGTACAGCTGGATAGGGACCCTGTTCAACCAGAAGGCTGCATTCCATTTTCAACAGCCTCCCAGGGGCCACGGGCCAGAAGCAAATGTAGGCAGAGCAACACATGTTAAATCACCTTTCCAATGACTTGTTTCTACACATACAAGCGGCAACCATTTTTGGCACATCCAACTGACATACAGCTGCTGATGTGTGGGTCCTTTTTGGACCTGGGAGAGGGAGGAATGGGGGCAGAATGGTGGGGTGGAATAGGGCAGGCTGGGCTTAGGCACATTCTGCTGACATTCACTTTGACCCAGAATACCACCTTCGGAGAACTGGGGAGCTGCCTGTAATCAAACATCCCTCTCTATCTTCCATTCAAACAAGCAAGAGGATTTTTAAGAGTTCAAGAATAAATTCCAATCAGCAAAAAGTACTCAAGGAGGTGTAAGCAAGGCCAGTGAGGGGTATGGCCTGGGAAAAGTCCAGAAAGCAAGACAGAGAGACCTGGAGGACTGAATTTGCACACACACACGCAGACTTGAGGTTTCCCATCGCTGGTGTAACGCAACATGCCAGCCAATGTAAGTATAATATTGTTGTCAAACTGTTTATTCAAAGACTTGATTCTGATAAACAATTAGTGCCCTTAATATGTAGTGGGAGATTTTGTACCATATTTTGTAATTTTAAGTCAATACAGAGACAGCAAGAGAGATCCTTTCGGTTGTTGTATTGTTTCCAGAAGAATGGTTGTGTCTAGGGTGGCTGGCTTTGTGCACTTGGTAACATATAAAACCCTCCAGGAGCAAGACTGATAAGGAAATTGTCTGTCAGATCTCTTTACCCCAATATACATGATAATGATGGGATTCAATCTTTAAAATAAACATCAGAACATAGGTTATCATCACTTTAGCTACAGCAGATCCCTGCTTGTAATAACTTTACATTCAATGGATAACACTGCCTACGAATACAGGATACAGCTGTCTGCGGGACCTGCTTGACTCCATTTTATGCAAAGCTGTTTGTGGGGACACTTGAACAAGGCATCCTGAAAGAGCCTATTTGTAAACCACTTATATGGCAGTGGTATGTTGCTGATGACTTTGTGATATCACCAACTGTATATATCCCTCTTTCAAGTTTGCGTTTGGTAACACCACCAATAAGCCATCCATCCCTTTCCTTGAGCCCTACCACCAGAAACAACAAAAAAAGTCACTGATCACAACAACAAATGCACTGATGCCCACAGCTATCTAGAGTGGAAATACAGGCATTCCAGACATATGAAGAGAAGCATTATCCACAGCTCGAATCAAAGTCATCTGCAACAACAAAGAAAACGACCAAAGAACCAGTTAACCTGAAGAACACCATCTGCACAGAGGATATCCTCTACATGTTAATACAACATCTACCAGGAAAGCATTTTACCTGAAAACATGTTCTCCATGAAAGTGATGTATCTGTCAACAAAAACCACCTTATTCTGTGTTTAGTAGATTTCTATCCAAAATCTCCTAGGTATCACCCGGCAATCAGAGAAAGCTACCCATTACTAGCAAATTCAGAACATCTTGCTCAAGCAATCAGCAAGCCTCCTGTTATAGCATTCTGCCAGTCTCCAATCTATGGAGACTATTAGTGAAAGTTGTACTGAAGCCACCAATCAGCAATCCTAGATCACATCCTCATGACTCAAAACACTGTATTGCCTGTGTTTATCTCATGCAGACAGTTACCTTCAAAAGCACTATGACTGGTATAATTTATTATATCAAACAAAACATCACTTGTGGGCCGTGCAATGTAGTTTATTTCAATGAGTGCAAATGCCCAGAATGCCACTCAGTTCATGGGTAAAACAACAACTGATCTACGCACACTTTTTAGGAACCATAAGTCCACAACCTTGATTGGAAAAATGGAAAAACTAGTTGCAAAGCACTTCAATTTGAATCATAGTGTCTCTGATTTATCAGTTGTTGTAACAGAGATGGCCGTCTGACCCAAGAGCATTGGAAACATCTGGGTCTATACACTTGATGTTGACACCACATGAGCTCAGCTCAGACAATACTATTACCTGACATCACTCACCTACAGAAATGCTATACCTCTGACTATTCCATCCTCAGTGTCCTAGAACTGTCAATCTCTTGGGGTATGGGCGGGGAGTCTCGGGCCCCAATGTGGCCCTCTGGGCCTCTCTGCCTGGCCTTTGGAACTCTTCCCAGGCCACGGTCCCTCTCCACAGGTCACACCTCTCATTGACCCTGCTTTGCCCCCCAAGCATTTTTGCCTGGAAAAGAATATGCCCTTGAGATCTGATAATGCCTTTGGTATAATGCTGTGGGTGGTAACTAGCCTACTATACAAAGATAAATTTTAATTCATTGCAACAACCACTTTTGCCCCTAGCCACACCCACCACTGCCACGTAACCGTTGGAAACTCGCTCAAAAGAGATCACAGTCCTTGGGCTGAAAATTGTTCCCTGCTCTATATTTCTCTTTTTCTTTCATCCCTCTGTCTTTCTTCACTCCCCCCTCTCTCTCTGTCTCCTCTTCCCCTCCTCCTTGCCACCCACATGAAATTAGACAGAGGGTCACATTAAACTGCATGGAGGGCCATCTCTGGCCCTGAGGCTGCCCAACCCTGTTCTAAACCCTGGAGCTCTGAATAAATTAATCTTTCTGATGAACTAGATATCCAAACACCACAATATTTCAAACCTGCTGCACAAGCACAAATTCAAATATTCTTTCCCCAAAGACCAGCATTTGAATCAATACTTAAAAAAGAAAGAAAAAAGCAGTTTCATAGTACTCCTCCTGGGGTTTGCTCTGAACACGATTCCCCAGAGCAGCCTTTATTTGTTCATCGTGCTGTTTCTCATAAAAAAGTTTGGAAGAGAAAAACATAATGTGTCATTGCCTTGTCCCTCTCAAGTATGCTACTTTTACTCTTAAAGCTAGACTTGTATCCTACTCCACCTTATATGTGAATGGGACAAACTATGAATACCAGTGACAATTTATGAATATAAACTGGAAATCCTTTGATTTGCATTTGCATCTTGCCTTTCCCCCAAAGAGCTCAGGATGCACCAAGAAGTGGTGGCTGCCCAAGTCTTTAGTATGTCTGTTCCATGACTGAGCAGGATTTTGCACCCAGCTCTCCTAAATCAGAGTTTAACATTCTGTCTGTTACACCCCTCTGACTCTCACGTATTTAAGGCCACAGTCCAATGGAGCACTCACTCTTATTCAGCCTCCTGTTTGACAACAGGTGGTGACTTATCCTTTATTTTGAACAAAGGTCATCCTCTTAAATGCCTCACTGGATTCATTGCTTTTATGCATGTGACTGACCAGTGCAATTGCTGTGCTGCCTCCTTGACCTCAATGCGTGACCCAATGACACTATTAATTAGTGGCATTTTTCAGAAGGTTCAATTGATTGCATTCAGTTACTAATTGGATTCCAGCACAACTATAAACTAAATTGGACGGGTTTGGTTTCTCCCCAACACCCACATTACCTATAACACTTGCAAAATGGAACTGTTTTACTTGCCTGGATTTTATGTTGGTTAAATAATTGATTGCTAATTGTTGTTGTCCCTTCATTACCCACCATCATTACTGTAAAGGGCAAGCTAGAGTTTGTTTGCTGGGTCTAGTTACTTGGGCAAAAGTCAAGCCTGCATAGAAATGATCAAAGCTGGATCCTCATTATGTGCTAGCATAAGTACATCTCCATAGATTTCAGCACCGTCACTCTGATTTATATTGGCTAAGGATCTAACCCAGAATAAAACTCATGATCTGTCTTGCTCTTAATGGCTTTATTTACTAATCTGGGGAAAATGAACTTTCCCTCTGACAGACAGCACAGCCATCATCTCTGAATAAAAAGGCTCCTGCTCTTAGCAACCCACAAATTATAGCTATGCTGAGTGTTTTATCAGTAACAGTTCTACCCTGACAATTTATGTGTGGCCAGGCAGAACCCATTTGGAATACTCAAGCACGCCGACTCTTTGATAAGTTGCATTTGGGTCTTCAGATGCTTCACATTATAAACAAAGAGGATGAGTTATATATAGTAAATAGGGACCCTGGCAGGGTGGCTGGGTTGGAAACACATTCTCCATTGTGTGTCAATAATTGCAGAAGTCTCTCTTCTCTGTGTTATAACTTTCCTTTTACTATATAACTCTGGTGCCTTTGTCTGATCCTTATGGCATCCAATAGGTGGAAGCTAGCTTTGAAAATATAGGCTTCCTGACTGGTCTTTAACTTGGTAGATGTGATGCTGTATCTGTGCCAAACCACAGGCCAGTGGAGTCTAACATCCAAGGCTGAATGAACCATTATGCTAGGCAAACAGCAAACTAAGGCCAAATGGAAATGCTTTTGTGGTGCAATTAGGATTGCTTCAAGAGCATGATCTTTGTACTAGGGTCTTGCAACATTTAAATTGCTTAGATCAATTTAGAACATTATGTCTACTCCTACAGCACAAAACACGAGAACAGTGGGCCAGTTTCCAGTTAGAATACTGGTAGATTTGCCGCTATCAGGAACAGAATATAGTGTTTACTGCCAAATATATCAACAGCAACATATAATGGGCAATCACAAGGTTCTCAGCGTGCGGCTAGGTGTACATTGAGCAAAGGTGTGTTCACACTGGCAGTGTATTGTGATGTGTGGGGGAAATTGCAGTCAAACGTAAGTATGCCTAAGTGCTAGTTAGCTCATGAAAGGTTTAAGACCAAGGAGGTCTGTTCCTGGACTCAGCTAGGTCACATCTGCTCATCTCTGTGAGGGAGGAAGTGTAACTCTCACCAGCCTTATCCAGCATGGCCATGGGGGCTGATGGGAGTTGTAGTCTAAAACATCTGGAGAACACCAGGTTGTCAATGGCTGCTTTAAGCAATACCAAATAGGTACCACTTGCAGAACCTATTCCACAAGACAATGCCATCACAATCTTGGGGAAGAATTGCATTTTCCAAGACAGTACACTTTGAACAGCCTCAGTAAGAAACATTGGCTTTTTAGTCTGTTTTTGTTGTTTTCCAGAGTGTTGAGCCATTATTTCTCATGATACTTTTTTCTTCCCCATTATATTTTTTGCAAGTATTTGTAGTACTTCAAAAACCTGCTGAATGTGCTGGACCAGAGACAAGGAAAACGAGAATAAGTATGCATATATACCATGGGTAACAATCATGGCTCTGTTGTATTAGCTTCAGTTGGCTTAAGAATGATTGGCCCCACTGTCATAAAATGAGATTTCTTCACAACAGAAGCAATATATTGAGAGAAGACATCTGCACCTCAAACAACAAATAAGCAGAGCATTGTGCAACTATGTATTTACTGGACGGGGGTGGAGGAAGAGAGAGAGAGATAGTTGCATCCAGCCCATTGATATGAACACTGACAGAACAGAGAGCCTGTTTAATGGACAAGAAAGGCAGGTAAGCTGGATGTGATTCAACACAGAGCTCACATGCCCTTTGATGTGAACTTGCAAGGATCAGCTCATTCAAGAAAAACCCTTTAACCAAGGCGCCAATGTCATGAGATATTTGGCATCTTCAGAACTGACTGACACCTACTCTGTGGTACATGGGGATTTTCTTTGCTAAGCCACTCACAACCCATTGGTCATAGATAATTGGATAGTCCTTATATAATGTATAATCCAGCATGTGCGCATGAGCACCCAGACACTGAGAAATGAACTGCTTACCAAGGACAGGCATAAGAGACGTGCACTTGGAGAGTGGAACCTTGTTAACTTTTAGACTTATGAAGCTGCCATTTCATAAACCCTCTGAAGAAACAAATTGTCCCTCCCCATTTCTCAGTTTAAAATTAATAGCAGAAACATCCAGTTACGGCCGATAGGTAGCTGGACACCATCTGATTGCCACTGAACATGAGCCGTATCTTATCTTCCTCCTTTGCAACTGCTCAGAGAAAGAATTATAAACTGGTTGCCTGGGAGACGAGAACGGCACTGCTTTGGGTGATGAGGAGTTCTGCTGCACCCAGGACTCACTTAAGGCTGCTTCACACAGCAATAAACCCAAGTTTGTTACCAACATTCAAGAAGGACCTGCCAAATCTCTGGGCTTTCCGTTGAGCTTGTGTGTTCTGTTTTGGTTTTTTAAAAAATGCTATTTGCATTCACAGTTTACATTTTTCAGAGTATTCTTAAGGGGTAGACGACACAAAAGCTGATGTCTAAAAAGAGAGATGCCAAGGGATGGACTGCAACCTACCTAGAATCCAGTATCTCTGATCTAGAATTGCCATGCAATCTCAGACACATGGACCAGTCAGTGGTTGCTCAAGTGGAGGGAGAAATGCACTCTTCATATGCCCAGATAGATTTTTTTCTCTTTGGGTTTCTTTACATGGTCCAGAGATGAGCTCTTGTGAACAGGTTCTGAGCTGAGACCTGAATCAAATTTATTTATTTCATAACATTTATACACTGCTTGATTGTTGATTGATTGAAGTTGGTTTTTTACAAAGTTAAACCCAGGTAATGTCTATGGAGATGGCAGAAGAGCAGGGAGGAGGGGAGATGGGGACTCACCATTTTTATACATTATGGCTGTAACTTGCCTTCCTCTCAACCCCCATTTCGTCTGGAAAAACACTATGTACCTGCATCAATCAGCTCCTATACACATGCCCAATGGAAGAAGAAAAAGACATTATCTCAATGAACCGAGGGTCCTTAGACCTTATCTTTGCCACTCTTGGTAATTTCTCTAGGGAGGATTTCTGCTTGCTGCCTCTACTTTTAGTGCTAATCAGCCATTTCCGGCTGCAAGGATGTATTGATCGGATAACGCGGGATGATAGGCAGAGGTGGGAAAGAGAAAACCGAGCAAGTACAGAAGAGCATTACCTCCTTTAGATACTGCAGCTGTCAGCTTGGAGAAGAGGCAGACTGCATCCCATACAGAGCAACTTGCCAGTATACAAACATTAGGATGCTGATATGACCTCCAGTGGGGGTTCAAGAGAACACCTCAAGGGGAAGCAAGCTCTGGGAGAAAAGGCAGTATTGTAAGTATATAACAAGAGCCTGCTGGGTTAGGCCAATGGCTCATGCAGTCCAGCGTCCTGTTTTCACAGTGATCAACTAGATGCCTGTGAGAAACCCACACAAAACCCAAGCACAAGAGCCTTCTCCCCTCCTGAAGCTTCCAGCAACTAGTATTCAGAAGCATTACTGCAGGCATCCCCAAACTTGACCCTCCAGATGTTTCAGGACTACAACTCCCATCATCCCTAGATAACAGGACCAGTCATCAGGGATGTTGGGAATTGTAGTCCCAAAACATCTGGAGGGCTGAGTTTGGGGGTGCCTGCATTACTGCATCCAACTATAGAGTATAGCCATTATGGCTAGTAGCCATCAACAGCCTTATTATTTGTCTAATCCATTTTTGAGGCTGTCTGAGGCCATCATTGCTTCCTGAGGGATTGAGTTCCATAGTTTAACAATGCACCTTCAGGTTTGTCCAAAGGCAAGGTTGCTTTTGGTCACATGGCGAAACAAAGCATAGTTACCTTAGGAAACTGTTTCATACCATATTCATGATGAAACAAATAGTTATCCATAGAAAATTATACCCCTACCTTTTGAGAAAGGTCCTCTATAAAGCTGCTTACAATCTCTGGTAAAAGTCAGCTACACCTGGCAATCAAATACACAAAATACAATACAGCTGAACAATATAAACCATCATAAAAAGTGAAGTACAAGAATGGACTATAAAACATAATGTGGGCCATAAAACAGTATAAAAAACACAAACCAACAGGAGTGAAAAAGGCAGAAATAAAATAGGCTGATTTGGGGAGGCTTGGGAGAAAAGTTTTCAATGCATGTCAAAACATTGCAACATTGCGGTTTGTTTCACTTCTAAGGGAAGAGGGCAGCACCGGTTGAATGGACTGCACTGCTAACCTGGATTCCCAATGCTGAGTGTCGCTGCTGGTTACCAAGAGGGGAGAGACAAAGAGCAGGAAGGTCTGCAAGGTGCCTGTACAGCCAATCTGATGCTCTTGCTGCCACGCCCACCCACACTGAGCCTCTCTAACCCTTGGTAACCAGCAGCAAAGCTCAAAGTTGGGAAGACGGGCGAGCAACAGTGCTCTGCCTGCACCCCACTCCTGGAAGTGATTTCCACAGACATAGGCTCCATTGGTGCTAATCTTGTCCCAGTTCAAATACTGAATCCACCATGCCAGGGAACTTGTACAATAGCCAGGAGTGTCAGCTTGGCCCCACAACTGTGGGACTTCATGGGGAATTGTGTGGGTGCTTGGGCACCCAGGGCGCTGGCACCTGTGGCAATAGCTGTGTCCCTGGGGCAATAGCTGTGTCCCTGGGGCAATATGCTAACACTATTTTCCAATAGTCCAAATGGGGGAAATGATTTTCCTGTTGATCCTATCCCACAAGTTATCAATCAATTAATCCTTTATTATGTGGCCACAGGCCTGTTAAAAATATTTATTTATTCTTCCAACCATTTCACCAATTGTTCTATATGCTCCTTCATTTCACCAATTGTTCTATATGCTGCTTCTCTGCTCTAAAAGGAACTTCCAAAATGTCCCTCATAAAACCACAAAACCCCCACCTAGTTTTATGAGTGGGTATGCTTCTGAATTCCACCCCACATCATTGTAAAATCATCTCTAGAACCTGGTATTAGAGACAAGGAGGCACCAATGCAAGTTTGGAATCCACTGCAAAAATCCAGTAAACTTCTCACAGAAGCATCTGTCTCTTTCTTCCCAGCTGCCCTTCCATTGAGTTCCCATGCTCTTTCAATCTTTAGGACCTTCTTCAGTCCAGCTCCCTGCACAGCTCCTCTAAAGCAGTGTCTTTTTTTTTTTAATTTATATTTATTGAGGTTTTAACAATAAACTCAACAATAACAATAACAATAACAATAATAATAACAACAAAAACCACTACACACTACACAAATACAAAAAAGAAAAAATACGAAACAAGAAAGAAAGATGAACAATCAAACACGTAAAAGAAAAAAAACTGCATATAAAATTAAACTTTCCAAAATGTCCTTTCATTAACTTGTTCCTTTGACTTCCTCTCGCCTCCCTTTTTGCATTCTACTTTAATTTGTTATTTTAGCAAATCCTTCTGATTTAACATTACCTGCTTTTTCATAATAGTATATTACACACAATCTTAAAAACAGCTTTTGCAAAAGTCAAATTGTTTAATACCAGTCTCTTTCTAAACTTCTTTAATTTTGCCGTATTTCTGTAAATAGTCTTTAAATTTCTTCCAATCTTCTTCCACCTTCTCTTCTCCCTGGTCTCGAATACTGCTGGTCATTTCTGCCATTTCCATGTAGTCGATCATCTTCATCTGCCAATCTTCCCGGGTGGGTAAATCTTGTGTCTTCCAATGTTTTGCAATAAGTATTCTTGCTGCTGTCGTAGCATACATAAAGAAAGTTCTATCCTTCTTTGGCACCAATTGGCCGACCATGCCCAAGAGAAAGGCCTCTGGTTTTTTCAGAAAGGTATACTTAAATACCCTTTTAATTTCATTATAGATCATTTCCCAAAAGGCCTTGATCTTTGGGCATGTCCACCAAAGGTGAAAGAATGTACCTTCAGCCTCTTTACATTTCCAACATTTATTATCAGACAAGTGGTAAATTTTTGCTAGCTTGACTGGTGTCATGTACCATCTGTAAACCATTTTCATAATGTTCTCTCTTAAGGCATTGCATGCCGTAAATTTAATACCAGTGGTCCATAACTGTTCCCAGTCAGCCGCCATAATATTATGTCCAACATCCTGAGCCCACTTAATCATAGCTGATTTCACCATCTCATCTTGAGTATTCCATTTCAACAGCAAGTTATACATTTTTGACAAGTTTTTACTTTTGGAATCTAATAGCTGTGTTTCCAATTTTGATTTTTCCATCTGAAAACCAATTTTTTTATCCAAATTATAAACCTCCATTATTTGATAATAATGGAGCCAATCACGCACCTTGCTCTTTCAGTCGGTGGAAGAAGATTGGAAGAAATTTAAAGACTACTTACAGAAACACTGTAAAATTAATGAATGTTAAAATGATGCTGGAATGGACCTAAGTGGACTTAGTAATAAGATCAGTAAGAGTACGAAAAAATGGTAGGACAATTGGTTAACTTTATACAAGTTGTAAATTCGATGAAAATCAATCTAAATGTTATAATGAAAAAGGGGTAAGGATATGCTGAACTAATGTTATGACTGGGAATACAAAAAAGGGAGGCGTGAGGAGGTCAAAGAAATAAGCGAATGAGAATTTTGAAAAAATGAGGAAATTGAGTTGGTTTTTAATTTTTTCTTTTTTTCTTTTCTTTTTCCCCCTGTTGTTATGTGTTTGAGTGTTTTTTCTTCTTTTTGATGTATTTTCTGTAGTTTTTCTGTTTTTGTATGCATTCTTTTCGGTTATGATTATTCTTTGCTCTATTTGTGAAAACTTTAATAAATATCTATAAATTAAAAAAAACAAAACTCTGTAATTTCAACTTATCTCCTTCCTGTTCTAAAATTTCCCAATACTTCGGCCAATTGGCCTCCATATTGAGTTTTTTCAGAGCTTTCGCTTCCATTGGAGACAGCCACCTTGGGGTTTTGTTTTCCAATAAGTCCTTATATCTTATCCAGACATTGAAGAGGGATTTTCTAACAATATGATTCTTGAATGCTCTGTGTACTTTGACCTTATCATACCACAGATATGCATGCCATCCGAATGCATTATTAAAACCTTCCAAATCCAAAACATCCGTATTTTCAAGAAGTAGCCATTCCCTCAGCCAGCAAAACACAGCTGATTCATAGTACAATTTAAAGTCCGGCAGGGCAAACCCACCCCTTTCTTTAGCATCAGTTAAAATCTTAAATTTTATTCGGGGTTTCTTGCCCTGCCAGACAAATCTTGAAATATCTTTCTGCCACTTCTTGAAACACTCCATCTTATCTATAATCTGCAATGCTTGAAACAGAAATAACATTCTAGGCAATACATTCATCTTTATAACAGCAATTCGGCCCAGCAATGACAATTTCAAGTTCGACCAAACCTCTAAATCCCTTTTCACCTCCGACCAACATTTTTCATAATTGTCTTTGTATAGGTTAACATTCTTTGCTGTCAAATTCACCCCTAGATATTTCACTTTCTTAACCAAAGTTAATCCTGTCTCTCTCTGGAATTTCTCTTTCTGTCTGTTAAATTTTTCTCTAACACCTTAGTTTTCATTTTATTTAGTTTAAAACCAGCTACTATTCCAAACTCTTGAATTAATTCCAGTACTCTTTTTGTACTGGACTCTGGTTCCTGCAGTGTCAATACCAACTCATCTGCATATGCTTTCAATTTATACTGTTTTGCTCCCACCTGAATACCTTTAACCAATTGATCCCTTCTTATTATATTTAACAGGACCTCCAAAACAGATATAAAAAGCAATGGGGAGATTGGGCATCCTTGTCGTGTACCTTTCTCAATTTTAAATTCTTCTGTTACTACATTATTAACAATTAGCTTGGCCTTTTGCTCTGAGTAGATTGCACCTATACCATTCTCAAACCCCTGACCAACCCCCATCCCTTGTAGATTTTTCTTCATAAAACTCCAAGAAATGTTGTCAAAGGCTTTCTCCATGTCCACAAATATAAGAACAGCTTTAGTATTAATGTCCTCTTGTAGTTTCTCCAAAATGTTTATGATGTTCCTTGTATTGTCAGACAAATGTCTGCCCGGGAGAAAGCCCGTCTAAAGCAGTGTCAATGTGAAGTTTTAATCCCAGCCAAATTGAACCCTATCCAGTTTTACTGAAGCTGCGCTATTGACGGACATGTTGTCAAGTCACATTAGTTGAAACAGTTGGTGCCAGTGGTTTTCAATATAAATTCAGTGGCTTCCCCTCACAGAAACATGTGCATCTTCTACCTCCTTGCTCCCAAAACACTAGAAGAACGCTGCACCTGCTGGAGGTCTTGCCCACCAGTCTCTGAGCCAGTGGCGCAACAGAGATGGTTGCTGTGGCAAAAGATTGCAGCTATTCTGAGTGTACCGACACAGAATGCAGCACGATAGGAAAGGATTGAATGCAAGTGTTGTCGCGTTCAGGCTCCAGTTCTCAACAGCCCATGTAAAAGAGGACACAGCAGAATCCCATGCAAGATTGCTCAGATCAAAGTCCCACCATGCTCAATGGAGCTTATTTCCTAATAAGTGTACATATTTAGGAGAGACATTGCCCATTCTTTTGTAATTCAAGAAAATCTTTAATAAAAACTATTTTGCAATGTGGTGCCAAGGGATAATAATGACTCTGCTAGCTTTGCACCTGTGCAAGGCTCCAAAACACCCAGGGGTTTTGGAGTGGGAGGGAAGCAATAGAAGAGGGGAAGAACTGGGAAACAAATGAAAGGTGGTACAAACAAAGCATGACAACTGGGTTCTGTGGACATCCTTTCTTATAACCATCCTCCTAGCTGGTTGCCTTAAGGTAAAGGGTAAAGGGACCCCTGATCATTAAGTCCAATCGTGGCTGACTCTGGGGTTACGGCGCTCATCTCGCTTTATTGGCCAAGGTAGCCGGCGTACAGCTTCCAGGTCATGTGGCCAGCATGACTAAGCCGCTTCTGGCGAACCAGAGCAGTGCACGGAAATGCTGTTTACCTTCCTGCCAGAGCGGTACCTATTTATCTACTTGCACTTTGACATGCTTTCGAACTGCTAGGTTGGCAGGAGCAGGGACCGAGCAATGGGAGCTCACCCCATCGCGGGGATTTGAACCGCCGACCTTCTGATTGACAAGTCCTAGGCTCTGTGGTTTAACCCACAGCGCTTACTTGCTGGCAATTCTGGTTTCTCTGTTTCTTATTTTTCAAATGTTCAGTTCTTCACATAAGTTTAATATTTTATTTTAAGGGGGGGAAATCACCAGATTTTAGTGTGAATTTCCCCTAATATACACATGTTTGTATGCAAACTTGCCTGATATGCAGATTTCTGCAAAGCAAATTTCCCTAACTTAATGCATTATGTGTGTTATCCTCATTAATGCATGCATTTCAGTGCAAATTTTATGCTAGTATATACATTTTAAACACATAGGCTAGGGAGCTGCAGTGCAAAATTTGTAGAGGTGTGGGTTTTGAATAATGGCTTTGTTTTGGTTCAGAAAGTGTGAATTAGGTGGCTTCACCTTGAAATATGAACTGAATCAAATTTCTCCTCCATCCCAAGCTTTATTCATCAGTGTTCCTAAAATGAAGGCAATATATTGAAAGCCAAACAGTGGCTTCTCTTGTATTTAAATGTGAATTCTCTGCTAGGGACACATATACTGTTGAAGTATAAAGCTGTCCTAAACAGCATTTAATTATTATAGTGGTGCTGCAGAGCAGTAAAGCAAGGAACTTTGCAGAGTAGAATTTAATGTTTGCCTACTGTTTAGCAGAAGGCTGGCATGGGGGGTGAAAGGCTGTTTCCTAATTCATGGAGTCATATATAGCAATTATACAAGACAGCAAAGGCTCCTTTAGCAAAATGACCAATTTTGGCCAAAGCCCCAGCCAGTGTCAAGCAATGTCACTCCATCATATGCAATGGAACCACTTTAGTTACAGAAACAGGAAAACTCAAGCATAAAAAACCCCAGCAGTTAGAGGGACCAGAATTTCAGAGAAAGTTTTCTATAGGATCTCAAATAGTGGTCTTCTTTTACTACATTTTTGAAATGAACCCCTAATGTTCAACAGAGCCCCTCTGTATACATCAATTAGAAACAAGACCTATGTTCTCCTGGTATGCCCAGGTGTAGCTGTTTGACAAAATACAGTCTGCCTTACTTGGCAATTAACTCTTGTCACTTGGCTAGTTATAATGAGTTTGGAAAATATGCTGATGTGATTTGTGCATTGTAGGGAAATTCACGTCAAAGTTAATATTGTTTCATCTACTGTTGCTATTGTAACATGCAAATTGGAGAGGCGTCTCTATCTCTAGGTTTCGATGCAGTCTGCAGCAGCTGGATACAATGGCAGCAACTACTGTCCGGTTTGCACGTTACCTTTTCTGCCATGGCTCAGTGGTAGAGCACATGTAGATAGTCCCAGGATCAGTTCCTAACATCTCAAGGCAGGACTGATACTGAGAGAGATGCCTATGAAAAGCATAATTGCCTACAAACATGTATATTAGAAGAAAGGGACACTAAAATGCTAGTGGGGGAGGTGTTTTTAGGACTTTATATGAAAAAATCTGGAAACTGATGTAGAAATGTGGCCAACTGAAGTGAAAGTTAGAAAAACAGGAAACCAAGAGAAACTGAACTTGAAATATTTATCTATCCCTAGGTGCAGTGTGTGCGTGTGTGTGTTCGTTCCCTGTAACATATGCTGGAGGGTGTGGAACATTTTCAGAAGGATACAGCTGTCTGCATAAATAGGAATTCAGGTTTCCATCAGCAGCCTAGGGATTCAATACTTGGGTCAACTCCTGATATGTTTTGAGAGAGGGTAGAAAGGTAAAGGGACCTCTGACTGTTAGGTAGTCGTGGATGACTCTGGGGTTGCGGCACTCATCTCACTTTACTGGCCGAGGGAGCCGGCATACAGGTCATGTGGCCAGCAGGACTAAGCCGCTTCTGGTGAACCAGAGCTGTGCACGGAAATGCCATTTACCATTTCTGCTGGAGCAGTACATATTTATCTACTTGCACTTTGACGTGCTTTCGAACTGCTAGGTTGGCAGGAGCAGGGACAGAGCAACGGGAGCTCACCCCGTCGCGGAGATTCAAACCGCCGACCTTCTGATCAGCAAGCCCAAGAGGCTCAGTGGTTTAGACCACAGCACCACCCGCGTCCCTTTGAGGAAGGGTAAATGGATTTAAAACAAGACAGGACTCCTGCAGCTTTAATGCTTGTGTAGGAAGAGGGAATTTCAATAGGTGAAAGTCTCATTCACCACAGATATTAAACCTGCAGGCCCCCTGTTCTCTTTTCCACCTGGCCACCCTATTGTGGGGGGGGGGGAGCAGAGCAGAGCAGAGCCTTTCATGTGTACAAACTAGCCAACTAGGATGGTGGTGTCTTTAAACTCTGACACTTCCAGTTCTTTGTCTGCAAAAAAGAGATCAAAGTTTTATGCTATTCACTTGCCTTGTAAGTGCTGAGGACTAATCAGCACAATCAGCATGGTAAAGTGCTTTGGAGGCTAATGGAGCCTTGTAAGCATTTTGTATTAATATTTATTACTCTTGATTAAGATGGGAACCAAATTGAGTTTCTCATCAATGACCCTTACAGCATACTCTGGGCAAATATTTTCCCTCCCTCCTCTCTCTGCAGCGGTCCAGGTTTTTGGGACTTGTCAGTGATACCACCTACATGAGAAATTCTCATTCGTAGGGGAACAATCAATTTCCAGGTCAGTAACCATATATGAAATTGGAACACTTTGTAATTTTCACTGAGTGAACTGTTTGTTCCAGTAGGAGAAAGCTGGGTTAGTCTGCTCCAGTGAGGGCAGGGAAGTGCATGTCTGCAGGGATGCTTTTAAACACGTCCTCTGAAGAGAACAGCCAAAGGATCTTCACCTAGCCTGACATTTCAAGCTGGGCAAAGGGAGACAGTCAAAATGGGACTCCTTGCTTCAGATAAGAGTCCTCTGCAGAGCCACACACAACTGCTAAGGAAGTGTTTTGATCATCATTAGCACTGCTGCATTTAAGAAGCTGACCAAAAACGTTAAAGGATGCATGGTTGCAAAAAGGAAGACAGAATTATTAGCCAAACCGGAAATTATTTGACTCTTCAACTATGGGATTCCAGACTGTCCCATGTAGCTAAATGGGGGTGGGGAACCAGTGGCCCTCCATGTGTTGCAGGAGTTGTTGTCGTTGTTTAGTCGTTTAGTCGTGTCCGACTCTTCGTGACCCCATGGACCAGAGCACGCCAGGCACGCCTTTCTTTCTCTGCCTCCCGCAGTTTGGTCAGACTCATGCTGGTAGCTTCGAGAACAGTATCCAACCATCTGTTCCTCTGTCATCCGCTTCTCCTTGTGCCCTCCATCTTTCCCAGCTTCAGGGTCTTTTCCAGGGAGTCTTCTTTTCTCATGAGGTGGCCAAAGTATTGGAGCCTCAGCTTCAGGATCTGTCCTTCTTGTGAGCACTCAGGGCTTTCCTTAAGAATGGATAGGTTTGATCTTCTTGCAGTCTATGGGACTCTCAAGAGTCTCCTCCAGCACCATAATTCAAAAGCATCAATTCTTCAGCGATCAGCCTTCTTTATGGTCCAGCTCTCACTTCCATACATCACTACTGGGAAAACCATAGCTTTAACTATACGGACCTTTGTTGGCAAGGTTGCAGGAGTAGTGAGAAGCAAACATTTCTCTCCCCCCCCCCCCTACAATGCTGTATTATGACACTAGGTCTGGGATATTGTGGAAGATGCAAAATGGATGCCGGGCTGCCAAGATAGTTGCTGCTGTTGGCGTTTACAGCAGCAGCAAAACAAAAACCACAACTGTAGGTAAAAAGAAAGAAGACGAGCTACCGAGCTACTGCTTCATGGTGAGCTCTGCCCTTGAGAATGTATTGGAGAACTTCTCCTTCCCCCAGAGAAATTTGGTGAAATGCAGATGCATCCCATTTCTAGATAATGTCAAGAAGCCATTTCACAGCTCCAGACTTTTTCACTCCCCTCTATAGCCATGCCTGGTTACTGGGAAGCAAGAGTTGTGGTGCAAGGTGGAAAGAACTGGTTAAAGCTTGCAGTGGTCTGTGCTGGATGGCTGTCCTGGTTGCCCCAGGAGTTAAATTTAGACCAGTTGTACTCCAAATGCTGAGCCTGTGCAGCTTTTTCTAAATCCATATTTACATATACATTTAAATACTTAATCACAAGATATGTATTTAAATATGTATTATATATCCATGTATGCATTTTAAATGCATTTTATCCTAAAATAGAGATCACTTCTTGAGCCAAGAACTGCACTGTAAAATTCCAAAAAGTGCGAAATCTGGATGGCAATGTCATAATTCATGAACTAGCCCAGGAGATTTAGTTCACTATAAAATACAGACCAAATGAAATTCTCTTCTATTCCTAGTTTCACCTTATCCAAAATGCTCCTGAGAAGTTCCCAGGGCCCTGCAATATCACCAGACACTTCTGAAGTGAGCTGTAGCTTTGTGGGGGAAAACAAATCATTGGCAAACAATAATGAAAAGGCATCAGATGCACGTCTGGCAGAGATCAGCACAGCGGGCAGTAGGATTGCTTCACGCTGGGCTCTTCCACTTCAGAAGCCCTTTGGCTAATCAATAGGGTTTGGTGCTAAGGAGAATTTTAATTATTCTAGGAGTGATGCATAGAAGTCTCCTTGCACTGGGGAACTGTTTTTCTGTAGATAATAGATAACATGTTCCCCTCCCCACCCTGCAAAAAACCGTGAGGATCAGGTCAAGTTGACTGTGACTCACAAAAAGCCTGTATTAAATGGAACAATTGCTTTTGTCCCAGTAACCACTATCCTCTGCACAGCCCAGCTTCTGGATAGAAGTCATGGTACCTAGCCACGGCCTCCACATTTTATGGGAATCTAGTTCAATGCAGTTATGTGCCAAGACCAGTATTTGGTTTGGGGACTTGTTCAAGCATGGGCTTCAGCACCCCACATGTTCTCCAAAAATGGGCTCTCTTGACATTTGTGGGGAAATTGTGACCTTTCAGATAGGCTTTGGCTTTTGACTTGCCTTTCATTTTAGTTTTGATGCTTCCACAGGTATGTAAGCATCAACAATTACTTTGTGGCATTTTTAAATATGTCCTATTGCCCAACTGTGCTGAGCTCCTAATACAGTGGTACCTCGGGTTACATACACTTCAGGTTACATACGCTTCAGGTTACAAACGCTTCAGGTTACAAACTCCACTCACCCAGAAATAGTACCTCGGGTTAAGAACTTTGCTTCAGGATGCGGCGGCGCAGTGGGAGGCCCCATTAGCTAAAGTGGTGCTTCAGGTTAAGAACAGTTTCAGGTTAAGAACAGACCTCCGGAACGAATCAAGTATTTAACCCAAGGTACCACTGTACACAAATATTTGGGTGTTTACATGAGATTTGAGGGTCAAATGTGACGAGTGGCTAAGAGATCCATAACTGGATCTCCCATGGGTACTGCTATTTGTTATTGTTTAAAGCAGCTGGGGCGGTGCGCAAATAAAGTCAGGGAAGAAGGCAACTCTGGTGGTTGGTATTTAAGCTTCTCCCCTGCACTTTTTTTCCTGATCTAATTCACACATTTTCCAAACCACCTATCTGCACCCTGTGGAAAACTTACTGGTTTTTGTATGATGCCTTTCTATTTTCTCCTGTGGAACACCAGTTTTTGGGGAGGGAGGCAATTTAGATTGGTAAAATTGTCTGGTGGAAAGGGTCAAATAAACACCCAGTTTTTCACCATCGCTGCCTTTTTCAATGTACATACTTGTTAATTGATTTGAACTTAAAAAAAGAAAAAGAAAAAAAGAAAGAAAGTCTGGAACCCCTGGCCTACCTGGCAGCAAGTCAGTATGTCAAGTCCAAAGTTCAAAGTCCAGGGGTCCATCTACACAATCAAAGTCCAAAATCTAAAGTCCAAAGATCAGGAAACACAGTCCAGGGCCAATCCAAGTAAGCAGTCCACCAGTCAGGATACAGCCCAAAGCATAGTCCCATAGAGGTCCAGGAGAAGCCAAGGCCCATCAACATGGGCAGTTGAGCAGATACAACACCTCAGCTCTGCTTCCCTTTTGTACTTTTCCTGCTGATTTCAGCATCTGGGCTTGATGAGGCAAGTGACCCTCACCTGCTCCAAGCCTACTCCAGCTGAGGAATCACACCCCTCCTCCCAGAGTTAGCAAGCCCCACCTGGCCAGCTAGAGAACTGGGCTGTGGACTCTTGCCTGCCTCAGACTCCTAGAGCACTTCTCCCATTGCTCCCTATGCCTCAGAGTCTGTTGTGTTGATGGAGACAGGGGTCCCTCTGGTTCTGGTGATGAGTCCTGCTGCTCTGGTTCCTGTGTACTGACCATCATCCCCTCGCCATCCTCCATCACCCAGTGAGTACTTACTTCCCCATTCACAGCTTGCTCCATTGTGTCCCAGTCTCAGCTACACCCCTTGCTGGGATCCTCCTCCTCCTCTCTGTCATCCTGCCAGTTCATAACAGAAAGTGGGGAAACCCTGTCACATATTTCCCAGTCTCTCTACTTTAGACCTGAGGGAGTTAAAAATGTGAGCTTTAATCTGCCTGCACCCAAGTTACTCATCTCTAAAATTGAGTTGGTTTTCCCTTTCCCATACTCTTTGATTTTTGATGACTGTAACTTCTATAGTATATATTTGACCAATACTCTAGATTGGTCTGCAAAGCAATTCATTCTATATGTGCAAGTAGCTTGTCCAGTGTCTTCCCCAGGCTCAAAGTTCCATAGAATTCCGGCTCTATGTACTCACACTTCTAGGCTAGTATTTGGTTAGGGAGGACTAAGCAAGCAAGGCATGAATTGCACAAACAGTGTAGTCATGAAGGCCAGGAAGCAATTCGTAATACAGCAAGGGCCGAATCTACCCCCAGATCAAATCATCTCCACTGTACTGTATTGACTTGGTCTGGGGAGCTATGCCAGTTTACAGCAAAGAAACCACCCGCTCTCCAAAGATGTATTAGTGCTCCTGCTTATCTTTCATTTACAGCCTGAAGCTGCCATGCTTCTTTCCGTTTGCCAAAGGGGTGTTCTTTAAACAACATATAAAGGCTCTAAAAGCAAGAGGAGGAAGCAGACAATTCTCCTGAAATTAAAATGGCCAGAATCTCAGGCTTGGCAGGTTCCCAGCCCAGCTCTGTATTTTCAATGCTTATTTGCAGAAATGCTGCCACAAGAAACTAGCAAAAGCTTCGTTCTATTCAGAGGCATCTGCTGATGGAGCTTTTTGGGAGAGCGGCAAGCCAAGGAAAGGGAGCAAGAGATAAACACTGTGTCATTTAAGATCAAAACTCTTCTTTAAAAAACACAAGATGGCCGTGCATTGCCTGCCTGAGGGCCCCACTTTGGAGAGAGTCTCAACCCAAAACCAGTGCATTAGCCTTGCTGTTTCCCACCTTAAGAAAACCTGTCAAACTCTGGCTAGAAAACATTGCAGGAATCCTTTAAGTTAGCAATGCCTAGGGAGGGGAATAAGGCAAACTTCCTACAGATGAGGCATAGGCCTGAGGCAAAATATATGTTTGATCTCCTGGAAGGAGGGGGAATTAAAGACCTTCTTAAATAGTGTACTCTGCACCAAGCTAAAGGCAAATGGCCTTTCCCTAGGGGAGGGAAAGTGTGTTTGTGAGCCAGGAACTGCTCTAACTATTGCAGTCTTTATTAGGGAATGGTTTTAAGATATCTCTCTTTCATACTTTCTCCAGAATTCTCAGTTTGCCTGCTCCGAAATGTTTTAGGCAGGAATGGGGGACCTGTGGCTCTTCATGTGTTGCTGGACTCCAGTTCCCATCAGCCCCAGCCAACTTGGCCCATGCTCAGGAATGATAGAAGTTGTAGCCAAACACATCCAGAGGCCCATAGATTACCATACCCTTGTTTAGGGGATAACTAGAAAATAACAGGCGCAACAACAATGTAGTGTATTTCTTACATACAGCTTTTGGCAGCTCTAATAAAGTTTAAGGACCCATCACTGTAGCTGATTCCAATCTACTGCTAAGTGTAGTCTAGCTACACTGTATTTATAGCGACTTCAGAAGGTGTGTCTATTTTGGAAAATGTTGCCAAGCTTCATGATTCTTTGGCTTGGAATACGAACCTTGGTAAACTGTAATTAGGAAGAGGTGAGCTGCTGTTTGCTTGGCTCACAAACCATCTCAATCTTTTCTAAGTATTGCTAGTGAGTACAGTATTTAAAATTCAAGTGCTGGGTGGGGGAGTTGCAAGTCCCCACCAGGAAAGCTTGCAAACATTGAGATGCTGTATGTTTAGACATATCTCCTCCCTTTGCATGCAAAGCTATCCTGTTACATTGTGTTAGTGGGAGCGAGACCAGCTCACTGCCTTGCAGGTCTGTTCCATATGCTGAAATGATGGTAGTGTGGTGTAGAGGTTAAGAGCGGTGGACTCGTAATCTGGGGAACCGGGTTCACGTCTCCGCTCCTCCACATGCAGCTGCTGGGTGACCTTGGGCTAGTCACACTTCTCTGAAGTCTCTCTGCCTCAATCACCTCACAGAGTGTTTGTTGTTGGGGAGGAAGGGAAAGGAGATTGTTAGCCGCTTTGAGACTCCTTAAAGGGAGTGAAAGGCGGGATATCAAATCCAAACTACTACTACTACTACTACTACTACTACTACTACTACTATTCTTCTTCTTCTTCTTCTTCTTCTTCTTCTTCTTCTTCTTCACATGCTCAGGACTGCAATTTTCTGTCAGGATCAAGAAGCATGTAATGCAAGACCAATGCCACCAAGTAAGATTGTTTGGGGACTCACAAGCCTATTCCCATCCATAGCAACACTGTGAGAGTTAATCCCTTCGTGATCTGTCAAAAAGTATTGTGGATTCATTGATTTTGTGAAGTCAAGCCACTTGCATAGCTTATTCACTACAGTGATGCACTTGAAATTGAAGGCCTGGCCAATAGCCTATGTGGTAATCCTCCCAAACCCTTGCTTCACATTGCAAAGAGCCAGTGTGGTGTAGTGGTTAAGAGCGGTAGTCTCGTAATCTGGGGAACCGGGTTCACGTCTCCGCTCCTCTACATGCAGTTGCTGGGTGACCTTGGGCTAGTCACACTTCTCTGAAGTCTCTCAGCCCCACTCACCTCACAGAGTGTTTGTTGTGGGGGAGGAAGGGAAAGGAGAATGTTAGCCGCTTTGAGACTCCTTAAAGGGAGTGAAAGGCTGGATATCAAATCCAAACTCTTCTTCTTCTTCTTCAAAGTGACCTGGCTTACCTCCTGGCAGTGCAGCTTCTCTTACTACTGTACAAATGTAACTAAAGAATATGGGTTTGTCAACACGCACACACACCTGACCATCAAGCATAGGTGCCTTCTTTGAGTTAGGAGCTATTAAATGGGCTCACCAGCCACCTACTTCTAGGTACCCTCAACAGCTACCTGACAGGCAGAAATTCAACAGGTGTGGTTTCCCTTCTTCTCTGCACCTTCATGTTGGCAAAATGTTTCCCTGCTCAGTCATACATCTGCTAAAGGCACATGAGCTTTGCTGAGTGGGGCTGATGTAGCACTCCTGTTGTGGTACAGTTCTTGCTGCTCAACATGATAATATGCATGTACCAAAACTGCTCGCAGAGCAACCCTATGAACGTTTACTCAAAAGCAAAACCCACTGTCTCTAATGGCACTTACCCTCTGGTGAGTGTGCTTAGGATTGCCACCTGTGTCCAGTAACAGCAAATACATATTCTGAAGGTCTCGTGCATCTATCAAAAGCAGTCATCATTAGGTGCTGAGTATATTATTATTTTTTGTTGTTGTTCTTTTGATTAATACCTCCATTCATTTGCAACACCCTTCTCTGCCATGTGAATTTCTCATGGTTATATACATAGTATTGGTGGAAAGCGGAAAAGAGAAAAGGGGAGGGTGTTGTTAAGGAAAGAGAATTTGCCAGGGACTTGATCCTTAACTTAGATCAGTGCTAGAGCCCACTGGACCAGCAGTATGTGCGATAATAATAAGTAACATCATGCTTCTTCTGAGCAATGCAAAACAACTTTGCCTCACTGATGAAATATCATAGTAATTTGCACATGCATGTACGTGAACATTCATGTGTACACACAAAGATATAGATTATGAACAGGAGACTGGATTCGTCTACCTGGAGCCCCAACACACATTTTTAGCAATTAGTCCTGGAAAAGAGCATTCTGTTTGGGTATAGCCTAGTTAATGTGGAGTAGAATGAAGTATTCTTCTGGGCTCCCAGCAGGAATGCTCACTCCTTTGATGGAGAGAGAAGAGAGTGAAAGGATTTGTCTGTGTAATAGATGTTTCCCCTGAAGGTCTGCGTCAGATCCCCAGGTGGGGAGCCTGTCTCTAGCTGCTGATATTCAATTCCATGTCACACATAAATAAGGGAGAACAAGCCAGCTCCTATTTTTATAGGCCTTTTATCTTTCACTCTCCCTGTCTCTTATTCTCTCTCTCAGATACACGTCTTTTCCTGCATATTCTGGGCTTTGCAGTACAGCACTAATTAACTTTGCTAATTAGCTCAAGCTTGCACTCACTGACAATAAATATGCAGTGCACTGTGAGTGCAGAGTATTATTAATGAAATGGACACAGACACCTTCACTGGGGAGAAGAAAGCTTAAGGGCTGTGTGTGCGCCAAGCGGCATCGAGAAATATAACGGATGTGGCAATGAATTTATTCTGTGGCTCATAAACCTAGTACATTTCCATCTCCTGAAGTAACAGACACCAGGGAAAGGAGCAAGGTACTATCAGTGTGTATGTGTGAGAGAGCAGATTCAGTAGTGGCCAGGACTCCTGCAGCTTTAATAATTGTATAAAAGGGGAATTTTTGACAAGTACATCTTTCCCAACTGCCTATGACCAGAATTGCACCATCTACATCAGGGGTGGCCAACTCCCAAGAGACTGCCATCTACTCACAGAGTTAAAAACTGGCAGTGATCTACCCCATTTTGGGGGGTTCAGGTCAAAGTTCTTGAGCTTTTTTAGGAGGGAAAGCCCTGCTTTTTGGGGTTCAGGTCAAAGTTCTTGAGCTTTTTTAGGAGAGCCCAAGTTGTTGAGCTTCTTTGGGGGGAGGCACTGATCTACCAGTGATCTACCACAAACGTCCACTGATCTACTGGTAGATCACAAACTACCTGTTGGGCGTGCCTGATTTATATAATGCATTAAAAGTGAAGGAGGTATGTCTTATACAGCACAGACCAAGTCACCCAGCAAACAGGAAAAGAAAATACTTTGTTTTTTTAAACATTTATATACTGCTTCATCATTTGCATTTCTAAGTATCGTGCGCAAAATTAAAAAAAAAAATCTACAGAAAATGAGACAATAAAACAACAAAATTACCATCAATCTGAACACAGCCTTACAATGCCTGCCAGAACGAGAAAGCCTTAGCCATGCACCTGAAGTTCAGCAAGAAGGGTGACTGCCTAATCTCAATAGGGAGGGTGTTCCACAGGTTTGGAACAAATGCATGGAATGCAGTTAGGAGCCATGTGTCTGAGTCATGGGGAGCCACCAACAAAGGCTCCTCCAGATAACTCAGGCTAGGATATAAGGGATCAGGTGATTCTTAAAATTATCTGGACCCATGCTGTTAAGGGCCTCGTAAATGAATGCAAGAACCTTGAACCTGGCACAGTAATGCATGGACAGCTCCCTGGAGGCAACAAATATGATTAGGCTGCAGCTTATCAATCATGTGGGGGAAAGACCATATTTCAGTAGCAGCGGTGCTTTTCTTCTTTAAAAAAAATCTTTAAAGGGACTCTCATTTTCCTACAAATACTGAAATACTGCCCCTCAATGAGGCCAAACTTTGATTCATAAAATGTTTAGGGGTATGCGTACCACTGTGTCCCCCCAGAAAAAGCACTATCAGGGTCCCCGGTTTGCAGGCAGAAGGTCAAAGGTTTTGTTCCTGGCACCTCATAGGAGTGCTGGGAAAGACTCTGTCCTGAATTCCTGGGTATCTGCTGCCAGTTAGTGTAGGCAATACTGACTCAGGTGGACCAACTGACTGATTTGGTATTAGGCATTTTTCTATGTACAGAACAAATAATTCAGGTACTTCGAGGGCTGCAGTATGGGACAAGGCTGGTCTGCCTTTAATTGTTGTGCAGAGAAGGGTAACTTCAGCAAGGGAACCTCACCCTACCCCATTTTTAAACATAAATATTAAAGATACAGGAGCGAGGGAATGCCATACTCAGAAGCAGGAATCTGCACAGATGCACATCTGGATCTATGCATTGCATGCTCATCTGGGTCTCTCTGAACTGGTTGGATATGTCTTTCGGTGTAGATGGGGACACACATCTCTGCCCAGGACCCTTTGGTTGGTGTGCCTGATTAGTTGCACATTACTAGAGTTCAGTCAGAACCAATGTGTCTACTTTGTTCATACATTAATATATGGAAGTTGTATATGTGTCACCCGCATGTAAGTCCTTCAGTTTCCAAATTACAATATGACATTGCCAGTGCTTTTTTGTGAATATACTCACTGGTATAGAGTATCAGCACCTCTTTTTTTTCTGCCCATAGCAGCCATTTTGTGTGGCATTAACACCACTGATATCAAGAGTACGGGCACCTTCTTTCCACACCCAAAAAATTGGACTGTCTTCACCATGAACCACAGAAGGGTGCAGGACCCCACCTGATAGTTAAGAGTGTAAGTTCCTAGGATGAAAACTAGAATTTAAACTTAGCATTTTTACTCTTGATAAAAGCCTTTCCCCCACCGCCTTTGCTCACTGAAAGACTGCTTCTGAAGTTATTTTACATAACATATTGAGGGTGGAATAAACTTGGATTGTTAGAAATAATAAGCAGAAGAATACACAGTTGCTATGTCCCTGACTCAAATCAGTTTCTCAGCCATTGACCTGGGAATACAGCAGCCTATCCTTTATGAATACCAATTACTAGTAACTGTGTTATTCCATCAAAGTTCTAAGAAACTGTGTGCCTTTCACATATCTCTCAGCGCCTGACTAAGGGAAACATGGAGCTATCAAGACTATGAAGTCCATTTCTCTGAACTACTCTAGAGGGATTTTGGACCAGATGATTGGCTGGTGTAAAATCACTGGCCTCAAGGAAACAATGCTGGTTGGTGGCAACAGAAGATATGACCCATTGCTCTCAAAAGCTGAAGCTGTTTTGGCAGTGTGAGGCTGGATGTTCTTCTGTGGCTTTTCAAAACAACTGAAAACCTATGCAAGAGAGTTCCATTAAAAGTAGAAAGGAATAAGATGAAACTTATGGATTATTCAGTGCTTTAACCAACAGAAACGAAAAGGACCAGAGGCATTGCATTTTAAATCTGTCCTGTGGCAGGTTGTTTAGATTATCTAGCTCTAGAACAGGTGTGGGGAATCTTTGGCAGGTCAGATGTTGCTGAACTACAACACCCATTATCCCTGGCCATTGGCCATGTTTGCTGAGGCTGCTGGGAGTTGTAGTTCAGCAATGTATGGAGGGCCAAAGATTCCTCAAACTTGGTATAGAAGAATGAAACATGCTCCTCAGAAAGCTAGAAACATCTGATTTGTTTGGGTCCCTTTGATTTAGAAAGAATTCACTTCTCCATTTGGATTTTGCTAATGTCCTGTGACATAATGAGTGCCATTGGCCCAATTATGTCCAATGTGAGAGAAGAATTGTATGACTGGCTGTGACTCGGGCTGCTTTCGGACATGGGGTTTATTGTGTTCATTTTACTGCTTATAATGCTAGGACTTCTGTCCTTATTTCTAATATTCCTACACTGAAGTACCTGTTGTCTTATGGAACTTTGGTTTTTGATTAATATGCTGCCATGCTGTGCTAAATTTTAAATGGTGAGAAAGAACTGAATGCCAGGATTGTTGTTGTTCAGTCGTTTAGTTGTGTTCGACTCTTTGTGACCCCATGGACCAGAGCACGCCAGGCACTCCTGTTTTCCACTGCCTCCCGCAGTTTGGTCAAACTCATGCTGGTAGCTTCGAGAACACTGTCCAACCATCTCATCCTCTGTCGTCCCCTTCTCCCTGTGCCCTCAATCTTTCCCAACATCAGGGTCTTTTCCAGGGAGTCTTCTCTTCTCATAAGGTGGCCAAAGTATTGGAGCCTCATCTACAGGATCTGTCCTTCCAGTGAGCACTCAGGGCTGATTTCCTTAAGAATGGGTGTTGTTATGTACTGATATGTTCACCCACAACTTAACAGGAATGCCAGGATAGTGACCCAAATTTTATGTTGTGAAATTACAATGCAAAATCTCCAATGTTTTTCTGAGTTACAAAGGTTGCAAATTGTTTCTTTTCTGCAAACAATAAACAGGGAGAATAGCACGAAACTGCCACTAGATTCCACTAGATTTCCAGAAGTAGCTTTAAGTCTAAAAGGTAAAAATTATTAGGTAAAGAAAGAGAAGACGGAACAAAGTGCTGCCTGATTGCAGCCTCAGTTATGGGAACTGGGGTCTCAACCAAGCAGCTGCAAAGTAGAAGGGAAAAGGTATACTGTATTTGAAACAGACAGGTGGTGGGTGTGAGGCTTTGCTACACATTTAATGTCCCCCCACCCAGCACTTCCCCTCTGCAACCACTTCTTCTCACCCACCACCCAAGCTGCTATTTTTTATTTTTTTATTTTTTTACTATTCTTCATGAGGAAAAGCAGCTGGGGAAGGGAACTCCAAGGGAGGGAAGGGTTAAGCACATACCACCATTTTGCGCTGTTCATCAGATTTCCAGGCATGATATGCAAATCCAGCCTGAGAATGGCTTTCCTTATACCATTTGCATTATACAGCTTTATCTTCCCCCTTATCTTCCTGCTCCCCCTGTTACAAAGTCAGATGCAACAGATGTGTGCCTTGTCTTATCCATGTCTGAAAAATGCAACAGCAAAGCCTTTTAATTCCTTAATTAACAGTAACTAATCATTCGGCATTCTCCCCTTCTCTCCCCCCCCACCATTTTTTTTAATGCAAGTGCTTGTTTTTTGTGACAATGCAGAAATAGCCGTGTTGCCAGGCAGAAAATGCAGGAACAGCTTTTTTCCTTCAAAGTGTTTTTCCCCCCTCCCTGCTTTTAGAGGCTGCTGGGGAAGGGAATAAAAGGACTAGTAATAAAAACAAGCCCATCATGTTAACGCTCCAGGGGAGGCTACTGTTTCATTTGTATTAATCTGAATTGGTTGTATTTATTTGCCCCCAAAGTAATAAATGTTCATCTCCATTCCGAAGGCCTGATATTTAATAAGGCATCGTTCACTTCCATAGAGACAGCCTGTTTCTTTCATTGGAATGCATAGCCTGACCACACTTAATTTCTCCAAATCTGGCTCTTTATAAGTAGGGACAGGAATGGAATTGGAGACAGAAGATCAAAGAGCAGGGCCTTTCTGGGGGGTCTGGTTAAGACATGAATATCCAACACTTGATGGCTGGCTGGCTGCTGTATATGTGAATCGACTCCACTGACAAATCATTGCTTTTGAGGTGATGTTACGTAATACAGAAGTTCCTTCTGTGGTGTTTTATCTGTGATGGCCCCATTTGTGCATTGAAAAAAGCAATTCCTTGAAATTGCAGTTAACCACTGATGAATATAGGGACACGGATGGCACTGTGGGTTAAACCACAGAGCCTAGGACTTGCCAATCAGAAGGTTGGCGGTTCGAATCCCCGCGACGGGATGAGCTCCCATTGCTCGGTCCCTGCTCCTGCCAACCTAGCAGTTCGAAAGCACGTCAAAGTACAAGTAGATAAATAGGTACTACTCCTGCGGGAAGGTAAACGGCGTTTCCGTGTGCTGCTCCGGTTCGCTAGAAGCGGCTTAGTCATGCTGGCCACATGACCTGGAAGCTGTACGCTGGCTCCCTCGGCCAGTAAAGTGAGATGAGCACAGCAACCCCAGAGTCAGCCATGACTGGACCTAATGGTCAGGGGTCCCCTTACCTTTACCTTACTGATGAATATGCATGCCTAACCTAGTGGTGGCAAGGAATGAACTTTTGGTACCTCCAGTCCTTCCAGTAGACAGGATGCTCCAGCCCAGTCTGACCTGATGGACAACAGGGTGGGGCGACAGCAGATCACATCAACTAGATGGTTGGCCTGCTGCTTTTAGAAGAGGCAGATATGTCCCAATGTTATTATTATTTGGTATTCAAGCCAATATTTTCCACAGGATACATACCACATTGCTGGTTGTGTGCTGCGGCATCCAGCTAAGAAGGAAGCTGCCAGAAGGAAGGACTGTAGGTTAGTGGTAGAGCCCTGCCTTGCATGTAGAAGGCCCCAGTTTTAATCCCTCGCATCTCCACATATGTGTGGAAGATACCCGCTGCCTGAGACCCTTGAGAGCCACTGTCAGCCAATATAGATAAAACTGAGCTAGATGGACTAGGAAGGCAGCTTCCTCTGTTTCTATGTCATCTGAATATCCCTTTGGAATATAAGTATACTGACAATCTCCCCCCCCACCCCCATTTTTAACCATTCTAGCCATCAGAGATTATTTCTCATTGCCACAACAGTCAAATTGCAAGTGAAGCTAGAAAATGTTGTCTTGCTCTACAGTTATTGTGCATTACAGGCATTTTACAGCAGCTTTTGCATGCTGCCATTGGTAGAAGAGCTTCTTTGAGCCAGCGTTATCTCTACACAACGTTGCATTGCCAACCCCCAGGCACACTTCCTGCACCTACTGTTAAAACAGCTGCATTTCCTTGACAATGGTTTTCTTTGCCTGAAAGTTCACAGCAGCTCCAAAAGCAGCACTGTGAAATAAGCATTCCACTTACTGAACCAGGGGGGGTTGCCTGTCAAGAAGCTTAATTACGCACACTGGCAAGGCAACACTGCATAAAACCAGAGTTGTTCTGTTAATTCTCCAACCACGAGCAGCATCTATAAGGTGTGATGATAGTAGTACACAACATTTATCATATTTGCTGGTTTAGCGTGCTGTTTCTTTCTTTGTGGGTTGGAGCTCTGAAGAGTGGGATTCACATAGCTATCTCACAGCTTTGCAAAACAGAAGGATGTGTCAAATATGCATGCATAATCTCAGAGGCCTTCGCCAGCCACGCACACAAAGCAGCATACAAGGTCTGCTCCACAATACACACATGGACCATATTACTCACATAGTTTCACCGTGATAAATTCAACTCATTCCTAGAAATACCACGTCCTTACACAACTGCAAAAAGAACATTCTAAGAAGGCTGTAGGCTGGGATGTGGAAAGGATTTGTGATAGTCAGATTACTGGTATATTGTTAGACTAGCAGATAAAGAATAGCTAGGGTTGCCATATCCCCAGGGAAACCAGGACATGTCCTCTTTTGGGGAGCCAACATGCCAATCTGGCCAAATTTTTATATTTTAAAAGAAATGTCTGGGTTTTTCGGGTTTGGTCTCAGGCTCAGGCTGCTCTGCACACCACAACTGTTGCCAGCCCAAGCTTGGGCAAGAGGCTCACAACCCTCAATAATAACCCTCAAGCAATAATAAAAACAAGTTGAATGATTACAACTTAAAACAAAATTAAAATACAACATTAAAATATTGAAACATTAAAATATTAAAATGCCTCATTAAAATGCCGCATCGCAGGAGGAGAATGAAAAGAAAAAAGAGAGGGAGGGAATCAAATTGGCTCCAAGCCAAAGGCCAGGCAGAACAACTCTGTCTTACAGGCCCTGCGGAAAGAAATCAGATCCTGCAGGGCCCTGGTCTCATGAGGCAGAGCGTTCCACCAAGCCGGAGCCAGAGTTGAAAAGGCCCTGGCTCTGGTTGAAGCCAATCTAACTTCCTTAGGGCCCGGGACCACTAGGGTGTAGCTATTTATGGACCTTGAGGCTCTCCGTGGGGCATACCGGGAGAGGCGGTCCCGTAGGTACGAGGGTCCTAGGCTGTGAAGGGCTTTAAAGGTCATCATCTTCCATGAACTGGTGTAATCCTGTTTTAAAGCCATCCAAGTTGGTGGCCATTGCTACCTCTCATGGGAGTGAATTCCAAGTTTAGTAGGTGCTGTGTGAAGAAGTACTTTCTTTTGTCTGTTCTGAATCTTCCAATATTCAGCTTCACGGAATGCTCTGAAGTTCTAGTATTATGAGAGCGCATGGACTCTCACTATGACATTTCTTGTGCTCCTGGGTGCTTCTAGATTGCACCCAATGTGCAGTGTTCTGTGCTCTCTTGTCTTTGTAGAAGAAGAGCACAGATCAAAGAATAGTTTGCTGTGTTATTTTAGTTATGCCCAAGACAAGTACCTGACAGCACAAACAAGTAGGTGCAGAACAGCTTATTGTCAGCCAGACACCTGATTCTGCGAAGGCTGTACTGCAACCAAAGCTGCATCTTCACTTACTATTAATAAACCTCCAATCTAGCAAAGCGTTTGGGTAGCGTTTGGCATGATGTATCACATGCTCAAGGGTTTAGTTGATAAAACAGTGCTGTTGGGTGTGTGTGACACATTACTTTTGCCAAAGATTCCTTGCACTACCAGTGTCTTTTCTTATTATACCTCTGGGAGGTAGCAGTAGGCTCAGTCCCAGCCCAGCAGGAACAACTTCCACTGGTGATTAAACCCACAGCTACTTGCTCCATCACTCTAGGTTTCTCTGACTAGCACTGACAAGATCTGGCCCCGCTTAGTGTGAGAAATGTGCTGTGTATCAAAGAGGCGTGCAATAGCCTTAAGCCAATTGCCAGTTTGATCTTGGGACTGAGCTCACTTGCTAACTTTCACTGTAGGTGTTGAGACCGTCAGACATTGTCCCTTCAGTTTGCATTTTATCTCTCCCCCTTCTTCGGCAAAGAAGCAAGCCCCAAACTTGGAACAATTGATGGAATAGCTAATATAAAAGCTGCTGGGTTTCTTTGGCTGGTGAGGACCCCATTACATCTTGTACAGTTGATTGCTTTATATCCTGCAACACCACATGACCCACTTGCCAGGGAGAGTATCTGTCAACATCTCTGTATTCCTTTGTATCTAGAGTACATGAAGCTCAAAGTCCCATAGCTCCAATCCCACTTTCATCTCCAGCAGTCAAAGCAAACAAGACAATATGCCTTACTGGGCCAAAATTAACTGCAAGTTTAGAGAGATTGTTTTGATTTAAAAAATAATAATATCAGCAGTGCTTTTTTTCAGCTAGAGTGTGCTGTAGCACAGTTCCAGCACCTCTCAGCTGGGCACCATGATGGGCTGGAACTCCCCCTGTCCACTTCTTGCCTCTATGTACTTCTTAGAATTCAAAAATGAACATTTAAAGTCAAAATGGAAGCTGACCAGTGTCTGTGAGTCTACACTTTTTAAAAAAGATCTATGAATCCATCTAGCTCTTAGCCACTCCTAGGTGTGATTAGTCAAACTATGGGGTGGGGCCAATTCATATTTGTTTTCCTTCGAACCCTGCAGGGTTGGCCAGAGCCCTGGACCCTCGGCACTTTGGCGTGCCCTGCTGACAAGGGTCACAGCACTGGAACGGAAGGCGCTCTGCTGCTAATTTAGCAGGGCCGTACCAGAGCACCTTCTGGTCTGGCGCTCCAGTGCTTACTCACACCAGAGTGAGCTTCTTTTGGTCTGGAGCACCAGAGCGCTCTGAAAACTGGGACATTCTAGGATGCAAACCGAAGCTGGGATTGGCTTCTGTGTTTATGGATGTCCCATTTAAAGCAGGACAATTGGGAGGGGGTGCTTTCCTTATTTCTATAATGTGAATGCAGGCAAGCCCTAGATTAGCTAAAATCTAGATCTGATTACAGAATGGTTCACTTCTGCTTTCTGTCCCACATTAGCAACATTCTTCTGTACCCACAAACATCACATGAGACACTCAAAGCAGCTTGAGTTGCTATGCTGCATGTGGAAAGTAAACCACCTAAGGCCTATGTCCAGTATGTCCTGTGAGAATGAAGGAAGAATTGTCTGCCTGTATAGTGAGATGTTCCATGTCAATTTAACCCAATTTCACAACCCAGACGAAATCTCTCTGGGCTCACACAAGTGAAATCAAGTGTCTCTTTCTGTTGCCTTCTTAACTCTGCTCCCCAGAAGACAAATATTATTATTCAGAGATTAAAGTTTTAACATGCAGGCGTTTACTTAAGTTTTAAATTCACATTTGCACTTCATTTGAATTCATTTTGCTGTATAGATGAGTCCCAGGGCCTCTACCTTCTTTGCTGAGAAATCCTCAGGGCTGCTTGAAATTAGCTACTGCTATTCCCCCTGAAGGCTGACAGGACAAATTGTGGCAAACTGCTCTTTCAGAAAACTTAACCCCCCAAATGAGACATGAGAGAGCATGCAACATCAGGTAGCTGGGCTTTTAAAATATATACGGCAGCTTCCACCCCACACAAAATATGACCAGGGCCAGCCCGGGATATTTTGCTATTTGAGACAAATAATAAGATCCCCCCCCACCTCCATTCCACATACAAAAGCTGACTAGACTGGCAGCTGAACACTAGCAATGAGATAATGTCCTGCAGGCACCAGCAGGCAGCAGGCTAGTTTAGTGAGTGCAGGACATGCAAACACATTTCTGTCCTGCAACAGAGTAGAATGCCGCCTGAGGTGCTTGCCACACTCTGCCTGATGGTAGGGACAACCCTCAATATGGCTCATGCATGCAAGCCCCTAAATCACACTCAATTATGGAAAGGTGACAGATATTGAAAATATATGAATAGGCAATAAGATAGTATATATATGAAATAGTGGCCTGTGGGGTGGGGGCCACAGAGCTGCCTTCTCAACATCAGTGTTGCTGCAGCTTACCTGGATGGGTCTGGGATGCTAATGAGGTTAGAATAGCATGAGTGCACAGGTGGGAGTGTTGGGCTGGCTCTGACCGTGCAGCTGCTCAGCCTGACTTCACTGGTACCCTGCCCAGCCGCAGCCTCTTGCTCAGCATGGACACTGAAGAAACATGACAATGGAGCAGCAGTGGGGAACCTTGGAACCAGGGGGGAAAGGCAGCCATCCAAGTCTATTTACCTGTTCCCCTTCCCAGACCACCTACCATCCTCTCTTCCCAGTCCAGCCCCTTCACCAGCCCTGTTTTGCACCATCCTCGGGTGATTTTGCCTGGCTGGAATGTGTCCTTGAACTCTCCTAGTGCATTTTGCTTGCCTGGGTAGAGGATAGAGAGGGTTGTGTGGATGTGTGTAGGAACCAGCCTCCTGTACAAAGTTAAAATTGCCCGTAAGCCAGGATTATCTAAAGTGATGGAGCATCCAGCTGGCACCATGAAAGCAATACAAAGTTATCTGGAGAAGGAAAAGGGCAATGGCAAGTGAGGAAGATGAAGAAGATGAAGGTGACAAAAGGAAGCAAAGGAAACTGACATCAACTCCACTCAGCAAAGGAAGGGAGCTTTGGAGAACAAAGAAGAAAATTGAAAATATCACACTCCTCAAATCTCCTTAGATACAGAAGGGAAACCTGAGGCCGGGGCAGGTGATACATTTGCACTTTAGCCCCTATGTGTGAGAAAGAGGTGGAAATGAATGTCAACCTAATGAAGGGAGATGCATCTTACAGACTGTCTCTGCCTACCCCGCACTTACCTGGTGTACCTGCCCTGCATACAACTCTAATAATTCATCCCACTTGTTTCCTTTCAGCAGATTTGTTAGTGTCATTGAATATAGAGTATGGATGGGTCTTTTTTTTAAAAAAAACAGTGTAGGTGACATTTGACAAGCATAGCAAGCAGTCATGTCATTGCACAGCATGGTACACATGCACAGATTCGATGCATTTAAAATTGCAAGAGGAGGGAGAAAGAGGGACTGATGCTTAGCTGATTTTTACTGACCTAGATTTGTAAACTTCACTGGAGCTGAGCCGATAGACACCAGCTTTGGCTGTGGAAGCTGGACTTCACCGGAGTGGCCCCATAATGTATACAGATTCAGAATTCAAGCCTGAATCTGGATTCAAAAAGCCACTGTTCAAAATGTGCACAATCAGTTCTTCCAGCAAGTTTTGATGCATAGTTTTAAAAACAATTGGCAATTCACTACATAATGTAGTGTCAAATTCTTGGAAATAAAATATGTCATTACTTAAAAACAAACAAAAAAACCAACACATTTGCATTCCACCTTTCTTCCAAGGATAGGCAGCACACCCAGGGCTATCCCCTTTATGCTCATAACAGCCCTGTGGTGTAGCTTAGGCTGAAATAGAGCAACATGTGCAAGGGCACTTTCTTAATGTCATGGAGTGGGGAGTTGAACAAGGTCTCTCAAGAAGTCCCCAGTCAATCCAGAAGTCCGTCCGCTACTTCACACTGGAATTATTGCTCTGAACATGCACCATCATGTTCTCAGCACACTAAAAACTTGGATTGCTGCAAAATTCTCGCAGATAACAAGGATATGAATGCTCCTGTACATTTCACACATCAGGAAGTGCTGGGCACTTGGCAAGATCTGCCCAGGTCTGCATGATAATTATATTCCATAGCATATGAGCAAAAGTGAAAGCAGAAAAATCCCACCCTTGTATGTGATACTGACATCTAGTTCCTTATTCAAACTCCAAATCCACATGCCAAAAGAAATAAAATCAAAATCTCTGCTCAGACTCGCCACCAAAAAAGAAGTAGTAAACAAATTAGAAATTTGTAGAAAGATACTTTTAGATGGGGGGGGGACCCAGAATCAAGCAGACAGCAGCAATCCAGCAACATCAACACATCAGCTGGCTCTGACTTTGTTCCTTCAGCTGATGGCATGGGGCTGTCAGGTACTGTCAGAGTAATTATAGAAGATTGCTACAGGATAAACATCAATGTATTTTGAAGAGTAATTGTGCTGCAGCCTCGGGATCCTTTCTGCATGTCAGGCAGCAGGCACCAATTTTAGCTCTTTGCTTTCTGACAAACTCAGGAATTGCAAACCCATTTCATCCATTTTTCTTGCTTCTCCTTCCTCAGGTCATTCTTTCTTTGGGAAATCAGCTCCTAAGCAACATTACCCAAGAAGACATTGGCATTTCCCAGAGAGTTGGTATTAGAATGAGACTAGAATCGAAGGAAAAACTCTGCAGGTTGAAGATTTGAAGAATTTAAAAATAGGCTCATTACAATAATATTGTTGTTCCATTTCCCTGCATCTCTGCACTTCATGCTGCTATTAAGCATAGCTTTTGTTTATGTACAAGCTTTTCTTTATCTGAAGTGAACAATTTATTGTCATTGTTTGCCTTCATTACAGTAAGTATGTCTCTGAAAGTCATAGGGCAAAGTTCTGCTCAGTGTCATTGCAAAAGGCCACCTCCATCTAGTTCAGTCTGCTAAAAATGGATATCTGAGTCATTTCTCTGTGGAAACACAATGGTGGCTCAATATGCCATACAGGAAGTAATTAAATATGATACGCCCCATGTACCATATGACTTGGAAGGCAATTCCAATTAGCTGTGTAGCTCACTGGTAGAGCACTTGCTTTTCAGTTCAATCCCTGGCTTCTCCAGTCAAAAGGATGTTGGGTAGCAGAGCTCAAAAGGGACTGCTGCCTAAGACTTTGGAGATCCACAGCCTCTCAGAGTAGACAATCCTATTCTGGTTATATGGATCAATGATCTGATTCAGTATAAGCTCTTTATGTTTATATTTGTAAATACTATTCTATGTGTAGGGACACAGGTGGCACTGTGGGTTAAACCACAGAGCCTAGAGCTTGCCGATCGGAAGGTTGGCGGTTCGAATCCCTGCGACGGGGTGAGCTCCCGTAGCTCGGTCCCTGTTCCTGCCAACCTAGCAGTTCGAAAGCACGAAGTGCAAGTAGATAAATAGGTACCACTCCAGCGAGAAGGTAAACGGCGTTTCCGTGTGCTGCTCTGGCTCACCAGAAGCGGCTTAGTCATGCTGGCCACATGACCCGGAAGCTGTACGCCGGCTCCCTCGGCCAATAAAGTGAGATGAGCGCCGCAACCCCAGAGTTGTCCGCGGCTGGCCCTAATGGTCAGGGGTCCCTTTACCTTTATACTATGTGTAAGTACATAGCTTAATACCAAATTTATTGGGATCAGCTAACAGTCATAGAATAGTAAGCTGGCCTCATCTTTCCTCTACATTAATACTGTTGCATGCTTCTCCAGTCTCCAAGTGGTGTGAGATTCCAGGCACTTACTCCTGAGGAAGCTGACTTGACTTCAAAACCTACATTTACTAATTTCAGAAATTATGGGGAGAACCTGGCACCCGGGAATTTTAGGGGATCCTTGCCCCCTGCAAACCCCTAACACTACCAATTATTTCACTTGCCACGGGAGTAGGGCCCATCAATTACCCTAGTGCTCTGACAGTTGCCATCACCATTCTGGTTCTTAAAGAGCATTCCCTTGCATTCCCTTTCTGCTCTGCTACTTACTGCTTCCAGTGTACCTAAAGCTTCTGCTACCTGGTAGCAGAACCGATCAGTGGTGGGAGTGAGCCCCTTTGCAGCTGATGGTGTCCTAATGATGTCGGATGATGTCACCTGTCAAAGTTGGTCCACAAAGTTGGCCCTGCTTGAAGGAAAATTTTGAAGTTCCTTGTATCCCTCTACTCAACTTCTCAAATGTAGTAAAGGGTGCACTGGGGTTCCCATGATATCCCTGCTCCCTCCTGGAAGTAATGACTAGTCATAAAATGGAGGGAAGGGGTAGCTAGTGATCCACAATGCCTTTCACTCCAATGGATAGAGGGTGGTAATGTATCCAGCTTCATTTTGAAAGCACAATCTGTCATGATGACACAGTAATGTGTGCTGGCACACAAACTGGAAATCCCTGCTCTCTAGTTTCCCACATCTCTGGTCTTTCTGCCTGTTTCTTATGTATACATGAGCTCTCAACATGATTTCTTTTTTTCATTCTTCCTTTCCTTTTGTTCCCAGGATCAATGCCAACTTATTTAACATTGCAAACACCCAACACATAGCAACTAGGATAAACTGTTAACTCATTTCTGCAAATTTGCCTAAATTGTGCAGAATTGGGATTTTTCTCCTTGCAAAAATGGGGGTATATGGTTCGGCTCCACATGTATGCAAACAAATTGACCCACAGTGCCATCCAGCCTGAAAGGGACTCTTTGTTCGTATATTGACAGATCTTAACATTTTGAGAGCTGTATAGCCAGAAAGAACGGCAAAGACTGCCAGAACCCAGCAGCTTCAATGAAGACTCCCTTTTATGTTAATTATAGCCAATGCTTTCAGACTATTAAGCTAAATCAAAACAGGATGCCCTTAATCTGCAATAAGTATGTTCACACACAAACCACCATCAGACAAATTAAAGAGATGAATTACAACTAATTTAGTTATTTGCATTTCAGTTTGTATAAAAACAAGCCTGCAGGCATGTGCTATGGGTTGATTTTCTTTCTTTAAACCAAAACTTGGACCAGGTAGCCTTTCAGATAGAGGACTCCTTCACATGGAGGATTGTTTTCTGGCAGCACTTCCAAAAGAGAACTTCTTAAAGTAGAACACAAACCCACCCTATTAGTGAACTTTAAAGTCCTTTAAATCTGGACTTTTTACTTTCTTTTTACTAATAGTACCCAAGGCAGAATGAGTAAAGGGAAATGCTGGCTGGCTCAATCAAATGGCTTCATCAGGCTTATAAACCGGCCTGCGCTGACTGACAGAGCAGGGTCGTACTGTCAAGAGTTGCTCTGTGTGAGTCTATCAAGATACTCAGTGAAGTGAAAGACTAATAATCCTAGTTCAAGGCAGTGATTATCGTTAGGTCAAGTACTGTAAAAGAACTGTCCATGCCTCCACCTCTCCTGTGCTTCATCACCCATTCCAATAAGCAGCATGCAGAGGCGGACTCAGAGTCTTATGCTAACTCCGGAGTGACTGGATGCAGATTTTTATTGGGGACCACCTAAATGACAACTTGCCGCAAAAATCTGGCAGATGTCTCCCTCTGGTTAGCCCTGCGTTGTATATGAGGCCAGTTGCATGGATTGTAATGGCTGATGACCTTAATATCACAGGAGCTATTATCACTAAGTACCTGTTAGTACATCAGGCTGTCTCATGGTCCACCTGGGACAGAGGCTGTATCTGGAAACATATAGGCTCATTACAGACAGACTGCAAAGTAAAGCCCCCACCCCTCCTGTATTCTGCATATGGCTTTCAAATCAACATTTCTAGCCTGAACATCAAAATTGGCAGAAAGGTTAGCCAGAGCAGCCTAAGCTCCTAGCTGTGCAGCAATAAAACTACAAGCACATTTGCAAAGCTAAGCAGGTCTGGTATGGTTTTGGCAACCTGGTGCCCTGAGATTTTTTGGACTACATTTCCCATCATCCCTGGCCATTGGATATGCTGGGTGGGGCTGATGGAAATTGTAGTAAAAGGAAACACAAAGCTGATGAAGTCTTATATTTATATATGTGATTTCCAGTCATCAACATGTTGGATGTCCATATCCAGTGGGAAAACAATCACAACACATTCCACACTTTCTGTGGAGAAGAGTAGTTTTAAGTGAGCATGTTGTATCAGGAACTATTTTAATTTTATATATCACACACACACACACACCTTTTCAACTTGGGCACACTTGCTGAGTTGACACATTACACTGGTTTAGGAGAAGACTTAGGAGAAGGAAACGAGGCTGGAACTACAAGTCCCACAATGCACTGAGATTGGCCTGACTGAAAGAATTTTGAAACACATTCCACTGAGCTGGCGTAATTTCTCCCCTTCTCAACAATGCATATTGAAAAGGGTCGTTAACATATGGGACAGAGAGATTTTTTTTGTTTGCTGAGCTGCTGTCCTTTAAACCAAAGTAAAGACAAATATTTCAAAGAGGAAGGATCGGGAATGGGAATGGGAATGGAGAATGGTGAAAAATGACTCCCTGAAAGGAGGGAGATGAATGAAGGTTACGCTGGCAAAGATGTAAGGTGGCATTTTAATGATGCTAATTTCCATGCCTGTCCATTTTTCTCTTACCGACTAAGCACCTTGGTTTGGCTGTGCCGCCTGCCCTTTCGCCCCATCCATTACACCCCACAGTGGCACCAGTGAGACACCAGCACCAATTTACTTGATAAATTCTGCTGCTTGTTATTTGAGGGATCGGACAGGCATCGCGCTTTCGGGAGATTAATTTTTGATTTATGGTCGGCAAACATGATTTATTTGGATCCTTCCCCAGGGCAAAGGCAGGGCTGTAAATATTTTAAATGCTGTTAGCTGGTGACAAGAAACATCGCTGGATGGGAAGCAGGGCAGATGGGAATTTGAAATCATAGCAGCCTTTCCACTAAATTACTTAAAGGCAACTCTGAATATTTGGTAGTCTGTTTAAAGTGGGGAGTAGGGAAAAAGCAGGGAGGGAAAGATGTTAAATTGTTATCTTATTAACTGAGACAACATCTCCTGCTTTCTCAACGGAATCCATTTGCTCCCAGTCCTGCCATTGATTGCACAGCATTAAATCTCCAAGCCTGCTATGTGGCACTTCTGAGGGAATAAAATGTCCCCCAGGGAGAGGAGCAAGGTTACTGTAAAAATGCTCACGAGGGTCTACTTAGAACCACACCATTAACATAACTAGCCATAATAACCTGGCACTTTGGGTGGATTCTGGGCCATCTCTCAACTGTGCTTTCTCTTCACAATTGAAAGTTTATTATTGTAAGAGCCAAGGCTAGCCAACCTGTGGCCCACCAAAAGTTGCTGGGCTACAGCTCATATCATCCCTGACAGCTGGCCAAGATGACTGGAGTTGATGGGAGATGGTGTCCAACATTACGGGACCACCTCTCCTGGTATGATTATCCTCTACCAGGTCCAGGGCCTTCTCAGCGATGGCTCCGACCTGGTGGAATGCTCTGTCCCATGAGACCAGGGCCCTGCAGGATTTAACTTCCTTCCGCAGGGCCTGTAAGACAGAACTATTCCGCCTGGCTTTCAATTTGAACCTGGCCTGATCTTTTGTTCCCCTTCCTTTCCTCCCCTTTGTTCCCCTTTGTTCCCCTTCCTTTCCTCCCCCTCCCCTTTTTGTGAAGATTGCCCACCCTGGGATCCCACAGCTGGTTCTCCCCTGGTCTCCTCGCTGGCCCAAGTGGGACTAAATTAGCCAGCTAGCCCTGGTGATCACCTGATGTTTATTGGATGGATTTTCCCCCTAAATTGATTTTTGATTTTTGATTTTGTTGTTATTTACGTTTTATGTCGTATTTTATGCTGTTTTTTTTTTTTTTTGGTAGCATCAATTAAGTGTTTTTAATTTGTTGTTAACCGCCCTGAGCCTGGTTTCCTGAACCGGGAAGGGCGAGGTATAAATAAAAATTTATTATTATATTATTATTAACATCTGGAATATCGTAAGGTTTAGCCACCTCTGACCTATATTGTCCCATCCTTTCTCCAAAGGGCTCAGGGCAGTGTGCATGCCCCCCACTTTATCCCCACAACAATTCTATGTGAGGTAACTTACTTACCTGCCTCTAGCTCCTCTGATCTTTGCTTGCTGCTCCAGATCGTGATTTCTGCCTGACTGGGACTGTGTACTACTTGCCACTGGTCCTTCCCCCTAACAGTTAGGAGGTGCATGGGACCCCAGAAAACCCTGAGAACTGGGCAGAAAGACAACTTCTGAGGTAGATGGAGATGTCAGTGGGTGGGTGCCAGCTGGAACTCACTGGAACTTGGTTCTGGCACATCTCAGGTGGGTGCCATTACCATTATAAGAGAATAAGGGAGGTGTAAATGGTGAGTTCTGGCACCTCTTTTTTAAGGAAAAAAAGCACTGCTCATGCACCTAAAATAATGTGAGACATGAACCCTCGAATGTGCAATCACTGAATTGCCACTGGAATTATAGCTGACAGCTTGTTGTTAAATATGTGCATGTGGTTTTATGTGCAAGATATGAAAGACTATATGCATATATGTGTTAAGGGGAGTAGGGATTAAAGGATCGTCTTGATGTTGTAGGTTGAAGAAATTTTAATAAAAAATTAAACAGTAAAATCTGAAAACAACAAGCATTGGGGGAATAAGAAGCTGTGTGCAATGGAAATATGCTCATGTAATACTTATGCTTCTTGGAGGGTAAGGAAACACATTTTGAAGTGCAGCCTGCCGCCAGCTCCTTTAGAAGTTACATTTGGCTTTTTCATTATCACAGTCAAACCCCGCCTCCTTGTTCCCACAGTGTAAGACTAGCTTATTCTCCTCAATTGAAAGCTGGAGGGGATGTGAGGACTGAATTATTGGGAAGGTCAGAAGCTTACAACCATGGTCTTTAATGTCTGGTGCAATGCATGCTGTTTGTGGCAGGTGCAGGCTATGGAAAAACAGGTGGTGCAACATATTTTTCCACCAAATTGCAGCTATGAGCTCTTTGCAGGGGATCTGGGAAGCAAGATTTATTCAAGGGCGGGTGTTCCTCTGTGCCACAAGTCCCTCGGCACTTGTGCCTTGATGCTGTGCTTTATTGACAATCTGAAGACTCTGATCAAAGAGAACCTGGATACTGCTCCTACTGCGAGAGGAAAGTGTACTCTGTGAGCAACTCCAGCAAAATTATGCAAAAACATGCAAATAGGGTGGCTTTTTTTCTTTGTATTTGAAGATTTATTTTAGGCCTATCTCACCAGACGTTAGAGACAGAATTTCTTTTTCAGTGGTTGCAAGTTAACTCCTGAATATATGCCACTCAGTTACTTCAGTAACATCACTGGGGATGGACATCATCAGCTTTCACCGAAGGCTTTTGCCCACAAAGAGGGCTGGCAGGCAAGACTGATCTGAGCTGTCATTCTCTCCCTCTGAAAAACAATGTGCTAAACTTGGGGTCTGCTAGTTATAGCTGCACAATATTTCATCTCCATTGGAATATCCTGCACTGAGCTTGGAGTTGGAAACATATGTATGCAGTAGAAAGCCCATTAAAATACTCTGAATTGGGTTAAGCTGTTTCTTAATTAGTTTCAGGAGATTGTTACAAGTTTATCCAATTCGGTGAGCAGTGAAAACTGTTAACAAATACACTGATAAGCCAAAAGAGGAAAATGCTAGGATGTCTGCTCCCTTTATTGTTTATTATCTATTTGTTCCTAAACAGTGGCCACACATCACTGTGGGATCAGTTGTCTGCTGTGTGCTTTCATGCCTTGAGCACAGACAATGCTGCTGCTGCTGCTGCTGCTGCTGGAAAATGCTGGGTTATTCATTTAAGCATCTCAACTCTTCTCTAACAACAAACAACACCTGTGATCAATTAGGTCAGGGACGGGGAACCTGTGGTCTTCCAGATGTTGCTGTCCCACAACTCCCATCCATCTCTGACCATTGGCTATGCTGACTGGGGCTTATGGAGTCCAACAACATCTGGAGAGCCCATCCCTGAATTAGGTATTTACTACTGAGATAAAATACAGGGTCTTGTAAATCATCTGATCCTAAGCATTTTATTCTGCTAAGCAACCACTTCATCTGTAATGTTCAAGAACATAGGCATCTATTAGTGTCACATCCTGAAGCCTAAGGCTTCTCCATGTGACCACATTTCCTGCAAAACCTATCCTGAGAATCATAGAATTGTAGAGCTGGAAGGGACCAGGATCATTCCAGCCCAACTCCCTGCTATGCAGGAATATTTCAACCACATGGTGCTCAAACCCACGACCCTGAGATACATAAGAAGTTCCGTGTGTTCGAGAGGTGGCAACTAGGAGGGCAAGGCTAGTGCTGGCTTCACAGGCGGATAGTGCTAAAAGTAAAATAGGCAGTATGGCAGTAGTTGGGGTGTTTGTAGAGGTTGTAAAGGTGGCTATTATTAGGAAAAGAATAAGCATCATTCCTTCGAGACAAATTAAAATAGACATGAAATGGGTTCGGTGAATAGATAAGCCTAGGAGACCGAGTAGAAATGTAATTTTTAATAAGAAGAGAATTATTGACATGTTAGGGGTTCTAATAGCATTAGAATTTATTAAGTCGAAATTAATTGTCTTAGTTAGACTAACCCCCATATTCAGCCCAATCTAAACCACCTTGAGATCATTCATAAATTAGGCCACTAGTTAGAAGTATAATAATTGTAGAGGTTCATATTATGGTTGTTATGGGTTGTGATAGGTTAATTGCTCATGGGGTTGGGAGTAGGAGAGCAATTTCTAGGTCAATGGCTCATCTAGTCCAGGATCTTGTTCTCACAATTTCTGCCTATGGGAAACCAGCAAGCAGGATTCAAGCACAAGAGCACTCTGCCCTCCTGTGGTTTCCAGCAAGTGGTATTCAAAAGCATTGTCACCTCAAACCATAGATGCAGAGTAGAGCCATCATGGCTAATAGTAGACAACAGATGCATTCTGCCTACCTGGGTTGATGTGATTCATTATATTTCTATGCTGCTTTTCATTCAAACAAATCACAAAGCAGCTTACAAACAATGAATAAGTAGAGCAAAGTAGAACATCACAAATACAGCACAAATCATCGGTAAAGCAATGGCAACCCATAAAGCACCCTCACAAAACATATAAAAAAATAAGCTAAACAGCACAATTGCAGCACATGTCATATTATAGGATTCACAAAGTACTGCAGCATTCATAAACTATAAAGCAACACCAACAACATTAAGAAAATAGCAACAAAAATAAATAAATCAAGCACTGCCACATTCATACAGCACTCTCCCCACCCCCATGACTCACAATCTTTCACTCTATCCAGTTCATTAAAAGGCACACACACACATAATGTCCATGGCAGTAACTCCCTTCTGAAGGTTCCTTGGGCTGGAGGTGGGGCAGCACAGGTAAAATCAATGATGCCATGATGACAAAGTCTCTCTCCCCTCACAGTTCTTCCTCTAGAAACAGCTCCTTTATGAAGGCTCCTGGGGCTGGAGAGTCGAGCTAGGAAGGTGGAAAAAGCCATTGCACGATGGCCAGCACAAAGTCTCTCTTCTCTCACTTCATGTTGGGTTTCTTTTCCATTGACAAGCTGTGTTGTAAATACTGTACTCCCTCTGGCACTACAGGTTTAGGAGAACCAGAGATGTGGCTTGCCAAGAGAGGCTTGGCTTCCTACCCATTTCAAACGTGAATTCTGCAAGACAGCCAAAGACACCACGGGCTGTCAAATCTGAGGCATTCTGCACTATCCCCCTAGTCTTAACTGCAGGTTTTTTTAAAAAAATGTATGCCTCTCATTAGGGAGGTTTTTAATCATGGACAATTACATCCATGACAATTACATCCATCAAGGACCAACTCCAGGCCTCCTGATCCATTACATTTTGATCTCGCTAATTCATTCTTGTCGTGTGCGCTTACAAGTCCTACACCCCTCATTTTCCTCCACACATCTCCTTAGTCCCATTCATCTTTACAAAACCAGTGACACACACAACAGTGAGGGAAATGCTATGGCCGCCTCATTTCCAGGGTTCCCTTGCCACTGCAGCAGGCAGGTCTCTTGGATTGGCTCCCAAGCTATAAAGGCCATTGTGCTGTGCTAGGACTTTGGCAGGTTGAAGCATACGCCTGACATTTGCATAGGAAGATTCTTTTCACAAAAGAAAGGCTAATATTGACATTCCCTTCTTCCCTGACCCCCTTCTTTCACGCTGAAGAATAGCTTCCTTTCACTGCAAGATCCGAATGGATTTGCAGCCCAGCAACTGTTTGCTGTTCCTGATGGGAGTGAATGCTCATTTTGAGGATATTCACAAAGCCATTTGCTGTTGATGTTTCATGCAGAGACATCTGTAGTCCAAGGGGCAGCAGTACTCATTCATATATGGTTTTCAATGCCATCCCTAATGGGAAAGCTGAATAGCTTACCCAGATAAACAGTAAGACGTCTTTGTACAGTTCAGCCCCTGCTATTGGAGCTCTGGGTTCTGCCCTTTTGTGAAGGCAGCAGCACACTCACCATAACAGATAGTCTCAAATTTTAAAAAAGCACTTCTAAAAAAAAATTTGTGTTCCCTGTCTTTGTGGCATTGTCCACAAAGGCTGAAAAGATCCTATAATTCCTCATTAGCATAGCTAGAGGACAGCTACAAGGGTCATTCTCAAACAGATGGGACCAACTATCGTGCTTGGTTTAAATATAACAGAGGGACATGTGAAGCTGCCTTATGCTGAGTCAAATCACTGGTCCATCTAGCTCAACACTGTCTACATTAACTGGCAGCATCTCTCCAGGGTTTCAGGCAGGGATCTCTTCTGGTCCTACTTGAAGATGCCAGGGACTGAACTGGAGACCTCCTGCATGCAAAGCAGATGCTCTGTCACTGAGCTACATCTCTTCACCTGGGCATGTCAAAAAATGTTTTCAATATGAGGTTAGGTGTGGCTTTTTGCTCACAAGGTGGGTTGCTGGTTCCTGTGTATACCAGGATATCATGGCATAGGTGCATACTGCACCAGCATGCTAATTCTAAACAAGAAGGAAGTAGGGGTCTGTTTTAAACATGATGACAGACACATATAAGTGTGCATAAAGGGCCCAGGGTTGGGATTCAATTGGGCCTTTATAAAAACTAAATGAGAATGTGGAGGTATTTATTAAGTTAAAATATTCATACCCCACCTTTCTGCTGCAGCACCATGCTTAGGAAATTTACAACAGGGAAAATTATAAAATACAAATAAACACTAATATAATATACATAAACAATTTCCATTCCATACAATAAGTCATGGGCTGTAGCAGGAGATAAAACATGGGTAAAAACCAAAGTTTAACTTTTAGGATGTTCTGAAGAAGTCAGTGTTGTTCCTTCTGTTTATTTAGAGTCAGAACAATCTTGTTCAAGGACTAGTGATCTCACTGAACTTCATAATATATTTTGGCTCTGAATATAAACTTCAGGAAACCCTAATGCCTGTGATTGACCCAAGGTGAGCAGTACAAACCCATACAATTATGGAATAGTTCCCCTCTGACTCAGTTTGTAATCTTACCCAGAGAATAACTCTTATTTCTGTCTCCCATGTCCAGTTCAATTACTCACCTACATCCATCTATTTATTGCCCCCCTTTTCTTTCTGGGTGCAGCAGATTTAGCAATGGCAGGTGTATCCCTCCTCCCTTTCCCTTCCTTCTTACCATATGTTGGCCTTTGCCTGAGCAGACATCAAGCACCCTAAAGAAATTAAATTCCCCACAGTCCCTGTTATGTAAGCTTCTTCAGGATGCTGAGGATATGGGTGTGGAAGAGAAAGAGGGGATCATTATCCCAACTTTAAGCAGTGACATGACCACTAATTCAGAAGAATAGGTGCCCAAAATTATCAGAGAGCCATGAGGCCTGATGATGCATATGGCAAAGTACAAACCTTGACTTCCATTTAGGACCCAGTCACCCACAGGTGATCAAGTGAGAACCCCCTGGGGTAGCACCTTTCAAGCAGAAGCCCTATAGGAGCTATTGTCCTCATCCAAAGGACTGCTCAGTCTCCACCCAGCTAGAAGTAACGGAGTAGTGATGGACTGCAAGGCAGCAAGGATGAGAAAGCCTAGCCCTTTAAACAGCACATATCCCAGTGGCAACAGCACCTGGAATAGGTAGCCAGGTCAAGGAGGTTCCTTTTGGCTCCCAGGTGGCCATAATATGTAAGCAGGTCCCTAGGAAAGTTCATGTAGCAAAGAGGATGCCAGAAAAATCATGTGATATCAGACTTATATAGTATATATTATTATCCTGTGCCTCCCTGCTCAAGTTTGTGAGATGTATCTTCTTCTCAGCTTTTAAAACGGATAAAAGCCAAACACAGTTTTTGCCAAATTAATTAACTGTTGGTCCAGATGTGCTGCAAAGATCAAGATTTGTCCCTTACCTCATGTCACCACCTAGTGGCAAAGGGGAGAGGTGCGGAACACAACATCAAAGTTGAGGCGGCCTGAGGACCATTAATGCATTGTGTTTATAGCCCTATCATGCTTTCTTTCTGAATCCATTTGGGAATTGTCCGACGCTCAGAGACTCTCAGCATTTTCTCTTTGCTGTTTTGCAAATGCATGGCCAACTTGTCTGTCTTCCAGCTATGATCCGGCTGATTCAGGTCTCTGGTAGACATCTAGAGGAGGAGTCAGTACTCCAGCATACAATTTATACACCCATCACAACCACAGCTCCAGTGTAGTGGCAATGTGTTGTGTAAGCAAGAGAAGCAGCAGAAGGTGAGCATGACAGCAATCCTTGTTGCTCTGATGCCTCCATTTCTTTATTTCTTTTCTTTTTTCTGGTCTGCAGCTATTGTACCAACCTTTCATGTTAGAGAGGAGAATGGAGATGGAGGAGTCAGAGCAACAGGGGTTCCTCTCATGCTTACTTCCATGTATAGCATCTTCATCCCCAGCTGCCAGAGGCTAAAGGGCTCTGCTGTCTAGCTACCCACTTTCTGGGACCAGAACTATAGAACTCAAAAGCTTGCAACCTGACTGCTAATTCAGCCAGAGATTGCCCAGTTCTGAAGGGCCACCAAACAGTTCATGGACCTTAGCTCCAGAACTTCTTCCTCTTTATAGTTGCAGGGCAATGTAACTTGTACATGAGGATAAAATTGGTTTCTCCTGTCTCCCTCTCTCTCTCTCTCTCTCCCTGCACAACAAACAGGATGAAATCTTTTCCTCCTGCTGCTAAATTGGAAAAAAAGGAAAATAAAACAAAACAGCAGCAGCCTAACAATAAATATCTTGGAGGGGAAAAATAACTGGAGCATTGAAGATAAAAGAACGGCTGTTAAATGAAAATGTTCGGGCAGAAAGGCATTAGACAGCACTAGTAATTGTTAATTTGTACTCGGTTGGGGTACGAAAGGGCTTTTATTACTTCAAATATGCATTTATTCTGTTTTTCCATTTGGAGGAAGTAACACACAGATGAAGCTCTAAACCCCCAAGGTATTGGGTGAAATAAAGTAAAATAAAATAAAAATCTCCTGTAATGGATTCCATGCTTTTCTGGACCCAGCCACCAAGCCACATTATTTTAAACTGTCTTGTAATGAGTGACACAGAAAAGCCAATGGAGCCGGCAGCTTCTGCAGTGTGCATGCAGTTAACTTGCTATCATCAACAGGAAAGCAAATAAGCTGATCTGCCATGCTCATGAATGGCAGGGTCTTGACTGTATGGATAGGAGTGTTGTCCAGTGGTTAGTGATTAGGTTCAGATGGTATGTCAGTATATGAATCTGTGACTTAACTGTGTTTGCAGTTTTTTAAAAATAGTTTTTTCTTTCTTTCTTATTTATTTATTACATTTATAGAACACCTTATCTCTGAGGAGCTCGGGGTGGCATACATTCATCTCCTCACAACAGCCCTGTGTGGTAGGCTAGGCTGAAAGGCGGTGACTGGCCCAAGGTCACCCACTGAGCCTTCATGGTCAAGTGGGGATTCAAACCCTGGTCGCTTAGGTCCCAGCCCAGCACTCTAACCACTACACCACACTGGATCTTGCATTTGTTTTGGGAAACCACTTATAGGGCAGCAATATCGATTCAGATATAATTAGATACTGAAAAAATGAGGTAGGGGGACAATGACAATATCAGGGCCATCTCCAGTTGGATGCTCCCCTCCTCACCACATGGCCAAGTGAAACCATCCGTCCTGTGGAAATGAACACCTGAAGCTAGCTGCTGCCTTTGTGGGACTGCTTGTTCTGTGAGCTTGTGGTTATTGGTGTATCCCTTTTGATTTTTAAAATCTTTGTTAGACGCTCTGAAGACTCCTAACTGAAAAGGGGGGTATAAATTTACCAAATAAATGATAAATAATAATTTGATATGCAGCCAGCGGCAAGGAACTTGCATTCCCTGTTTCTGCCAGGACTGTGCTCTAATTGTCAGTTTGCCTCTGACTGCTGGGGGAAGGGGAAGGGCACTCTGGCTCCTGGCATGAGCCCAAGGTCTAAGGGCCATGAGGGACACACTTCCGTTTGTCCCGCTGCTTTCCCCCAAGAAAACCCGCAGTTTAGCACTGAATCGGACGGAACAAATGGCAATTGAGTTTTCCACGAGTTGCCATTTGTTCTGATTTAGTGCTGAAGAGTGGGTTTTCTGGGGGAAAGCAGTGGGGCAAAGGCAAAATAGCTCAGACCCATGCCTAGAAAGTGCAAGAGAAGCGGAAAACCACTTGGACCCATGTTTTCTATGCACACCATTTTGCTTCTTTCCCTTTGCCCTCAACTCTCCTTCCTTCAAACGCCTGGTGGCAGGGCTCATGTATCTTATTTTGATTTCTTTATGGTGCTTAGCAAATGCAGGTATAAACAGATAAATAAATAAGACACTGTGCCACGTTGCTTCAATTCCATGGTTACCAGCTGCCTCTAGATTAGCTTTTCCTGTCAGCCTTCCATATTTTGTCATTTGCTAATTGCTTGCCTGGTTACTCTTCACTTCTTTGTGGCTGTTACCCACCCAAACAACAGCTTGTTGTCCAGTCACCGGTGTGTGATTTAATAACATAAGGCAGCCTTTGCGTGATCGAATCTGCCCAGGGACCAGCAGAATCTATCTATCTGGAGTGCAAACTGTGCATTGTGGTTTCAGTTGTCACAAGCACCAGTTTTACAATACCGGTACTCACGTGATCAAGTGTTTGCAGTGCTGGTTTAGATAATCTGCTGCCTCGGATGTTCCTGGGGATCCAGGACTGCAAATCTCTGGCTGATGACTTCACAACTGCAAGGGTTGAAAAAAGATGCTCAAATACACACTCCGTGAATTAATTCTTTAGTAGTAACACTTAGCTTCCAGTTATACATGATTGATTACTGTTTTGCAACTGCTATTTCCACTCATAATAATAATGAAGGAGAGAGGAGGGAGGGAGAGAGAGGTGAGGCTTGCCCAAGCAAGTTTGTCCATCCTCAGACTCTGTTTGTTGCTTGTCTCCTTGTGTATGCATCAGCTGCCCTTATGCATTAATGATCTGTGCGCACACCACAGCTTTATGATCTGTTATTCTCTGTAATGTTTCATTAAGAGTTTGTAGCAGAAGTTCCCAGTGGGTGGGTTACGCTGGCTGATTTGTAGTGCTGGGACGGCCATGTTGCCAGCACACAGTCCGATCCATTAAAAGAGCATCACCTCCTTTCCAAACTGGTTTTCCTTTACATTTCTTTCCTCTTCTTATTTTCTCCTGCTCACTGGGTGCTTTGAACTCTCTAGTGGCAAAAGCAGTGACAGGAACCAGGGAGACAAGAGGAAGGTGTCTATAGCTCTTATTTTCCTGCTTAATAAAATATTGACCTTTGTCTAAACCAATCAGCAGAGGAAGGGCTGCATCATAACCTGAAATGCATTAAGCTTTGCCTTAGCTGCAGTTTTTAGAATGCCTCTGTTTTGCGGGTTGTTGCCATGGAATGCTGCTGATTTTCTAGTGGGCTTGGTGACATTTTTGCTGGTTGTAAAGACAAGACCTTTGAGCATCCAGGTGAAAACTTAGAAGCACTTGTGTCAATCAGAATTGACCATGGACTGGTAAAACTGTATCAAGGCCTAGGTCCTTTGGAATATCAATGCATTGACATTTTAGATCTGAGTCACCCTTGTTTCAACTCACCTGATCCTCTCCTACTGTCTGACAACCCAGTACTCTACCCACATACTTTGCTTGGTCATCTAATGTAAGCTGGAGGTCTTCTGAATGGACATGGAGACACTTCTTTTTTTGGTCTGTGTATTGTCTAGCACACTGATGACCTAGAAATGTGCATACGTTTCTCACAGAAAACAGTGGGATAAAAGTGTGCTGGTGGGGTTCTCGCCCGCCCTCAATCTCTCTGACTCTTTGACATGTGTTCAGAAGTTCTTCCATAAATGCCACAAAGCCTTTGGTCATTTGAAAAGGCACTGCTCCAAAACAGGGGACTGAATTGAAAAGCCACCAGAACTTTAAAAGAAAAGTGTGCACACCAGTATATCTGCTTAACCATGAACTCTAGGATCCTCAGGAATACAGGTCACTTGAGTATAAAAAGGGTGATGACAGCTGCCCTGAATTTTTCTCCAGTACACTGTTAACATACCGGGCTTTGTGAGTGTCAACAGTCTTCTCTGTATAGCAAGAATGCAGGTTAAAAAAACACCTCTCTCTTTCTCTCTCCGGCGCATGACAACATGACAAGACTGTTTCTTGGTGGCCCAATGCTAACTTAACCTAATGGGTGATCCTTCCTAAGACAGCTGTTGGCTCTTAGCAATTCACACAAGTATTCATAATCATAAAAGTATTCTGGGGGTTTTTCAAGTGCAAGTTAATCCAAGCAAAGTTTTATTGGGTACTGATGCTCAGCAGGAAAGCGTGTAACATAGAATTATTGTGCTGCAGTTCTTCCATCTTTCCTTGGACAAGATGATTGCCTCTCTTTTGATTATATCTAAACTTGGAAAGATATATTTGGGGAGCCTCTGTGCCAAAAAACAGAAGCCTAAACCCAAGTGGGTTCCCTACACGGGCCAATATTACTAACAGTCCAAGTGTGATGTTCTCCATTACCCCAGTCCAGTGATAAATATGTCAAGTATACTAAGAGTATGAGAATCGATTCTCTTCACAGGATCAACAAAGCAATTTGCTGTCTGGGCCTTGTTCTGCCGTGAATAATAAACAGCAATAATGGAAGCACGGGCAGTTTAACACACCTTGCGCAATCTGGAATTTGGAAAGTGTTAAGGGCCACATTAGTCATTAAAAGTAAGGAATAAAATAAAGAAGAGAGAATATAAAGAATAAAACAAAGCCCGGGACCTGATTGTCAGCATTGTCTCTGGCAGCATCTAATCCATCAAGGCCTCTTCAGGCTCCGGAGCTCTGCCATCAAACAACAGCCACTAATTCAATGAGGTGTGAAAGCGCCTATTTGTGCGAGGAGAAAGGAAATGGTACTCTTTGCCCAGAGACAATCGGCCTGCCACTTTTAATCAGTTCAGAGGCCATGAGTGCCAGGGCTGGGGATGATAAAGGTTGTATCGGGGTATGGTGTGCTGATTCAGTGCAACCATGCGTACCACAGGTCAGTGCCCAAAGGGGGGGGGGGAGGAAGCAGGATGGCTAGGCCAGACTCAGGTTTGTCCACCTGAAAAGAAGTGGAATGGCATTCCCAATGCATCTTACCCCGCTTAAAGCTCTGTCCTGTGTAGCCTATGCCAAATTGTCTGAACTGGTGTGGGAAAATTATGTCCAATAAGCTCCACCATATATCAAGGCAAGGACTTCTTCTACATAAAAATATTTCATTTGGCACTTCAGATTGTGGGTTGCTTTGTTTCATACAACTCTGGGCAATTCCTGCTTGGCGCAAGTCTGAAGTAGATAGTTGCTTTGGAGAACTCAACAGATAGCTATATATCTATATCTTTCTCTGTGTGTATGTGCAGAATTGGGTGAAATTTGCAAGGATAGCAGCCCCTTTTGAGGCAATGAAGACTGCCACATCTGAGACAAAAATGGTGCAGACGAGCCTTCTAAGGGTTGAGGTTTTGATGGTTTTTTAAAACAGAAATTGCTATGTGTGATGGGGGGGGTAGAATTGGGTGAAATTTGCAGGCATAATACCTTAGGGATGATGTTTGCCAAACTTCAGGCCAGTAAGTTGGGAGAGGGGATTGTGCTAAGTGCCCACAGAGCTACATGAGGCCCAGAATGTGTTTTATACAGCCCCGGGTATCACCTAAAGTTGCTCCTGTTCTTCCATCCCACCAGGGTTCCTTCCTTTGTATTAATTTCCTCCCGATTTTCCCCAGCTTTTAAAAGAGTTCCCCTCTCTGCCTCACTTTCTATGTAATTTCAGAACAATTGGAAAGGGCAGCATTTTATTTGATAAAATAAATTGGTTTTTTGCTTGCTATTTTTAAAAACTTTTTTCTGGTTTTGTGGTTTGGGGAAAATAAGTTTCCCTCCCAGCTGTCTGAGAACAAATTGGTAGGCTTCTGCCATGTGTGTATAAAGCGAGAGAGAGAGAGATTACTTTTGCTTGATTTCCAGTTTAGTAACTGTATTGCTCTGCTCTACTTAAAAACAATCATCTGCATACTTATTTACTTCTAATTTATATAAGAATGTATAACTATTTTGTTCATAAAGAATATTCAAGCAGTGAATAAAATACACACAATACGTAACGAATACATCAAAACAATACTAAAACAGCATCTAAAATGTCTTCATTATATGCGAAGTCAGTTACAGGAAAAATTAGTAACAATTCAGCTGACACAAGCCTGAGTAAAAGTATTATGTAAATATCTAAAGCATCACGTGGAAAACACCTGCCTGGTTATCAGTGAAACAGAGTTCCTCAACCCAGTGCTATCACACTCAAGTGCCTTCAGTCTTCAGTCTAGCATGTGACACTCCTAGTGGGGCTTACTTCTGAGTAAACCTCCATAGGGTTGAGAACTCTAATCTGAGATAGCTATGGGGGAAATTGAAGCAGGGTGGTCTTTATTCTGAATTAGTTCATTTCAAGCACCTTTATATGTGGCTCTGCCTCCACACACCACTGGCACATAACCCATTGGGCCCATGCCTGAATAAAAAGATGCCCTCCAGAGTCACCAATTTTTGTTTTTGGGCTGAGTGCATCTGAGCATAAGCAAAAGCCTTTCTCACCTGACAGGGAAAAGTTCAGAAAGAAAATTGAGTTAAGCACAGTGTGCATTTGAACATCCACAGAGTGACCCTGAATGGGCAAACAGCACAGCCATATTTTTTTAATTCTGGTATTACATCCTTCAGTCCTGGCATGTTCTTCTCAACCCTACAATCTCCCCCCATTTCCAATTTGGTATGTTAGTACCAACTCTTAACAGTACCCTGAAAATGTTATGAGGAGTTTTGGACATAATCTTCATGTGTGGGCTAATCAACAATTAAACAATTTGGCCTGGATGACACATGATTGGCTTGTGTTATGGATAGTTGCATGGAGTCAGGTGGGGTTGCCAGTTCTAGAACTAACCCTGTAGCTATCCCTTTTATAGCAGAGAGCAGGTATTAGAAGGATTTACACATTCCTTGGAAACATGAATTACGAGATTGCAGGGTCACATTGGCTAGTCTTGTCCCACAAACAATGCACGCACAGGTCATGTGCATACCAGTGGCATGAAGTAGCCCTATACCTGCACATACTGATGTGAAATTATGTTCTAGCATTCCCATTCAGACCATAAGAGGCCTCCTTTGTGTGTGCACTCCGACACACTCATGCACACAGCGAAAACTATTTGATTCTGCAATTTCAATCAGAGATTTTCCAGCCTGCTGCCACTTCTCCTTAAGAACGCGGATTTTACAAGATAGAAAAATAAAGTACAGGCTTTGAAACAGCAGCAACATTTTGTTATAAGAAGAGCTTTCTTCAATCCCAACCTCTCCACCTCGTTGCTTTCCGTGTTATCCCCCAGCCAAATCTGCTGCCTTTTCTAGACCTGTTCAATTTGAACATCATGGATAGTTAAAAAGAAACAGACCCCTGGAACGGGCACCAGCCAGAGAGAGGAGCATTTTGACTACTACTAAGGTTCTGTCCCAGCATTAAGGAAAGAGGCTCCATGGTTGGAAGGGAATGGCCACTTTGAATAAAGGACTGCAAAAGAATAGTTACTTCTTCCTAACTAGGGGTCCTTTGTCTTTCAGCTTGATCACATTCTCTTTGCTACTCAGGACTCAACCACACTTTCACTTGACCCATGTTTTGATCGTAAAGGTACCCCTGACTGTTAGGTCCAGCAGCGGATGACTCTGGGGTTGTGCGCTCATCTTGCTCTATAGCCCAAGGGTGCCGGTGTTTGTCTGCAGGCAGCTTCTGGGTCATGTGGCCAGCATGACTAAGCCACTTCTGGCGAACCAGAGCAGCGCACGGAAATGCCGTTTACCTTACCCCCGGAGCGGTACCTATTTATCTACTTGCACTTGGATGTGCTTTTGAACTGCTAGGTTGGCAGGAGCTGGGACCAAACAATGGGCGCTCACCCCAACGCGGGGATTCAAACTGCCAACCTTCCAATCGGCAAGCCCTAGGCTCTGTGGTTTAGACCACAGCGCCACCCATAATATGTACCAATTAATTCCCCTGGGTCCAAGATTAATTCCCCAGGGTCTCATTGTGAGAATCCCATTTTACCTGCTGAATCAGATCTTACCAGATGTGCAGAAAATCCAAAGCCAGATGTTGCTTAACCAAGCTTCAATTCAGTGGGAAAGGTCAGATTTTCATAAGGCTTAGCTATGGGAAGGAAAAACTATTGGATTTGGAGGATTTAAACAGTTCATAATATGATCAAAATACAAGGCAGGCGAAAGTGTGGACGAACCCTAATACTTATTTGTTTCCCTTTCCCTTCGTGCCTTCTTGTGAGCTTCCCACACCTCTTCCAAATTCACTGCCTGTGTGCCAGCTTTTTAGGGTGTCACATGCCATTCAGCATAAGAGTGGTTATTATGTCTTATTTTAAAACATGGCCTTGGATTTTAAATGTCCAGCTGCTTCCTCTTTCAATTTCCAGCTCATGAGTTGACAAATTCTCCATTTGAAGGTCAAACCCCAGCTCCTGCACACATGTTTTATGAGCCCAGGAAGAAAAGAGGGGGCATTTCCTTTGAGAACTCAGTGAGGCTTGTTATGTATATTTATGAAAGAATTCTCCCTGGATGCTTGAACACCCGTTTAACCACTGCACACAGGGATCACAGTGCAGCATTTGCCTCTTGAGGACCAAGATAACAGAATAAACTTTTGGTGTTCAAGTTCAGGGTTAAATGATCCAACTGAAGTTGAAACACCACGCTCATAAAACCTACACATTTTATTTCAACAGCCTGAGGTCTGATGAAATAACTTCTCTGCCATTGCATACCCTCCCAGTAGGCCTTCCTGAAGATGCAAGAGATCAGCACGACCTGATTGGGACCTTGGGACCCATTATCAAGTTGGCTAAGGTGTTTGTTCCCAAACCATGGGTCCTTTGTGCTGAGTCCAAGATCTCCTGCTCCTTTGCCCATTAAAACTATTCAAATTATTCTTTGCTTTGACTAGGTGCACTATAAAATGCAGGGCCAGTGAGAGTCTGCAGACATGCTGCCATCTTAATTTGACCAGAGGCACTTGTTTTAGTTTCAATATATTCACAAGTTCTTGCCAAAAGATTGTGAGATGAAATGGAGAGCCCAGTCCACGTGCAGTGCACATGGCCCATAGCTCAGATTAAGGCCAGACAGACGGTCTTGGTTTTCTGCCCTATGAGATTCATCTAAATTTGCATCTCTACATATTGTAGGGGACATCTGGAACCTAACAAGCCTCCTAAAATTAAATTCCTACATTTAAATGAGTACATGCAAATTTTATGTTAATCTATGCCATAGGTCTGTGCACCATGTCTTTTAAGACACTAGCAAAGCTCCTGGGGTTTGGCTTCTTGCCACCCTCTGTATTTTTACATGTGAGGGTCAAAAGGGTTAAGATCTGGTGAAGTAGCAGCTTGTTTTCGTAGCCTCCAAGAAGCCTCTGGTGAAGATGTCAAAAATCATCATGAGCTGACTGAGGCTTGGATTTCTTGCCGCTTTTGATTCCTTGATGCTTTGGGAGTTGTATTGTCAGGCAGTCAGGGAGGGGGGAGGCAGAATCCTGTTATGTACTCTCCTGCTATTTCCCGGAATATATTTGTGTCAGCTGGCTCCCATGGAAATCTTGGGGTCAGTGTTCCTTTCTATAGAGCTAGTGTTATCAAAATGGTAACCAACAGTGCTTTTCTGTCAAAGAAATCGGAGCACATTTATTGCAGAAAGTTTCTGCCACCTACAGACCACAATCAATAACGTTTCCAGGGAAAAGCAATTGCAGAAGCCTGACTTTTCAAAATATGTATGTGGTAGCAACTTAGTATCTAGATATAGCAAGATGTGATTTTTATTTGTTTGCTTTGAAATCTGCTTCTTCCACAAACTTGGATTTGTGGCCTTCTGGACGGCATAACTGACCACTTTGCCACCTGGACTTTAATGCCAAGAACATTCTATGTCACAAAATCATTAACAGAAGTGGCTTGCAACCTGCTTCCAACTATCTTATTGCAGTTTGGGGGGGGGGAGGAAAAACCTGTGTCTGTAAGTGATTAATTAATTGATGAAATCAATTGAAAGCCAGACAGTTAATCTGTTCAGGACATGATCTGAAGGCACATGAGGCAGCAACCTTGCTGCAGCTAATAAGGTTTGGATCTGATTAATGCCCAGATAGAAGACTCACCTGGAAACTCTATGTGCACACCTGGAGTTCTATGAAGTAAAAAAAGTTGTGAGCAGCAGCAGATGAGACTTTGCACCACTGTGCAAAGCCTTCCTTTCCTTGGCCCTTCTACTCTCCCATTCAGTAAACAGCAGTGCCCCCACTGCCAAGAGGTCAGGTAAGCACCACTGCCTTACCTCATAGCCACTATAGGGGGTGGGGTATACCTGTAATTACTAAAACCAATTTCTTCTGGTTAACAGAGTCAAGAATAAATTAATTCAGAAGCAGTGGTGTAGCTGAGGCTGGACTTCAGGGTCAAAGTCAAGAGCCCTGCAAATCAGCCCCCACCCCAAATAAATGACCATCTAGAATGTGACAGAGGCCATAGACCTATTGTGAGCACCTTGGCCTACGTAGATATGCTTCTGCCTACCCGAGTTGATGCAATATCATTGCATATTATTATTATTAACATTTTATAGTAAGAGCATAAAAAGAGCCCTGCCGGATCATGCTAAAGGGCCATGTAGTCCAACGTTCCGTTCTCACAGTGACCAACCAGATGCACATGGGCAGCCTGCAAGCAGGATCTGGGTGCAACCGTGTTCTGCCCACCTGCAGTTCCTAGCCACTGCCATTCGGACCCTGAAAGTGCAAGGAAAACATAGCCTTTGTGGCTAGTTGCCATTGATAGCCTTGTCCTTTTTTAAAACTATCCAGATTGGTGACCCTCACTCCATCTTGTGGGAGCAAATTCTATATTTAAACTATGCACTATGTGAAGAAGTATTTTCTTTTGTCTGTCTTGAAATTTCCAACACTTTATTAGCTGTCCCCTACTACTAGTACCGAGATCCCCCCCCCCCCCGTTTTACAATTTGGAATATTCATTTAAACAACCTTAAAATATCGATGACTTCCCTTCTTCTCTTTCCATGGTTCATTTTGCATAACATAAATCCCTGCATATTTTACATAAACTAAAGCATTCAGTATTCCATTATTATATCCATCAAAACTTATAAACACTGTTGAATTTACCTTAATGCTGCCAACGTTTTCAGCAGCGGTTTTCAACCAGTGTACCGTGGCATCCTGGGGTGCCTTGAATGATGGTCAGGAGTGCCGTGGGCAACACTGGCCTCTGTCCCCCTTTCCTTCCCTCCCTCCTCTGATGTCCTCTTGTGTCTCTCCCTCCCAAAGGATTGCACAGCTGTTTGTTGCAGAAGCCCTGGCTACAAGCACCCCAGGCAAATGGTGACTCTGGGGCTGGCCAGGGGGTGCTGGTTGCCAGGAGCTAAGGAAGCCTTGGAGTAAGCAGGCAAGCAGGTGAGGGAGCCCAGCCAGCCAGTCCACCAGCCCAGGTCCCTGTGGGGCAGTGTGAGGAGGCACCCCTCTTTGGGGCAGGGGCGGGGCAGCTCAGAGACCACGGGTGGCAGCAACAGCTGCTTGGAGGACTCCCAAGGAGAGAGAAGAGGAGAGGAGGCTGAGGGAACACTCCACAAGGGAGCATGTTCAAAAAAGGGTGAGAGGCTGCCTGCTTTGCAGGCAAGGGGTGACATAACTGGTGCTTCTGAGCCCCACAGGGGTGCCACATAAAAATGTATTTGGTCAAGGGAGCCGTGGACTCAAAAAGGCTGAAAACCATGACTATAGATAGAAATAATAAAAATATCCATCGCATGGTCGGCGGTTCGAATCCCCGCGGTGGGGTGCGCTCCCGTTGCTCGGTCCCAGCGCCTGCCAACCTAGCAGTTCGAAAGCACCCCCGGGTGCAAGTAGATAAATAGGGACCGCTTACTGGCGGGAAGGTAAACGGCGTTTCCGTGTGCGGCTCTGCCTCGCCAGGGTAGCTTCGTCACGCTGGCCACGTGACCTGGAAGTGTCTGCGGACAGCGCTGGCTCCCGGCCTATAGAGTGAGATGAGCGCACAACCCTAGAGTCTGTCAAGACTGGCCCGTACCGGCAGGGGTACCTTTACCTTTTACAACAATATACGATGAGAGAAGGTAAACACATAACTTGTGAAAACCACAGAAACCTTACTTCTTACTATCTAGTGTAGACAATAATTATGCACATATTAGAGGAATAAAAATTCTTTCTGTGGTGAAGATATTTTTACAGCATGCACACAGAATCATGCTCATTTCCCATAATTTGCAAGTTTCATTTGGCTCGAGCAAATTCCTTTTAAATGTCAATAAGTCAATGCATGATTGAAGTATTCAATAGCAACACAGTTGAACCAAGAATGAACTTTGACAAAAATATTACACAACTGTAATGATTTTGGCAGCATCAGTAGAAGGGATGTTTAGAGGGGTATACTCATTTCAAAAGAGGACCACAATGCTGAGGGAATTAGATGTCTGCAGATATAGCATGAATAATGTCATAATAAACTTTTACCTTCAATGCTGGTGTGGTCCATGATTAAGCCTTTATTTATTTATTTATTTATTTACTTACTTACTTACTTACTTACTTACTTACTGACATGGTGGCCAAACTTGTCAATGCTCCACTATTTGTCAAGACCACAGTCTTCCATATCCTGGCACAAGCATAGGAAACTATGGCAGAGTTTGCACAAAATATGACAACTGATATTGGCTTCGCCACATCACTACCAAGTCTAGATTGCCTACCTGGCCTTGAATATGAAACTTTGATTTTAAAATACCTTGTTCCACACCTAGAAATATGCCCAGTACAATGACATCCAAACAAGATCAAAGATGTCTGTGGTAACCATGGAGTAGGCATCTAGAAATGAATAATTCTATTGATTCTTGCATCCAACCCATTTCCCATTCCCCCTTTTCCGTCACTTTCCCCCAGATTTCAGAGTAAATTAAAGTTACATTATATTCAACACTGATGTTCTACTGCTACCTAGTGGCTACAACCTATCACATCATTCAATAACATTATTTACAAAATAGAAAGTAGGTTCTTCAGCTGTTGTACTTGGGAGACGAGTCAGTGTACTATGGATGGTGGTGGTGATGATGTATATCAAGGGTTAGGAACCTGTGGCCCTCCAGATGTTGCTATGCTAGGTGGGGCTGATGGGAGTTGGAGTCTAACATCCGGAGGGCGACAAGTTGCTCTTCCCTGATTTACGTGTATCCTTTAGGAAGCCCAGAATGGTTTATGTGGGCTCCTAGCAGCTTCCCATCCAGGTACTGATCACATCCACACATCAGAAGCCTCATAACTCTTACAGGATTTGTGCCCCCAGACCAATCACTGCATCCCATTGATTTGTAGTAGTTGAAATAAATAGAGGTGTACGAATGACTCCCAAGAACTTTCAATGTCTCTAAATAAGCAGGTATTACAGAGGTTCCATTAGTGCTCTATATAAGGCAGAAACAACAACAACAACAAAACAACAAAACACCCACAGAAGAGAGATTTGAGAACCACCATTTGAGAATTTGGTGGTTGTATCCCTGCCAGAGAATGAGAATGAGAAGGTGGATCTGGCAATGTCTCCCAGGGAGAGGCAGACTCTCCCTGGGCGGAGTGCCTGCCCTCAGGCCATGAATTCCTGCAGTGCCGAGTAGCTGGGCATTCTCCACTTCTGCTTCAAAGCTTAGCAGGGAGGTAGGGAAATTCATTTGAGCAACTTCACAGCTCACATGTAGTCTTGAAACCTGTTTACTGATCTTGGGCATCTGAAACTTGACCTTGATTCTGAATTGGTCTTTTTATGACTTCCCCTTTACCTTGTAAAAACATCTGGACTATATGCTTCTCTTCCCACAATGCTGAGTCTGCGATAATAAATAATCACTTCTTTTCTTGTAAGTGAACTTCTCTTTTGGGGCAGAAAACAGTACAGTCAAGTGTTGATTACTTTTTCTTCTTGGTAACCTGCAGAATTTCTCATTCTCAGATTCGGTTTGGTGCATAGTTTGATTCTTTGGGATCCCTAACATTATCCAGGAGTCCAGCATACACAGATTCTCTCTGTCACAAAGGAAACTGAGATAAAAGTGCAAATATAATGGGTCTTTTAAACTCTCTTCTTTACCAGCTTCAAACTTTCCCCCTGTTGAATTTGCACCGGTATCCTTTACATTGTCTTAACTTGATAAGAAGGAAGATGTCTTAATTGCTGCCATCAAGCTATACTTAATTATATCAGGGAAATAGACAACCCACAATAGAGAGCCTATATCAAGAGAGCATTTAACAATGGATGCAACGCCTGGCATATAAAGGGGATGTATTAAATAAAAGTACCAATTTATTTTAAAGAAGCAGAATGATGAAACAAAATATAGTAAGGCAAAGGATGACTTAAGAAAGGGATGAGGGACTTGTGGTCCTGCAGATGTTGTTGGGCTATAACTTCCATCATCCCTGACTTTTGGCTGGGGATGATAAAGAGTTCAGCAACATCTAGAGAACTACAGATTTCCCATTCCTGATATAGACAGATGCCTTTCTTCACCATTTTTTGTTAACATGCAGTGTACATAAATAGCAATATGACTAAATTTGTGGAGGTTTTTTGGCTTTCCAAATGTAGTTCAAGCAGTAAAATGGAAGTAGCCATAGCAAGTAAGCCAGATTCATTGTACTAGGTTTGCTAGTACTGTACAATGTACTAGATTTGAAGCACATTCATGCTTCCTCTAACCTCTGAACTGCTCCCTCCCTGAGAGGGCTGAATAGATGTGGGATGTTTTAAGTGAAACATTATCATTTTCCATAAAGGTATCAAGACACTGGCAAAGTATTCTCCTATGATGTAGCAGAGAACTAATGAAGCTTTTTCCAAGGTACTAGCATTCACACACACTGTGACACTGATCTTCGAGTTGAACTTGCAAGCAGCCCCACTCACCTCACAGAGTGTTTGTTGTGGGGGAGGAAGGGAAAGGAGAATGTCAGCCGCTTTGAGACTCCTGAAGGCGAGTGAAAGGTGGGATATCAAATCCAAACTCTTATTATTATTATTATTATTATTTTAAAAAGTTTTCCACTTTTGATCTTTTAGACTGCCATTAAATTTTTAGATAACATGTCCAGTGAAAAATGAGTCACCGGAGAAGCTTTGGGCTGTGCAGCAGTATTTTATAAAATAACAAAATATTATTGGAAGGTTTCAGCACATGCTAGATAAAAATAATAGAAAGTTAATAGAATCATTGAGTTGGAAGAGGAAGCATTGCAGGATAGGCCATATAGTTCAATCTTTTGTTTGGTGCAAAGAATTCAGACAAATAGCATCCCTAATTGATGGTTATCCAACTTTTGCTTGAAGACGTCCCATGAGGGCATGCTCATTTCCCTTCTCAATCAGAAGATGGAATTTTTGTTTTAAAAAATCACCTGAAAGGTCGTAGCTCAGTGGTAGAGCATCTGTCTTGCAAGCAGAAAGTTCCTGGTTCAATCCCCACTGGCATCTCCACGCAGGGTTTGGAGACACTCCTTCCTGAAATCTTAGAGGTCTGCTGCCAGTCAGAGTAGACAATATTGAGCAAGATGGACCAGTGGTCTGACTCAGTATAACACAGCTTCCTGTACTCATTTATATAGCAATTTATTGCAGGAGGGGACCATTTATTTAAAAGTGTGTCTTGGAGGTTGGTGGAACAGTAAAACAGCCTTTACTTTAGTGCCCTTCTCCAGGGAGGAAGCAGTTTTATGAACTTCACTGCAGTGAGCGCTTATTTTGGCACTCCAGTGAAACAGGGTGGAGGTAAAAAAGTAAAGGGGGAAATATACACACAGAAGGAAAATATACTATATCAAGAGTCTGACAACAGATGGCAACAGAGTACAACAAATGGAATAAACAATACGAGCATATTCGCAGCTGCCCTCTCTCTCCATACTCTTTATAACTTTATAAATATCTATAATATCTCTCCTTTATTTGCATTTTTCTGCCCTTAGCAAACATTTTAGATATTCCTTCACTGGGAAAGAGCTGCTACCCTTGACCAGCCCTTTTCTGCACCTTTTCCAACAACTAGAACATTATAAATGTGACCAAAGCACAGATCTGTATAATGGTACAAGGATTTCCTTTACTTTTGGTGCAATGTTTACATCTGATTTTCCACTTAAATTCCAACGTCAATTTCCTGCAAAGTCATAGACAATTTAGATTCCAGCACTGTATATCTGAAGTTAGAGGTTTTGTCCTAAAATGTCCCACTTTCTGTTGAACTGCATTGTTGGCCTTTCCTCATTTTGAGAAATCCTTTTGGGGGATATCAAACAAGCTAGGTGTGGGGACTTGCAGTTTTAACCATTATCCAAGCCTTGTTTTTGGCACAGCAACATTGCTACCGCCTTTGCAACGCAGGTGGGGCTATAGTTCAGTGGGAGGACACAGGTTTTGCATGCAGAGTCCTCTGGCACTGCCAGGTAACACTAAGAAAAACTCCTCCTTTGAAACCCTAGAGAGTTTCTGACGCAGTTAAAAATACCGTCGCCATATTGGGAAGTTCTGTCGGAGGACTTAAGTCTGGGAGGAGAAATAGAGAAATAGAGCTGTTTTTATATTGTGGGTGAAACTTCTCAGAGGGACTTAAGAACGACAGTTCTGTGATTAATGATGGAAAGAGTGATGTTATCTATGAATGCGATGATATATGGAAACCATCTCGATTTGAGGATTGGATGAATGGAAAATTCACACAGGATTATTATTGGTGTTTATTATAAGGAGATTATCAGAAGAGATCATAAAGAAAAAAGAGAAAATATACGAACAAGATGAGATGCGGAAACAGCAAGATAAGACTGGATAGAATTATGAACTTTGTTTGGACTGATTCAGACATTAACGCAGTAGCAAGAAGATGATCAGAATCCCCCTTCGGATCTTGAAATATGGGTCCCCTCAACAAAATTTAAAATTCGGCTTTGTAATTCGGAATTTATGTGATGTGATTTGATTTGATTGGTCGGTTAATAAAAATTATTTTTTTAAAAATAAATGAAACCCTAGAGAGTTTCTGCCTGTGAGACTAGTCCAGACTGAGCAAGACAGCACCCTACATTTCCAAACATTGATGCATGACATAATGTATGGATGGTCCCTAGCTGACTGAAGGAAACTATTGCTCCATTGGGGCACACAGCAATGCTTATCAATGACATTATTTATATGTACTTAATTGATCTCTCAGAGAAGCAAGCGGCTCTATCTTCCCCATGAAATGTTTTCATTGCCAATCACTTCCAGTAAAGGAGGGATTATCTCATCCTCCTATCCTCCAGGGCCCGCCTGCCTGGCTAATAAAGTCCACTAATTCCTACGGGGAATTTCCTTCCTTCCTTTGAAAAACAACAAAAATGGGCCAGACGGGAAGTGATGTCATGGTACAGGAGACAGGAATGATCTAGCTGGCCACTGTGAGAACCAGATGCTAGACTAGGCATGCCTTTCTTATGAGAAAAACCCCTGAGGTTTCTAGATTTCTGGTTCACTTGGGTGTGGAGAGGAAGCCATTGGGGCATAGGGAGACAGATCTTAATGAAAGGCTCTGGTTCCTTTCACTATATTTAGTTAGTTAGTTAGTTAGTTAGTTAGTTAGTTAGTTAGTTAGTCAGTTGGTTGATGGATTGTATTTATAGCCCCCCTTTTTTCCAAGGAGCTCAGTATATCTTACATGGTTCTCTCCCTCCTCATTTATTCCTCACAACAGCCCTGTGAAGTAGGTTAGGCTGAGAGGCAGTGACTGGTCCAAGGTCCCCCAGTGCACTTCATGGTTGAGTGGAGATTTGAACCCTGGTCCCCCAGGTCCTGGTCCGACACTCTGACCACTATACCACACTAGCTTATATATATCATGCCATGCTCCTGCTATGCATGCATTGCATCCTATGGCCTCCTATATTAAGGAATTCAGCAAGAGCACCACCTTTCAGTCTCACAAATGATAGATGCACAGTTGAATGAGGTCTTGGAATGCAACAGGAAATAAACCAGCGAGGAAGGGGTATCCACTGAATCATATTAGTTAGATCCAACTATGAGCCTTATAGTATAGCCTCTCCTCTTCCCCGAGGGGAGGGGTTGTGAGCAGGAATCACTTCCCACGCTCGCGGGGCGGCGTGGCCAGGCCCCCTGCGTCACTGAAGTCCTGGGCCGGCGTCATGTCCCCCAGCCAGCCAATCCGGCTGGGTGAGGGGCGTAGTTTAGCCGCATTTAAACGGCCGCGGGCCCACGAGCTTTTCCTTGTTTTGTTCCTGCTTCCTCGGATCACCCGCCTGCCCTCCCTCTAGGTTTTGCTTCAGTACTCGACCTTGCTATGGACCTCAGTTGGTTGCTTGTTCAAGGGGCCTGGTAGGTATTTTTTCCACTTGGCAGATTGGCACCAGCCAGTTGGTTTTTCACCTACCTTGTAGCAAATCATCACAACTTTGTAAGGTTTGGCAGTTAGGCATTGGAAAATGTGTTGCATGTTGGAGGGGAGGTTGTGGCACCTCCCCTTGTAGGGTATTCTGTTAAAGGGATCCGGCGGTTGTGGTGCCTGCCCAGGTGGTGGCTAGGGCTATGGCACGACCCTCGGTGACTCTAGGGGAAAGCTTCCAGTTGATGTGCACCAACAAGCTCCCCCTACAGGTTGTTAACCCTTGTGTGACTCCCTGCAGAGTGGGCAGGAGTAAAGTATAGTCTGTTTAGACCCAATGCCTAAGCCAATATCACTTACATGCTGTAACCAATAAAGTTGTGGCCTTTTTTAGCCCATTAACCTAAAATACTTGTGTCCTTGTGTCTTATTTCATCACAAAGCGGGGAGCGGGGCCTTGACCCACAAATAGCATTTTCTGAGATAAACATTAGGCTCTGTATCCATCTGGCTTGTAACAATGGGCAAAGAAATTAATTAGTGAGAGTGCTTCCGTCCTCCCACTATGGATCCCAAGGGACTTCAGAGCCTCAGGGGTTCTCCTGCTTTCAGAAAAATCCTGGCAAGCTTTAACTGTATGTCATATACCTGATATCTGTACATTAATGTGAACATTACAGTGGTACCTCGGGTTACATACACTTCAGGTTACATACGCTTCAGGTTACAGACTCCGCTAACCCAGAAATATTACCTCAGGGTAAGAACTCTGCTTCAGGATGAGAACAGAAATCGTGCAGCGGCGGTGCAGTGGCAGCGGGAGGCCCCATTAACCCAAGGTACCACTGTATATGGATAAAGAAGGGACAGTAAAAAATGAATGCCTAGAGGAATATTTAATACTGAGCCAAGAGATTTCAGGATGCACTAACTTTGTCCTCTGAACCACTGACATTTTGCAAACACGTTTCAGGCACATATATCTAAGAAAATAAGCACATAATAAGAACCCTGCCGGTTCAGGCCAAAAGTCCATCTAATCTGGCATTCTGTTCTCACAGGGACCAACCCGATGCCTATGGGAGGTCGATAATGGCTTTGTTCTACCTTCACAATCATATACCAGTTTCTGGGAATCACAAATGCTTGCTGGATTCCCACATGCAGCTGGTTGGCCAGTGTAAGAAGAGGATACTGGATGGACCTTTGGACTGACCCATGTCTAGCTCAGTTGGTTAGAGTATGGTACTGATAATGCCAAAGCTGCAGGTTCGATCCTTGTATGGGATGGCTGCATATTCCTGCACTGCAGGGGGTTGGACTAGATCAGCCTTTCTCAACCTGTGGGTCCTCAGATGTTGTTGAACTACAACACCCATTACCCCTAGCTAGCAAGGCCAGAGCTCAGGGATGATGGGAGTTGTAGTCCAACAACATCTGGGGGCCCACAGGTTGAGAACCACTGGACTAGATGATCCTCAGGGTCACTTCCAATTCTATGATTCTATGTCTGGAATGTGTTTGCAAAAGGTCAAAGGTTCAGGGGACAAGGCTTGTGTATCTAGCACTCTCCTGGCCTAATATTTCAAATATATGACATTTTGAGGACCAGAGTCCTGTTTTCTTTCTTAAATTAAATTAGAGATTCTTGGAGCTGAGGAAGAAGTTTTCTGCATGAGCTGAGGAAGGAGTTTTCTGCCAGAAAATCTGGAATGTGATTTGGGGCTGGGTTAATTTAGCAGGGGCTATTTGTTCTATCAGTACCTTTCTGTAGAGCTCATGTTCTCTTCTTTGTCAGGCTTGATCTCCTGGATAATGGGTAGCGGATCCTGCCTTGTAGCAGGTGGCTGTGCTTTTGGGCCTTTGGGTTAATTAGGCTCCCATGGTGGAAATAAAAATTCCCATCTTACTCAGTCCAGATCTGAACCAGATTCATAGCTGAGGCTCTGGACACAGTCCTTGCATTGCTGCCAAGGCTTCAGCACATTGTCTTGAAAACCATTTGTGAGAGATTCTTAATTTTTACATCTGCAGCACTGTCTGCGGTTCATTAGGCATAAGCATGCTGTTGACCTATTGGTACTCTGTGCTTCTTGGATTTTATTTCCTAAAATGACATTTTCTCCTCTAAGATAACAAGTGAATGCATGAATATTGATGAAGCAAAAGGTCACATGGACGGAAAAAATAATTCAAAGGCTGTGCCATGAGAATGAACTCTTCAAAGCCATAAGCTTGGTTCAGTCAACTACGCCTTTGTCAGTAATTCAGCAAATAACGTGAACACCTGATTAAATTGCAACTGCTTTGGCTAACTGTACTCTTGCTCTGCAAGTCACATGTTTGAAATGCTACTGAATTTTCCTTAAAATACAGGGGCTTTACTTAAAAATGCAGGGGCTTGTATCTGATGGGCTCTATTTTTAATAGAAAAAGTAACTGCAGAACCTGCGTCCTGTCGAAGAAAAATTGCATATTTTACTCCTAATTTGCAAGGTTGTGTTTGTTTTTTTAATGCATTAAATAGAACATGTTCCTCTGGATTTAAAATATTGAGGGTGCAACTTCAAGTTACACATACGTCTGTGACTTATTCATGGGTGTTGTTCAAACTGAGCCTGCAGTATGAAGTAGACGGCTGGTGCCAAGAGTAGAAGCAATTCTTAATCTTCTCCCCTCATGCCATTTTAAAAAGGAGCCTCCCTCCCCATGCCAATCTTCCCCTTCAGCTTGCAGCACTGGCAGCTGCAAAAATTTGTAAAAGTTTTTTAAAAAAATATAAACACATAAATAAATAAATAAATAGCCACAGAATTGGATAAGACTTGTAGATCTGCCCCCTTATGTGGAAACTCCTGGGGAAAAACATATCTTGGAGCGGGAGAAAAAATGAGCAGATGAAATCTGTTTTCCTTCTTCCCCTCCCTCCCCAACTTTCTTATACTGAATGTTGGTGCTTTGTAGAGCAAAGGTCTCGGGTTTAATTCCTGGCACCTGCAGTTAGGGCTGGGAAAGCTTCCCTGTCTGGAACTCTGGAGAGCTGCTGACAGTCTGTGTTCAGTCAGTACTGAGCTAGGTGGGCTATTGGTCTGACTCGGTGTGAGAAAGTTTCTTACAAGACACCCATTGTTGATCTCGTCAGTCACTTTATCCACTGCTTGCTACGTTCTGACCACACTTCCAGACACAAGCATTATGTAGCTTTGTGGCCTACTCCAGCAGCTCAGTCTGCAATAGGAGACAACAGTAATCCAGTTGGAGAACAACATGTTTTATTTATCAACCACTGATCTTAAGATATTGGCTCTTTCTTCCTATTACTCTTGTCATAGGTCTTGTCTCCAAAATAATTACTTACTTCCCTTCTCTCTCTCTCTCTCTTTCTCTCTCTCTGGCTTTCAGAACTCTCTTGGGCTGCCTTTGGGCTCTATCCACAAATCCCTCTGACTAGGAGGTGCCCCGAGAGAAGTGCGAGGCATAAACTTCAACTTTTTGTTATTCAACTAAGGAAATCTGTGAGAGAAACCAGACATCTACATGTGTATCATTCCTTCTTTGAAGAGTATAATTCAAATGCACCTTGAAGTATAGGTGCTGTACATCTCAATCCAATAAATGTTCATTTTCTTAACCAACTAATTTTACTGATCTGCTTTTAATGTTTGTACTGATGTTTTTATTGTAGCATTATATTCTCATGTTGTACACTTATTATTTTTCCACAAAAGTGCAGTTTATATGTTTTTAATTTAAATAAACAAAACCCTCTGAGCATTTTCTTCTTCTTTTTGCAGGGGAGGAGATGCCACTCTGGAATGATGGTGGAACAATATGGTGAGGTATAGACTGTAACCATACTTGGAAGTGAATGTGCGTCCAATTTCACCCCCCATTACTGACCCTGCAAGTGACCCAGTCACACACAATGGATTCTGTCAGTTGGATCGGGGTCCCTGGCTCCATGAAGCCCACATCAAAACCTACGTTATCAGATTTTCCTTCCTATAAGTTTTTATGATGACCATGCTATTTCAAATCTTATGGTGACTTAAAAAACAAAACAAAAAATCATTTTAAAATCAAGTCCATCAGATCTCTTGGCTGAAGACATAGGTGTCCTAATAATAATAATAAAATACTACTACTAATAATAAATGGGACGCGGGTGGCGCTGTGGGTAAAACCTCAGCGCCTAGGACTTGCCAATCATCAGGTCGGCGGTTCGAATCCCCGTAGCGGGGTGCGCTCCCGTTGTTCGGTCCCAGCGCCTGCCAACCTAGCAGTTCGAAAGCACCCCCAGGTGCAAGTAGATAAATAGGGACCGCTTACTAGCGGAAAGGTAAACGGCGTTCCATGTGCTGTGCTGGCTCTCCAGATGCAGCTTGTCACGCTGGCCACGTGACCCGGAAGTGTCTGCGGACAGCGCTGGCTCCCGGCCTATAGAGTGAGATGAGCGAACAACCCTAGAGTCTGTCAAGACTGGCCCGTACGGGCAGGGGTACCTTTACCTTTACCTTTTTACTAATAATAAGTTATTTATACCCCACCCATCTGGCTGGGTTTCCCCAGCCACTCTGGGTGGCTCCCAATAGAATAATAATAATAATAATAATAATAATAATAATAATGTGATAAAACATTAAAAACTTCCCTAAACAGGGCTGCCTTCAGAGGTCTTTGAAAAGTCAGATCGTTTTTTATTTCCTTGACATCTGATGGGAGGGCATTCCACAGGGTGGGCGCCACTACTGAGAAGGCTTTGCCTAGTTCCCTGTAGCTTCACTTCTCACAGGGAGGGAAATGCCAGAAGGCCCTCGGAGCTGGACCTCAGTGTCCGGGCTGAATGATGGGGGTGGAGACGCTCCTTCAGGTGAACTGGGTCGAGGCCGTTTAGGGCTTTAAAGGTCAGCACCAACAATTTGAATTGTACTCGGAAACGTACTGGGAGATGCAATGGGGTGCTGTTTTCAGTAGCTAGGCTATCAGATTCTCACACCTGTCAAACTCTTCTGCTAACAATACTGCACCCACACATTTTAATGCCACCCGGGTGTAAAATAATGAATTGCCCAGTCTCTGATCCTCTTACCCCTAATTTGGACTTTTCCATAGGGATTTGAAACCTGAATCCAAGTGGGGACATCTGTTGCTGAACATAATCAGGAGCACTGGGGAAATTGACAGGGTGGGTTTTTAGTCGCTACACTGACTGGGTCTGTCAGCTGCTGTAGCACCTCTGCTCCAGCAGGCAGTGCCCTTCTCAGGGGGAACCGCAGTAGGAAAGTTTTTTGTTTTAAATTGGATTATGTTCAATGAGGAATGCAATGTAACAATTTTCATTTAGGTGGTGTAACATAAGAATTGCAGTTTAATGGCTTAATTTAATTAAACAGTAATGATTGTGTTATTTTGGTGAAAGGGAAAAAAATGTAATTTACCAGTACTGTTATTATACTTAATCATTAAATGACTGTGAACTATAGTGATGTACATGTAGTTACATATGTGTGTTCTAGTCGAGCTGCAGCCACCATAGTCCACTTTTTAGATGCCTGGTGGGAACATGGCTGAAAGCTGAAGAACAGCAACTCCTTGTGCGTATGAAGTTTAATTTTCAAGAGGCATCTATCAAAATAGTGACAATCAGCATGGCTTTAAAAATTGTAATTTCGTTTTGTTTTTGAACATAGTATTGGGAACACAATCTAAATTGAATATAAACAGAACATGCTAATAATCTTTAAAAATGGAGCAATGATCATTTAACAGATGCATGGCCCTGTATCAAGCACATTGTGAAATATGGCTACTGTATTTCTTGTACAGTATATAAATCACCCTGGGGAGTTCTTAGGGGAGGAACATTTAATTTTTCCAAGTCTTTTGGTGATGTAATATTTTAACAACTGTTAAAACATATCTACTTATTCATCAGCTGCTTTTTAAAAAGCAACATGTATAGCATATCCCAGAATCACTTTCACTTTTCTATTGATCCAATAGACTAGAACTGAAATATATTTGCTCCTTGACATTCTTCTCAAAATTATCCTTTGTGAAGTTAAATATTCTTCAGGTAATATCTGGGTAGTTAAACATTAACCAAACTTTCAAGGAGTGTATTTTATATCTCTGTTATACACCCAATCATATTTGTTTTCAATATTTTATACCTGAAAAAATATTTGATATTTTGCAGTATATGACAATGGGCTCCTACAGAAGAAGAGCAGGATATGAACACCATAAATAATAATACATAATAAGAGTACACAATGGTATTAAGCATTTGACAGGTAACATGCAACAATAGTCATATTTGACAGTGAAGAGCTTATAGAGAAATGGTGTTCACACCCACTTTTGGACACACTGACTACTGCCATGTGGTCGTTGGAGAGTTGGTCAAGGGTAAATGTGGTCCTTGGGCCAAAGAAAGTCAGCCTGATGTAGACGATTAACATCACGAAAGGCGAAAACCAATTAGCCTTTCCCCCTCCTCATCTTATTTGAAAATATTAATACTTTGGTATCATAAAAACCCTCATATAAAGGCATATTTTTATCGGATTATTATTTGTAGAGTGTTCTAATCCAATGATGGGGGATTAAATGGGTAAGACTCACATACTTAAGATACTGCTCCTTCTGCTCTTCATTTAACTTAATGCATCATGACAGTAAATCCAATTCCATGTTTGGCTTTCCCCCTTTATTTCCAGTTTAGACTTAAAATTCATCAGTTTGAGTCAGGTATTGGAAATATTCTTTTTTAAAAATGTGGTTATTACATGCAATAGGTTTCTATAGCAGTTACTGTATTTAGTGTTGACCCTATTATCTCTTGCTTGCGTTTCAGTATCACTAGGCCATGCCCTATTAAAAACGTTTCCTTTGAACAAACAGTCTTACTGAATGCCTCTAAGCAGACTGCAATTTTAAAATCTCTTATTCCAGTGTAGCATGTTCGGTAGGACTGCCCCGGTCCCTGGAATATATGATTAAAACTACGTATGTGAGACAGGGTTGTTTTCAACATCCTGGGAAATCTAGGGTGCTTTTAGTTAGAAGCAGCACTGTCAGCTCCTTGGTTGTTGTTTTTTTTTTTTTTTGTTTATATAGGAAACTGGTACCTGTCTGAGGCCTGGGCCTTGGGTTGGTGTCCTTTTCAGTGCAGGGGTAGATTCAGTCTAGATCGCAGCAGTTTGGGGTGTGTCTAAACCTGGAGAATCAAGCACAAATGTTGATCAACTAAGGCGTCTTGTTTCAAAATAAAAACAAAACGGGGAGGGAGAGGGGTAAGCAGTATTGTTCTTTTTCTGGCAACTGGACAAAAGCAAAGAATAATACAGATATATCATCCCCCCCCCCCGTCAGCTGACATTCATATTTAAGCTTGCATTTGGGGGTGGTCTGCTGGCTTTACCGGCCTGGTTTTTCTTTCTTTGCTATTGTATTTCTTGGGACTCTTTCTTGCCTGTTTTTATCCTGAGTCTTGAATGCCTGCCCGTCTGAACTCCAGAATTATTTCTGCTTCAACTGCCTCAAGTTTTGTTGTTGCTTTTGAGGCTGGTGTTTCTGTAACCCTTCAAGAAATGACAGGCCCAAGGAGGCTAGCATCTACAAGGAGAGGAGAGAGATAATATATTAGTTCCAGTTTAGGCTAGGAAAAGTGGGCCTGGATGACTCCAGGGAAAACTCTGAAGGGTAGCAAAAAGCAGTAGGATAATGTTCCCAAATACTTGTGCTACCACTTTACACTGCCCCACATTTTTCACTCACAGTCCATTGAGACGCATCACTCACTTTGTACTCGATCATGTCCTCCAACCCAACAAAAAACAGAAGCCACCATTGCAGACCTGGCTACCACAATGCCACCTCTACCTAACCAGACCCTCATGGTAAGAGGGGGCAGCAGTAAGATCCCCCCCCCCACCTTCTCTTTGACAGGAAGAGAAAACTAGTTTAGTAGGCCCAGGTTGGAACATTATGCCTAATCAAGTGAAGTCCAGCTCTGTGTCTGCCAATAACATTTTAGGGACACAAAATACCTCAAATAAAAGCTCATTCTCTAAAAATCAAACAAGCATTGCCCCCGGGTTCACCAGAAATGGCTAGCCCTGCAGGGACAACACTTTCTAGAGGAGGATCCAGAAAAAGGGCATTTTGAAGGCCGGATTCCTAATGCAACTGTGGAGAATTTGGGAGAGATTTTGGACTACAGGGCTGTCAGCCCTGTGTATCATTGTTTTGTTTCCTCTCCAATATAAACGCCCACATTTAAACCAAAACATTGTTTTGAAACAGCCAGCCAGGCTTGTGATTGATTCTTCTGTGAGAAGAGTTAGGCACCAAAACCTGGCTCTCCTTGTTGCCAGGGTCAAATAGCAGCTAACATGACGGAACTTGTGTTGGGCTCCATTCCTGGAAATCTGCAACTAGTTTATGGGTCATAGTGCCATGACCACATCCTTGGCATGGATGTAGACTCTACCCATGACTGCCTACTACATCAGATTATGATCTCCAAATATATTGTATGTAACAAATCACTTTTATTACTGTGAAGAGAATAGCGTGATAACATGACAGCTTGTTTACTGTGACTCCTAAGGAGTAGAAGCCAGCATAATTCCTAGGTCAGAGAGTATCACTCTTTATGTTAGTAAAGAACTGTGAATGATTTGCTTTGATATTTTATTTATTACGTTTATCCTGCCTTTCTTCCAATAAGCACAGGGGGTACTGGGTTCTCCCTGCCTCATGGCCATTTTATCCTCACTGCAAAGTGAGGTAGACGAGGCTGAAAGAGAGCGATTGGTCTAAGGTGACCCGGTGAGTTTCATGGCCAAGTGAGGATTTGAATTTGGCTCTCCCCAAGCTGAGGGCAATGTTTTCCCAAACTTGAGGAGAAAATATAATCCTCAGTATTTTGCTGTTTATATGGTTTTGAAAATTATGTATACTGTGTATTTTTAAACTCTTTGAAATTGTCTTTTATAAAGAGCTAATTAGTGTATTTATAATATTTTGTTTGCGGCTTTTGTCTATGTTTGTTGTGAACTGTTTTGAATATACTGTATACAAAAAGCAGTGTACAAATAATGTGCCTGTGACTGACAAGAGTGTTTCTTATGGGATATGGACAGCATTTTCTTCATCAAACAAGTGAAGCCAGGTGAGCAAATTCCACCAAAAGAAGACTAATTTGTTCCCCACAAGAGCATTATAAAAACCTTATCTGGTGAAAGTGTCCTCTTCTGCACCTAATATACATCTAGTTGTAACATTTTAATTCATGGGATTCATTATCATATATTTGTGAGAGTACAAGTTCTAACATTTTTGTCAAAATAGTTCAAAATATCCCTGGAGATGTTCATTTGAACATCATCTTTTGCTGTTGCTCTCATGTCCAGTTTACAGGCTTCCCATAGGCATCTCCTCAGCTGCTGTAAAAACAGGATGCTGGACTAGATGATCCAGCGGGCTTGTCTTATGTTTTAGAAGTGGATCTTTGGCTTGTCAAGAGTCAGTCTTTTGACTCTTACATTGAAGATCTGTATTGACAAAAACTTTTCTATGGATTTAACCAGATGAAACTATGTGAATAATCCCAGAAGCCATTCTCATTGGATACAAAATGTTATTAGCACTGGTCCAAAGTGTTCAATTATATCAGGGTAAGCCACATGGTTGGACCACAGTTCCCCTCATCCCTGGCTTTCGGCCATGATGGTTGGGGCTGATTGGACTTGTGGTTGAACAACATCTAGAGAATATCATGTTGGCCCTTATTGTTTTTTCAGCACTCACCAGTCAAGTATCCGGGGCGGGGGGGGGAGTTATTTGTATAATTTTAGCATTATTCTAGGGGTCCATCTCTGTGAAGTTGATAAGATATTTGAAAATATAAGATATATGAAATGGAATGTTTGTTTAGTAATTCAGTTGATTTCTTTGCTTCTTATTTCCCAGCAATCACTGCAGCTGTAGAATTCATTTGACGGTTGTTGAATTTCTGCTGTAACAAAAATCTTGGCCCAAGCACCTTGGCCACAATCCAATGATGGACTTAAGACCAATGAAATTAGAAAGCTTAAGTGTGCCTTTCTTTCAGTTGAGTTTTGGCTTTTGTTGTAAATGAAAGGTCACAGATGGGACATAGTTGAAAGGGACACAAAAATAATCACACTGTACTTGCCTTGTCAAATATAGTACAAGCAGTTGAAGTCTTCAAATAATTTGGTTTTCTACTAAAATCTGCTCACAAACAGGATTTATGAAGTCCAATACACTTGGGCAGTCATGAAGAAAACCATGTAAATTATTATGTTAGTTGACTCAAACTTTCCAAGCCAACCTGAGAATCATATCCAATATTTATGAACATTATTTGATATATAGCAAGGAATAACAATGGGTTGTAGGCTTGTTAATATTTTGTGAGGGTTTGATAAAACCAAGCCCTTAGTCTGCTTTGCAGACGGGTGCTGTGTAGCTGTAAACAATAAATATTTGGGAAGGTAACTAAACACATCCTTAGCTTGAATGAATCCAAAACATTAGACTATTGAGACTACAGTCCCTAATGCTTTACTAGATAGTAAAGTCCATTGAACACAGTGGAACTTGCTTACAGATAAATTTATCTGAGACCATGCACCTGGTGATTGACAAAAATCCTAAGCACAGGAAGTTGCTACGCACACACTCAGCATGTGTGTACCCCAGCTGAGCTGGGATGGGGTAGTTATGGTGGTGTAGCTCAGCTGAGCTGATAACCAGCCAGCTGAGCCAGAGATTCACTGAATCCAAAATTGCTCAGAATTGCTCCCTGAGGCTCCTATATGTAATTTTCAAAATATTTTCTGGCAAACTATGCAAACTTCATCTAAGATAAAGTGAAGTACTTGAATTTAAGATGATTTAGTCCCACTGAGATCAATGGAACTAAATCCATCTTCTTTTACTTGATTAGATTATAGCCTGATCTGTAATTCTGAGTCGTAAGTATGTATGCTGTTTTATGTAGGAGGCTAGGAGCTATTGGAATACAAATGGGTTTATTAACCACCTTTTCCATCTCTGACTCCTTTTTGAATTTTCTTTTAAAAGTCAACTTTTCCTTTCATTAATTGAATAATTTCCTTAACTGAATCTCACTCAATTTGGTACTTAATTTGATGTGACAAATTCATTGTTTTTCCTAAAATTTCTGCATGGTGAATATTCTCTTGAATATATTCCCATATAACAGGAGCTGTGTTTGAATGCCTTTTGGATAATAATTGAGGACATGCAGAGTCTCAGATTTCACTATACGAGGGCATGTTTTTGTGCACAGAAAAAGTACCTTTGGTGATACTTTTAGACCAGATCATCCTAAGAACTGGTTTCAAACATTCTGCAATATTGAACTCTTACAAAGCCTTTTTAAGATGTTTATTTATAACTTTCATTTATTTATTTAGAACTACTGTGATCAACATTACACTGGAAGTTCCCAGGGCCGTGATGCATTCATATTAAAATGAAATAATGGTACATTAAAGAGAACATTACATTGTCAAAATAATTCATCATAAACATCACAAAGCAGGGAAACCATCAAGCAGTAGTAAGGTTTATCCTCCTTTTCCTGGTACCTTAGTTGGGATTTACCCCACCTACTCATATTCTTTAAATAATACACCATCACACTCAGAACACTGGAAGTGTTTAAAAAATACCTCACATCCAAGAGCATTTCTATTCCTTAGTATCCACAATGCTCAGTCCGAAAGCTTTCTTAAATTGGTTTTACATTCTTCCACATTTCAAAAATCTGCATTTTATTCTGCCATTTTTCTCATTTGATTACAGTAACACGCTAGCAACACAGCCAAATCATGACCAGCATGTTCCATAAGTTATTCAGATGTCACAGCTACAGATGGACTATTGTTTGTGGCACCTCCAGACCTACTCCTTCTGTGTTCCTGAAAGAGGGTGTGTTAGCATCACATATAACGTGAGTACTACTTAAAAAAATACTTTTGCCTCACAACTTCTTGAACACTGAACGGATGGTCCGCAGGTCATTCTTTATCACCACGAGACCTAATTCCCCACATGGTAGCCTTTTGATGTCTCTCCAGTGGCATTTCTGGGCAAGTTTGACTCATCTCTATTTAAACTACTATAATTCCAGGGACAGCCTGTTTCCAGGAGTGATTAGTGTGGCAGTATTTCGGGTCACAGACTGCACATTATTTTCCAGGCAGATTACTGTACCAGCCTAAAGCCTTTCTGCTGGCTACTGCCAGCAGGGGACTAACCACCACCATTTCCACCCATCTGCTTGGCAGGTAGAAGTGGGAGGTCTATGCCAGCAGAGTGGTGCTGGTGTTATTCTGCAGAGGGAGGGTGATGGAGACCCATAAAACTGGGCAGAGGGACACCTCAGCTCAGTCCATACCCACTCAACCCAACACAATGGAGGGCTTGGATTGCTCTGCCAGTTTGGATTGCAAGTCAAAATGATCAATGAAATGTACCAATTCTATACAAACACATGGAGGAAAAGTGGGAAGATCCCATTTTGTGGAGCTGCAGCTTGAAATATGGAGCAGCAAGCAATCCCAATTTATTCATAAATGACGTTCACATTGTTTGACATGTATAACTTTTAAATTAATTTTCAAAAAAAATTCAATTAAAAATAAACATTTTACAAACTGATTGATATCCAATGACTTCCCTTCTCTTTCCATGGTTCATTTTATATATCTTCCATTCCTGCATATTTTACTATAACCATTCAAGTCAGTTTTCCATTTTTACACCATTCAAACATTAATTACACTGTTGAATTTATCTTAATGCTGCCAGCGTTTTCAAGTTGTGTCCAATTATTTTCCATATATTCAATGTTTTCCACTCTTCTTTAAATATATGTCCTTCTGGCTCTCTTGTTCTGTGTTAAACCTGCTAGTTCTGCATATTCTAACATCTTAAGTTGCCAATCCTCTTTGTCTCTCACTCATTTTCCATTTTTGGGCTAACGAAACACAGGCCGCTGTTGTTGCATATATAAACAAGCTTTTCTGACCCCTAGGAATTTCTGTCTGGGTTATTCCCAATAAAAAGGACTCTGGTCTTTTGGGGAAGGTAATTTTAAACATTTTTTTCAACTCATTCTAAAGAATTTCCCAATATTCATTTACCTTTTTACATGTCCACCACATATTGAAAAGGTCCTCCACCCTTTCTATACAATAAATGATGCTCACATTGTTGGTTCCTCCTGCCCTTTCCCACCACTTTCCACATCTGTTATTCGATGGTAAAGCTTCTATGAGCTGCAGCGTCCATTCTCTTAAAAGCAGCTATTAATGTCCACTTTCTATCCTGCATCAACAACCCTTCGAATAGTGCAAAAGAGGCTCAGAGGTACTTGTAATGTCACGAGTGTATGTGCATTATTAGACGATGGTGGAAAGTGAATTTGACCATTGTCCCACCCATTCAACACGCTACCCGACAAGCTCTCTTTCCATCCATGAAAAATTACGCTATAATAAATTTAAGCTGCCACAAAAGTCTTCGTTGCCTTTGTGGCATCCAAGTAACATAACCCCACCTTTGAAAAATACTTGCTTTTTGTGCCAGTCCCACGTGTAATTCTCCCCTGCTTTACATTAGTTACTCCTTCTTTATTACAAAACAGAATCTGGGGTACCTCAAAGATTAATGCATCTCATCATGGCATCAGCTGAGTGGCTCAGTCCAGGAAAGCATATGCTAGAATAAAAATGTCTTTCAGGTGTCCCAAGGCTGTTGGTTGGCTTCCCCTGCTGCAACTAAGAGGCGACATTATTTAGTATTAGAGGCTTTACCTGGTGCCATTTGCTTTTGATCATTCCTCCTTCCCTATTCCTCTATTAACCCATCGTCCCCACTCAAGACCCCTGGCTAATGACTTCTCTCACTTTCTCCCCTTGCCTCCTCAGTTGGGTAATCCATCACGTCCTCCCTCTTAATTAGCACCCGCCTCCTCCCTGCCTCGCGCCTGTTATCGACCGACACGCCACTCCTTTAATTGCTGGAGGAGGAAGAAAGAAAGAAAGAAAGAGAGCGAGGGACCAGTAAGGGGAATCTCCGCGTGGCGCGTCGCCTGCCTGCTTTGACTGTTTGCAGGAGGTGGAAGCAGCGGCGGCGGCAGACAACGAGGAGGAGGCGCGCTCCTGGGCCCTGGCGCGCACTCCCGCCACCGCTCCTCCCGGGGGCGCGCACGTGGTCCCCCGGCCGCGCGCCCGATGGTCTCTGCCCTAATGCGGGAGTCTGAGCGAGAAGGCGCTGCAGAAGGATGGGAGCTGTGCGGGGAGGAGGCGGCGGCGGCGGGGGCACCGGCGGAGAGGTCTTGTAGCCCGGCGGCGGGTGCGGAGCAGCAGCGAAGAGTATCTGGGCGGCGATGAGGCAGCTGTGAGCCTGGCCTTGCCGGCAGGGAAACAGGCAGGGGACTCAGCCCGGGCGGCGGCAGCGGCGGCGGCTGGCCAGGTAAGGCGGCCGCGCTTTCTCCACGGAGGTGGCTGCATCGGGCAGCTGCGGCCCCAGGCGGGGAGATCGATGGAGGCATCTTTCGCATCCCCGGCTTAGGGCATCAGGAGGTGGCGGCTCCCGTCATGCAGCAGCTAAGCAAGCAGGGAGAGAGCCAGGAAAGGGATGCAGCTTCCACCTTTGCCCTACCAAACGTCCTGATCTCCTGTCCTGGCTCCACCAGCTCATCCCCCCCCCCCAACACACACCTCGCCCCACTGCAGACCCCAAAGGCTCTTCTTGGCCTCCGCTGCTGGTCTCACTGCAGACCAGTGTCTTGCCTGTCATGCATTGGCTGTGCACTTTGCCAAGCAGTTTCTGCTCCTCATGAGCCCCCTTGCCCCTCAGCAGGGCATCTGGAGTTGCTTTGGAGGTGGGGGGGGGGTATACTCTTGAGGCATCTACAAGCTCCAGTATCCTGCTACTGCGGGTAAAGGAGAGAATGATGTGACCCAGCCTCTTGAAATTTGGCCTGCTTTCTATTGGGTGGGGGAGATGTTTGACATTTCTGGCTGATTTATTTATTTTTTGCTGGCAAGGAGGCTGGGGAGAGACATCCCCAAACCCTCAGACATGAGGAAGCTCTGTGTAATTCAGCTTCCTGTCATATATGAAGAATTGTTGTCTGATGCTCAGTAGGCCCTGATGCTGTGACTTTTCCAGGTAGGAAGATTCTTGGAATACAGATGCAGATGTCTCCCTTTCAGGACAAAGCTGCAGATACATTGAATGGCCATTCTTCCTCTTTTTGTTCTGTCTCGGGTCTTTCGGTTCACTTTGATTTAAAGCTACAAAAAAGAACTGACTAAAATGTGTTGGATACATGACAGCTTATAGATGCTCAGTCTAGAACTCTGAACTAGCACCCCCCCCCCCATTTCCTACCTACTCAGAAGCATCAAGGCCAGTGTTTGATGCAATTTCTTTCTTTTCAATTTTGCCTATGTATCTACAGGCTCAGGTGTGGTACAGATAGCAGTGACGTGTTTATGTGTTGGTTGCTTGAGAGATCTTGCCTGCACAGTTGGAAAACAAGGAAGAACCTCAAGCCCCATAATTCCGGACCTAAAGGGGCCACTGGGAATTTATGGAAAGCTATCCCTTTGCCTGTCACTTGGCTTTAAAAATGGGAGGGCAGAACATCTTTCTGGAGCATCTGGTACTCATTTCTGATAGGAATAGGATGCTAGAATACAGGGATTTGCTCTGGTGTGGCAGCTACAACAATATTTTCTGGGGTGGGGTGAGGCAAATATACGCTGTGTATTAAAAGCCATGTTCATCATGAGCTGTGAGGATCAGAGTTGTGGACATATTTTAAAAGAAGTGAGCTTTGCATAGGCAATTTGAGTCAGCCTAGTTGGTATTGATCAAGGAGGTGAAAGTGCTGAATCATTTGTACTTTTTCTTCTCCCAGCATGTTAGGCTCTTCAGTCCCATTATCGTCTTCAGGAAGTGCAAGATCTAGTTGCTGAATTATCAGCCTTCAGCATCTTCTTTCACTTTAACCAGTACTGGCATGGTGTGGGAATCCTTTGGACCCCAATAGGCAGCTCTTAACTTCATCTAAGTGTGACTTTAGATTGTTCTTCTTTTGATTTAGCTGCTCCTCTCAATGTCTTAATAACGTTTATGACACAGAAAGTGTGTTTACAATATTAGCTGAAACGTATGCTTGGAAAATACTGCCAGTAGTTGAGAGAGGATTATTTTGATATTTAGGTATTTGTTACTTTTCAAAATGAAAGGGTCTTCCCCACTGATTCAGTCACATTTTAGGTTTTAGGGATAGGTGTTTATTGTGTCTTACTGAACACTGATCAATATCCAGTGCTGCTATTCATTACAGCTATGTGTTAACATCGAACATTTTAAAGTCCCCATTGATTTTTTATGGGAGACAGTTAATCACATGTTTAACTCTCCCACTGAAATGCATTTATTTCAGTGTTTATAGCCCCAAGTATGAAATGGCACGTTCAATTAAAATATTTGTTACCTAGAAATGAAAACTACCCTTTTTAGGGTACGACTCTGAAAATAGTACATCAATAACTCCCCAACCTTTTGGCCAACTTTATGCATATGAAGATCCAGGATGAATGTATGTTTAGACCAACACACTGACTATTTTTTTCCTGGGTCTCTACCTCCTTACAGAAATTGGATTTGGGGACCTAGACAGAACCCATATGAAAGAACAATATCTTGCAATCATCCTAAGTCTTCATGTGGGTAGAATTAGCTAAGAGGTTGTGCTCACATTTTAAAAGGATGTTTGCAGTGGCAAACATGATGTCTGTGAAAATAAGACCATTGGTGATGAAACCTGTCTAGCCTGTGTAGCATATTTTTTTTTCTTTTGGAATGTGTTTTATTCCTATAAATATATACTGTGTATATGTGTGTGTGTATGTATGATTCAACTGTGCGAATTTACTCGCGAGTAGTCTCATGGACTTCGGGAGATTTGCCTGCTCCATTTTGGCTGTATGAGAGTGCATCTTCCAGATGTTTTGCAGACTTGCCTATGCCTACAACTTACACCTGCAATATGCTGCTAGCAGCCTGATCCATTATTCTCGCAGTAAATACACCACACTAAAGGACTTATTCTTCATCTTGGAGGTAATCCTTCCAGCTCAGACTTGGACCTTTATGTGACTATTGCAGTTATTCAGCAGTCTCCAAGAATCTTTTTCAAACACCTTGTTATTTGAACTTGAAACGTGGGTAATAGTAAAAAAAAGGCCCTGACAGTTGATCTTAAAGGTTGTGATGAGGACAAGCCTGTAACTGAAGTATGCAAGGGCTAACTTTCTGCTTAACTTTTGATAGACTGTGCCTTTTGCTTTGGGCTGACATGATTTTTCTCTCTCTTTCTTGGGAGGAGAACTATATCAAGATGATGCATAAGAGGAATAGAAGCTTGCTCACTTCTTTGGGTACCTTTTGGCTCTTTTAGGGCAAAACCAGCAAGGATTCTGTTTCCCATGTGCTCCTGGCAAGAAGACAAAATAAAAATCTCTTGATTGAGAAGCCGGCGCTTCTCTTTATTTTTTTTCTTAACCATGTTACCCTAAAATACCTATCCATTAAGCAGACAGCTAAATTGATTGCCAGCATGATTGCTCTGATTCCTCAAAATGTCTTGGTGCTAATCAAACTTACCGTAGCTAATTGTTTCTAAATAAATAAATACCAACTGCCGTCTCTTCATGTTCCCATGAAAATGAAGTGCACTAAAGAAAGCATGTACTGGCAATAGAAAGAAATGGCTTCTGACTCTAATAATCAACGGAGGCAGAGCACCTCCTAAAGTTTAAGAAGCATGATTTGCCTGTTGTGTTTGGTGTTCCCTGGGACTGATAGAATGTGATAGCAGGGGCACTATGGCAGGAAATCCATTTTATTTATCTTAAGGCTTTTTCATGCTCTAGATTCTAGAATGTGGGACTCTGTCGTCCTATATTTATCTAAAGTAATTGCAGTATATAGTGCTCCGTTATAGAACAGTACAGGACAGCCTCTTTTTCTTTCTTTTTAAAATACACATGGCCTGGGGAACAAGAACATTTGGCTAAGCAGAAATTCAGGTTGTTGAGCGTGCCTGAAAATTATATAGGGTGACTTTAGGGAGAAAACACAGTGCATTTTGGTAGCTGCTTCAGATTGCATATTCTGTTGTTTCAGAATGTCTCACAGCCTTTAAATGTAAAGTAGGGATATATTATTCTTGCATTTTGAGCATGGCCGGGGATCCCACTTGGAGCTGCTTGACTCCATGGATAGCCTTCCCATGGACACTTTCTTCTGCATGTTTGTGTTTGTGCTGAACAGAAAGACCCATTCTGTTTGAAAGTATCTTCAAACTCTGCAGGACAATATGAAGAGAGAAGCCACAGCTCAATGATAGAGAACATGCTTTGTGTGCAGAAGGTCCTAGGTCATAATTCTTGGCATCTCAAGTTAGAAAGGATCAGAAAGCAAGAGATAGGACATCAGAAACCCTGGAGAGCTGATGCTGGTCAGAGGAGACATTGTTAGGTCAGCTGGACCAACAGGCAGACCTGGTATAAAATCACCCTATGTTCTTATGAAGCAAGTTGCTCCACACATAAACAGAGGTGTCCCTACAGTCCTCAAATGTATACCACCTCATTGTTCTCACTCTACTTCCATTTAGGTAAACTATTTAATTGGTATTAATGTAAGAGGATTTGCTACAGGGACTGCCTGAGAGAGGGGTTGCTTGGATGTCTGAACTTTTGCCCTTCTCTTTTCCCTTTTAACAATACAGGAGATCAGTTCTGATCACAATTATTATTATAATCTGAACCTAAACGACCACTGTATTTGTAGAGCAGTGTGCATGTGAATTACCATATATCGTCCCCTGCATCACCTCAGAGGGACTAGTAGACATGTGTAGTAAGAGCTTCAGCTTACCAGCTTGAGGCCTGTTATGGATGTAACTGCATACTGTTCATTGTGCTCTCCATGAGCTTTGGGTCCGCGTGGCTACTCACCCACCCACCCCATCCTCCAACATGGGCATGAGGAAGAGATCGAAAACTTTTGTTTCCTTTTTCAGTCAATCACAGTTTTAGTGTTGCATCCAAATTCTAAACTGTGGTTGATCTTAACAGCAGTTTATTGAAATAAGTAGTTTATTGAAACAAGCCAGGGTTTATTATCTGGAAGAATCATTATGTGATTCTGCTTTCTTCAATCTGTGTATGGAAAACTTGTCTATAATGTATAAGTTAAATGTGTAAGTTCCTCTATAGCAGGGATGTCCAACAGGTCAATCAGGATCAACTGACCGATCCCCGGAAGGTTCTGGTTGATCGCGGTCTCCTTTTCCTTTGCGGTGGCATAAGAGCATCTGACCCTGCCTGCTCGCCCCGTCCTTCTTTTTCGCATAAACATTGGAACGGAAGATGGAGTTTTTGCTGTTAGGTAGATTGTTTCGTTAGCGAATTTTTGGTGAGCGACTTTTCCCCTTTCCCTTTACTCAATTTTGACATTTTTGTCTCAAAAACGTGACTTTCTTACCTAAAAAAGCTCAACAACTTTGACCTGAACCCCCCAAAAGGGGTAGATCACTGCCAGTTTTTTATTCTGTGAGTAGATCGCAGTCTTTTGGGAGTTGGACGTCCCTGCTCTATAGGAAGCAAGTGTGTGGAGTGTGAGGAAGAAACTTTCTGACACCCCCCAGCTGAATGGTGTTATAAGAATTTTAAGGTCATAGATGTATAATAAATGTACATGGATGTACCAAGCAAACACATACATAGATATATGGACCACATGTCTGAGGCAGCACAGGAGGGCAGTCCTGAAACCATTTTAACTCCCAAACTGACCAAATGTTTCTCTGCAAGGAGGGAGGAAATGAAAAAAACCTTCCCATTGTCTCAGGAATTAAGTAATTACCATCTCAAAGGAATGGCCAGACTACCAGAAAAGGCACTTAGATAAGGCATTATCATATAACCTGGCAGACAGGAAAAACAACAACATTCAAATTTCTGTTGTAGACCGCCTTTTCTGTGATGTATGTATGATGTATGGAGGGGTGGTCTTGGGCTCCAGGGCAGGGAATTGCAAAATGGATATATAAGGCCTTGTGCGCCGTTGATTGAGGTCTTTCTCCTCTCTCCTGCATGTGGGGGAGCACCCTGTTGCAACAGTCAATAAAGAACAGGCTTACTAGCTGCTTTGCTTCTCAGTATTCTCTGGTTGGTCTCTATTATTTTCTCCTACTGATAGAGAACCTACAAAATGACTCTATATGGGCTATTGGATACCCCATAAGGGAAAAGGATCACTTTTTTTTACTTATATCAGTGGCTACACTGACTGCATAACCTCCAACATTTCTCCAATTAAGTAGTCCATAATGATTATTTTACCATTTATACCCCACACATCTTACTGGGTTGACCCAGCCACTCAGGGCAGCTTTCAACATATATAAAAACATAATAAATCATTAAACATTTTAAAAAAGCTTCCCTGTACAGGATTGCCTTCAGATGGCTTGGGAATTGGATAACTCCATACCCCACAACATTTCTCCAATGAAAATAGGGACATCCTAAGGAAAAGTGGGACATTTCAGGATCAAATCAGAAACCAGGAAGGCTTCTCTAAATCAGGGACATTCTTGGAAAATAGGGACACTTGGAGGGTCTGTGACTGTGTGTGTTACATCACTTTTACACTTATCGCTACAGAAGAAACTTGAGGTAGGTCTAGAAAAGTTCCAGATGCCACCATTCCTACCAGGAAGGCCACCTCTTTTGTAGTAATGCTCTTCTGCTGTTAAATATGGTAGTCAGAAATTTAGAGTGTGTAGACTTTCCTAAGACTGAGATGTAGGAAAGCTGCATCTGTTAGTATTTCTATCTGCTATGCAGCAATTAAAGCCCTGCTAGAATGTGTAGAAGGAGACTAAAAGCCCCATTACCCTGTCAGGCAGCTATCTCTAAACTAATATTCAACGTTTGCCCCTTCATGGATCTTTAAAAACATGATAGCAGCAATTTGATATACTCACAGAGGTGCTGCCTGGATATTCTGTGCTATATTTCATCGCTGCAGGCTGGCATCATGCAACTGACTTGATGAACTGGCTCATTCTCTGTGCCACACATTCTCATTTTCACTGACTCAGCTGTGTCCTTTGCCTGGTGAGCAGCTCATGCTCTCTCTGCAGAAGCTAATGTGTGTTTTAATATCTGTTCACCAAGGCGCAAATCTAATTTGTTTCACTGAACTTTGTGGTTTTTAGACCCTGGCTCCTTAAGACTTCTTTTAAAGAGTCAGAACTGATTATATTTTAATTTTTTTAATTTAGTCGCAGGGGGGCTCCTACCGTTCTGTGATTTTAATGACTAATCCATTCTCTTGTTCACAATACCTGCTGCAACTACTGTGGTTTGTATGTGGAGTGTGTGTATTTCTACGTTTGCATATTCACAAACAGGATAACTGGGCAGATCAAATTGCATGGTCTGGGCTTTAATTAGAGAGTTTCACATCCATCCTTGCTTAACAGGTCCCCTACAGCTGATCTGTTCACTTGACAGCAGTTAGGCAGCTGCAGTGCTGAGATCATTGCCTAGTGTTCTGATGGGCATTGTCTCCTGCTCCGCCTGTCTGTCTGTCATATCCACCTGTTATCTTTTGTTTTGCACTTAGTTGGGGTTTTCTTTTAAGCTGGGCTAATCTTGATTTGTTCTGCTTCTGTGCAAAGGGGAGGCCCCCTAATACATAAACAAAGTTCTACGGTGCCAGTGCCATATCAAAAAAGCACCTAGTTGGCCTAATTCTTGCTGCCAGAATTACAGTGCAAGCCTGTGTGTGTCTGCTTGGAAGCAAGCCCCACTGAATACAAAGGGATGTACTCTCAGGTATGTGTTTTTAGGATTACAGGCTTCATCAAAACAATCTGTTTATCAGAATGAAAACAAAAAACTAGCAGGTCTTATCTTTGTCTTGTCCTTTGGGCATGGATGCTTAGGCCGTTTGCATACTGTTTAAAGCACATTCAAAACACATTTTGCTTGAAGAATTCTGGGCACTGTAAGGGTTGCTGGGAATTGTAACCCTGTGAGGGGTAAACTACAGTGCCCAGAATTCTTTGAGCAACAGAATATGTTTTAAAGGTATAGTGTGTACACAGCCTTTCCTGTTCCCTAAATTTCCTTGGGTATTGTATTTTATTAAGATCTGCCACCCCCCATGTTAATTCCCACTAAAACAGCCTGTCAGAACCCACAGGTAGACCATTCCTTCCCCACCCCTAACCCTTCAACACGTCTCCAGAGCAGCTTCCAAAAAGTTCAAATTGCAATAAAACAAATTAAAACAAGAACATAAAAGCACTGCAATATGAAAGCAGTCAGTGAGACAGTATCTTATCAAAGCTCATTAATTCCTTTATTTATCATGTTGGAAATAGTGCGATTAGTAATAGTATTTAAAGCGAACCATCAAGGGCTATAGGTTTGCTCATTTCCCTAGTAACTCGTGTGTAACTGTCAATTAATTTTTTTATTTAACAATAATCATATAGAACTTAACTGTAAAACTATAAATATTTAATTGCATCCTTTTACCCGTTTCCAGTTCTTTCTCTCAATCATTTGGGATGGTTGTATGAGTCCTCCTGGAAACACTTTCAGAGTGGTGTCATTTGCTGTCATTGCTATGCTAATTGAATACTTTTATTGAGATTGAAGGAATCAAATGTTATGAAGGAATGGGTTAAATAAAAATGAGGCTTTTACAGTATCAGACCTCTTATAGGGATTACTGTGCATAGTTAAGAAGATAATAAGCAGGAGATTAAAAGCCTTATGAATAGGAATACCATGGGATGAATGATTCAGGTGAATATTTTTAAAGGTGATTCATGAGAAGCAGCTTTGGTCCTGGAATTCACAACTGAATTTTGGGGCTATAGTCTTGGGTGTATGATTTTAATCTCAAAAACTGAATCCCAGAGATGTGGAGTAATCAGAAGCTCACGAGGCTCTGTGTAGTTCCCCATATTTATTAAAAGGCTCTCTCCCAAGTAAGTGAAGGAACATTTCTGTCTAAATGAAATATTTAAACTTTAAGAAATGTGTGTGATGGAAGCATATACATCAAGCAGTGTTTATAATGCAAAATAGTTTGACTTTAATATTGGCATCAATTTTACAAGAAAGCGTAACTAGACTATCATGTTTTGAGTTCTCTGCCTCCTTCTGTTTAGGCTAAAGGCTGAAATGAAAAGGCTAAAAGCATAGAAGCCTCAGAAATCAACCTCTTCCTGAACCGCAGTGGCCTCACTATTCAGTGGCTGCATGTATACTAACCCAATTGCTTCCTGAAATCCTGTAAATGTTGGAAAGTGACTAACTCAAGCAAAAGGTTTTCTTGTTGCTTGCAGGTGTGGAATGAGTGAGATTGGAGAACAGATGTAGGGATTGCAACAAGCTCCTAGGATAGCACACTGCGGGGCAGTTATTCCTTTATTACCTTTTAATATGAGTTTATTAAGCACATTGAATTTTATTAAGTTCTGTACAAGATGTTGTGTTTTTTAATTCCCTTCTGAAACAGCTTATTGAAAGATCTCAGGAGGCAAGGGAGGAACAGGAAGCAGGAAAATGCACAGTAATTCTGGTATGCTTAGTCTCTGAGTAAGCTTTGTGAGGTAGGTGTGTAATTAAACAGCAAGTGGAATGGGGAGGTAGGGGAATGATGGAAGGGGAATGTATGTCTTTTGCCATCAGCTCTACATGTGTGCATACCTGTCAAAATAGATACCAGGGTTTTTGCTTCCTCTTCCCACATTCATTTTCACATGTGTAGTAAGAAATGGCCCATGTGAAGCAGCTACCAACTATATATTCAAGATTGAAGGGTTGATACTTCTCTATCCTCCTTCTCCTTTATCTCAACTTCTGCAGGCATTTTCTCTGACTTACTGTCAATCTGCATCTGCTGTGCTTTGAATGCCCTGTACCGGCATTTAAGGTAAGGGCGTCAGTTTGCTTGTATGTTTTAAAGCTATTTCAGTGCCTTCCTGAACTGCAAGCATATCCCATGCTAATTCAGTGAAAGATTTCCACCCCCAATCTATCCCATGTATAATTCATTTTAACATTCAGTAAACTATACTATAAACATGCTTGGTGTACCTAGGGTGCAACTGCAAATGCAGTTGTAATAGCGACCCCAACCTACTCTTGAAATCTAGGAGGACTCTCCAACAGAATTATCACTGCCTCTATAAAACTACAGTTCCCAGTGTTGCTTAAGGAAACACAATTATACATTATACAGTGGTACCTCAGGTTACATACGCTTCAGGTTACATACACAGGTTACATGCAGACTCCGCTAACCCAGAAATAGTGCTTCAAGTTAAGAACTTTGCTTCAGGGTGAGAACAGAAATTGTGCTTCGGCGGCACGGCAACAGCAGGAGGCCCCATTAGCTAAAGTGGTGCTTCAGGTTAAGAACAGTTTCAGGTTAAGTACAGACCTCCGGAATGAATTAAGTACTTAACCCGAGGTACCACTGTATGAAGTTAAAGGCAGCTGAAGTGTGCACTAATGCATTCAGAAGCATGTGCTGCTTGTCAAATGCTTTAATCTAGGTAACAGATGCACCCAACATGCCAGAAGTCTCCAAAACACCATTTATAAACACGACACATTATAAAGTACCAGTCTGCAGCTCTCCTATGCATACAGATCTGTGTTATACCTTTTTGCCCTGACTTTCGACACTTAAGTTCTATATTTTAGGACCCACCTTATTTCTATAATTGTAACAGAGGGAATTCAGGGAAGTCCATTGGGTATATCAAAATGCATCTGTTGTTGGCATCTGTCTCAAGAGACAGTGGAGTGCACCTCTGGAGGTGAAGTTAAATCACTTCATTAGCGGCATTGAAGTGACCTCCCCTGGGGCGCAAGCCCAGGGCTGTGTGTATGGAGATCCTGGGATGCTTAGATGATAAGACCCTGCCTTCTCAGCCTCACTGATTTGGTCCAAAGGAAAGCAGAGCAATACGATTAGCGCCAGCTTGGCTGCAGGAGTTGCTGGAAGGAGGCATACAAGGCACCATCCAGCTGTCTTAGGGACTCAACTCCCAGTTGGTGTAGAGTTTACTCCTTGGCGTTTTCTTCTCCCAAAGATATTCTGCAAGGCAGTGGAGATTTAGGGTCAGTGTTTTCCTTCTTATGGATGGGATACCTTCCCAGGTTGACAAGCCCTATCTGTCCTCTCTACTGAACATGCAGAAACTGCCTTCTTGATTGTAGATCTCGTCTGCTCAATCTGCCAGAGCCTGTCTTCATATGCAGGGGAGGTCCTTCACTTATGGATGATTTGAGACCCATCAGCTATCCTCACCTGGTTTAGCCAGCCAGTTGAAGTTGGTTCTGTGGTGTGGCTGCTGTCGCAATCACTTCTAGGTGATTGCTGAGTGCAGGGTGGGGACCAAAGGTGGACAAACTACCCCAGAAGGAGCACTACATGTCCCCCACCAGAGGTACTACCCCTCTCCTAACACCCCATATATCCCAATTAATTTAATTCAGAATTATTAATGTGTCACTTTTCTCTGTTAAAATATTCAGAGCTGCCTACAATAGAAGCCACCCAAATAATAAAACAAATGAAATCAATAGAGCCAAAGCAGCAGCAGGTATCGGAGTCAACAGAGCAGTTTAAAAACCTCCTATATGATCAACAAGATAAAAGCAACAAAACCACACATCACCCTTTAAAATCTTAGGAAATTTTTTGAAAGATGGAAACTGTCTTCCCTTAAGAATGTTGGTGCTTCATTGATTTGCCTGCGGAGGTGCTCCATACAATTCCAGTCACATGTCCAGTCACCACCCATGTAATCTTCTGCAAGCCTCAAAGCAGATCTTAAACTAGGAGGTTTATATGTGGGGAGAGGGTCCTATGAATATAGACAAATGCAGACATTTGCTTGCTTGGTATTGCATCCTTGGTGTTGCATCAAATTTAAAAAAAATGCAAAGGTGCCAACTAATGGAGAAGTTAATAAATAAATGTGTTGAGCTCAATTTTTTCCAGTCATTTGCAACAGAGTTGGGGACCACAGACTCAAGTTGGTTTTGCTTAAGAGCGCCCTTGAAGAATGTACTGTAATCAGAATACATTGGACTCAATAAGCACAGCTTTTTGCACCTGGAGGATTCTTCCCTATCCCCCCCCACCCCCACCCCATTAGTCAAATGCTACCATCTTGATTATATTTATGTAGACAGCTAGTCTGAGTTGTAGAATCATACCACTTAATATTCATTGTATTACTTCTCTCTAATCAAGTGTTGGTTCAACTAGGCCAATTCCTGTGTCTGTGACACCTTCAGTATCATGTTGCGATTTGAATAGAGCTCAAATGTAGCCTGCAGGCAATCTTATGTATTTCATCATTTTATATCCCACCCATTTTTCAGAACACTCTGGGCAGCAATGTATGCATAGAGAATTGATACATAGCCAAGTGCTACCAAAGGCAATGTAGTTGCTGCATATTTAGCAACACAAATATGCTGGTTTTGGTTTTAGAGAAAGCTGATCCTCTGCTTGCTGTTCTGAATGAAAAGACCCCATGACTTGACACAGAAAGGATGCCTTGGATTTCATTTGGACAAGAGCCATAATGAAGAGAAGATAAGCTTTGGATGTTAAGGGATTTAACATGATTCTCAATGTATATAGTGAATTGATGTTTCAAAGCTTTCCAGGGGAAAACATCTTTCCCGAGCTTTCTCCAAAGGGAAATGTCTTTTGAAAACATAACAGTAACATTCAGATGGTACTGCTTTCAAGAATCTTGCAGTTATACACTTAAATCCTCCTAGATTTTTATGAAGAGGGTTAAAACAATTTTGCAGTGCAAGCAATAAATAAACATTCCCCCTCCGACTGGCTTTGTTGTGCAGAAGTATGATGACGCAGATGTGTGACCCTTTCTGCATTTGAGTGGAGTGGGAGATCCCTATGCTGATGTGGAAAATAGCCTTGCCAAGTGAGAAATGCCTATTATCTAAAGCCACCTTTTTACCTTGAAATATTAGGGCTCTTGGGAAAGGGCAACACTAGTCTTATTAACTGTCCAGGGTGCTGAATCCTTTGAGAGTGCTTCTTTCTAGTTTCATTTCCAATAGCCTGTGTCATTCAAGTGTAATTAAAATAATTCTAAGTAACCTGTCCTTCGGAGCACAGGCAGCAGCATAAATCCATTAGGCACCCCTTCTACCTTTCACATATTTGCATAGCTAGAACATAGGCCCACTTTTGAGTAAACATTGGTGTTGATGCTAGCTTAGCTTTTAAAAATCTGTAGGTACAACCTGCATAAGCTGGCAGTGTGCTCTATTAGGTTTTATTGTGTAGCTGACATTAATGTAGTGCGTTAATAGTGTTGACTTCATTCTACTGATAGTAACAGAGATGACTGGCGCTTAGTCAGGCTGTACCTCTCTGTTATATATGGTACCACCAGCACCTAATGTTGTAATTACACTACTCTCTTTGTGAAAAGTCATAAGAGCTGCTAATGTTCTCAGTGGTGCAGCATGGCTCTGCTATGAGAAAGATCAGTCTGTATGCTGAACTGTACTCTCATGCCATTGCTTAATTTGTCTTGCTTTCAGATTTGCAACAGGCCCAGTAACAAGTGTGCTTGTTGTGAGCTCATTGGCTTTTGTACTCAAGTTCTTGTGACATACACGCAGATGTCTATAGCAGGCAGAGAAATGGGCCTTTGTAATAGGCACCCATGGGGGAAGGGTCATAACTCAGTGGTAGAGCACATACTTTCTGGGCTGGAGATCTCAGAAACTCTTAGGTAGCTGGTATTGGCAAAGACCTCTACCTGAGACCTTGGAGAACTGTTGCCAGTGCAACAGCTAGCCAAGCAAATAATCTGATCTGGTACAAGGCAGCTTCCTGTGTACCTATGATTGTGCCTGTGAAGTCCCCGAAGTTCTCTCATATAAATGGCTCTGGTTAAGTACATAGCAGGAGCATGCCCCACGGTTGTTCTGCTACTACAGTCCTTTATGAAGTGCTGTTACAAAGATTTCAGCACTGCTAGTCCTGGATGGCGCTTTAGCTTTTCTTCCTGGAATTGTCAAGCAGGGCCATTCATTCACTTTTCACAAAGGTATGAATCACCCTTCTGCTTTGAGAACAACCTTGTTTCTTATCTCCTTATGTTTGCTCTAAAAAAAACCAAAACACCAGAGGCAATATTTCAGGAGGCCTATTAAAGAACAAAACATGTATTGTGTATTATAGATGTTATAGGGGGGGAAATTGTTCCAGGACGTATTGTAATTTATGTGCATGGCACTACATAAATAGTACAATACCTGACTCTGAATGTTTTGGGCTCTCTTAACTTGTTTATAGGAAGGGAGTTTGCCTAATTTCTCTCTCTGCCTTCTAGCAGACTTCTAGGCTTGAAGCAAAGATGTATAGGTGAATTTTTCCCCCAACAGGGTGGAAATGATATATTGACTAGTCTGTTCTGGTCTCTTAAAATCCTTGATTCAGGTAGGTAGCTGTGTTGGCCTGACGCAGTCAAAATAAAAATAAAAAAATAAAAAAATTGTCTAGTAGCACCTTATAGACCAACTAGGTTTGTTCTGGTGTATGCTTTCGTCCGCATGCACACTTATACCAGAACAAATTTAGTTGGTCTATAAGGTGCTACTAGACAATTATTATTATTATTATTATTATTATTATTATTATTATTTAATTAAAATTCTTGTTTTCTTTGCCCAATTGGATTACATATATTATAAAAGTAAAATTTTGTTGTTACTGTAAAGCTGTGAAGCATAAAGTGAATTTCTTCTGAATTTTAAAGCTATTGTGATGAGCGGTGATGCTCAGAACAGCGACTTGCTGAAGGAACCAGCCAACAAAGCCAAAGTGAAAGATAGTCTTTAAGACTGTAGTATTTCACAAACATATAATTAACAATAAGGTGCATGGTATTCTTGAAGGCAGTTAATTGCATTGCAAATATCACCCTGTCAGATCACATTTGGTAGCTGAGCCTTAATGTAGCTAGCTGCATGGACTTAAATAGCAATTGTGTTTTTCTTGAGGATGTTGAAGCATTGTGTAATCGTTTTGGTAGTTTGAAAGGATGTTTGCCATTTGATTTCACCTCAAATGTAAAGAATTAAGTGTTCTTAGAGGAAGTACAGTGGGTTACATAATAGAGCAAATTGCAAACTCTTTCTTTGACAGACCAAATGCTTATTGTGCTCCACATCTGAAAATCTTTTGCATCACCCCACTTAAAACATGGTCACAAATAACTTAGCATTGTTGTGCCCTATGAGAATGTAACTTTCTTGAGTGTTGCTTTAAATTTAGGTTGCACTCAGAGGTCTAGGATGGGGTAGTGAAGGAAAGTAATAATCTTTTCCATTTTCTTTTTGTTAAATCTAGGAGTATGCCATGGAAGGTAATGTTCACTACTTAATAAGTGGTGACTAGTCTTGAGGTTCTATAATGCTTTGTCTTTCAGACAAACTACCTTTTGCCTGATCCCTTTCATTTTTCACCCCATTGGGGATGTTGGAAAATTAGCATAAGTATCCTGTCTCACTGCAGTGGAACAATCCAGTCCATCTTGTTCATTGAGAAAGGTGAGTCAGACATTTTAAGGCCTAGGGCTTTGCTGGCTCAGCTAAATACCCTACTTGATAAATTCCCACAGCAAATTACACAGTCTTTCTGTGCCTCAGTTGAAGAAAGACATACCAGGCTCCTCAGGTACTGTGGTTAATATGGGTTGGATAAATTATTATATTTTATATTTATATTATACCCTGCCTTTTTCCCAGACAAGACTCAATAAATAGCATGGCTAGGCTAACATATCTTGAAATTAAGGCCATAATAATAATAATTTATATGCCACCCATCTGACTGGGTTGCTCCAGCCACTCTGGGCGGGTTCCAGTGAATTAAAACATCAAACACAGTAAAACATCAAACATTTAAAACTTCTCTATACTATGTAAGAACAGAAGAATAGTCCTGTTGGATCAGAACAGAAGTTTATCTAGCCCAGAACTCTGTTCTTACAGTTGCCAGCCAGATGTACATGAAAAGTCCATATGCATGACATGAGCACAAAGGCCCACTACCCACTCATATTCTCAAGTAACTGGTATTCAGAGGCATTGCACCTCTAATCCTTGAGTCTTTTATCTCTCTCCTGCCTTCTTTGGCAATTAACCCTCAGCAATTACAGCAATTAACCTTCAGCAAAAGTCTGTTTGGTCTTTCTTCATATATTCTCACATATATAACTAAACACACACACAGTGGTAATAGCATGTAATAAAAAGGTTAGATAGTTCAATGTATGTACATTATCCGTGTAGGAATGCGAGTGGCGTTGTGGTCTAACCACTGAGTCTCTTGGGCTTGCTGATTAGAAGGTTGGCAGTTTGAATCCGCGCAATAGAGTGAGGTCCCATTGCTCTGTCCCACCTTCTGCCAACCTAGCAGTTGGAAAGCATGCCAGTACAAGTAGATAAATAGGTACCGCTGCGACAGGAAAGTAAACACTGTTTCCATGTGCTCTGGCTTCCATCACGGTGTCCCATTGCACCAGAAGTGGTTTAGTCATGCTGGCCACATGACCCAGAAAGCTGTCTGTGCTGGCTCCCTCAGCCGGAAGCGAGATGAGCTCCTCACCCCATAGTTGCCTTTGACTGGACTTAACCATCCAGGAATCCTTTACCTTACATTATTCATAACAACAATCCTGTAAGGTAGATTAGTACTGCAGAGAGGAGAAGAATTTAGTAGACTTAAGCAAGCCACTGTTCTATCAAATGAGTGCACAACTTAGATGAGATTTAAACCACCTTGCCTTCTTAGCAATGACCCCACCCCACCTCCACCAGCTCTATTAAGTACACATGACATGGGAAGCCTAGGCTATTTCCATAACTAAAGGTGACTTTTCCCCTTTGGGTAAATGATAGTTTAACTGGAATCTTTCTGAATTCTGGGCCTCTGGGAGCACTAACCACAGCATCAATTGTGACAACACATTTTATGATGTAGTGATGTTGACCATCACTAGGCTGAGATCACCAAGTTATTGGCCACAAACTATCAAACAGTAACATTCCCCAAGTGCCTTCTGAGCTCTGCTGACTGGAATTGGGTCAGAAGCCATGGAAGATGGGCTCTGTGGCTTCCTGCCAGTTCTTCTGGTCACCCAACACGTGAGCAACCCGTTTTGATAAGGTAAGAGGCACATTATGGCTCTGTCCTCTAACTCCACCATCCTCAAGTTTGAAAAATCCTTGGTTTGGCATTAGAGCTGTGAAACTACCTATAGACAAGCAACTTATTGTCCTAAGACCTTTGGACTGTTCAGATGTTCTGCCTGCATACACCTACTGACTACATGGGGAAGTGGGGCCACATCCTCAGTTGCTGGCTATGTCTCAGTGGTCATATATTTGCTGAGGAGCCCCTCTGTGTATACAGTGCAGGTGTGGGGCCCTCATTAACACAGAGAAGAGTGGTTAGTATATATGGACAGGAGATGAACGAAATGTAAGCAGTTCTGATCATCCCCACAGTGGCCAACCAGATGCCTGTGGGAAACTAGGGAGCAGAACACGAGCGCAGGAGCACTCTCCCTTCCTGTGGTTTCCAGCAAGTTAACATGCCAGCAAGCCCTCCCATCTATATTCTTCAGGTCAGGAAGGCTGACACTTTAGCAATGAATCTGCTCAGCTTGGAAGCTTACAGAAGAGCTGGAGGTTCTGCCCATTCCTGGCCCTGATCCAGGCAAATGCTTCCAAGCACTCCCCTCTTGTCCTGAGAAGCCTCACATGCAACCAGCCAGCGATGTATCTGAAGCTTCTCCTGGCTCACCATCTCCTTTGCTTCTGTGAGTCTGGGGTAGATGGAAGAGGGTCTGGGAGCCAGTCAGAATCCCAGGGGCCTGAGGCAGGGACCTCCAGCCCATAGGCAGGGATATGCAGATCCAACAGATCTTCAGGGTTATTGGCAGTAGAGATCTGCTGAGGGGGTGGGGTCCTGTTGCCTTGGTCTGGGGAGGGCTGAACCTTGACAATACCATGTCAAATCACCATCTTCCCTTGCCCTTGTTTGGTCCTTTTGCTTTGCTTTGTATTTTAAGATCTGATGGTCCAGCGAAGGAGCACAGAAAGTGATTCTTAAGGTTCACCTTCCTTCTACCCCTGCAGTGAAAGATTATCATCTTTGGGGTTGCTAGGTGGAGGTGTTCTGAAAGGGAGGCTGACTGAACTAAGTGGCATGTTGGCTGGCTGCTGATTGGACAGTGGCTACCCTTTTGAAGTCTCATGCCTTGCTTGCTATCAGATCCTATGCCTTTCAGCTGGAAGCTGGTCAACTGAGATCAGACTATTGTTGCATGTGGTTGGGTTGCACTGAAGGAGAGCTCTAGGTACTCATGAATGAGATAAGGGGAAAGTGGGAAGGCACAGGGGAAAGGAATATTTTGTGGAAATTAAAGAGGAATTGATTTAGAGGGGATTATTATTATTAATTAATTAAATTGTATACAATCCTTCATCCAGGAATCACAGACCTGCTTACAATATATTTTAAAAATTCAGAATATAGTAATAAACAAAGACAATAACCCCACAGTTCAAAAGGCTACAGATTGTTTAATGAGCCAAAGGCCAAATAGGAATGTTTTTGCCTGGCGCCTAAAAATGTGTAGATGGAGAGCCTCCCTGCAGAGGGCATTCCACAAGTTGGGAGCCATTGCAGAAAAGGTCCATTTTTATGTTGCTACCCTCCAGACCTCGTGGAGGAGGCACATGAAGAAGGACATCAGACTGTGATCTCAGGGTGCAGATCAGTTCATATGGGGGAAAGCGATCCTTGAGGTATTGCAGCCCTGAGTCATTTAACGCTTTATAGGTCAAAACCAGCACTTTGAATTAGGCCCAGAAACTAATTGGCAGCCTGTTCAGTTGGGCCAGGATTGGTATTATATGCTCAAACCATCTTGCCCCAGGGAGCAACCTAGCTACTGAATTCTACACCAACTGACATTTCTGAACCATTTTCAGAGGCAGCCCATGTATCACATGTTGCAGTAATTTAACTTAGAGGAATCTGATGGCCAATGAATTTTTGAGGAGAGAAGAATTTTGGGTAGAGGGGATTATTTGTGGGCTTTATTGAGCATAAGGTTCCACCTCCGCCTTGTACTCAGCTTGTGGTCTTCGACAAGTCACTTGTCCCAGTCTAGAGCAGCTTCCTGGTTCATGGTCATGCCCATTGAGGTGCCTCTGGAAAGCTTACAAGGGCAACTGCATTCTCTGCTGTTTGTCCCCAGCACCTGGTATTTAGAGTCATACTGCTTCTGAAGAGGGAAGTTCCTGTTGCTTATCCTGTAAGAGATGGTTGGTTTCCTTGAGTGGAGGCTAGGATGGCTTTAGGCAGATGCAGCCAGTGGCAGACTTTGGTAATCTTTCATATTATGGCATCCTGTGTGAGGCCAAAATTTAGCACCCCGAAATGGATCTTCTTAATGATGCATCTTCTCAATTTTACACTCCCTCAGCTCAGCACCCTGTTTGACAGAACCACTTGCATCTGTTGCAGCCAAGGGACACCGTGGGTGGGAAGGACTTGCAATGTGGGTGGGGGATGTAGCAGCCTTGGTTTGGGGAGATACTAGTGCTCTTGCTAACATATATAATGGTATTAAGATCTATAAATTGCAGAGGGTCAGTTTAGTTTCTCCCCGTACGAATTGTGAAATTTCTCCCTAAGGCCACCTGCAAATGTATCGTGACAGTGCCAGAAGTGCTGTGTCATGGATGGCAATGCTCAGACCGGCTGAGGCAGACAGTGCCATTCTTTTACTTTGCACTAAAGAAAGAAAGGGATGGTAGTACCATTTAGAAGGGCTTTCTTAACTGGAAATGGAAAGACTTGGACGTTTTGTTCAGTAAACAAGAAAGTGTACTTTCTCTGCCAAATACCTGGATTTCCGCCCATAGTTCAACAAAGGCTCTCCTGTTTGGATACAATGTCTCTTTTCTATGGCACTTTGGGTGTAAAAGATGCTCTGAGAGAGGTGTGCAAGATCTGCAAAACATTATTTTGAAAATAACAAGATGAACACCTTATTTTTGTGGCCCAAGCATTCATGGTCTACAGTCTAGTTCATCAGGTGTTTGAAGTGTGAATCTGAGCTACAGGTGTATAGTATATATGTGTGATGCATGCAGTTGTGTGCATTTGTGTGTGGTTTGGAAGGGGGAAAATACATGCAGAAAAGTACAGGTGTAGATAATTAACGTTATTAACAGTGGCCATTCACACATAGAAAGACAGTTGGTGATAGCACAGACTTCCCTGCAGTGATAAGCCAATTGACTCATGTAGCACGATAAAAATCCTTTGTCCCCATTCAGTCCACAGGTGATAGCTTTGAAGCTCTTGAAGAACTGTAATTCAGTGGTTTCATTTGCAAGTCTCTATTCATACTTTTCCTAATCATGAGGATTAAGGCTAGGCAAACACTCTTCTGCAGGCTAAATGACCCTTCCTGCTTGTGATCATTCTGCCTGTGTTTTGACCTTAGCTGAAATCATTTTTGTGATGTCACAATATTTTAGATTGCTTTGTCATTGTGTTGACATATGCTAAGAAGCTGAATGGATGAGGCAGAAAACCTCTGTACATTCTAGTGTATCAAGTACCAATAGGAATGCAAAAGAAAGGTGGAATTAGAAGTGATTCAGTAAGTTATAAAACAAGAATGGAGAAAAATATGTGGCCACACTCACCTTTTAGTTACTTCATAGACAAAAGCCATGGTGGTGGTGACTGTTGAGGTCTCTTAGATGGTCATCCTGTGATGCTTTGTAAGACCTGACTTTATGCGCTAATGAATGTCTGGATAAAGGTCAACATTTCAATTTTACTGGAATCCACTTCACTTGTGTTTTTAATATTTCCTTTGCAATACCTCTATGAAGTGTTGAAGACCTATGGGACCCATTCTTCAGACTGGAAGTCATCAAAGAGCAGAAAGTCATTTCTTTCTACAGTAAGCAGAGGGTAGCCAATTATAATCTAACAACCTTTGGAGACTTGCTAAAACCTGGGCATTTTGGAGGGGCTCTTTGGCTGGCTTTTGAGAATCATTATAATCTGTGCAGATCAGCTGAGGAGGGAGCTTATTCCCCATCTCCACTCCTCAAATGACTGATATCCCAGGAAGTGCCTCTATCCATCCCAGCACTGTGTCTATTGCTAAAAAAGAAAAGAAAAAGAATTGTTGCTACTGCCAAAACCAGTGATATCTTGGAGGGGTGAAAGAACAAGTTTCTGGAGGAGCAGATTAAGCTCTCAAACTTCAATATCACACTAGTTTAACCACCGGCTTCTATAAAATGGAGCATCGACTGTTGCTTTGAAAGAACCTTTTCCACTGATCCTACCCTGATGGAACTGGAAACCTTAGCTACAGGGTCAGGATGCTGTACTAAGCCTTACATTGGGCTAGTAAGAAACCATAGGACTTAATTGATGCATTCAGCATACTAACAATGAAAGAGATTACACACTATCAAAGCCAACAAGCAGATGTCTTGAAAGTAAAAGATTCTAGTAATTACTTTTAAGTCCAGAGAATTGGTCTTTATCTCCCTTCATTCTGTTGGATGCTACATCCTAATCCATATGAGTGATACTTTGGGACTTGATCTTTCAGGATTTGGAATAAGTACATCTCAAGTGGGTGTTAATTGGAAAGTCAAGTGCAGCCCTGTGGATCCTTACCTGGAAGTAGGCCCCATTGAACACAATGGCACTTACTTCTGAATAAACATTCATAGGCTTGTGTTCTTTGACTCTTCTGCAGAGCACTGCTTGATCCCCTGCATGAAAACAGCCACCAAACATTTGTCCTCAGTCCGGTACATGCTTATGATATTGTAAAGAAACCTAAGCGTGAATTTGAGACTTTCAATGATACAGCCAGCAACAATTTCCATGGTTGCAGCAGCACATTTTCCATCCAACACGCCCATGGCTTTATCACAGTCTTGCTACCTCTGAGTCTTTCTCTATTATGTAATACATTCTGAAAGAATGACTTCCATCACTCTGCATTCTGTGGGAAATTGCTGTGTCCAGAGATCTGCAGAAGAGCTGGCTATCGATGCCACTATTGATGCTATTTGTTGTTCAGGCAGAAAAAAGCATAGCATAATAGAACCAGATTTCCAAAACTGTTGACCTTCTTTTCTAGTTCTGCTGAAATTCTGGCCTTCAAAAGTAACAATGGGTACAGTTGCATACCTGGCACCTCTGGCACTCTATTCCTAATCCTGGAATAGGAATTTATTGCCCCTATTCATCTGGAGAATCCCTGGTTGGGACAAGTATGAAGGAGCATGCTAAAAATTCTTTCTATTCCTGTGATCCATCTTGGAGGAGATGCTTGGAAAAAGAAGATATGTGCTTCTTCCTCCATTTTAAAAAAATGAACATGGATATCATTGTACTTTGCCATTGGTTCTTTCTTTTGATGCCTTATAAATGTGAATATCTACCTTGGAGAACTTTTTAAAATTAAAATTAATCTCCTGCCTTTCTACAAGGCAGCTTAGAGCACCTAAACACAAAGAATTATACAAATCATAAATTCTTATGTCTCATTTAAGGTGATATATTGGTTTCCTGTTGCGTGCCAGTTTCTTGAATAACCTGGGTGCTCTTTACCTTCTGAGATTAGGGTGGTGTGTTTGACTTTCACCTTGGTTTCTGCTGCTTTCCAAATTGGTTCTGCCATACCTGAACTTGGGACAATTCTGTAGCCTAAATGAGAGTCCTTTCTAAGCGTTGTACAATGTTGAGGTTTTCTGCCTAATAATTTTAGCCCACTTTTTTTTGGCAACATTTTATAGGTTGCTAGGGAGGTAACTTTGCACCTGTGGGAACCGTCTACTGAACTGATGGGGCTGATTTGGTGTAAGCTGGTATGTGCATGAGGCATGTGCTTCCTACTGATTCTGAACAGATGCTTCAAAATGTCAGGCAAATGTGTTGCCTTGCACGACACTTCATTCTTCCAGTCCCCCCCCCCCACATCCCAGTACATAAAGGGAAGTACTATCCCACCCCACCCCCCAGTCTGAGAAAGTTCCAGGACATCAAGTAATCCTGACTTCAAATAATTAAGACTATAATAAACTTGCAGACTTGTGCAGCGTGGGTTCAGCAAAGATGAGAAGCTAATGCGAACCTGAAAATCTTTATTTTCACTCTTCACAAGAGATTTGAAGATGATCTAGTCCATTTGGATACATTAACAAAGCAGTTGAGACTGAACCGTATATTTATATTTAAATTTATACCCCCTTTTTATTTCTTTTTTATTCTCTCTTATTTTCGCTCTTCTTTATCCTTTTCCTTTTTTTAGGTTAGATTGGTTTTTATTGTTTCTTATGTTGAAAACTTTCAATGAAAATATTTTGAACACACACACATAGACATTCTCTTCTTTCTAACCTCCTTTGTATTTTGTATTCCTTAAAACCTACCTTTATATTTCAGCCTACCCTTTTCTTCTTTCCATGTTATATTAGTTATTCTAGTTTAACCTTTTTTGTTCTGCGTTGGGCTGTTAAATCTATTTTGTAAGTGTATTTTGTATCTACAGTATATTATAAGCAGTAAATCTATTCTGTAAGTGCTAACAGTTCAAAACTATGCAAGTCTACTAGGTCAGAATGGCTTTTTTGAAGTATTGAAACCTTCATCCATTAAAATCAGGCACAGCTGCAGGACTTGGCATATTTGGACAACAGTCATACCCCAGACACGCTGGCAGGGCCTACTGAGTTTGACATTACTTCCTGCTGCCATGGGGCCCTTACCTGACACTGCTGCTCACCTGATACTGCTGCTAACACTCACCATTGCATTGGGGCACAACGCTGCACTCGCTCCCCTGAACTTCTTTACCACAATGGGTGACACTTCTGGACTGGTCTAAATTTTCTCAAAATGCAGTGTTTAACATTGATGTCAAGCATTTTATTTGGGGTAATTTCAAATTGTGGCTAGCTGTAATGGATCAGAGCTAAGCCGGTGCTTGGCTTCCAGAGGTGCTGCCAACATCACCCTCCAGGGTTAGAATATTTGAGGTGTGGGGCTGGGTGAAGCAGTGCTAGGCAGGGGTCCAGACAACTTCACAGTGGCAATTCTGGATGCGGCCCAGGTTGGCACCCGCAGGCCCATTACTACTACCAAATTGAGGGCCCACTCAGGCCCTGTCAGCTGTCTTAATTAAATTTCAGGAGCCTTTAAAATGTCACAGTCATTGCAATCAGCCCAGGCTGTACTTTTGAAATAGCCTTCTCTGCAGTGATGAGCAACACAGGGATGTTAGAAGTCTGCCCCTTAACTTTGAAATTTGTATCCTGAAGAGGTCCATCACCATGTCTGTGTGAATTGCTCAGTTGAGATCAAAGCCATCTGCACATAGAAATGTGATGCTGGTGCTTCTGAAAACTGTTTAGCCCTATGCATCTGATAATTAGATGCTGATTACCAACATGTTTAAGGTGACACTTGGGAGTTCAACATATTTTTCCACCCCCACAGCTTTGATTGACACTGAATTCTTTATTGCTTACTTGCTTTGCTTTTGCTTTTGTCCCTCCCACATTTGTTACTTACAGTACAGAGGAACTGTGGTAACTGCATTCTGGTTGAAATACACATATTTTCCTTTTGACAATATTCAAGGCAGGCAAGATTACATGTGTGCTCCCTTCCTCCCCAGAACTTTGCCTGATCTTAAAAATATCCCTGCAATAAGTACGTGCTAACCATTGACCGCCTATATATAAATACAGACTGGAAGCATTTAAAAGAGGTTTTCTTACTTTGCTTGTATTGGGCACCTAAGCACCAAGCTTTAAATGTCACATGTGGCTGAATGTAATTTTGCACAATCAATAATTTTGTCAGCCCTGTTTCTAGCCTCTTGCTGGTTTCCATAGATACAGATGGGAAGTGACAGGTTCTCATTGTCTGTGTTGACCCCATTGTAACCTTTTGCTCCTGGACTTCCTTATTAGGGAATATGCTTACTTTGCTGTCTGAGTTCCCTCCACCACCGCCACCCCCCATCTGTATCGTGCTTATTTTGATTTTCCTTCAGATTCATCCAGGACAAAAGCGCTAGCTAAATCTGCCCTTGCTTGTTTGCTACAGAAACTTTTGGACTGACATCTCTTTTGGACTGACAGCTCTTTTGCTCGATGCGTGGTGTGTTGTGGTATGTACACAAAAACCATGCAGCATGCTTACACCAAATGGAATCCAGTGTAAAAAAGGAGGGAGAAGACTTTTAGTGTGTAATTTTCAGTGTAAGCTGTAGAACTAATGAGATGAAGTTTCAAGAAGGAAGGAGGGATGGAGAAGTCCAGTCCTTTCCTTATCCTGCTCACAACTATCCCTCTCATCCATTCCCCCAACAGACAAGCTGGGCTCTCTGCATAGAAGTGATGGTGAGAAGGAGTGGGTTTATCATTCTTCTTCCACTCATCCTCAACTCTCTCATCCATCACTGAGACCATTGCCTCAGGTATATAAAGAGTCGTGGCAAAGTCTGTTATTCCAAACCATGCCCTTCACCCTGTTATCCCAAACTGAAAAAGACAGAGACCTCTTGATCCCAAGAAGGAGGCAAATAATGTTCCCACACATACATTACCAAGACAACTTTTGTTATTAGGCAGGATATAAATACATACGCATAAATACATATCAGCTATATTTTGAAATGACTGAGGAGGAATAGCCTCCACTCCTGCCAAACCTGGGGTTTGAAAGTGAAGGAAAAGATGTCCCATGTTTTATATATGAAGTGGTTTACTTTAGGACATCACTGAAGTGTGTGTGGAGGTGTTTAAACCCGTTTCCTACTCATGATAGCACCACTTAATAATTCAACTTCTTGTTTGGGGATGGGTTTCAGTTTTGTGATAGTACAAAAGTGTTATGTGATCTTAGCAGCTGGCTTACATGCAGACACAGACACACATGCAGCCCATCAAGTTTGGTGGGTGTGGTAGAGTGAAGTGCCTGCAGAGTTCTGGTCCTTTCCCCAACCCCACTTCAAAATGATTTTAATTCTATGGATGGTCATCTCTGATGGGTTCTATAGTTGCATCCTGCACTGCAGATTCTGGACTGGAGTCTGTGTGTGGTGGTGGTGGGGGGGTCAAAGATCCTTTCAACTTTGTGATGCTCATTGCATCTTTATGTCCCTCACATGCACCTGTTTCCATCCCCCCCCCACTTATTTCTGGAATTTGTCTCCATACATAAGCAGCATACCATTTTTTTAAGGGGGTGAGAATCTTCTTGACATACTGACCAGAATGTTGTTGTTGTTGTTGTTTAGTCGTTTAGTCGTGTCCGACTCTTCGTGACCCCGTGGACCAGAGCATGCCAGACACTCCTGTCTTCCACTGCCTCCCGCAGTTTGGTCAAACTCATGCTGGTAGCTTTGAGAACACTGTCCAACCATCTCGTCTTCTGTTGTCCCCTTCTCCTTGTGCCCTCCATCTTTCCCAACATAAAGATCTTTTCCAGGGAGTTTTCTCTTCTCATGAGGTGGCCAGAGTATTGGAGCCTCAGCTTCACAATCTGTCCTTCCAGTGAGCACTCAGGGCTGACCAGAATAGATAATGGTAATTTAAGAGATCATGTTCACAGTAGAGGAACATGCATAGAAACCTTAATTACAGCACTGGATACTTAAAGAGTACCCTTTGCTTGTAAAAACCCTCTTAGCTGCCAGTCCTGTCCCCACCCTACCCCTGGTCCACCACGTCAGTGTAGAAAAGGTAGCAGAGGAGGGAAACTGATGAACAAGATGAGTGGCAATTTTGGATGAAGTCTGTCATGCTGGGTTTTCCTGAGTTTAGGGAAATCCTCGGGAAAAGCCTGTGCTTTCCCCAAGAATTCTAAAAGAGAGACTTGGAGAGACCTAACCCATTCCAAATCGAGGTGAGTGGATATTGCTATTACTGCACTTGCTCAGTATGCTGACCTCAGTGCCAGGGGAAAGGTTTCCTTTTTTATTTTGGCAGTTGGTCCTGGGTCAGTGCACAAACATTTAAGTGTTTGAAAAGCTGCCAACTATAACCGAGGGGCAGTCCTGTTTGGGCTATATTTGCTCCTGCTGTGAAGCAATTATCCTTTCATTGTCTCTTAAAGCCTCCACTGTTTTGCAATGCTGTATGACTTAAAACACTTAGCCAGCTTGGCTGTGCAGAGTGTCCTAGGGCTGGAGCACTGCAATGCTCTCAGAATATTCCCCTATCAGCTTTGCCAGCAATGCAGTAAGTGATTCAGCAGAACAGCTCCAGTGCAGAGAAGTACTGCAAGGAACTGGATGAGTCTTTTCCTATGTGTCCATGCCCAGGATCTCTTGGACCCCAGCATGTTTGCATTTGCTTGCAGTTTTAGTCAGCAGCCTTTCACATTTTAATTATGCCTAAGCCCTATTGAACTCAGTGGGCTGACTTTGAAATAAGCATGCACAGCATCAGGCGGTTAGTGCTTACATTTGCACTTTTTTGTTTTAAACCCTATTGGGTAATTTAGGCACAGGCCTTTCCTCAATCAACTGAGCAAGACAGTGGACTCTTTAAAGGAGTTAAAGGGCCACTATAATGTTGCAGTCAATGCTATAACAGTAACTCTTTAAGAGTTCTAATTGTCTGAGAGTCAGTGGTAAGTAGTGATACATGTTGTGATGGGAAGCTGTACACTTTTGTCTGGAATATGAGTCACACCTACCTGCATGGGTTGGGAGCTAGAAAATCCATCAGCTGGGTGCAAGCAGCTTAGATTTTGGTTGCCAAAAGCTGCATTAAGGTTTTAGGGAGTTCATTATACTTTAGAACCAATATTTGCTGCTTTTATAGCCTCTGTACCCCAGACAACTTGCGGAAGCTATATCATAGAATCATAGAATTGAAGAGTTGGAAGGGAATGTGAGGATCATCTAGTCCCACGCCCTGCAATGCAAGAATATACAGCTGTCCCATAGTTGCAACCTTGATCAAACCTGCAACCTTGCAACCATGGCATTATCAGCACCACACTCTAACCAACTGAGCTATAATTGTGAATATATTATAGCAAAAGTCAGTGTGTGTTCCCTGCCAGTGTAAACTAATCCTGTAAAGGCCCTCCAGAACAGCTTTCTGAAAGGAAGAGCATGAAACAATCTGTATGTAGATTTTGATTTGCATGTCCATAGATGATGTACTTAGTACTGTAGCTTGCCAGCATCTGGTAGTGGAGACTAGGAGAAAACTCAGCCTCCTCTGTTGCCTGCTGCTACAAAAATTGCAGTGGTTCCATAACAAAAACACAGCGGCAACAAAATGGTGGCCAGTTTGGCATTTGTGTGTGGCTGCCTCTCCATGGTAAAAACTTCCAGTGTGGTCACAGGTTCAAATCACTGAGAGAAGAACCACTCAAGAAGAGCATCTCTGGATGAATAAAGACCAATAGAAGAGTTTATGGCCAATCCAGTAATTGATCTTCTTGAAACGGGGACAGCAGTACAGCTCCTTCTTCTGGAAGAGCAGAGAAGACAAAAATGTCTCAAGAGAACTAGTCTAGTGAACCTCTAATATATTCTCCTGGGTGGGGGCTCAGAGCCCTCATCACAGTATTATCCAGTGATGATCAAAGGGCCTTGTTTTATGGCACAGCTCTGCTTACTTTTGAGACGGCTTCCCGAGGTCTATGAAAATGAGACCTGCTGCCCTCTCCTCATAGTTTAACTTCTGCATCATGTTTTCTGCCCTCTATGATTCCTTAGCTTCATAAACAGAGCTGGTACAAAAAGGAGACGGCATCTTTTGGAACAAGAGAAAATAGGCTGCCGTACAAGGATCTCTGGCTTGCACTGTGCAGAACATGGGGACTGGCCCTAGCTGGCACTTGAGCCTGTTTTCAGCTGACTCTGAGAGAAGCATAGAGTGGGCAGTGTCTTGGACTACAACTCCTGCATTATTCACGAGGGAAATCCACAGAGAGGGAGGGGAGGAGTAAACAAGGAGAGTGTGCAATAGCTGTTAATACGTGGCCTGGTGTGCTCTCTCATTTGCTGTGGCACTTGAAGGTTTGGTGGGCTTGAGATAATGAGCCTCTATGTAAGCCACAGAGGAGGAGGGATGGTGAGCAGAGAGTGATTTTTTTCCTTCCCAGCAGCAGTTGCATTATATCTATATTTGACCCTGGAAAAAGTCTGCTCGGTTTTCACAGCATCTGAAGGCCAGAGGTCTGCTTCCTTGGAAACAGTAAGGAGCAGCATTTTTCACCCACCTGAGCAGCTTGGAGGTTTCCTTGGTCGTCTTAGCAATCATGACTGAATTATTCCTTGCCTCGCCTGGAGGACCATCACTTTTGGGATAAAAGTGACTGAGAGACAATTGAATAGCCCTGGCAGGGGACAGAGAAAGAGGAGGAGAAATGGCTTAATTGTGAAAGGTGACAAAGGTAGGCTGGTCTGCTGATTTGATACCAAATTCTTGGAGATGTAGATTAGATTTGAACAGGTTCTATAAGATGAAATGGTGTAGAAGAGTAAGTGAGCAGTTGGTTGGTCCAGTACCTCTATGCCAGCATCCTCTAGAAGGGAGCACTGAAATATTGGGTTGTGGCCTCTCATCCAGTCTAAACAAAACATTAGAGATGGAGTTTTCTAATGCAGCTGTGTCTTTAGCATTGCTTGAGGAAATCCAATGACAACATGATTTCTGATTTTGTTTTGCGGCAATAGTTTCATTTTAGCTCCTTTGCTTTTTCTGTGGTTGCTAGCACTGCACTGTGCTCTAGCACTGTCAATAAAATTAATCCATATGTGTCCCTCTCCCTCCCTCGTGTTCTTGTCCTTGAATCTCTCGTTGATTTATTGCGTGTCTTCACATGCACCTATTTGAATTCAAAGTTCTGTTGGCAGATAGGGGAGAAGTGCATTGGGCCTTTGTTATCTGATGGGGAAAGCAGAAATAATTTGATTGTTGTGTGACTTTGATTTTCCAGTCATGGTAGAAATGGCAATATATCTTTAGATGTACAGTGGTTAAAAACTGATTTAAGGAAACACAGATGCAAACCTCAGAGCTAGAACACTTATAGATTTCCCCCCCAGCTACATTTTTAGAATACAATGCAAGATGAGGTATGGTGGCAGGGGAATGTCCACTTTCCTCCTCTATGCCTGAATATTTTGCTTTAAAAAGGAAGATTTTACTGAACTCTGAATATGTTACCCTTCCTATAAAAAGATATGCAGCCTGGGCTCTCCCCCCCCCCCAAATAATTAAAAAACACTCAGAGCAGATGAGAGTCCCTAGCATCTTGTAGTCTGCTTGCCTTTTTGTATTCTGCTGCTCTTCTATTCTTGTAACTTTGGCCTTTTTTACTGTATTATAAGCTTCCCTGAGCTTTTAAAAGGAAAGGCAGGCTATAAATGTTTTGAGTGGATAAATATTTCTGAATGATGGCAGGTTTCTTCAAAGAATCGAACATGTTGGCATCCTTCTGCTTTGTAACAACAATAGAGGTGATCAGTAATGAGAGGCAGGAAATTTCCCATTTCTAAAAATGTGTGGTTTCATAAAATGAATAAGTAATGTAATGAATGGGTACAATAGCAGTCAAAGTAGGCAGCTTCAAAGTTATAATTAACTTCTTCAGGTGACTGTTCTTAGGAGAGCATGCTTGCCTGTGTAAATAAGGGTAGTTCTTTGGGTGGGCTCAAATAAGTGCCTTAACATTCTCGTTGCCTTCATATTTTAAAAAAAATGTAAAGAAATGTAAGCTTGTCATATCATATTTAAGTATTCTAATAAAATACTTTCTAAGAGAAGCTATGCACTTATTGACTATATTTAAATCACGCAAGTAAGTGCATTTTATGGATTTCCCCATGCAATAATTCAATTATATGTTATTGCCAAAACATAAAATAAAACTTGAGACATATACATCATACTTTCCCCCCTTTTTTCTTTTTAAGGTAAGCATGTTAAAGCAGACCCCAATCAATTTTAGTCCAGCAGAAGCCCAATAAATTTAGGGCAGCAGAAAACTCTTCATAATTTTCTTGGATTCAAAACTTCTCAGAAAACCCACATCACTGGATAGGATAAGAGCAGTTTTGAGGCAAAGGGTCATGGAAATGAGTAGGAAGCTTTGTGCCAAGTCTTTCTTCCAAACTATATGGATCAGAGTCTGTGTGATTGAAAACTATACAGGAAGTCTAACTTGGGTTCACCTCAGACCGCTGTCTGTTGGTTACTTGATATGATGATCCATATGTAAGAAAACAGGAGTATAATGGAAGGTAAGCTGGTTAGCACATGAAGTTTTTTTTACTCTTCCTAGGGCAGGTGTATTATTAACTTCTCCCTACTCAATAAATAGATGCTACTGATAAACATGCAGTTGTGCAGTACATTTTAAAATAGTTGTATCTATCCCAGCAGGTAGAATCTAGCTACTATCTTTTATTCTACCTTAAGAAGTGCCTTTCCCATAGCAATCTGCCCATGCCCTTAGGTCATTTGCTGAAGTCTTTCCCAATGTCATCCTTACCAGAGGAGAAGTAAGTAGCAGCAAGAGAAAGGGCCTTTCTGTATTTTTGTTTGACACTCTTGAAGCGCATCCTGCTTTCTTTCAGACCCCAGGAAAAAACATTTTTGTTTACCTATTGTCAGCCTGTTGGTTGGGTATAAATGGAGGGGGGGAGGAATGAAAGAAAGGCAGCTCTGTATATGGAAGTTTTTAGTTTTGATGTCTTACTGTGTTTTAATTTGTTGGAAGCCACCCAGAGTGGCTGGGGCAACCCAGTCAGATGGGTGGCAAAGAAAGAAAGAAAGAAAGAAAGAAAGAAAGAAAGAAAGAAAGGTGATGATGATGATGCATCACAATAAAACATACACACACGAGAAACATGGGACTTTTCTCTTTGGGGAGCGAGTGACTGAGAGGCATAACAAATCTATCTTGAAAACGCATAGGGAATAGGGCAATTCATTTTGCGCGAGATAGAGATCAGCCAAAGGGGGGACATGAAATCTCTTAATCAGCAATTGCCTCTGGGTTTTGCCATCTGTTCTGACAGGTGCCACCCCTTAGCTCCCAGGCTTTGCTCCCTGCGTCTCAGGATCTGAGCCCTAGGACATCTGGCAAGCCTAGCTAGAACTGTTCTAGCAACAGCTGTGCATTGAATACAACGGGTCCCATTTCCTCCAGAAAAACTAGTCAAATGTTGAATATCTTAATTTGATGCCTCCTGAAAATGGGTTCTTGCATGCCGTTCTTTCTTTCATAATGTATGTCATGACTGTGCCAAGCAAGAGCTACTAGTGCCAGTGCATTGTAATGGGTGTTGACTGCTCCTACAGCTAGGAGAACGAATTTTAGGTTTCTCAATTCTTAGGGTTGGTAAGGGTTAGTTCAGAAACTCAGTATACCCAGCCCTCCTAGGTTTGTTACCACTTCAGCAGAGCCGGCCCTCCCATGACACAGGGTGAAGTGCCTGCCCACCCTACTTGCTTCTGCCACCAAGAGGGAGGCGTTCTGTTGTGTGACATTGCTGCTCATCTCCCCCCGCCCCCAGGCAGAGAAGCCAAACGAGTGCCAAAACCTGGAGGAGTGCTCCAGCTTCTGCCAAGTTGGGCAAGTGCTGGAGCTTAGCAGTGGAAGTGGGTGGTGGTGGGCAGGGCCAGGAAGTGGCAATTTCCATTTTGCCTCAGATGGTGAAATGGGATGGGCTACCCCAACCCTTCAGAATGTAGATGGGAAACAACATACCTAAATGCTCAGCTATATCATAACGAGCTTGCAAAAGGGAAACTGAAGACATTGGCAGAACATTCTGAGTTTGACATGGATGAAACATTCATGGAGTAACTTGTCCTGTCAGCTGATTGCTGAAGTGGGAAAGCTCTAAATCAGCCCCTATACTTGTAGGTTCTTGTTAAACAGTTAGGGTTACTTTTTTCTACCTGCTATCTCTATTCTCTATTTTAATTATATTTTATTGTTTTATATTTTGTGTTTGATGCAGGCTGTAAGTCACCTTGACTGTCTCTCTACACCAATAAACCAACAAGTAAAAGCAGTTCATAGAACTGAGTTGCTCAGTGTATAGAAAGTTTTAGAAATAAATATTAAATCTTCCTAAAAGGATTGAGGCATGCTGCCCCAAACTGAGACACTAACTGGACAAAACAATTTGAAAGTTGCTGCATTTTGGTCTGATTTTTTTTTTTAACCTGTGCAAGTAACAAACTTCACTTTGCATTGAGATTCACTGCCATCCAACGCATTCTCCAAATAATAATTGCATGTCACAATGCCATTATTTTGAAAGCGGTCTCCAATTATACTTTAGTTTCATGTCTCCGATTGGAGCAAAGGCAATATGAACTATTAATCATACCTTAAGCGAAAGGAGTTAGATATGGTGTGGGGGAGTAGGTGAAGTACATGGCAGTTTCCCTTGCCCATTTCATTAATGAACCATTCATGTGTAACTTCTGCAAGTGCAGAAGGAAAGGAAATGGGATTTTCAGAAGGTGTTAATAAGAAGTGCTGATTGGACCACTGGGATCAGAGGTGCTGTGAGCACATTCTATAAAATAGCACAAAAGAGCTTGGGTGGTAATTATTCTTCAAACCATTCAGTGCTTGTGTCTTACTGCCTGACCCTGTTAGCTATAGCTCCAAGCACAGCAACTCAAGGATCGTGTTCTAGGTCCTAGTGCCAGGACATAACTGAAGCTTCTAAGCTAAGGCTTGGATCCATCCAGCAATGCTCCATTAGAGCACTTGTATCTGTTGACATTGGGAGGAAGGTTTCTTTCAGTGCCTTTACTTGGCCTCTTTGCATGGTCTGCAGGAGCCTTTCTGGTATTCAAGAGCCAAGGAGCCAGGTGTGAACATGTGGGCCCAGTCATAGGGGTAATGAAGCACATGGAGGTTTCCTGGCAGGCATGTTACTTAACCACGGAAAAAGACAGGGCACTCTGGCTATCAAGTCTTACTCTGAGCTATGGGGTGCCAACAGGATATTCTGGGCTCTGTACACTGTATGTGGATTGGGCCCTTCACCACACCACACCACACCACAGGTGCCTCTGGGCACATTGTGACTGGGATCTCAACCGCACTGTGTTTTGTAATGTTCTCAGTCACCCTGTAAAGAAAGTGTGGGATTCAGTGTCACGCTGTTCCCATCATTCCATCTGCACAAACATTCCAGATTGCCAGATGAAAGGATATTCCTTTCCTCCCCTGCACACTGTTCTGGGGGTTCTCCCAACACCCCTATAGCTAATTTCAGGGGACACGCTGGGTGAAGAGAGAGGGGAAAGCCCCATTGCATATGTGGAATTCCTTGCACAGGGCTTCTTCTGACATGGCTGGTTAGGTGAAACCCACCCAAAGTTTTAAAAAATGATCTATTTTTTAAACAGGAGAAGGGACTGGAGAATGAGGGTCCAGAACAAAGGACTCGGGACTCTGTTCCCCTCACTGCTCCCCCAACAATGGACCTGTTTCCTAGGATTGAAGAGCAGTGAATGTTAGTACATTAAAAGTATTACACCTCTTTGCCTTCAGGCTTAGAAGATAGAAGATAATTAGGTATGGCCTGGCATGCTTTACATGTCTTGCTATACATTGGACATGTCTTATGTCTGATCTTTGTAAGCTGTTCTGGGAACCCTTCTGGCTAAAGAGCAGGGTACACATGGCTTTAAAGAATGATCCCAAGGTCCATCTAGTCCAGCTGCCAACTTTCAGTTTCTGATGTTGGACAGCCAGGTACCTTTTAATACTCAAGAGTGAGACATGGTGTTGATGTCCGGTCTTTGTTGTACTTTTGAGTCTGAGCAAGAATCTCTCATTCCTAATTGTTTTGGCTAAAGATCATTGTTAGACATAATCCATGATGGATTTTAGTGGCAATGGTGCACATTGCAGTTTGCACCAAGATAAATGAAGCTTATCAATGAAGCACCTGGCATTTAATCATGTTTATTCTGTTTCTTTCAAGCCATGTGAACCTGAAGTCCCCCCCCCCAAAGGAACTGTGTTTGTTAATTGGAGCAGGGGTGGAAAGGCCTTCAGACTTTTGAACTTTGTGTGGTAAACCCTCATTCATTCTCTAATGGCTGTTATCTATGCATTACCATAGGGGTTACCTAACTGAACATTCCTGCATATGGAAAACTAGTATTTCCGGGAGAAAGTGCAGCTAGAGCCTTCCTGACAGCTCAGTTTTCTACGTGCAGGAAATTTTTGTGCATGGAGAGAAGCATTAAGTCACATATGCCTCATCTAATTAAGGTTCAATTACGAATTAGGCAGCATTGCCTGATTCTTTCCTCTGCATGTTTTCTTTCCCACCCAAACCAGTGTGGGCAAGTTGCAGACAGAAGGAAGAACACTTGGAAATATTGTTGCCTTAATTCTTTCCCCTCCAGTCTTTTCTCAGCATCACAGGCCTGTTTATTGAGACAGTGTCATCATAAATCTGTGTTTAGAAAAGGAAGTTATTGGCTGTGTACACATTACTGTTTACTCTGGCTACAGTGCATTTCCACTGCTTGTTTTTGAATTCATGTACACATATTACCTAAGATCCAGAGTTATACTGTAGTGTCTTGTACAATACTGTGTTTTTATGTGGTTTCCTTCAATCCAACGTGAGCACGGTTTCCTTATTCAAGTTGCATGGAATCCCAGGTGTGTCCATTTGTGAAGACTACCTTTCCATCTGGATTTCTGGGGGCAGAGGCAGGGCAGGGAAACCAACCAGGCAGTACCATCAGGTGAAGACACCATCACCCAGTCTCTACCCATTGGTATGGGTGACTTCAGTGCACATGAACCCATGCTGATATGTACAGCAGCAAGCAAATTTGACTTGAAATGCAGTGAGAAAAAACAACCTTGCTTCATTTTAAGCCGGTAAAGTGTACACAGCCAATGTCTGTCTGAATTTATATCTTCAGTGAAGGGGTTCTTTTGTTGCCTGAATAGCAGAGTTGTCCAAAATTCAAAGTAAGTGTAGATCAAGCAAAATAAAGATAAAAGTGTATTCAAGAATTTGAAAAGAATATTGTGTGTTAAACGTGTTACCATTTGAAGAGAGAGGATATTGTGCCTATTTAATACAGATCTGTCCTCCTAAAGAGCAGCTGTTCTTTCATATGTTGTGCATATTCTGATTAATTAGAACTAGATTTTGACCTTTACAAGCTTTAGATATCACTTGTAGTTCTGAGCTTGGAATATTTATTTGAAGCATTTATAACCCACTCTTCAGTCAAACATGCTTCCAGGATGGCATATGAAAAACAGTAGTAAGACTGTCCCTGTTCTCAGGCTTAGAATCCAAAAAGACATGACACAAAATGAAAAGGGGATAGGTGGGGAGGTGAGGGGGAAAAACACAAGCCATCTTTCATGGATGCTTTAGCTGAAATTCTTGCATCGCAGTGGTTTGGACTCGATGGCCCTCGGGTCCCTTCCAACTCTTAAGATTCTATAAGCTTGGACACTAGTTCTTCTAGTTATAGCTGTTATAACACAGGCATGTAGTCCTACAGTTATATAGCTCTGCCTGTATGGGAGTGTAACTGCTCTCAATCAAATCTGGGAGCAGAACTGGTGGCAATGTCTGGGGCGTGGCAGATAGAAGTTAGAGTTGTTTCTGTGATGCAGTTCTTTCCTCAGACAGGTGACCTGATGGAAGGTGGGCTCTTCACAGGAGAGGTACTTGATGGAGTCACCAAAGTCAGTGGCAATTAGTTTAGTTAATGCACTTTATTAAATCTGCATGTTGCTTCCCAATATAAAAAGTCCTATAGCAATTAACATCCATTAAAAAACACACAAATACATATTAAAAACAAATGTAACAATATAGTACAATATATCATCACTGTTTCCCAAATGGCCAGGAAAACAAATAGGTCCTTACCTGGCACTGAAACATTGGTGCTTCCCTGGGACTTCCCTGGGAAGAGCATTCTGGTTTGGGCTGCCTTGGCCTCAACAAAGGGTAACCCCTTCCTGGAAACATTTAACCCACCCCCGATCCGATTGAGGAGCAAGAAATATTGACCAGGTCAGGAGGACACGATAGTTAAATGCCCAGTCCACCAAGCACTGCTGCCTTGTACTTTGGCCAGTGGTGTAGCGTGGGTTGTCAGCACCCGGGGCAAGGCAAGTAATTTGCGCCCCCTAACCCGTGGATTTTAGTAGGGGCAGAGAGCTGCGAGTGCAAGCGCGCCCCCCCCCCAGATGTTGCGCCCGGTGTGGCCGGCCCCCCCTGCACCCCCCACGCTACGCCACTGACTTTGGCTACCTTTTTGTGAGCCTCCTATTGAAATCGGTGAAACTTAAGAGAAGCTGCATGATAGCAGAGTTTACTGTTTCACTCCCCATAGCAAGGTAAGTTTGACTTGTTGCTGTTTGAAAACAATGTCAGAACCTGAATTTTTGCTCAGCTTCAGGTCTCCTTGAGAAAAGAGTAATTTTATTCTTGCTGATGAAAAGAGTTTATTCCCCCTATATCAAGTACTGCAAGATGTCTATTCTTATGTTATAGATTTATAGATTATAACCTTACAAATTGTTCATTGTAAATACAGTAAATACTAAGCAGTGTATATGATGACAAAGACCAAGAGCAATCATTTTGAAGGCATGGGTTTAATTGTAGCTAAAGTCATTGTGTATGGTCTTGTTAATTTGATCTCTGAAAAGAGGACGCCTGTGCAAAGAGAATGCCACATTCATGTTGCATTTCTTTCAAATGTTTGTCTATCCAGTGCTTTCTACTAAAAGTAGAACTGGAAGGTCAACTTTGATTTACCATGCAGATTCCACATAATTCAATTTTAAGAATACAAAACACAAGCTTGGCTGGCATAAGTAACAATTCCTGACCTAGAAAAGATTAAATTAAGGTTTAAACAATTGCACTATCTCTGCTAGAGATGAGAAATAGCTGGCTACACCCAGGGCATCTGGGGACTTAAAATGTGAATTTAAATATGAACTTTTAGCAAGGACACCTGTCAGTCTTCTATTCTTGAACTGAGTTGAATATATCATGTAAAATGTATCAAGCAGTTAGTAGTTATATGGCTGACATTGATTTGAAGGAAACTTGGCCGTATGCCTGGGAAAGGATCCCCATATTGAGGTCTGCTTAATTGTATGCTCAGTTGTGTTCAGCGCACAGTGCATCACAGTTCATATCCTTACTTAGACCAAGAGCAACACCTAGGGCAGTGTTTTGCCAAAGACCCCACAGAGAGCATCACGTATGTATTCATTATGTGCCACCCTCTTCCTGCTTTAATGGTATTTCTAATGTCCTAAAACATTGGCTATGAGAACCTTAATGTTGGTGGACATGAAAGTCATGAAAAGTACCCTAATGCTGAAAGGGCTGAAGTGATGAGTTGGGTCCTCTCTTTTTTCTGCCAGTCTGTGCTTCTATACCTCAGGGAGTCCATTGTTTACTTTCTCTTAGTAAATGAAACTCCATAGCCCTAATCTCCATGAAAATGAAAGCATTAAGCTTGATTAAAGCTTGCGAAAGAGCATAATGAGATCTACTTGAAAATGTGCACGGAACTCAGAGTCCCTATTAATATCTCAGTCATAGTAGCCCAGTTATACTATTTGGTTTCCTGAAATGTCTCTCCATACCTAAGGCTGAGTCTCTAAAGATAATATATTTCTGTGCTCAGTAGAGCAAGGAGCAAGCTAGTAGTTCAGAGTGTTTTAAGATCAGCAGTCCAATCTGAACCAGGAAGATAAAGTGTGACCTCTGGTAAGCAGTGATTGCAGTAGTTATTAAGTGAGGTTAAGCTGGTTATTACTCCCTAGGATTGCATTTTGGCTTGTTGCTCTCTTCCAAGTGAGAGGCTGGATTTTGAAGCAGTGGCTGTCAAACAATGCAAGACATGGGCCATGCCTACAGTTTCAGCTCTGACTTTCCTGTTACTTGAATGCAAGGAATAAATATCTCTATTTAGCTAGGAGGAGGGGGCTGCTACGATTGAAGAAGGCAACACTCTGTGTGATGTGGGTGGAAGAGGGGGAGGTGGAAGCCCTGCTTGGCAATTTCTATGCATTACCGGAGGCAAGAATCACACATACTTTTCATGAATAATTTTTGATCATTCAATTCACTAGGGAATCCCTGTGCATAAATGCAGGTTGTTATGGATACAAGAAACTGCCTTGCTCCCCATGGATTGTAACAAATGGATTGTGTTGCTATTATGGAGGACTGTGTAATTTTTATTTTTTTTATTTTTGCAAAGCATCCCAAAAGAATAAAAATCTCGGTAGCCTCATAAAAGGTTCAATAAAAAAAAACTATTTAAATTTCAAAGTCATGGGTTTTCAGGGGTTTTAGGGCATTCTTTAGTTACAATAAAAAGTATCTCTACTGAAATGTTGATCATGTAATAAGTCCTCTGATCTAGCGGTTTGCTTTGTAACTATGACTGTAGCAGTGTTGCTTTAAAATACTATTCCCTAACTAATATCTTTAGTTAGCAGCTTCTAGTTTATTTGTCAGAAGTTCAGACTGTGACTTGGCACTTGAGATAATATTTGCCTCCATCATGGACTGAGCAAGTTTCAGCTGCTTGGCCCCACTCCCTTGCCTCAGAAGAGCTCAATGGGTTTGCCTAGTGGGTAGTGGGCAGGATCCTGGCACCATGTGGACACCAACAATATTTCTGTTTCTGATACTACATTGATTTTATTATATTGTGGAGATCTTTTGTAAGTCACTTTGAGAGCCGCTAGGGCAGGCATGGCCAAACTTGGCCCTCCAGATGTTTGGGGAGTACAGTTCCTATCATCCCTGACCACTGGTCCTTTTAGCTAGGGATGATGGGAGTTGTAGTCCCAAAACATCTGAAGGGCCAAGTTTGGTCATGGCTGCTCTAGGGGCTATAAAGTGGAGCATAGGTATTTTGAATGAATGAATGAATGAATGAATGAATGAAAGCTTTCCAAAGCAGGGATGGATCATATGCAATTGTAGGGAGTTGATTAGTATTTTGGATTTCCATTTGACTTTTGAGTATTGACTGAAAACAAAACTATGTCCAAGAAGCCACATTGCTGACTCAAACACATGAATTGTCTCTTCCTTTGGTGCACTCAACATTTTGCTGTAGGTGAGTTCTTGGGATTACTATCTAGCCGACTGAACTAAAACTGAAATGTCCAAGTTTAACAATAATATAGCATATTGAAGGTTTTGTTTAGTCATTTGCACTACTATCTGACCAGATATGAGGATTGATTTATCAGAATGACTGTGGAGCTCAGTATGCAAAAAGATGCACTTTTAGAGAGCCTAACATTTCCCCATTTGGAACAAGAATATAGGAAGTGCCTTGTCAAATTATTGGTTCACCTGGCTCATTATTGTCTACACAGTGAATGGCAGTAGCTATCCAGTGTCTCAGACATGTGTCTTTCCCAGCTCAACTTGGAAAAGCCAGGAATTGAACCTGGGACATTAAGCATCATCAGGTTTGATAGCCAGCATATGACTGTAATTGGTAGTGTAAGTAAGGAGGACTCCTCCATTGGGAGAAGGAGCTGTACCAGTGTGCGCAACTACAAACAAGATTAGCATCAGCCCTTTCTTTGTCATCCCCCATATGCCCAGAAGGAGCATTTATTTGCTGGCCTTGAAAGACGAGCTGAACTCACTGTTTTTTTCTGTGGCAGGCTCTGCTTCAGTACATTTATTAGGTCTTTAGGCCATCCCCTCAAGGGATGCAAATGGTTTTAAATAGGCATGATGACCTATATCACAATTCAAGGTGAAAGCAGGTCAAAAGGAATATGCCGGTGGATTTAACCGCACTAATCTGGTAAACTGAAATTAACTCCCAGCCTTTCCCTTTCTTGGCCACAGTCCCTTGTTTGCTCGTAGGTTACCCAGACAAGGATTCAGAGTATGTGCCAGCCACATTGTAGTCTTTATTGAAAGGACAGACAAGTCTATATTAAAAGAAATCTGGGGGATATTCAGTCCAAATGTAATGATTGGTTAATAGTAGGCCAGCGATGGGGCAGAAATTTGCCTGTAAGGCAATAGTCATATTGAGCAAGTGTGGTCTAATGTGTTGTACTTAGACCCAGAAGATCTAAGTTCAGATCCTTGTGAACCATGATGCTCACCCAGACATTACACTATATGCATGCACTTTCAGCATAATTTACAGGTTTGTCATGAGAATAAAATGGAGAAAATCCATGTATACAGAGCATCTTGGGGGATGGGTGGGATAAAAATAAAATGAATACTAACAAATACTTCTGTTTGCTTCTTTAAAACAAAAATTGAGAGTTGATGTGCACTCCAGTATTAGAGGGAGGATGCTTTAAAAAGTACCACATAATGGTGGCTCATCACTGAGAGCTGACCAATGACCCATATAGTTCATCATGCTGTTCTCCAACTAGCTAGTTAGGGGAAGTCCGCAAGCGTGACATGAGTACAGTAATGTTCTTCCTACTTAGAACTCTTTTTCCTGGAGACGTCCATGGCAAATCATTCAAATCAGCCATATTTCCCTTTCTAAGGGAAAGTCTGTTTCATCTTATCAGGACAGGTAACTTTCAAAGGACTTGAACTCTTAAGGTTCATCCTTACTTTACACTGTAGATAGTGATCTCTTTAAAAATTATATATTTCTATCGGGTTCCTGCACTAAAGCTCTGCTGCGATGAAAGAAATGATTTGTAAGCTGCAGCGTCTAAGATTGCATTTGGCTTTGCCGATCCACTGTATATTTTCAGAGAGCCATTTGAGCAGTGTTGGACACACATTTGACTTCTGGGACCTTAAGGGTGTGGGGTTATATCATTATTTGTGATACACTGACTAAGGTTGCAGTTCTTTGTATATATGTTAGAAAATAAATTATTCAATTGATTTCAGTGGGGCTCCTTTCCCATCAAACACTGAGGCAATAAGGCAGGAAGAGATTTGAGAACCATGTTTCTAAGGAATATAACACATTTCTCCCAGCAGAAAAAGATTAAAGCAACAAAGAGCTGGGGTATGAATACATGAATTGTTCTTTGACTTTTCATTCTGCCTAGCTCCTCTTGTCTGCAGATATTATTAGAATTTTATGCATGTTTGAGAATGAGGGAGTCTGTGCAATTGTTTGGCATCCAGCTGTCACGTGACACCCCACTTAAAACGCTCAATAGAAAATTCTTGAGTTCCCACCCACCTGCCCTCCAATAATTGGTTTTAGCCAAACGGAAACTTTATATATCTTCTGCAAAGTATGGAAATGTTTATGTAGATAAGGAAAAAAAATGTTGTCCTCCAGTAACAAGCATATAATTTGTTTATAATCCACTAAATAATGCCAGACAATAATGCCAGACACATTTTCTAAAGCAAAATGATCTAGTATTCTATAGTAACAACTGAATTTCATCACTTTTTCTATAATTAGCAATGCTTGTTAAGGGCCAGATTGCACGGTGTGATAAATATGGTTTTTAAAAAGCAGACAAACTCACCATTTTTGTTTTGGATAAAAAACAGCCAGGGCTGCCCAGTCCAGAGTGTGCTGTTGATCTGGATTGGAGCTTTATGCTGTTTTCCTGACAAAAATACTCCCCACCAGCTGCTAATGGCCCCTGAAAATTCAATTTGCATTGAAAAGCACATCTGGGGGCAAATAACAGCCAAGGAACTTTTCAGCAAGAAACTGGCACCAAGTCCGGAGCTCAGTGAGACGAGAAGTTCTTATATTGATTTCAACTCCCCTCAGTTTCAGCCAACATGGTCAATGGTCAAGGACATGGGTAGGCAAACTAAGGCCCGGGGGCCGGATCCAGCCCAATTGCCTTCTCAATCCAGCCCGTGGATGGTCCAGGATTCAGCATGTTTTTACATGAGTAGAATGTCTCCTTTTATTTAAAATGTATCTCTGGGTTATTTGTGGGGCCTACCTGGTGTTTTTACATGAGTAGAATGTGTGCTTTTATTTAAAATGCATCTCTGGGATATTTGTGGGGCATAGGAATCAGTTCATTTTCCCCTCAAAATATAGTCCAGCCCCCTACAAGGTCTGAGGGACAGTAGACCAGCCCCCTGCTGAAAATGTTTGCTGACCCCTGGTCAAGGATGATGGCAATTCTAGTCCAACAAAAGCTGGAGGCTATCATTTTTATAGTTATAATTTTAAATAACTGCTGTGCATCTCATTCTACTCTAAGTAGCTTGGTTTGGGCCCAGGTGTGGTTAAAAGTAATTAAGCAATAACTAGTCTGTGTGAAGTGCTCCTAGGAAAAAGCCCATATTGTTTGAACATCATTTGCATTAATCCATCTATTGGCTAAAGACCCCTTGATACATTAGCTAAAAGAATTGGTGGTTTTATGGCACACCGTATTACCTTGCATAAACTGAGCAGAATGGCCATTAAAAATCCTGACATTAGGTATTTGGTACCAGGGTGTATGTTTGACTTGCAGCATATATGGAAGAATATGTATTAAATGGGGAGTCACAGCCAGCAGCAATTCAACCCTAGCTCTTAAGCAAGCAGAGTTGATCTGTCATTTATTTGCTAATAAAAAAGCTTTGTTAGTAGGATTGATGCAAAAGTTCAGTCTCTTTTTGGTTATGAAACTGCAACAAATTAAATGGGAATCCATCAGTGACTGGTCTGAGAATTACTAAACATACCATAAACAGGAGATGGCAACAAGGTATAACTTTGCACGTTGGGAAAAAATGGTTTCTCATATTTAAGGAATGTGGTGCTTACAATGACTTTTAAAGTTTAATGCTTAAGAAAGTTTTTCATTCGAAAGAACTCTGTTTCCATGTTGGCACTAACATAAAGGTCAGGTTTCTCGTTCTCCTTTCCCCAAGTGTGTCACTTGGATGCTCCAATTTCTGGGCAGATTAACAGGAAAAACTTGGCGTGCAGGAGAACATGCTGTTAGTAAAGGGCAGGGCAAACCTATTCTCTAATTATGCTGGAGAGGGAAGCGATAACGCTGGCACTGTGCTGGTGGAAAGTCCACCTTGTCCTGTGCATGTTGCCAGAACAGGAGCAGAAGGGGAAAACACACAATCAGAAAATAAATAATCATAGGATTGTAGAGTTGCTCACTGAATCCATGGAAACAAAGCTTGCTAGTGGCAACCAATCTGGGACAGTGCTGACGATGTTGACTAGCCACAGTGATGGGGACACACCCACCCAGTAATACTTCTGTATCATCATAAAACCATGCTAGAGGGCTGCTACTCAATCAGACCCAGTGGCCCAGCCAACAGGAACACTGTTCAGCCAGGCCCTGGTATTCCTGTTGACAGGGGTTCAAATCTCCTTAAAGGGGATGAAAAAAGAAAAGCAGGAATAGGGAGAGCCTATGCAACTCATGCAGTTTCCGTGGCAAGATGTCTGCAGGAAATAGTTGTCCCTCTTGGGATAAATGTTTGTGACCCTCCGAGGGAGTTGATAGGAAGGCCACCAGAATAATAGAGACAAATGTTCTTGCTCATCTTTTGCATACCTTACCAAAAACCAAAACAAAAACCCCACAATCCACATCTTATGCTGCAGACAGCAGACACAGCTTCCAGAACTCAAACCCACACTGTAAGTGTCACAGAACAGTTCCTAACTTCTCAACTGCAGCAACAGATAGGCTTCAGACACATCATGGGATATATGTCTCTCCACACCTTCAGTTTCGGGATCCAGTAAGAAATGGCAGAAGCACTGGGGCTGCAGGAGGGTCTGGTCTCGTGGAACAGTGTGTGTTTTATGTGCTGGAAGTCCCTTGGTGAACTCCATTAGCAAAAAGAGGGAGGGCCCCCACAGCCAGGATATCTAAGCCATTCAGGTGGAGTGCTGCCTGAGTCAGTAGTCCGGCTTCTGCAAGGGCCAACCAGCCAGCCCTTATGGTTGATGTAAGTGATCCTGCCCCACCCCATGTTTTTGTCTGATAAGCCAGCCTTGTCAGGTAGCCCCCCACCAGGGCATCAGCATCCTTTCCCTGGCAGCAGCAAACTCATCCCACAGTGCAACCTGAGATGCCTTTTTAGGCCAGAGGACACATTTAGAATTTTGAGAAAGTGCTGTAGAAGCCAGTCACAATAATGGTTGCTGTTGGGAGCTGGGTGGCAAGTCACAAAAAGGCTGCCATACATGAAAGCACAGGAAAAGAGTCAGGGCCTCACAATGGCATGGGCATCTCATCACCCACCACCACCAATAGGGGGAAACACAGCTACATCAGCCATCATCGTGCTCCCTCACAAATAGAAGCTCTTTGCATCTCTTCAGAATGGATGGGAGGGTGGATGTCTAGTCCTGGTATCCAATTACATGTGGGCATGTTTAAGGAAGTGTTTTTGATTAATACAGGAGAGGCTGAGCCAGTGCAAACTGGAACTGAACAGGAAGAGCAAACAGTCACTCATGTGTTAGATTCTTAAGGAGATATGTACTGAGACATTTTGTGAGTGCCATAGGAGGAACTGGTGGGCATGCTGGTGCCTGCAGGAACCATGTTGGTGAGACTTGATTATTGTTTCCAGCCAGCACCCCCACTGTCTCCCCTTTTGCTGCACAAGCCAGTTGTTTTTCCTACCATTTTCACACTTATATGTGCCACAGAATTTCTCTGAAGCATTTGTCATACTTGATGATAATGATGGCAGATGTGCTGAGTGGACCCGGGAGCTGCCTTGCCACCAAATGTTCTCTTCAGATTGCAAGGCAACATTTAAATGAGAGAATCTATGCATAGCAATGAATTTATTTATTTTTTACTCTTTTGTATGTTGAAATACTTGGCTCTTCCAAGAAAACCATCTCAGTTTTTGGCCTCTCCCTTTCTTCAGGTACCTTGAAAAGCATATTAAACCACTCATGGTTGCTGGGCAAAACATGAGAGTGCCATCTTTGGTTGATCTGCTGGGCCTTCTCTGAAGCATTTTCCACCATCAGAGAAAAGATACAGAGATCAATGGGCCTGAAATCCATCCAGTAAACTTATCCCTGTATTTATATGTTGTGGCAAGATATATTAGTTCAACACTACAGTCGTTTGATCCCACAGGAGAGAAAAGCCACTTGTGCCTACTTCGTTAAGCTAATGCCAATCGCTTGAGCCAATTAACAGTAATTAAACTGGTTGGATGGGATTCAAAAACCAGATGGGGTGGGATGGGATGTGTTGGAAACCCTTTCTGTGTTACCAGGATGCAAATAAATAGTGAGAAAATATTCAGTTCCCAAAAGTCAGAGACTTTGAAGAAAACAACCTGCTATTTGGCAGTGAGGAAGATTAACTGTTTTATGATGCTAAGTAAGGAATGATATTAGGAGAAAGTGGAATAGATAAGGGATGCTGGTATGCATTTCTCTTCCCAGAAGTCTGTGTATGGTGTAAATAACGTTGAAATTGAGCCTTGGTAAAGGAAACTCTGGAAGAGGAGTGGTATGCATAAACAAAGGCCAGAGTTTATTCTCTACTTTCTTAGTGTTCAGAAGCATCTGAGTAAGTACAGTGGTACCTCGCAAGACGAATGCCTCGTAAGACGAAAAACTCGCAAGACGAAAGAGTTTTTTGTTTTTTGAGTTGCTTCGCAAGACGAATTTCCCTATGGGCTTGCTTTGCAAGACGAAAACGTCTTGCGAGTTTGTTTCCTTTTTCTTAAAACCGTTAATACCCAGGGAATCCGTGCTTCACAAGACGAAAAAACTCGCAGAACGAATTAATTTCGTCTTGCGAGGTACCACTGTATCTCTTTCTTACCATAACTTTGGATCAAGAGTCCACCTTTAAATCACAAATGTTAACACACACACATGATTATGAGAGAGATCTGCTAAGTCACCAACCTGAATCTTTGTAAAACTGTTTCACAATTTTTAAAGAATGAAGCAACACAAACATCCATGAATTAAACATTCAAGTAAACAAACAGTCCAGTGTGTGTATGTCCCCGCCCCATGAGCTCAATGATTCATTCTGTTCAAGCTACTATTTAAATATATTTGAGGAGGGAGTGTAAACAGTTGCACTCTCAAGCAAGATGGGAGGGATGGAGATTGTGGAACAGCACATGTCTATATCAAAAGACAATTGTTTTAATCTCCCAAATAGTATATGCTTGAAGTTGGTTTCACCATCAGATGAGCATTCTAGGGATGGAAGAGAAATTGGTTTGGGCTGTATTTCAAACTGAACCAACCCAATTCACCAGTCCTGGAAGCGGATCAGAACGCAGATAGATCACATATCTTTTCAAATTTTGCAAAGCAGCTTTGGTTCAAGAAATGCTCACAAGAATGTGCATTTTATTTGTGGGCGGAACGTATATTTTAGGGAAGCAACTCTAAATGAAAAAGTGTTGTATATCCAATCACAAAGAAACTATTTGAAGATACAGTGGTACCTCAGGTTAAGAACTTACTGGAAATTTGTTCTGGAGGTCTGTTCTTAACCTGAAACTGTTCTTAACCTGAGGTACCACTTTAGCTCATGGGGCCTCCTGATGCCGCCACGCAATTTCTGTTCTCATCCTGAAGCAAAGCTCTTAACCCGATGTACTATTTCTGGGTTAGCGGAGTCTGTAACCTGAAGTGTCTGTATCCCGAGGTACTACTGTATACTGAAGCTGGTGAGCCTGATTATATGAGATTTCAGAAGATAGCAGTTAAAAGTGAAAAAGTGTTAACATAAAATACTATTTTTTATTTTTCTTATTTTAGGATTTATAAACCACTCAGCATTCAGAGAATCCCCAAGTGGTTTACGGAGATAGATGTTAAACACAATAGAGAGCATAACATTGTATTAAATCATAAAAAACAAGAATTTAAAATTAGAGAAATAAAATAGACTACCTTGGCTGGAAAGAAAAGTTTTCAACAAATGTTGGAACATAACAATGTTGGGACTTTCTACACTTTTAAGGGAAGAGGATTCCAGAGAACTGGTTTGTTCGAATCACAGCATCCTTTACCACAGGGACGTGTGGTACCATCAACAGATTTTCATTCACAGATCTAAGAGTCCAGGGTGGGATGCAGGGGCACATGTGACTTCTAAGATACCCTAGTCCAGAATCATATAGAGTTTTCTGTACACTAGCAGTAAGTTTATTAGAAGACTGAAGCTAATCAGAAGAAGTGGCATTTACAGAAACAAAGGTCCAAACAGTGACGCCACTGAGTCTATGTTGGTTTTTGAATATTGAAGGAAGGGGAAAGTATGGTTGGCTATGGGTTAAACCAAAGTGGCCTTCACAATATGCTGAATCATGAAGGGACTAGGCAGCATATATCTCAGCACAGGCTGCTTCTCCATTTTCTTGTTTTGATGTACAGTGGTACCTCTAGTTACGAACTTAATTTGTTCCGGAGGTCCATTCTTAACCTGAAACTGTTCTTAACTAGAGGCATGCTTTCGCTATTGGGGCCTCTTGCTGCCACTGGGCCGCCAGCACGTGATTTATGTTCTCATCCTGGAGCAGAGTTCTCAGCTCGAGGTAACTCTTCCAGGTTAGCCGAGTTTGTAACCTGAAGCGTTTGTAACTCAAGGTACCACTGTATTAGCGTATTGCCTTTGGGAGTGAGGGGGCATGCCATCACAGTGGTACCTCACAGTTTAGAAGGTGTTTGAACCAATAGGATGGACAAATAGGATGGACAAAAAAGTTCAGAGATTATTTTAGTGTTTCTCCCCCATGTGACATCTGAAGGCAGTCCTGAGAAGAAAAGCAGGGAGAACTGGAATGGGCATTAGGCTGCTAGGCAGTCTTGTGCTCTTAAAATAACCAGGTAGATGATCCAGTTCTTTTAGCTTTCTCACCACTTCTGCCTGTCTCCCTGAGTTTTCGCTTAATTGTTTCATTTCCCCCACACCCACGTTTGCGCTTTGCAATGTTATCTAAAGGTTGCACGTCAGATAGCTGAAGGATAGAATGTCAGATTCAGTGCTCCTTTAGTCTGTCACAGCTGTTTGAAGGGCCTGGGGTTTTTAAAGAAATGTCAAAGGCATTTTTGCAGCACATGGAAACCAGATGTGCTTTGGGAAAATGGACATCGGGAAGAGGAGGGCAACTTAAATGTGTATTTAATCTTCCTGTTCAAAAGGGTGCACAGTGCTGGGTGGCACTGAGACATGTCTAGAGAACTTTAATAACCATATTGAACTTGGCTAGGATTCTATAGTACCTCTGGACTAGACTCAAATACTTAGCTTTTTCCTGAAATAAGTACAGCTTCCTGGAGTGAATGACCAGACATTTGTAACCATACTGCCATGTAATCATTGCAGTGACTTTACTCTTCTGTGAAAAGACTTCCTTGTTTTTAAGTATAGATTATTATTCACACAAACTGTTTTGCATTTCTGAAAAATTGGTGGAAGAGCAGTATTGCTTGAGGTATGACAACTGTATTTTTACACTGTTAATGCTGTAAATTTACTAGATCTGCTGCTTGGGAAACTTCTCACACTGAAATCTGAGGAGAGACAGATTTCACAAAATATAGTTATACCTAAGGGGTCTTCACAAAGCTGGTCATGCAAGGGCTGAAAGTCTTTAATTTCAAACTCCCATCTTTTGGCAAGGCCTCATCTCTGCTATGGAACAGAGATATAGCCAAGCTTTGCAAGTCTAAATTGACATAAGAAACAGATGTTGTTATTGCCTAAGGCTCAAAAAAAATATGAGTATGCTGTTTGCTTGTTTTTCTCTTTCCCAGAATTTGTTTATTTTCTTGGATAGGACATCATTTCTGACTCAGAATAATTTAGGCATGTTTAGGACAACCCACTATCTTCATAGTAAAACTTGCTTCCAGTGCAGTCTGTGGGACTTGCATCCTGAAAACATATTGAGATTAGAGTTGTTGACCTTGTATTTTCTCATTTCCATCTTTAGCTGAGGGGTGTAAGCATATTCTACCCTAGCTTGAGATAATGGAGCATCCTTGGATGCCCAGACCCTTCTCTCGGCCTTGCTGATGTGGTCCAAAGGAAAGCAGAGCAATACATTTGGCACCAGCTTGACTCCAAGGAGTTGCCAGAAGGAGCTGTAAAAAGTGCTATCCAACTGTCTTAGAAACTCCAGTCTGGGTTTTCATAGGGTTTACCCATTAGCCTTTTCTTCTCCTGAAGATGTGCAGCAAGGCAGCGGGTACATACTTTTCCTTGGGATTTACTCCTGAAGCCTTTCTCATGAATGAGGATAGCTGCAAAGCAGTGGAGGTTTAGGATCAAAGTTTTCCTTCTAGATGGGCTACCTTCCCACATTGATAAGCCCTATTTGCCCCTCACTTCCCTCTACAGCAGTGGTTCTCAACCTGTGGGTCCCCAGATGTTGTTGGACTACAACTCCCATCATCCCTGAGCTCTGGTGATGGGAGTTGTAGTTCAACAATATCTGGGGACTCACAGGTTGAGAAAGGCTGCTCTACAGCATGTGCAGTCACCACGTTCTTGACCATTGGCTAACTATTGGTCTCATCTGCTCAATCTGTCAGAGCCTACCTTCACATGCTGGGACATCCCTAACTCACTGAGGATCTGAGACCCATCAGCTACCTTTACCTGGTTTAGCCGGCCAGTTGAACCCGTTTCTAGGATGTGGCTGCTGTTGCCTAGTGGCAACTTCTAGGAGCTACAGGTGAGAGCTAAGTGCAGGGTGGGGACCAAAGGAGCACAATATATCCCACACCAGAGGTACTACCGTTCCCCTAACACTCAACATGGGTATTTTATGTGCATTTCAGTTTTGTGCATTGCTAGAACATGGAAATCAGTTTTGTAAAGAATGGCTTAAGTGTTTAACAATGTTTAACCATATGTGTCTAGACCGTTACTTCTTTCATTGTTTTTTATGTTATTTTAAGAAAACTGCTGATATACTGAGCTAAAATATGTGAATTTAGTTAGCTTTTATTGGATAGCAAAAAAAGTGATATGAGATCCTGCCTGTAGTTAATTATTCAGACACAGAATGAGAAATTATGAGGACTCCAAAGAATTCAATCCTTGAACCATTTTAGAAACAAAATGTTGCTGTGTATATATGTGAAACCAAATCTGCCTAAAGGAGACATTTGCATTGTGTAGTCACAGGTTAAAGTCTTTGCTGTTGTATGGAATTGCTTCCCTCACAGATGTCAAATGAAGTGGCTAGCATGTATAAATTAATAATTATTAAAGTTGACAGCTAATAGTTCACACAGGCAGTGACAATGAATCCCCTCATAGAAGTGGAAATGATAATTTGCTTTACTTGGGGCTATTTTTTTAATTTTATTATTAATCTCCCTAGAGCTGCTGAATGAGGGAAAAGTTCACACTCAGACCGGAAGGGTCTTAGACAGGAGGCTTATTGCTATAAGTATTGTAGATACAAGGTGGCCCCATAAGTTGGTTCCTTCTTACCTTTGTTTTATTAAATAGCCATATAACTGATCCTCACAAGAAAGCTATGCGGGTTCATTACTACTGGGCATTTTGCATGATTTAGATAACAGGTTGCCGACACATTTAGGCCCTTAGGCACATCTGCATTTTTGAGTGAGTGCTGTCGTTGCTACTCCTTTCATCACTTATTTCTCTGTGCACCTCAACCCTGATCAGCTCTTCCTCCTTAGAGACAGACAGACAGAAAGAAAGCACATGCATGCACACTTCGCTTTTCTAAGGGATCTGTGTAAAAGTCAAATCTAGTAGAATTAATTTGACCATTGAAGCACATAGAGCTGAAAGACAAAGTAGGGAAGGGTGTCATTCTTCCAACTTCCTCTTTCTGCTCTCTTTCAAGGGAGAACAAAGTAACCATCCTCACCACCTCATGACCAAAAGGGAAGTGAGAAGTGAGGGAGAGGTCAGAGGTTTTGTGACCACCAAGAGAAGACCTTAAGGGCCAATCAACTCTTCTTGGGCAAGGTTCTTGAGCAGGTGGTTGAATACCAGATCCAGGTGCTCTTGGAGGAAACTGATTTTCTGGATGCATTTCAATTTGGGTTTAGGCCTAGTTTTTGCAGAGAAACTGCTTTGGTTGCCCTGTATTCTGTCAGGAGAGAGACAGGAGAAATATGTCTTTATAATTCTTCTTGACTTCTCAGTGGCTTTCGATACCATTGAACATGGTATCATTCTGGAGTGCTTGTCCGAGTCAGGTGGCACTGCTTTGCGGTGGTTCCAGTCCTACTTGGAAGGTCATTTCTAGTGAGTGATGCTTGAAGACTGCTCTTCGGCACTTTGGAGCCTTCAATGTGGGCTTCCTCAGAGTTTGATTTTATCCTGCATGCTGTTTAACATATACATGAAATCACTGAGTGGGATTAGCCAGAGGTTTGGAATACATTGTCAGCAATACTTTACATCTTTACATCTGCAGGTATGGCACTGGATGTGGTGGATCGTTGTCTTATTTCATTAATGGACAGAATGAGAGTTGGTTTGTTATCAGTTTACAAGCTGGGTATTCAGTTTTGTTATTTCTTTCTTGTTCTATAGACTGTTCAGTATTAACCCGGGACTAAGACAAGAGTATTTAAACAAACACCCGGAACCACAGTATTAAGGTAAGACATTCTACTTTATTAAAATAATTCTGAGAATTCCCCCTCCCTACAAGGCCTGTGGTGTGTTAGAACCATTAGACAAGCCATCTCTAGAGGCATAGCCAATAGTACGGGATGATGGGAATTGTAATCCAACAATATCTAAAAACCACCAGGTTGGAGAAGGTGGCATTGGACCTAGAGGAGACCTCCTGCTTATTTAAGTTGAACCTCTGCATCATAACTTTTGTTTGTTCATCCCTGATGCCAGCTTATGTTAGCTCATATGTTTGGAAGAGCCAGAGCTGTCTGTGTAACATTTTAAGGTGTCAAATTAATCTAATGCCTGTTTCACAGGTCATAACTTTGATGAATTTATTCTCAGAACACTGCTATAAGCCAGAGAAGTGCAAACAGCTTTATTTCTCTGTGAGGGGAATGGATCAGAGCAGAAAATTAAACCTTGATCTCTAATTTGACTAGCTTTGTAAATCATATATGCATCCTTACATCAGAAGACTTGGAAAATAGTGGATACTATCCTCATGATGATTGCATGATAATCAGCAATGAGAAAAGTTCAGAATATTCAATAACTGAATGGGAATATGTGGGACATGACAGAGGTATATAAAATTGTGGGTGATGTGGAGCAGGTGGGCAAAGAAAAGTCTTCCCCCCGTCAGAATATTAGAAGCATCAGTGAGTCCTTCATTGATGCTGAATGGTGGGAGATTCAAGAGCAGCCAAATGGAAGTACTTCTTCACACAGTGCATGAACTATGAAATTTGATACTGCAAGATGCTGTGATGGCTGCCAACTTAACAGCTATAATGGCTACTAGTTATGATAACTATGTACTACCTGCAGTGTCAAATGCATCATGCCTCTGACTGCCATTTGCTGGAAATACATCCTAGTAGGAGAGAAGGTGTTGTACTAATGTCCTACTAGTGGTCATCTGTTTGGACACTATGAGAACAGAATACTGGACTAGATAAGCCTTTGGACTGATGAAGCATGGCTTTTCTTGTGTTCTTATTCAACACTGTTCCCAATTCTGAAAGTTCCTTCCAACGCCGGAGTAGACTTGGCAGAAGGAGATGTTTCATGCTTTGAATTTCAAGGGCAGTAAGCATGAGGTGGCTCAGCAGAATATTTCCCCCTCCCTCTCCCACATTGATTACAAATTGTGGGTTTTGCTTCTGGGTTTAATAAATGAGGGCAGTTCATGTCCTTAAATATCCTTATCCTTCATCAGTCTCTTCTTGACATGCTGCACGATCCGTGCAGCCAGCTTTCTAATCTTTCTGATTTCTAATTGGATGCAGAGAAAGGTTAGGGGGCTTTGTGCGATTCTGTCCTCTGCCGCCTCTGAGCATCTTTGGCTGTAGGGATTTGTTGCAGACAGCCACATGAGCCACAGCCTCTGAGAGGCTGAATTAGTTCACAGCTATTCAACCTTGGTTTTGCTCTTCCCCTCCTCCTCCTCCTGCTGCTGCTGCTGCTGCTGCTGCTGCCGCCACCAAGACACAAATTGAAATGTAACCCATGCTCTGGTCACCATTATTTAGCATCACAAACAATGAGCAGAAAGGAGAAGACTGGCCCAGTTACTTTGGTGGATTCAGCCAAATGGATACTTCAGTGCGTTCCATCTGCATCCTTTCAGGACAGTGCTTTGTTTGCATATGTTAACCTTAGCCATGGTTCCATGTGCTCAGCATCTTTAAGCAGATGAGCCAGGAAGGATAGCCAAGCAGTACAGAAAGCAGGATTCGAGAGGAAGCACTATATTAGCAATTCGGAAATCATTATTCAAGCTGTTTGTGAGTTAGAATTTAAATAGAAGATGGTCGTGTCAGATTGCTTACAGCACAAGGCTCTGGTTTAATGGGGGTGGGAGTGTCAAAGGGAGAATTTCTGCACTTGCAGCTTCTTCCAGCACTGGGTGCCCTATGATGTGAGAAGCTACATCTGCTGAAACTTTCATTTCTAAAGAACTGTAAAAGGCATAGAAATTGTCCCATATGCAATGTGTCAGACATGTGCAGACCCTTGGGTGAAATCCCTTAGGATACCATATCCTTTACAGCACACATTTCCTCAAATGTTCATTGCCTCATGAGTGAAAGAGAGTAGCTTAATAATTTTGGTTGTAATGCTTGGGAACTTAAATGGGTTCTTTAAGGTGACACAGACCAAGCAGCAGAGCAAGTGAGCAAGACTCTGAAAGTTGGCCCATCTTTCTCCTTGGACATGCAATGGTTGCTTGAGCTCTTTGACTCATAGTCCTGAATTCAACCTAAGACTGGAGAAAACATTCGCAAGCAGTGATAATCAGGTTTGCCAGGAGCAGTACTTTGGTCCCAGGCCATTTAGGCCTTTATATGCTACTATCAACACCTTGAATTTGGCTCAGTATCTCACTGGCAGCCAGTGCAGTACTTTCAGAACCAGTGACACCATTAGACTTCCCCATTAGCAGGTTAGCCGCTTCACTCTACACTAGCTTCAGTTTCTGGACTGTCTCCAAGGACAACCCCACATACAGTGCATTACAGTAGCCCAGACAGGCCACCAAAGTATGGACAACATTTGCTACCTTTTTGTAGTATTTGAGAAAGTCTTCTGAGATACTGCTGGAAAACTTGCAGGCAAAACTTGTGGCTGTTTTGCATGTGCAGGTGTCACAAAATGTGTTTCTGTGTGCGCAAATACCATGCCCTGGTTCCTTGGACACTGGTTTGTAAATTGCATGGTGGAGAGGTGAAAAATCAGCAACCAAAATCCCAGTGCCCCCTATGTGCCTTCCTTGAGAGAGAAAAACTGTAGAACAGATGGAAGCCAAATAGCATGTGATTGGGAGAGAGAAACCCAGACCTTGCTGCAGCGATTCCGAATGTGAATTTATAGATTAGTAATCGGCTAATTTTAAAATGACAGATGCTGCTGCCTTTAGGGAGAGGCGATGAAGGGTGTTTCCACACATGTTAGCAACCTCATATGTATAGTCTATCTATCTGTGCAGTTCACTTCCTTGATTTGCATTGACTATTTGCAGGGCTAAGGGGAGCTTGGGCAGCATAGTGGTGATTTCCTTTTCATGCAGTGAGGTGAATCTCTTTATTCTACGGAATGGCATCATTTGAAAGCACTGTTGGAGAAGCCCATGGGATAGGGGAGAGAGAGAGAGAGAGAGGGATGAATGTTGCAGTTAATAAATAAATAAATATTTCCCAAGGACCAAAATTTGAAATCCCTTCCCATAGCCCAATCTGCTTTTTACCTGACTGCTGACTATGTTGGCTGGGCTGATGGAAGTTGGAGTTCAATAACATGTGGAAGATCACAGGTTATCTGATTTTGTTTTAGAACCACTACCAGTTGCTGCATGTACTCAATCTAGTCCAGAGGACAAAAGGACTTACTGCACAGATGTCTTACATCACATTGCAAATCTCCTTGTCACCCCCAGTAGCTGCCAAGAACATAATTTGTTGGGTTGGAGGCTCTCATTATAATTGTGAAGCTTCATAGCACACTACAATAGCCTTCATCAACCTATTGCCCTCCAGGTGTTGTGGACTATAACTCCCATCAGCCCCAGCCATTGTGGCCATGCTAACTATTACAACATCAAATGTGTGCTAGGCATGAGAGATAATGACCCAGGGGCTTAGTGGAGACTGAGTCTTCCCAGTCTTAGTCCAAAACTCTAAACACTGCATCACACTGGCTCTTGCTGTACATACCATCTCTATAGTGTTTATTACAAGCATAGGCAAACTTGGCCCTCCAGATGTTTTGGGACTACAACTCCCATCATCCCTGACTACTGGTCCTGTTAGCTAGGGATGATGGGAGTTGTAGTCCCAAAACATCTGGAGGGCCGAGTTTGCCTATGCCTGGTTTATTAGCACTGTTGGATTCTAGAGCGATGAGCTCCAACGCCAGCTGTTGCTCTTCTGGCCTTTTGCTATAGCAACACAAAGTGGTTTATATTTTATATGCTGTGGCATGTGCTTATTCTGAAAGGGTGGAGTGAAATGGCTTGGGAAGAATTATTTTGTCCACACAGTCTCTGGGTGGTGTTTTTTTTTTAAAAAAAAATACTACAACAACCCACACAATAATTTTGTCAATTTGCAATGCTCAATGGTGATGTTTGGGAACTGGCCAGCTCATGCCACCTTTCCAAATTTCCTAATATATAGAGATGTACATCTCATTGTTTGGTCTGTGTGCAGTTTTAGAACCAGCCATCTAATAATAATGCTTTTTTGTAACATCCATTTTAGTACCAGCATTTTATTCATACAGCCTGAGGGTTGTGAACTACTCAAAAGATCCTCCCAGTGGATATTCATCCGTGACATATCAGGCAAGATGGAGAGAAAGAGTAGGAGGGGTGGGTGCAGTGTACTGTGAAAATTGCTGTGGTGATTGGAATCAATGACTGTGAGAAATATATGTTTCCCCCTTGAAAATGGTCCTTAATGGGTGTTGAGTAGTTAAAAGAAAAGGTCTGACAAAAACAAAAAAAAGACCCCAACTTTTAGTTATGCATTTAAATGAAAGTATTATTGTCTTCCTTTCTGGCTCTTGAACTCTTCTGGAATGTGCAATTAACTTTTGATGAAGTGTGTTTGAGTTGTACCAGAGAAGCTGTCATGATATGTTGCAACTAATGGTTTATATAATAAACAGAACAAAGTTTAATTCAGTGTTTTATGAGACTAAATCAACACAATCACACAATGACAAATGCAGGAGGTCTATATATTGTTGTACAGTCTGTCCATAAACATCTGGGTATCTCAGCATATAATATTTACATATAGTACTGCTCAAACAGTACCTCAGATTTTATGCGTAGCTTTTTAGCTCTCCAGCGTTGATACCTACGCATTAGCCTACCACACAATGCCAGTCCCAAATAAATTCCTTCTCTTCCATAAATTTATTTTCAAATTCTATAATATGAGTGTTTTCATCCATCTGCTTCTTCTTTTTCTAGTGTTGATTTAGATTGTTGACTGAATTAATAGTGACCTTAGGGCTCTGATGCTTTTCATCTTTGTTTCGACAAACCTACCCAGATATGAAAAATATTGATATATGTTTTAATCTGCTTCTAGTGTATTGCTGATTTTAAAAATATTTTAAATAATTGTTTTTTATGGTTTTTATTGATAATTTTATTGTTTTATTCTCTTTGAAAACCGCTTGGAGTAGGGGCTTTGTTGTTGTTTGTTTAGCAAACAAGTGGTGTATAAATTTTATAAAATAAATAAAGTCTAGGCCCTAACAGAAAACCATTAGCTGTTTTTACTAAGGATAAGGATCTTGGTAAACAGAAGAGCTTTCAAACTGTAGGCATTTTGTTCATGGCTCTCATCTTGTTTGCAAGTAACAAAAGAGGGATATTATATCCTGAAGCTAAACAAATAAATTTCAGATTTCAGCTATCAGTCATTTATTCTGCAGCTATGGCAAACAACAACAACAATAACCTGATGTAAAATGTCTTTTATGTGCAATATCGTCCATTTATGACAAAGATATCATACCTACCATGAAGCATTCTTGTTAATATAAATGGGAGATCCAAAGAAGGTAGTTTATAATCAAGATACCACATTATGGCTGGGATGGAAAACCTGTGGCCTTCCTGATGTTTCTGGTCTTCAACTCTCATCATCTCTGACCATTGGCCATGCTGATTTAGGGCTGTTGACAGTCGAGTTCAACAGCATTTGAAGGCCACAGGCTCTTCATCCCTGATTTATTCTTTGCTTTGTGTAATCCCAGTAAGGTAAAAAAGGTAAAGGACCCCTGGGCAGCTAAGTCCAGTCAAAGGCGACTGTGGGGTGTGGTACTCATCCTGTTTTTCAGGCCAAGGTAGCTAGCATTTGTCCACAGCCAGCTTTCTGGGTCATGTGGCCAATATGACTAAACCGCTTCTGGCACAGTGGGACACCGTGATGAGTGCCAGAGTACACGGAAATGCGTTTATCTTCCTGCCGCAGCGGTACTTATCTACTTGCACTGGTGTACTTTCAAACTGCTAGGTTGGCAGAAGCTGGGACAGAACAACAGGAGCTCACCACCATCAGGCAGATTTGAACCGCCGACCTTCCGACCAGCAAGCCCAAGAGGCTCAGTGGTTTAGACCACAGCGTCACCAGCATTTTCGTGTGTTTCCGTGTGCTCTGGCTTCTTTCACAGTGTTCCGTTGTGCCAGAAGCGGTTTAGTCAGGCTGGCCACATGACCTGGAAAGCTGTCTGTGACAAACACTGGCTCTCTCGGCCTGAAAAGCAAGATGAGAGCAGCACTCCATATTCACCTTTGACTGGACTTAACCGTCCATAGGTCCTTTACCTTTTTGCCGTGATCGCAGTAGGAATCTAAACAGAAGCAGCATCTCTCTGTCGTCCAAGTCAATCCCAGTAATAGACAAACATGTAGAGATTGTCTCATATTCTCCGCTTTCAAAAAGCAAGTGAATGGAAATGAGACTTTCTTTGTTTGTTTGACCTGTGACTTCCTGAACTGGGTTTTCCTCTGACCTCTTCATTTGGTCAGGTTCTTTGATGGACAGCTACAACATATGGATTACTGTAGGAGGCGCTTCCACAATGAGGCAGATGGAGAGCTTGCAGGAGGGGAAACAAAAGCTGTCAGTGGGAGATGCAGGGGCTGCGTGTGCAAAGGTTCTGTGAAATGGTCATTGATTGGGAATCTTCCTATTTTGCAGATGGGCCTTGAGATGGGCTTTAGATCCTTTAGCTTGGTCAGTGTGTTGGTAGAATGGAAATAGCGAGGGGGGGAGGAGGAGAGGGTTGAGGCATGAAATTTTAATGAGCAGTTAATTGATAATGTATCCCAAGAGACTGGTGTGCTAGAAGGACATCTGATGGAAAAGAATAAATTGTGTTAGGCTCCCTGTGGCACAGAACTTCCTTCATTTGGAGCCAAAGGGCTGGAGAGGATACTGTAAATGACTTTTGGAATAAAGGTTGTTTTGCCGGCATTTATGCTCACGGATGGTGTAGGGCATAAAGAGGTAAGAGAGTAAAGCCAGCTTTTGTGTTTCATACATACTTAAAAATAAAGGAAAAGAAACCGCCCTGGTTATCCTGCTTGTTCCAGTCAGTCATAAAACTGAGGTGATTCAGGACAGATTAGGAGAACTGTCAGAACAGGACGTAGAATCAGAGCCCCTACAGTTGTCTTCTGGATTTGTGATAGTTTTTATAATGTATGACAACAGCCAAAAGTGAAAAACAGATTCCTTATAAAGATGGAAACCAGGAAATCCAGTCCATGTATTATGGGAAAATGTATGAGGCAAGGAAGCTGCATAACACGTAATCCTAAGTAGGTCCTAAAATGTTCTTCCTACAAATGACATTTTTAACATCCTTTTAAATTGATCCCTCACCTTGTATAAACCAGTAACAAGTTGCTGTATTCTTTGAAATGTGATGCAGAAACCTCTACAGGAACAGTTTACTACTGAATCACTTGTAATTATGTGATTAAAAGCTATAAAGCAGGAATCACAAAGTGTCTTCCTGGGGATATTAGCAACTGGCATTTTAATGTTCATTCTGTAAATTGTAAATACAGTTTAAATGCTTAATTGCTACCAAAAGTACTCTGATACTCCTGAAAGGCTGATTAAAAACAGTTCTCTGTTTTGGGATATTTCATCTCTTTAATTTTGCCAAGGAAATATTATTTTCTCTCTCACTTCTTATCTTCGCCTCTGTGCTTTTCATTGGTGCTTTTTTCACTTTTATAAATGTTCTCTAGACTTCTTAGCTACTCCTTTTCTATACTTTTCAAGGTTGAACTTGAGCCACTATTTACCATGTCTGCCCCACTGTGGTGATAATAAAGAACAGTAATGCTCTCCCACAACTTTGGTAATTAAAAATCCCAATGACCATGTTCCCAATAACCATAGATAGAGGAATCAGCCTATGTGTGAGCAATCCCTTCCCTCCTTCCAGAGCAGAGACAAAAACCACAAGACAAAGAATTACAGGCAAAACAGTACTTATGGTTTGTTTCTCTCCAAACAAACCACAAGAGGGAAGCCAAGAACAGCCCTTGGTTTCTGGTCATGATTTGTTTGGAAAGAAACAAACCATGTGCTGGTTTGCATATAATGCTAAGTCAGCTGCTCTGTAGTTTCTTTCTCCCATCTAGGAAGGAAGTACATATAGAGTGATTGAGCTGCATAAACCAGCATGCAGCTCTAATTTCCCTAACCATAGTTTATGGCCTATGAATGGTGATCAAAATCACGCCTTTATTTAGTTGGCTACTATGTGACAAGCGAAAGCTCTGCATAAAGAGATAATAAGGAAATCAACTGGGCTTCCCAATTTTACCATCTGCATTTTAAAAGCCACATATTCTTCCTGTTTGTTAAAAGCATGATAATTGTGGCTATTTTTGTACATTGATGCAGTTTAGTACTGTGTGATTTTTCATTGTGACTATAATTAGTACTTGGATGAAGTTTACTTTTAGATTCTCATTTACATAGCAGAGTAGTTATTCGCACAGATACCGGAAATGAATTAATTTAAAACTAAATATAAACTGTGTGCCTTAAAGTGTGTAGAGATGCAAAATATTACATTATATACACAAAAGGAAAAAGGATGGAGTACTCAGTCTGGGGATGTCTGGACTCTCTAAGCAGAAAATATTGGTGATAAACAACACATTCCAATTTTGAGCTATTCTTTGGTAACTTAGTGCCTCAGGGCATACAGATAGTGGAAGGGTTATTAAATTGTAATACAAAGAATATCTAAGTCTTAAAATCAAAGTCAAGCAATAGTAATAGTGTTTGATCCCTTTGGGAAGAGACCTGGAGCACTGCTGCTAGCCAGCATGGACAAATGCTGAACTGAATGGGCCAATAGTGTGATCTGAGAACAGATTTAGGGGGTGCATGAGGAGACGAGAGTGAGGGAAAGTTCCTTCTCACAGCCAAAAGTCCTTCTGCTAGTGGTTCTATGTAGCTGGATACCACTCTTTCATTTGTTCTTATGTCCCTTCTTGTTCTTACGTTCTTATGTCAACCCTCTGTTGACATGAATCATTTTTGTCTACAGCAAACCTCACCCACAAAATGTGACATAACAAGGATGCCTCATGATGTATATATGACTAGGAACTACAGCTGGCATGGCATTGCTCTTTTGGGCTTCTTCCCACAAAACATTTGAGTAGACAGCTTAAAAGTTAGTTGCCCTGGGCATTTAGAGCAGGTTCAAGCACTGGCAACCATAGCTAATTAATCACTGTTAGCGAAGATGAGAAAGGCCTTTGCCTGAGATCAGGGAGATTTTCTGCCAGTAAATCTGATGGTATTGCAATATAGATCAGTGGTTGCGCTTTATAACATTGGCACCGCCAAACAGATCTTTGGGTTTCTTATTTGCCTTTTCGTTTAGTATTTATAACTTTCACTGTACAAAACAAGTGATTCCAGAAGAAAAAATTAAAATGTGTACTTTGAGATGTGTTAATGAAGGCTTCCAGGTGGAAAAGTCAAAGTTAGAAACAGAATTGTTAGAACCCAATACTAAGAATCTGTCAAGAATGTACAACTTGCTGTTGAAATGGAATACACAGGATGAAACGGTTAAATCAGCTATGATTAAATGGGCACAGGATATTGGACATGATATTATGTTTGCTGACTGGGAACAGTTATGGACCACCGGAATGAAGTTTACGGCATGTAATGCCCTAAGAGAGAATATTATGAAAATGATTTATAGGTGGTACATGACCCCAGTCAAGCTAGTAAAAATCTACCATTTGCCCAATAATAAATGCTGGAAATGTAATGAAACTGAAGGTACTTTCTATCACCTTTGGTGGACGTGCCCAAGGATTAAGGTCTTCTGGGAAATGATTTATAATGAAATTAAGAAGGTGCTTAAGTGTACCTTTCATAAGAAACCAGAGGCTTTACTCCTGGGCATGGTAGGCCAATTGGTGTCAAAGAAAGATAGGACGTTTTTTATGTATGCTACAACAGCAGCAAGAGTTCTACTAGCAAAGTATTGGAAGACACAAGAATTACCCACACTGGAAGAGTGGCAGACGAAGGTGATTGACTACATGGGACTGGCAGAGATGACGGGCAGAATCCGTGACCAAGGGAAAGAGACGGTGGAAGAAGATTGGAAGAAATTTAAATTTTATCTTAAAAATTGTTGCAAAATTAGTGAGTGTTAAAATGTCATGGGTAAAGCACAGCAGATTTGCAGCGATAAATGATTGGACAAGAGGAAAGAAAAGGGTTAAAGAAAGGAATTTATAAGTAATTTAGATCAGGGGTTGCTGAAGAAGTTTAAAATAGGGATGCAGAAAAGGGAGGCATGGGGAAGTCATTGAAATTGGGTACAAGAAAAAAATTCATGAAATTATACATGTTTATATGTTTGTTTGTTTGTGTTTGTTGTTTGTAATGTCTTATAATATATGTTGAAAAGCCAATAAAAATTTTATAAAAAAAAAAAGAGATGTGTTAATGAAGACTACCCCTTCCTCCCACCCTAGTGCACACACATGGTAAGTGTGTGTGTAAATAGCCCTGTCTAGATAAAGATATTTTTACCGCTCAGTCTTGATTCTAGAGATTTTTATTTTGGCAATGCTTTTGACTGGCAATACTTAATCCTTCTTTATCTGCCCTTTTCAATCAGACATAGATGTAAGATTGAATTCTCATCCTGGAGCATTACATACTATTAAGCACTGCAATATGCAATCTAAATGCAAAGAAGCATGTAATATGCATCATCACAAGGCATAAAACAACACAGTGAAATTTCTGTTCAGGGTTTGTTTGATTCTGCATCTGGCCTGTACCCATCATGCTTGCTTTTAGCAGCTTGCTGGCCTGCTGTGTGAAATCGCCCTGTCTTTCTTTCTCCCTGACACTCTCTTGGGGTAGCCTGAAGGCAGCCACTTAACACAGTGATAATAAAAGGGGTCAATGTACCTTGACTCTGAAAACTTGACTAAAATGGCATATATTAACATGAATAATTAGAGTATTTTTAAAAAAATGACATTTTGAAATGGCAAAAGGGCAGTGTCAGGGCTTGAGACATTCAAGAGAACCTGAGAAAATAGCACACTCACTACATAATATTGTAGACTCAAAATAAGGAGGCAGAGCTATACTAGAGATAGGGAAAGCTGGATCTTAAGCATATCAACAGACCTCCTTTGACCTCCCCAGTTGTCCCATCGGCACAGACTATCCATTTTGGCATTACTCTTATTTTTTGTGTGAATTTCTTTTTGTATTTTTTGACCTGTGCTGAATCACGAGATGTGGAATTTTTGAAAGAGATACCATATCCAGGTAGCCTTTAAATTGTGGTTTGTTAAACAAACCATGAGTGCAAACAAACAAGCAAAACACGGCTTGATTCCCCACACTTGGTTTTTATTCCACTTGCTCTTGCCTCACGCACCTGTAACTTGACAAACGTCGGAGGTAGGGTGGGCAAACAAACCATGCTTTGTAAGTAAGACTTATGCGGTTTGGATGTAAAACTACACCATAGTTAAGACCAGCCATGGTTTATTAGCCAGCAGCAGCTCATGGCTTTACACTGGTGGTTTGCTGCCAGAAAACAGACTATGGCTAGTCTCCTGGATTGATTGTGGATGTTTAAACATAGTGTTATGTGTGGAAAATGCCATTATGTTTATGCACTTCTTAAAACAGCTATATATTTTCACCCTCATTTGAAGCCAGCATCTAGTGGAACTCCACTATAACACCTGTTACCTGGAACCCACATGCAATTCTTTTTATCTACAAAGCTAGCTTGGTGACAACAAATAATGTTCTTGTTACTGATAAACCTGGGGGGGGGGGAATTAGTCATGCATTTAATAAATCACAGTTATATCACTGTCAGCATCTCTGTGCGTTTCTCTGTTAAACCCTTTCGTTTTTGCATTAGTAAGAGTGTGGGTGGAATCTCAGTCTCAGGGACAGAAAAGGTCGGGACAGCGTGGGCTGTGTTCTGATCTGATGTACAGCTGTGGGCAAACAGCACTATGTGTGTCTCCTGACTGCAAACCACCCACTCGCACAAGTATGGCAGCAAATTGCTTCTAGGAAAACGGTGAGTTGCCCGCTCATAAAAAGATGTCAGTGGAGCTGTCAGGCACTGAGATTTCTTACATTTGGAGAGATTGCATTTGGATCTTGTTTACTCTGTTAACATGTTTGCAAAAATATGAATGGCATTGCCTGTAGGTTGATAGCTTCTGTCTTTCATTTTTATCATACAGTGAATACCATTCATTTTGAAACTGACTTGCCTTCTTAATGTAGTTTCTAATTCCCATGCAGTATATCAATTACCATGGTCTATCTCCTTTGTTACTTAGCTTTTCACAAGACACCATCAAGTTGACTCTTGGGAACTGTTTGAGGCTGCAATCCACACACACCTTCTCTCTCTCTCTCTCTCTCTCTCTCTCTCTCTCTCTCTCGTGTGTGTGTGTGTGTGTGTGTGTGTGTGTGTTCTGCCAGGCAGCATCATCAGAGTGATACAAGTGTCACTCCATTGGTGCAGATTTCTCCCTTCTGCCCATTGAACATGAGTGCAGGTATACGATCCGCCAGCACTATCCCTTTCAGCAGAGCCCAGCAGGAAGCCCTGAAACATGGTGTTCCAAAAGTGGGGCAGGGTTGAGCTGGCTTGAGAACCACTGCGTCCTAAGCCACTGTCACACCCTACCAGCGTTGAACCCAATCTGGGCCTAGTTGCTGTGCCAGCCTGGAGCTTATGCAGCGATCAGGCCTAATCTATCTATCTGCCCTGAACCTTCCACTCCTGCCACCAGGAATGGCCAAGCAGCAGATACAGCGGTGGCTTTACTGCTCCTCAGAACTGTGGCAATAGGGACTTTGGATGGTTCTTTAGGTATATTACTAGCACCTGGCACCATTTTCAAAGTAGCTTTGGAAATTGAGAAAGTCATTTAGAGTGGAAGACCAGGAGGAGGGCCATGTAACCTTTCACTGCCAGCTGTGTTTTTACTCAAAATTGAAAAAGCCATGTGGGGTTTTTCTTTGGGAAAACAGCTGGTGGGGATAGGTTATGATTCCCTTTTTGCCACTTCTCTGCTCTAATTTTCTCCCTCCGAAAGCTGATTTGCTGGTCCCCATTGAATGCATTAGCGTTAATGTGCAATTAGTCCTTTGGTCCTATGTTGCGCCGTCAGTGAGTGCCAGGAATTTATCTCCCAACTTTTTTTTTTTTAAATGCAGTCAGAGCTAGGATTGTGGAGGGGTCACAAGGGGATCTAGAGCAGGTAAGCAACTTTCCAAAGTGCTGATTAGTTCAGAAAATTTACTGTTCTCCCAAATTTGTTTTGCAAATAATGACTCGTTTCATACCTGTCCAACAGAATGAAATACTGGATAACATGTATATCAGGTGTTAGAAAGAGTAATGGTCATGAAGTTTTTATTTTTGTTATATTTATATTTGGTGACAGCTGGGAAAACATCTTTAGAACATCCGTTGGGGAATCACAAGCTAAAAAAAATCACACCCCTCTTAATCTCTAATCTGACTGGTGAAATTGGGACAAACAGAGAGGATTTGCTGGTGTGTGTGTGTGTGCGCGCGCAGTGTTGGATTCCCAGAATAAGATGCTGAATTTAGCATATCACTGATTGAAGGAACAGAGAGAGAGAGAGAGAGAGAGAGAGAGAGAGAGAGAGAGAGAGGAGAGAGAGAGAGAGAGAGGAGGAGAGAGAGAGAGAGAGAGAGAGATGCCGGCTTCCATATGTAAATTACCAGTGCATTTTAATGATAGGCATTATATGCAGGACATTGCTTAATCCGTAACAGAGCCTAACAGCACATTTTGCAAACGGAACAAAGAGTAGATCATGGCTGAAAAAAAGCCACATACCATAGATAAGTGCTGTGAGCCTTTGTCTTGCCATGTCTTCCTTGTATGAGTTCTTTGAGTCTGAAAACTAGTAAGCTTGGCCAGTTTTGAGTAGTGCTGTGCCAAATTTTCATGAATTTTGATTTTGGATTAGAAGTGTTGGAATTCATTTCATGCCCTGTCCCAACCACTTATCTGTACCCAGCTGGATTGGGGGACAGAGCATTAGCTCATTTGCCTCTGTGCATTTAGCCTTCTCCCCAATCCATAACTTTTGAAATAGGTTTTTAAACATACTTTCCGCAAAGAGCTGTGAAAAATTGTTTAAAAGCAGAACACTCTTTGTAAGGGGGGGAAAGAATGCACCCCCTTTTGTGGTGGTGGAGGTATTCTGTGCTAGTTTGGCATCAAATGAGACTTGCTTATATAGAGTACTGCCTCGGATTACCTAGCTCAGAAACCAAAGCTGTAATGGATGAGCTTGCTATAGGAGCTCATTGGCTTCCTTGAGCCTCTGGGTTCAGTTGTACAAATCCCCTGACACATGACAAGTTTTGTGGCAGATAAGGCCATCAGTGACTACAAGTCATGATACTTATATAGTACCTCCAACTGTCTTGAAAATGCTGGGACTGTCATGAAAAGCCATCATGGCTTCTCACTATGTCATGTGGAGCCCTGAATTCTGCAATTGGGAAAGGGAGTGGGGAGGGGCTGGAGCAGGGGCAGGAGGAGGAGGCAGCCTGGCCACTCACAGGGGTGCAGCAGGACCTGGAGGGAGGGGAAGGGTGCCACTGTGCTCCTCAGCTCTCCCTGTCTGTACCACTCAACACACCTGACTGTGGTGATGGTGGCGGCAGGAGCACACAGGGGCCCTTCGGTGGTCACAGCTGCTGACCATAGAGACTACATTACTGGCATGGAAGTGCTGCCTTGTAAACATCTGGTGTGGTTGCCTCCTCTGATACCCATGGCAGGCTGATGGAAGCCTCCCAGTTTTACCATACATCATCTAAGACCCCTGCATATAACGAAGACATTTGCTGGTACACTATTGTTACATACCACCCTGTTCCCGAATTCCTTCGGCAATGTGTGTTTTCATGCAGAAAAGTGGTGGGAGGCACTAGCTGGGGAATCCCTCAAGGGGGAAATGCTCAGAGCCAGGGGATTAGTGGTGGGACGGCAATGCCTGGTCAGAAGGAGCAGACTGAGAGGAGGAGCTGTTAGACACCGAAGAGGCAACAGTGTTTAGTGAGCAGGAAGAGACTGGGGCAGAGAGCAGTCCAGACCCAGAGGCAGGAGAGGAGCAGGGCAGGAGACAGGATGAGGCAGGCTACTGAAGAATCCAGGGAGTCTCCCACTCCTGCTGCAACCAGGTCTCTCTCCCCCCCCCCCCCCGTCTCCCAGAATACACAGAGAAATGAAGAGAGACAATACAACAGAGCCTTAGGCTGCTAAGGAAGGAAGTGGGGGAGGGCCTAAAATCTGTCACTGATGTGTTATGAGGGTGGATTCTTCCAGTTGTGAGATGGTCTTTAAACCAGGTGATCTAATGAGGCCTTAGAAACTTGAATTCTTTCCATAATGAACTTGCAGGCTTTAGTGGTTTACAAGCAGAATAAGAGACATGCTTGGGAATGATTTAATGTGCTTATATATTTGGCTATATTTTATTGCTTGTTGATGTTGAAGTCCATATTCCTCTCTGGTTATGTTTGTAAGCAGCAAACAGTTGTTCATTTATTCTCCAGGAACTAGGCTTTTTCTTCACCTAGTCCAGCTATTGTCTTCAGTTAAAATACAACAGGGCCATGAATCAGCAATCATGGCTATCATCTTGCTTGTAAACTGCTGGTGCTACTTTTACTATCCCAGGAAAATTGTGTTATTCCCTTGCTAAATTCCTCTTCTTTGGTACACGGGAAGGACTGAGAATGTAGACGTCATTACCCAAATTCAATAAGGGCATTTCTTGGTCCCTTCCCTGCATATTATGGAGAGGTGGTGGGGAATAATTGTGAATTAACCAATGGGTCATACTGCAGAAGCAAAGAGAAGGTCATCTGCCATTCTCTGCAGCTGTAGAATATATTTTTCCCTGTTGTACAAGATAAGCTCTGATATATACAAAAGAGCATTTCAAGTGGCAGTCTGTTAATTACTCATCGCCATCTCCTTGGGCCAGTATGTATACATCGTCATCAAGGGTTTCCTCCAATTTAGTCCAAACTATTCAATATGTTCTTAAAACATCCTTGACAAAATTGCTGTTTAAATGAACTATTACCAGTGCAATGATGCCTTCATGTTCTTATATTTGCTATTTGCATTGATGAGCTGCCTCCAAAACTGCTGCTTATTTATATTTCATGAAACTGGGGTTTCCTTGCCTTACCAATAGTTTCCTCTTGCACCATTGTCCATGTGCAACAACTGTAAACTCTGACAAGGACACAGAGTAGAAAGACAAGTCTGGGGATGCTTTCTCATACAGCTTTGTTTTTATTTTAGATATGAGCTAATGTGTCTGCATATCTAAATGGAAGCCAGATATTTATAGTTCTATTCAAGATAAACTGTAAATCAGGGATGAGGCAAGCTCTGATGAGTTATTGTAGTAGTTTTGGGAAGCAGGTTTTTGGTTTTTTGAAACTGAGTGATTTATCCCCATTTGTATTGCCTTTAAATTCACATTACCAGAGCGACGGGTGTGCGTGTTAATTCAAGACTTGTCAGAATGTTTCTCAGCCTGAAATTGTCATGGGATGTCTGTTTTGTAACCATCTTGGTTATTTCACTCAGTCATTGTGCTAGAGATTAGCAATCTAGCACTGGAAGGTAAGTTTAAAGCGTATGAAGTCTAGAATCCCCCGCATGTAAGCACTTGATATTTAATTTGATAACAACACAATGAATTATATTAGCTGGTGAAATGATTTATAATTTATAATGTTCATTAAGTATGATTGTATTTACTTCAAAATTAGATCCATAATTGTGTATATGTTACCTTGAATTTCCGAAATTCAATGAATGTTGGCAATGCCCAATAGAAGACAGGACTGGTTGGCTAGAATCCTGAACAGGAGCACTGCACACTGAAATAGATTGTTGCATGTTGTTGTAAGTACGGTAAATGTAAAGGGACCCCTGACCATTAGGTCCAGTTTTGGATGACTCTGGGGTTGCGGCGCTCATCTCGCTTTATTGGTTGAGGGAGCCGGCATACAGCTTCCGGGTCATGTGGCCAGCATGACTAAGCCACTTCTGGCAAACCAGAGCAGCGCACGGAAACGCCATTTACATTCCCACTGGAGTGGTACCTATTTATCTACTTGCACTTTGATGTGCTTTCAAACTGCTAGGTTGGCAGGAGCAGGGACCGAGCAATGGGAGCTCACCCCGTCATGGGGATTCGAACCACCGACCTTCTGATCGGCAAGCCCTAGGCTCTGTGGTTTAACCCACAGCACCACCTGCACCCATTTCCTTCCTTTGCTGCCTGCCACCGAACCCATCAATTTGCCATTGTTGCATCAGAGAGCCATTGTCAGTCAGTGAACAATGATGAGCTAAATAGACCAAAGCTCTGACTCAGTATAAGGCAGCTTCCTATATTCCTCATTTAGGGGATTAGATGAATGTGGTGTTCCAGAATATCTAATTGGTGCAGTGCACACACGTAGTGTGCTTCAGCTTGTTTTTTCTAGTTCTGTGATCATGCTTTGCAGGGGACCAGCAAACAGCTTTTCTGCTTTGAGTATAGGGGTATAAAGTATACTTGAGTTACAGAAAGGCAGATGAAGAAGTGTGCATGCACACGAAAGCTCATACCAAGAACTAACTTAGTTGGTCTTTAAGGTGCTACTGGAAGGAAAAAAATTTTTTGTTTTAAGAATACTTGAGTATAGGATAAAGGATGCCTGAGATTTCCCAGGGCACCTACTCAATTCCTGAACAGATCTTATAGCAATAAGGAAGAACATGGCAAGCTGTCAGGCAGACATATCTTTAATGACCAAGGGAATATTTTCCAGTTCTTTATTATTGTTTTTTTCCTTCAGTCTCTTAAAGCACTATTGTTTGAGCAGAAGATATTGCATGCATGAACCATGTGTTGGATCCTTGTTGAAATTTGGCTCTCAGGAGGCAAGAAGAAAGCAGGTTTTAACATTTTTAAAAACCACCACTTCAGCATTCTGAATCATGTAGCAGCTGCACCCCTGCAAGAATTTCTGAGCTATTATTTAATATCACTAGTTTCTTGTACATTTTTCATGATTGTGGTAATAGCATTCCTCTCTTTTCTCAGAGGTACTGGGAAGTTCGATATGCTAACACCAGAGTGATGGTGGCTGGGCATCTCAGTCTTTCAGAATAAGACTTCAGTAGAACAGATGGAGTCTGTGTCTTACAAACTGGTCTGTGCTGTTCTCCCTTAGTCTCTTTCCCATTGACAAAAGCGGTGTTATTTTCATGAATTTAAAAAAGCACTATGTTCTGTATCATTGTGTGTGTACACAGAAGTCACTTCCAAGATCTAAGTGGACAATGGCTGACTTCCACCAGTCAGAGGCGTAGGAAGATCAGGTCAGGTGGTACCTGGTGCGGAAAATTTCTTGTCACTCCCCAAAAAAACATTGATTATATTTTTGGCTGCAAAAATGGTTTTACGTTATTTCATATTTTCTTACAAAGGAATGCAGATTCTGGGCCTCTGATAATAAGTAGGCGACAATGGACAGATACTTAAACCTACAGGATGGGTTGTGTTTTGGCTTGTGTTATTTTATTTATATTTATTGTTTGTTTATTTTAATAAAATTTATTTTTAAAAACCTGCAAAGTGATTTACCAAAACAAAAAAACACCACAGCAGTAAAATCAGGAAAAGTGGGCTGCGTGCAGGGGGCGGGGCGAAGGCAAGACCTAATCTACTCAGCCTAGTCTCATTTTCTTCACATAGGCCAACTTTCCAGGACCCGGGAAACCCAGTGGAGGGTAGGGCATAAAAAACTTTTTTAAAAAATGCCTGCTCCAAAGGTTTTATCTTACTAAATTAGGGATTATATAACTATATCTGAAATTTCATGCATACCAGTTAATATCTTGACCCAGCTCCACTGAATTGAAAATTCCACTTTCACAACATAGGAAAACGGCCAAGTAAACAGCTATTTTCATCGAGGAGGGTCAAGATATTAACTGATATGCATTAAATTTCAGATATAGCTATATAATCCCTAGTGTAGTAAGATAAGACCTTCAGAGCAGGCATTTAAAAAAAAAGTTTTGGGTTTTTTTTAACCACCCTAGTAGGGCAGTAATTGTTCCTTGATAATTTGTCACACACACCCCTCCATGATGGCACCTGGGGCGGCCCGCCCCCCCTTCCTACACCCCTGCCGCCAGTGAGATAAGACAGAACATACAAACAAAACTTCTACACAAATTGAAGGTTAAGCAGAAGAAAGGTGATTCTGTGTCTCTTTCTGAACACTCCCTATTCCCTCCCCTACTCTAGGAAATCCTTTTCACCTTTCCTATCTCAGGCTATCTGGAAAGTTGAGTTAAAAGGTGGAAAGCTTCCTCACTAAGAGAAGTTGCATCTGAGCATCATTTTCTCAGTAAATACAAAAGTGACAATTGACCTGGTAGCATATGCTGTTGCAGAATGCTGAAGTCAGTACTATTGTTTAGTACAATAGTAATTACAAATACTGTAGTTATTATTACAGTATACTGTCAACCAGCTCAAGGGTACAGGACACAATGGATAGGAGGTGCATGCTTTTAACTGTGTGTGTAAGACTGTGGGGTGGGGGTGGGTCTGTGTGTGGGTGTGTATATGTGTTTGTGTGGGTGGGTGTCAGCCCTCTTTATCACTCCCTCTAATAGCAATGCAATCACCACTGGGGTTTGTTGACAGGACTAGAACTGAAACAGGAACAAAAGGAAAGTATCAGCATATTTGTGGGGAAAGATTTGTAGAAGTACAAAAAGTATACAGTGGTGCCTCGCAAGACGAACGCCTCGCTAAACGAAAAACTCGCAAGACGAAAGAGTTTTCCGTTTTGGAGGTGCTTCGCAAAACGAATTTCCCTATGGGCTTGCTTCGCAAGAAGAAAGCCCATAGGGAAATCTCCGCCGGCCTTCAGAAGAGGTCCTGGACCTCTTCTGAAGGCCGGCGGGGGGCAAAAGTCTTTGCTCCCCCCCCGCCTGCCTTCCCGGGATAGCGGAGAAGTGCAGCGCGTTTCTCCGCTATCCCGATGGCTTTTGAAGGCAGGTGGGGGGGAGCAAAGACTTTGGCCCACTGCCGGCCTTCAGAAGAGGTCCTGGACCTCTTCTGAAGGCCGGCGGGGGGCAAAAGTCTTTGCTCCCCCCGCCTGCCTTCCCGGGACAGCGGAGACTTCTCCGCTGTCCCGGGCGATCTGAAAATGCTGGCGGGCGGCAGCAAACGCTGCGCTGCCGCCCGCCAGCATTTTAAAAGCCCCCGGACAGCGGAGACTTCTCCGCTGTCCCAGGGCGATCTGAAAATGCTGGCGGGCGGCAGCGAAGGCTGCGCTGCCGCCCGCCAGCATTTTAAAAGCCCCCGGACAGCGGAGACTTCTCCGCTGTCCCGGGGCGATCTGAACATGCTGGCGGGCGGCAGCGAAGGCTGCGCTGCCGCCCGCCAGCATTTTAAAAGCCCCCGGACAGCAGAGACTTCTCCGCTGTCCCGGGTCGATCTGAAAATGCTGGCCGGCGGCAGCGAACGCTGCGCTGCCGCCCGCCAGCATTTTCAGATCGCCCCGGTACAGCGGAGAAGTCTCCGCTGTCCCGGGAGCTTTTAAAATGCTGGCGGGCGGCAGCGAAACGTTCGCCGCCGCCTGCCAGCATTTTCAGATCGCCCCGGGACAGCGGAGAAGTCTCCGCTGTCCCGGGAGCTTTTAAAATGCTGACGGGCGGCAGCGAAGCGTTCGCTGCCGCCCGCCAGCATTTTCAGATCCCCCCGGGACAGCGGAGAAGTCCTTGCCCCCCCCCCAGCCTTCAGAAGAGGTCGGGGGACAGACTGTCCCCGGACCTGGTCTGAAGGCGGTTTCCCTAGGAACGCATTGATTGATTTTCAATGCACTCCTATGGGAAACCGTGCTTCGCAAGACGAAAAACTCGCAAGAAGAAAAAACTTGCGGAACGAATTAATTTCGTCTTGCGAGGCACCACTGTATCTATGTTGGTTTTTTAAAGGGCTGAGCATTCTCAGAAGCCACAGAATGTTGAGTGTTAGTTGTAAAAGAATCTGGGGCATAAACTACATTTACAATTCTGAATTTTAACATTTTATGTATTTATTTTTTCCTCTAAATAAGGTGTCATGTAGAGCTAGTAAATATGAAGAGTTTCATACTGAAATTTACCCAGTCTATTAGAACTGAATAGACTTTCTGTGAAAAAGTCAGGGGGAAAGTGGCTTAATCCTTCGTGTGACCCTCTTCTTAGTTACCAGGATACAAAAGGCTAAATGAAATCTGGAATTTGCTTGCCTTTTGCAGTCTTCCTCCAAATATTTTTTTAAGAAAGATGAATACAGTGTGTATGAATCTTAGTTGCATGTCATTAAATCATTTTCTTTTCTTTTTACAGTAAATCATATTATCCTGCTGCACTACGGTAGTAAGACACCACTTTGCCTTGTTGGAGGAAACTGGGGACGTAGGATCTTAGCCAAATATTCAAAATGGTAATGCAAAGATATCTCCTAACCTATACGGGAGTGGTGCTCGCTTTATACTTTCATCACCTCATCAGAGCCATTGAAGTCCCTCGGGATCGTAAGTCCACTGATTGTTTATTCATTTATTTATTTATTTACTTTCTCAGTTCCATCTCTGGGACAGCTGTCCCCAACCTGAGGTCTTCAAATGTTGCTGAGCTACAAGTCCCATCATCTCTGACTATTGGGCACACCATAATGTAGTCCCAATAATAGGTTGAGGAAAGCTGCCCTGGGGAGTTACTCAATTCATTGGTTAGAGAAAAGACTGGATGTTTGCCCTGACTTTTTTTGCTCTATCTTTGAAGATAGTCAAGCTTTCATGACAAATGTCCTTGGAAGCACATAACTGGGTAAAAAAAAACAGACTCTGTAACTTGAACTAGACTATATTTATATTCAGCTGCTTGGAGGGGAAGGAGGTAACACAAAAGATATAAAGGCAAATTCACAGAATGTAAAATGGACCCAGGACACATGACATATTCAAAGAACATTTCAGATGTCCATATTGCCTGATGGTTTCGTTCCATGGCCCAATCTGTTTTCTATGTGTTGGGAGGATGGTTTTATTTTCATTTCAGCTCATTATGTGTTTATGATTGTCCAGCCAGAAAGGCAACTAATAGCTGGGTGCCTGGCCATAATGTTCGGTTGTAGTCTTCTTGGTCATGTAAATAGATCATCTCTCTTTTTGTACTAGCAGCAGTAACATGGCTGTTACTGCTGGTTTAAATGGTTATTAGTGGAATGGCTACCAAACTATTCCAGTAAAGAGAAAAAAACACCCAAGCTCCTTTCAATATGAATGGAAAAGCCATTTTCAGACCAATGTACTGCAGCCTCTATTTCTTTTTATTATTTGACCTAGAAAAGTAGATCTCAGGAGCTTTGAAGCTCTTGTCTGGGATTGCTTTATGTTCTAATCTTGACTCCTACTAGGAACATAGCTGCCTTATATGGAATCAAATCATTGGTCCATCTATCCCAGTATTGGGTGCAGTAACTCACAGCAGTTTATCTAAGGTTTCAGCCCTCCCTGGAGATGTCTAGGACTCAACCTGGGACTATCTGCATGTTTTCCTACTGAGCTATGGTTCTTCTCCAAAGGGGATGATTCAAAAAGAACATCTGGCCCCTACCATGTGATAACTACATGCTGTTGTAGCTGAACCTGGTAACTGTGGTTTACTTTCTGAGTTCAAATCACACTGAATTAATCCTACTTTCATATGGTGTTTGGAGTCAGAGACTCATGAATTCCTGGCATGAAAATAGGCTCCTAACTCACCTTCATCTCATCTCAGAAACAGTAAAAGCTGGTGTGGTCAGCACCCTTTACCTGATATTTGGACTAAGGGATCTGAATTTCCCCTAAGTCATATACAGTATATGCTTGCTTGCCTATATGTACTGTATGCTTTACCAGTTTACCTGATAGTATAAGGACCTCTTACATATGACCTTGTATACATTTCCTGTATACATTGTATACAGACATTTACACCTGCCCAGCATCCTTATTGTGAAATTTCAGCAATCATGAAAACTCTGGTGATTCATATCTCCTAAAGTCTTTTATTATTATTATTTGTACCTGAAACATTGAAATGTTTAAACATTAAAAATGTTTCAGTTAAAAAACTTAAAGTACAAATAAAAAGAAAAAAAGATTTGAAGAGGTATGAATCACCAGAGTTTTTGTGAATATTGAGTGGAAATGTATAGTTTAAACATTTTGAAAGAACACATATTTGCCTTTAGGTTTCTGAGTCTAAGCAATACTATTTGCATTCATGAGAATTGGTTGCATTTAATGATTGTTCATTTCAGTATCTTTTTTCTTTTGTTTACTATGCATGGATAACACAAAGCTCAGCAAAATTTCAACAAGGCTGCTGCATCATGTGATAGAAGTTTTGTTTTGCTATTGTTTTAAACTGGTTGGAAGCATCTGTTGTACATCCCTATTCTTCACAGGAACTGTAAAAGAAGAGTTCTAAGCATGGGTACCCACCCTGGCATTAGTTAGCAGTGGGTGTCATGGCCATGCTTAAGATAACTGAATTAGCAAAAACTGCTTTAGCAGGAAGCTGGTTTAAAGAAACGGAGTTCTCTCCATACGTCTCTTCTCCCCAACCTTATACTGTATACAACTTTCAAGTCTCACATCGGATGTGTCTGATCTATAGAAAGGACTTTATGAAAATTGAGACAACGTATGTATTTTGGTAACCAAAGAAAATATTAATAAAAAATTTAAATAATAATAATAGACAAAGCTCTGTTGCATTAGCAGAGAAAGTATCTCAGCTCAAACAGAGCTAAGCAAACACCCCAAAGGAGAAATTTTAATGGAACTTTCATACCAATATTGTTTCAGAGTCAATCACATAATTTTAGTCACTGGGACCTGGTACTGAATGAAGACACTACAATCTTAGTTATGCACGCTTCCCTATGAGAGAACACAGTGGAACGTTCTTCCCAGCAAACTTGCATCAGATTGCACCGCTAGAACCTTGTTGGTTTAATATAATGCAGATTTTGTTAAAAGGTCTCTTTGTCATTGTCTAACTCAGAGGTGGGGAACCCATGACCCTCCAAATGTAATTGAACTCTTAACTCCCATTAGCCTCTGACAGCATGGCTAATTGTCAGGGATGGTGGGCATTGTAGTCCAGCGACATAGGGAAGGGCAAAGGTGAAGGCTCCCCAGGCCTAACTGACACTGAGTTTGATGATGAGGGCGCTAATAATTTTATTTGGGGCACAAGCTTTGATTGCTTCTGGTTACACTTAATCAAAAACTCACTACTTGTTCCGATAGGCGAGTCTCGGAAAAGGAACACAGGGGCAGTCGAATCAAATACAAGTACTTTCTAAAGAGAGAGAGATTGAGAACTTCTTACTGGTCACAGGTTCCCCCCCTCCCTTTGAATGGAAGAATGAGTGTAATACGACCTTAGAAAAGAGAAAAAAGGCACACTCGGTACTTGTTCTAAAGCTTGCTTGCTTTTAAACAAACTTTTGCATTTCTAAAGCACCTTCCGTCTATTATCACTTAATTCCAATAATAGTCCTCTTGGGGCAGGAGATGTATAAGATTAGCTCTTTGTTGGAAGTTATGTAACTGCAGTACAGTTTTATGTGCCGTTTATGTCAGTTTTACGGCTTTCCATTTGCTGTGTTGGGGCTGTTGCATGATAAATATGTGTCACACATACAAGGAGCAATGTTCAGATGCCATCCTCCTGTGCCTCTTATGTAACACGCACATGGCCTCTCTTGGCCTGTGTTGAAAATGTATATGAAGTGGTGTCCCTAGTCTACCCCTTTCCCTAAAGAACATTTTCAGTTCAAAGGCTGCAGTCTTAAGTATGTTTACTAGAGAGCTCATTGGGACATCCTCTGCGTAATTATGCTTAGACTTTCACTTCATTTCAACTTGTGCTTTTTGACAGCTGAGCAATCCTACTAGGCAGCAGATATTGGGGTGGATGCAGTGCATATCCTTTTGGTGAGATGGTTTGACAAATGTTTTGAAGTATTGCCTACTTCAAAGTAGTGTTGCTCAACACAGGACCTTGTAACAGGATGATACAGAAAAGTGGGGTGCCCCAAATCAAAGGAAAACATTAAGGGATCTGGAATACATCTGCCTCACCCAGCTGGGCCCATTTCAAAGGTTTTCTTTCCCTTTTGCATGCATCAGGCTCTAGAGTCCCTTTTCCCTTCTTTAAGCTGCTGGGGAATTGGATTTTTAATCTTCCTTTTATTGAACACAGCAAAGTGCTCTGTCTCCCTTAGCCCTCTGGTGCCTGCCCATTGTTTGTGGCAGAGGCTCAGCTAATTAATTCATCACTCCTATTTGTGAACTTGAAAGGTTTCAGGTTTTACTAAATCGAGCAGGTGGTGCATAAATAGCTACAGCTGCTCTGGGTTTATGATAAGTTTGCAAATTGATGACTCTCCACACAAATGAGCTCTCTTTTCCCTTTGAACCCAGACCCTCAAGCCCTCCCTCTTTCATAGAGATTAGTGGTTTCTACAGGTGCAGGGGTGAGTTAGAGCAAATGTCCACCAGTGAAGCCAGGGTATCAGATTTGAATTCTGAGTTGTTTAGCCAGCAAACTTCCCCTTGATGATGTTGGAGAGGCAGCTGAAAATATATTGAATCAAACTTGAGCATCATCTGCATTCAGACAAAGGGATTCTTAAGAAGAGGCTGATGATAAACATAGACGTCTGCATGAGAAACCCTTGCTTCACCTTCTTTAGATTTTTGGGAGCTGTTGGCAAATATGTATGGAGGGAGAACCCAACAGATATACTTACATAAACTGGAGACTCCTAGGGAAACTTAGTTGCCATAGAATTAGAGAATTACCAATCTCATGGATGGGTAATTGATTAAAAAAAGAAGAGGATAAGAATAAGAATAACTAATATATTTCAGCTAATGTTCAGACATCTTAGGGTGGGGCCAGTAACATCATTGTAGGGACAGTAGGCGTGATCCACTTCACATCTTTACCATACTCAAGTAGGTAAGAAGTGGAAACCGTTCAAAAGATAAACCAAGGGGTTCTTTGGCCATTGGTTTCAGTGGGAGAGAGGGAGCAGACACTCTTTATTTTTAGTGGGACTATAGCAGGGAAAGAATGTGTTGGTTCCATGCTCCCAATCCTGATTCCCCCCCCCCACTTCATGGTTGCTGTTTAGAGTTTTTAAATGATTTGTGGAGGTCTAAATGGCATGGTTAACCTCACAAGTAGGCTAGCTCCAGATTTCTAATGTTGTCTGGTCTGGTTCGCATGGACCAAAGTGATTCCTCATGAAGTCTCCCTATCTGTATGGAATATGTATCATTAGTATCTCCATATACAACTTCCCACTTTAATTGTTGTGTCAAAAAAAATGTTACAGAGATTGTGGAAATAGCTACCGACAAGCAGGCCATACTTTAAATTCTCCAAGGGACCAGAGGCATACATGTAACTGAGGATGGTGTTGGCCACATCATATGGAAATAATTTTTGAACCTGTGGGCTAACCCTCAGCCTGGTCTTTCACATGCTTAAGCCACTCTCAATAAACTGGAAGTAGATCTTGTCTGAGGCTTTTGTCCGTCCTTTAAAACAAGAAGAGGAACCTGTGGCCCTCTAGCCCATCTCCCATCAGCCACAGCTGGTACAATGCATGGTCTGAGATGATGAGACTAGTGGTCCAAAACCATCTGGAGTGACACGGAACTACCTATTAAAAGTCTTGAATTGCCTTTGTGGTCTTGAGGCATTAACTGTAACCTATGAATTTCTCTTTACACTTTTGTTGATGTTTTATGTAACTTTTTACAGGAGCTCGGAGTACTAGACATAAGCTAATCATTGCCGTCCTTAAAACGCTAAGTTTTCAATTTAACTTTTTTAGATAGCTATATATACATACTAGATCTAAAATGTGTTAGACTAACCCTTCCTCTCTCTTTCTTTTTTAAAAATACGCTTACACCTTGGAACTAACAGCAAGTATTCAAGATACATGTAAGTCTTACTTACTGACTTGTTTTTTCTCCAAAGCAGCTGTCTCTTCTTGGGGGGGGGGAGAGAACGCAGGACCACTGTGCATAGTAACCATGTACATAGCAGAAATGGGGCCATAGGATGGGCATTACTTGCATGGTAAATAGCACTAAACACTGGAGTCTGACTTTTTGAAGCTTGATATTCAGCACTTGGATGGTAACATAGAAAAGCTGTATCATATTCTAACCCAGGCTTCCTCAAACTCGGCCCTCCAAATGTTTTGAGACTACAATTCCCATCATCCCTGACCACTGGTCCCACTAGCTAGGGATCATGGGAGTTGTAGGCCAAAAACATCTGGAGGGCTGAGTTTGAGGAAGCCTGTTCTAACCAAACTAAGGAAACTTTGTTATTTTAGTATATGGTACTTGCTACATTAACATCAAATACAGGTAAGATACAAAACCGTTTGAATGAAGCTTTTATATTGACTTAACTATATAGACAGTCATCTTCCCCAACATCCCCAATTCTTATGAGTGATTTGGGTTTCCTTTTGAACTCAGTGTGAGGTAGAGGAGTGTGTGTGAGGGAGGAAAGCTTATTAAAGCCATTGGCAGTCTGAAAATATATTATATAATGGTCACTGGGGAGAGAAAACCTCAGGAGAAATAGAATACTGTGGCTTGTTCCAAGGCAGCAGGCTAGACTTAACACCAAGCCAAGCCAATAACATAATTACTCCTACTTGGGGGGGGGGACTCACTGAGCTGCATTCCCATGTTCCCCCTCCAATACACCACAACTGGTAAGAGCAGCAGTGCTCCATTGCAGCTTACCTATCCTAGTTCTCTGCTGTCATATGCATACATATGGAGATGGTGCATCATAGTAGCTTTGGTGACAGGTTTTCCAGGTGTGATTCTAGGAGCCAAACCTTCTTATTGAGCTCTACTCTACTAAGTGGATGAACTTACTTTGTGGCGTCTTACATATATTTGCAGATGACATGTGGATTCAGATGCGGGTGTATGGTACTCTCTTGCGATGACCTCCTTGACTCCATCTGCATGTTCTTGTTTTTCTGTGGTTGTTTCTTTCCTGTCCTGATTCTTCTCTTCCCATACTTGAATTATCAGATGATAATTATGTGAAGATCAAGCAATTTGGGAGCACCACATTGTGGGGCATTGGCATATAGAGTTTGTAGGTCCTGGTATGGCTTTGTCTGGTAACATAACCTAGTCATAATGGCAAGTCTGTTATGCAGTACTTTGCTATCAGTGTGCCTGTTCACTGATATTAGATACTGAAAAATTTCTTTGCTGATTTCTGCAGCCTCTGTTGTTGCACTTGATCTTGCAAAGACTTGTCTGCGTGCAGAAAGGAAATTGTTGCTGCGACTCAGCAGGTTGCAGGAGAAGGGGCAGATCAACAGTAAATGCAGACCAACATTGGTACATCTGGCTGTAACCACTAGTCATCTCATGCTTTTCTAGAACTCATTTTCTGCAACAGATTGCTAGTCTTCTGTCCCAGTTTACACCTGAAAGTTATCCAGCCAAGTAGCCTTGGATGGATTTTGCAGGAAGAAGTGCGCGGCTTTATTTTTTTTTTTATAATATTTTTATTAAACAATTTTTATATTCATACAAACAAAACATACATAAACAAACAAAAGACAAAAACAAAACAAGAAACAAGTACCATTTCATGTCCTAATTTCTTAAACCTTTCTTCTTCGACTTCCTCATGCCTCCCGTTTCTGTATTCCAAATTCTAATCAATTGTTCAGCAAATCTTCCCTTATTTTGCTATAAATTTAAGCTAATCATCCTTATTCTCCTTGTCTTAACCATTACTAATAGTAACCATTTACTTTAGTCCAACATCATTCTAACTGTCATTAATTTTGTAATATTTCTTTAAATAGTCCTTAAACTTTTTCCATTCTTCTTCCGCCGCTTCTTTTCCCTGGTTTCGGATTCTGCTCGTCATTTCTGCCAAGCCCATGTAGTCCATCACCTTCATCTGCCATTCTTCCAGTGTGGGTAGATCCTGTGTCTTCCAGTACTTTGCAATGAGTATTCTAGCTGCTGTTGTAGCATACATAAAAAAAGTTATATCTGTCTTTAACACCCCTTGGCCGACAATGCCCAAGAGAAAGGCCTCTGGTTTCTTAGGAAAGGTATATTTAAATACCTTTTTCAGTTCATTATAAATCATTTCCCAGAATGCCTTAATCCTCGGGCACGTCCACCAGAGGTGAAAAAATGTACCTTCCTTTTCCTTACATTTCCAACATTTATTGTCAGGCAAGTGGTAGATCTTTGCAAGCTTGACTGGGGTTATGTACCACCTATAAATCATTTTCATTATATTTTCTCTTAAGGCATTACATGCCGTGAATTTCATCCCGGTGGTCCACAACTTTTCCCAGTCAGCGAACAAAATATTATGACCAATGTCCTGAGCCCATTTAATCATAGTTGATTTAACCATTTCATCTTGTGTATTCCATTTCAGCAGCAAGTTATACATTTTTGACAAATTCTTAGTACTGGATTCTAAGAAGTGCGCGGCTTTAAATGTGGGCAGAGAAGAGGAATAGTCTCTTTAAGTTGCTTGCCAGAAATGGCACTCATTGGCCCAGTTCATATGTCTCATTAAACTATGGTTTAAATTGGAGTTACACATCTGTCAAAAGTGCAAGGGGACTCGCTGTCAGTACTGATCAGCTGATTGGTGGTAACAGCAAACCCTTTGGAAGTCTGTTGGATGTCTGAATTCAGTGATGTCAGCCATCACTAAGGATGGGGAGAATTGAGTTCAGTTCTCATATAAAGCCAAATCTATCAAATTCACACTTTCAAAACAATATGCAAGCTGAAACACAGCTATCCTTCAAAATCCATGTTTTTCTGAATTTTGCAATGTAGTTGTCCAACCAAACAATGTTTTTTTAAATATGCATATACTGGGGAAAAGAGTAAAATGTCCATGCTGTCAGTCCATGCTGTCAGGCTGCCAGACTCTGGGCTGTATCCAACTAATGTGTCCCACCAGTGGAAGGATTTATGCTTGCACAATTGAACATTTCCCCCTCCCACTGTGCGCAGCTCATGGCCTCCCAAAATCAGCTCCAAAGGGTTAGGAGAACCCCTAGAACCTCTAGCTCCATTCAGTCATGCAGAGGAAATGGTGTTCCAATTTAAACTGTGAGAAGTTCGAATGTATGGCTTTGCATCAGGAAAAATACTTTCACCTACAAAGGAAGGTAGAGGCTCGAAAATATAGTCTGTACAAGCCACTGTCTTAGGGAAGTATTTGAGTCGAGGAAGGAGGTTCTTGATTGTTCCATGCCACAAGAGACCCAAATAGTCTCATTGGCATGGAGTGCCTTTATCCAGCTGTGGCCAGTTCACCTACTATAGCTGTTTCTGATGTGTTCTATGTAGGGATGCCCTTGGAGACTGTTCAGAGATTGCTGCTGATGCAAATCACAGCCACTCATGGGTTTTGACTGCTTAAGACTATATTGCATCAGATCACAATGATCTGTACTGGCTGTCTATTTACTACCAAGCCCAATTTGAGGCTATGGTGTTGACATAAAAAGTTCTGAATGCCTTAGGACCTGGTTTCCTGTAGGACCATCTCTCCCTCTATGACCTGCCCATACTCCGAGATTTTCTGGGGCCTCTCTTGTAATACCATCATCTACTGACATTCATGGGTCTATGTCTTATCCGATAGCTAATTTTGGCAATGACATTGTGGCTATAGAACATCCTCCACCTGAAATGTGGCTAGCACTGCCATTGTGCATCTTCTGTGCCTGTTGGAAATATTTCTCTTTCTCTGTGCTTTCTGAATATTTAAAGTATCTACTCTGTATTGTAGTGTGAAAAGATGGAATGTGCTTTTTATTGAATTGTGATTTCTGCTTTTAATGTGCTTTGTCTGTTTTTGTAGTTCAGTTAATCAGTACCCGCCCATGGATCTTGTGATGAATGGTGTGATAGGAATAATTAAATAACAATAGCAGCTTCCATTTTAATCTGACCTTGGGTGCAAGCCACTGAGAAGATCGCCTTTGCTCAGCTCATTTCATTTTGATAGGGCTTGCAGGCTAGAAACATCGGTGGATTGTGCTCCTTGCCTTTCACAAGCAGGAAGGCAAAAACAGTGCATAGAGAACTGATGATGTGCTGCAAATACGACAACCTTGCATTTCTTTAGAATATATGGACTGTGGAGTTCATACTTCAATTTGTAAAGGGTCTTTGTTTGTAAAACAAAACAAAAAAACAAGAGGCATGGATAATGTTGGAAAGAGCACTTGCTCTTATTAATTTGCTGTTTCAAATGGCAATAAGTGAGAATGTCTTTCTTTGCCTCCTATTTATTCTCTCTTTCTCTGTCCCTCTTGCGTATACTTTACAGTGCCTCAACCCCCTACTATTACAAAGCAGTCTGTGAAGGATTATATTGTAGATCCGAGGGACAACATCTTCATTGAGTGCGAAGCAAAAGGGAACCCCACTCCCACGTGAGTGCAGTTCTATTTTATTTGTTAGGTTTGAATTCCACCCATTCATTGTGGAGCTCAGAGTGGTATAACAAAACAGGTGCTTATAATCAAAGCAATGGCTAAGCCCACACCTGACTGTGGGTCAGAATAGCACTGCTATTCTGGCAGCCTTTCATGGTGAGTGTAAGCATGCACCGTCTCTTGAATGCAAGGGTTTTTTGTTGAATGGCTCAGATGTCATTCATTAAATTGCATGTATTGGACCACTGTCAGAATACCCATAGCAAATTATCTCTGGAGCAGTTTAGAGGAGTTTGTATCATAAAAGTTTTGTTATTGCCCTGGTAACTGGATGCCTTGCAAGAAATGACTTGCAAATGCCACCTGATGGCTATTCTGTGTAAATTATTTGACCACTTTATTTCCTCTCCCATACCGATAACAAGGAAAATATGCTAATATATTTGCATTAGGCTTATCCTAGAAAGTAGAATAGAGAAATACAACTCATGAATGCATTAAGGGTTGGTGGATCCAAAATAACATGTAAACCATGCAGTATTGGATAAAGCTCTTCCTGTGCAAAGAAGGTAATTGTCTCTTTGATGTAACTATTTTTATAGATTTTTATGGACGCGAAATGGAAAGTTCTTCAATGTTGCAAAGGACCCAAGAGTAAGCATGAGACATTGGTCATCAGGTACACTGGATGTTGACTTCCGTAGTGGTGGCAGGCCAGAAGATTATGAAGGGGAATTTCAGTGTTTTGCTCGGAATGACTTGGGGACAGCCATCTCCAACAAAATCTTTCTGCAGGTTTCAAGTGAGTATAATTATGACACTATTAGAAACCTTATTATTTTAGAACCTTATACACTGTGTCATTTGTGTTTGCAAGGGCTTTTTGTATTTGATAATTGTTAATGTGTAGTCTGTTAGAGTCTAGTTCCAGTGTCTAGCTAAAAAGCGTTCAAAATTAATACAGTGGAACCTAGGAACTCGAACAACTCTGTTCTTGAATGTTTCAGCTCTCGAATGCCGAAAACCTGGAGGTAAGTGCTCCGGTTTTCAAACGTTCCTCAGAACACAAATGTCTGACGTGGCTTCTGCTGTGCAAAAACCAGCTGTCAGCCAATAGGAAGCCACACCTCAGAACTCAGATCGTTTCAGAAGTCAAACGATCTCCCGGAACGGATTATGTTCATGGTCCGAGGTTCCACTTTACAAAATTGCAGAAGTCACCTTCCATCACAGCAACTCAGAGAATCAGTGCTTTATCTTCGTTGCTGTTCTGTAATTTGTTATTTATAACACCTAAGTCACTACCACCCTGCTTGTTCCCAAGTTACTCACAAATTTCCTTATTGGTCAAGAGTAATGTTTCTGCTCGCTTTCTTCAAAGGTTGACTTTTTTAAAAAAAAAAACACACATCCTTTATACTAGGATTTTTCAGGGGTGATCCATGGGTGAGATTCTGAAGGAGACTCTCTGCTAGGTACCAAGGAAGTATATATCTTATTCTTGACAATCATAATTTTTCTGGACACCAAAAGTGGTTTAATAGTTCAAGACTTAAATTATTCCACAGTTGTTTCTCTGAGAAAGCCAAAATCTGCATTTAAGTGATATCTTAGTAGAAAATTAATATTGCATAAGCCAGAGCAGTGTAAAGTATAGGCTAGTATAAAGTTGGAATAAATTTTGGTATTGACAAAAGGTGAAGAGGATTAAATAATGTGGATGGATCTTGTGTTGGGATATGTATCCCTGTGTGTGAAAGGGGTGTGACTATGGTTTTAGTCCCACCCACCATTGGCATGCAGCTCCCAGAAGGTTATGCAGCACTTGGAAAGGAAAAGGTTCTCCACCTCTGCTTTAGACGGCAGAGCCAGATAAAGTGAGGAAAGCACGATGGGATGGTGACTCCTCTATGGAGCAGTTTCAAAAATTAGCACCATGTACCTTTTGATGTATGCATGTAATTTCTTTTGTGACATTTTTATTTGCAGAGTCTCCCTTGTGGCCAAAGGAAAACTTAGACATTCAAGAGGTTCATGAAGGTGCTCATCTTATCTTGGCATGCAATCCCCCTCCTGGACTGCCGCCTCCAGCTATCTTCTGGATGAGCAGCTGTAAGTCTTCACACTGGCTAGCAGGCTAGAACTGTGCTTGGAAACGAAGAGGGTTCCCTAACAGGACATGAGTGTAATGGTTTAGGCTGATCTCGGTGATGCTACTGTTTCCCTCGTCTATACTGACCATTCATGGGGCTTGGTAGTATTATGGCACAACTGCAAAGGAGTGAGCTTTTCTGCCTTTCCACACTCTCATGTTGTCAAGACTGAAACGAAAAGAATCTGGTTGTGGTACATTCAATATCTGCTGCTTGTTAATATACAAAAGAAGATGGAGCTTCAGCCAGAGATAGCCCACGACCTCAGCGGGGTTATACTCCTCCAGAGCTCACCCCAGGATCTCATTAAGTATCGAAGAGGATTCTGAGATGCACTTCTCATATTGCACACTGCTTCCTTAATGCCCTTAAAAATGCTGTTCTAAGCTATTACTCTCATTGCTCTGCTGTTGGGATGTCCCTGGCTGCAGCTCTTGGAAAGAGCTGGTTTGCATAATAAATTTGAGACCTACGTTCTCAATCTAAATATTTCCTTTTCCATGTGGACTGCATGTGCATGGGGTAAACTGACTGTGTCGGCTGGTCATATTTACAAAGTAACTAGTCTTTATAGCAGCGAGCTATGTGGATTTTCTCATGTGTGTTGCTGAACACTCATATTGTGATACGATTTTATTGTTTCTATTATCCTTTGGGGAACTGCGTGGAAAACTGTCCTACTGGCAGGTGGCATAACAGTTCTGTTAACTAAGCAAGTAAGCAAAATTGGTTCTTTGTGTTGCTTTTCACCCATAGTAAGAATTTGAAGTACCTAGCTTGGACTATCAGAAATGTCTTGAATTGAGTTCTGCTGTCCAATGCTAGCTGGAAGTAATCAATTTATGTATTTTCCAGGTTGCTGGGGCTAGTAGATAATTGCCACTAGTTCTATCCATTACAAAGGTGCAGAGCAGTGAGTTCCAATAAAATTTATTGTTCTTTCTTACAGCCATGGAGTCAATCCACCAAGACAAGCGTGTCTCCCAAGGACAGAATGGTGACTTGTATTTCTCCAATGTCATGCAGGAGGATGCCCTGACTGACTACAGCTGTAATGCTCGCTTTGCCTTCACCCACACCATCCAGCAGAAAAATCCTTATACCCTCAAAGTCATGACCAGTAAGTATTTACTATGATCAGCTTGGCTGGAACTTCATGAGCACAATCCCTGCTGTGTTGGCGACGGTCAGAGAAACCATCTCCTTACAAACATGGCAGTTTTTGTAACATTCCCTGAGTTATGAGAGGGGCTTTTACTACATGTTCTTAGAGGTGTGAAAATGCTTTATTTAACACATTGGTGCTCTGTCCTTCCTCCAAGAAGATCAAGACAGCTTACATGGATTTTGGAGGTTCAAAATGCATTTTGAAGACAGCTCTTCTTATTGGGCATATAGTGTCTTATTTATCTGTGAGGAATGTAAACATCAGAGACATCAGCTGACATATCAACATAACAGGTTCTAGCGTGTCCACATATTTTTCACATACACGCAGGTCCTGCTTTCTGAATACAATGTGTTCCCAAGAAATCGTTTGTTGGGTGAGTGTTCGCATAACAAGCTGATTATTTCCATTATTTTCCTATGGGAACATTTCTATTCCATGCTTTCTCCCTCCATGCCTCCTGCCTAAAACTGCTGCAGCCAATCAGCAAAAGCCAAACAAGGGGAAAACTCTCCCTTGCCCAAAATAGTTGCTGCCAAGCAGCAAAACACAAACAAATAAGGAAGTGGGCAAACTCCACCTGTTTGGATATCTGAATCAGCCATTTTGTAACGTGGTTTGGATATAATTCTTTGTGTTTGAATATCTAAGATTTTAGATAGCAAGCATTCTGGCAGCAGGACTTGTTTGTATGTGCTTTTTTTAATGATATACTGCTGTTTTCTCTGGTTTGGTTACTGGGTTGGATTCAACTGAAGAGCACATCTATTGCAATTAATGGATATAATTTAGTCATGAAGATTAATTTCAATGGGTCTACTTTGAGTAAAACATAGTTGAATGTTACCCAGTATTTTAAAGGGGTTGTTGACTAAATGCTTGGATATCTATGATCAAACAGCAAGTAAATTCAAGAGATCATTTTTAAAAAGACCTATCAGGTTGCTCATATGACTTGTTTGATTTTTTTAGTTCATCCTTCCCTGTTTGCATAAACAGTGTTCCACAATGCTCACAAAAGGATGTGTAGGCCAATTGTGCTAATGGAGTGTTCTATGGCATGTTGGATCATTTTAGATATCCTACTGTGGCCTCTTATTGGAGTTTGTGTGGTGATGGTGATGTATTTTTTTAAAAAAAACTTTCTTGTTTTAAAAGATCTGTGTACATCCCCCCCTCCGTAATGAGCCAATATAACCTTGTCCAGTATTCCCAAAGTTTTAACCATCTCAGAATGTTTAGTAATTTATAAAGGAAATGTGCATTAGCAGTGTGCATTGTATTTAGCTTCAGCCAAGCCATGTTGTCAATCACTCCTCCTATTGCTTCTAGTGCAATGAGTAGCACTCAGGGCATTTCTGGTCCACCCAGGATGTCACTTATGCATGCTTTGAGGTAAGCGGCGCTGAGCACACCATCAGACATCACTGCCAGCCCACTTTGCATGGCGTCTATTCCCCACAGAAGTCAACAGGTCGCACTTGGAACTGTGTAAGGAGAGAGCGAAGTGAACTTGCTGCTTACTTTCTCATTTATTATATTTGAATCCTCACTGATTTGAATGTTCTTCTATTCCAGTGACTGGTGTGTCCCCCCAGTTTAAAATTGAAACTTCCTGCTTCTTTTTTTCTTCTTCTTGCCCAGCTTCTTATTACTGCTCGCTTAGGTCTGGGGATGTCTTTTAAGGGCATGCTTCATTCTGATTGCAATGACATCTGAATTATTTAGACCATTGTATGCCAAATGGGGTGGGGAGAACATGAAAACATGGAGGCCAGAAGCATGCGCCATACCCACAGTCAACCCAAAAGACACACAGAAGAGGGCTGAATTATTGATAATAATAAGCATTCTCTAACCATCTCCATGGGTAGAATGTCCTGCAGAGCGGAAGCAACTGCATTGGCATCTTCTGCCTACTTTCAGGATGACCTCAGTTTCAACCCATCAAAGAGCATCTTCTCTAAGGATGGAGAGAAGAGCATGATTAGATTTCATTCTTGCTACTTTAATAAGCAAAGGGGGAATAGAGATCAGCAGGCTACAAACTAACCTTCTTCTTAACCCTCTACTGACTGCTACATCATTTTGCTGCCGCAGCATCACTTGCAAGTTGAGCAGACCATATCAGACTTGGAACATTTGAATTGCCTCTCATGAAATTGATATATATTAAAGGAGCAAGGAAGAGAGATGGCAGGGAGGATTCTAGGACAGGGAATATCTTAAATGATTGAAAGACACTGGCTTGCTGGTGGGGCAACTTCTCATTCATTTTATTTAGGGTATATTTACTTACTTACTTACTTACTTACTCACTCACTCACTCACTCACTCACTCACTAGTTTAGTGAAGGAAAGTTTGGAGCCATTCCTGACGCTATTAAGCGTTACAGTCTTGAGAGCGTAGAGGAGAAGATTACTATAAACTCCAGCCTACAAAAGTAGCCTCTCAACGTGGCTACACAGCTAGATGCCAAATAACATAGAATAATAATAAAGAACTAAATCTATTCGTCTGTAAGAAAGAAGAGGTGTGTGCTTCTTTGACAAATGTTTTCTTTGTTTCTAAGAAAAGGAAACCAAGGATTAATGGACTTGGGAAACACACAAATATAACAAGAGAAATATACAATTGAACTGAAATATTCATTGGGATGTTTGAATTCAGTGACATCAGCTATCACTAGGAATGGTGTGGAATTCAATTCAGTTAGCATTTAAAGCTGAATCTCTCTAATTTGCACTTTCTGAAACAATATGAGGACTGAAACACAGCCATCCCTCAAAATTTGCGCTTATCTGAATTTAGTGATGTAGTTCACCAACAGTGTTTACAAAAATGTATATATTAGGGGGAAATGTGCATAAAAATCAATATATTCATCAAAATAATATAGAGAAATGCATTATATTAGGGAAATTACTTGCAAAAATGTGTTAGGATGCTAGGGATTTTTTGTGAGGATTTCCTCTAGAAATCTGTCAATAGGTGCAAAAAATTGGAGAACTGAATTTAGGAATAGGAAAATGATAAAACCAAAGTTTGCAGATCCTTCCGTCATTAGTCATCACTACAGCCAATTGGTACTAAGCAGCCCAGTTTTTAAGTGGCATTTAGGAAGGCATGCATACTCCTTAGTCTGTCGTATCAGCGCTGTGTGAGGATATGGCCTTTGTACTTCATTCCTAGAGACATGTCAGTTGAAGTTAAGAACCACATTGCTCTTTTGGCCAGCAGATGATTCTTCATTGCCTAGGCCTCTCTTCCTCTCTCTCAGGGCATTAAGTCTTAACCTCTGTTACTTTTGAAACTGCTGCCGTGAAACCTTAGCAGAAGAAATGTGTTTTTGTGCTAGCAGTTGATTGTGAGGTTACAAACACTTGGAACTTTACGGATCTCTCCCTTCAGGGCTGGATAGACTATGAGGCAATTGATGCATTTGTCTTGGATTCTGTCCTTGCAAGGGTTGTCAAGCAGCAGCTGGATATCTCCAGTGCTGGGCACTCTAGTCATGGAGGAAAATGAGTACAGAACCTGGTAAGCTTGGAGGTGTAACTGAAGTACAGTGGTGCCTCGCAAGACGAACGCCTCGCAAAACGAAAAACTCGCAAGACGAAAGAGTTTTCCGTTTTGGAGGTGCTTCGCAAAATGAATTTCCCTATGGGCTTGCTTCGCAAGAAGAAAGCCCATAGGGAAATCCCCGCCGGCCTTCAGAAGAGGTCCTGGACCTCTTCTGAAGGCCGGCGGGGGGCAAAAGTCTTTGCTTCCCCCCCCCCCGCCTGCCTTCCCGGGATAGCGGAGAAGCGCAGCACGTTTCTCCGCTATCCCGACGGCTTTTGAAGGCAGGCGGGGGGGAGCAAAGACTTTGGCCCACCACCGGCCTTCAGAAGAGGTCCTGGACCTCTTCTGAAGGCCGGCGGGGGGCAAAAGTCTTTGCTCCCCCCGCCTGCCTTCCCGGGACAGCGGAGACTTCTCCGCTGTCCCGGGGCGATCTGAAAATGCTGGCGGGCGGCAGCCAAAGCGTCGCTGCCACCCGCCAGCTTTTTAAAAGCCCCCGGGACAGCGGAGACTTCTCCGCTGTCCCGGGGCGATCTGAAAATGCTGGCGGGCGGCAGCGAAAGCTTTGCTGCCGCCCGCCAGCTTTTTAAAAGCCCCCGGGACAGCGGAGACTTCTCTGCTGTCCCGGGGCAATCTGAAAATGCTGGCGGGCGGCAGCGAAAGCTTCACTGCCGCCCGCCAGCATTTTAAAAGCCCCCGGGACAGCGGAGACTTCTCCGCTGTCCCGGGGCGATCTGAAAATGCTGGCGGGCGGCAGCAAAAGCTTCGCTGCCGCCCGCCAGCATTTTAAAAGCCCCCGGGACAGCGGAGAAGTCTCCGCTGTCCTGGGGGCTTTCAAAATGCTGGCAGTCGGGAGGAAAGCCCTCCTGTCCCCGGAGCTTACGGGGTGGGAGGTGGGGAGAAGGGCTTTTCTTCCCACCGCCAGCCTTCAGAACAGCCTTCTGAAGGCTGGCGGTGGGAAGAAAAGCCCTTGTCCCCCCCCCCCAGCCTTCAGAAGAGGTCGGGGGACAGACTGTCCCCGGACCTGGTCTGAAGGCGGTTTCCATAGGAACGCATTGATTGATTTTCAATGCATTCCTATGGGAAACCGTGCTTCGCAAGACGAAAAACTCGCAAGAAGAAAAAACTTGCGGAACGAATTAATTTTGTCTTGCGAGGCACCACTGTAGATTCCTCTGCAGACAGAAAGATAACAGTAACCTACTTTATATCCAATCTATTTGTCCATCTAGATCAGTATTGTTTACTACCTGCCAGCAGCTCTTCAGGGTCTCAGGGAGAAGGAGGTTTTTCTGTCATCTGCTAAATGGAGCTGCCAGGGTTTGAACGTAGGCCGTCTGCATGCAAAGCAGATGCTCTACACTGAGATACACTCATTCCCCTTTTCCTTCCCTAGCATGAATGGAAATAATAAACTATATGAGCCATGGCTTAGCATTATGTCTAGATCAGGGATCATGGTTCGTTTTGCCCCAAACATACCACAATCTGAAGTCAAGGTTTGTTCTTAGCTTCCAGATTTGTTTGAGCAAAACAAAGTGCAATCTCAGTTTCAGCTATAACATTAAAATGAAGATTTTAACTTGTTGCGTCCACTCACACTAGGGGAGAAAAGCTCATGGCATGCCATTAATTATGGCTTTCCATGACTGGCAAACAAGACCTTGGTGTTAATGCTGTATAGCAGGCATGGGGAATATTCAGCCTGCAAGCCTATTTAGGCCCAGCATGGGTCCCAATTTGGCCATTTCCCAAGACTGGCTGTACTACAAATGAAAAATGGGTCATGACATCGAAGTGATGTCAAGTGACTGAAAAGTGGCATGGACCCCACCTACCCAGAAGTGACCAATGCAGCAGTGTAGATGGAGCCCTGCTGCTCTTCCAGCTTCTGAACACAGCTCACCGCCTTCTGTGTTAGAAGCCATGCTTAATTGATGGCCCTGCAGGCAGGTTTTCTCCTGTCACCTATTGATCTAACGGAAGAATGTTGAAACAAAGGAACTAGAGGAATGTCAAGATCTTGTTACTAACACATAAAACCTTGAATAACTGAAGGACTGCCTGACCCTAAAAAGACCTGTACGATCATGTGGATCATCTGGTAAAAGTTTACTTGTAACACCACACTGTACTGAATTATCACTTGGATATTTTCTGCCCTCCGGAGTACCCTTCCTTTTGCCCAACAGTTGCTTCAGATGTCTTGTACAATGCATCTTCCACCCTTGCTTTCCCTGATCCCTGAGACTGGACTTCGTTGTTGCTAAGTTTCTGTTTTTATGATACCACTTAAGAAATTTAAATATTAAACAGTTTAGACAAATAGAGTTTGCAGTAAGTTGTATGTAATGGGAAACCCTTAATTTGTATGCTATGGTTGTCTTTGCCCTTTACCTAGTGACCCCTAGGTTACAAGTGGCTCCATGGAAGGCTCATTAAGAGTACTGTATGTCTCCAGCCATCTTGTTCTTACATATTCACTTGGAAATTGTGTGCACATTTCCTACCTAGAGACCCTTTCAATAGAGGACCACTTTCTTCCTGTATGTAAAATAGATTTCATCTTATGTTCAAAGGAACTGAACTGCCTTTCTGTGTGAAACGTTGTTCGGTGATCTGTTTTTGTTTCAAATCTGGATACTTGTTCAGTATTTTGTTTTGTATAAGTGCTCAATCCACAAAAGTTATTGCTTTGCTATGATGATTAATTTTCTCATCTGAAAGCGAAGTAAAGAGGCTGTAATGCTAGACACACTAACTTGAAATCAGTAGTATTTACTTCCAAATGTGTTGAGGATTAGAACATTGATCTTCTTTTGGAAATACAGAATAGTAGTCATTCCACTTCTTGGGGTGTCCTAATCCTTAAAAAGATAGTGGCCTTTTTCACACATCACAGTGAGCCATAAACAATGGCTTACTGTGAACAGACAGTATCCTCGTGGACACTGCCAGATCATTTTCGTTTTGCACCACCACCTAGCAGGAGCAGGAACAACCACAGTGCTTGGTTTACCATGTTGTCCAAATCAGGTTTGTGGCTTGTTTCTCTCTAAATGCACAATGATCAGCAAGCCAAGAATAAACCTTGGTTTCTAAATGTGGTTTGCTTATGGGGAAACAAGCCACACTAACTCCAAGGAGACATGTTTGTTGCTTCTGACAGAGGTGGAACGAAGTGGGAAGGATCTGGCAGAGTGTGTTACTGTGCTGTTTGTCCATGGTAAGACATGGTTTATGGAAGGGGTTGCTAATCTGTGGCTCTCCAGACGTAGACTCCAACTCTCACCCCCAGCCAGCTTGTCGAGACATCAGGGATGATGAACGTTGTAGTCTAACAATATCTAGAGGACAACAATTTAGCCACCCCTAGTTTAAGGGTTAGCATGATGAGCAAACAAAGCCCATGAGTGTAGCCTTAATGTTTAAGATTAAAGCAGATTACCCCTTTAAAAAAACCTCATTTTTTTCTAATGTAAGTGGTCGCTTTTGTGTTCAAACGTACTTTGCTTTTCAAAGTGTCCTAGGTCCTTATTTACCTACATGGCTTTTAGTATGATGTGGTATACTGTCAGACTTAAACCTGACAATTTTAGCAAATCTTAGACTAATAAAGGTGGTTTAAAATATATGGCCATTTTTTTCTTATGTAATTTTTTATGTAAATCCTAAATGGAGTCATGGAATTTCATGAAATGGGTGGTATCGGGTTTGGAGAGCGACATTGGTGAGGTACATTAAAGTTCCTCTGCATTTATGCCATTTTCAGTGTTATAGTAATGAAGACTTACAAGTAGTCTCCCACACACACCTTGTAAGAGGTGAATGAGGACACAATAGTTCGGGTGCTTCAGCAGGTCTAAGTGTCCATTTTGAGGATAATATATACCAAGCCATGCTTGGCGGGATGCTGGTGCTCAGCAGCACCTTCGTAATCCAGGTTTTTTAAAAAAAAAAATGCTGTCCCATAACTTTTGTGGGTTTATCTGCAAGCCTACTGTTGCTATTGGATTATTTCTAATGTGCTTATCGCTTTGCATTTTTCAAAGATGAAAGGCAGTTCATTCTAATGCTTCCATGATCTATTAAAACCCCAGTTGTTTTTCTTATACTTTCATAACTTGTTTTTTCATTGTTAAAGCTGAAAGTAATCCATCTTGTACCCTTGGAACAAATATCAGGAATGCATTCTTTATCTTTTTTCTTTTTACAAATCTGATGACAAACTAATTGTCCTTTCCAAAAGTAGAGCTGGATGTTAACAAAGTGATTGATAATAATAATTAAAATGTTTTGATTGTTTCCTGGCATTTTAAAAGTCAAACTTAAAAATCCATATGTTTTTGGAACGCATCTGAACATATTTGATTTTGTGTTAATGCGTGTTGGGTTTTTTTAGTTCATAATTTTGCATTTCATAGAAAAAAGCCGTCTTCTTCAATTGCTGCCTTCCGTTGCTGTGTTCTTTGTTTCTTTCCAAATTGTGTTGAAGTTTTTCTGGGATGTTATGTGTATGTCGTTGCCTCTTTTTTATTTTGCTTTTTGCTTTTTTATAATTTCTGTTGTGTGTGTGTGTTCTTTTCCTTTTGTACACCTCCTCTCCATTTTGTCTTTTGTTACTCCGTGCATGCTTTGTTGCCTTTGGTACGCTCACGTTCTTTTGTTTATTACAGAGCATCCCCATAATGAAACGTCCTTTCGAAATCACACTGACATATACAGTGGTGAGTCAATACTGACTTCTGGAGAACTTCACGTTCTAACTCCTCTGTACCTAACTTGACTTACTATTGTGTTAATAACACTTTTTGGACGGTCAGTGAAAACAAGGCAATTTCATGGACATATTAAACTTTTCCTATATATTTTACATGTCTCCCATCTTGAGTACTCGGACTCCACAAATTGCACTTGTTTAGTCTGTAGCACCTGAAATGTGTCTCCATTTAATGGTAGCTGTTGGCAATGATGCTGGTAATGTCTTCAAATCAGTTCATACATGTGATGTTGCACTTTATTCATGTGGTGTTAAATGGATTACTTTTGTACTGTATATATGTTTAAAAAATTACCCTGTCCAGTCTGAGCTTTTAAAAATCACATGTAGTCAAATTCTGTTAATCTAAACCTCGTTGTTTAGATAGCACGGATCAATACCTAGCTGCGAAGAAAACAGCTCTCCAACAAAGTTTTACTGAATACACACAGGCGATGAGATCTACATGTAAAAAATATTGTGCCTTTTTCCTCATTCCATTTAAAAGAAATGTCTATAATAGGTATGATTGTCAGTAGTCGGTGATAAAACCATTTGATTTTTCCTTCCTGATTGATAATCTATGTAATTTTGTATGTAATGTTGCATTTTTTTAATGCTTCCAAAGATTATTTGTTCTTTCTTCTTTGTCTAAGTGAAGAATACTTCCTCAGGAGAATGTAACACTAGGAGAAGCCTGAATTATCAATTGTGCTTTAGATATACAATCACTTGGCTCCCAGGGGGCCCTGAATCATTCTTCTGCCGTATATTGAAAGTTGTGTGCAAATGGTGTGATAATGTAAACAATTGTAGGGGGATTAACTTCAGTGGAAGGGGAAGAGAGTTTGCGGAAAATAGAAACAAAGTACTTTTTGTTTGCAATAGATTAGAAATGGATGTGTATTAGTTTATAGTGAAATAAATTGTGCACACAGGCATAATCTCAGTTAGTTACAAATAACAGTTTGTGAACTTACTTTTGTTTTAAAGAAAAACATTTGAGAGTTGTGCATCTCTCTGCTTTGGAAGTGCCTATCTCGCTACCTTTCTTAAAGTAAGAGATTCCAATAAGCCAATCTAAGACCATAAGAACCTTCAGGATCAGGCCAAGGGCCCATGTAGTCCAACATCCTGTTCTCACAGCTTCCCATAGCAGAACTTGAGCACATTTCTGCCAGGAGCTTGGCCTACACTCGAGTAGGACCCAGGCAGAGAAACATGCCCAACTGGCATGTTCTCTCCCTCCTGGTCGTTCATTCGGGAGCTTCAAAATCTTTCTTCTGCCCAAACATCACAGTAACCAATGCCAACCGACGCCGGCACACTTAGGGATCCGCAGAGTTTGCGCATCATGCATAACAGACCTCAGCAACTCAGCATTTTGGCTAATCTACTTTATTTACATATAAACACACACAGAGCACTGCAACATGGCTCCCTCTGTCTCTAGCATCAGACAGCAAAGAGAAAAAGAACAAAGGACAATAGTCCCACTTCACAGAACACAGTAACACAAACATCCTGTCTCCGTCACTTCCCACTTTGTGGAGTTAAAACATATACCATCATGTGATAATCCCATGACTGCAATCATGGAGCAGGAATTCTAACAATTTCTGCCCCATCCAACTTGTGTTTTGTGTACATTTCATTTGATTTCTTTTCTCATTGTTTGGAGACTGTGTGCTCCGCAGTTGCCACATGTGTGCCCTCAGAGGCTTACTCTGTTGTCTGTTGGGTACCCTACCATCGTTTCTCCCCTCTCTGAAATTAGGCTTGAAAGAAGTTGTTCTGTTGTAGGCAGTGAGACATATTGCCTCTCTGATCAAGCAATCTGAGTTGCAAAACATGGATCTTCCTGTCCCCATCCTCCTCCTAAACTTGGTTTTAGCAGCCACGTGCTTTTGTGTGGAACAGGTTTTCCACTCCAAGTCAAGGCTACCTTTTTAATTCTCTTGAGATTAATCCATTTCTGTAGGTTGCTAGAACCACCAACCATCTCTTGGGGACATGGGTGTATACTTCTTACTTAGTACCCTAAAATGGAGCAGCATGCATTTTCCTACTTCCTGGTTGGTTGGTTGGTTGGTTGGTTTGTATTACATTTATATCCCACTTTTCTTTCTTCTTCCTTTGGATTTTGGTGTTGCATTTTTACATTGACAGGCCAATTTGGATGTACAGGCCCCCTAACATGGAGGCTGTCAATTCCTCAAGGGGGTGAAAACTGTTGGTTTGCAAGCCCCCTCTACAGAGGCTGGCCCCTCTCACTGTCCTCGGAGCTTGCTAACCGGTAACCTCCTCTGGCTGATATCTCGGACAGACCAGGGAGATTTTGATAGGTGACATTTTCCCAAGCGTGGGTAAAATGCACAACCCCTCCTCCTGCTTCCGCAGGGGAAAGAAAACAAGTCAGAAATCTATTTACATGATGTTTATTTCTGACATTACAGCACTAAAGAAAAACACGTCCTTTCAGTTCAGTTCTTCTAGCAAGTCTGACAAACTTCCTGTACATGCGCACACAGAAGGTTTCAAGTTACACTCTTCACAAAGACTTATCCAGCCTGTGAACATCCTGGGAAATTCTTCTTTCCCACAGATAGGCGCATCATGTGATGTCAACAATCTGGCTGTCTGCAGCGGTGATGTTTCCATATACTGACAGATATCCAGATATCCTGATTGATTGAAGGGCCCCTGATCCAAGAGTTTCCAGCTTAGGCTTGGTCATGATGCTGATCAGTTTACAGTATCTCTGCCTGCAGTGCCACTGGCCCAAGTTGAGAGTCAGAGCCCATACTTATGCTTAGGGTAGAGATCCTGCTACATTTGCTAGGTGTCTGCTATAGTCTTCTTCTTTGTTATTTTGTTAAGTGTAGCTTTCTCAACAGGGTTTTTCCTGTTTCCTTAATCCACCTCACCTGTCTGAATTAAAGTTTAATCTAATAATAAATAGTTCAGATTGGTTTTTAATAGTCCTCTAAATTATATTTTGAGAATAGTATCTGCCTGTAGATCAACTATTGTTTTGGACTGCTTTGAGAGCCATTTTTGTTGAAAATCAGTGTACAAATATAGTAGATAAATAGTGAAGAACAGCCCAAACTTGAACACTGTTTCCATTAAGGTTGTTAGCACTCCTTCATTAGCTTCTGATTGGGCTGTCTGGATATAGACTGGCCAGAGCAAGATCTAAAAGATCAAACAGTGTAATGCTATGGTGTCTGAATAAAGGATGTAAATTTTGTATCGTAAAACATGGCTGATGATTTGAAGTGAAGAATATGCTACAATGTGAAAAGTCTTAAGAACATAGCTACCATATAAAGTATGGATAGGCTGGTTTTGTAGTAGCAAAAACTGCCATGGGAATACTCTAGCAAGCTTGCTTCTCATGTTTGGAAGCAAGTTTAACTGAAATCAATCATTTGTGTTTAGAACTTCTTTTTTTAACCCTCACCCCTCCCTGCAAAGTGCCTGCAGCACAGTATGTTCTAAGTAAATGGAAGAGTCACAAGAAATGTTCCTTTAATTAGAATCAGGGATGCCCTTGAGATGCCCATAGAGGACAGCTGTTGAAAAGGAAGCCACAATTTACTGAAGAATAGTCATGGTTACATGACGCAGACTCAAGCGTTCTCATGGCAAAACTAAAAGAAGGTAGTTGTTGTGCACCTAGCATAGAACATCTTTATTATGCCAGACCTACTTTAATCTCTCTGGCTGAAAAATTGACAAAGCATGCTTAATTTCCAAGAACATTTTTGATGTGAACATAAGATCTGTGCTAGATCAGACCAAAGTCCAGCACCCAGTTTCCTAAGCGGCCAAGCAGATGCCTCCAGAAAACCTATAAGTAGGGCATTAAGGCTATAGCTCCCTCCTAATGTTCCACCTCCACTGTCAGAGGCAGTATGCCTCTGATTACCAGTTGCTGGGAATCACAGGTGGACCAAGGGCTGTTGCATACAGGTCCTGCTTGTGTGCTTTCCACAGGCATTTGGTTGGCCACTTTGAGAACAGGATGCTTGCCTCTGGCCTGATCCTTCAAGGTTCATGTTTGTATGTTCTTAGTCCCCAACAACTGGTATTCAGTTACATGATGCCTCTGAATCTGGAGATTGCATTTGAGCATCATGACCGGTAGGCAGAACTTCAATGAATTTTTCGAGATCACCTTCCAAAGCTATCAAAGCTGGTGACCATTGCTTCATCTTGCAGCATGGATTCCATAAAGGGCCAGATTTTTTGCATGGATGTTGGAGAAAGTCAAACCAGCACCAGTCTGGCAAATAGATCAGGAAGTAGCGCTAGAAATAGGACTGGTACTTATCAGGCTCTGTGACACCCTGAAAGCTCATCTATAGCATCTGAACATTGTTCATGGCTGTGTCAACATTCTTTTTCATATTAAATAAGGCTCACCTAAGCTCATAAGTGTGTGCATTTTTTGAGCTCTACTGTGGGGCACTGATAATGTCCAGGTCAAGCTTCAAGTTTGAAAATTAGGCATGAGATGCTTTTTCCTACAGAGAGAATTTTACACCCAGCTGCATCAGTGAATCACTGAACTCCTCAAGGCCTGGTTCATATGAGGAAAAGAAATTCACATTAGCTCAGTGTGTATGAATCGAACTGTAGTCTAAGTGGGTGAGAGACACGATAGAGGATGTTTTTGCAGACACCCAAATGTCTGGAACAGTGATTCCCAGAGGAGGTAGCATAACATGCTAGTGAGAGAGACCAAAGCTATAGTGGGGCAGTGTGAGTGGGGCTGCATTACTGGTCTGGCTTCCCAATGCCATGTGTTTCTGTCAATTGAGAGGGGAGATTGGCTCTGATGTTGGGATTGCACCGCACCAATCTGACATTCCTGCGCCAAGCTCCCCACTGCCTTGTCCCCTCCCTCTCTGTAACCAGCAGCAACAGGCAGCATTGGGATGCCAGGTCATGCAGCCATGCTCACACACCACCAGCCGCTACTGAACCAAGGTGCAGCTTGAAGTTAGGACACTTGGTTCAATGCTTCTATTGTTCAGTGCTCATTGGAATGTACCGGCCCAATGCAGTAGTACTGATTTTCCCTTCCCCGTGCCAGTATTTAGACAGTACCATCATTTGAAGGGGGACCAAGGATGCACCAGGATTCCCTCATGTACCCTATGAAGTGGCACACAGGAGATCTTAATGACTGCTGTTTCCCAGAAAGTATGGTTCCATACCTAAGCTCTGAGTGACTGGACTTAGGGAAGGGTGAGACCATTGGGAATGATAATAACTGCGCTATCCTACAGTTCCAAGAAGGATGCATGCTGACTGACCTGGGGACTAATTGAGAAATGTGCTCTCTCTCTCTCTCACGGCCTCTGTGTGTGTGTGTGTGTGTGTGTGTGTGTGTGTGTCTTTGGGTGTAAGAGTGAAGTGTTTCCATTTTAATCCAGAAAAACGCTGACCCAGTATCAAATGTTTGAGCTACACTTCATCAAAAGTATTTTTTTAATTAAAATAAATTGTAATATATAAAATTAAATTAGGAGCTCTGTTCTTTGATATTGTTCATACTCTATTCCTTACTTTTCTAGCTTTCTTAGAATAATTTTACTCCTAGGAGCATATTAATAATACGGAAGCTTGAAATTTAGTAATGTATAATCTTTTCCTATTACACATTTGTAAATCCGATTAAGGGGATTATGCACAACTCTGCGCCTCCTGCATGGTGTGATAGATGCAAAGCTAGTGCCCAGCTGAACTCCATTATTTCAGTGTTGCAGGGTCTGTTTCAGCAACCAGGACAGATTCACAGGGAGCTCACAGAAACAAAAGTGTTGTGTGCACAGGGCAGAAGAGATTGGAGCAGAGATATTATGATTATGTGGCAGTATGAGTACCCTACAGTAAACTTGGTGTTGTATCATTATGGTAACCACTGGTCATAAACAAGCCAGAGGCAGGATTTTCTAGCAGAGCAGTTCTTCCTAGAGCCAGATATACTATTTTACTTTGTGCCTTGGTCTTAAGATGGCCATGGAGCTGCATTGACCTGTAATTTGTTGACCACCACTGTGATTTGATGTTGCTCAACTGCACTGGGATAAAAAAAATAAGAGGTGGGGGACACAGTTGGTAAACAGGACTAGCTTCAGTTGTGCAGTGGTTCAGCAGCCTCAGTGGTGCAGTTTTATTCTTTGAATTACATCTGGAAGAAGGTGTTAGCGCCAATGGTGCCCTTCCTCATGGGGAAGGTGTATGCTGCTCATAGAAGGACAGTCTTATTCTAGTGCTGCCCAAGAAAAGTGAAATACTGTTCCACTTGTGCATCCTCTAGCAAAAGGAGAAAAGCATGTGGACTGCTCTAGAACCTACCTCCCTATTATACCACAGGTGCAAGCTCTTCCACAAGCATTTGAGGAAAAGCACTTCAACCTGGTGGTGGTGGTGTTTTAATGGTTTGTTAATATTCAAAGGATTAAAAGAGTAAATTATCCCAGTTGTCCAAGACACATCCTGCATGTACATGACAATTATATTCTATGTGTTTGCGTCAATGATCACACTACAGCTGTTCTATCTGAAGATGGTCAGCATAATGAACTGTTAGCATCTCTTCCACAGGCTCTTTGGAAATAAGTAAGGGTTGCACAACAGCAACATTCGTTCTTAGTGAAATTCCCATTTGTTTCAAAGAAGCTTATGTCAGAGATGTTCCTGGTGAACTGTGCCTCTTTTTTTTGTAAGCTTTGGTTTGTGAGAGGACATTTTGTTACTGGAGATTTACATTAAAGATTCCAAGCATAGCAACCATTGCATAGGAATCTAGGAAACTCCCTTATACTGAGTTGGACCATTGGTCCATCCAGCTTAGAAATCCCTGGGTTGACCCTGTGCTCTCCAGGGCTTTAGAGAGGGGTCTTTCCCAGAGATCTCTGGAGATGCTAGGGATTGAACCAAGTCTCGTCTCTACGCAAAGTAAGTGTTCAGTGAAGCAATCTGAAATATGTCTTGTAAATGCTATCAGTTATTTACTTTGTAGTGATATGCTACTAACCAAATAATTAATTAACTACATGCTTGCACATACATATATATATATATATATATATATATATATATATATATATATATATGTATATATATATATGTGTATATATTGTCATCTCATATGTTGCTGCTGCGGCTTGTGAACAAGCCTGGAAGTTTGAATTGCGGGTTTTCCTAATGAAGTCCTTAGGCTCAGCCTGCAGGTGAACTTAATTTTGCGGACGTTTATCCTTGACCCTACATTCCTTTCCTGCCTATACATATGAGAGATCTTCAGCACCCATGCCCATAAACAGACCATAGCCTCTTGCTGAACTGCTGGTTCAGGATGGAGTTTTCATCAGTGTAGTAGAAATATTTGTCTAAACCAATTCATTCAGTACATGTCTTACATTGCAGCATCCATTTATCTTAGTCCAGTAGCTCCAGTCCATAATTTGCTTCCTCTTTTAGCCTTGAATATCTCTTGGCTAATGCCAGACATTTACCTCATTTAAGAGCACTGTTAACGTGGCTTCATCAAGCTGGAAAATAACCTGCTTTTTTGTTGTTGTTGCCTCTGTTGCTTTCAGCCTATCATGTCTCCTTTGCCCACTTCTATGTTTTATTCATGTGGTTAGTCTGTTTCCTTTGCAGACTTCTTTCATGTATTTATGGAAAACTGTTGTGGTGGGTTTTTTTCAGTCTTCCATGTACTTTTTTGGTTTATGTGTTTTAACACTTCCATGGTTCTTATACTTGTCTTGTCAGTCATCTTGCCTTAAATGTTTGCTCCCCTCCTTTGCAGGCTGTGTGTGTCATCATCTATGGAAATCTCCAGCTCCTGAAAGTGATGCCCCCACACTGAGTAGCACAGAATAACTATGTTATTATTATTATTGTGATAATGTCTTGTGACACCATTCATTAACACAGATTGTAATGTCATCATGCTACTGGGTTAATTTTCATTTAAATGCGCAAATGTTGCACTATTGTTTGCCTAGTGCAGAAAAGAGCTCTGTCTATGTACTGTGTTTTTACATCCTATGTGAGCAGCCTTCTTGTATTTATATCTATTTTAGGGAGGGTGCTGGTTTGTTCTTTTCTTTTTTTTATTATGTATTTGTTGTTTTTATCTTGTATTTTTATGCTGCAAACTGCCATGAAATCTACAGATGAAGGGTAGTATAAAAAACAAATAATAATTTTAATTTTAATATTATATCTCATATTGCCACCCTCCAGACCTCTCATGGAGGAGGCACACGAAGAAGGGTCTTGGATTATGAGGCCCTGTAGATATTGAAATATTTCACTACTATGTTATTTTCATTCCTATCCAACTGAAATTTATGTGCTCTTTCTTAGTAGGCAACACTATTATGTTCAGAAGAGAAAATTTGTGTATTTTGTACGGGAGTCATTTGTAACCCAAACTAGTCCATTACAAAATAAATCTATTTTTGAGAGATACAGGAGTGGTAAATCACAGAAAGTAATTATAGAGGATAGAAGTAATTTAGTGCATAAGATCTAAACTCTGTGTTTGTCACATTTATTTTTTCTTCCCCCAGAACATCCCTAATTAGTACTAGCAAATTCACCAAGCTGAAATTGATAATGTAGAAATGACAGTCATTCTGTATTCGCTCTCAAGTAGAAACAACAGTCCAGCTACATTTATCCTTGTCAAGGCCCATTGACTGCAGTGACATAATTTATTTTGAAGAAAAATGGAAATCTATAATTTTACTAGAGCTGCTTTTCAGAGTCAAAGCGTGTACATTGTTAAATGCAAAATCTTACTTAAATTGACGTGTTCTTGCTATGAATAAAGTGATCCGTCTGGAACATCACCATTCCTTCTTGCCATTCCCTGCTCCTTCCTGCCCTTGTCTGTTATTTCCATTTCAATTTATCATTTCAGCATCTGCCTCAACCGCTACAAAGACTTCCCCATCAAGTCTGTGGGGTTGGAAAGACTCTGGTTTTCTGTGCCTCTTGATATGTTTACATCCTGTCTCCTGCTGTTGGTTGTCTTTCATTTCCAGTAGCTCTGTAGAGAAGAAGGATTTACAAGTGTGTATTTTTCCCCCTTATGTCCTGATTTCAGCCCGAGGTATCACAGAAAGGCACCCCAGCTTCATGTACCCCATTGGGACTTCAAGCAATCAGATGGTGCTGAGAGGGGAGGACCTCTTGCTGGAATGCATTGCCTCAGGAGTGTACGTACCACTTGGGATCAGGGGAACCATGGTGTGTCACATACGTCTCTATCATCCTGGTCTAGATCTTATGTTTCCTGCAGATTTTCATGGGGGTAAAATCACAGCTGGCTGTTGATTCCTCCTTATTGGAGTGTTAGCAAATAGAAAGCGTCTCCTTTAAGGATGTGAAATAACGTGGCTCCAATGGGAAACTAAAATCCATTCATTTTAATGGGATGTGGCTTGACTGTTGTTAACATCAACAGTAATATCTATGGTTATGAGAGCTTTTCAAGAGCAGTACAGGGATAATATATGGCAGGGGTGGCCAACTCCCAAGAGACTGTGATCTACTCACAGTTATAAACTGGCAGGAAGGAAAGCCCTGTTTTGGGGGGTTCAGGTCAATGTTGTTGAGCTTTTTTGGGGGGGAGCCAGTGATCTACCACAGACATCCAGTGATCTACCGGTAGAGATCAGTTATCACAGTTTATACTGCCAACATTAACTCCTGTACCTACAAAATAGTGTTTATCAGTAGGAAGCTTCATTCAAGCAATTTATATGACCCATAAGCCAGATTCAATAGTTATTATACAACTAACAGGTGCCATCAATGCAAGGATGGGCAATGGCACTTCCCCCTTCTCCTACCCCATGCCACCCCACATCTGTCCCAGGGATTCCCCCTCCAGAACAGAGTGGGGGGAGTATGCAGTGGGGAAGGAGAGAAGGGGAAAGTTTTGTTGTACAAACATAAATCCTTGCACTGACACCACGCATTAGTTGGATACCACCCATAATTGCCTATTCTCAAGTGTCAATGGCTTACAAGGCTCTCTCAGACCAAAGTCTTTCCCTGAACTGCTCCCTGAAATATTATTACCACAGAAACCAGGGGTTTAACACAGAATCTTGTACGTGCATGTACTTAAGCATTAAATCATTGTTTTTCTTCAGTGAAGGTACATCCTCACAACCTCTTTGACAGGGCTTGTCTGGGATTTTGAGAGAATGCTAAGTGAGAACCCCAGCTTTAAATTAAGAAGCTGGGCTGCAGGGAATTCCTTTATAGTGTACATTTCATGTTGGGAGAGGCTTCATGTCAAACCCTATTCTCCTCTTTCCTGTAGCCCAACACCAGACATCGTATGGCACAAGAAAGGAGGTGATCTCCCAGCAGGCAGGACCAAGCTGGAGAACTTCAACAAGGCTCTTCATATTGCCAATGTTTCTGAGGAAGATTCTGGGGAATACTTCTGCTTAGCTTCCAACAAAGTGGGAACTAGCCGCCACACAATCTCGGTGAGAGTGAAGGGTACGTCATATTTACTATACCATTCTTATTCCTTTGCCAATTAGCAAATCAAAAGGCACCTGGGAGGGATTTGTGGAGAACAGAGTGTTCTGCCCTAGAAGGATGGGATCAGGCTAACCTGGGAAATCTTCCTCTGTAGCAACCAAAGATAAGAAATATTTCGTTCATACACACCCTTCTAGCTAAACTATTGAAATCCTCTGCCATCTAAGCTTGTGGCTCATATATCTTCCTTGTACTTTGCAGAAGAGAACATAAGCCTGTCATTGCTGGTTTGGTTTTATGGGAAATGTTCAGGAAGTATTTTTCTTAAACTGCATGAAGCCTGTTGCTGAAATAAGAGCTATTTATCTATCTGCCACATTTATATGCCACCCAATAACAGCATTCTCTGATTAACATGAGCGACAGGTTATAGGTTGAAACTGTAGTACTTTGGCTGCAGGTGGGAGATTTCAGGATGGAATGTTCTTGCATTTTTTTTAAAAAAAACACACCTGCATGCTGAAAACTAGATGTCAAGGAGAAGGATTCAAGATAACTCTTATTTCTCACATGCTTGATATATGTACCTAGGAATTTTTATTCCATAGATGAACATTCAGACTTAATACACTTAGTCATTAATATCATTAGGGAGAGAATACATCCCCTATGCAACATTCTGTCATTATGAGAGATGCATGTTTCCTCAAACCAGGTTGATCTAATTTGTGCCTCCAAAACATTACTGTTCCTGTCAATACGAAAAAAGACTGTCTTCAGCAAAGAGACAATGGAATTTTTATTTACATGAATGAGAACAGTACAGTAGTACCTCTGGTTACAAACTTAATTTGTTCCAGAGGACCGTTTTTAACCTGAAACCGTTCTTAACCTGAGGTACCACTTTAGCTAATGGGGCCTCCCCCCGCCGCCACACCACTGCCGTGCGATTTCTGTTCTCATCCTGGGGCAAAGTTCTTAATCCAAGGTACTACTTCTGGGTTAGTGGATTCTGTAACCCGAAGTGTTTGTAACCTGAAGTGTTTGTAACCTGAGGTACCACTGTACTCTTTTGCTACCTGTAATGTGAATCCTCCCTGTGTTATATAAGAAGAACCCTAGCTGTATCTTATCCTGGAGGTGTAATATCCACAAAAAAACCACTTAGTAATAATAACCAAACATTTCCAGCAATGACATCAATTTTGACCTTAATTGTTTTATAACCTATACCAAAGTGCTGATTTCCTCCCATAAAGCTACAAACTACCAAGGCAAGCTCCATGTTTGAGGGGATCATGGGCAAAGTGCCCTTTAGTCAGCCCCTCCTGGGACAGAGTCCCCCAGCCTTGCCTGGTGGTGGCAGTGCTTTGAGGCCACTTAAGTTTCCCACAATGCCTGAAAACATTGCTTTGATACTTTGTGGGAAATGAACCTGGCTGCTTACTGCTGCTGGATTTTTATTAAGTGTTACTGACACAGGCTTATCGTGTCTGCTGTTATATGTCTATGCTGGTCATGTTTAGCTGTTCTTGAGATGGTGCATTTAAAAGGATGATTATCAGTCACTTTTATATACTAATCAGTATAGCCTATGCTGAAAGAACACAAAAGGAGCTTTGCTGAGATAGCTATAATACACTTTGGTGTGTGTCTCTCACTCTCTTGTTCTAAAGCTGCTCCTTACTGGTTGGATGAACCAGAGAATCTTATTTTGGCTCCTGGTGAGGATGGGAGACTGGTTTGCCGAGCCAATGGTAACCCCAAGCCTTCCATCCAGTGGCTGGTGAATGGAGAACCTATAGAAAGTAAGCAAACCTGTTATGAGATAATGGCTTATGTGTATCTTGATTTCATGGGTGTGGAGAAGGAAATGCTGTAATTTCAAGTAACTGTGATCTTAACTGATGACCATACATAGCATCAGTGGCGGAGCTTCATGCTCCGGCACTGGGGGGCGGAGAGCAGATGGGGCGGGGCTGGCGTGCATCCCAGGGGCATGGCACACCGCTTGCGGGGCGTGGCGCCCAGCGCGGGCTGGGAGGCAGCCGCGTTGGCACCCCACCGGGATCATGCTGCCGGGGGCAGTGCATTCCCCCCACACTCCTCTTCCTCTGCCAATGCATAGCATCAGTCATGATAATCTTTTAAAGGGAAGACAGAATTCTGAACAAATTCATTAATTCCCATAGTGAACTATATTATGATATTGGGGATCTGCCTTTAAGCACCACAAAAAAAGGAAATCATTTCCACGTCGAGATGTTTGGCTTTGCAAAAATGTGTATATTGGGCAAAATTGCATACAAACATGCAGTACTGTATATTAAAATAAATTCACACTTAAATTCTGATGAATTTTCATGAGGACTTTAAAAAAGACACAAACTGATGTGGAAAATGGAAGACTTGGGAAAACAAGAAACTGAGAGAAACCAAAATTGGCAGATTAGCCGAGCCCTATTAATGGCAAGGCTAAAAACTGTGTATCACTTGTGTTTATGTCTTTCTCAAAGGTTCCACTCCCAACCCGAGCCGTGAAGTAACGGGAGACACTGTTATGTTTCGGGACATCCAAAGTGGCAGCAGTGCTGTATACCAATGCAATGCTTCTAATGAACATGGGTACCTGCTGGCTAATGCCTTTGTCAGTGTGCTGGGTAAGTATTGAATGGACAAATGGGCTCTTGACATCTTTCGATTATAGAGGGTCAGTGAAGGCACTATTTTGAAGTGAACATGAAATCATTATTTCGATTTCCCTAGCAAACCATAACATCCTTGAACGCCAACTGATCTAACTCACGAAAGGCAAAGGTGTTTACTTATATGTGTAGGCAGTTACTGATAGGCAAAAGGAATATATTTATTCCATTCCAAAGCTAATTGTGTCATACACCCCATCTAGAATGGATTCAGGACAAAAATCCATTAATGAGAACAATAAGCAAAAGCCAAATAAACAAAAATGTAAAGCTAGAAATGAAATATATTCTGTAAAACAAATGAAAATTTCTGACTACCTTTATAGGCTATCTATGTATCTATCTATCTCTTTTAAAGATGTTATTCCTCGGATCCTTGCCCCTCGTAATCAGCTGATCAAAGTAATTCTAAACAACCGGACTCGTCTTGACTGTCCATTCTTTGGATCCCCAATCCCCACATTACGATGGTAAGGATTTTTATTATTAAGCCATAGCATCTGTTTGGGACAGATAATCTTTTTTAAAATCAATTGAATTTCTATTAGAATCAAATGTGTTTCAATTCATTGATAAATGGCCATAAAGGAATGTATCTTGGATGTATCTCAACCACCTGCCTACTGAGCAGAGGATTGCTCACTTTCTCTGCAATCCTGTACCCAAACTTGGAAGTCAATCTGCACCTTTATTCTGCTTCCCTCTCTTACAAGCGTTCTCTTGTGTTGTTGTGAGGTTTAAGAATGGCCAGGGAAGCACGCTGCATGGTGGCAACTATATAGTGCACGAGAATGGGACTTTGGAAATAATCAGGGCTCGGAAAGAAGACCAAGGAACTTACACCTGTGTAGCCACCAATCTTCTGGGAAAAGCACAGAACCAGGTTCGTTTGGAAATAAAAGGTAAGATGGCTTCTGTTTAAGCAGAGAGCAAGCATCCTTCAGATAATGTAGATCTTGGGTACCCTTTGATGACAAGAATGCTATACCATATTTTTTCGCCCTATAGGACGCACCTTTTCCCCTCCAAAAATGAAGGGGAAATGTGTGTGCGTCCTATGGGGCAAATGCAGGCTTCAGGAAGCTATCTGCAAGCCTTGGGAGCCCGCGGGAGTGCCCGTCGGGCTCGCAAGGCTTGCGGGCAGCAGCCTGCAGCCTGAAGCACAGGGCGCGCTCCGGAGGGCGCCCCGTGCTTCGCGCAGATGTCCGCAAGCCTTGCGAGCCCGGTGGGAGTTCCTGCCGGGCTCGCAAGGCTTGCGGGCAGCAGCCTGCAGCCCGAAGCATGGGGCGAAAAATACAGTATTTGGTTCATGCTCATAAGGTTAAAAAGCTGTGATCTTCAGTGGGTCTTAAGGTAGCTTCAAGTATAACCAGGAGGGAAAGCAGCAATACATGCTATGATGTGACTGATTGAGTGTTCCTGAAATAAATGAACTATGGGCCTCTGTCACTTGCTGAGTTGTAGCTGATAGACTCCCCTGAACTAATGCTAAGCAACAATTTCCAAAAGTCCTGTGAGTTGGTTCATTTCCCATCCTGCTTACCTGTTCCATTATGAGAAGATACAGAGGCTATCTAGCTTTGGCCACAGAGATGGGAATGCTATGGACTCCCAACACCATGCACCACACTCCAGTGACAGGAGGGATCTGTCATTTGACCCTGTTTCACCACCTAATGAGTAGATCCTTGCAACATACGTTAAGTGGAGGGGGGTAGGGTAAAGGAAAGATAGAAATGAAGGAGAAGGAGGTGGAAGTATAAAGATTATAGAGAGTAAGGAGAAAGGGTGGGATAAAAGAAGAGGTACAAATGGAGACGGCGAGCTGAAAGGGGACACACTCTGTCACACACTCTGCCAGCATTGGGCTTCCTTGCCTTTGGGGGCTCCCTAAGCAGATGCTGAGAACTCTGAAGGGACCGCAGAGTGGGAGTAAGTGAATATATTGGAGAAGTACATATCTGTAACAGCTTATCCAAACTAGCTTATCCAAACTAGGTCAGTTCCTGCCACTGGAATTTGTGATATACTGCAATTTTCCATCTATTAGATGCCCCCATATATAAGACTCCCCCTTATTTGGGGGGACTCAATTTTAAGAAAATGAGGGGAGATGGCCCAAAGTTGTTGAGCCTCTCTGCCCATGCAGCTGCAGGCAGGAAACACTCCCTAGATCGTTTCCCACGCACAACAGCATCAAGGGAAGTTGCGCTCCAGCCAGTTGGCTGGAGGGCATCTTCCCCCATGCCGCTGTGTGTGGGAAACGATCCAGGGAGTGCTTCCCATGCGCAGCGGCATCAGGAGAAACTGTGCACCACCAGCCAGTGCCCCCAGATCGCTCCCCGTATGCAGCGGCATCTCTCCCCCCCATGCCACTATCCGTGTATTGGACAACCCCAGTTTTTTGACATGATTTTTGTGTCAAAAAACCTCATCCAATACATGGAGAAATACGGTAACTTGCTTCTCTAAAACAGCCATTTATCAAATCGATCCATAGCACAAAAGTACACGTCTCAGATACCACCACCATGTGTATTAAAAGTTGGCATTGCTATGGAATAAAAGAATATTTACAGGATTGATCACTCTTAAATGTGTAGTTATGGGTATGGAAAAGAATTGCAGCTAGAAATCTGTAGGAACTCTGCAATCTGACCAAATTATTTCTCATTGCCCAAAGTGACTGTGGTTTCTTTCCACTAGACTTCGACTGACTACTCGCACAGTCCCCAAAATTACATTCTTACGATTTATAACTTCACAGATCTAACGAGGATCATAGATGGGCCAAAGGATGCTGTGCCAAAGAAGGGTTCCACAGTTCATCTAATGTGTCGGGTTAGGCATGACCCCACGCTGAGACTTACGGTCACCTGGCTCAAGGATGATTCCCCTCTCTATTTTGGAAGCAGGTCTGTGCTGTCTTCGTTTTCATAGGCTGTATGTTTCTCAAGTTGTTAACATTTTATGTATCCAGAGGACACAAAGAAGGAATAAATCCTTTTGCTATGTTGGTAAGCTGTACTGCTGTCTTTTCTCCAGGGAGGGGGACCGTAGTTTTAAGGTCCCAGGTTCTGCCCCTGGCATCTCCAGGTAAAATTATCAAGTGATAAGTGATAGGACCCTGGAGAGCTGTTGCCAACCAGAGTAGACAATATTGACCTAGATCAGGGATGAGGAAGCTGTGGGCTTCTGGATGTTGTTGGACTATAACTCCCATCATCCCTGATCATTGGCCAAGCTGGTTAGGGCTGATGGGAGTTGGAATCCAACAACATCTGCAGGGCCAAAGGTTCCCCCATCCGTAGATGGACAAATAGTCTGACTTTATATAAGGTAGCTGTGCTGCCAAAGCCAGCCAGAATCACTCTCTTCTACCATACTGAATAATATTATTTCCATGTAATTTGTTAATTAGTGTCTTACAGTATAAATAAACTTGGAATGGCCAATTGTTGCCATATTGTTCCTGGGGGTGGTGTCTCTATGCTGCAGTTAATATTGCTTACTCTGGCATACAACAGAAGTAGCAGACTGAGTGAAAATAACAGTGGGTGTGTTTCTTACCTCCTACTGGAAATTAAAAGCTTTGCATGAGAATCTAAAGTCTAGATGACAGCAGCAAAGTGTGATAGAGAGGTGGAGCTACTGCCGTATCTCTAGCCTGGTTGCTCATACTGGCCAGGTTGGAAGGTGGAGGTGCATGTAAATTGTTGTGTCAGCCTGGAACTGGCCTGGATATGGCCCAGTGCTGGTAAATTATAGCAGGAGAGCCAGCTTGAGATCTAGCAGATCCAGGGCTAGCTCAGCCTACCCCAAAACACCATATTTTGGAGCTTTCTGAAGGCTACCACTGTTGAGGATCCCTCTGTCTGTACATCTCCTGTACGTTCAGTGGGTGCAATGAGAGTTCTGCGCCAGTGGACGGACACCTTTACCCAGTTACATGGAAGGGCATTGCAAAGGGGGTTTCAATTGCAGCCAAAGATTTTGTCACCAGAGGTCAGAGACTGTTTTCTTACCCTGCCATGTTACAGAACGTAAAATTGTTGTACTAGATCATTTTATATTTTATCTCTTATGTTTGCATTTTGTTTGTAACCTGCCCTTAGATTATAAGATGCAGGGCAGCATAAAAGTATACTAAATAAAATAAAAGTGAATAAACATACACAAGATAGCTGTTGCAGCTGGTCCTGCCATTGCTTGAAGCAAGCTGTGGGGTCAGATTATTCTTACTGTGTGTATATTTATTTCTAATGTTTTCCTTTTGTGAAAGGATGAAGAAAGAAGAAGATGGCCTGACGATATATGGAGTGGCTGAAAAAGATCAAGGATATTACACCTGTGTTGCCAGCACTGAATTAGATCGAGACACTGCCAGAGCCCATCTCACTGTTCTGGGTAACTTGATATTCCTTTTAAGTTTACAGAGCTTGAGACGAGGTCCATGGGGGGACTGACAGCTTATTTTGACAGATTTTAATACCTGTTCTCCTGTGTTGTAGAGTAACACATACAGGGTACTATGTGCAATGGTCATGAAACATATAACAAATTCCTTTGAATTTGGAATGTTATTCTTAACAATTTCTAACACCCTGTATTGTCTTTAAAGTAAAAGCTTACCCAAAAAGGTTTCAGTGGTCTTTCTGAGCAGATATCTGAAGATTAACCAGGGCACCTTGCTAACTGTAGCTAATTTTCATGAGGATTAAAAAAAAAAGTCACAAAATGCTGCAGAAATGTGGGAAGCTGAATTTAAAATTGGAAAGATGAGAAATTGAGAGAAATGAAATGGACAGTTCCTTCCATTCCTTGTTGCAAGTGACCAGGCAGGGCCCACAGGACTTTGGTTAATCTGAAGTCAATGAAGTACACTTGAGTTTTGTCCAGATGTTGAAGTCCCTGACACCTAAGCAAACATTTTGAACAACTCTGCATCTTTTGTGTTTCGGTCTTGTCTGTGAGCTAGTTAGGGAAACACTGATGATAACTGGAATACATTTAGGTGCATAGCAGGGCCTGTTTTCCAAGAAAATTCAGTGAAGGCTGGTACTCTGGTCCTTGTGGTGAGTGGTGCTGATAGGGCTGGACCATGGGACACAACTGCAAGAGGAGGGACTGTAGCTCAATGGTAGAGCATCTGCTTTGCATGCAGAAGCTTCCAGGTTCAGTTCCTGGCATCTCCAGGGAGTGACTCTTGCCAGAAACCCTGGAAAGCCACTGTGAGTTAGTGCAGACATAACTGAGCTTGATGGACCAATGGCCTGATTTAGGGTAAGGTAAGTGCCCTGTGCTCCCAAAGGGCACCACCATGGTAGTCCCTGTCTCTTCTTTTTTGAAACCCTTACAGCAGGGTTTGGTGCACAGTTGCCTTTGGAGCAATGCTCTAGACAGTTGAACCCACCCAGGTGCCTCTGGTCTCCATGTGGGCTCCATAAACACTCTGATAAATTAAAAAGAAAGATAAAACTATCCAGAGCTTTGCTCTGAATGCAGCAGCTTGTTTGCTCTGCTGTTTTGTTTTGTTTTGTTTTGTGTGTGTGTGTGTTTTTTACGTGTTGCCTGCTTCCACCCCAAGAAGGAAGAAGTGCCACGACTAAGCAAACTTTTTTTCCAAAATGTTATTTTAGAGATTGTCAGGTATGTTGGAGCCAAAGCGTCCATCAGCCTCTATAAAAAAGTTTGAAAAAAGACTAGGAGAATAAACTTAATTTGTTTTCCTGCTGCTTGTTAAGGGATGGGGAGGATGAGTCCTTTTTACTTTTTATTTTTGTATTTGTGGGAGGATATCCATTCTTTCACCCCCCCCCCCTTTTAAACGTTCCTGGTTGTAGGAAGGTAACAGACAGGTTCCTTTCTTTCCCCTCCTCCAAGCAAAAGAGAGAACTAGGGTTCTGTCCATTCCCTTCTCACCATTTAGAAGATGGGAAGCAACTAGGGCCGCCTGGTAGAGGAAGACAAAGTGTTTCAGTGGTGGAGGAGGGTCTGGAAGTCATCTTGCCCAGGGCTTCTTGAAACCTGGCACAGCCACTGCACATTGTATCCCTGCAACAAGTTGTGCTTAAGAATTGAACTAACCATCTAAATAGCTAATATCTATTTTTGCAGCTCCTTCTTCTGTTAACCGTATGACCCTACCCAAAGGTAATCACTACTGATCCATTTACCACTTTGATTATTATTAATTTTTACATTCTCTTACACTGTTGCTTGACCATTGCAATGACTGGTATGAAATTTAAGTGCCTCTGAAAGTTGGATAACTTTGGCTGGCCCAAACCTCATGACAAATATCCCTGATAATTGGACCTCATTGGGGTAGGGGATCTTGATTTCTACTGCACAAATTGTTGTTGATGTTGCCCCCTACCGCAAAGGAAGAATATTTTAACTAGTCTGCATGGATGAATTTTGGGGGCTGATGCTAAAAGTGATGGGAGGTGTTTCTCACCCTCCTTTTTATTTTTGCAAGGTGACCTTTGCCCTTCATTGTATTTATGTTCCTTCTTTGTAAAGCTCTGTCTTTGCAAAGAATGTGGATTAACTGTTAGGGCCCTCTTACGAAGAGGGCAGAGAAAAACAGAACCTTGGATAGTTCTAAGTGAGCCCTGTTGTCTGAAGTGCTCTCCTACCAAGGTAGCTTTATGAAGATGTCCCAGCAGAGGCCAGAAGCCAACTGAAGGCTGGTAGGACCTGTTGCATGGTTGGTTCCACCTATGTAGAGGAGCTGGCTGAGTTGTTAAAGGGCCTTCCCTGATCTTGTAGCCTTCTGCAAGGCTGATTCCTAATCTGAGTCCATCAATGGAGGCAGGGCTGTGTTCTGTGTCCAAGAGGTCCCCAAATGCAATACTGGCTATTCTTCATCTGAGGAAATGGCCTTAGTGGAGTTCTCTCTGCTTCATGCTGCAAGGTCCCAGAATCAGTGGTCATGATACCCAAAGATATTAAGCACCAACTCTTGAGTGGACTAGCCCATGAGGGACACCTGCTCCTTACATGTATCCTTTTGCCGATAGCACGTCCTGAACGTCCTCGTGATCTTGAACTAACTGACCTCGCTGAAAGGAGTGTGCGGTTGACGTGGATTCCTGGCGACGACAACAACAGCCCTATCACAGGTCAGCACTTGTTCCTCTACTTTGAAACCCTACAGGTGAACAGTGTTGCTGCTTTGGTTTGGTTTCCTTTCTGAAAGTCAGCTGGCCGATAATTATGTCGCAACTTTAGCAAGCCTTCACACTCTGCTCTTCTAGATTACATTGTGGAATTTGAAGAGGATAGATTCCAGCCTGGAAGTTGGCACAACCATTCCCGTTACCCAGGAAGCGTGAACTCTGCCATCCTGCGCCTTGCACCCTACGTCAACTATCAGTTCCGAGTAATAGCTGTGAACGAAGTAGGAAGCAGTTACCCCAGCTTGCCTTCTGAGCGATACCATACGAATGGGGCACGTAAGTGCTATTTGACTTGAGTGGGTGGGTATATTTGAAAGGAAAAGAACACTTACATAAGATTATGCAATTGTAATGTACACAAGAACAAGGACAGATAAAAGAGAGAGACACTAAGAATGTGGATTGTGTCATGCGTTACCTTTTTAGGTAGCCCATATTTGTCACCATGTATTCTCATCAGGCAGTAGTGGCCAGTCTCAGTTCCCTGGAAAGTGTACCTGTGAAATATATCCATGCACCTGTTCATCATGTTGTCCCATTACATTACATTTAATGTGTACACATAAAAACATTTTTGGTGCATCTTATCCATGTCATGCAGAGATAGGGAATCTGCAGCCATTCAGATGCTGCTAAGCTGCAACCTCCATCAGCCCTAGCCAGCATCACCAATAGTTAGGGAGGATGTGAGTCAAGTCCAACAATAGCTGGAGGGCCACAGAACTCCCATCCCTGGTGTAATGTACGAAGCAGCCCTGAGCTTTTTCTGAGTCGACCAAGTATCTTTAGGCTAATGGGCTTTTGTCAGAGATCCTAACAGATATGTACTGGCTTGGTATTTTAAGTTTAAGATTTTGGACTGTAGATGTGCATGGAGTGCAAGGGGAACCTCACAAATAAATACTTTTCTCAAATTAGGGAAATGATGGGCTGGATTTTGATATTTTTTTTGTACAAAACATCAAAGAAGGCATGTTTCTGTTGTAAGGCTCTTGTGCATCTTAATTTACTCATAACCCTTTGTTTAAATATGTGGTGGGAAACATGACCTCATGGGCCATAAGCAGCCGTTGACCAAATTCCATGCAGCCTCTGCAGCTGATTAGTTCAGGCCAGTGTTAATAGAAACACAGAAGGAGAGAGAGAGAAAGGGTAGCACACATAGAGGGAATTCTCTGTAGTGCTGTACACCGTAACCACTTTCTCTCTAGCCTTACCAGCATGAGCCGCTGCTCCACACTGACTTTTTTGAGGGAGTTAATGTCCCTTCATAGTTTCCCCATCTTTGTTTTAAGTGCTTTTTAAACAACTGACACCACCAGTGTCACAGTAACCTTAAAAGTTTGCTTTGCAAATAGCTTTTTTAGTACCATAGCAATTGCATAGGTCTTTCCTTTTGGCAGAGGCTTTATGTGGGTCTCCCCTTTGTGTTCTAGCCTTCCTATGTGGGAAAAAAAAAAGATTATTCCTTTAGCAATATTGCAGGGTATAGAAAAGCTTGCGGTAGCTGTGTTGTAGCATTCAATGCTTTAAAACAAATTTCATGTTTTAATTTATTTCAGGTCCAGAAATTAACCCCACAGGAGTTAAAGGAGCAGGAACAGCCAAAAATAACATGGTGATATCCTGGACGGTGAGTTAACATGGGGGCTATTGTTTATAGCACATTCTTTTCTTGCATACAAGGTTTTCATTCCATGGCCTTTCCTGCAATAAATTTTATCACAAGCTAAATAACTCTGCATGTGGTTTACAAAAATTCATTGACAGTAATGTACAAAAAAAAATTCAACACCTTCTAATACTTAAATGATATTTACAATGCCAAAATAATAATGGCATGCACAATCCAATATCTCAAAGCCAAACAGTCCAAATATTCCTGCAGCAAGTCCAAGAGAATAACTCTCCATGTATATACTTGTTGCTGGTTCAATTCATATAATTGGAAACTGTGCAGTTACCTGGATGCATTTTGCATTTGTTATCTCTAAAGTGATGATGATGATGATGATGATTATTATTATTATTAGAATTTATATACCGCCCTCTACCCAGGGGTCTCATAGAATCATAGAATAGAATAGAATCATAGAATCATAGAGTTGGAAGAGACCACAAGGGCCATCGAGTCCAACCCCCTGCCAAGCAGGAAACACCATCAGAGCACTCCTGACATATGGTTGTCAAGCCTCTGCTTAAAGACCTCCAAAGAAGGAGACTCCACCACACTCCTTGGCAGCAAATTCCACTGTCGAACAGCTCTTACTGTCAGGAAGTTCTTCCTAATGTTTAGGTGGAATCTTCTTTCCTGCAGTTTGGATCCATTGCTCCGTGTCCGCTTCTCTGGAGCAGCAGAAAACAACCTTTCTCCCTCCTCTATGTGACATCCTTTTATATATTTGAACATGGCTATCATATCACCCCTTAACCTCCTTTTCTCCAGGCTAAACATGCCCAGCTCCCTTAGCCGTTCCTCATAAGGCATCGTTTCCAGGCCTTTGACCATTTTGGTTGCCCTCCTCTGGACACGTTCCAGTTTGTCAGTGTCCTTCTTGAACTGTGGTGCCCAGAACTGGACACAGTACTCCAGGTGAGGTCTCAGGGCAGTTCACAGAATAGTCTGCTGCAGTGAAAACAGAGTGTCCTGTGACACAGTAAATACTCAAGCTGCATATTTGGGTATAAGCTTTTGTGGGCTAGAGTCCATAAAGGCTAAGAAGAAAGCTCGAAAACACACATAGAGAGGGAGGGAGGGAGAATCTGCCAATGGAGGGCAACATTTCATGCATCTGATAAAGTAGACTCTAGCATATGAAAGCTTATGACACCATGGGCTTGTTAGTCCTGTTTGTTTTTAGATCCATCTATGATTCTGTATCCTCTGGAGTCACAGAAACACTGTTCAGGTGGCAGGGATAGCAGCTGGTGTTCAAAGTTAACAAGAGTAATAATGGATTTCTTAATTTTTGTGTATCCTTTAAGCCGCTAAATGCAACCCAGGTTTACGGCCCCAACCTCAAGTACATTGTGAAATGGAGAAGAAGAGACACCCGGGAGAGTTGGAACAACAGGACGGTAAAGGGTGACACCAACCAGTTCACTGTCACACAGACGCCCATCTATACACCCTACGAGATCAAAGTGCAGGCCAAAAACGACTATGGGGTTGCTATGGAACCTGAGACCGTCATTGGCTACTCGGGGGAAGATTGTGAGTATTCTCATAGATGTAAAGAGTTTGGGGTACCAAAAAAGACTCCACCACTGGCGGTCTTGCAATCCAAGATCTTATGTGATTGGCTCTGTTAACAGGAGGCATTGAATTCCAGTGAGAGGCACTCTGGAGAATGAAACACTCATGTAGAAACTTCAGAGGTCTCTGGAGTGCCCCAACAGACCATTTAGCTTGCATGCCCATGAACTTCAAATTAACTCCTTTTTCTTGAAGATTTATATTTCCATCTCTTATTTATTTAAAACACACATATCTTCTTTATTTAAAGCATTGATAGAATATTCAAGGCAAGCTAACAGCACACACGAAAAGCAACATAACATGCCAACAATGAATAACACACTATATCAGAGGCAGAACAGCAGCAGACAATATAGTTACTAGGCTGCCTCAGCATTTTGAGGTTAGAAAAAGATATTATTCCATCTTACGGGTCTAGAACAGACTCTAACAAAGGTAAGTAAGTAAGTAAGTAAGTAAGTAAGTAAGTAAGTAAGTAGATAAATAACATTCATGTGAAGGGGGATATAAATAAAAAGTTACATGGATAAATACAAGAGAGTGTTGGATGTAAATTGTGAATACTTGGGCTCAAATCCGTATTCACTTTTACACTGAGAGTTAAGCATAGACTTAAACCTTTTCCATTACAATCACTGGAATGTAGAAGTGCTTCATTCCACCTTTAAAAGGCATCCATCTTCTATAACTTTTACTCCTGTTCACTTCATATATTTATTGCTCCACAGGAGGTTCATTCTTTTGCTGTGTTTTAAAAGGGAGGAGGAAGCATTGATCATGTAGACTTAAATGATTCGGAGACTTCTGAACATTCGTACCTTGCAGTCATGCTGTTGGTGGAGGGAATAGGGACTGTTAACACACCATATGGTAGCGGTTTTATTCACAAACAAACCTACATGGGAGTCTTGGTCAATGGCCAGCATCATTTCTAAAGTCAGCTTGGAAACAGGTGTCCGCTTATCTGTACGGCAGTCCCAGACATGCTGAGAACCAGTAGACTCTAGGATACAACCATGCAGTGAGCTCAGAGTTACAGTGCTCGGATCATCAGCCTGGTGATCTCTGCCTGATTTTAGCTCCCACAGTTTATGATTCTTAAAGAAAGTTTCATGCTGGAATTATTCCCAATATTCTCAGGAACATAAGAAATTCACCTGACTCCTCAAACTATAATCCCCTTTTATTATTCCATAACAAAATTCAGAAGTGACACATGAATCATATCCTCTGCTGCCATGTTCTGTAGCAGAGGTGGAGAACCTATGGTCCTTAGAACGTTGCTGGACTACAACTTGAATCCTTCAACATTGGTCATACGCTGGCAGGCTGGGGCTGATGGGAATTGGAGTCCAACAACATCTGGAGGCCCATAGGTTGTCTCCCCCTGTTCTAAAATCATATCCCAAAACAAAATCTATAGTCACCAAGTGAATTATGCCCTTCAGCAGCTGCCAGATAGGTCTACAAGGCACAAAAATGATTGCCAGGCATTGAAGTTAAATCTATATGTGATGCTTGTTTTGGTCATTGTGGTTCTCCAGCAATCATCTAAAAGAATTGCTGACTAAGCCAACTCTCAAAAATATATTATTCACTTTGAATTAGCAGTGTAACACATGCCAAGGGCTCTGTCAGGTTACAAGGTTTAGAAGTAGATATCTAATGATCAGAATCAGAAGGAAATGGTTGTTTTTTAAATGGCAACCCAAGTTAAAGGGGGTTCGAATGCCTCCTGAAAATTGGGTGAGTATCTAGGGAGGTCAGGTATATTCTACTATGTTCTACCAGGGCGTAAAGAGAGAGGGATCAATCTAGAATGCCCTGCTTGTCAAGTCAATATGTACAAACCTGGTTTATGAAGAAATCTCAGTTGATTTTAGGGATTGCCTCTTTACTGTGTCATGCCACAATCTTGTTAGCATCTTTACTCTAGGTCAGGCTTCCTCAACCTCGGCCCTCCAGATGTTTTTGGCCTACAACTCCCATGATCCCTAGCTAGCAGGACCAGTGGTCAGGGATTATGGGAATTGTAGTCTCAAAACATCTGGAGGGCCGAGGTTGAGGAAGCCTGCTCTAGGTTCTTACAGGCCTTCTTGGTCAAAATCACCTTGTGGATTGTGTTCAGAAGGCTCTAGCAAAGCAAGGCAAATAATGGTGTCATACACTTCCACGTGCTCTTCTTAAAATGATTTTTTCTGTGTAATTTTGTATAGATACAGATTAACAACGTAAAAAATAACTTGCAACAACAAAGAAATAGAAAGGCGAAGTAAGTGGGGGAGGGGAGAAGATGAGGTAGGAAAGGAGGGATGTAAGAAAGAAAAAGTGCTGCAGTACAATGGGAAGAAAAGGACTGTGGCAGAAAAGGACTGTGGCCGCTCCTTTTTTGCTTTGCAAAATAAAGCTAAGTAACAGTTGCATGCAACTATGAATGACTTGTTTTTTCAGGACCAAGGACAGCGTAGCCAACCTCTCAAAAATTGCTTGCGTATCAAAGCTTCCATCAGCTTGAAAGATCACAGAATTCACTTCTATTCCTATTAATAAGTAGAGCAACCCTTCCTTCCAGGTTGTATGTAAGGTCACAGTGTGTAAATGGGAGTGGGGAATCTATTTTATAGTAAAATTTTGCTGCACCAGAAATCACAACTAGTTCACACATCAATGCTGTGTTAATTAATTAACCATTTGCAGTGGGGAAGGTGAGAAAATGGGTAAACTGATGCTGTTGATGATGTTTTCAGTTGTGCATATCCTTCATGGCTGCAGTTCACAAGGGGGCAGGGAGGGGGGAAGATGAAGAAATGCCACCATCCTCTACTTAGTAGTCTGCAGAAAGAAATACAGCATGGTGTCTGGGTTTTCTTCCAATTAAAATGTAACTGTTCACTTAGGGTTGTCATATTTCAGAAAGTGAAAATCCTGATACAAAAGTTGTTGAGCTGGGGGTGGGGCAAAATTGTTGAGTTTGTTGTTTTTTCCCAAAATCTCCCCAAAAAAGTTGAAGTTTTTGAGCTATTTTTAAAGAAATTCACCACCAAAAAGAATGGGTTGCCATATAGCCGGCTTTCCCTGCACATTTTTTCTGATTTTTGTAAATTCCGTCTGGACGCTATTTCCCGGATATGGCAGCCCTATGTTCACTGCAAACTGAAGTGCTCTTCTCAAATTATCCAGATACATTGTATGTAAACTTGCATCCAGTCAGTTGCGTGGTAGACTTGTTTCATTTTGTTTTGTCTCTTGTTATCTACACTTTTTGCTATTATCTTGGCTCTACCCAGCCCTGGAGGAAGGGGCAGTAAGAGCAAATCAGCTGTCCCCCACCACATGGTGTTCAGCCACAGGAAACACTTTCCAGCAACAGCTGTTTCCCTCCTCCTTGGCCTGAGTATCATATCCTGTCCTCAGGGAATGGGAAAATACATAAGCAGGTTTTTCCTCCCATCTGCTCTGTAGCCCAGCCAGCCTGCTTACCAGGAAGCCTCTCATCCTGCTGGGGTAGCTTCCTTGCTGTTTAAAGAGGAAAGCACTTTTTTAAAAAGGGGAAAAAAGGAAATGAGTAACAAGCAAGGCAATAAACTGCATTGGTATTTTGAACAATAAGAAGCTACAACGGATGTAGTAACTGAACGAGTAAAATCTATTTTACCAATGAGATAAAGTAAAGAACTTTATAACTCCTGTAAAAGTAGTACAATGCAGGCATTTTCAAATTCTGATTGTAGGTAACTAAGCAGTCAATAGGCCAAACGCTTCCCTGGAAACCTTTTTAATCACCTTTTACTTAGGGCAGAGTGGTTTTGTGGGGTTTGTTTGTTTTTATGGCGCTGAGTGATATGAAACAAGCTTGGTTGTTCATGGCATGTATATTTTCCCACTGTTCTATCTTATAAACAGGTTTTGCAGCGGGGGCGGGTTTGGGATTGTTTAAAAAATCAATCAGTAAAATCTGTTTGAACAGAAGTGCCGAGAGAAGCAGCAAGTGTCTAAACCACTAGTATCCGACATGGTACCTTCCAGGTGTGTTATTGAACTGCATCAGCCCATCTCAATGCTTTTAATGGTCAAGGGTAAAGGGAGTTGCAGCTCAACAACACCTGGAGTCAAATATGTCTCTGTCAGGCCACCAACTCTCCTTAAAGCTATGGACAAAATGTTTCTGCACTTATTCCCTGCAACAGGAGTAACTTTTCTCTGGGTTAACAACAGCTGGATAAAGAAATTTACCTCATCGGTTCCTATGGAAATATTTGCCATATCAATATTCTGCAAATCTCTCTCAAAGAGACAGTTCTGAAGCTGAAATTTAAGACCTGCTGCTCGCCTTTGCTGTGAGGTGTTCTCCTCTTAAATGGGCATTTCTCCATCTGAAATTGCTTACTACTGCTTGTGGGGACTTTCAGTTGTAAATGATTTTATGGGTACAGCATGAACTTGATTTGTTGTGAATCAAACACCTCTGAATTTAAAAGGCATTTGTATAAATCTCTAGAGTTGCCAGTTTTCTGTTTGTCAGGTGAACTGTAACATTGTGAGTGCACTGGTGAGGTAGGCAGAAAAGAGAAATGTGAGAAATACAGGAAACTGGCACCAGAGTAGAATGGATCATGCCATCATGCAAACGCTTGTCAAAAATGTGCACTTGAAATTGCTTTATATCTCCACATGATGGCAGCAATGTTTAAGAGCAGCCTCCTGTTTACATGATTTTCTTTGGGTAAACCACTGTAGCATCAAGGGAGGGAAATGGGGATTTTCTTCAAATTTCTGTGTATGCTTAATATCTGCTTTGCTTTATTCTTGGCAACTTAGATCCTAAGGCCGCTCCCACTGATATTAGACTCAAAGTTGTAAACAGCACAGCAATCAGCCTGCAATGGAGTAGAGTGTACCCGGAAACCGTCCAGGGACAACTTAAGGAATACAGAGTGAGCAAAACCCAAACCCAATCACATTAATGTGGCTAACACCCAACACTAATGATGACTGATGGTTACATTGTCTTTTACACAATGGAGATGACATGAAACACCCAGAAATTGCTAAAATGGCATTGAAGACTATTATTATGTAGACAATAAGTATTTGCAGTTGTGTTGGTGGGCGGGTGATAAAGTACAGGTGTAAGGGCATACAGAAACCAAAATATTATTACCAGTTGTATATATCCTCTCCACCCACTTCAAAGAGTTTAGACAAGGAGACTAGCCTTTTCCTTGAAATTTAAGCAGTTTTAAATTAGTGTGCCAATTGTGGTTTCCGTCCAAGAATCCACCAAAAAAATAATTCTGTGATTTGTTTTGAAGGGTTGCTTGGGGGGGGGTAGGGCTGGGGGAATGAGGAAGGGAGACCAGAGAGACAAAGCATTTTTTTTAATTGCTCTTTTTCAATAGGGAATCCAATCCAAGTTCGATTTTAGCAATTCTTCATCCCCTATTTTGAAGAAAGCCTGTTTTGATCTTTTGAATGTTAATTGGCTTCTTCCTGATTCAAAATCATGAGTTTGTACTTAGCCTTGAACTGAAAGCAAAAAAAGTCTTCATTTCAAAGACTTTACATTATGTGCAAAAATAAATTTGATCTTTGCGTTTATTACAATTTAGATTCTCCATTCTTATGGACTGGCACATTTTTTTAACCTGTTCTATTTCATGTTCTAAAGTTGTGCTATTGAGAGATATTTTTCTACCATTTGGAAGTCAAAAATGTGCGTCCCATAAGCATTAGAAGCCATGTAACATTCTGATCATGCATAGGGCAACACATCAGGTACCTTCCTAGCCAATCATATCCAAAGTACACACTATACATTCTAGACATCTCTAGGGAACTTCTAGACCAGGTGTTCATTGAGCATTCATGCTGATATGTTTGTATGGAGGTTCTACAAGGTTGCTGGATAGTGGCTGTTACTCCATACTTTTTAGAACACTTGTCAATTACTTTTCTTTTTCAGTGAGTAAAGTAACAGAGTAATTGTACTAGAAAGTGTGAGATAACATATATATTTTTTCTGAATGAACAGCCTGTCTGGAAGCACCCCTAGTTGTGAACATCCAGTTATTGCGCAGTCAGTTGGAAACAGAGAATTCCAAGTAGCTGCTATCTTATGAGGTCTTTCTGCTTACAAAACAAAACCAACAAACTGTTTTTAATGTGGTTAAGAAAATCAGCTCCTAGAGCAGTTTCCCCTGACTTCTGTGTCATCCCCAGTGTGTATTTAGCATGTCATTAATCAATACACTAAAGTTCTGTTTCGGCCTAGTCAGAATTCAAGGATTGTGCTCAGGGATAATAAAAAATGTCTCCAGAAAGCCAAACATGTTCTGTCCTCAAGTTCATGTTTTTTCTCTCTCTGTTTTCTGTCTTAGCAAACAGAAAGCAAGCAAAAATTCACACAAATCAGCAGTGAAATACTTTCTTTCAAAATTGAGTTATATCACTGCCCTGGGATCTTTGGATAAGGGGTGGGATATAAATCTAATAAATAAAATAAATAATAAAATATATTTGAAGCATTTGCACATTTCTCAGCTCTGAGAATTTTCATTCATAGGGTATATTTTGTTTTATTTCTGCCTCTGTACTGGAGTCTGGTTTTATATATATATATATGGCCATGAGTGATTCTTGACAAATTAAAATTTCATCCTACTACTACTACTGCTGCTAATAATAATAATAATAATCAGTGAGAGATGAGGGAAGACTGCAGTTTGAAGCCTAGAAGCCTGGTCTTTGCTGAGGGGGCAGTTCTTTGATAGCCACTGCATAATCTGCCTAAATGGTCTTGACCAAGAGTCAGCTTCCATATGTCTCAGTCTCCCCATCTGTAAAATGAGCAATAAACAGTATTGACTTCCTCCTCTCCTGTGGAATGGTTGATGAGATCGAACTAATCCTTGTGTGGAAGAAGATCCATAGTGACTTTGTCCTTGAAATCCAGTTAACACTCAGATGGGGAAAACATCACTCACCTTGCATGTTTCTTGAAGGCCTACTTCTGGAGAGAAAGTAGTTTGCTGAAGAATCTATGGGTCTCTAAGAAAAAGCAGTCTATGGGTTTTACTGGAGACCGGACACGGGGCATAGTGTCCCGACTGTTTCCTTACAGCAACTACAAACTGGAGATGGTTGTAGTCAACGGGAGAGGAGATGGGCCTCGAAGTGAAACTCTGGAGTTCACAATGCCTGAAGGAGGTAGGTCTCTGCATAATATTGGCCCAGCTTGGCAGAATCCCATCCTTTTATGTGTGAAATAAGAAAGTAGAACAGAACACGGTCTTATTGAGAGCCTTAGAGTTCCTTAGGTTCTACGTCATCAGTCCTGATAAAGACTTCAAAAAGGATTTTCCACTTGAAATGAATAGTTAGGCTGGCTTCAGCTGCCAGATTACTGTGTGCTCCTGCAGTGTGGAGCAAGGCAAAAGTCAACACAGTGAAGCCCTAAGGACTGAGGCTGTTCTGATTCATGGGATTGTTTTTTACCAGCTTCAGACTCACAATACATAATAGATTATGATAGACAAATGAATGCACAAGGAAACTAACTGAAATTGGTGAGTTAGGCAGAGCACGATGCACTGACTTTTGACACCAGGTTTTACTTCTAGCTATACTGTTTGTCCTCTTAAGCATTCTCAGACAAGTCTCTCTTAGCTTTATTCTGTAAAATTGGAACAGTCATGAGATCCATTGCCGCACATGGCAGTATGATCTATGGAAGGGTTTTATGTTGCAATTACTACCTAACTCTACAAATTCCATCTGATTCTTAACATACTCAAGGATGGATTTTATGGTAGAATTGAGAGTACTGCCTGTATTTGCTTTCACAGCTAGATCAATAGCTTTTCATCAGTTCTCATAACTAGCAGTGAAAGCTTCTTTAATGTTTACAGTTGCCATCTCATATCACTCTAATGGACCATGCTTTGACTGATAAGCACCAGCGCCTTTATAATTCTAGAGATACTTAAAACCACAGAATTGCACACCAGACAGATATCTTTGTTCTTGAAGATTCTTCCAAGAATTCATTCCAGTTGTAATTTTTAGAAAATGAAATCCTGGGGTCCCCCCCCCCAGCTGTTGCTGGTTTTGGTAACTGGATTGAATGAAATCTGCTTTCTGCCTTGCTAGTGAGCCAAATTGTGCATTTATATGTATCACACAGAAGCTTGAACTGGGTCCACTGCTTGAGTGCACTTAAAAGGTAAAGGGACCCCCTGACCATTAGGTCCAGTCATGACCGACTCTGGGGTTGCGGCGTTCAGCTCGCTTTATTGGCCGAGGGAGCCGGCGTACAGCTTCCAGGTCATGTGGCCAGCATGACTAAGCCACTTCTGGTGAACCAGAGCAGCGCACGGAAATGCCGTTTACCTTCCCGCCAGAGTGGTACCTATTTATGTACTTGCACTTTGGCATGCTTTTGAACTGCTAGGTTGGCAGGAGCAGGGACCGAGCAACGGGAGCTCACCCCGTCGCAGGGATTCGAACCGCCGACCTTCTGATCGGCAAGTCCTAGGCTCTGTGGTTTAACCCACAGCGCCAACCACATCCCATACTTACCTACTTGCTAAATGATCTTTTGCTATGCATAGAATTATACTGGTAAACCCTGGAAGTTTCAGCATAAAACTCTGACCAGCTGCATATTGGAAAGGCATTTAAAAAATCCATTCCATTTCATTGTGATGCAGGGAGGTGAGAGCCCTGCATCCATTGGGTCAGTCAGCATTTCCACACATATGTGGATCTCATCCAGGCAGCAGGCAAAGGAGGATTAAAAACATCTGTAGGAAAAGACCAAACACCCACACAAAGAAACAGCTTCTGTTTGATTGAGTTCCTAATGCATTTTGAGCAAATCTCCTTTATCAAGGAAATTTCCTTCCAAGCAGTCTTTTTAAGAAGCATGGATGGAAACTACCTTTATAAAAGCAATTTTCTTGACATCATTTGTGAAGCTGTCTTTTTTTTTACTCTCTGACCCATATACCTGCCCGTAAAGGCATACTGCAATACCCTGCTTGCGAGCCCCCAGTGCTCGACTCTCACATCAACATCAATAGGACTTAGATGGCCTTGGCTTTGGTTGCATGAAGCATCATGGATAAAATGTGGCTCCTGTTGCTCAAAGTTGAGTGTTGTGATTTGTGCTCAGATAAGCCTTGTGTGCTTTGAGCATAGGAAACAGAGCTGGTTATGGTGAGGGACTTTAGCTGTGATGAAAGCAAATGGGCCAAGAAGGCACCATCCCAAAGAGATAGAATGATGAAATCCACTTACATATTAGGTTATCTGTACAGAACTAGGTTTTTAATTATATGAAAACTGCATCTGGCAATAGACAAGCTCATAGGAGTGGCTTAGCCCACAGAAGGAAGCATCAATGACTAAATTTGCACAACTATGAAACAGTAGGATAGGTTCCTGTTAATGGAGGTATGATTGTGTTGCACTGAAACTGCATCTTATATAGCTCCTACCAAGTTCTCCATGCCACCAGACTCAAACTTTTCTATATGCATACTCTTGACCAGTCTGCCTTCTAAGTTACCTTACCTTATACGTCTTTTTCCTCTTCCCTTTTCTCTCTCGGACCCATCTTTCCCTGAAGCACCCAGCCCCCCAAGGTATTTCCGAATCCGCCAACCAAATCTGGAAACCATCACTATGGAATGGGAACACCCTGAACACCCCAATGGCATTCTTATTGGATACACCCTTAGATACCAAGCCTGTATGTCCTGTGCTTGTTTTTGTTTGTTGTCTCTTTATTAACCAGGATTTAGAATCTAATTTATCTGGAATTAGAAAAAAACAATACTAATAAAAAAGTGGAGGGGAAATCAGGAATTCAGGAATTAGAATTTCTTTGGGAGTTGAATTGCATATCTTAGTTCAGGAGGATTCCATAGGAATCACTAACAGGCTAATTTCCAGATACATGGGACAAATTATCTTACTGATCATTTTGATTCTTTAGTTAAATGTTATTTACATAAGAAGATATTTCCAAGAATATGGCCAGTGGCCCCTGAAAATGTACCTCCTTCCCACCCCTTGATAGAATTTGAACAAGCATGCATCTAACTTCCTAAAATCTCCTGCCCCTAACTGTTAGGAAATGCATGAACAATGTAATTTTTGCTCAAATAATTAGAGCAAAAGCTCTCCACCATAACAAATCCCTGACTTGAAAGCCCCTGCAAAACTAACATGGTGTATTATCTTTGGCCTACATGGGAGCTAAAAGTTTAATTAGCTTAATTAAAGTTCTTCCTTGAATGCATAACATTCCCCAGCCGTTTTTGCTTAAAAGTCCTCTAAAATGAACATGCCCCATTTTAAACAAAGCCAGTGCTTTTGTCAGGTGTAATCCTAGTCTAAGAAGTGGTGAGATGCATAGCATAGCATGTTTCTCAAAACAAGACTGAAGCCTACACAGCCTGCCTCTCTCTCCAGTTAATGGATCCAAAAGTGGCAGAACAGTGGTGGAAAACTTCTCTCCTAATCAGACAAAGTTTATACTCCAGAGGACGGACCCCATATCACGCTATAGATTCAACCTGCGTGGCAGGACACAGATTGGGGAAGGTGAGCCTGCCACGGGGGAGTCACCACTTCCACTGAATGAAGGTAAGTGAGAACATGATGCCAGTGTAACTGGGGTGAGAGAGGTGTGCCCTGCCAAGCTGGACATACAAGCTTCATCCAAGAGTATTTCAAAATCCACACACGCCTCTATAAAAATCAGCCTTTGACGTGTGAGGTCTTGGCCTGCTGTAAATTGATCAAGAATCATTTGCAGCCTCTTAAATATGCCCCCTCCCTGTCCCACAAAAGTAGCTCTCTTAATCATGTCCCATTGCCATATAAAATCCTTATCAAAACTACTTGTGAAGTTCCATGTAGCTCTATGTGGGAGTTCTAAATTGTGCGATTAACATTGTGTGGAGTAGGAGAGCACCCATTGGCTCCACTCCAGTTGTTGCTTCCCCTGCCAGTACTGAAGACACATCAGGGGAAGATCTGAGAAATGTAGGCTTTCCACTGGATTCAGAAGACATCTCCACATGACGTTAGTCACATGATTTAGAATGTCCACACAACAGCTTTTGGAGTGACATTGATGCTGGGGGTGACAGGAAGTACAACCACCTGGAGTTTTTAACAATCAAGTCGAGTATAAATTTTATGAAATAAATAAGTACAAGTGCCTCATGCTGCCTGTCCTTTGCATCTCTGCCTCATGTGAAACATTTCAAGTCTTCATTTCTTTCCCCAGACCCTAGCCTGTCCCTGTACTGTAGGCATACTCTCTTTTTTCAAAAGGTGCAAGATAACATTGATAAAAGATTCCACGTCATTTCCCGCTGCTTCTCCTTTGTGAAATGATTTACCATAAATTATTTCTCCTGCTATGTGAGAATACAGATTTCCCTACTATAAAAGACAGGATTGTGTGTTTCAAAGGAACAGCTGATAACAAAAATTGCTAAGCAGCTTTTATGCAAAACCTCTCGATTTTATTCTGTAGTCAGCTTTCCTTTAAGCTTCTATTATGTACTTTTTTCAGTGCAAATACTGGAAGAATGAGCTTTTAATAACCTTTGTTGTTCATCAAATGTATTCAAATGATTTGAATGTGTTTCCTTTTTACCCCAGCCACATTTTTAAATAGCAGTGCTGTCTTATGTATTAACGTTTCCATTGTGTTTTATTGGTGTTAAATTCAGTATTTATATTCAAGAACGATGGATTTAGCTGTATTATTTTTAAATAATGAGTGCGTTGCAGAAAAGCAGTTCAGGGGTATCATATATATCCTGCATTGTTTTTCAAAATAGTTAGTTGCATCATTTGGGTCTAAAAGATATCTTTATCCAGCAGGTTGTTTGAAGGTACCAATGGCTAAGCATCACTCTTGGCATACAGTTGCTAATTTTAGACAGGGTGGATTGATTTAAACCAAGGTGATTCAAATTATTTAAATAAGCAAGGAAAAGGCTGTCATTGAACCAAGTTTCCCATTTATATTTCATCTCATATTTCCTAAAGCGTGATGCAGATCTGACCAGTAGACCGTGTTCATTTACAACTAGTTAAAGCAGGAATAGGGGAAATGTACCCCTCTGGATGTTAGACTCCAGCTCCCATCATCCCTGACCATTGGCTATACCAGCTGGGGCTGATGGGAGCTGGAGTCCACCAATGTTTGGAGAACAACAACTTCCCCATATCTGAAACAGAGCATTAATTATACTATTGTTTCAGTTTTGCAACCAGGCCTTGCCTCCCATAGTCAAACAATATGCATTTTGCATGTTTTTATTTTCTTTTACCAATAGAAAGAATATCTTTAAAATATTTCCGTATAGATTCTTTCTGAATCTATGCAGATGACAGTTTGCAAGGTTAACAGCACAATCCTGCATGTTTACTTAGAAGCAAGTAGCCTTGACTTCAAAGGGGCTTTCTCCAAGTAAATGTGTTTATGGCTGTATCCTAAGGATAGAAATGTAGGAACCTTCATACCCGTACAATGTGGACTTCAGTTCTTCTTTCCAGTATTGCTCCTTTCTGCTTCACTTGGCCCAGCCGCACCCTCACGGGGCAGTGGGAGGGGGGAGTAGCAAACAAAAATGAAGTGCTTATGGCTGATAGATCAAAGCAGGACTCATTGTTATTGGGCAGACTAAAGCAGTTTATTTTTATCTGGTGAAGATGAAGTGCCTATGTTTGGTAGGTGGAGTGTAAATCTTCATTAGTGAGAAACGATCAGCTTGGTTTTTCATTTACATATAAAAGCCATCTTTATCGGGTAGAAGACATGCAGTTAGAGATTGACTGTAGAGTTAACACACCACTGTAACTATGAGTTTGCAAAAAAAGAGAGAGAGAACCTCAATAGGCTCCTTGGGTTTGGCAAAGGAGATGTACAGTAGTTCTTCCACCATTGGCCATCCCACTCACTTGCCTGCATGGAATTCCTTGTTGCCTAGAGTAACCAGGCTAGTTGATAAATTCAAGGGTGGACAAGCATGCCTGTAGCCTCATTACTTAATGTCAAACTAGATGATTATGAGAAACTTAGTATTCATAACTTAGTTATTTTTCATCTAAATACCTGTGTGTATGGGGTGGTATACCAATTTAATAAATAATAATTTAAGTTTTTAGATTTTAAAATTAATCATCATTTTTTTAACCCATTCAAGTTTTTAGGCAATAATAGTAATTCATTCTCTCTGTCTACATCTCTCTCCCTCTCATTTTCTGATTCTCAAATATATGTTTGTGACATGATTTTATCCAATGTTAACAGGTTTCAAAGTTGACTAACATGCCAGTAACTGTTTGTGTTTGGCACTGCTGGGTCTTTTGCAAAGTAGATTGCTTTACTTGAGGTTTATTTTTACCTTTAAATGTACTTATTTGTAATAGATTGCCATTCTTTCAATGCAATAAGAGCTAGACTGTAAATCAGGAAAACAATTGCTTGATAGGCAATCATTTTCACCACCACCACCTTGCTTGCCATAATAATTTCAGATTTTAAGCAGCTCTCAAGTTTTTATTTTACTGACATTAGTATCCAGCTTCTTGTATGTTGTGTTGATTGGCTCGCTCTGTATCTGCCCACTCACAGGTCCATTAAGTATAATTTTCTCCCTTTTTTTGAAACTTGACATGTTTTTCAGGTTAGGGTATACCAGATTTGCACTAAACAAGTAGAGAAGAACTGGCTTTTGGGCAAGCAGGCTGTACTTATGCAAGCTTAAAACAACAACTCAAGAGGGCAAAGGGTTTGAACAGAACCCCATGACTCCAACACCACCAACACTCCACATTAGGTCTCTCCTAGCTTCCAGCCAGGTTCCACACTAACCCCACTCCCAAACTAGGTTCCTTGCCCCTAAAAGCCCCTTGCAGGCTTTATGTCCTTCCTGGCCTTTTCTAGCCTTTTAGGAAACACCCAGGCCACTTGGGGTCGGTAGGCACACCCCTGGCACCATGGCATCTCCCTTTGCTTACTCCCTTTTCCTTGGCAGTTTCACAGCAGTAGAATAGAATTATTTCCAGTGGTCTCTGGTTGGAAGATCACCTTTTCTTTTACTAGAACCCATATAAAAACAACCTTACATGATAATGCAGTACTTTGGTATAGCAGTCACCATTTTCATCCCAGAAGTCTCGTGGGAATGACACTTTGTCATCACCTACTGTCGTTCCCAGATAGATTCTGGCAGAAGAAAATGGCTGCCAGCAGCCTGCTGGGAAGAGCTTTGTTTGCTACCTCGGGTAAGTCCCTTATTTTTCTGCCCTTCATGACCCTCTGTCCAGAAGACACCACCTTTCCTGTTGCACTGCTTACAAAATAAATGCAGTGAGGGGGCCATTTTGTTCAACCAATGATGCTGCTTGATCAAAATACCCATCCATTCTGAGGGAAGCAAAAAGAGAGAGAGTTTTTATTAAGGCTAGCAAAAGTTCTTAGGGGTATTAGACAAGGCTGCCAGTTGTTGACTTCATTAAGGGCTTGGCAATAAAACTCATTGAGTGACTTTGAGCAGATGCTGACAGGGCTGTGGATACAACAGTTGCTCTGCCGTGCAGTCTCTTCCCCACCTTCCCAGGACAGAACTACACTGCCCAGAAGACAAGTATTTTTGCAATGACATATTAGAGTACAATTAAGACTATAATGTAGAGGTTTTTAGAGGATAATCTACAATATGTTCTACAATTATTTCTTTTCATTTATGCTAAGGAAATAGTGCTTTCTAGAGAAAGGGTTTCCTACATGGTATCAGTCTTTACGGTTGTATATACCAGGGAATGAAGACCAACAAAATCTCCCAACTGTTGGAGAGTTATGGGAATGAGTCATGGGAATGTGCTTTGTTACAACATTAAGCAGTTACATGCATTTGAAAGAAAGAAGACAGAATGTGAATACTTTTATTTGAAATTGTATATCCTTTGTTAGCTTTCGTAATAATAATACATTCTTCTGTAAGGCAATCAGCTTGCACAACGTAAGAACATCTCTGCAACTTGATATACTATTAATCAGGCTTAAATACTTCTTATTGATAGGGAAACCTATAAAACAGAGGCATCCAATAGCCTCCTGAAAACTGCAATAAATGAGCTAGAGATGCACAGCCTTTCCCATCACTGCTGTAATCAACAAACGACCCTCCATAGGAAAATGCCACAACTTGCAGACTTGTAATAGGATAAAATACTCTTTGTGAAATATCCGTCAAGCTAAGTGAAAGTTCAGTAGCCCTCTGGGAAGTGAGTGCAAAACAAAGCTGACTCTTAACATTCTGTAACGTTTCCAGAAAGACCCCCAAATTCAGCTCAGTCTCTCACATTATTTAATGAGCTGTTGCTTTTTATCTCCTGAATGGCAATATGTGGGAAAAGTATTTCCCTGAATACACATTTTAAAAATGAACCGCTTCCCATATTTCTATAAGTGGGCAGCTTCCGGGTATGTTATATATAGCACTTGCTGATAATGTTATCAGATATTTCTTCCCATACTGTATTAAGGGGGGGAGGGGATAATGTTCTGGTTGACAATAGCTAGTGAATACGCTGCAACTTTTGAACTCTGAAGGTGCTTCCCGCACTAAATTTGGATTTTTCTTAGAATTTGCAAAACTGCTTTGAGGAAGAGTGGAGAATTTAAATAATGGTTCAGAATCTTATTTCTAGACACATTTTTCCTGGATTTGTTGTATAACAGCTATGCATTTGTTATGTTGCTGGTAATTTGAATTAGCCCAAGAGCAATCACAGCAGTCTAAAAAGGCTTTCTTGTAACAATTTCTGTAGAAGAAATCTGGGGAGTGGTGAATTAGAAATTTTTCCTTCTGATTTGCAGCAAACCGTGGTTTGTCATTTCAACAGAATGTGGCAAACTGTTGCATGCAAACCGTTGTTTACAATCAAACTGGGATACCAAACCACAGCTAGATTCTCATTTGAGATCCTAGTTTTATTGTAAATTATGGGTTCCATAAACCATAGCTTGCCACATTTAGAGGAAATGAAAACGTATGGTTTAGCACAAATTTGAAGTAAAAGCTTCAAATCTGCTCCCCTTGTGTTCAGTGGAGAAAGGAAGGGGAAGGAGGAACAAGCAAGCCTAACACTTGGCTAATTCTCATAATGACAAACCATGAATTGCTGTTATGTCTGAATTGAGGCAATTACTCTATTGCTGATGCTGTTTGCATCACAGTAATCGAGTGCAGTGTCTTCCAGCATTTGCATTAAAACAACAACTATACACACACACACACACACACACACACACATTCACACTCATATAAAATAAAGATATTCTGAAAAGGTCTGATATACTCAAAACTACTCTTTCTTTCTCCCAAACCTTTGCTTATCTTTCCAAGATACCCAAGTATAGTTGCTTTGCCAAAGAGAGCCAGAGCTCTGTAGGCCCTGCAACATTTAATGGAACTTACTGACCAGTTTGAACAACAAGGTCATCTTTCATTTTTATGCTGAATTCTACCCATAGCTGTCATGTGTTAAAGTGACAGTGTGCAGACTGCCACCAGATGCAGAAGATTCTTCATACTGTGATTGTTGCTGCTTTGTCAGTGTTCAAAGCAGTGTGCGAAACCCCAAACTACATTGACTTCTGCATGTAGTGTTGGTAATGCAAGACTGCCTCAGTGTATGTGGCAACACAACTGGAATTCAGCAAAGATTTCATAAATACTGTAGTGATCTTGTGGGTCAAGGGAATTGTCCCTCAGTGGAATCTCATGAGTGAGATTTTGCAGGATCTTCAAATAAAAGCGGAGATGTGTACCACTCAGATTATTAATGAATGTTGAGCAGTCTCCGTAGGCAGAACGTTTAGGCCCATCAGACACTCCGCAATACGCAGCTAAGCATTTGGAATTGCACAAAAGCATGTTGCCTAGAGGGAGCCTTGCCAATTTTCTTTTCTCCTACCGATGCAGGGGAGGCATTTATAAATGGAAATAAAGATCCAAGCCACAGCTTCCATTTCTCGCAGACGTTATTTGAGCCAGGGGATGCGAATGAAATACAGTATTCCTGTGGTTATTTGCATTGCCTATTGTCTCATCCATCATAAGTGTCTAAGAATCGATAATGAGCTTGCAGCCAAGTTGCAGTAGAATAGAATTTGTCCTGACATTTAGGGGACTCAAATGGAAGCTGACAGGATGCGAAAGACCCATTTGGTTGAATTTAAAACCACAAACTGCAGAACTTTTGCCCCAAGAAATGAAGATACAGTGAAGGAAACCAAATCAGCTGTGTCTCCCTGCATTGGTTTGGATGGTCATTTATGGTAAAGATTGGCTGGGGGTAGCCATGGAATATGGCGGACTAACACACCTTCTCTTTATTACAGCCTCAGCCTGCCATGTTTATGTACCATGTTTGTTCTGTGGTTTTATATATTCCTGTGTTCTCTCTTTCCCTTCTTTCCTCATGTTCCCCTTCCCTGTGTTTGGCGCTGCACACTCTGAAGTTCTTCCAACCTCAGGTACTGTACCAAGCTGGCAGACTACACAGGCATGATGGGGCAGTGTGAGCTGAAGGCTTGTCTCTTGGGAGCGCTGGCATTATATAAGCATGCACCAAGTTAACCCTTTCAATGGGGGAGAGAATGTATAGACAGATGCATTGGCAGATAGCCTCCTCTTTCTGATGTAGGGAATGGGTCCATTGAAAGGGTTGACCATAATGTTTGAGCTGCTATTGCTGCTGCTGCTGCTGCTGCTGCTGCTGCTGCTGCTGCTGCGCATGTATGCATGATAGGCTTCTGCATTTTTTATTTTATTTTTGCTGTTGCTACCACTTAACAACACTGAGATACAGAGAAGTTGCATGTGTTTATGCACACGTGGGAAAACTGAAGGCTGTCTGGTGAATGAAAGGCTCAATCTTCTGCATACGTGCAGGCCAGAGGCCCCATCCTCTGCTTGCCCCATTCCCTCAAGCTACATGTGTTAAGAGCATAAGAAAAGCTTGCTGGATCAGGCCAAGGACCCATCTAGTCCAGCATCCTGTTCTTACAGTGACGAACCAGAAGGTGAACCATCCGTAGGAGAGTTGCTCCATGAGTGGACCAGGGTGCTTTTCCAGGGAAAAAAGACATCAGGTTGCCTCTCCCTACTCTAGATCCTAGTGTTAACAACAGTCTATAATGGGGAAGAGGCATTTTTAAAAAGAAGAAAACATCCTCCCCAGGTTGCATTTCAAAGTTGTGTTCATTATAGCACCCTAACCTATAACCTGAGAGCAGCTATTGTTTTCCACTATAAAACTGTGTCTAAAAGTGCCCTAGTTTTGGAAATGTGTCTCTCTGGAACAGCATCCATTTTTCAGTTGCATCATAGAAAGGTCCACATTTGCCTTTGGTCACAACTGGAGGTGGGAGTTGTTTTGTTCTCCTGAGACTGTTAGTCAGACACAAAGCAATACCCCCCCCCATTTCTTTTCCAGGGGTTGTCTGGCTGACAGGCAAAAGGGTAGCACCAAATTTCTTTTGACAGCAGATGCCAGAGACTGTCTGCTGATCAGATTGCAGGTGCCAGGAGCTTTCTGTAGCCCAGCTTGTGGAGTACCAAAGAGTGTCCCTGAACCCTTGTGTCCCCAGCACTCAAAGTTTGTTCACCGCAATAATAAAAACAGTCCCCTTTTGGCTTGGGAAATCTCAGTTGGCAGGAGTCACAAATACAGAACTCTGGGAAATGAGAATGCATTTTGGTGCCCTTGGTATTCTGGGGTTAGTTGAATCCTGGACAAGAAAAGGCTTCACCCTCTCATTGAGCTTACAGAAGCTGCTACGTTCACAGGATGAGAGAGAAATAATTCACTCTCTAGCCTTCTTGCCCCATCTAAAGTCTTTGTTTGCATTGGATTTGAATATTTTAGTAGGGTTTGGGCTGTATTTCCTGCTGATGCTTTCCCCTGCCATATTTTGTTGTAACTATTTAATTGATATTACTTTGCAAACTTACTTTCCTTATGTATAGATCCTCCCTCCTACCTTTTTAACTGTATTTTTATTCCCAGCGATACAAAGGGTAGCAGATTGATTATTCTTGATAATTAAAGAACCAAAATTATATTTCTGCTCTAGGTTAACCAAGTGCCCACACATTTTGGGTTAGGCTTGGCAGGGCTTCCTTGTGAGTAAATGAGCATCAGATCGTGCTTTTAAATTGGATCAATATACATTTTTGGATCAGAATACATTTTTTTGCATTCATTACTCCTCCCTATTATAATTATAATCATAATCGAGCCCTGTAAAGTTGATAGAGCTCAGAAGAACCTTGAAATACAGGGGATGTAATTCAGCTGCAAGCTGCAATTGTGAACCTCATTTTAAAACATGGGCAGCACCTCTCTCTGTCTCTCTCTCTCTCTCTCTCTCTCTCTCTTTCTTTCTTTCTCTCTGTCTCTCTCTCAGACATGGCTGAGGCTGGCACCCTTGAGATTTTGAAACTCCATGGAGTTGGCTCATTTGCCTCTATTGCTGAGTTGGTCCTGGAGCTTGGCAACCAATGATAACATAGGAAGTTGCCTTATACTGAGTCAGACCATTGGTCCATCTATCTCAGTACCGCCTGCACTGATTGGCAATGGCTCTCCAGGGTTTGAGGCAAGGATTTTCCAAAGCCCTACCTGGAAAGATCTTGTATTGAACCAGGGACCTTCTGAATGCAAGGTAGATGTTCAATAATTGAGTTACAACCCTCCTCAAATTTGCCACTAGTAAACTGTGATTACTGTATTTGTGGACCTCTGATGTTAACCAAACTCATTACTGAACAGCACCAATAATACCTGAATCTAATCTAGGCTCTATTTGAGCATGTATGAATGTAGCATTATATAGGCCAGCTTTGGCTTCACCCTGACCCATGTTTTGTTTGTGCAAATAGCAGACAGATTTTTACTGCTTGAAGTCAGACACATCCCACCTTGGAAAGGGAATCGTAAGGTTTTTGTTATGCTTTCCAGAAGAACTACTGTGTAGCGGAATTCAGACTAGAATCATGAGATCTAATAATATTAACAATCAAAACTGGAAAGTGTCAAGAAACCCAAGTCTGACAATTTTGGAGACATAAAATTGATAGAACCAGAGCAATATTCTGTGCAATGTCAAAACAAAAAAGCCTTTTACTCAGACTCTAAAGCTGACAGTTGCCCTTTAGTCTAGCATATTTTGTACTGATGTACAAACTGAATAGAACAAAGCTGTACATTTAGATGGACTGAAACTTCAGGGGTTGCTGGACGACAGTGTGAAAACAGTTGCATGGCCTACATAAAAAGGGCCTGTCCAATTTGGTTTAAAAGGATGCCAGTCTAGCACGGCATACATTAAAATTATTAGCTCTTATGAGTGGTGTTTTGCAGCTCCTACAGAGTAAATGCATGTGTGGTTGCCAAGATCCTATGAATGTTGACATGTGCACTATGAGCAAAAGGCTCTTAGTTCCATGTTTTCTTTATGATGTGATATTAGCCACTGTATGAGCTAGACCTAAGGTTTACATTAGGGACAGGGAAGGATTTGACGTTCCTCACGTACACTTAGGAATCCAGCAGTGTGCTCTGATGAAAGAAAGTGGCTTATTAGAGTTGTCTGCCTTGCTCTCCTGCAACCCTGATTTAAAGGATTGTAGTTTCATTTGCTAAGGATAAATCTGGATCAATTTGTTTTTTGTTATGCAGTACAACTAGTCCACAAGTGATTGATTCTGGCTCTTCTGCTAGAGAGAAGCAGTTTTGCTAATGTGTAAGAAGTTACAACTAAAATCTCAGAAAGATCTGACTCTTGAAAGAATAAGTTTTAGAATTTTTGGTTCTGTGCCTAAGAAGCAGCAGCCACTGGTTTCTGTGGAATAGGACTGGGTAGCACATTATTTGGGCTGTTGCTTTATAAACTCCACCAAGTTTATAAAGCAAGCTCTTGACAAATTTCTTTGTCAAGAAGAAAAAGACTGGATGTCAACTGGTAGAAAATAAAGAATTTGCTAGTCTTTCCCCATATGCAGAAATGGGAGATAAATGCTTCAAAATTGAGGCTAGAGATTGACATGAGGATAATGGCTTGCATTCAATGTCACGCTAAATAACCAGCCAGCCACCACAAGGATTTACACGGACAACAGGACTTTCTTTCCCCTCTCCATGCATGGCCCCTAAATCTTTCCTGCAGGTTCCCCCACTCAGTGGGGCATATTTGGAGATGGTACAGAGGGGCAGAAAGTCCTGTTGCGCAAGCATAAATCCTTACGCCGGAGGGATGGTTACTTAGTGCTATATTGTTACAAGCCTAAGATGATTAGCTTTTCAGCAGAACCATATTTCAGTCCTCACATTTGTGGTTCATTCAATTTGGCACTTATATCACTTACTGAATGACTACATGTCTGCATATTTATTTATTTGTTTGTTTGTTTTGCAGTCGTTAGACTTGGAGCAAATTAATGGGTTATTTCTCTTTCAATTTCCTCACATTGCCAAAGCAAGGGAAAACTCTCCTGGAAATAGGTTTGGCTCCCCATCAGTGTTTATAAAATATTCATCCAGCCTTCCCAAGCCTACAAGTGCTGTACACACACTCTGGGAAGGCAGTTCTTGTTAACAGCCCATTAGAATCTTCTTTGAATAATTAAATAATAGTACGTGTGTGTCTAGTTGTTTCCTTTGTGCATGGCAGTACTAGGGCTCTAGAAGTATACTTTTAAAGATGCAGCACTATACACATTTGCCAGGGAGCATGTGTCATTGAACTCCCTTCTGAGTAGACATACACAGAGATTACACTATTGGTGATGGAGAAATTTCAACTGAGTTCCATGCCTTTCTAGCAGTTATTTCAGTTTAGTGGGATAAAAGTAAATGAATGGATGCCTGTTCAACATTGAAAACTGGAAATGTTCAGCAGCTAGTAGGGAAACATTTCTACCTTGAGCCTTTAAGGTGCTACATTTAATTTTAGAAAAAAAAACGTTAAGGGGACTGGACAAAAAAACAAAACAAAACCTGCTGAATTAGAAGTTATTAACACATTGAGTACCATGTGTATTGGTTTAAATAAGGAATATGTGTGGTTATCTCACTACCAAGGGAAATTGTGCTCTGTGTACCTATTACTTGCTGTTCTGGCAAATAGAGGTCATCCTCCAATTATCTAGAACAACCTTGCTCTCAGACTTTGCTCCTTGCATTTCTGCAGCTTTTAAGCCTCAGCGTGTTGTCTTGATTTTCCCTTCCTCTTATCCATCACAGATAGAATGACTATATATAAAGGTCAGAACTCCTGTATGAAATAACTTGTATTGAAGAGGCTCATCAGGTACAGCTTTTCTTACCCCTCCCTAACGACCTGTACCTGTTAAAATTCCTTCTTCAGTCCAGCTATTCTAGGTACATGAGCACTGTCCTCCTTTGCATCAAATTGAAGTTTGGGTAATCAGTATGAATGCAATATATCTCTGTGAAATATAGATATGTATCTCTTTCTGCATGCAGATTCCCCACCTTCCCTGTTCAGCCTGCATATTTGTCGAAGCAGGCTCAGTAATAATACACTCAATTTAATTAGGCAGAGCCTCAAATTCTGCGTTCTTGTCTCTGCTAATGAAAGCAGGCAGCATTTGTATCTGGGTATAGAGGTTGAGACTATGAACATAAGTGGAGCCCTTTACTCTGGGGAAAATCATTACTTAGTGAGGGTCTCTTGGTTTCATTTACTTTTAGCTAATCAGCTAGAAAGCTGCACATCTGTGTGTTTCAGCCTGCTTTCACTGACTCTTACACCATAGCAATTAAACACAGTCTCACGGAACATACCAAGGAAATAAACCCAGACATGCTGTTCTATAAATTGTGTAAGAAAAGCCTGCCTCTAGTGCACTTGGTTTATCTGCATCACTGGCATCAAGGGAAGTGCACGGTTCCAGCAAATAATTGTCACTCCTTTCCAAAGTTAATCCTTGCTGAAGGGTAAATTGTGCACAATAGTGGTTAGAGCACTGGATAGCAAACTTGCTCCATGACACCCTTCCTAAACCTGATGCTGTACTGACAGCACCTGATGGGAATTGTAGTAAACATATATATAAATCTGATGGCCACCAAGTTCAGCAAGGCCAATTTATGGACCCTTAATAGAATTGATGGACAGAAATTCAATGTTATTCCAGCATTGACACAGTTTTACCATACAGCTAAAAATGCAGGTTTAAGCAAATGACAGATGGATGTATTAAACGTCAGGTTTTGATAGTCAAAGGCAAGCAAGCCAGCGGTTTCAAAACCAAGCCCACATTTGATGTCCTTAAAAAACAACTGAAATACCTGGCCATGACTATCTGTTGGGACCTTAACGTGGCTGAATGGCCATTGTCTTTTATGCAGCGTTCTGCTGCCAAAATAGTAACCTTAGTGGGATCTATCTTAAAATCAGATTTTTCCTTTTAGTATGTTTTCAAAGTTTCCATCTCCCATGTGGGTTGATAACGGTTACGTTACCCAAGTGCGTTAGAAGAGGGACAGGGCTTCAAAGTCCTGAAGTCTTCATTGTGACACAAGGAGGGTTATGGCTCAGATGCTGCTTCCAGTACCACACACTGTGTGCTTGCACAACTCCCTTAGATGGCTGCCCAAGTGTCCATTGCCCTTCACAGTATGTCTTTGTCACTCCTCATATGCAGCAAGGCTCTGCTTCTGATCAAAGGCTCCCTTTATCTTTAAGCCCGCAGTGCACTCTCATTAAAGGGTTGGATTTCAAATGAGAAGACAGTCCCCTTCTTCGCCCTTCAGTACCCAGCAGCTGAGCTTCTTTCTGTCATGTGTTTAATATTCAGAAGCAAATGAAGGAATACCTTTATTAGGATTAGGACTAAACCCACACAACCACTCTCCAGTGCTACACTTTGCTTCCATCTTCCTCCATCTGGCCAGTTTAGTTCTTTCTCTTCCTATTGCCGCAGCAGGGAACCTGCCAGCATCTGTTAATCTAACTTCATATCCATCCAAACATGAAGCCCAAAGATTGGACATTTTTTTGCAGCTTTATCTTTATGACAGCAGGGCTTGATTCCCCACCCTCTTTGAAAGTAAACATTCAGCAATGGTTGCCGTAGTTATGCTATACAATGCAGTTGTGCTGCCCCAAGATAATCATTTTGGTGGACCTGCTTTTTGTACTAAGTACTTTGTGTGACTGCTGTTGGACCCAGTTAAAGAAGAGTAGCTCCGGTGAACACCAGCTCCATAATGGAACCTTAGGCCACGGAAAGTTCTAGGAATTGCTTTTTTGCATCTAAGGAAACATGCCAGGTGAAAAGCTGAATGCAGTTTTAAATGGTGAGTGAAATCAGAAGCTTCAGGAAGGGAGTTCAGTAACAAATTGATTCCTAATTAAGATTAAGGGCTGCTTCTTTTCTCCACAAAAAAGTAAAGGTTGCAACAAAGTGAGAATTGTGCTATGGCTGCAGTCACACCCTTGTGTTCCTTCAGCCAGAAAATGTTGGCATTCGGCGCATGGGTAGCCCTTTCCTGGATATCTTTTTCAGGGCCAGGGTATTTAATGCCTAGTATTCCAGAATTGTAATTTTGTGGTTGTCTAGGAGACTAGAAGAGGAATTACGTGTCTGCCTGAGCTACTGCAAACCTAGTTGCTGCAATGAAATTTTGCATGCAGCCTATGATTGCTGTCAGGACAGTACTTTGACTTGGACTCTGCATTGGCCAAAGCTCTCCTCTGAACTGCTTGCACCCATCAGATGGAAGTGTTGGGAAACAGATTCCTCCCAAACAACATCCACCAACCCTCCACACAGAAAATAGGACGATGCTTGTTCACATGTTACACATGTGACATTTTGGATCTTTCCCGAGTCAGAATATTTATTTATTTATTTATTTATTTGGCAGCACAAGAAAAGGCAGCTTCTTTAGTACATTATTCCAGAATACTAGCTGAATAATGTCAATGTTGTGTAGCCAAAAAGTGCCCCGAACCTAACAACTCTATCACTATAATGATAAGTGCAGAAAGGCCCTAAGAGAACTCAGACTCTTCCACTTTCCCTCTGTCATATTCTATAAAGTATACATGCTAGTTTTCCTAAGCTTGAGTTCCTTGGTTATATAATGCACTTTCTCTGGGTTTTTCTTCAGTGTTGTTTGACAAATCTTACACACTTTAAAGTGACTTTATTTCATTTGCTGTGCTTTTGCATGATGGTATGAAATGCTATCGCTGTGGCATCTGCTGTGATGTTGAATTGAACACTTGGTTTATCATGAAGATCCTGCAATATAGACAGTATTGTTGGCTGCTTGGTGTCTTCATTTCTTTTACACCTATTATGTTGTTGGACAAAAGCAGCAGGAAGATTACCTGTATAGTGTGATGCTTTTCATTGGTCTCTGATTTTATATACTGGTTCTCTTTTGGTGTCATGCATCTTTTGTTCAAGCTCCTTCAAAGACAAAAAACCATGTGTGTGTCCACCTCGGTGAACCTGCAAGTGCTTGGGGGGGGGCATATCTTGGTTCTTCTGCAGCAGGGGAGCCATTTGTAGTCCAGACAGCTTTTGTGATTATCTCAAGTGTATCTAATTAATCTTTCACTCCAAACCTCATTTGTTATAGAAATTCATGAGAACGTGTGTTTTCGTTTTAATGCTGGAGTAATTCTCCAACCCTCACTCTGTTGGAGAATATCAAACGTCTGACCCTCATGGACCCAGAGGAGGTCGAAAGCCAGATGATAAAAGGGGCACTTAAGCCAACTCATTATATATAGTGAACTTTGAGAGATGGCAAGACTGTTAACAACAATGAAATCCTCAAGATTTAAAGCCTCGTTTGGCTTCTTGTGACTGGGAAGTCAGACTTGGGGTGAAGGAAAAGGACACTTTCAGTCATGTGTTGAGAGTTTGGAAGTGTAACAAATGAAAGCTACATTACATTGTTTAGAATTAAAAGCCCACCAATTTGGCATTAATTTTTTTAAAAAACGGGAAATTGAGAATATGGAATTTTCCCGATTGCAGCAAGTCATCAGAAACAAAATGGCTTAGGGGAAAACCTTAAGTTCACGGCCTATCAGTTTTATGCAAGATCTAGGTTTAAAAGACGTACTGAGTGGAATTCGATGTGCAGTCGGGCTCCCTCTTCCCCCTTCCTTGTCTTCTCCCCCGAGGCACTATTCTGGGGCTTCTTCTGAGGTAAAAACCCCAACCAATTTTTTTTTGGGGGGGGAACCTTGGAAGGGGGGAGGAAGCCGCATTGTGCAAGTGGAAGTCCTTACACAGGGCTTCTGCTGATGGGGTTGGTTAGGTGAATCCTGCCCACTGATTTCAATTGAGCACTGTTAGCGGTTTGTTCCTTGGAAGCTATCGTTTGCCTCCCAGATACAAACTGGAATGAGGATGGGGGGAAGCAAATTCTGTTTAGTCCAAATTAGTGAAGGGAGGAGAGAACTGGTATGTTGCACATTATTGAAGCATTCAGGACTCCCCATGTGAGATTTCTGTTTCTTGTTGGCCAAGCTGATTAATTGTGCAGATTTTTAGTTTGTCATTAAAGCTTTAGTTGATTTCAAATTCCTGGGTTAGTTGATTAAAGCTTGCAGCTGTAATCTTTCCACATTATGAGAGTGACAAAACCTAGTATTCTGTAGGATTAGATCACTAAGTGGGCCATATTTAAAGTTCCAGCGTTAAATATTCTGATATTAATTTTTACAAAAACAAACAAAAGCCATCAGAGTGTGCAGCAGGTTTTATAGGTAGAGCAGTACCCAGTAGCTGAGCTTCTTTCTACCATGTGTTTAAATTTCAGAAGCAATCTGTTTTACAGCAAACCAGCCAAGAGTTTTCAGAGACATTTTGCAGAGAGAGCAATATAACAAAGCCAAAATGGCTAGTAAGACTTTCTGCAGTTAGGAAGGTCCATTTTCATAATGTAGCCTGACCTCTGGTCCTAACCCAGACCATCTTATTTCATCTAGAATTCACTAACAAAGAGTCCATTTACAATGTTATTAACCAAAAGCACTATTTCTCTTCCCATTCATATCCTTTTTGGGATTCAGGTCCTGACCCCCAGGGAGAATTCAGACAAGACTAAAAATGCCTTAAATTCCATTTTCAGCTTGCTCTGCCAAAAATCTTAAACAGATAGAGCAAGTATACAGCACTGATGCTGTAGTAAGCAGATCAGCTTAAAACTGTTCCTTATCTACAGACTAACATTACAATTATTTCTAGTGGTATATATATTTTACAGCATGTGTGTGTGATGCTACAAAAACTAGGGTTGTTGGGTTTTTTAACTAACACAATGTGGGGATTGGAGTGTGGGAATGGGCTTCAATTTGAAGTCCAACCTCATCTAAAATAAATAATTTGAAATTTGCAAGGTGTGAGAATCTGTGATAAGTATTTAATGTGGCGTCAGAGCTTAAAAGTAGGGAAAATGTATGATCTGCACAAAATTCTATTGTCAGAAAGCTGTCATCTGAGAAATGCTTTCGCTACAGTTCAGGGTGTGCAGTGTTAATTTAATTTTTGCTCTGCCTGGTCCACAACAAATTGGATCATTCTAGTTTGCTAAGAGTTTTAAAATCTAATTGTCTGTTTAAAGGTGACTTGCCTGCTTAAGGCCAAATTCTGTCATTTTTAAGAGAATAGGATTTACCTTGCCGATGCCCCATTTAGCACAATATGCTTCCTGCCAAAAAATTATCAAAACCTAGTGCTTTTGAAGAATATGGAAAACCTTTTGATTTGGCAGAAATGGGACAATCTTCTTCCCTTCCCTACTTTAGTATTTTAGGTAAAGGTAAAGGGACCCCTGACCATTAGGTCCAGTCGCGGACGACTCTGGGGTTGCAGCGCTCAGCTCGCTTTATTGGCCGAGGGAGCCAGCGTACAGCTTCTGGGTCATGTGACCAGCATGACTAACCCACTTCTGGCGAACCAGAGCAGTGCATGGAAATGCCGTCATACCGGAGCGGTACCTATTTATCTACTTGCACTTCGTGCTTTCAAACTGCTAGGTTGGCAGGAACAGGGACCGAGCAACGGGAGCTCACCCCGTCACGGGGATTCAAACTGCCCACCTTCTGATCGGCAAGCCCTAGGCTCTGTGGTTTAACCCACAGTGCCACCCACGTCCCTTTAGTATTTTAACCCTGAGCTAAGTCCCATGTGTATAAGAGTTCTTACTCTTATTACTATTATTTATAAAATTTCTATACCGCCTTTCATCCAAAGATCACAGGGTGGTTTACAATATAAAAACACAAAAATACATACAAAAATATTAACTACCCCATACACACTTTAAAAGGCCATAGATTGTTTAATTAGCCAAAGACTTGGGTGAATAGGAATGTTTTTGCCTGGCCACTAAAGATAGGTAACGAAGGTTCCAGGTGAACTCCCTGGGGAGAGTATTCCAGAAGCAGGAAGCCACCATAGGAAATATCAGAAATATTCAGGGGGATACATAAAGGCTATTTGTATTTATTTCTTATATATGTTTGAAAAGCAAACACATGTTCATGAGCTAAAGCTGTGATCAGTTTACTTGGGAGTAAGGCCCAGATATATACAGGATCACATTATAAGTTCATTCACACGTGAAACTGTATTATGTATTTTCTTTAGATGTATTATTTGGCAACCTACTGAGTCTTAAAATAGCTATGTTTTAAACATAGTAGCTTTAGAATGGTGAAAACCACTTAGAAGTTAAGTTCATTGTTTGTGGTTTCCACATGTCTTAACGTTAAAAGGCTGAATTACAGTTTCTTGTTCTGCATTGTTTCTTGAAGTTTCCTATTTCAGTGTCGAGGGAGGAAAACTTTACTTGCTGTATCATACAAGTTGCTTCATTTTGAGGAGTCAGGCCCATTCTCATGTTCTCTCACGGAGATATGTATGCATTTTCTTGCTTTTCAATCCAGTTAAGCCTATATTTGCTGTCCACAGGGGCTGGAGTGCCCTAATGCTCTCACAACCAAGAGAAGCATTCTGTTCAGTCAGTGAATGGAACCCAAAAACAAATAGCATGTTTGTGGGCAAGTATTTGTTTTAAGCCAATGCCTCCCACTTTCTGCTGCTTTGCCCATATGTTTACAGTGCACTTGCCTACAGAAGGTTTTGCATGCGCCTTTATTTGATGGATTCCAGGACTCTCCCACACCTGCCCACTCTGCAGCTGAATTGTATTAACTGTTGTTAGTCAAAAGTGTGCCAAGGAAAGAAAGTGAAACTCAGGCTTTGTTGTCCTCTTTGCAGATGGCTTCGTTCTTTTTGCCCCTCAATTGTATGTTTTGTGTTTGTTTGTTTGTTTGTTTGTTTGTTTGTTTGTGTGTGTGTGTGACTTGATCCACTTTGCCATATCTTGCATGTGCGCCTAGCTTCAGGGAATGACAAAGCCAAAGAACTGGAAAATCTAAATACTTTTCAAAATGTAGTTTTTACACTTCCTTCTCCCAGTTGTAATCTCTCCAACAACCATCAGCCCTACTACCATTGTGGCCACCACCACCACCACAGAAGCTACTACTATCACAACCACCACAGAAGCTACCACCACAACCACGACCACAGAAGCTCCAACCACTACTGAAGCTCCAACCACCACAGAAGCTCCAACCACCACAGAAGCAGCCATCACCACAGTTATTGCTAGCACAATAGGTATCCCAGTAGAGGATTCTGGTACTGTGTTTTCATCTTTCCTTTTCTATTAGTCGTCCAATCCATACTTGGATCTTGTCAGGTTTTTTTAAGCCTGTAATTCAGGCTTAACATCAAGGTATGGTTGCTTTGAAAACCATCCAACACGTAGAGTTTCTCAGTGCTGTGATAAAAGATTAGCAGCAAATGAAAAGTAATCCTTGGGTTGTGCATTCAAGGTCTCAGTATGTTGCCGTGATAAAGTTACTTTAGATTAATTTGCTCTTCAGAGAGACAGGTCAGCTTTGTTTATGCACATGTATAACACAAGAGTTTTCCTTGCTTTCTGTAGGCTAGGATAAGCAGGTACAGCAAATACATTATAACAAAATATAGTGGGCTAAATTGGCTGTCATCCCTACAATGTAGTAAAAGCAGTGGTTGCATTAATTAATGCATCTGTTTCATTATGGGACTTGGCAAATACCATATGATGCTTTTCAGTGTTAAAAAAAATAAATCTTTACATAAGAGAACTGCTTCTTAGGGCTGCTGCAGAGAGATCATGCTAGGTCCCTACCAACAAATGATGTGCACATCCAAACGTTCACTATGCAAATATTTGGTTGCCCTGTATGAAAAATGCAACATGTGTCAAACTTACTGGAACAGATATTTAACCAAGTCCACATCTACTGCATATAAATACCTCAATCTGAAATAGGAACACATCCAGAAAAAGGTCTTTGATTGACCACTGGGGCACAATGCCTCATTTTGCTTAGCCACTTAAAAAAAAAAAAACACAACCATGTAGTATCTCATGGTTTGCAGTAAATTTATACTCCTGAAGAGAAGTTAAAGCAAACTCAAGTAGTTCTGATTAAGCCCAGCTTCAAATTTCTTGCATGCATGGAGTCTCATTGGAGTCAATGGGAATGCTCATGTATATTCTAAGCATAGGCATATGAACTTGGTGCCTGGCTTGCAATTTATTGATGCAAGGATTTCTCAGCTGTGGCTCAAAACTAAATGTTGCATGAATGAGCATGCAGTGGTAATTGATGGATCAAGATATGAAATTATAGACATTTTTAAAACTGAACTGTTATTGTTAGAAATAGCTTTTTGTAAAGACGTAAAAGTATAGCTGAGGAGGTAACTGTCATTTTCTAAGTCATAAAGTGGCTGTATTGTTGAAGAATGTGCTCTCATGTCAAAGATATATTGAATTGTTTTCACTTTATCATGTTATAATAACTAATAGAACAATTCTCTGCGTGTCTATTCAGAAGTAAGTCCCACTGAGTTCAATGGGACTTACTCCAACTGAATTCAGTGGGACTTACTCCCAGGTAAGTATGTATAGACTTGAAGCCTAATGCAATAGTCAGAGTTTCTAAACTAATGGATTGAAGCCAATTAAACTGATGTTGTCACAAACTAACTTGACCTAAAACCAGCTAATTTCTGTTACCCACTATCCAGAATAGTGACAAGAACATTTTGCTTTCCAGTATTTTCTCAATTTTAAAACAGTGAGAATTGGCAATGAATTGAACCTTGATTTGGTGCAATGTTGAAACAGATCATCATTAATAAATCTCTGCCTGTCTAGTTACGTAGATCATCAGGAGCTGCTATGTGGGATTTCTGTAATCCTGCAAAGTAGGTATTGGCATAAGGGCTGAGAACGTAACCTTCTGCACTGCCCTGTAAGAATTAGGCAGCTGAGTTGACCCTGCCCTGTAGAGTGTTGCTTTTGACAGGCAAGTGGCTCATTAATTTGTGGCACTAAAATTCCTAAGGTGATTTGTGCTCTTATAGATGTATGGACACATGACGTCCATCTTGGGCCATTATCCTGCTTCCAAGATAATTTGGCAGAAAGATTGATGTCTCTATCCTTGGCCATTTTGAAAATGTTGTACCTCTCAATTTGCTGGTGCAATGACAACCTTCACCAACTTGGTGCCCTCCAGATGTTTTGGACTACAACTCCCATCACCTTTGGTAATAGTTCAAAACATCTAGGGGGCACCAGGTTGTTCAAGGCTGCACGAGAAAATGGCTATGGCTGAAGAGAGTATTAGCATGGGCATATATCCAGGTGTACATTTTAATATGTAATTTATATGCAAACCTTGCTGTTGCAAAGGATATATTTAGATATACCCCCAAAAAAGTTCTTCTCATTACTAAAGTGACGTATGAATTGAAATGGCTTTGCAATGTTTTTTTGTTTGTGTTATGTGAGGTAATGTTGAAGCATCCACAGTCTGTTGTGTGCTATACCTGGTAGGGGTGGTGAGGAGGATGCTCTGCATTTCCTTCTAAGGAAAACAATTCATTTAAATTTGGGCTTGCAGTTAGAATGCATCTCTCTGTTCATAATCCAGTTTACTAACCTCTGTTCTAACCTGTTCACCAGCTGGTGGTGCAAAGCAGCCTATCTGGGATGTAAAAGCTTCACCTAACAGTAACTGGGCAAACATCACCTGGAACCACACATTTGATCCTGAAACTGAGTTTGTGGTTGAGTATATCAACAGTAAGCATTGGGAGCTCGAGAATTCTGCAGGGTCCTTAATGTCACCAGAGATTCTGTCATCTCTCAGAGGTTTAATGGACCTTTCATGCAATGTTCATTATAGTGTAACTAATTGTACTGCTTAATTTGTGCATGGAGGATTTTTTTTTGGGGGGGGGGAGACCAAAGGCATGGCATTTAACTTGTCCTTCAGATTATATTGACTCTGTGTTTTATGTTGCTGTTCTCTTAAACACAATAACTGCCGACTCCTTTCAGTGGAGGATTCAGAATAACACATCCTAAAAAGGACCTGCTTTTTAAAAATCTATAGATCCCCTCTATAGCAAATAATTTGGGGGTTAATAGTAATGATCACATTTCGTTTTAGTTGGAGATTTATAATTAGTTATCTACATAAATTTTGTTTTCAAGCCATTCATACCTCACTGTACTTCCTGCTGGCATGCTACCTGCAGTTTTTAAGTAGTTATGTACTGGTCAAAGAATTAAACATTGACTGTCAACCTTATAGCTTTGGGGGCAAGTTATATGTGCCCTAGCCATGCTTTCCTTGGTTTTAGTTTGCTGGGCCAAGTCCTGTTCTAGGATTTGGTTCCATAAAATTATCAATACAGTATTGTGTTTAGATTTTTAAATTAAGTAATCAAGAACTGACACTTTAGGAATTTGCATCTAGCATGATTAAATAGTAAGCAGTCAATGTAACACCCATTGTGTGGATATGATTTGGAGGATTCCTGTGTATTCCACTCAGCTGGCTGCTGCATTGTCACAGAGTGGGAAAGGGAATCTTCTTTTCTTTGGGAAGCTTCTCATGCTTCCAGTTTTGTAGTACTTTGATAAATTAGGTTTGTCAAAACCAGCTGCTTGGATTTTCTTTAAAGGACTCCTGTGATTTCAATTCTCAGGCCTGGTGCTCTCATTAACCTAGCCATTGCTAGCAAAAGTATATTTGTAGATTCATACACGTCTGTAACATTGCCGATTAGGGACTTCCATGCCTAATGATTTGCAAAGGTTAAGTTAACACAGCATCCAAGCACTTCCAAAACTCCTGAAGTATTGGAATACTTGCAATTTCATAGGGTACCTACACTGGAGTTTGCAAACAGGGTTCTTTTTATTCACTTTATGTTTGAATGCTTTTAGCAGTGTATCTTTAATATAATTTGACGTTGTGATCTGTGTGCATGCTCTTAATAAGAGTTTAGAAGTGACTTTTTCTACATATTTTGCAAAATGTGTTGAGGTTGATTCAGAAAAGGCAGTTCTAGTGCATCAGAAGCATGCTGCCAGAGAAAGAGTTGCTGTTGTTACTGATTCGGCACATCTGGCACTTGCGAGTTGCAAAAAGCCTATGCCAGTCGCTTTCTGTTCCAAGTAAGAATTTCCCAGAGATGGCTGTACAAAGTCTTCCCTCTTTTTCTGCCCCCCCCCCCACTTCTAGTTTTATGCAAAATCGCTGAACCAGTAATGTGATAAGCTTCCATCTGGTTGCTGGCTGCCTTACGATGCCAAAGCAGGTGCTCCGTTAGATTAAATGGTGTCTGGAAAATATAATTCTCCTACATACAAGTGGAGTGAGCTTCTGTAAACGAGCCCTTCAACTTTGAACTGATGGTGCCAGAAACTCTGGGTGTTCACTCTGTGTTAGTCAGTGGTGTCATCGGCAGGGACATGTGTCGAGTCAGTAGCTGGACCTGGCATTAGGGATGTTTGCCTACAGAGTAATCTGCATTTCCTGCTAGCTGCCTTTGATATGAAGTTTCTGTTTCTCAGGTAACAAAACAGTGAAATCTTCCCCTGCTAAAGGCTTTCTGGAGCTGGTTGACCTGACTCCTGGGGAGAAGTACATAGTGCGGGTTTTTCTCAAAGGGAATGATACTATCAGCTCGAACGTAACCTTTCAGACAAGTCCAGGTGAGATGGGGTTCAGCCCCACAATGTGCTGCATTTTGGAGGCACGTTCCATTCCAAGCCTTACTGCCTTTGCGTGCTGCTGCTTCAGATGGAGGAATTATGCCGTGCATGGAGAAAATGTCATCCATCTCTTCACTGACGATGTGCACTCTGCCCTTATTATACAAGTACCAAAGTGAAATGTATTCTCTCTTAATGAGGTTCTTTAGACTGTGTTCTGCTAAAACAAACAAAGGAAAAAAATATTGGCATAACTTTTCTTTTAATGAAACAAGCTTGGTTTTGGAAGATATCTATAAAAAGGGCAGAGACCCATGGTTTTCCATCTAGACTTAATAATAAACACTATTGTTAAGGAATATGCTATAGGCTACGTGTTGCTGTCTGCGCATTCATGTTTCCCTTTGTGTGCATGTGCACTGCTCATTATCATGCTGCCAGCTGTTGCATGAGCACATGTGAATTTCTGATTGGCTTTATGTCTGGGTATTCATGAAAAAGATTTTAGATATTATAATATGGTGGATTTGTCTGCAAGACATCCGCAGAGCTATGTGGCATACTCATAATTTCAAATGAAGTCACAATCTGAGAATTGGAGCAATTTACCTTTACAGAATATTGCCTTATATCCTATTTGTGTGTCTCAAAAGTGCCTTGTATAGGTTGCTTCTATGTTGCCACTCTGTTTTATGAAGAATTCAAATGAGCATCATTAGGTCAATATATTCCAGTAACTTTTTTCTGTTTCCCAAGGGTTTTTTCAGTTGGGGGAGTGGCAATAAAAACACAATTGCATTGCCAGCCAGTCTAATGTAGACAATTTCTATTGACATCTTTCAGGGCTACTTCATCTTTACCCGAAGCTTCCTGTTTTCTATTTCACTATTTTTAAAAATGAAAGGAAGCTTACAGATGAGGAAATTAAGGGGCAATTCACTAATCCTTCAGCACCGCTGAATATGAAGCAATAAAATGGCTACAACCCTAAGCATGAAGCTTTTAATTATCATTGAAAAGAGCCTTTGCTGAACAGGACTTGCCTGTGAATAAACATAATGGATATTGACCATGGTAAAAGACATTCCTGGATGGTATAACACAATATTAAATACTGTGTGGAACCTCCTTTTAGATCTATTTCCAGTACTGCCTGGTAGTGCTATAGGGCTGCAGCATGGAACCAGTCAGACTTTAGTAGATATTAGTTTATGCATTCACATTTCTGACCTCTGGTTTCAGAATTTTAGGTAGCTGTCAAACAATCAGCTTCAGTCATAGTGAAGCTTAATCAAACATAATCATATCCCAGGTTTCCTCCTGTGTCCATAATAAAAGCTCCTTTTGTCAATGCAGGTAATTAGAAAAGTAGTTTCCATGTGAGAAATAGCTGAAATGTATGCTGAGTGGAAAGAATCGGAAGGTCATTCTGTAGAAAGCTTTAAGCAATGTGTCAAAAGCTATAAGCAAAATGTCCACACAATTTAAGCAAGGTTTCTCTTTTAACTCTAAAATGATAAAGTTTATGGTGGCATATAGACAAATGGTGGAAAGAAATTGCTAACCTAGTCTGAACATGTGTGAAAACAAATGAAAAATGCCATATTTTTATAACTACCACGGGTAACTAACCAGTGGCCCACAGTTCCTATACAACCCCCAAGCAATTTCTGCCTGCCCCCCCCAGCCCCTCAACAACTTGGTTGTTCTGTCAGAAACAATTAACTTTTGTAACACTGCTGACCTTCACAGTTGCACTGGTGTGAGTGGGGAGGTTCTCATCCTGCTTCCCAGGTGTTCAGCCAGATGCTACTGGAAAGCTCACAAGCAGGACATGAAGGCAATAGCCTTCTCCAACTGTTGATCTCCAGAAACTGGTACACTGAGGCATGGTGCCCCTGGATATGCAGATTCTGTATAGCCATCGTGACGACTAGTAGCTTTTACATAAATGCTTGAGCAACAGTTCCTTTGCTGCATTTGTAAATATTTGCTCAGATGGCATACAGTTTTAGCAGTCCAGCAACTGGAGGAGCACATCCTTCCTGCTAATGGACTGAACCAGAGAGAACCATCTATTTGATCTTGGGGAACTTTATTTTTTCTGCAATCCAGTATCAGTTTGTACATAGTTACGTATGTGTGTAGAGAGTGAGATCATCTTCTGTGTTGCAGATGAAATGCCTCCCAGCTGAGGATGGATATGTTGAAAATGTAACCCTAACATAGTTCATTAGTGGTGCTATCTCACTGAAATTTCGTGGTGTTTTTCCCAGGAAACTGGATATTGAGAGCGGTGCTTCAGATGAAGCCTGATTTACACATAATGTGTTGTGGTTTACAAATAAGAATCCAAAATGCAAAATATTTTAGTTTATTTTGGCTTGGCAAACCTCCTAGCTACATCAACCAAAAAAAATACATGGGAATAACACAGTTCTTGCTCCTTGCCGTAATTGGGTAAATTGGATCAGTGCTGATAGATTTGCTTTTTGTTGTATGTTTGTGTGTGTTTCATATGCATTTTGTGCATTAAAAGAGTACTTTTTCTGTATCTCAAGATACAGTAATGGAAGATTTCCAAGATCTATGTTTTTTTTCCTCTGATGCATCCCAGGTGACTGCCAAAGCTACACTATTTTAGTGACCTTCCTTGCTTTCTTTTAGTGCCTCTTGTATTTTCATTCCTTTTCTCTTCCAGGCTGGCTGCTTCTGATGTGATAGATCAGAGCTTACTATCATGTTCCATCATTAATACCTGTGAGACGAAAGCGCTGTCCTTTTTCTTTAGGTTATTTTGAAAGTCACTCTTCTGGAGACAGCAGCTTATTTTTCTAAGTAGAAATTGCACTAGCCAAGTAGCCCCACAGCTGCAGTTTTACTACATTATTTCTTTTGCTCAGTTTTGGTTAATTAGAACAATACTTTGCCGTGCAGTGAGTGATATTTAATGTTACACAAATATACCTGGATGGAAAAATAATATTAACCTCCACTGCCCTGTTAAAAATACAGTAAGTATACATGTAAAATGTCATAAGGGTGTGGCGCTGTCTTGACAACCTATTATATGCAAAATGCAATTCATCACTGATGTTGCTCTACAGGTGGGGCCCAGAAGGAGGCCAGCAAGGCCAATCCACAAAAATTGCAGCCAACTGCAAAGTAGGTGTGGATTCCTGTTATCTGCCAAGGACTTTGGGGCCTAAGTCACATTCACCTGACACCACCTTGAGTACAATGAAGTTACATTCAATATTGGGAATGTACATTTAGGCCTGTCTTCTATTTTTTTGACACTCAAGCAGGAACACAGGGGTTGCTTTAAAGCCTTTGCAAAGCTCCCCATGCTCACCCTAACATCCGGAATTAGGGGTTTAAATGGGGAGTAGACGGAGAGTTGCAAAACTGCCGGAGGGATTTTTACAGGTGCATGACAGCACCCACCTGTCAATCATGTGACATCATATTTATGTCATTTAATTGGCAGATGGTATCACCCACCTGTCAAATTTGGCCCGCGAGACTGGTCCCAATAAGGATCTGGCCCACTGAGCTAAAGAAAGATTCCCTGCTCTGTCCTATGGCATCCTCTTTTGGTCTCTGTCACACTTCCCCCTAAAAGCATGGGAAGATTATTATTCCTCCTGTACATAGCCAAAGCAAGGCTACATCAAGTTTAGAAACTGTTGCCTCATGCCAATGGCTATAAGAGATCAGGTGAAAGCATTTTGGCTTTGCAAAACGGGATCAGGCTGTTTGCAAATGAAATGTAAGTTTAAGGAGGACACAACAACTACATTTGATGTGTGCCGTTGTATCATTTTGACATTGCCTATTTGATTTGGACAGGGTTCTGTGAATATGTTGGAGGATTTTTTAATCATTATTGTATCAAAAGTATACTTGTATATTATACTTTTCCCCCTTTCATTCTGTATATCATGCGATCTGATATTTGCCTTTCCTATCTTCCTTCTATTCTATTGAAAGCTTTTATATGTTAGCATCGTTAATTGAATCACCATTTGCTCCAAAAGCCTCCAGTATAATTCTATTCCCTCTTTGACAACCCTGTAGTTTCATTTAGCCTAATGCAATTCTGAAGTCCATGCAATTAGTGTCTTGCTCCTTCCATTAGAATAGCTTCAAAGTGGACTTTTTTCCCACAGTAGTGCTTTTAACAGGAAAAGGGAATGCATGGTAAATCAGCTGCCAGTAGTGAACAGGGAGAATGTCAAAGCACAAAGGCCAATGGGGCACCTGGCACTTTTGAGTCAATTAAAATTGCTCATACCTTTTGAAAAAACATAATGATGTAGTGGTAGATTCCTCAAATCATATGAACGTAACAGGAAATCAGTATTTGCCCCTGAGAATAGGCCTTTCAAACATTTTGAGTTTGGGTTTCCTGTTAAAACTTGTCCAACAATAGCTTTTGCTTTAGAGGCTCATAAGCTCACATGAAGGTTAAAAGTACTAGGGAATGTTCTGGAAGTTTTGCACAGGACGGTCAAAGGTTCAGCCTTGGAACATGATAGTTAAGGGAAAAAACCAGAAACTTTAAGCAGGAGTCTACAGTACACTTCTAATGATGGGCTAAGAGGTTGGGAGGGAAGTAAAAACATTGTGTGTAAGTCAAGCTGGAAAGTAGTGCAATTAAAAAGCTGCGGTGAGAGACACTTGAAGAAAAGCCCTTAAGATTTTCTAAGGGAGCTGGAACACTGGCACATCATGACAGACAAATAGCACATCATGACAGACAAAAGATGCTGGAAGATGACTACAGAGGACCTAGAGGCTGCACTGAGGGAGGCAAATTGAGAAGTACTGACTTTGTTAGGGAGAGTAGTTGGATGTGTTTGTTTTTTGTTTCAGAGGATGAAAGGGCCAAGGTGGGGCAGCTTAGACCTTCCATTTTCCATGGATTCCAAGGACAGCCAGCTACCACTTCTGGGCGTCTTGCTTGTTCCTTTCCACTTCATGCCTCTGCTCTGGATCTCAAGGCCAGCTGGCACTTCTGGGCGCCTTCCTCACCCCTGTGTTGCTCTTGATGCTAAATGGTGGTGGAAACAGCAATGGGTTTTGAGGCTGGCCAAGGAGGAGGAAGGTTGCTAGCACAGGGCTAGCTGCCTTGGGGATCTGGATCCTAGGGGCAAGGTCCCTGAGGCTGGCAAGCAGAGGAGTCAGTGGAGGGGGGCGGTACAAGGCTGCAGTCTGTTCTGCCTGTCCTTCTATGGCTTGCCTGGACTTCCCATCCACTGCCTCTCATCATAAATTTTTTTGCAGTGCTCGCTATCTGTGGCCGAACTGCAGCATGACACTTTTACCTTATTATATGTAAGAAAGATGGCTCCGGGGCCTAAATGTTGATGGGCCATGGTATTGTGTGAGTTTGGGGCTCTGCCTCAGAACCCCCAAAGATCTTGACACCAAATGCACATTTTTTTATAATTCATTCCCAGCTTTGAAGACAACCTGATTCTGATTTTAGGGGGGGGGGGAACCAAAATAACTTATATTCACTTATTTGGGTGGAATTAAAAGAGAGGGTGTCCTCTAATACATTTGCATGTCCTCCTGTGATCAAACTTTTGTTGTAAGTAAGTATTGCGGAATTGAGCACTTAATGTGAGAAGACCCAGAGAGAGTCTGAGAAAGGTCTGTTGGCTACGAATATAGAGTGTATCTTCATTATACTGTTGGCAGAGCTTCAACTCTGCGTGGCTGTGATAATCTTCCATTAGTGCTATTCAGGATATTTTTAATTTATTGTCAATAACTTGAAAGCTGCTTATACATGTTACTTCCTACTGGCGTTCTGATAAAGCCATTAGGTTATGGTTTAATAGCGCAATTCCAGTTTGATTCACAAGGAGGAAAAATTACCATTGATTTTAAAGTCATGAAGCCAACCATTAAACCCTTTCACAGTTTCTCTGAGTGAATCATTCCTATAATGAAGTGTGCATACAGTCTTGATGAGCTCTGCTTTTTTGCGAAGTTTGAAATGCACAAGTTTTTACGTTAGGTACTCTCAAATGTCTATGTTTTAGTGATCCAGGATGAACTTGGCCCAAGAAAATAAAGTGCTATATAAGCTAGGAATTGACTTCATTGAATTGCTGCTCATTTAAGACTGACTCTGTTTCACTTGTCATATGTCACTAATAACACTTACTTAAAATCCAACAGAGTACTGGGTTGTGTGCAATATTATAATAATTAGGTCAGTTAGATGTGTATGTTTTCCTTTTTCGCAAAATAATTTACCGGTAGAAGAAATATACTAACATCATAGTTGGTAAGTCACATAAGCTTCAAGCTTTGGGTGGTATTCAACTAAGTCTTACTCAGAGTAAACTCATTGAAATTAACGAGCATGACTTAGGGCTCATCCCATTATTTCTTCCATTTGTCCCATGCTTTCTAATCAGGGCTCTGAGAGGGGTTTTTTTTTTGTTTTTTTTAGTCCTGCCACTTTCCCTGGGAAAACTTTGTGATGTTTTGCAAAAACACATCATGCTATAAACCATTACTTAATGCATTGTACACAAGCTGGAACAAGCCTGGGCAGGCCTCAGTCTCTCATGTTGTCTGTGGTTTTCAGGACATTGAATAATGTGTTAGGAAGCCTTTTGTACTTGTTTGTTCTAGCTATGTACCAGATAAATATGAATCCTTGGTTGCTCCTTGAAGAACTTTGCATCCTCTTTTGAGGTACCACCTACAATATTTTCCATTACCATGAATCAAATCTGTTACCCAGCTTCTTCTGCCCCCCCCTTTTATATAACACTCCTTTGTTAGGCAATACCATATATTTATTTCTCTGCGCAAGTCTGCTGTACCCACCTGTGTTATCCTTTGCCTTCACTGCTACCCTTGGATTTGAATTGTCACTGTTAGAACTTGGGCTGTGATGTGTTTGGAAAAATAGAAAGGTCTCAAATCTGAAAAATCCCCACACACGGAGAAAGATAATGACCTGGTTTGTACATGTTAAACCATAGTTAAAATTAATTGCTTTATGTGAATGAACAGTGTGCTGGAGCATACTGCTCAAAAGTCCCTATTGCACTCTTCCCCCTGCTCCTTCCTTTGGTGTGTCAAGGAGGAAACAAACCAGAGGCTGCCTTTGTCTTCTATGTGAACCAGTGCTTATGGTTTGTTTCCTCCAAAGAAACCATGGCTGCAGTCACATGACAGTTTATTCCATTTTCTCAGTATCTCCCTAACTGATCATTTCCACATTATATTTGAGCTTTCACGTTACATAAAAGCCACTTCCACAAATATGTCAGAATATGGCACAACTTTAGCACTCATTTCTATGTTGTTTGTTTACCAAAAAAATCCATTTGCAAATAACATGAAAATAAGCACTAAACTTGCACTATGTTCTAGTGTATTTCTGGAAGTAGCTTTTATGTGGTGTAAAAGCTCAAGTGTGATGTGGAAATAAACAGTTAGGGAAACAGGGAAACAGAATAAACTGCAATGTGAATGCAGCCCATGAGCAGAACCAGGCAGAGGGCCGTCTCGATAGTGGCGCCCGCCCTGTGGAACACCCTCCCATCAGATGTCAAAGAAATAAACAACTACCTGACTTTTAGAAAACATCTGAAGGCAGTTCTGCTTAGGGAAGTTTTTAGTGTTTGAAGTTTTATTCTGTTTTTAGTCCTCTGTTGGGAGCCGCCCAAGGTGGCTGGGGAAACCCAGCCAGATGGGTGGGGTATAAATATTATTATTATTATTATGCAAAGAACAAACCTTAGCTTCCATGCTTTGTTTGGAGAGAAACAAATCACAACTGCTGGTTCACATATAATACAAAACCACCCTTTGATTTGCTTCCTCCCCGGTCACAACAGGCACTTTTGAGCAGCATACTGCTCTTTTACATCAACCATAATTCCATTTTAAATGTGGTTTCATGTGGCATCCAAACCAGGCCAATTTGGGAAGACCGGCATTGAGAGACACCAGTCCTCAAATGTGAAGCTTGGGAATGGGTGGGACAGGAAGCATCTAATACCTTTTGCTTGCTATTTTCATTTTTCAGCACTATGTGGATCAATTCTATTTCTTCTTAACATTTTTTCTTTCAACTTCTCCTATTAGCCTATAACAAGAACCAAGGGGACATTGCAACTCAGGGCTGGTTTATAGGACTGATGTGTGCCATCGCTCTCCTGGTCCTGATTTTGCTGATAGTTTGCTTCATTAAGAGAAGCAGAGGAGGGAAATATCCAGGTAAGAGAAATAGCTATCAACTGGTGTAGCATTGTTGTTGGGTTTGAAGTATTCATTCCCAAATCTAGATAGATGGTCTGATCATAATCATCCAGGGCTTTTTTCAGCCAGAACTCACTGGAACTCAGTTCTGGCATCTCTCACGTGGGTGCCATTGCCATTATAAGAAAACAAGGGAGATGTTCATGGTGAATTCCAGCACCTCTTTTTCTAGAAAAATAGCACTGATCATAGGTTTCCCAGTGGATGGATTTAGTCGTACCATTTTTTAGCAGCTGTGGCACTGAAAATAATTTATCTCATTAAAGGCAATGCAAGAGGACTTCCAGCTAGATAGGAGGTGAAGCCTCATCCCATGACTTTTGTTGGGATTTGACCCCACGTACGATAAGTGTCTTTACTCATTCTGTATTTGCAAAAGAACTTTCTCTAGAAGGGATTGCATTGATACCTTTTTTTTCAAAGGAGGAGGAAGGGCTTAGGGGTAAAACACCTCTCTCAGAACCTGCTTGGACTGCATACTATGGTTGTGTGATGACTGCTGTGTTCTCTCCCAAGATCTGATAAGGTCTTGTGTGCATGAAGGTTTTGTGCTAGACCCTTAAGTACACATAAGGATTGTGGCAGGCAGCTTCTAACATCAAGCTGCAGTGCATGACAAGAATGACAAGCCAGTTATACAGAAACAATTATCTGTTTCCTTAGTCCAAAGGGAAATAATGCCCTACCTAAAATACATGGCATGCTGTTTGTATATTATGCCAAGGTCCAAAAGAGACATAACATGGGGCATCCATGACCAGTTTCCTTAAAAGAAAGAGAAAAACCATATTATTTATGAGCAGATATGCAAGAGGGTTTTTTATTAGGGAGCTGCATTAGGACAGGGAGTTCTTAATCTTTTCTTCCTGCACGGTTTTCTATATCACAATTGCACTGATCCCTGACCCCCATCCCACCTGTACTATTAAACATAGTGGGGAGGGGGAGAGAAGTACCATACAGATTTTGACTATGCTGTATCTGGAGGTGAGAGGCAATCACATAACAGGATATAAGTCCCTTCCCCCCTTTTTTTATTTGCTGGAAGAGGTATTTGAAATTTACTCACATTTTTCAGCTGATAGGTGTACTTGTGTTTCTTTCACTTGTCCCACTGTCCTTTGCAAAAATTATTTACTTTTTCACGGGTCTCTTCAAGCATAAAGGAAGTGTGGTAATTTAAGAATACATTCACCAGTAGAAAGGGTCTGTGTGATATTGGGATGAAGTAAACTGGTTGCTTTTAATTTATTCCAAAGATGTCTTAACCACTGTTCATCAAAAAGATTCCAAAGTGCTGTACGAAAGTGTGAATAGAATTCATTCACACAACGTATAAATACAATTTAAAACCTACAAATAAGTTTGACAAAATGCAAGAGGAGAGAACAAAAACTCAAGAAGCTAAAAGCAAGAATAGAATACAGTTCCAAAAGCCATCCACACAATCCAAAATGCCTTGGCATAAATAGGAAGGTTCTCATATGGAACTGAAAAGCTTGCCATGTTGGCTTGTAATCCAAGTTGTCTGGTGTATCCGGCCACTGTATTTAGGGAGCAATCCCACATTCTAGTCAATTAAGGGCAAACCAGTGTATTTTTGTGTGTGTGTGCATGTGCACACTTGTTGCAAAATAGTATACCTGACTTGGTCTGTCTAGAGATCCTTGTTTCAAAGTAAGATAGCAGAGCGCTAAATATCTATAAAACACAGTTAAGAGTATTCAGTTAGCCCCAAGGGTATGCAGTTAAGATGAGTATGGTCATATTAAGAGTCCAAGAAATATTCTTTGTATGTTACAATAGCTGTGGTTTAGGAAAGACTTCCAAGCCATAATCTTTTACTACTATTTTCTTCTGTTTTATTATTTACCGGATATCACACTGCATGATAGCAGTCGGCAAATGTCGGCTTTTTCAGGACTGCATCCAAATAATACTAGAGCAGCAGTTCTAAAAATAAGGCACATCAGCTTGTATTTTGTCTTGCTTTAAGCTCATGGGACAATTTCCCAACAATTCTAAACGCCATATGCACAGGAAATGCTACCCTTACTATTCACAATATAGTAACATCAATTTATTTGTTGCGCTCTATTCAGCATGCAACTAGCGTGACAGTTTTGAGCCAGGCATTTGTGATGCAGGAAATAATAATGATTACTTCAATGGCAGGAGACAAGATTTGAAAGAGAACTTGAATCAGAATCTTGCTCAGCCTGGGATTTATGTGTATTATATTTTGGAGATTAAAAGCATGGAAGTGATCAAAAATGACTTTGCACATACATTTGCCAACAGCAAAACCACCTCAATGTCAGTTATTTCTTCAGATGCTTCTCATCCATTTTCACTCTAAATTCCTGACCACCTACAAGACGGCAGAGGCTGGGAGGCTAGCAGCACATCCTAAACAGGTTTTCTAAGACCTAGGAATGGATGGACACATGAACATCTGAACCAATTCTGCATGGGGATGAGACTTAAGTCCCCCCATCCCATTTCAGTGTATATTTTTAAAAAGAAAAACATGAAATATCCATGCACAAACAGCAAGGTATTAAAAAAAATGTTTGAGAGAGGTGAAGGGTCCATGTGAATTCTGGGGGCAGCAGTGTTTTTTCCCATACATTTCTTCATGAGAATGATGGAGCTTCATCAAATCCCATCGCTCCCAGAGGGACTTGCAGTCTATTGCATTCAAAGCACTAGCTGCTCCGGCCAAGGGTGGCTGGATTAACCATTTTTACAAATTTAAAGATCAGGAAACACTTTCAAAAGAGCAGAAGCAGGCCCACAGCCCTCATTCTGAAATCATGATTTGCCCAGATCAAAATGTGAGAGTCTGCTTTGGAATCAGAGTTTGGTGGATTGCTCACCCTTCCCCACTCAAGTCAGAAGCAAGTCCCGTAAGTGTGTTTAGGACCGCAGCCTTGAATACATGAAAGTAAAATGTGTGCTTATTTGAATATTTATTCACAGTGCGAGAAAATAAAGATGTACCCCTGGACCCTGATGACCAGAAGGTAGATAATGGGTCGTTTGATTACAGGTATGTTTCCTGCTTGGCATGCGTGACAGGCATTTGTTTTCTGCCCTCTACCCCACCTATTACAAAGAGCAACTTTGTCAGTTCAATAGTCATCAAGATATCACATTCCCATAAATGTGCATTTTCTACCACCCTTTGTTCTCCCATTATGTCTCAAAGATCTCTGCAAAAGAAAAAGGTGTTGATCTCCACATGCAGATAACTTGCATGGTATACTATTCCTATATCTGTACCATTTCAGGCTGCAGATAAGAGATGGTTTTTTACTCACATCAAAATTTCTCTGGAAACTTGAGGAACACATGAGGAACAGAGGTCCTAGCCTATGTTTGTGCTAGTATTGTATGTGCAGATAGTGGGGACAGGGGCATTCAGATGTGCAGTGCTTCACGTGTAGTCTGAAATGGTACAGTCCCAGGAAATTTGCACTACATGATGGATCGGAAAAATAATAGAATGTTCATTAGCATCACCACAGCAGATAGAAAGCTAGATGCTATGGGAGAGATGGAAGCAATGTGTTTGGTCTCTCTCACACACCAGATTATTCAGAGAGGCATCTTCAGGGTTTTTCAGCAACTTAACCTCCTCACGCTCGTGCATTCACTGCCCAGAAACAGGTTAACCCAACCTTGCTCAGATTGTATCTAGAGAAAAATAAACACATTTTCTCCAAAAGCCTGTGATGGGCTCCATATTCCATCCTTTTCTATAGGATCTCGGACAATCTCATTTTGTTGATCATCTCTGTATAGCCTAGCAAACCCACCTCTCTTGACTGTTGTAGTGGGGGCCATGTGCCACTACAATCACCCCTCTATGAAACTCAAAGGCAACCTTTTAAGGACATCAGCCACTTTTTATCTCAGCTTCCCAAAGCAAGGTGTTTTCTTTGGCTGTTCACAGATGGGTCCTGCGTTCAAGTTTTACATTTGTTTCCCCCTTGCTTCCAAGGCACTGAAACAGGTAACACTGCTAGCATTTTGTTAATCTATGTGACTTAGAGCAAACGTGCTCTTTGTACATCTCTGCTTGCTTAGTGCTTTTAAGCAAACAGGATGATTTACTCAGATTCAGCCAGCCCAACACCTTTTGCTGCCTGAGGCGGAACAGCAAATGGTGTACCACCATCAAGTCAAGGTGTATAGTTCGTGAGGCCAGCCAAGTTATTTTGGCACCTGAAAACCCCACAAGCAATTCTCCCTGCTTCCTGGCAGTAAAGATACAATAATAAAAAACTAAATAATGAACACTGTGCTGCCCTTTCATGACACCCCAAATTTACTGCCTGAGGTGGCTGGTTCACCCTCCCTAATGATAAGACCCTCTGCTCAGATATAGTTAATTTTGAACTGAGCTCCCATGAAATCCTCCAGAGTTTCCAGAATTTTTTGAAAGAAATACAAAAGGGCTTGATTTGAAATGATGAAGAGCAAGAACTGGTGTCATGAATAACAAGCTGCTTGAACGGTTCCCTGCAGAACTTTGAAAGAAGTACCATGCATACATCTTGCAGCATAAAACCATATAAGCAAATCTGAAATGGAGGGATTATTTGAAGGCTGATCATTTGCAAACATAACTAGACATTTAGAGGATACACTCCAATTTGTCACCCCATGAAACTTTAAGCACTGTCTTGTTCATGTAAGTAATGGGTTGGTTTCCAACCCATGCCCTCTATTCTAAAGTTCTCTTAGTGAGTTTATTATTCCAAACCATATTGATGATTATGAACTCTCCAAGCTAATGAACCCAGAATAAAAACTATGATTAACACTAGTTAATTGACTATCCTATCAGGCATTACTTACTTTATTGAATAAATGAAAGTGTGTTGATGAAGCATATCAGGAGAATTTGAGAATCACCAATTCTTGTCCAAGAAAACCATTGTGAGAATAAAAGTTTAGTCTAGAATTCTGCATAAATCTGAAAGAAAATTTCTTAACGCACAAATTGAAAATAAAGAGACAAATACTATAATAATATGGCAACAGGAGAAAACAGCACAGTACGAATGAATGAAGTAACCCATCAAAAACTTAGATTTTATAACTGAATGCTCATTTTGCAGAAGCAGTCACTGTGTTACATGCCATAGCTTTGATATTAAGCTCCTCATGCACACACATTGGCAGAATTTGCACATCACAGTAATCCATTAAACCATCAAATGCACAGAAGGCTTCCGTTTCACTCGTCCCTTGTAGCCAGCAGGCGTAACAAACCTTAATACCTAAGGTTATGTCTGAAGTAGGGATTGTGGTTTGTTTCCAAACAAACCAGGGTGTTGAGCCAAGATTTGTCTTACCAACCATGTTTTGTTTCAGCATAGCAAACTACAGTTCCCAGTCAGGCATAATGCTGAGACAGAGATCGTCGCTTGTTGCTCCCACTGTCAAGAGCAGCGGTGGGAAACCTCATTTTACCTGCAAGGTTGTTTTGACCAAGCCATACCTCGCTGCCCTTCACCAGAAGTCATAAATGGCACCAGGTGTGGAGCAGGTAAAGACATTGCTGGGCCAAAAACAGCTTTGTCGACACTCCCAGTCAGCAGGACCTGAAAAACCCTGTGCATAGTGCCTAGTGAGGCTCATAATAAGCCCCAACATTTGTGACGCTGTGTGTGACACTTTGAAGCCCTTACAATCAGCTGGTCGTTAGTGCTTACAGAGTCATGCATGGTACTTTGAAGTTCCATCAGCTGACGGTAGAGGCTTCTATGCAGCACGCACTGCATGACCTCATCTACCTGTTAAACCTTGCCCATGGAGAGTGGGGAAGATAAAGAGCCGGCCTGCAGTCTGGATCCAATTCCCCATCCCTCGTCTAGAGGAGAGGAGTGATATTTGCATTCACAGTAAGCCATTAACTGTGATTACTCATGATGTGCAAGCTGGACACTTTGAAGGCACAATGCTTTAACAACTGTCGTCCCCTTCCCCCCTAGATAAAAATCACAGATTTTTCTTCTTCTTTTTACAATTAACCAGAGTGTTAATGCAGGGTGTTAGAAAAGTGACACATCCCATAAGGAGTCAGAAGCAAAGTGGTTAGCTGCTTAAAATTCACAAGGAATCGAGCAGTCCAGGGGAAAAGTTACTATTAGTGCTTGAAAGGTGGACAGGATATGTGCTGACATGCTTTCTTTATTGGTTCTCTTCCTACCTTCATAGAAGCATGTCTAATATGCTTTCATCATGCCCTTCACATCCTTAGTGCCCTGTGCACACTGCATTCCAATCACTGCAGCCTGTAATTAAAGAGATACTGTCACTTCTTTCTACTTTGCTGCCAGAATAATGGTCTCCTTGTAAGCTAAGATGTTTGGAAGCCCATGTCCTTAAATAGCATTCTGTTCCAGTAACCATGCCTTACTAGGCCAACTGATTTGGTTGAGAGAGAGAGAGAGAGAAGCAAATCAGAACTAGAATTTTAAAACTTCAGACCTGCTGCTCCCATCCAAGCTGCTCCTTCCTGCTCCCCATATATTTTCAGGTAACGTTACTGGGCTTTCTACTCAGTCAAGCATTTGCAGTTGCAGTGGTGATTTCAACGCATCCCCAACTAAAGGTCCCTGTGTAAAATATAGCAATAGCGAGTACAAGGAATTGGCAAATGCCTGTTAAAAACTAGGAGCACTTGCATACAGCCCAGACTGCTGGCAAGTGGGTTCATGTGAACCCAGATAGCAATTTCATGATACTTGGAAGTGGGTCTATATTAGGCCAGTTTTCTGACATCGGCAGTGTCTACTACATGACAGTCAGAATTCCTATCTTGATAGAGCCTTAATCAATTCCGTATTCTTCCAGGGCCCCAGAGGTCATTGAACACAGCCACCAAGAAAGGAGCAGATGCATTTCATAATGCGTTTCTTTCCTGTTTCACTCATTCCCCACCCCCACCCCTACGCATAGGCAAATCTCTTGTGTGTCCTTTGTAATATATGGAATAAGAGTGCCTTCCCCTCCAGTCCACTCATTTTGAAACCACAATATATACCTGCCTCCCAAAAGACACTTGCCATCTGCTCATCCGGTACAATCTCCGCACAGTGGAAATGTAACTTAGAAGCACCCCCTCCCTTCATATGCAGAGCTGCCTGATTTCCACCAAGGTCAAGCGAATACCATGCTCCTTTCTTTCCTGAAGGCAGCCTTTTCTGAGAGGAGCTTGTAGCACGTTATGTCATTGGACAGCATGACAGACCACAGGCTAGTGGCTGCTCAGCTGCCTTTCAGGACGACATTTAATGAAGCCATGTGGGGTTGTATCTTCTGCCCTACTAGTGCTCTCTCCCTCCCTGCCTCAGATCTGAGGGCACATCTCATTTTGTAGGGTTTATTTGCAAATTACTTGTTTTTGGAATCCATTAGATACATATTTTGGTGTGGATGCACAACAGGTTTATTTATTTATTTTTAATTTATTTTGTATGCACAACAATAAAGTGGCTAGCTCCTTCGGGGGGTGGGGTCGGTGGATTTCCCCCCCTCAGCACTGCCCCCTGAAATGCATACTTCGCCATTTTGCTCTCTGATCAGGCTCTTTCTGCTTCTCTCTCTGTTTTATTCCCATTCTTTCTTCTCCTTTTCACCTTGTCTTTCTACATGGACCATGAAGGTCTCTTGAAAGGTAGGACTGTGGACTGCCCCAAAGTCTGGCACACAGCTTTTTCTTTCAGCAGTTCCATCACTGAAACACACCTTATTCTCTACCACCTTTCCCTGCCTCTCCACCACCAACCTTCATCTAACACCATTAAAATTTCACTTACTATTCCTTCCCTTGAAATTTCGGGCACCCTGTGTCCAATGAGTTGCATTCTGCCTGTGTATTTGGAGCCGACACACAACCAATTGAATTTGCGTGGCCTCAGCTTCATTCCTTTTTCTGTGACTAATTCAGCTGTGGCAATGACAGCCATTGGTTAGTTCAGCACTCAAAGGGAGATTAGTCACAAGAAAAGGGGTCTTCTGGGCTGCAGATTTGAGTAGCCCCCATATGCTCAGGTAAGCTACTTGTATTATGTGCCTCTGAGGTTTGAAAAGCAAGATAATGCCTGATTTCACATGCTGGGCAGTAAAACAACGGAAACATGGTGAAGAAAAAGTCAGCAGCTACCAGAGGCCTTGCATCAGTTCAGAGTGAAGATTCCCTAGAAATCTTATACACAGAAAATATTCATTCTGACATATGCAACTCTTGACCATGATGCTCCTGAACCAGCCTGAGTCAAGCTTCCCTTAATACTTTAAATAAGCTGCAATATTTCCATTTAACCAAATAAGTAAACTGTTGTTTGTGTGTTAAAAGTTGTATATACCTAACGCACTAACAAGGCAACCAAGTTAACAGTCTTCTTTGGCCTACAATCCAGAGAGCTAGGTTAAATAAGGCGCAAGAGAATTTTTTGACATTTTGCCTTTCAGCAGCAGCCCTCTGCGAAGCCACTTGGCTTGTTGTGTGAGGGAGTGCTCTTTAAAGAGAGGGGAGCGAGGAAGGAACTCAAAAGCCCCACTGGGCCCACAGAATTAGCTGTATAGTTCTCTGGACTGTAGCCTTTAGAAGGTCAAAACCAGCCGGGAATATCTTAGAAACTTCATTGGCCTGGTGTATTGGGAATGGGGTGGGGGTGGGGGAGGACAACTCAAAGGGGACATTATGATGCAGGATATATTTTATCTACATACTCTTGAAAAATGAAGATTTTAGATGAAGAGCCCTGGGTCTCTCATTCTTGTTTTTTGCCTCCTTATATTGCCTTATATTGATAGGAGTTGTAGTCCCAAAACATCTGGAGGGCCAAGTTTCCCTATGCCTGCCCTAGAGAGCTATCACGGGCTACCTTCTGTTAGACAGTTTTGCAAGATCAGGAGGAATGATGACACCACTTGTTCTGCTATTTATGCTTGTAGTGGCCACTGTCTGGCAGAATGGTGGGCTACATGTTTTATCTAACCAGATCATTCTTATGGCAAAACCAGATGATTCTTATGGCAAAACAAAACTGCAACACAAAACCTTAAATGATCTTTTTCTGTGTTAGGTTAAAAAGTTGAGCCTCATAGATATGACAATGAATTGGGTATTTATTTATTTATTATGCACCCTTCTTTTAAGTCAGGATTGGCTCCCAAAACAATCTGCAGTTGAAATGTACATGATGGTACAGTTACAATAGGTACATATGGGGATATACATAGCTGTCTCTTCTATTGGCACTTATGACAAGATCCAGAGTCCAGACTCTTTCCATCAAGGGGAAGGGGCAGAAGGAGGTACAGCTGGACTCAAATTGGCAGATGATGAAGATGTCAGATCCCTAAAACAGTCCACCATTGATCTGCAGAGTCTCCTATTCCTGGCAGTTTAATCTTTTGTTCTTGGCAGAGCCCAATACATGAATTCCTGCACATGTGGGTATACAAACATCCCTTTTAGAATGTCCCAACGGCTCCAGCACAATATTTTGTTTAGCACTGACTAGCCACACACCTCCATGGCAAGCATGCAAGTAGGCCATAATGGAGATAAATGTCCCCTGATTCTTTTTCTGCATCGGGTAGAGAGGTTCTGCCTCTAAACATAGAAGGTTCATTATAGCTAGCAACCAATGATAGGACCGTTTTCTCTATGAAGTTACCTGAGCCTTTTTTTTAAAGCTCCAGTATTGTTAAGCCAGCCTCATGAATTCTGCAGAAGGTTGTTCTTGAGTCCCCAACATCTTGGGGCCAACAACAAGACTGCAAAAGCAGAAATTAGTACTATTTGTGGGACTTTCTGTAACGTAATAAAATATGCATATTTGCAGGTCAGAAATTCCCCTTACAAAAAGAGCATGGAACTCCCCCGCTAAGTGTAGAAGTGCCATTTTTAAAAGTGTCTCTGCATCATTTTCAAAAGCTGCATAGTTAAGAGTAAATTAAAAATAGCCAAAATGGCACTTAAATATATTACATCCAATTTGGATTGAATTAGAGCCACTCAGCTGCCTTCTAAATGGCTGGTCCTCAGCACAACTCTTGCCAACCTAGAGTCTCTTTGAAGAGATTTGTGGTACCTTAAACATTAACATATTTATTACAGCATAAGTTTCATGGAATACAGCCCACTTCATCGGATGCACAAAGTCTTAATCTAAGATACACATGGAGTGGGGTGGGGATATAAACAGTGAGATCAGAAGGAAATGAAATGCAGAAAAAACCCAGACGTAAATATTATTTACTTAACAGCAGCCTCACAAAAACCAGTTGAGTTGATATCCTGCCATGCTGTCATTGGTAAGCCAATTAATATGTAGTGTAATTCTTAAAAGTCCATTGTGCTTGGGATCCTAGAACATTCTATAACTAACCATAAAAACCACTGAATCACAATAAATCAGGAGTTCAGTGCTATAATTTGTGGATTAAATGGGTACAATGGATTTTTCATCACACATGTGTTATTTAGCTTATCGGTGACAGGATGGGTGTGTTACCAGCTCAATCATATTTTGTGATAATTACTGTTAAATACATAATTATCACCACCTGTACTTTTCTGCATTTCGTTTCCTTCTCTTACTGTTCACAGTCCCCCTCCCCCCACCATGTGTGTGTTATATACAACGCATGCCTGCAACTCAGGATAACACTTCATGCAACTGATTTAAGTGGACTACTGTCCTTGAAAGCTTATGCCATAACAAATTTGTTAACCTTTTAGTGTACCAGAAAACTTTATTTTTTAATACAAGAAACTAGAATTTGATGGGACTGTGGCTTAATACAACTGGAAAGCTCAGAGTTCCTACATGGTTTATTCACTTTGTAGTTGTGGTCAGGCTTCCACCATCACAGTCCTTTGAAGAAGAGACTCCCTCCTGATTTATTTAGGTTATTGGGAAAATACTATCCTTTGCACCTGAATAGCTTTGCACTGGCAAAGATTTCATTGGTAATTTGCAAAAAGCTGCGTCGAGCCGTGCTTCCCAGATCTTCCTGCACTGTGCTTGCCTTCTGAAGTACAACCGTCTGGACGAAACCAGTTTCATATGTTTACTGTGATCCTGTCCCTTTAAAGCTATTCCTTCCCACTACTGATGGCACTTCTTTTCCTTTTGATGCTAGTGATGAAGACAACAAGCCGCTGCAGGGCAGTCAGACCTCTTTAGATGGCACGATAAAGCAACAAGAAAGTGACGACAGCTTGGTGGACTATGGCGAAGGAGGCGAAGGGCAGTTCAATGAGGACGGCTCCTTTATTGGCCAGTACACAGTCAAGAAGGACAAAGAGGAGACAGAAGGCAATGAGAGTTCAGAAGCCACATCACCAGTTAATGCTATCTATTCCTTGGCATAACGCAATACACTGAAACAACAGCAGCAGCAGCAGCAAGAAGATATATAGCCCGTGTGGGTCGGCAAAGTCACCATCAACAGAAAGCAACTAGGGTAGGACCACAGAGAGCAAACAAAAACCCGACCAGGTGGTCACCAGGGCCATCATCTCTTTCGCAAACAAAGCAAATGGCATAGATGCACCGGCTGCCGAAGCAATCTTACTGCAGCTGAAATCTGAGCTGACCCACAAGAGACCAGTAGAAGAGCAGGATGCACAGATTCTACACCCCAGGCTTCAGAACTCGAACTGAAATAAACACCCCTCTATACCCCCTATGTCTAATTTGTGAGATAATGCAACTCCTTTCATTAATAATGTACACAGCTGATTTTTATTTTATTTTTATTTTGGTTGTTGTGTTTTTAAAAGGCTTCAAAGTTATTCTCAGAAAAAGAAATGCCCAAACATGGGGGAAATCTGGAGTGAGAGGGGTGGAGATGAGAGTATAATCCCCTGGTAAAAGCAGCATGAAACCACATTGCGGAATCGGCTACTGGTAAAAACGAGGCTGTTTTATAAACAGGAACATTGATGGCAATTTATTTCTGTCGGAGATCATTGCAGCCAGGCTCTGGCTTAATAATCCTCACCGAGCAAGGTGTAGGATATTCCTTCCTATAAGAAGAAACGGTACTATATTGGGCTTCAGTGTGGAAGCTATACGCATGGGGAGGGGGGGTACTTGTTGCATTGACCCAAACTGTCTGTGATCTCAGTTAGTGCTATACAAGTATTGGTTCTGATGCAGGTACCGCCGAGGCAAGGTTTTCATCCCTCTGCCCATGCTATTTAGCATCTTTCTCCAAAGAAAGAGTTTAATGGAAACAGTTGCATCTTTCTGCTAATCCAGGGTAGGAAAACATAATTGGGTTATTGTTTTCCTGGATAAATTATTGGGGGTGGGGGTTGTTGTCCATTCTTGCTGAAAGTAGTCATTCCTCCCTATGCTCACACGTGGTGTTAATAGCCACTCCGTGAACCTGCATGTAGCAGGAAAGGGAGGAAGGGTGACCAGGGAAGAGCAACCAGTCTATGCTTTCCTACCGCTAACCAAAAAAGAATGGTACCCACTAAGAATAAACTAGCCTGGCATTAAACCCGCCAGCCTCTTCTGTGAAAAGTTCAGGGATTTCCATTCCCTATATGTTTGATGCAAAAGTACAAAGGCACTCAGAATCCACCCTGATTCATCTTTCCATTGTTCCTATCATTTGCATATCAGTCAGGGTTACATTTTTTGGGGCTTTCAAGGTAAAAGCCACTCTGACACATGCAGGGGCCTCAATTAGCCTAAAAGAGGCTTTTTCCAGTACTTAAATAAGCAGCAGCATGGAGCTCACCCTATCTTGTTAGTTACACATCAAAGGCACTCAAGCTAACTTGCTAACACGCAGCAAACCTGTTTTCCTCAGATACAGATTCTGTTGTGACACTGTTCTTCCATATATGCCTTAAACAGCTTCATGCTTTCCCTGAAGCTTAATAAACTATGAATATTTACCCGTAGATTAAGCCCCTGGTGTGATGGTCTGTAATCTGTCGATGCAGCACAAATAAGGAAGCTTCAGCTTGGTCAGTTGAGAAGGCATGGGTCATCGTAGAAGGTAGAGGTGTCCCCCCCCCCCGTAATATACAGTATTTATGGAATGCAGTATGTATTCTCTTCACTCCCTGCACTTTCAAAGTCAAAAGTATTTAAAGAGAGAGATCTGTCTCCGACAGTTTCGCAGCTGTAAAATAACATTTAGGGAAAACTTCAATAGATGTTTCAGCATCATTCTGAAATGGAAATAGTTGTGACATGGCTGAACTTTCAAACTGGCTTGCCTGAAAGGTAGCTTTGCTAACAAGGGTATTTCTGATGAATGGGCATAGACATGGGCATAGCTGCAGAGGGGCAGCTAGCCGCCCCCTCTCCAAAAAGTAAATAAATAAAAATACTTAACTGACCAATCGTGCCACAGATAGCTCAATTCTTCCCCCCACCAAACAAAACTCATGGCTACGCCCATGGGCATAGAATGCAGAAATGGGGTTTAATGTATTCAGTAAAAGGCTGGGAGACGTCGAGACTTAAGAAGAAATCAGCTAAATGAAATCTCAAATGCAAGAAAACTGTCACCAACCCAGGGAAGCTTGTGCTGTGAGTCAAGCCAGGCAACGAAAGGTTGTGGCTTGGGGTTACTGTTCCAAACCACTCCTTAAACAGGCTACAATCTGTTAGTGGTACAGTAAATGTATCTCCTGGCCCTATTGTTTTGCATGCTTAATTACTCCCCTGGCGGATTTGTCCATTTTTTTGACTTTGATTTGATCGAATTAAAAGGATCCCCTAATTCCAACATTGAGATAGGGAGCCTGTGGTCTCTAGATGTTGTTTGACTGCAACTCCTGTCACCCCTGACCATTGGCCATGCTAGCTGGAGTGGATGGGAGATGGCACCAAATGGATGGGTGACCACAGGTTCACCCTCTCTGGTGGTGGCAGGGACGCAACTTGGGACCTTTCGCAAGGAAACATGCACTACCACTGAGAACACACTGCAACACAACTAAATGCACCTTGCATGCATTTGAACTGTTTGCACAGTGGCACCACTGAAAGTGGCACCACCCAAAATGCTACACATATGTTTTCCAATCCAGCCCACCAACTACAGATTTCTAGCATTATGTATACTGTCCCTAAACTTAAGGCAGCACTCCCATATAGATGGACCTGGCTAGCTTTGGCCTATCTACAAGTCACAAGATAAAACCAGGCATATGTAGCCAGCTTTATATGAGACCTTTTAAAAACAACCACATTTAGTCTATCGTACGTACCCAGCAGTGCCTGCAATCCTATTCTGTGCACATGTGTTTTTTCCTCCCAAGCCTCCCTCATACCATCTGTTTGAGAAATATTGTGGCTAAGCGGGTGGGCTAACTTTTAGTGGATGTAGAGATGCCTTGCAGGAGTTTGATGAAAGCTGGGGAAAGATTGAATTTTAACAAAAACATTAAATGGCTCTGTGTTCTTTTAGAAGGCAGTTCTGAAACCAGATCTGACAGGGTTCTGCATGCAATGTTCTTTGCAAAACCTGCTCCAGTACCAGGCCATTTGCTTTCCTTTAACTGCAGCAGGAAGAATAAGTCTAACTTACAGTTGACAAAATATTGTTAGTATTTGCCATTATAGTCAGTATACTTACCTCAGGAATGGATTTGTGCTTAAGAGATGAGAGATGAGTTTGGAAGCTACATATCTTATTATTAAAGCCCTATATAAACGTAACAGAAATAAAAGCCAAGAACACTTGGTGAGATGTTTCTTTATCAGGCTTGAATTCTCTCATAAGGAATAAATCAACTAAATAGGTTCCTTCCCTGAAAAGTCATTGAACTGCCAGTAACTCATTCCTTGTTGTATTCTCTGTGGGCGCCCTTGTATAAATGTGGGTATGGTTTTCCCAGTAGAGAGCAAATTGCTCACCCCTGCCCTGGAGCCATTTAAGGATGTGTATTGAGATGGGTTTAGACAAGCTAAGGAAGCCTTTCCGAATTATTAGAAGCCTGGACTTTTCCTGCAGCAAGGTACTCAACCTATCCCCACTCCAGTATGAGTAGTATGCTACCCCACCCTCTAATAATGGATGGGGAAGGGGACCTCAGCTGCAAGGGAGAGGTATGTGTGTGCTCACTGCTTTTTCTTAACTTTGGAATCCATGGGCTCTAATGCAAGAGCACACTGCATTCAAAGAAGAAAACAGCACAAACTGCTGGGGCATTACTACAGAGGGGGACATCTGCTGCTGTATGCCCTTCTTTAAGGGGCTACTGCAGATGTAGAGAACCTTGGGCCTATCAGATGCTGCTGAACTACAACTCCCATAACCCCTGGCAATGAGCCATGTTTGTTAGGGTTGATGGGAGTTGTAGTTAGGCAGCATCTGGAGGCCCAAAGTTTCCCCACTCCTTGGACTATGGGGACATTCCTGTGCTTCCAAAGGACTCCCGAGCATTGGAAGAATGACATAATTTGAAAATACCACAAATTGGTGAGTGTGAGGAGATGGCTGTCCCCACTTATGTCTCCCTCTACCCAGTAGATGCTTCCACTATCCACATAGGTGCCAACTCCCTGGGGTCCTGGGTGCTTGGACACCCACAAAATTCCCCATGAAGGGACTGGACACCCACAAATTTAGGTGCCAGGGCCATGCACACTGCATGGCACTCATGGTACCAGGCTCCCATGGTTGTGGGGCCAAGCTGCCACTCCTGGCTAGCCACATTCTACACAACACTAAGAATTACACATTGCATGCTACCCAGGAGAAAGATTGCATTTCCCAGTTTTAAAATACAGTTTTGAGTGCTGAGAATATGCAACATTCCTATACAGAGTTCTACCTTGAAAACAACAACATCTGGGAGTCTGAACAAATGAGCAGCAAATGCTTTTATGCAAAATGAAAAGAGATCAGCTGGAAAGGCTCTTACCGTTGCTGAGTATTGAGGGAAACCAAACAATGGACAAAATGTGGCATGCATTGATGGCTTCTTTAACCACTGCTATAGAACAGACAGCCATAAGTAGACTTTATTGTATTTTATTGAAAAGGTTTATATCTCTGTCTCATGCACAGTATTTGAGGTCGCTTCCATCAACAGCAATGCGTTTACAATAAAATAACATCTAAGACTATTGTTAAATGCAACTATGAAACCAGGCACAATGCATATTGTGTTGTAGATACTATTTTAGTTAAGTTTTCAGAGGCATACTGCCATGCCACTGTGAACACACCTGATGCCATTTGATCTTGGAAGCTAATGGGTGTTGAACCTACTAAAATATTTGAGAGGGATGTAGCAGGCTTTGTTAAGTTAGGGGCAAGACACAAGGTTTCAAATACCACAGGTTGCTCACTGACTTTGGGGCCAGTTTGATAGTTGACTGCAGCAGAAGACCTGATTGCATAGGCTAAAGAGAGAGTGAACTAAAGAGAGAGAGAGATCCATCTATCTAATTTGAATTCTGCTCTTCCTCCTGTCTTACACCTGATAGCAGGTCCAATTCTGCAACATAATATTCATGATGCTAGGAGACAAGCATTTTCCTGTGGAATTGCCTTTAGCAGTCCCCTTAGTCCCATCCAAGAGACTAACAAATCTTCACTGACGTGTTCCACTTTAAGAATTGAGTGTGGTGCAAGCAACACAGTCAGAGAAGTAGGCAGCCATTGTTGAAACATCATCTATAGTCTTCTCAACTACAAAGGCTGCTGAGATACAGGAATAGGGAACCTGTGGCCCTTCAGATGATGGACCACAGCAACTTCCATCATCCCTGACCATTGGGCACACTGCTTGGGGCCGATGGGAGTTGGAGCCCAACATCTGGATGATCACAGATTCCCCATCCTTATTCTAATCATAAGGACTAGTGAAAGAGCACACTGCCAACTTATCACAGCAGATATAGAACCTGTTCCCCTATGCTCATCCTGCATACCAGCCAGATGTAGTAACATCTGACATTTTGAACAGTTTCCTGTTCCTGACTCCAGAGGTTATTGAGGTGTTGGCTCATGTAACCACATCAGCTATGCCGCTCAGTCACCCATTATACCATTCATGGCTTGTGTTGAAAACTATAATAGGTTTATTTCCATTTTTAACTTTACAAATAAAGATCTGACCTATGTGTCTGTTATGCAGATCCTTCATGTTTTGGGGAAATTGCAGGCAGTTCCAGATGTTGTCGCCTGCCTTCACTGTTGCTAAGTTGAGCCAGCAAGTTCAAAGAGGAGGCAATCTCCATAGCTTATTTTGTGTGTGGCAGTTTGGCAGTTAAATGAACACCTTCACCTTCTGTGGAACATTAGAGTAGGGGAGACACATATTCTGCCTTGTGTGCTGGTGATGCTACAATTACAGCAAAGGAAACATGATCTTGGACAATCCTGACATTGTCTTTCCACTCAATTACCACCCTGTAGAAGTGACCCACAGGTCAACTAGCATAACAGAGTCCTGACCCCTGCCATCGATCTGCCTATAATGACCTGGATTCATGTGTCTAAACAAGATACAACCCTGCTACCTGTCAGGAATATCCGAGGAGAGTGCCAGTCATTGATTTCCATTAGGGCTCAGCTTCTTGTTTACGTGTTTCACCTGACTCGTAATGACCTATTGCGGCCTTTCCCCTCATCTCAGCTATAGCAGCTGCAGGAAAGAAAACAAACCTTACTTTCACTTCCCGGAATGTAGAGAATGTGAAATGTGGAATATTGACTTTGACCTATAAAGGAAGCATGCCTTGCACCAGGCTTAATTCTATGCTAGCGTCAGAAGTCTTCAGCTAAGCAATAATAATAATAATGATAGTAATAAAATGTGAAATCCATTTTCTTTTACGCATTGCAGCTCATCTTAAATAAGAAGAGCCGGCAAGACTTTTCTGATAGTAAGAAATCCAGAATGTCATGTGGCTCTCCATTTAACCCAGGAGTGCCTCTCTCTTGATCTGTCCCTTTCAAGCAAATTTCATGGTATGATCGTGATGTCAGAAGGCAGTCTTGGGCCCCCACCCCCTCGTGTTGAACTGATGAAAGCGGAGAGACCACCCTTTGCACTATGGAGGTTTCAAACACCACCAACAAATTATTGTACTGCTTTCTGTTTGTTTTGTTTGTTTTTAATTTGTAAATATCCACACTCTCACACACACCCTGTTCCTTAAAGTCCTCCCCATTGCTCCAATACATTCTATGTAATTATTTGCCTTCTTTTAAAACAAATAAAAAAGGACATTCTGTGTTAATCTGCTTTCCAATAGATGAATGCATATCTGAGACTGTAAAGAATGACTTACAGTGAGTAGCTTTACAGACTACGGAGACATGTTTAATATATGGACTGCATGAGCGATTTGAAAAAGGCCAAAATATTCAGAAATGTTTTTGAATCACTGTAAAGAAAACTGATTTTCTTTTTGTATAGAGAACACTAAACATAATAAAAATATTGTTCAGAAGAGATGCCAAGTACGACATTCATTTGTCTCCCACGCAAGAGAGGAAGAATGGCCCCACAGCTAGGTTGGTAGCTGGAACCTGAAATGGTTGGATAGATCAGTTCCTTGCTCATATCACTGAACACAGGGCTCTTGAGGATCAGGCTGTAGCTATCATTGCTGAAAATAGCCAAAGATGTTTCTTTTTGAAAAGGAGCAGCAAAGACTAAATAAATAGCTGGCAGAGATGGTTTCACGGGCAAATGCTTTCTTAGCAAATTTCACATGCAAAATGGCTGACTTTCACATGCAAAAAAAAGCAGTGCTGGCATAAATGTTGGTATGTTTTGCTCACTATTTTTTCTTCTGTTTTCTGCAGTGCTCGAAGCCAAAAATCTATTAAATCAAATGTGAGTGATAAAACAGAACACTTTCAATATTAGCTTTCTTGTAACTATGTATGCATCTGCATCAAACAGTTCTGCCATATGTAGTGTTTTGTGGCTTCTAATGGAAATGCTCTGAAAAGTTATACGTCATTTATTTTTAGCATCTGGTTTACTAAGCCCAGTTGGCAAAATCAACACCAGGTTGGAAGAAATTAAAGTTAACTGTATATTTGCTGTCAGTTGGCTAGTAATATTAATGGTGATGATATAAATACTTACATAATTCCTGGAATGTTCAAGGTACTTCATCCCCATCATCTCAGAACATCCCTACAAAAACCCTGCAAGGTAGGTTGGCATACCACAAATTGCCCGATATTGTGCACACTAAAATGTAAGGTCCATCACTTACAAACAAGCGATTATTTTGGGTGAATGCTAAAAGGAGGTCCTGATGGGCTACGGTTTCCCATGGCAAGTACACAAACCAGGAAACTCACATCATCTTTGGGTGGTATAGTGTGGCCACTTATGCAAAGTCAAAAGGAAAATGAAAAAAAAGAGGACATAGAGTTGCATAAAAATTGTATACGTTAATTTTTATGCTTAGGCACAAATTTAAAAAATGATAACTCTAACTTAAATAGAAATGCAGTACAGCTCACCATTGTTGGGAAGGCTGTGCTCAGGTGATCTCTGTGCCTGCTCAGTTTGTTTTCCAGATGTTAAGTGTCAATGGGCAACTTCAAGGCTGTTTCTTATGCTTCTTTCACTTTAAACAGGACTTGGACTGGATAGTCCTTCAAATAGAGCACTGCCTTCAAATGCCTTGTAAAGTAGGACACTTGGCCACCCTGGGGTAGTATGGAGTGAAACCACCTTTTGATACAAGGGAGATAAACAAAAAGTCAAAAGCTACCCTGATGCTTGAAAACATTGCAAGAGTGGTTTTCAAAGGCTGTCTTCCCGAGGTGCAGCTAACGATCTGTACTGCTTCGGTCATCTCTCTGCCCTTCTGCCATTTCGAAATGGCATATGCTACCTGACAAACGACTGCAAGGGGAAATCATATAGGTGATGCATAAGCAAGCGTCCATTTAGGAAGGAGCAAAGCCAGCTGCCAATAAATGTACAGGAGCCGGAGAAGGTCTGAGTGAAATCTTGCCTTCTGGAAAATTATATTAACAGATGGAGCAGCCCAGAGATTGGAAGACCCTGGTGCTCTGTTAAATGGTTATGGGTGTTTCTTCCTACACACACACACACACACACACACACACACGTGCTGCTCTCTGTTCAGTAGCTGCACAGCTTCCTTTTCATTTGAAGAACTGCTCAGTGATGTGAAAAAGATCGCTTGCAATGGATGATTAGAAGATGGGGAGAATGGAGAGCCTTTTCTGTCAAGAACTCAGAATGCAAAATGCTTTCAAAAAGGCAGGAGTTCTCATCTGCACTCCGAAGGCGCAGTCTCCCTCCCCAGTCCCCATTCAATCCATGCTGATGACAACCCACTCAAGGGGTGTCGCGTTACCATAATAGTTAAATATCATTTCACTCCCCAAGGCAATCCAGTTAGATCCCAGCTGCTCTCTATTTCAGGAATAGCACAATCTAAGTAAAAGCCTACGAAATAGACCTTATATTGATTGCTCCTGTGAGCTTCTGCCTGCTCCTTGGTTTCTCATCCCATGGATCCACTTAGATAACAGCCCCATTGTACCTAAGAGCTGAGCTCTGCTTGGCAAATGAACACTGGGTCATGACTTCAGACAAAGAAGGACTTTGTCCATCCCAGAATTTTCATTCCAAAATATTACGCTGCTCAGTGTCCATCACACCAAGGAATACAGATTCATTTTCTACTATTTTATATCTCTGACTATGAATATAGTGAGGGTCTAACAAGAACATACAAAGATCCCCACTAAATTAAGCCAGTGGCCCATCTAGTCCAGAATCTTGTTCTAACTGACCAACTAGATACCCCTGGAGAGGTCTCAAATGGATATGCTCCTGGATAATGGAGATTCCCAATGTGTGGGCAGAATTCAGCTAAGTAGTTGGCATTCATGGAATGAGGTCTGTTCATGCAACAGGACTTTTATCCCGTCTCCATTGCTCAAGCCCCCTAAATCTACTCTGGGGGGTTGGGGGAAACCCAGAACAGGTTGGGGGGAGGTCTGTGGGATGAAAGTCCTACTGCATTTCTCACACACATACCCCACTGAATTCCACCCTTAGTTTTCTCTGATGATTTGTGGGCGACTTATATTAATTGACTACCTGGGGCTCCCCACCTATGTCCATTCCTAATTATATAGAAAAAATATTATTGATTTATATAAGCAAATGCTTATATAAGCAAATGCTTATGAGAGCTGGTGTAGTGGCTAAGAGAATAAACAATGAATCTGGAGGTCCCTAGTTCAAATCTCACCTCTACTGTGAACTAACTGTATGGCCTTAAGAAAGCCGCCCCCGCTGCCCCTGCCCCTGCAAAATGAAGCATAGGAAACCTGAATTACAAATAGATAATGCATCTGATGCACTTTGAAAACTTGAAAGCTCTATACAAGTACAATATAAAAATTGTAGGTGACCTTTTAAAAGAAGCATCTTGCCTTCCCTCACACATGTAGAATGATCTTCTAGAATGATTTTTGCTATGAAACTTTTGTGTCATATAAAAACAAAGAGCACACTTCTTGCTTCAGAAATATTGTTTTTACTTCTATGCAAATGTGTGCAAATCTAAATCATTACATGGAAGAAGGAACTCTCAACTTGCATGATGAATCCTGAAGATGTATCTCTTTACTCTGCCCTTTGACACATCAGACAGACAGATAGATGGACCCATCCTATTCTTATGACTGTAGTTCGTTTTAAACTGTTTATAATATTGTCCTTTTTCATTGCTTAAACTCTTCACTTTATGGCCTGCCACCACTGCCTCCCACCCTCTGTCCCCTGAGTTTGTCCCCTCATTTTTATGACCCCTGGAGTGTTTTATGATCATGAAGGTCCCTCCATATACTATGAGTCTCTGAAAGAAAGGGAAATATGAAAGCATGTTAAATTGACATCTCTTATAGCTCCTTTTCAGCCCAGATCTCCCTCCTCCATTTCAGGCCTGGCAAATGAGCTGTATGCAGTGCCTCTTCTCCCCTTATCTTGGCCAGCACCATGCAGCTCTCCTCCTCCTCCTCCTCCTCCTCCTCCTCCTCCTATTCTCGCCTTCCTCTGTGCAGCTCTTAACAGCAGGATCCCAAGGGCAAAGCCTTGAAGTGGTGAGGGTGGGAAACAGAAGAGCCTATTTAGCTAATGAAGTTGTAATTGCTTCAGATCTGACTAATCGGATGAAGATATCAGAGTCTCCCACACCCCATTCAGCTCCAGCGATGCCCAGGCAAAACAAGGCTCTGGGAAGGAATTGGTTTCTTTTACAAATCCCAGCAGCCTAGGATTCTTTCAACAAGCTTGTCAGGTCTCAGGGCTTGATATGGAGTTTTAGCTGCCTTCTCAGGCTCTCCAGGGAGGAGTAAAATATCAGATTGAAGGGCTAGTATAAGCAGACAAGCTCCTTTCTACTTGGCTCAAAAGGTTCCACTGTTCACTCTATCTGCCCATCAAACTCCACCCTGAACCACCAAGCACATTCAGCATCCTCTAGTCTCCATCCTACTGGTCTTCCAGGCACCATCTCTTTACACCAAGATGCTGCCCTGGGGAAATGCACAGGAAGTGCCAGGTAGCAGTTTGGCTATGGATTAGAATGGGATGGGATGGGAACCTGTGGTCCTCCATTGAATGCCACCCAAAGACCCATATGAAGGAAGAACAGGAGTCTTGATGTTGCCCATCAACTGCTAGAACCTGGACAGTAGACTGAGAAAATGCACATGTCACCTGGTCACACAGTTTCCCCCACTAATTACATATTTCAGATGATAGATAGATAGATGATAGATATAGATAGATAGATAGATAGATAGAGATGATAGATGATAGATAGATGATAGATAGATAGATAGATAGATAGATAGATAGATAGAGGTAGATGATTGATTGATACATACATACATACATACATACATACATACATACATACATACTTGGCATCTGTCTGTCTCAAGATACACTGGAGTGCACCTCCAGGGGGGAAATCAAACCACTGGAGAATCACAGCACCTGCCATGGCTGCAGAGACCGGCAACTCATAACTGCTGCCTCCCACATTGTTTTCGCTATGTTAGCAGCACCGAAGTGACCTCTCCAGGGCACAAGTCTGGGCAGTGTGTATGGAGGTCCTCAGCTTCATTGTGGTCCAAAGGAAAGCAGAGCAATACGTTTGGCAGCAGCTTGGCTCCAGAAGTTGTCAGAAGGAAGTGTACAAGGCGCCATTCAACCGTTTAAAGGCTCCACTCTGGATTTGTGAAGGGTTTACTCCTTAGACCTTTCTTCTCCCAAAGGCATCGGGGATGGATTTTTCCTCAGTGTTTACTCCTGAAGCCTTTTTGACAAATAACTGCAAGGCATCAGAGGTCTGGGATCAGAGTATTTCTTCTCTTCCATGGCTCCCTTACCAGGTTGATGAGCCCCATCTGCCCTTCACTTCCCTCTACAACACATGCAGAAACCACCTTCTTGACCATTGGACCCACTGTTGGCCTCATCTGTTGGCCTCATCTACCAGAACCTGACTTCACAGGCAAGGGGAAGTCCTTAATGCACAGAGGGTTTGAGACACATCGGCTACTCTCACCTGGTTTAGCCAACCAGTTAAAGCTGTTTCCCAGGGTGTGGCTATGGTCACATGCTGACAGCTTCTAGGAGCTGCAGTTGAGAGCTGAGTGCAGGGTGGGGACCAAAGGTGGACAGATTACCCCAGAAGAAGCCTGGCAGGTACTACCCCTCCCCTAACACCCCATACACATCAATATATGTACATCAGTCTATGCCAATCTGTCTCCTCTTTTGTCACCTTTCATCCTCTTTTTTGTGATGCATGGGAAGCCACCTTACTATAAACACAAATCAGCCAGACAGAAACATAAGGAGCTGCAATGAAGGGAATTAAAAGATACCAATAAAACAGACAAGGTTTTTCTTGTACACAGACAAGCCATTATGAGGGGGAGGGGAAAGGATGGAGTCTGTTCTGGTTCTAGAGAAATTACTTCTGGGCATTTGCTCTGCTGGGTCTCTAATCTTTCTCTCACACAAACACTGTGTGAAACTTTTATGGAGGAAGCAGAAGACATTTATTAGTAGAGGCAACTGAACAGGGAATGGAACTGGCCTCGTCTTCATGATCGATGCCGGCAGAGATGTTCGCGGGCATTAGCTTGAGCCACTCTTTAGGGCAAAATAACCTTCCACGTTCTCCTCTGACCTCAGCCTACTCCGGTGGGAGTTTGGATTGATTCCAATTCTCCTTCAGATTGCTCTTTCTGGCACAAAAGAAGTAAGCAGGCAATTTACCACCATCCTTCGTCCACCAGTCAGATTCTCAAGAGATATTCAGCTGAATGTCCATCCATCCCCTGCTTGCTCCCTTTGTGTCTCACACAATACACTAAAATGAAACCTGCAATTGTCTGCATGCTTACCGGGGAACTCAGCAGGATTTGTTTCTGAGTAAACATGCATAAGATTGGGCTATATGTGTTGTTCTTAAATTTAAAGCAGCAGTATACTTTAGTCAGAACACCTTTCATATTTGATGGGGGCATATCCAATTCTTGCACACAAGGAAGGGGGATGTTTTGCAGGTAAAGGACCCCTGGACAGTTAAGACCAGTCAAAGGTGACTATGGGGTGTGGCACTGATCTCACTTCAGGCTGAGGGAGCTGGCGTTTGTCCACAGACAGCTTTCTGAGTCATGTGGCCAGAATAACTAAACCGCTTCTGGCACAACGGGACACCATGATGGAAACCAGAGTACACAGAAATGCCATTTATCTTCCCACCACAGCAGTACCTATTTATCTACTTGCACTGGCATGCTTTCAAATTTCTAGGTTGGCAGAAGCTGGGACAGAGCAACAGGAGCTCACCACTGTTGCGCAGATTCGAACCGTCAACCTTCTGATCAGCAAGCCCAAGAGGCTCAGCGGTTTAGACCACAGCACCACCCGCTTCCAGATTAATTCTGTCCAGGATAATTCTAAGCTGTGTGACCACATAATGTAAACAAGAGTTATACATGGACAGACTGAATTGAAATATGTTTGTTTGTTTTTTAAAAAGAATGGACAAAAATTGGGGGGGGGGGAGAGAAAGCCACTAAAGAGAAGAGACAGGTACTTGAGAAAAGAGGCAGCTTTGTGTTTAAATGAATGTAGTGTGTGTGTTTATATAGGAGTCAGTAGATAACACAGTCAGTGGTGCTGTCAAAGCCAGACTTCAGGGCAGATTTCCAGGGCACACAATGAGTGGGAGAGTCCCCAAACAGGGATAACTTAGGTCTTACAGCTTCTTGAAGGAAGTAATAACCTTTACTGATGAAAAAGGAAATGGGTCTCCATAAGATCATTGACTCTCTGCTGTTAGTCCAGTCTAACATTACCTAACTGTACCACTGATCTCAGTGACTAGTCGATAAAGAAACAGGTGGATAGGAAATGAGCTATGGAAGAAACTTCTCTATTTATCATTGCCTTCCTACATAGGAGGTGAACCCTGACGTCACAGGGGCATTCTCATGTAATACAATCTCTCAAAGCAAAAGGATTGTGTACTTTTGAAGTGTCTGCCATTGATACAGGGTCATGCAAGTGCATTAATTACTCCTCTGAAATGGCCAGCCATTACAAAGCCGACAGTCCCATGCCCATTGATCAATTACGTTATTAAGAAACTGACAATGGTGAAAGGGTGGGGTCTGCCAGATGGAATGGAAGGTGAGAGGTCTCTCAAGCCGCCTTCTTCCCACTCTGTGCTGCAGGTCAGTCCTCACAGGTCAGAGAAAGCTACCTGAAGTTTCTATCTGTGTGATTAGCTATCTGGCAGGAGGCACCTGACAGAAACACATGGGTCTATCCATCTTCTCCTAGATCATCCTGAGAGCAGCATTCCAAGAGATGGTGTGAGGAGAGGGAGAGAGAGAGGGAGGGTGAATCCTTCTGGGAGGGTGAATCCTTCTGGGAACAGCATTAGATTTCACTGCTTTCTATACCATTTGCTGCAACAGAATTATTAGCACAGGAGAGTGAATGGAGAAGTTGCCAGAGCAAGGTTATACGACAACTCAGGACAGAAGGCACCTTCAGCTGTCCCTAGCTAAAGGATCCTTCAGGAAGAGGAGCCACACAAATTGCATGTGCTGATTTACTATGTCCAGATGTCCCAGATATAAAGGAAACCAACAGCACATTCCTTGGAGAACCCCTATAGTAACTGTTCACAATGAAAACAGCAAAGAAGGAAGTTTTCCAATAATACACTTTTTGTGATCCAAGGCATGCCAAGTCACTTTCCATGCATGCATCTATTTATTTATTTATTTATTTACATCCATATCCCTGCATTCCACCACAGAACTCATAGTTTTTCACCACCACTTTTACCCTTTCAACAACCTTGCAAAATGGGTTGTGCTTTGAGGGACAACAACAGGCAGAAGACGAGATTCATGCTGGCTTGAACCAGGGTCTCCCCAGATCTAGTCCAGCCCTTTAACCACTACATCACACTATCCGTCTGCAGCACCTGTATCCTTCCTATAGTGTCTGGAGCACTTTGATAACATGTAAAAGCAGAGCACAGGCACGTTATTACTTCACTGGAAACTGAATACAGAAAACTTTTCTCTTTCCCATCTTGCAATGTCACGAAAATGTACATGGGCAGAACTCCTGCCAATCCAACATTTGGGAATTTTGGGCTCCTCCCATTTTGAGAAAGTTTGCTGATTTCCCCACTATTGCCGCCACCCCTAAATAACTCCACAGATTTGGCCCAGTCAACAAGATGGCAGCTACTTAATTTTCTGTCGTGATCTAGAAAACCAATGGGTGAGCTGAAGATCTGGAAAGATTGCAATAAAGGAAGTGAAACATAGAATAATAGAAGTTGAAAGAGACCCAAGGGTCTGATCCCCTGCAATGCATCCTGACAGAAGACTCAATGTGATCGGACAACGATCCCACTGACTGAAGACCCAACACAAAGACCAAACACAATAGCACTAGAAGGAGCAGGCAAAACAGACATTTGTAAAACAGACAAGAGTAAACCTGAACTGTAGCTGTGGCCTGAAAAAAGGCTTGTTGAAGCCAAACTTAGCTGGCTACATCTGGCCCACCCATGAGACAAGCTGAAGCAGCTGCCTCAGGCAGCAGAACCCAAAGAAGCAGCATCTTCAGGGGTGCTGCCACACAATCCAGGTAAGGGAGCTTTCAGGCTTTGGGGACAGGGGTGTAATACCTTCCCAGTTCTCCTCAGGCAGTGAAATGGGATGCACTGCCCCTGGCCCAGCCCTGCTAGGCTTCAACATCACTCACCTGTGCAGAGCTCCCCATTCCACATGCCAAGAATTCTGGGGCAGGGAGAGGCTTATTCAATCTGGGATCTACTAAGTTTGGACTGCAATGTAAGGCTGCAAATATATATACCACTTACCTGGGAGTAAGCCCTAAGGAATTCAATGGGGCATCTTTCTGATTAGATAATCGAAGAATTATACTGGAAGACTGCTATTCTATACATAATTTCCTGGAAGTAAACACCACTGGAAACAATGAGACTTGCTTCTGTGTAGACATGTATCTGTCCATGTATAGCTAAATAGATAGATAGATAGATAGATAGATAGATAGATAGATGATAGATAGATAGATAGATAGATAGATAGATATAGATAGATAGATAGATAGATAGATAGATGATAGATAGATAGATAGATAGATGATAGATAGATAGATGATAGATAGATAGATAGATGATAGATAGATGATAGATAGATAGATAGATAGATAGATAGATAGATAGATAGATAGATATAGATAGACAGACAGACATGTACATACATGCACACCATAATACATACATGCACTTTTTCCTATAGACAGAAAAATGTAAGGCTGTAGTCATGTTGTAGTTCAGGTGGTCACCAGCAGGTGGCCACACCAACTCCAGTGTGACAACAAAATGACATGTGGGCAGAAAAGCCAGCAAGCAGTGCAGGTGACAGGCAGCCCAGGTAAGCTGATTAACAGGGGCTGGAAAGGGAAGCACTTTGCCAAGTCACTCTGAAACGGCAGCCCCTCACTATTAGATGCTGCTGGAGTGCGTTTTCTCAGAAGGGGAGAGGTGCTTCAGAGAGCAGTTTGCCAGCCCACTTTCTGACGTGCCTCCCACCCTCCTTTAAAAGGGGTTGGGGCAAGCTGTGAGGGAATAGGCAAGGAAATGGGTGTGGTGTAAAGGCAGGGGCTTTGGTCAGGTGTAAAGGGATGAGGGATTAGGCAGGTGTGGTGAAAGAGGGTTGGCAGGGGATTGGCGGGTAAGCGTGGTTCACGAGCAGAGCAAGCAGGGGCAGCAGCCCCTACACTCTCTCTCTCTCTCTCTCTCTCTCTCTCTGTGTGTGTGTGTATCTATATAGTTATTTCTTACTTTTCCTTCCAGCAGGACAATACAGCATCTCTCTCTGCAGAATGATAGCAAGTAAGCCCATTAATATTTGAGATATTATTACAGCAATATGAATCACTCGAAAGCTGGCCATAAAAAACACTTGCAGTTCATCTGTCTACTGGGAGTTGACAAGTATTCTCTAAAGACCAGATCTCTAGGGCAATGAGAAACAACATTTCCTTGCTACCATGTGTACTACTAGCGGCACCGGCCTCACGCAATCCTCACTTGATCACATTTCAGAAAAAGTCTACATGACTGCCCCCACTTTTTCAGGAGCTCATTTGTAAGATTTAAACTCTCTCTCTCTCTCTCTCTCTCTCTCTCTCTCTCTCTCTCTCTCTCTCCCCTCTACCTCACTCCTCTTGATTCTACAGCCCCAAGCAACTGCTTGCTTATTGCTGCTTCACGGAAAGGTCTTCTGTCCTGCACAAAATGTTTATGAGATGAGAAATCTCTTTAACAAACACTTATGCATTTTAATGCAAGTTGAAATAAGTGTAACATTTAACATGCTTAAGTAGCTTTCAACACGCTGATGAAGATTTTATGATGTTTTTAACATGCTTACACATTTTTTTTAATGATTGCATTTTTACTCTGCTTGTAAATTGCTTTGGAATTTTTTGTAGTGGGAAGTAATATATAAATTTGTCGGCCCTGTCCAAATGTCAGGACTGGTCCCAGCACAACACACACAGCAGAGCAAAAAGAAACCAAGAAAAGAACAAAGAGGGAAGAAGATCTGTGTGGCAATTTCCTCCATCACAGTAAACACAGAAGTGTATAGAACTGCAGTTTGTGCCTCACAAAGCAATGCAAATCAAGAATTTAATCTGTTGCATTGCCTGATACCTCACTACTGTAGGCTTCAAAATACATTGGTTTACCAGACAGTGCATTTATGCAACCTTATCTCTGACTTCTCCAAATGTTGGGGGGGTGAGAGTGGGAGGGGAGCCTCCAGATGCACAGAAAACCCAATTTATTAAACTTTATTAAACATATTTAATGTTTATCAAATATCTTATTTAGGGACACTATAGGTGCAACCAGTTTGTCTCTTGGGTCTCAATAACCTTTTTTAACAAAGCTGGAGCCTAAAGCATCCAGTTGGTTGCACCAAAAAGTGCCTCTAAAGAAGATACTTGAAACTTTTGGGGTTCAATAAACATATTTCTCTTAATCCACGCCATTTCTGTATTTGATGCCTATTTTGCATTGTCCTCCCCTCAGATTTTAGCCGAATCATCCTGCACCCCATACCTTTGAAAAGAATCAGCCAAACGGCTGCCATTAAAGGCAAGGGGACCAGGCTCTTTTTACCTCACTATGTAGTTTGAGAACTAATGTTTTAGTGTTCGTATAGGACATACTCCATACACAAGGCTCACTACATGCCATGGCAAATCACATTTGCACATCTGGCTGCCTATTAGAAAGAACTCTCTTCCCTGCAGCTGCATGGCAGCAGACTGGGCTTAACAGACTGACTCAGCAGCAGTGAGGAAATGCTGCTCTCTGCACATGCTCCAACACACTTTCCAGTCTCAGAAAGAACTAGCCTGTTATTTTGGGAAGCACAGATTTCTGAGCATGAATTCTGGGTTCCGTATTAAGCACTGAATGTAGTTATCTGGTCCATGTTAACAGGGTCCTCAATAAAGTTAGCAGGGGGACAATCCCCAGTGGGATTGCCCACCTTGAGACAGATAACTATAGAGATAGAAATAGATAATAGATGATTTAGGTCAAGGGTGCCAACTAGAATAAAATATTGGGGAGGCCCAGATAAGCCCTGTCCCACATAACCTGGTGCATGCACACCATTTGAATGGCAATGCCCATCAACTTTGGGGGAGGGGTGGCTCCCTCAAATATTTTAGGGGGAGCATATACCTCTTGGCCCCTAATAGTTGGCTCCTATGATACAGGTAAACAGGCCCAGCAGCAGCACTTGCAGAATGCCAGCCAGAGATGGGAAATCGCCTTTCAGCAGGATGTGCGCCTCCGAGGCTGGCCCTTGCACGCCGCAAATTATATCCTGTGCCACACACGCAATTATGGAATTAAATATTTGCCGGAGGTGGGCGGGGTTGGAAGTCTGGATTTTTTTTTCGCTATCTCGAATTGCCTAAGAATGTAAACGGGCAGGGGAGGGGCCGAGCCGGAGATTCCCCTCCTCTCGTGCCCCGCGCGACCATATGTCCCCGTCCCCCGCCCCCCGCAGCTCTCACCACGGGGTGCGCCCAGGGCAAGCCGACCTCCCGCCCACCCAAGTGTTGCAAGGGACCGTCTGAGCTGGGAGCAGCCGCGCCAGCTGAGGAAGACCACGCATTATGGATGCTGCTTGCAAGTCACTCTCGCAGGCGCTGACTGGTCCTGGCAAATGAGGTAACGGCGGAGAGGGGGGAGGGAGGGGGTGCCCCCGTATCTCTCTCTCTCTCTCTCTTTAGGTCCCTGGAACGTTGCGGGGGGGCGCGGAGAGGGAGCGCGCAGGGAAAGGGAGGGGAAGGGAGGAGCACATCCTAATGCAGAGATGCTGCAGTGGCTCGGGGCGCGCACACATAACACAGGCAGGCAGGCAGGCAGCAGCACAAGGCGAAGGCTCACCTGCAGAAGGAGGGCAGGCGGCAGAGAGGAAGGTTGCTGCTGCTTCTGCTGCTGCTGCATCGAGAGCTCCCGGGCTCTCCTCGCCCAGGCACGCCACACGCGCATACACGTGCCGATCCAGTCACTCTCTCTGCCCAAGGTAGGAGGAGGGGGCGCGGGGTGTCCTTTTAGGCTCCCCTGACTCTGTTCCCAAGATTTGGGCTGCTCCGGAAGGTGCAAGCTAACTTTCAGTCTAGGGGGAGGGGAGCGAGAGAGAGATGGAGATCATGACATCAGTCGTTCAGCCACGCCGCCGCACCCGAGCAGGGCTGTCTAGTGATGGCAACGGGTTTGGCGTGGGCGCATGGCACGGGCATGGCACGGATGCCAGGGAAGGGGCTGCCGGTGCCAAGGGAGAGGTGCCCAAGAGCGTCGCCAGTCAGTGACAAGGGAAGGGTTGGCGGCGGGATGGGGTGCGGTCCCTGTTGAAAACGTGTTTATCTGCGATGCTTTGCAAGGGGTGTCGGAAGAAGTGGTGGCAGGAGGGCCCAGGTTTTTTGACTTGCTTTTCTGAACCGGTGCCACGTAGGTGTGACCAAAGAAAGCGGTGTCGAAACGACCACCCACACCTGAACTGGAAGAGATCAGGGGGAGGGAGCGAACCAATAGGATGGGATCAGTTTGAGTTTTCCTACAGCAAGAAGAGTCTGTCTCCTCATTAGGGCTCCAGAGAGAAGGGAGCTGGCTTCTACTCTGTGTGGGTGTTGTATTTTTCTCTCTCCAAGCCTATTAAGCCACTTTGGACACCCCGCTCCCTTCCTAGAGCAGTATGTACAGTAACTGTAGAAGAGGCTCTTGGGGTGTGGGGGGGGGGTTCTTGATGGGATGGCCTTCAGGTATCAGAACTGATAAGTGCCCAGACAGTCCCAAGCTTTACTGATTTTGTATTTCATTCGGATCTGGAGCAAACCCAGACAACTTTTGTGACCCACCAGGCTGAATAGAGCTCCATAGTTTTGTAAGGTAGCCCATCAAGCACTAGATCACTCACTTGGTTTTTCTTCCTGCCTGGAAGTTTACTAAGAGCCTTGTAAGGGGGGGGGAGTTGTCAGGAACCTGGGAGGCTGCACTACTTGCCTTCATTTGACAAGATGGGTGACAAGTTGTGCAGGCCTGACCTATGCAAGTTTCAACTTCTTCGGCGTCAAGGCTGAATGAATGAGTTGCTAAAACGACAGTTTTAAATATGAGAGCTGTTTGCCCTTTCTCTCCAGAGCATCTCTGCTTGTGATTGCACCAGATCCATCCGGCATCATGTCCAACCATCTGCTAATGCTCCGACCCAGGCAATAAGATGCCATTCTAGCCTTTGCATTTCACAGCTTGTCTGTAAAGAGTGGGGCTGGGGCCAAACGCCTCTTCTCTACACCTGTTTGTGTGTGCTGTGCATTGACAGCCTGCCAACTGAGGCTAGTGCAACATGCTTTTGAGAAAGTGGGCTCTGCTGCTGTTTTCTGAAAAGCCTTCTTCCTCAGTAGGTGCCACTGGGTTGTTGTTTTTTGCAGCTGAGTGGGCGAGAGGCAGCTTGGAGGCTTGCAGCTTCAGCCATCACTTTCTGGATCAAATAACTGAAATGCTTGCATATTCTATCATAAACCACACACTCCAGAGCTCCATGATCAGGCATTTGTTTGTGATGCACAGTATAAATAAAAACTTGTAAGGTCAGCATTTGGTTTATGCTTTTCAATTCAGTAATAATCAGTAAACATATCATTGCCAAGGGGGCCATGTATCTGTCTAATTCCTCCTGGTAGGTGCTGAGGCTTTGATCCCAGAACCTGTGGCACCATGAAGGCAGCAACAGATCCCTAACCCTCTAGTCCAGTAGAACGTGGTCTCACTTACACAGTCCACAAGACTCTGCAAAGGGTCGGGGCTTTATAACACCAGCCTCCTTCCTCTTTCCAAGCCAGGTCCTGCCTGCTTAGCTGCTAGCAGTTGGATCACTGTCCTTTACCCAGACCACATTTCACATAAACCCTTGTGGATTTAAACTGAACATATTTCTGCTCCCCATGCAGTCACTGGCCCATCTGGCTACAAGCAAAGCCACCTGGTCCATTTCTCTTTACTTATACACACACAGCTGTTAAGAAGGCTGCTCTGAATAAGTGGGGAAGGGGGCAGAGGATGAGAAAGCATGCTGAGACCAGTCTGAAGTATGAATTAACTTGAAACAACACAGATGCTTGTGAAAATACATTGCATGGCTGACTGCGAAGGCGGCACCGATCGTATGGGAGCCCTGAACAGATAGCTACTATTGCTGTGATTGATTTGGCCAGTGATAGTTCAGCAGATTTGCAAGCAATCCAAAGTGTAAAGGAAGGTGACAGACTGGATGTCTGAATCTAGAAAGTCTAGCATCCTTTTGTTCATTCCATCTTGTCTCTTTCTGATCTAGCGACAGGCATGCAAGTGGCACATGGTCTATTTAGAACTGCCAACTTACTCCTGTATGTTTAGCAGGCAGATAAGTGGCAGTTCAGGAAGTGGATGTTTTCCTAGTGTGGTGATACAGTTCAGGCAGGAGAAGCATCGCCTGCTGGTTGTCATTCTGTCACACAGCTGTTAAAAGCACAGGAGCCATGTCCCAAAATAAGCACTGGCAACTCTAAGCTTCTTCTCCCATCTGCAGGATCAGAAGCAGGTTTTCCCCATGAGTTTTTGATTGTGGGTCATCTGTTGTAAATGATTGGGGTTGGGAGGCAGGTATTTACATATGTCTTACCCCGACTCCAACCCACTTCCCAAGTGTTATTTATTCTTCAGAAGAAATCCTGAAATATGCAACCCCAAAATATTGTCATGGTATGCTTCCTTTATTTTATTTTTAAGGAAATAATCTCTGATGTAAAAACTAGATGAGAAGGGGAATTGAGTAGAGTGGCAAATTATTGCTTGAACTTCTCTTTTGCCTCTTGGGAGCATTATTAGGAGTCTAAACAAGAGGAGGTGAAAGTTAAACAAAAAGTAAGTGAGAAGCAACCTGTGACTTCCTGTGTCTTTGCTCTCTTTAGCTAAATCTGCTTAGCTGGTGGAGGTAAGTGAAGTGGGTGTAAGTTAGGGTGCCCATTTATGCATCACCAAAGAAGAGAGAGCAAATCTGCATAAACTTTGCATGTGCTCATTTAATATACATAGATGCAAATTCAGAAATGATTTAAATAGAAACCAGTGTAGAGGGGAAGAATGTGACCAACTGATTTGAGTGCCTGGTCATTCTGCTCTGCTGTTTATGTGTTCACTGTTGATGGGAACTTTAAGGACCTTCTTCTCTATAAAATGGACTTGGACTGGACAGCCCTTCATGTAGAGCAGGGGTGGAGACCCTGTGGTTACAACGTCTATCCTCCCTGACCACGGACAATGCTGGCTGGGGCTGAAGGGAGCTGGAGTTCAACGAGGGCCATGGGTTCCTCATCTCTAAAATACAGGGCATCTTTAAATAGTGGTCTGTCCTCTCTCAAATAAGACATATGACCACTGTGAGCAGCACTGCAGGAATGAGTCCTGACATAATTGAGTTTAGGATCGGGCTTAGAGGAAGAAACTAGACAGGATCCTGGGGCAAAAATAACAGAAGTGCAGCAGGAAGTTGCTTGAAGAATATTGAGGGAGCCTAAACAACAATAGCATATAACTGATGGCATTGGTGAAGAATGACAAAAAAAAAGGCACTGTGCTCACTGTTAGAAAGCTGCTAGCGTAGGGATAGAACTAGCAATTGTCAGATACAGACTGCAAAACCTTTGTTCCTCATACTGTGATAAGAGTGCTTGCTTCACCTACCTTTCTTGGGATCTCTAGCAGCTGTTCTCCACTTGGAATCAAATGACCCTGCATGCTTTGTGGTTGCTGAGGAATGGCAGCTTTCTTCTCTTATTCAATAGGGGTTGGTGAGGTTTGTTCCACTGGTTTCATTAGCTAGGTATGAGTAGCCTTGGGTTTGCTTCATAGAGGCAGATGTGAAAGGTTGTTCAGATTGATGAGATATTATGTGGAGGGAGTACCTTCACTTATGTGGACTACAACTCAGAAAGGGAAAGAGGAAAAGGGGTGTGTGCGCTTTATTTTTTTTAAAAAAAACCTCATGCCTGGTAGGATGATGCATAAATATGAATATATACACAAAAGGAAAAACGTTTATTTGTAAATTTTTTAAAATGCATAATTGGCTACAACCCTACGTTCAGGCCTCAGAAAGTCTGCAGAAAGCAGAGACTAGGAGTGGAAGAAAAGCAGATTTTAGAAGTCCTCTCATATTATTGAAGCTCTTGGGAGCCCACTAGATAGGGGCAAGCTGCTGAACCCATAGCATTACCAAATGGTCAGAGAGCTTGATATCTTATTACAGCCCACAACTCCTCCATTGGTAATGGGTTCCCTTGAGGTGGTGCCCTTAAGAATGAGTGCTGAGAGAAAAATCATTGCCCTGGTCAACACTGAGCCAGCCATGTGCCATTTCACTTGCTTTCTGAGCTTCACTCTGTGTCCCATAGCAGAGACCTTTCCCTTATGCAGTTCTTGTTGCCTGTTATTTCTGATGCTGCATGAAGGTAGATTAATGAAAGAAAGCCTCAGGGTGAAGCAAGGGCCTCACGTATGTTTCAGGAACAAATGCTTCAGAACTAGGATATCTAAAAGGAGCTTCTTTGAGGCTTTTTGTTCCAGCATGGGAGTAGACAGGGGGCATTCAGCTAGCTCTCTAGCGGATACTGCTGTTGCTTGCTGCCTCATCCTAAGGTGTTTCCCTCGTTGACACTGATAAGGGAGACTTCTTTCCCAACAGTTCATAGGGAAGAGATGGTTGCTAGCTTCTCTAGGCATTGCAGGTTAAACGAAGAGGCGGGGGGGGGGGGGAGGCTTTCTACTTCAGCTCCCAGCCAGCCAAGCCAAAGAGGCCAAAGACTGGTGAGTGTCCTGGGAGTTTAAGGCTGTCTAGTGGGATGTTAAGAGAGCAAGTCCACATTCCCATAAATTCCATTTACGCCTATCAAGGCCCTGCCCTCAGCAGTGGCCTTGCCAATTATGATAATCATGTTGAATCTTCACTATGAGAATCATAGAAACATAGAATTGTAGAGTTGGAAGGGACCCCGAGGGTCATCTAGTCCAAGGAGACTCATCATCTATTTCTCATTTGGCTTCTAGGTTCTGGAGTTGTTTTTGTTGCCTTGTTTTGTATTAAAAACAGCATAGCCTTGTCATTGTAACTAAGGTTTAATGTTCTTCACCACACTATTTTGCTGTTCACTCTTGGTTTCCTTTATGTTTTGATTATTCCAATTTAAGGGACACCAAAGACAGGCCTAAAATCCCTGTGTGTTTTTTTAAAATAATTTATTATTATATATTTTCTTGGTTTACAAAAGTACATGCCTTGTCTCTTTTTCCAAGTTGTACAGTCTTTTCTACAGATCAGTCACATTTGTTATGAGACATTAGTGTTGAATACAGAATAAGGTCAGGAAGAAGAGGAGTGTGTGCGAGAGAGATGGTTTTGCTCAGCCATTGTTCTTCCCTTCCCTTGCCTGCCTCCGCCTTCCTTGCTCACACACCCACTCCAGGTCTGTGAACAATTCCACTCCCCTCTCCAATATATCACCAAGCACCATTGCTGATTTCCTTGAAGCACCCTGTTCAAAACACAGCTCTATTTACTGAGAATTTTGAAGGACTCTGGTTATGAATAATCCTTGGACTACATTTTCTGTAAGATTGTGCTTTTTGGTTTATGATTTCTGAGACAGGAATATTGTTTATTGTGAACGATTTAGATGGGGTTTTAAGAGGAAAGATTTGATGCAAGCCTCCTTGAACGTTTACTTACTGCAAATAGGAAGTCAGAATATACATCTTTTAAGTGTAGTCCAAGCAGTGTTTCTTATCCAAGGAGACTACAGTCCTGTTGCGGCTTTATAATTCGTCTTTCCCCCAAGTTTCCAGCTCCTTGTCCCAGCTTTATAGGGCTGGAGCAGGGACAACACCAGTGCCTTGAAACTGGTCTATGTAGGCACTAAGAGAGTGTAGCATGCCATGTGTAAAACAGCCCACCCTCTTCTCAAGGCTGTAAGTAAGCACACAGTTGTACGTAAGCACACTTACATGGCAGTAAGCCCCATTGAGCATAGTGAGGCTTACTTCTGAGGAAGCATGCATAGGATTGTATTGTATGGCTGACTCACCTTCTGTAATGATTCCTGTTAAACAGGCTTAGCTCATAGGAGAAAATAGTGTTCCAGAGACAGCAGTTCATTAGGAGGACTTTCTGGAGAACTGCAATTGTGGCTCATTACTTCATAATGCTCCTTCCTGACTGGCAGATACTCCTTGCCCTACTGGCACAGAATATCCCTGACATTTCTTTTCTGGCTCCTTTCCTTAATTGATTTCTCTGGGTTTTGATATGCTGCGTTTTGATGCATTGCCTTCCATATTCTCCTAGTCATTGTTAGAGGATGACTAATTCCCTCCCCTCCCCCCTCTCTCCTACGCCATTAATTTTTGTGGTCTCTTCTCTGCTGTGTCTTCACTCTGTCCTTGTACTCATAAAAAGGTAAACAGAGACCTTAAGCAGATGAAGCCCTGGATGGTCTCTGTCCCTGGTGGCTTATAGCCTTCGTATTTCTCTCTGTTCAAGTCAGGCATTCATCGCTGCTGGAGCTCAATGTCAGGGCAGATGTCTTGATCAGAAGATTTGACTGTAAAGTAGTTTGGAGGGTTTTCAGCCTTAATACTTGCTTGCTCCCCCCCAAAAAAATCATGGATGCTTTTCCCATTTCTTGCAATAGTCTCCCAATTGCAAGACAAGGCAATACAAAGTATATATATTTTGTTTTTTTTAGAGAAGAAAAGAAGTGTAGCATGCCCAGGAGTTTTACCCAGAAACTGTAGCAGAGCATTTCATTTCACATTTAATTTGTATACCGCCTTTCTATTTTACTATACCCAAGGTGGTTTAAAAGCTGAAGAAACAAAGAATGTACACCTTGTAACAATCTAATCCAATACAACAATGTAGTGATAAAACATAACTTTAAAATAAGCAACCAGTATCAATTAAAGTAATATCCAACAATCCATTAGAATACTGTAGTATAGAATATTAAATATCAGCATATCAAAATTAAACAGAAATCTTAACAATTACAATAAATAATTTCTAAATTATAATCAATAAAAGCAATGGCAAGTCAGAGTGCATAAAACAGTACAATACAAATTGAGAAGCAGAGTCTGGAGGGTGGGGTAAGGCAGGTGGAAAAGGCCTTGCCTGATGGACGGCTGGAAGTCTCTCCCCTCACAGTTCTTCCTCTAAGCACAGGGATGGAAAGGACTTTTCTAGCAGAAAGCTAAGCTGCAAACTCCTAAGACCCAGCTAGCTACAGTATATAAAGGCAGAGCTGAAGATCAAGTTATCTTTATGGAAAACAATTATGTGAAATCTAGCAAGTTTTGGAGCCCCAGATGCACAGAACTTATGTTTTGTCAATTTTGGCAAAAGTGGCAAGGGCCAAACTTTGTCATATTTCCACAAGTCCTTTAAATTTTGTGTGTAGCATTTCTTTGTACAACATTACAAGATTTCTATATCTTCATTTGTAGTATTAGCATTCTGGGAGGGTTACACAAATCTGTGCATGAGAGAGAGGTGGGGGGGTGTGAGGAGAAGAGAATGACTCACTATTCCCACAGGCTCAGATGAAGGAAAAGGCGAGTTCTTAAAAAGTCTAATTGAACCTTAAAGCAGTGGGAACGCTCTTTTGTCCCACCCAATCTACTCCTGTCCTTCTTTCCCTTAGTCCTAACCATCCCTAAAATATCCATCTCTATTTTCTCAGTTCCGTAGTTAGCTCCTGGAAACACAATACAGTCAAAGCACATCCAACATACATTTAAAACATGTCACTTCCCCAAGGAATCATGGAAACTGTAGTTTGTCACTGGTGCTGGGAATTGTAGCTCTGTGGTAGGAAAACTACAGTTTCCAGGGACTTGGGGGGGGGGAACCATGTGATGGGAAGGTGTATTTAGTTGTCATGTATTGTCAGATGATTGGCAGGTGGGAGGCTGCACCCACATGTCATAGTTGGGCTGTGGGGTCTAGGAGAGGGAAGCATCCAGTCCTCTGGCCAGAGCCAGCTCCTTACCCCTAGTGTGTCTGAAGGCTCTCTCTCTCATAGGTGAAATGTTCCCACCTGTTACCTTCCCTTCCCCCTCAGCCTCCAGACAGCAATTGTCCCATTGCAACTACAAATAAGAAACCAGAATCTGTTTCAACTTGTGCTTCAAGTTATCTGTTTCAAGTTATGCCATTTTTAGTGCAGTTTTAATGTTTAGGGTGAGATGGAATCATTTTATTCTTTCGTTGTTCTTTTCTATTGTCATCCACATTGAATATCCCCAAACAGAAAAGGGAGAGGGATTAAATAAATAAATAAATAAATATACGTGTTTTAATGTGGGTGTCCAGATACCATTAGCATGCACAGGGATTGGGTGCTCCATTGTCTCTTTCTCCAAACTCCAACCAAACCAGTTTTTGCAATTCTTTATAAATCATGAACAGAATTTCCCATATTAGCTCCTAATCTTACCAGACCTTTCAATCCCAGTACTAGGTGGAAGTCTGAATTGCTATGTGTCCTGCCAGTGAGTGTTCTGTGAATATCATTGAAGCACTCTGTTGTAAACAGCAAGACAGGGGAATGTTTTTCTGAGACGTTGTAGGGGAGAACCTAGGAATCTGTCTTATACCTTTGGATTAATAATCCACCTATTGTTGGCACTGACTGGCAGAAGATTTCCAGGATTTTAGGCAAGAGTCTTTCTCTGCCCTACCTATAGATTTCAGGGAATGAATTGGGAATCTTCTGCATGCAAACCATTTGACCCACCACTGGGCCATGCCCCTGCCCTCGATTATCTCCTGTGCTGGCATTTTTGACCCAGGTGGGATTAGCACCACCAACTTGCTCAAGGCAGGGATTTAGGAACATTTATTTCTGGTGTTCCCAGAAGCTGCTTCAGTTTTCAAGTTTCTGCCTAAAGTTCATCACAGCAGCACTGGAGATAGTTTCTGCATTCCCTGCTAAGGCTTGTATTGTTCAACACTTCAGCTCTCTAATCCTTCCATGCTGGATTACCAAGACCACTCCTTTAAACTAAATATTAAATACCTCTGAAGCACCTCTTTTTATTTCATCTTAGATATCCTGTAGATATGTGGAAAGTATGTCAGCATTTGGCCTGAGATATCTAAAACACAGGATTGGTCAGTGTTATTTGGGTATACCTTCATATCAGAATAACTATCATCATCATCATCATTTATATCCCACTTCTTTCTCCAAGAAGCTCAAGGTTGTTTACATGGTTCTCTCACTCCACATTTAAGCCCAACAACAACCCTGTGAGGTAGACTAGGCTGGGAGGCACTGGCAGGTCCGTGGTCACCCAGGGAGCTTCCTGGCCAGGTGAGGATTTGAACCCTGGTCTCCCAGCTCCTAGTCCAACACGATAACTGCTACACTACACTGGCTCTCTTCTTATTTCATAGGAAAGATTACATGTAGGTCAATTTCTGAGAGATATCCTCAAGTCACAAAGCTCTGCTTTTGTCCCAAGTCCCAAACTGGGCGCTGAAGATAATTTTTCATGGTACTAACATATTCTCATGAAACATGGCTGACATAGTCCACATTTCTCACCCACCTCCACCTCATCTCCAACATTATCTAAGTAGCCTTGCAAGGTTACTGTATCTCTCATACAAATCATAGCAAAACAGCAAGAATCGTACTACTGCAACAAAACACAACTCCACCCAACCAATCTAAACCTGTTTTTATATCCCTGAATCTGATAAGTTGATCCTTAAAAGTCAAGGTGATAATCCCTTAAAATCAGGTTTTAAAACTGAAAATTGAAAGTGTTCAAATTGTAAAACGAAGTCAAATTTTAATTATATTTCTTCCCACCTGATATTGAAGGGTTGGTGGTGTCAACAAATTCCTAGCCAGATGGCAATCCCGGCACATTAAGACTGCAGTCCTATGCACATTTGCCTGAAAGAATGTCCCCTGGCAATCAATGGGGAATGCTAAACAGGCATAAATCAGAGTACACCAGGGGAAGTCAACATGGCGTCATCCAGATGTTTTGAACTACAGTTCCCATTAACCCCAGACAGCATGGCCAGTGGTCAGGGATGATGGGAGTAGTGATCCATACTATTTCGGGGGCACCAGGTTGGCTAGTTCAGCAAGATGTCTTTTCCTAAGCTCTTCTTTTTAAAGAAACCTTTTCACATTCTTCAATAAAGTTGATGCCTTGTAGCTGTTGAGGAAGCCAGAAGCCAGGAGGCATCTATCAGTAGCTGAATTTGATCAGCAGTCAGTATCCATTAAGGAATTAAGAAATCAGTTACCTATAGTACGGAGTGAGCAACGCCAAAAATAAGTCATGGATGCATCTTGGAACTATTTTATGCGTCGAAAAACAACTATAATACATAGCCAAGGAGAGTTAACAAGGAGAGTTAGGTTCTGCCATTCCAGCCAGATAAACAGTCACCAGGAGCCTGCCAAATGGCAGCAGCAAAGAACAGCTGAGGGTCTTGTGAAGAAAGGCAGTGTTGCTAGCATAACATTAAGCAAGGAGCACAGAAGCTACATCCCTTTTATTCCCAAATTCATTGTAGATGCATCCTGCGCACTTATAAAATTAAGACCTTACACTCTTCAGATCCAACCCATCACACATCAGTCAATTATTCAGAATAACTCGGTGTCATGTGAATTTTATTAATATCAAAATTATGATCTCTCACTCACACGCATGTCGTCCAGAGGGCAATCACGGTTGACTCTGCCAAGATGTTGGCAAATCATCATGATGGTTCTATACAGAAACTAATGCCAAGGCCATCTCCTTGTGGATTTGCTAAAGCCAGAGCTGTCTCCCACAATGTCTAGTTCCTCAATACATTTAACAGCACAAGTCCTGTTGGTTTTAATAGGACTAACTTCCCATTACAGGAGGTGGGCTTGGACTTGGGGTGCTACACTTTACCATATTTACCGAGGAAAAACATAAGCTTGTTATCTGTTGGATAATCATAGTTTAGACATTAACCTGCAGGAGAGGCAAACTGCTTCCATATGGTGGCATTTCTGAAATACAGATTACTATTCCATATGGCACATTTTCAGTCAGGAGGCAATCCTGGAAGCCTCACTTCCACCTATGCATCACAATGCAGAGCGGTATCCCAGTGTCCATCCTCATCCAGTCTGGAACTGATTCCCAATTCAACAAAGAAATCAGTGTGTGGAAGCAGCTTCCATATGTGCTATCCTTCTTGTTGAACTTGGGCAATAGTTACTGTAACATATCTATAGATGTGATAAGGGTTATGATGAATTATTAGGCTTGTAGTGATGTTTGCTAAAATAGCTTTGATATGTGGTTTAGATTAATCATTCTGATGACTTTGAAGACACTATATCTTTGGGCAACAGTGATGAGCACTGAAAGGAAAGCAATGTTGTCCCATATTTCAGAGCTTGGATTGGTTTATGATTGATACTAAAATGCTTTCTGCAATATTCAAATACACATGGTGATACAACAACGTTTTTAATAAATAAATTAATTAAATATATAGCTTTTGGAAATTGAAGAATGAGATTTTTTAACCACCATTGATTCTTTTGAGGCTTGCAGGATTGCCATCATTTTATTATCCCAGGTCTTGGGCTGTCCTTTATGGGAGAACTATTTCTTGACCTGTTTTGAACTGTCCTTCCTGGAGGCTTATCCACACTTCTCTTTGCCCTGCCACTTTCCCCTGGGAAAAGCTGCAGTTTAGCACTGAAACAGAGCAAACAGCAGCTGGGTTCTCTGTGGATTGCCATTTGCTCTGATTTATCACTAAAGAATGGGTCTTCCATGGGAATGCAGCTAGGCAAGGGTAAAACCACTCAGATCTGTGTCTGGAAAGCACAGGACAAGCAGAAGACAGCTCAGACCCAAGCTTTCTAAGCACAGGACAAGCAGGTGTCGACAAGCCCCTAGGTTTACTTGTTGGTTGTTTATTTGTGTGCTTACTCTACAGATTTGGCCGGATTTCAGTTTGCAGGCATCTAATCAAATTAATTTGTGAAAATTCAGACATGATTGACTAGGGTCAGTCAAATTTGCCAGTATGTAGAGTGGGTGTTGAAGAGGATCTTAATGATGCCAGGCTACCTCTAGCACTCGTTTGATTGTGAATTTGAGCTGGGAACTGAGCTCTTGCATTCTGCTACTGCATCGCCCCAGGCCTTTTCACATGAGTGAGAGGAAACCCAAGAAAGAGTTTTTCAGTCATGTGATCCTTTCTTTCGGGGGAGAGGGAGGGAGCAGAGAGGCTTTCACTTTCAGCAGCGGACATGCCTTGAAACTGCAGTCAAAGGGCAAATTTTCAAGGGTAATGCTCAGCACTTGCTCCACATACATTAGTGTTCTGTTGCGACCACATCCCATCATGTAGTCGAACAATGAATCAGTAAAGCCCAAACCCCCAGTCCTAGACCAGCCATTAATGAACATACCACAGCCCTACAGGGTATTGGCAGTAGTGAGCAAATAGAAAATGGTTGGGCTTATGCCATATACTCTCTACCGCATAAGATAACAAGTTGTGCTTTCACCTATGTAAAACAAATGTTCCAATTATAGTATTGCTAAAGGATATGAGTAACACATCTCTAACTCAGCAAAGAGTTGCGGTGCAAAACCATTTGGGCTATTGTGTAAATTGTGAATAACAACGTAAGATAATAAAATATTTGTACCTACAGGAGAATCCTGATTTGTTGCAATCAGAAGCTGGTGTTGTTTATCTCTGCTCACAAAAATCCTAACTGAAAAATTGTCATTTCTTAGATTTACATCCTGCCTTCCTCCAAGCAGTTCAAGGCAGCCTACACAGTTCCCTCCCTCCTTATTTTGGATCTCAAAACAACCCACTGAGGTAGGTTAGTGAGCAGAGAGTTAGTGAGCAGGGATTGGACACGGATCTCGCCAGTCCAACATTCAAACCACTACAGTACGCTGGTGCATAAAATACAATTTCATTTGTGCTTTAAGAGAAGCAGGTTTGGGAGTTGTCCAAGATTTTCAAGGAGGTTTCCATTTTGCCAGTTGTAGTAATCGGGTATTTTGCCTGAAACACTAAAACTGGCAGATTCCAGCAGCAGCTCTGGTTTGAGCCCTTTGAAATGTAAGGGACTTTGGAATCTGGGGCTTTGATCCATTTCTGGCAGTGTTCATCACCATCAGTTGCAAATAATAGTAGTTTATTATTAGTAAAGTAGCGGACAAATGATTGGCTGTTACTATTTTGAGAATAAGGAAACAGAGACGGAAACGGCATCAATTATTTCATGGCCTTTACAAACAAGAGAGGTAGAATAGGAATCTGGTGCCTTTGTACTCTTTTGCAACATCTCTTTCTTGTTAGCAAATGAACTTTTGCATGGCACAAGCCCTTGTACCTCTGCTTCAACCACTTCAGCAGCATTGGAATAGCCCGGTTATTATGGGATGCTGCTGCTGCAGCAAAGAACAAGACTCCTGCCCAAGTCTTCTGCTGGTCCTCTGACTGGAGGGGTTTAAATGACACTCATCCATTCTGGTTTAATAGATTGCATAACCATCATTGCTGGAGACAGCCTCACATCTCATCCTGTTAATACCCTCTCCCTGGTTGTAGGCTGGAGGCTGATGAAGGGAGGGAGGGGAGAAGCACGGTACTGCCAAGCCCTGTAGCCCTGCAGGGTGATGAGCGAGGGCTTTCCTCCTGCTTGTCAGAGCAAATCAGAAGAACTCAAAGTGGGTGCACGTGTGAACTTCGTGAGGAGCAAGGGAACGTGAGCAGAGATGCAGGCTGGTACTGATGAGAAAAGGCAAGGTGATAGGGAAAGCTGAGGGCTTGGCCTGACACAGGTGCACTTCCCTCCCCAGGGAATGTGGAGCATGCATGTGTGTGAGCGACAGTGAAAGGCAGAGGAGAGATGCAGTCCTGGCTGTCTGGCGGAATGAGGAGGCATTGTTAGCTTTGGGGGTAAAAGAGCATTGGGATGTGACAAGAAGAGGTCCAGAAAAGTTAGCTGTGTTAGCGGCGGCGCTTTTAGGGATGAAAACACTCGCAATACAATGTTTAATGTTTGAAAGAGAAAAGTGTCGGAGCTCAAGTAGGCCTCGAAGCCACAAGCTCTGAAGAAGCATGACACATGCATGCATGCTTGTATGCACAAACATGCAGCCTGCTTGTGGTTACTCAGTGGTGTGAGGAAGGCGCACTTGCAGATGCTTAGAAGCCATCTCATCTTCACTCTTGCACTTCCTAATCCAGAGCTGAGCCTTGATCTTGCAAATGGCTTCTGGGAGTGAGGCCCATCTCACAGCACCGCTGTCAACTTTAAAGACCCATATTTATCATTCTGTGGGTCAGAAGTAGTTTTGTGTGTGCTAAAGGGAATAGAACTTAATACCATTACTACGGCTGCAACATTTAAACAGCACAATCCAATACTGAGGTAAATCTGGCTGGATTCATTCCCACCTAAGTGTACATAGGGGTTGCAGTCCCAATTAGATTAATCAGTTAAAGCCTTCTTGATCAACTGAAAAGGTGTCCCCAATTAACTGGGTAATACATTTTATAAAGTGCCTTATTTTTTAACTTAAAGATGTCTAGGAATTGCAACTGGCATGTGCCAAGCTGGAAAAGGTTTTTGAAGGGTGGGTGCCTCTTTTAAGATGCGCCTGCTGCAGAAGTGTATACAAGCCCTGCCTGAAAACAAAGTCTGTTTTGAAATTCACAATCTTTATTCCACTTCCCCCCCCATTATTATTGTTATTGTCGCAAATATAACAGGAGGGGGGGAAACAACAACGTTGTCAGCTGACTTTGATCCTGACTTAAGTTATTATAGGCAGCCCATTTGTCCAAATAAGATGGGTAGTCATAAGATGGGTCATCATAAGATATCCATTCAAGCACAGAAAGGTCAGTGAGAGCTTAAACTACTATGTAGTAGATAGTGGTGTTTATCCTCCCAGCTTTGAAATATAGCTTGTTCTCTATAACTACAAAGGCTCACAGGGTCTGTCCACATTTATTGTCTCTCTGTTAGTCTCCAACCCACAGGATTATAAATGCATCAACACCTGCAAGTATCAAACATTTTTTCCAAAACGAAGAATTTTATTTTTTTTATCAGAAAGAACACACCACAGGAAACTTCTAACGCTAATAGCCTGAGATTTCTTTGACTGAGTGACAACCCTAATTGGTACTAAAAGCTTCCTGGTTAGAGGATGCCTTGTAAAAGCCAGAACCAGAATTGTCAGGATTGCGTGAATTCTGTATTAAAAATAATAATAACCAACAGTCTACCCCATGTAGCTCAAATTCTGTATTTTATGCGGTGGCTTGTTTTACACAAAATAAATATGTTGGCTTGTAATTGTGAACCTGCTCTCTCCACCCTGCTCCTGTGCTTTAACAGCGGCATGGCAAATAGAAATGGAGCAACAGAAGCTTTGCCTGGCATATGGCATAGAGTGAAAATAGTTGTTTGATTTCTATGTCATGCTGATATTAAAAATGAAAGGAGGAGAGCTAGAAAGATCCTGAATTTTTAATCTAATGCCAAGTTTTGGGCTTGTTGTATGCTCGTGTTAGCCTTATAGTCAGGCATTAGCTTGGTAGCAATAGATGAGAAGGAATTACAGGCAGACAAGTGCAGGGAATTTAATGTAGCTAGTAAAGATTTTTTTCCCCCCAGGCTGGTAACTTTTGTGGACTGATTTACAAGGCAGGTTCGCACAGACCTGTAAAGTACACATTGCCTCTGTTACACAATTGGTTGCTCTCTTTGAGAAAATCACTGTTCTTTGTTAATTGGAATATTTGTCCAGTTTAATATATGCAAGCAAAGAGTTTAATATAGTTTGCATTTAACATATGCAAGCCACTGTCAGAGAATGAACTTGAGCAAACAAAAAAGAAAGCCGCTCACTGCATCCGCTAAAACAGATTTCAGGTCTAACCAACTAGCAATCCTCTTAAGCAGTCACAAACGTCTGAACGAACAAATCATTTTTTCTCTCAGGTTTCTTCGGAGTGGACATGATGAGCGAGCAGCCACAATATATTAATATGTGCTTTGTAAAAGACAAATTGTGCCAAGACAAATGGACTAACCAATGGTTTCAATTAAATGCATGTTTGTATTTATAGTGTTGACTTCAGCTAAAGTCTTGTGCGGTGTTCCTATTAACTGGATAAGAAACCTAATTATATTGTAATAACCCATGGATAGTGAGAATGGATGTATGTTTTTGTTCTCTGAGAAAGCTACTCCTAATGTCTTTGATTAATGCTTCTGTGAGGTTCAGAACAGCCATGTTATTTCTTTCTTGTTTGGGGTGCTTAGATAAGACATATTGAGCCTTGTAGACACATAACTTTTCCTGTGGTGGTATTTTTTATAATCATTCTCCCCCTCAAATCTTCATCACATTGACACTCAAACATGAGGTTGAGACCATTTCAGAGAAATTGGCCTGGTTTGCACAACACAGTAAGCCAAATTATGGCTTACTGGGACTACACAAATGTGTGGGCTCCCAGAAAGGAGCTCACTGCTGTTTTCTCGCCTCACTAATCATGAGCTGTAGCTTGTCATTAATTATAGTGAAGTAACCACCTTGGGCAATGAGGTGTTGGATGACCCAATGCTAGGGGACTGGGAGAGACAGCAGCAAGGTGTTGGATGACAGAGCTGAGTGTGGCCTGGCCTGCACCCCCTAAGCAGCTGCTGCCCTCAGGAGACTTTGTTCCATCACCCGTGTTGAAGTAAGATTCAATAGTCTGTATGGGCAGCTTCTGGGTGTAAAGGAGGAGCAGGCACCATCTCATCCTTCAGGCAGCAAAATGTTCAGGCCCAGCTCTGCACACAATTACAGTGGTACCTCGGGTTAAGAACTTAATTCGTTCCAGAGGTCTGTTCTTAACCTGAAACTGTTCTTAACCTGAAGCACCACTTTAGCTAATGGGGCCTCCTGCTGCCGCCATGCCGCCGGAGTACGATTTCTGTTCTCATCCTGAAGCAAAGTTCTTAACCCGAGGTAATATTTCTGGGTTAGCAGAGTCCCTAACCTGAAGCGTATGTAACCCGAGGTACCACTGTAGTCTCTTTATCACTCATTTACACCTTCCTTAAATGGGCCTGTGTCTAGTCTCTTTGGATGTTTTTAACAGGATCCTAAAGGATCATTTGTCATTTTATATTTTGATATGTACTGTGTTTTTGCTGATTATTCTGATACTTTGTTTTCTGTTTGCTCTTAGTCATTTTGGGTTCCCTCAGGAAGACAAAGTGGGATATAAGCCATTTAAAGTGGAAGGAAATGAAAATGGAATGGAAAAGTTGCATTTTTATCAGGATACCCTCTTAACAGCTGTGCTAGGGCTTGTCCTGCTAATGCACATAGAACTACGGAATAGCCCACAGCCATAACGTGTGATTTTTCTCCTCTATGATCATTTCCCAAAGTAGGCATCAGCTTGCTCAAAGAATCCTATCAGAGAGGAAAGCAGGAAGACCCAAAGGAACTGTAGGCATCTGTCTATAACATCAGTTCCTTGATAATGGATCCATCCTAGGTCCCGGGGGCATTTATGAGATAGCCAATCTGTCTTTGACTATTAGTAGATGTTCTTTCATGCAGCTTCCTGCACTATCCTAGTGGATAGGAGCATTTGCAGCAGGGCATCCATCAGCAGACTGTTTCACTGCCACCAAGTCAGCTCTGAAATGATACCGGCAAATACCGGTCTTGCCCCTCTTTCTGAATTTAGGTCCTGGTTTATCTATCCATCTGTGGATGAAGTGCAGAATCTGGGGGCTTCTTTGTGCCTTTGTGTGAACATGGTAAACAGGCATTTGAAACTTTGTGTGTCTTATGGAGAACAGGTACCCTTATCAGGGAGCAAAGATTGACTTTGGTTCCCTGTTGAATGGATGCTTGACGGTGAAATCTAATATGTTGCTATGTAGTGTGTAAAACAGACCTAAGAAAACATCTTATCCAGACAGAATCTCCTAAATGGAAGTTATTTTATGCAGGAAATTGTTTGAATCTCATGTGCAATTTGCAACCCATGGCAAATGTTTACATGGCCACATGTGATAAACTGCATGCAGGACTTGAGCTATTTATTTACTACATGAATAAGACTTCAGCTTCTGTGGAACATCCTCAAAACTGTTACTGGATCTGCCAATACAGGATAATCATGACAGTACACAACTAACACACCTTTTGCACAGAATATAATCATCTGCACTGTAGACTTTGCAGCCTAAAAGAGTATGGCAAAACCTTTTATTGAATTCCAGTCATATGGAGCTGGGAAAAGGATAAAGAAAAATTCTCTTCGAGCAGATATGTTGGCTTGTTTATCATTTCCAGCAAATTCCTCATTACCTTTACTAGATGAGTAACTGTAAGTGGTTTATGCTGGCTGCTCAACCATAGAACTGCCTTCAAGGCAGCAGCCTCCATACCATGATCAGCTGAATTTGCAGAGAGAAGAATCTTATAATTGGCAGGCTGAAATAATGGACTATTGAATTTGGCCTGCAAAACGTTGGCAAAGAGACTGGCAAACAAAAAATAGACAAGATGCTAGATATTTTCAGGCAGCCTACTAGATTCAATTAGACAGTGGGGAAGAGAGCAGTTAGAGAGAGAAAAAGAATGCAGGTACAGCTCTCCCCTGAAAATCTGCACTGGTATTGGAGAAATGAGTTGTTTTTAATGAGTTGTGTGGATAAAGGGAAATAGAAAATATTCTCAGTCGGGTTTGCAAGATCAATATTTCAAAGATAGGGACACTTTTGTGGAAGTATGTGCTAATTAAGATGTGGGCTGTTTCGTGTGGCAAATTTATGAGTGAATTTTGTGTTGGTAAATTTATTTCTTTAGTACATATATCTCACTTTTTTCCACCATGGCACTCACATTGGTATAGGTCACAGCTTTTCAAACTGTGTGTCCGTGACACATTAGTGTGTCGGCTACAGTGTGTAGGTGTGTTGTATGAACGCTCCCCACACTCCTCCCAGGGCTGGAAAGGGGACTAAAAAGTGTGTCAGCAACATGAAAAGTTTGGAAAGCTCTGGTATAGGTGGTGGTCTTGGGTGGTCTCCCATGCAGGCATGCCTAGATCAGACCTAGTCCTCGTTAGCTTCAGCATATTAGCCAAATCATGTGCCCCCAGTGATATTCTAGAACCCATACCAGCATTGCTTGGGAAGTCTTAAGAAACAAAGAACAACCACAAAATCATTACAGTATTGATCATCTGCCATCTTGATTCAAAGTAGCATTCAGGTGTGTGTACCCAGATGTAGATGAAAATTTACTCCTTGATCTCAGGAACCATGATGCAAAAATTGCTTTTGATGGGTTATATCCAGCAAATCCCTATTTTGAGTCAACCCAAAGAAATGAACGACCCATCAATTTCAATGGGTCTGCTCTGACTAACATTAGATATAGCCCACTGTCTTTAGAGGTGTCTAAATGCATAGTGAAAAAAGAGCTTTTCAGATTGTGAAGTAGATATGCCACACCTTTTATCAAATATAATCAGCTTTCTTAGCACTGCTAGGTTCTGGTTGGCCCTTCCTGCCTTGGTTTTTTTCTTGGTTGAAAATATTTTTAAAAATAAAACTTAGGAAGCTTTAGGTAGTGATTGATGTATGGCTGTCTGAAAAGCCCAAGCTACTGTTAACAAACTGATGAAGATCAACAGTGCTGGGATCATCCGAAATGAGGAATGGTCATCCTGTTGCTAAAATAAGCATTCCCTCCATATAAGTGGTGCTTATGAGCCCAGCCTTACGTTCACATGCACCAGAAACGTAGGTGTAAAAGAGGTCTTAAAATGAAGAAAGAAATGGCGGTTGAAATATCATTATGTGAGTCATAGAGCTCTGAGCACTATATAGTCATTTTGTACTTTTGGAAGTAATAGAAACTGAGTCTGAAGTCTGTAAATTCAGAGCAACAGTAGCTGGGGTTCAAATTGTAATAGTCACTCATGACCTACTGGAAGGCAGGGGAAAAAAGACAGGAGAATTAACACACCCAAAATTATTGCAGTTCTACTGCTGTTATTTTATTATGTGATTGCCTATTCAGCCATTTATTCCCCTGACACTATAGTTTGTTTAGGCTAAATGCCCAGGGAGAGAAGGGACCAGATTCACTTTCATTTGAATACAGCATCTATATTTTATAAAGCAAGAAAATGGAGAGCTCAGTTATAATCAGCACAGCCTCCTCCTTACTCAACGCTGTCTGCACCCCCTCTGTCTTTGAGACAAATCTGCTCATTTGACTAACTAAATGTAGCTGGTTTTGTGCTGACTCTACCTGCTGAGCTGATACAGAGGAGAAAGAGAGAGAGAAATTTTGCATCATCCATCTTTTTAATAAGCAAACAAACAAATAAATAGTCTAGGGAGACATTTGATCCAAAACTGTATTCAGTAACCTCATAACTTTGGTATAATTTAGTTCTGCATCTAGCTCATGGCCTGGAACTTCACAACATGCACAAAACTGCAGTCCTTGGTTTTAAGGCAATTATCATGATTGGATTTTAGATGAAATCTGGATGCTTTTTGATTAAACAGGTTAGTGGATGAATCTTCGAAACAGCGTAGATGAAAGGATTTCTTGCCACGATGGCTGTGAGAGATGGAAGGGCTCAGGTGGCTGACTTTGCAAATCCCAGAGGACTTGTACCCAGTGATACTGTCTTTCTACTGTGTAAACCAAGCATGCTGAATTTGAAGTCTGGGAGCAGAAATTGTGAAGGTGGCTATGCCACATCTTTCATTCATGGCTCATTGTGTTGTCAATACTAGTTTATATACAGACCCTGTGAATTACTTAAATATACATGAATATGCATGTTATATATCTATTATACAATACAGAGTACTGCAACAATCAGGACTTCTTAAAAACTGATTTGTCCAAGGTTGTATGGCAAGCAGAATCCGTGTCCTACACTTGCCCTTTTGCTACCCTCTCTTCTGATTCCCCCTTCCAAATTTGCTTTTCTTAATATGGAAAGTGTTTTGCTTAGCTTTACTCTTGTGAGAGAGAAACAGCTGAGTGAAGAAGTGTTGTGCAGGTGGTAAACCTAGTCGCAAATAATGCAAGCCCAGCAAGCCGTCCTCACGTGGCAGAAGTGTCATGAAAGGCCAAGTGAATAATGGTGCAAGAGGTGCAGACTTAGTGTTTTCCCATGCGATGCTATAAGAGTTGTTTATTTTCTTTTTCTTTATATATTTGCAAGCCATGTGTCTATAATTCAGATGTGGAATCCATATGGGTTGAAATGTACCTAAGTTCCTAACAGCAGCTCACTTCCTCCTTCTGCCTTCATTAATAGCACTTACATGTGCATCACCAGAAAGACTCAAGGTATTTAATGTCATGTTAAAAATAACCTTTGGATTTTCAGATGATTTGGGTCAGCCTTTGTTTCTTATTTGAACTAGCAAAGAACCTCAGATTCCAAAAGGAATAGGGTATGTGTATCCTGCATTCTGGGCAATGATACTTGCCTGAATGAAGTGGCTTTGGAATCTGGTATTACTAGCATCGTACCTTCATTGTAGTGGCATATTTATGAAAAGTGTCAGGGCTCAGTATGCAAATGTTTAGGGGTCATTTGTGCTTGCTCTGTGGGAAGAAAAAAGGTACTCTGCTCTTGCTCAGAGGAACCTTGTTCTTATTACATAGCGTCCAGGGCTAACATGCATTGATGATATAGTACTTTAACTAGATCACACAAAGGATCTTCCATCAATATAGTCCTATGTGTTGGAAGGGAAGTGCATACTTTTTACCACTTTATGGTAGTAGGAATGCTCCATTGCCCAGGCAACTGGTGGGGAAATTAGAAATGTCATGTCCAAAAGGATTCTAGGTTCCTTTACTACTTGGAAACATTATCCCTTGTATCACCACAAGGCACTGGCGGAGGAAGAGGAGTGCGGGGGAGCGCACCGCCCCCGGCAGCGTGATCCCAGTGGGGTGCCATTGTGGCTGCCCCCCCCACCCGCACTGGGCGCCACGCCCCCAGGACGCACACCACGTCCTCGCAGGCAGCACACCATGCCCCCAGGATGCGCGCCAGCCGCACCCCCGCCTGCTCTCCGCTCCCCTGGTGCCGGAGCATGAAGCTCCGCCACTGCCACAAGGATCATATATCCCTGTTTACTTGGAAGTAAGTCTCAGTATGTTCAGTGGAGCTGAACTCCTTTGTAAGTGTTTTAAGAATGGCAGCCTTACTTGGCTCCAAAAATTGCCTGTTTCAATCATGTAAATGGAGGCAGCTGGAACTACCCTCTCAAAAGGATTAGATAAGGAAAGTATGGGAGGTAATGAACAAACATTAATTTAGCATGTCAGCTGAGAGAGGCCAAAGATCCATCTAGACTGGGATCATTCATTTCAACTTGGTATTTATTCCAGGGCAACACTGACACACAAGAAAGGGAAGACTCTCAAATAATACCAATGTATTCACCTTTTGGTGACAGTTGGTAATATTTCTACCTTGCGGTCTTTTGCTACTCATTTCTTGGTTATGTTGCTTGATTTTCATTCATCTTGATATACTAAATGATTTGTTGTGTATCTTTGTGCCTCATCCTTGCCTCTAATGTTTTGTTGTCAGCAATTGATTGCTGGTTTTTTATCATTGATTTTAAACTTCTTTATCATTGTGCTAATGCTATATTACTTAGATGAAAAAGCATTGCCTCAATAAAAATAGTGGCTGCTTGCAAGAGGCAACACCAGCTCTGCCTCCAAAGTGTCCTAGCCAGGGGTGGCGCATCCCATTTTGTCACCTGAGGCACATTGGGAAAGTGCCGCTGCTGCGCCATCCCCACAGAAGCATCCCTTACCTAGTGCCTGCAAAGTGGCACCAGTGGGTTCTGGCAAGGTCTTGTGAGAAGCCAGAAAATGGCACCACTTCTCTGTCAGTGGTGGAAGTGGCGGGGCAACCAGAGGGGTGCCACCTCATGCGTTTTCACCACCTGAGGCAGCTGCCTCAGCCCTTCTCATGGGTGGGCTGTCCCTGGTCCTGGCCCTTCCTGCGAAATGAAGATCTGAAACTCCCAGCTCTATACTTCTGCCAAAAGCTTTAATGCTCAAATCAGATCAGTACATAAGGCAAACTACAGGTTACAAGGTTCAGCAGGGACATAAGAGGATAAATGGCTAAGAGCAAGCTAAGATGTTGGTCCAACAAGCAACACACACCCTGCACCTTCCTTTTGAAGAGTGGGGCAGGCACAGCTATTAGTGTGGCAAGTGGCCACACTCCCAAGACAGGGCAAGCAATCAGGCTATCCTTTGTGAGGGGGTTGGCTCTGCAAGATTTGTTTGCACCTGTGCTGGTGTCCCCATGTCTGTGGAGACAGCGGGGCGGATCTACATGTAGATGACATTATTTTTTGTATGATGGATATAAACAAATCAGCTTAGGAGCTAGAGAAGATACTGGAGAGGCAGCTGGCTTTTTATTATTGAAGTTTAAGACGAGAGAAGTTGGCAAAGAGAACTGAATCAGAGAAATTAACTGGCATCAAAAGATTCAACTCACAGGAATTAGATAAAGGTCCCAGAAAAACTTGTATAAAGAAAACTGTGTACCTCTTCAGGATCAAATATGACAGAAACTTAAAAACCATAAAGATCTCAAACTGCATTTGATATGTAGATTAAGTAGTTAAAATGGCTGTAGGTAATGGGAAGCTTGAGTTCTGTTCTGTGAGGCTGAATCCTACTCACCAGTTACAAGTAAACTCATCCATGTCTTACAGAATTGCACTCGCCTCCTCCGTTCCGTTTGTTGAACTGTAGCACCCATTCTGAAGCCTACAATGGGAGCATCTGTGGAGCTTGTCTTGTTTTCATTAGCCGTCGTCTCTTTTACAGGTAAGAGCTTCCTCCATCTTGGCTCAAAGGTCAGGACCAGCTTTAGGCTGAGCCTGGAGACTAACTGGACTAAAGCCAGTGAAGTAACAATCCTGTTCATACTCTCAACTAAAATGCAGAACATGAAATTATCTGCTAACATGAATTCTATCGTTGACCATATACGTTGTGTAAATGTAATTTGGTTTATATATATTTGCAGTGTGGAGTTTATTTGACGGCCGCATTTATTGTGCAAGTGGATAATGACATCTTGATGCACTGCTTAGGGCAGAGGTGGGGAGCCGAGAGTCCTTCAGATACTGCTGGGCTCCAGCTCCCATCATCCCTGATCATCGATGGGATGGTGAGAATTGGAGCCCAACAATATTTGATAGCCACTGGGTTCCCACCTGAATTAGGGGAACCAAGCCAGTGAACCAAGGCATGTTGCATTTTACAATATGTTCAATGTATGTGATAGGGGATGCACAGGCCCCAGAATTTGCCTGTGTATTTTTAAAAATTCTTACCTGTTTCTATCCTGTCTTTGCTTAAAACTGTGCTCCAGGTTCCAACCCACAGGGGGAAATTGTTGTTGTTGTTGTTGTTATACCCCACCCATCTGCCTGGGTTGCCCCACTCTGGGCAGCTTCCCAAAAAATATAAAGACACAGTAAAATGTCAAGCATTTAAAACGTCCCTTTGTAGACATGCTACAAAGCATGTCTGCTTCTCCTGCAAGGGCAAACTTTACTGTTTGGGGATGAGAGTCTCTCTCTCTCTCTCTCTCTCTCTCTCTCTCTCTCTCTCTCTCTGTTGGGGATGAGAGTCTCTCTCTCTCTCTCTCTCTCTCTCTCTCTCTCTCTCTGTTTGGGGATGAGAGTCTCTCTCTCTCTCTCTCTCTCTATCTCTCTCTGTTTGGGGATGAGAGTCTCTCTCTCTCTCTCTCTCTCTCTCTCTCTCTCTGTTTGGGGATGAGAGTCTCTCTCTCTCTCTCTCTCTCTCTCTCTCTCTCTCTCTCTCTCTGTTTGGGGATGAGAGTCTCTCTCTCTCTCTCTCTCTCTCTCTCTCTCTCTGTTTGGGGATGAGAGTCTCTCTCTCTCTCTCTCTCTCTCTCTCTCTCTCTCTGTTTGGGGATGAGAGTCTCTCTCTCTCTCTCTCTCTCTCTCTCTCTCTGTTTGGGGATGAGAGTCTCTCTCTCTCTCTCTGTTTGGGGATGAGAGTCTCTCTCTCTCTCTCTCTCTCTCTCTCTCTCTCTGTTTGGGGATGAGAGTCTCTCTCTCTCTCTCTCTCTCTCTCTCTCTCTCTCTCTCTCTGTTTGGGGATGAGAGTCTCTCTCTCTCTCTCTCTCTCTCTCTCTCTCTCTCTCTCTCTGTTTGGGGATGAGAGTCTCTCTCTCTCTCTCTCTCTCTCTCTGTTTGGGGATGAGAGTCTCTCTCTCTCTCTCTCTCTCTCTCTCTCTCTCTCTCTCTCACACACACACACACACACACGTGGGGGGGGGAGAGCTATGACCCTGTTACCCAAGGAACAATGTTGAGGGGAAGGCTTTTGCCATTATCCTCCCCAGTTGGCAGGGGGATACAACCTTGTCTCCCTGCGAGATAGAAATATATTTGCATTGTCTTGCACAGGAGAAGGGCAGGAGGGACGGGACAGGAAAGGGAAAGTTTTATGCCCCAAGCAAGAATCTTGTTATCCCAAGAATCAATGCCGGGGGTGGGCATCTGCCCCCATGATGGCTCTTTGAGCTATATCCATTGACTTGCATAGGGAGGGCATAGATCCACGTGAAAGACAAATGTAGTTTCATACCCCTCAACTGTCCTGATTAAATTGGGACACCCTGTTTTGGGGGGCTGCACAGCACCCTAAAACCTCATGCGAGTCCCAGTTTTCGGCCTTGACATGTTGGTGGGTATGCAGTTTTTAATTGTTGCTCCAAATCACTGTGATTGGAGTGCCCTGGGAAAACAATTCACTCTGATTAAAAGCTAGCCCTGTCCATCAAGCAAAAGATTCCCCAACCAATACTTCTCTACTTTATCCCCTTCTAGAGCTCTGGGCATTTCCCCAATAAGCTTGGTTTTATTTCTCCAGGCAGGGAACCAGCCGTGTATTTTTGGAGAGCTGAGGCCACAAAGCAACTCAGAAACTTAGCATGCACCTTAGGAGCTGCACTTTTGCCTCAGAAATGTGGGGGCCTTCCCCGAATCACACCGATTCACCTCTTAATTTGGGGTACACACAGAACCAAAACACGCCCCTACTATTTGAACATCATATCTGGACCATCTACTTGCTCACTGAGCTGGTTCTATGCCATTATCATTGACCCATTTGCTGCGGCAGTCCATCCTTCACCTTAATGCACAAATCTCCATTTTCCGTTCCATCCAAACTATTGCTGTTTCTTAGATGTCTCCGGCTACACTTTAAAAGGTTGATCTCTCAGTGGGAAGGCTTTTCATTTCAGATGGCTGAGAATTAGATAATGACTTGGAGCTAATTCATCATCTTGGGGAGAGGCTGCTTCGATGTCCTTTATAAATATCTAATTACCTTTTAATGTTGCCTGAGTCTCTTGGGAAGGTGGCTGGCCTAGTTCAGGAGGCAATTAGCCTGTGTGGAAACTGGTCTGACCCACATATGTTGGCGACATCAAGGCAACGCTAGGTTTTGCTGTTAACCAGCTGAATTTAGAAGACTTTCTTGTATGTGCTCAAGCAGAGACCATAAGGAATAAGTCATCTACAAAGCCCTACAGGAGCATTTCCTAATGGCTGTTAACATATGACAAAAAAGATCAGTATAACGATGGCTGGATGGGTGGAAATTTCTCACTGTGAGCATGAACAAGGAACCAGGATGAAAGACGGTCGGAAATGGCTTCATCCCAAAATGGTGTTGGCTTAAGTTTTATCGTCGATATTTGAGAAAATATCTAGAGCTTGGTATCCCAAATTAAGACTGCCTTTTCAGAAAGGAAAACCAATATTTTGGCTAGGTTTTCCTTGGGCAGTGAAACAAGGAGTCCAGTTGCCTCCCAACTCTCAAACTCTCACACAGCCAGAGTTGAGGAAATAGGAGTTGAATTGTTCTATAAATTGATAGTGACTATAAATTGATAGGCTTGCCTGTTCTTCTGTGTTTAGAGCTTTAGAAAGCATTGTTGCAAACCTTAGACAAAATCCTTTACGCCTCTGTTTTGTTGTACAATACTGGCAAACTTTGGCTAGGGAGGACTGAAGCTCTTGTGTAATGCAGTGATAAGATTTTATGGTAAACCAAGTGCAAGATAATTGTTCAAGAGAGTCTAGAAATAGCTCTGAAGAAGAAGCCTCAGAAACATCACAGTGTTACTGGCTGAAGATTTGTCCATCATTGTGAGAGCTTCTCTTTAGATCTGTTCTGGTTTTCTTACAAACCATGTCTACCTTCTCTTTTCATATGCCAAAATTCAGGAAAGGACAGGTGCATACAGCACAATCCTATGTATGTTTACACAGAGGTAAACTGCATTGCATTCTATGGTGCTTACTCCCAAGTCAGTGTGCTTAGGAGTGCAGTCTTACAACACACTTCTGAATGTGTTTACTCAGAAGTAAGGCCCTTTACTCCCTTGTAAGGGTGCATAAGTCTTAAGCACTGTATTTACTGCTTTGTGTTCATCTTGGAACTTTAAGCCAGTCTGAGCAGTAGCTGTATTTATTCTGCCTGTTATTTCTGACTTCATAGGCTATACATAGGTTTGAATAATCCAATATTTCAAAAAAATGGATCTGCTTATGAGTACTAAATGCTGTCTGAGCCACAAAGAGCCAACTGGTAGACATCAGTGTGATGGAGCTGCTGCATGAATGATGGTGCCCCTTTCCTTTCAGAGGAAGAGAGCTTCATATAGCTTCCTCAGAGCTACAGCTTTGCTTCCCCCAATAGCAGGCTGCTGGTAGGGTTGCCAGTTTTTCACCCAGTCTCTACAGCTCTGCCTTTATAGTGCATTGATAATATACAAGAATGAGCAACTAAAGGTTTGCACACAAACAATGGGTAGTTGTTTTTTGTGTTTTTTTGTGGGGGTTTTTTTTACTGCGCATCAAGCTACTGCTGAATGGCACAGGATTTCACAATCTCTTGTACTGGCTGTCCTATCAATCTTTCTCTCTCTTTGCCACTGGTGGCATGATGTGGTCCTCCAGTAGCTCACGCACGGCTGCTCCAGCCATGCTCCAGTCAACACAGTAGATGTGATAACTGGAAAAGGCAACACACTGACCATGAGAATTTTATATTACGTTGCATCTGCATTTCCTCCCCTAGGACCTGTCGCGGGTTTTGCAAACACAGGCTGCCCTTCCATCGCACTGGCACCCACCTTCTTTTCGAATCACACGTTGTTGTTTCACCCAGACACCTTGAAATCTCAGGTGGGCAGACTTGGCCGATCTTCTTGCATGCTCCAAGATCAATACCTGACAGCTTGTACTCCATGGCCCTTGCACAGACATATGACGAGGGCAACAGGGGACATGGCCAGGGAAGGCAGAGTTTGTGCAGAATTAAAATGGGAGATTAGCCAGGTTTTGCTTCTGCAATCTTCTTTTTTAAAAAAACACACACACACTCCCCTGACATTTGGAACCAGGAGCTTGAGGTTTAACAAACAGGGCTTTTGAACGCAAAATATCTTGCAATTATCATGAATTATTTATTGCGTTTTGAGTACCCTCCGTGAATCCTGTCCCTTTCTGCCCTTCCACCCCCCCTCCCTGGCTACCACCCGCCCCACAGATGACTCTGAGCTTTAAGTACATCTGCTTTTAGATACTGGAATGTCATTAGCAGATTACAATCTTCCTTAAGTCAATATTGCATCCTTATTGTTCTGCTGCCCCTCAGTGTCAAGGACAAAGCCACTTCCAGCTGAGACGGGATAAACATACCTCTTTCCACTCTCAAGTAGGAGCAAATTGGCCTTTCCGTCACTATTATTGTTTTATCTTTTTGTTGTTTTCAATTAATGCAGTGTTATTTGTTCTCAGCACAAGTGGTGCATGGATGTTTGGATGTTACCGAAGTACCCCCACCACCACAGAAAAAAGGTAGTGGGGAGCCCATTATTGGCATACTTGCAGATGTATTCTCTACAATCAACAAACCCCTTTTTGTTTGGTCACAACCACACCATACAAATAAAGCACAACTGACATGCACAAAGCACATGGCTTTTCCTCAAGTAATCCTGGGAACTGTAGGTCTATGAGAGGTAAACTATGGTACCTCTTTGTTGAAAGCCATGTGCTTTAAATGTGCATTGAATGTGGAACTGACAACGGTGTGACGTAATGGTTAGAATGCTGGACTGTGACCTGGGAGACCAGGGTTTGAATCCTCACTCGGTCATGAAGCTCACTGGGTGACCTTGGCCCAGTCACCATCTCTTAGCCTAACCTACCTCACAAGGTTGTTGTGAGGGTGAAAAGGGGAGGAGGGGGGAACCATGTACACCACCTTGAGATCCTTGGAATATAAAGGTGGTATACAAATGTAAATAGTAATAATAATAATAATAATAATAATAATAATACACTTAGGATTAAACTTGACGTGATGGTGACAGTTCTGTAGGTTTCACCTGTAAGTAGAATATAGGAAGACTAGGGTGCGGGTGGATCCAATTTTAACCACAGAAAAGGAGTGTGGGTGAGAATTAGAGAAGTCTCCCTTTCCCACAGCTTGTTTCATCATTTTCCCTCTCCCTAACAGCGCTGGATTACCAAATAGGCAGAGTAGGGACTGGCCCATGGACCCCATGCCTTTTAGGAGCCCCGCAACAACGGATCAAAATAATATTGATTTGATCTTGCAATAATTTGAATTTGGAAGAGAAATCCCCATTGACTCAGAAACCTACATCATAGCGAGCCCCCTCCCCCCTGATATTTTGACTGCCTAGGGCCCCCCACAAGGTTTAATTCGGCACTGCTCCCTAAGTCCTGTTCCTGAAGTTACTTCTAGCATTGGCTCTCTGCTGAGGGAAGTGCTGCTTGTGGGGAGATAAGCCGAGGGGCAGTTTTCCACTTCCACCTTCTTAAAATTGGGATCCCCTCCCAGTCTTGTTTTGACATAGGAGTAGTTCTGCATTCACATGGCATTTACCCTCCTATAATATCCTCTCCCGCCTTTTCCTGTGAGTTTATTTGAAGCATCCCCTTCTAGAATAGATTTCACAAATGACAGAAATAGATGAGTGAGGAGCAGGGCAGCCTGGAGAAAGGAGATTCGTTTTAGATATCATTGCTTCGTTTTTCAACTGCGGGCGTATTTCTCAAGGCGCAGTATGGCAGACCTTGCTGAATCTGTTAGCCACTATGTCCATATCAAGGAAGCCACACAGCTCAGTAGAGCACCTACTCTGCATGCCAAAGGTCCCAGGTTCAGTTCCTGGCATCTCCAGGTGGAGAGACACGGCCAGTCAGTGTTGACATTGCTAAGCTAGATAGACCGGTGATCAAACTCAGGATAAGATCATTTCCTATGCTGGTATCTTATAATATTTCCACTATTTTATTCTGAAGTGGTGACCCCAGCAGCAACTCTAGAAAGACCAATCCATAAGGATAAATTCCTTTCTTCCCAAAGCCTGGAAGGAACACTTAAGCAAAACGGGAGATGTGGCCCAACGTGGATCGGTCCCTGCTAGCTACACATAATAAAATAACTGGCTTAGCTTAGCGCTGCATGAGGTGGCTGCGATGTATAATTGGCTAATGTCTAGGCAGCTGCTGAAACTAGGTTAGTGTGTCCCCCCCTTTTTTCCTGTGCATAAACTGAAACAGCCCAGACATAAAATAAGAGATCTCCAAGTCAAGGGATTGGTGAGCCTGAACTTTTTTCCTGCTGGTCTTTCCCCTGGTCGGAAGCCACTCTTGCATAAAATATGGTGCTTGTGAGAACGGCAAGTTTGAAACAATGCCATCCTGTCCATAGCAACAAAGGAGGGAGAGGACTAACTGGTGGGATGGCGATTAACTCCATTCTAAACCACTTGGGAGCCTCCCGCCAGCCTACTGGCTTCATAGAGCTCTAATCTCATCACATAATGAAACAGACTAGCTAGGGCTGGGAATTGGTTTCAAGTGGCAGAACAGGCGCTTTCAAGATAATGGCAATGAGTCAGGGATGCAGCACAGAGTTTCTGTTTCCCACCCCGGCTACTACAGCTTTGCTGATGATTGAAAGCTGGGCGGTTCTGAAATAGATTTCGTTTTGAGGAGCCGCAAAGCTTTGTGACGCAGCAATATGCCTGTCATAACCGTTCACATTGAAACAAAGATGGATGAACAGCTTCTTTTTGTGATATATTTTGATTACTAAAAACTGGTGGGTGGGGAGAATTAACATGAGCGAAGGCAGATATAATATGAAAAGGCAACTCACATCCTATACCTCAGTCGTGGGTAATCCTGGCTTCTTTCTGACTTAGCAGCTGAAAATTCAGATGTGCACAGAAGCAAGTCTAATGTTGTGTCAGCAGCTGGAATTTATGAATGTGCCTTGTGCCAAGTCAGAGCATAGCTCTATCTTGTTCATCGGTCCATTTAGCTCAGGTGTATCTCAGCTTTCTAGCAGATGCACTCCAGAGTTTGGGGTAGGAATATCTTCTGGCCCTACCTGGAGATACTGGGGATTGAACCTGGGACTTGCTGCGTGCGAAACAGATGTTCTGTCGCTGAGCTATGGTCCATCCTGAGACAAGCTCTTGCATCTTGCCTCAGCAAATAGGCATGGGTCCCATTTCCAGAAGAAGATCTAGCAACTCTAACTAAGAACCTCAACCGGCCAGCATTTTTGGATTTTTTTACATGGTTATTGTAAATAACTTAGGATCACTATAAATGGTTGATTTAATCTATGTCAGTTCAATATTCAGGAAAGTTCAGTATTTAATTTTATTTCAGAATTTTTATGCCACCTTTCAAAACAAAAGCCCTCTTAAGGTAATACGCAACCACCACCATCAGCATCATGACAACCACATAATGTATAAAAAATCATGTGAAATGTTGCATTAAAGAGCAGTATATAATACCTCCAGGTCAACTCAGCAATCCAGAGAAAACAAATTGAAGTTTAGCATTATTTGACAGCAACCATTTAAAACTTTCCCCAGTGTCTTTAACAAAAAACAGATCAAAATAAAAACTTATTGGAGGCCTCTTTGGAAAGAGCTTGTGTGCATCCTTTGAGATTGAGTTCTGTCGACATGAGGCCATCACTGCAAAGGGCCTGTGCTTGCTGTGCTCATCCTGAAGGATAGGAAATACAAAGCAGATGCTGAAATACAGTTTTGCAAGGTTTTGAGCATCACAACACCTCTTTCGGTTTAGTGGAATGCTGAAGCTGGAGAGTTCGCAGCAGCTGTCATTTTGATTAAGTGTTTCCTACTGCTTCTGTTCTGTACTCAGTCTGAGCTTTTCAGATTTCTTTCACCTTTTCGTGCAGTGTTGCAGCCAGCAGAGAGTACTCTAAGAAACTATGGGCCAATCTTTGAAGAACAACCACGCAACATCATCTTTCCAGAAGGATCAACAGAGGAGCAAATACTGTTGGTTTGTCAAGCACGAGCCAGCCCTCCTGCGACCTATAGGTGAGGTTACGTGATCATAGCAACGTTTTTGTTGGAAAGCCTATGGCTGCGATATACACAAGTGTATGGCAATGGTTTGTTGCTGTTTTGCATTCACACATACCCTGCTGTCCTGCCCATTCATCTCAGGGACCAAAGGCAAGCATTTTATGTCCCATTGAATTAAACAGAAAAGAGTGCATTCTAACTCTTTCCAGTTGATATCCATGGGATTCTAAACAGGGCAATCCTATACTCAAGAGTAAGTTCTGCAGAGTTCAATGGGGCTGATTCTCTGGTAAGTGAATATAGGATTGCAGACTAAATATGTTGGTTTGAACTCTGTTTCATTATTTCCCTTCTCAGCTTCCTCCCCACCTTTGAGTTCAGAAAACCTGAGGGTCTTTTCACTCAGTGGAATATTTGCTTAATTCAACAAACATAAATGGCCTATTGCACAGCTATTCTGGCCTGGGTAGGTTGCTCTAACTCAGGCTTTCTCAAACTCGGCCTTCCAGATGCTACAGTTCCCATCATCCCTGCCCACTGGTCCTGCTAGCTAGGGATCATGGGAGTTGTAGGCCAAAAACATCTGGAGGGCCGAGTTTGAGGAAGCCTGCTTTAACTCATCAGTGGGGGACCTCTGGTCCAAAAGCTTAATGTGGCCCACCACATCCCTCAATCTGGCCAACCAAGCCTGTCCCAATAAACCCTGCCCACCTGCCAATCATTCCCTGTCATTTTCTGACTTACCATTACTCACCTTGCTTTGACCAATGGGTCAGTTGGCACATCTACTAAGTTCTCGTGATTAAAATCTAATCATTAGATTGGAGATATACTCTGAAGCATTGGGCAAAGGGATCTCTGATCTTAGTACTAAGCACCACAAGGCCGAGATTGCAGATAAGTCGTCTTCTGTTAGTGCATCTGTCGTGCAATGGGTCACTGCGCCTGGCTGTTAATTGGAAGGTTGGTGGTTCGAGGCCACCTGGGGACAGCTGTGGGGAGGATTCCTGCATTGCAGGGGGTTGGACTAGGTGGCCAACTGAGCCCTCAAGCTGAAATAGGTTCCCCACTCTCTCTGTAGTTATTTTCCCTCTCTGGTCTGTCTCTTCTCTCCATGAATCCACTCCAACTCTTCCCTTTCTAAGTCCTTTTTCCTTTACGCTGGTTATTTTTCTTTCCCGCCCCAATTGTAGTTGGGGTTTGGAATCATGAAGGGGAAAGGAGTCTTTAACCCAGGCATAGGCAAACTCGGCCCTCCAGATGTTTTGGGACTACAGTTCCCATCATCCCTGACCACTGGTTCTGTTAGCTAGGGATCATGGGAGTTGTAGTCCCAAAACATCTGGAGGGCCGAGTTTGCCTATGCCTGCTTTAACCCTTCCCCAATACACAATGGTCTCAATGTCCCTTCCAAAGCTGGGGAAAGTGGAGCTCCTTACAGAAGTCTGGGAATAGCATTTTTATTCCACTCTGGAAGCAGAATAGCAATGGTTGGGCGCTGCTGAAGGGTCCCTGTCTGGAAGCATCCATGAACAGGATAGGGCAAACTGAGAGAGCATTTTTCAGAAGACTAGATCTGGAAAGCAGGAAGGCCTGCAGAGCAAAGTTAAATAATTTATAGCAGTATCAAACAAACCCAGTCAGAGATGTTGAGGCCAACCCTGGTGAGTGATGTGCTTCCTGGTGAGATAAAACACAGCCTAAAGGCTCTTAGAATAATCATTGAGATTTGGATTTTCTTTAGCATTCGACAAAGTGCAACCATTTCTCCCCCTGATTACTGGGCTGGCATTGTAGCTACTGAGACAGCATCCACCATTCAGCCACTGTCCTACAATAGGTCCTATTGAGGGTTTTTGTGTACATCATAAATGCCAGTGTGTGTTGTTATTCAGGACAATGTTAATGTGCAGCTGTGATGACTCTGTTCTTTCCCCACTCCAACCAAATACCATTGTCTTGGCAGGTGGAAGATGAATGGCACAGAGATCAAAATAGAGCCAGATTCCCGTTATAGGTTGAACGGGGGCAACCTGGTGATCAGCAACCCAGTGAAAGCCAAAGACACTGGGTCCTACCAGTGTGTGGCATCCAACTCGGTGGGCACAGTAGTCAGCAGAGAAGCTTCCATTCGCTTTGGCTGTAAGTGGATTTTCTGAAGACAATTTGGTGCAAAAGAGGAATAAAACAGAAGGGAGCCAAGCAATGTGCCACCCATGGTTCCCCGGCAGCATCACAGCCAGAGGGGCAGTGAAGCTCCAAGATATTGGATATGCTGGCATGTGCCCTCAGAAATCATACAAGTTGAGCAGGCTGAGCAGAGGGATGGGGTGATAGAGGAGGCTGGGGACTTAAGGGAGCTGGTTGGGGTACCCAAATGGTCTGCATGATCCCTTCTATTTGTCCAAAGGGATCTGCGTTTAGATGAGGACAGTGGATGACAAACAAAGGGGGGGGACATGAATGAGGACCCCAGTCCTTTTCATCGTCCTGTGGGAATTGAGGCACTTGGATAATGGTTCTGAACCGTTGCCCCTCTAAGGAGAGTGAGGTGGCCCATGTATATCACAGCTATTTCAGGAGGGCCAAATGCTGGACACCAGCATAGATTAAAACTGGCTAACATTTTACTGAGCAAGTGAAGGATGGTGTTGTGAGAGCTCCAAGCATAACCAGGTTAAAGTTCTTGAAGTATGTTTTAAAGGGAACTTTTACCAACTATCTGACTTTTAGAAGACATCTGAAGGCAACCCTGTTTAGGGAAGTTTTTAATGTTTGATGTTTTATCTTGTTTGAATAAGAGCTATTTTGATGAGTATGTGGATGTGAGAAGTTCCATCACTGCTGCATGCATAATGCTGAATAGAGAGTGTGTTTAGGAAATGTGGTTGTTCTGGGGCAGCTTGGCTGTGAACTAGCTCCAGCTGCCGGGAGCTTATTTCTGATTCTGGCTTCCTGTTACTTTCCAGACAAAACTGGGTTGTGTTTTTAACCTTTCAGCCCTAGTTCCATGTTACCTCAGGGATTGTCTCCTCCTATTTGCGTAGGTCATCAGATGATATTCTGTTGAATTTTACGTATGCCTCAGACTTCTGACATGAGGGGTAGAATCTTTGTGGTGGTGCTACTCACTCTGTAAAATTGATTACCCAGGGTGGTTTAGCAGACAGATTTACCAAGGGCTTTTTGAAAGATAGCAAAAGCATTTCCTTTCATACAACAGGGAGTTGAGTCCTTCTAATTTGTTTATCTTGGTGCTGCTGCTCTGATGTTTTATTGTTTGTCCGTTGAGGTGTTCACATGTTTTAATCTTGGGTTTTTGCTTTAGTGTGTGTATTTTTTAAATTTGTAAGCCATTTTTAGGAGCCGCTGATGACCAAAATGGCTGAATATACGTTTGAAAAAGATAGATAGATAGATGATAGATAGATAGATAGATAGATAGATAGATAGATAGATGATAGATAGATAGATAGATAGATAGATAGATAGATAGATGATAGATAGATAGATAGATATTGCAGTGGGGATAGTATTGATTTAGCTAGTTCATTCCCAGCACATTTTCTGAGTGCTGTTGCTGATGCCATCTGCCGTTACTCTCTCAATTTAATTTCCCTTTGATATGATGGAAGCATGATTGCCTGTAACTAGCATCATTTCTCTCTGAGCAGAGAAAGATCTAATTTGTAAGATTGTTAGGCTCTCATAGCTCATGTTACATCACCTCCACTCATTTCTTGTGTTTAGTTTTGCAGGAATTCTCTACAGAAGAGCGAGACCCCGTGAGGGTTACAGAGGGCTGGGGGGTGATGTTTACTTGCAGCCCACCTCCCCATTACCCAGGTGAGACAATGACAGCACACTAGAAATGAGGTTCTCACCCATATTCAGGGTGCAATCCATCAAATGACAGGGGTAGCTAATGGTATAAACCCATACACAATTGTGTTTAGCAATTTGGACAAAGCCATTCCTTTCATGAGAACATAATCAGAGCTCTGCTGGATAAAGCCTAAGGCCCATCTAGTTCAATAGCCTGTTCTCAAAGCGGTCAAACAGATGCCCATGGAAAGCCCATAAGCAGGACATAAGCTGTCTCTACTTTCAGTTCCAAACATCTGGTATTCAGAGGCATATTGTCTCAAACGTTGGAGCAGAACATCGCTATTTGGGCTAGAAGCCGTTGATAAACTTATCACCCATGAATTTGTCTAATGCTCTTTTAAAGTGTGTACCTTGTTTTGTAGTTAATTCATATGAACCTAAGAATATCCTTCTGGATCAGGCCAGCTGTTCCACCTAGTCCAGCATCGTGCTCTCACAGTGGCCAACTAGATGGCTGTGTGAAACCCAGTGGCGTAGCGTGGGGGGTGCAGGGGGGGCCGGCCGCACCGGGCGCAACATCGGGGGGGGGCGCTTGCACTCACAGCTCTCTGCCCCCTGCTAAAATCCACGGGTTAGGGGGCGCAAATTACTTTCCTTGCCCCAGGTGCTGACAACCCACGCTACGCCACTGGTGAAACCAGCAAGCAAGGCACTCTCCCATCTCGTGGCTTCCAGCAACTGGTACTCAGAATCATTACTGCCTTTGATCATGGAGGTAGAACATACCTGTTACATCTAGGAACCCTTGATAGCCCTACGTTCCATAGTCAACTGTGAAGTATTTTCTTTTGACTGTCCTGAATCTTCCAACTTTCTGTTTTATTAGATGGCCCTGAGTTTCTAATATTATGAGAAAGGGAGAAAATAATCCACTTTCTCCACACCTTATGTAATCATGTCCTCCTTTTGCTGTTAAAATCACTGTTTTTTAAAATTTTGTGGCAACAATTATCCTTGCAAAATACTGGAAACATGCTGCCGTTGTTTTCTACATGAGAATGCTTAAGCCAGACTTCAGCACAGCAGAAATTGATAAACTACCGAGGCTCTATCCCAAAGGAGAAATGTATTGTATCTAAATGTCTCTCTGTTTGATTAATGGTTAACATTTATAATATACTGGAATCTATATTGTAATTACATTGTCTTTGAGAAGTCTTTTTTGTAATCTTATATCAGATTGAAATAAATTAAACAAAAGGGGGAGGGGAAGAAAAGAAAGAAAGCTCCAACTTTTCCATTTTGTTCATATAGGTATGAGCAGTTTTCCCTTTGCCCTGCCACTGTCCCTTGGAAAACCTCTTTCGTGCTAAATTGGAACAAATGGCAGTCCATGGAAAACCCAATAATCTGCTAAACTGCAGGTTATCACCAAGGGAAAGCAGCAGGCAAAGAGAGGCGTAGATAAGCCCTAAGTTGTGCCCGGTCTTTATGGATGAAGCAATAACCTATTTATCAAGTGTAAACAGTAGTTGCCATGGGATGGTATTAAATGCTAGTCCTACTCAGACTAGACTCATGGAAAGTAATTTATCTGTTTAACTTAGGTTCATTCATTCATTTCAATGGGTCTACTCACAGTAGGTCTTGGTTTATTACATCCCATGCTTTCTTGTATGTACAGGTAACTGAAATGTTCTCTGAGAAGCATGAATTGCTCTGTTCATCTCAGACTAAATTCTGCAGCTGTGAATTCTGGAATTCTCCCAGGAAACAATGAAGATCAGTGCTGTCGATTTCATGCCAGAAGCTGATATTGTAGAAATTGAATCATTAATGCTCTTTGTATAGGCAAATCTGTAGTTGAATATTTCAGGGATGTGATTTCAGTTCATCTCTACCTTCCACCCTACACATTTTGGTTAGCAGGGGACGACATGATTATTACTGGGTGGGTGGGGGGTTGCAGTGCGTGTAAGGAAGGGAAAGAGCATGTGAATGAGAAGAGATCTCTTGTGGGGATGGGGGTGGAAGAAAGGGAATTCTGGTATGGAAAACTTTGAGAAACCTCTGGCTGAGACCCACAGGACTGTTGAACTTTAGCCCACAATCTGTGGTATGAGGAGTCAGAAGTAGTAAAGGAAGAAACCAATAGCAGGTCCAAAGTTCTTGTCAAGAAATTGGAGGGCATCAGGTTCAGTTCTCTAAAAATGAACATTGTGGGAGCATTGTACATCCCGTCTAGAATAACAACAAATACTCTCACTTTTGTTTCTTTCTTCAGAGTGAATGAATAGCTACTGGACTTAGTTTGTGTCTCAGTCTGGGAAATAGCGTACCAAGGTCAGCCTCCGAGCGTCACTCTGATACAGAGGAGCCAGTGTTTCACCCTCTCCCTCTCTCTTCCTTTGCACACAGGACTTGCATACCGCTGGTTTGTGAACGAATTCCCCAACTTCATCCCAGCAGACGGAAGGCGTTTCATCTCCCAAAAAACGGGAAACCTTTACATTGCTAAGACAGAGGCCTCTGACCTTGGCAACTACTCCTGCTTTGTCACTGGCCAGATTGATTCCATTCAGAAGAGTGTCTTTAGCAAAGTTTCTCAGCTCAATCTTCTCAGAGAAGGTCAGTGCACTGGCGATCCACAATGTTGGAAGCCCAGTTGAACAGATCCCTCTGAGAGATGCCCAAGGAGGGCCAACTCTAGATGGAGGCATTTCTGAAGTAGACCTGCAGAGCCTGTGACCCACCAAGCCAAACATACCTGCCAGCCATGTATGGGGTCCTATGAGCAGTTCCTTGCCTACTTGGGACTGCAAGATGCCATGGTCCCTGATTACAGAGGGTCCCCTGTTGTACTATTCATGGGGAGTGGGGAGCCTTCCATGCAGCTGGGTGATATTCAGTGCTTATTTCCTGGCCGTCTGAATCCTCCTCCTTAGAGCCAACCAGTGGCTTTGGTGATCTGATTTTTTTTGTGGGTGGAGAGGTAGGTTGTTCTTAACATCCCCATATAGCAGATTAGGTTGGGACAGGTTAAGAGAGAGTGACTGGCCTAAGGCCACCTCAGGGGGATCTGCTGTAGCTCAATGGTGTGGTACATGCTTTGCATGTAGCAGGTTCCAGTTTGATCCCTGGTCTCTCCAGGTTGGGCTGGGAAAGGAGACAGGAGTCTAAAACCCTGGAGAGCCAGGGGCTGTCAGTCTATCCCAGCCTTTCCCACCCTGGTGTCCTCCAGATGTTGTTGGGCTCCTACTCTCATCTGCCTCATTCATCCAGCCAATGGTCAAGTGTGATGGGAGCTGCTGACAGAAACATCTGGAAGGCACCAGGCTGAGGGATGCTGGTGTAGATGACACTGAGCTAGATGGAACAGAGGTGGATCAGGATTTCCTTACTCATCGCTCTCCTCTTCCACCACAAGCTACGTCAGAGCAGTGTGGGTGATGGCTGTGTGGCAGCCACGGCTGTGCCACACCAGTAATGTAAAAACTGGCTCTGCAAATACACAAAGAAGTAAATGCTGAACTTAACTTATTGGGTTTTGAACGTGCACTTTCTCAAAGATGAATCATTTTGGAGGCCTGTGCTTTGCAACATCCTGCATGGGTAGCTTTAAAGCTTTCAACCTCTTGTCCCCCTTCCCACAGATTCCAGGCCGTTTGCTCCCAGCATTAAAGCCAAGTTTCCTTCTGACACTTATGCTCTGGCCGGGCAGCTGGTGGCTTTGGAGTGTTTTGCCTTTGGGAAGTGAGTACTTGTGTCAACTGCATTTAGCCTCTTGCTGGTGACAGCAGAAAAGTTGCAGGCCAACATAGTTAGGAGTTGAATATTGTAGACTCTGTTCTGAGGAACAAGAATACAGAAGAGCAAGGAAGAAGAGAGCTGCTGTTTTAAATATCAAAGAAACTGTCCTGAAGAAAGTTTGAGGCTCATAGCCTGCATTATCTGGAACATAACCAAGCATACATTTGATGAAGCCCTATTCCCCATCTATTTTACTCCTTTGCCCTGTTTGTGAGTGAGGTTTTTAATAATCTGAAATATTTAATAATCCTTTAGATGACTTTTGGGTGTTGGACAGTAAATGTTGACTAGTTTGAGCTAGGACCCACCCAGAAGTGGCTGGTGTGGTGATGTGGAGTCAGCCTCTCAGTATTGGTGATGCTGCCACTTACCTGGATGGTACAGGGCAGCAGTGAAGTCAGGGCTGCCTGGGTGCACAGATGGAGCCAACCAGGTGCTGCCAGTGCACTGGGTGGCCCTGCCCATCCAGGTAAGCAGTATTGATTCTGGTGTCAAGAGGAAGGTGCCATAGCACTGCCCACCCCACCAAAATAGCGCATAGGCTGCTCCTGAACTCGCCAGAATCTGTTTTTAATGTTATGCATTTACCTTCAAATGGATGGTGTAATAAATAAGAGTGCCTCTGAGCATGTGCAAAGACCACACCAAACTGAGAATCACAGGTGGGTAGGCGGTAGTGATTCCCCCCCCCCATCAAGAGGATATGATGTGTAAGAAGACTTGAATGCCAGCAGAACTCTTGTTTCTGTAAATTAAGGTGTGGGTTGTGAGAGACAGTGATAGTTTACTAACAGGTCAAAGAGAAAAGCTTGGCTAGTTTTAAAAATGGAAAACATAAGGCTCACAACAAGGAAAGGGAAATAATTGAATTGCACTGGATTCCAGTGTTTGTTGCTGTTGCATTGATGCTGAAGCTTGAAGTGCCCTTTTACAGAGGTTTATTTATAATCTAGCCCTGTCCCTCGAATAAAATGGCGGAAGTTGGATGGTAGCCAGTCCTCTGAGTGGATCACAACGGAGCCCCTTCTACAGTTTAAGGAGATTGGCTTTGAAGATGAAGGCACTTACGAGTGTGAAGCTGAAAATGCCCAAGGAAAAGACACCTATCGGGGCCGCATCATCATCCAAGGTAAAGCACTCCTGGAGGCTCCTTCACAAGTACCTTATCCTTTTATTATATTTCTATCCCAGCCATCCTTAGAATGCTTGGGGCAGCATAGTTGGAGCTCACAGCAATCCCCTGACAGGCAGCCATCAGCTCTACATCTTTCCTAGTACATTGATCTAAATGAAAAGAAAGTTGGAGGTCCCTCTTGAACCTTTCTCTTTGCTTTCCATATTTCCCAAATAGTGCACAGGGTGGGTGGAAACCTAAAGCATAATGATGAAATAAGGGATCCCTAAGGATGGAATAATCTGCAGAATCTAGGGCTAAGATGGGTTGTTCAAATCTATGAACCTCCAAGTTACACGTTTTCCCCATTTAAAAAAAATAAATCAATGTTTTGGAAATGAAATGTGGTAGGTTAGGGGTTGCACATTGTAATAAATTCCCACCACAACTTGAGCATCATGAATCTCACACTGCTTCCTGTCTGAAGTGAATACGTCCCGTTCTCTTCTTGTTCTTTTTATAGCTCAGCCAGAATGGCTGAAGGTCATCTCAGACAAAGAGGCTGACATCGGAGCAGACCTTCTCTGGAGTTGTGCTGCAGCTGGCAAGCCAAGGCCTACCGTCAAATGGCTACGGAACGGGCAGCCCTTAACCTCTCAGGTATCCCATCTGTCACTGGCATTGTGGTTACCTTTTGTAGGTGGGGTACAAAATAGAAATGCCACATAAAAACGCAATAATAAATGTGAAACCTGTTTAAACGATGGGAGCAACGGAAACCACAGTTGAAAGTACAAAGCAGGCTATCTGCCACTAACTAACTAATAGAAAACTTAGGAGCTGCCATACTAAGGTCAAGAGAAAGGATTGAGCATTCTTAGGGCCATGATTCAGAGTAGAGCATCTGCCCTGCATTCAAAAGTTTCCATGGTCAATCCCCAGCATCTCCAGGCTAGGAAAGTCTCCTGTCCTAGAGAGCAACTACTAGTCAATGTAGACAGTGCTGAGCTGGGTAGACCAGTGGACACTCCCTACCGTCCTGTGTTTGGCCACCTGTTGTCAATTCTGTAAACTCAAGCCAGTAGCTACCTGGAAACAACCTCAAATGCTCATTTCTCCTGGTTATGTTCTTAGGCCCAAACTAGATGTGACATTATGAATGCAGTTAGCAGTTGTATGATTTTTAAAAAGTAATAATTAAGAAGTAGTAAGTAGCTCGGGGGAAGACTGATTTGGATCAGAACTGTGTAGGAGGAGAGGAGGATTTTATTTTGGTTCTTGCACCAAAGGGATGTTTTTCCTAGCTGCACGTAGCAGCTGTGCAGGGTAGCCTGGATTTGGACCGCAGCCAAGGCAAAGGGTTAAATGCCCCTTTGAGGTCCCAGTCCAAATCCCGTCCCCCAGCATTCACTATATGTTTTTCTTTAAAATAATCACACAATTGTTAATTGGATGAATAATGTCACAATTTGGTTTCGCTCACATTCCGTACGATCTTCCCATTAATCACAGTCGGTATTAACTTAGCAAGAATTAGTGGTACTCAAGATGTGAATGAGCTATAACTGGGTAATAAGCAAACATGTTAATTTGGATTGTTAGGGGATATTTTAACTGAAAGGCTTTTGATGCAAAGGCAGAAAGCTTAAAGAATAAGGATTAAGCCAAAGTTGTACTAAAGCCGAGAGACTTACATGAAAGGGTAGTGGACTTTGGAGTTCACATATTAGCTAACATTGTGTGACTTTTCCAAGAGCAGATCAGAAAACAAAGGAAGGGCTTTAAATACAGAAATCCTTGTTACCCTTCAGAGAAATACATGATAAAAATACAGAGCAAGCTATGTACCGTAAGCCTATTTAGTGGCAGTGAAAGCAGCAAAGAAGGCATACTTTGCTGCCTCCATGGGAACCTCATTTGACATCCAGCAGAGCTTTTCCAGGTAGTATGGGGCCTTTTATGGTTTGGTTCAAAGGAGGTGGTAGAACTGACAGTAGCTCACTGTGATTTTTTTTGCAAAGCATTTTGAGAATAAGAATGCTTGATCTTGCCAAGACTTTGACTCTACTGTTACAGCAGATTACTCTCTAAAGGTGTCCAGAGCACTGTCTAGCCCTGTTATGTTGGATAAGTTTCAGTTAGTAAGGCTGGATGTGGACAAGTACTTCGATTGGTCTGGGTGACCACTTACTCTCTGGACCCTTGCCTTCCTTTGGCAGGTAAAAACTAGCAAGGAGGAGGATAGCTGGCAGGACCAGTGAGGTGATTAATGCCTCCATGCGAGAGGGAATGGTAAAAAGGCAAGGGTAAAAAGCTGTGGTAAAACCTCTCTTCAAGAAATCCTCCGTGAATTCGGAAAACCTAAGTAATTGCCATTCAGTTTCCAATCTCCCCTTCTTGGGCAAGGTTCCTGAGCAGGTGGTCATGGACCAGATCCAGGTGCTCTTGGAGGAAACTGATTTTCTATACCCCATATCAACTGGGGTTTAGGTCCAGTTTTGGCTCAGAAACTGATTTGGTTGCCTTGTATGATGGCCTCTGTTGTGTCATAAATCTTTCCTTTTGCTACACCAGTGTGCCACATTTTTGATCTGCAACAAAGAGGATTGCTACATGGCTGCTTTTAAGTTGGAATTGATAGAGCTGCACCTTAATGTACAAATAGCAAAAAAACAAACAAACAAACCGGGGTGACCTTTGTAAGAACAGAAGTACACATGCTCCTGAATGTCTCTTTCTGCTCCTTTTCCACAGCATAATCGTATATTTGTCTCAGAAGTAGGTTCCATTGAATTTAGTGGGTACCTCTTCCCAGATACATGACTTTAGGATTGCAGCCTCACATTGTTGTACACATGGGAGAGACCCCAGTTGCTTCGAAATGCATTAAGAACTTGAGCCTTAACTTTTGCCTCAAAAACTGTTGTGGTTTTTTTTGTGTTTTTTGTTTCCCCCATAGTCATTTTGTTCTTATTTGCCACTTCTAAATTGTCTGACTGGAACCCCTCAGCTACTGGATATTTTTAATCTGCATTGCAATGCTAGGATCTTTAAATTATAAACTGATGTCTTTCTGGGGAGAAATTGGTTGGAGAGATTTCTGGGCATGAAAGCGTGGGCCACATATAAATATTGGGGTCAGACATTCAATGGAGTGAATCTGCCGAGAACATGGCATATTCATTTGCATTGTTCTGTTTTTCAAGACAATATGTCCAGCTCTGGGTGAGCAAAATATCAAACAATAGCTTTTTAAACTGGACAGATATCCTTAGAGATGACACCTGCTGTGCTTCAGTTGTTGCAGTGTTTCTGTATACCAAAGTTGGTCTATATATATAGACAATTTTCCAAGGGCTGTATAGCAATGGAAGGCAGGGCCAGAGGCTAAAGTTGACAGAGAGGTTAATGTCTCTTACCTGTGTTTGGTGGGCTGAATTCCAGCAAAGAAAAAGGCAGAGTTTTCTATACATAAACTCATTACAACAAATACACACATCTCCATTCAAACAAGAGGCATGATCACCTTTCAATGAAACTTTCCATTCAGGACAACCTGATGAGGAACAGTGAGGGGTCATGGCCTTGGATACAGACCATGGCCTAAAGAGACTCCCCTGGGGCAGAAAGAAAGCCCGAAGGGCCAGATTTGGAGGGCCCATAGGGCAGAGGCTAACCATGCCCCCTAGGCACATGCACAGAGACACGTGAGTAGCAGCAGGCACAGAATAGGGCAAATGTGTTGAACAGCACAACCGTGTCACTACTGAGAGGGGTAATGTGATGTTCTCTACTGAAGCTCACTTCTGTGTATATAGCACTTGCATTTCATGCTCTGTGTTGTGATCTAACCACCTAATCTACTTGTTTGCACAGAATCGCATTGAAGTGAATAGTGGGGATTTGAGGATTTTAAAGTTAACAATGGAGGACTCTGGGATGTACCAGTGTGTAGGAGAGAACAAGCATGGCAGCATTTATGCAAGTGCTGAATTGGCTGTGCAAGGTACGTTCTGGATTTCTGTGAATTGTCTGGGCAATACCGATATGCTTTAGAAAGGGGGTTATTTCTCCAGAACTGAGCCCTGTGTGTTGAATGGGACTTGTTCGCTAGTATTAATGCTTGGATTTTAATCTTAAATATTGGCAGATTCCCTGTCTAAAAAGCAGTAAGATAATGGACTGGCCTAATACTTTGCCATATTGCTTCATGGTGAATTTCATTTTTAACATTTTATTTTCTTTAGTCCTGGAGGACTGCTGTTAACAGATTGTATTCTAGCAGTTTTAGTGGCAAGAAAAAGCTAAGAAACCTCAAACGGTTTTAATTTGAAATGTCAACATCTGCTTAGGTTATGAGGCAATACAGTATTTACGGCCAATCTCAGTTGGTTTTTCTCAAAGATCAAGGCACTGTCGTAGCCAAGACTGAAATATGCCTACATGCATAGTGAAACTAGCAGACTTTTTCATCCATATTGGTATGTGAATTCAGTCTGATGTAAGATGAATAGAGGTGAATTAAACTTCTCTAATTAGCCACAACATTTCCCCCTATATTGTTTTTTAGCACTATAGATTTTATTAACTGTGTGTATTTCTGGCTCATTTGCTTTGACAGGACTGAACAGAAACCAGGCAGCTGCCCTTTTAGACATTGAACACACATTTCAATCAGTTTCAAATTCAATGACTTCTGGGGTTTTGAGTTTTGAAGTTCTGACTTTGAAATTACACTTGGAATCAGTAATCTTTCTGTTCAAAAATTAAGATGTAGCTATTTTGAAGTATTAATCAAGCTTAGGTTTTGACATTTTATTCTTCAAAGTGTTCAATTTCAGAATTTTGGGCTTCAGAGATCTGAACTTGCAGCATGCTGATTTTCACAGTGTAAAACACAATCACATTTGCATTTTGTTCAATGAATTGGAGGTTTGCGTAGTTAAATTTGTCTCACTTGGACTAAACACTGAGCCACCTCCCTGTTACATTACTTTAGATGTCCAAATAACAGACAGGCAACTTTATTTAACAGAAGCTGTGATATATGTTATCGTGTTACTTTTGCACTATTATAGAATCTACAGGAAGCTTGCCTTTACCATTCCCAGGGCTCAGCATTCGTAAAACCTACTTAATCATTCTATTTTCCCCTTTAGCCTTTGCTCCAGATTTTCGGCTAAACCCCGTGAGGCGACTAATACCAGCAGCTCGAGGCGGAGAAATCATTATCCACTGCCAGCCAAGAGCTGCACCAAAGGCCATTATACTCTGGACCAAAGGGACTGAGCTTCTGAGCAATAGCTCCAGGTATGAGGACCCTTAAGCTAGTTCCTAGCTAAGACTAAGTAGCTTTGAGCATGCAGTCCCTTCTCAGTGCAACTATCCTGCTGGCTTCTGGTTAGCTTAAATTTATTGTGTGGAACTGATCCCATGTGTGCTTACTTGGAAGGGTGTCCTGGTGTGTTCAGTGGGGTAAGTCTCCTTAGGATTGATCCTTCAGAAGCAGTATCTTCTTGCGTGGTGGCTCTGCTCTAAGCCCCTTGAATTGTTTTAGGGGGGCAGTGATATCTGTTGTCCAAATGGCAGCTTGACGGAAAAGTATGACTTATGCAGGAATGTGAGAGGTTTTTATTCAGCACTTCAGTTGTACTAGGTGGCTTGGATTTTGGAGCACCACCTACATTTACTATGAAAATCTAGCAAGCAAGAAGCAGTGTTGAAACTGCGAAGGAGTGTCCTCCCTGCCACACAAGAAGATTAGTGGTTAGAAGAGTGGTAGACAGTTGCCAATCCTTAAACAGCTTGTACAGAGAACAGTATCCCCAAAGGATTTGCACAGTGAAAATGTAGGCTTGAATCACATCACCTTCAGGCAGCTTGAGGCAGAAAAACGGCAACATCCTTTAAATAAGTGTATTTCATATGTGGGAGTATTCAGCTTTGCGTGTATATCTTGTCCAATTATTTAAGAGTAAGGACATGTATTTCTTTTTGGTGAAAGTTAATCACAGCTACTGTTTGATATCCTAGCCTGCTGATTTAAAACTTCCAAAAGTAACCAGAGTTGCTTGTTTGCTTGTAAAATAACATAGTTATCCAGTTGTTTGCTGCACCTTTAACTGCAGCCTGTATGTGAGACCCACCTCCACCTTTTGTATCATCTTTCTGCTATCAGGTGACCAGATGTAAGATAACCCCTAACAGGGGGCAGGACTTAGGTTCCCCTTTTCCTCCCAGTAACCCTTTCTCCTTTATCTCCTAAAACAAAACTAAACAGAGCTGCCACGCTATCGCTGCAGCCCAGTGGCACCTCAGTCTTTGGAAGGTCAATGTTATACAACGTATTATTTCCAATACCTTTTAGCTGACGCATTTGACAGAATTCATCACTGCCTTCATGCTACATGTCCCGTGACAGGCAAGCAGGTCTGTAGTTGGCTGAATTATTCTCTCACTTTCTCCTGATGGGCTCTTCTTCCACTGCAGCATCACCATCACTCCAGATGGCACCTTGATCATTCGGAATATTAGCAAGTTAGATGAAGGCAAATACACCTGCTTCGCAGAGAATTTCATGGGCAAAGCAAACAGCACAGGAGTTCTCTCAGTTCGAGGTAAGGGCATTTTATTGCCACTGGGACCAAATGTAATAATGCAGAGATTCTCAAGCTTCCTACCCCCAGGGCCTACTCAAGAAGGCTGAAAATTACTGAGGCCCACAGTCACAAAATTCTCTTCTTTCTCCCATAACAGGTCTCCTCAGTTATCCCCTTCCTTTCTATTTGCAGTTTGTGTTGTTGTTGTTTATCATTTTATCTTATTTTCTCATTTCCTTCAGCACTCCTCTGGCACTTTCCCCTCAGAAGAGGGAGCCCTTCCCTCTCTCCCACTAGCCTCAGACTTCTCTCTCTCCCACCATGCAAGGAATCATTGAGGCTGACCTTAGTCCAGCCGAAAGGCTGTGGCATAGCTAGGGGTGGGGTAGGCAAGTGAGGAAACACCGGGCAAGCTGTGGCACTGAGGCCATGTGGCGGGTCTCTGCATGCTGTTTGAGAAACACTGCAATCATGGAAAGGTCAACAATACATTTTGCCATCATTTCTGCCCTGCAAGTACTACAGCAAGAGAAGAGTGTATTGCTAGTTCACTAAAGTAATTAAAGTGGGCTTCCCTTCGTTTCCAGCCACATTAAGCCCACAGTAAAAGATACAACTGGTTCAAGATGACAGTGTTGCAGCCCTTCTCACTGATTTTTTGGGGATGGCAGAACCATAACTGAGGTGCTCTGGGCTTTCCTAGTTTATAGTTATTTTTTTTTCACCAGCAAATCTGCATTCAGAGACAGATGCCATTCATCCTGTTCTGTGCCTGTGTTATGTTAATGAAAACTGATGCGCACAAACAACTATTGACAACTAACCATCGACTCACCTGCTTGTTCTGCAGATGCCACTAAAATCACCCTTGCACCATCCAGTGCTGACATTAATGTAGGTGAAAATATTACCCTTCAGTGCCGTGCCTCTCATGACCCAACAATGGACCTCACCTTTACTTGGTTCCTGGATGACTTTCTCATTGACTTTGTCAAGTCCGAAGGCCACTACAAGCGAGCTAGTACAGTGAGTACTGCAAATCCCATGATGCCCTATAATTTCCAGAAAGGTGGTCACAATTCAAGGAGAACCAATTACACGTCTACCTTTTCATTGGGATGTCCTCTGATAGATCTCATCATTTGCCCACTGCTAAGATGCTGCCTGATTTTCTGTTGCCTTTCTCCTCTTTTAAACTTGCATGCCGCAATTTCTCAGATTGGTTCTGACATTATTCCTATTGATTCTTCTATCATAGAAAGAGAACATTGGAGACCTTTTGATCTTGAACACTCAGCTGAAACATGCTGGTCGATATACTTGCACAGCTCAGACAGTGGTGGACAGTGCTTCTGAGTCAGCATTGCTGGTTGTAAGAGGTAATTTTTCCTGTCCCGCCACCCCACAATTTTTGCAGTGACAAGTCCAAACAAGTTGTCCCCTGCCTGCACTTGCTCCTGCTCCCACTCCCAGAAAGACAACCAACTTATATTCTCCACAAAACAGTATAAGAGCTGAATATTTATCTTGCCATCCAACTCACCCACTGGTCAAGCTACAGAGTAAAGTTGGCTCTATCTAGTAAGCCTGATGCCCTCCACATGTTTTAGGCTACAATGCCCATCATTGAAGATAGTCCAAAGTATAGAGGGTTGGCAAAGGCTGATCTTATAGTAAGGGCTGCCCAGTTACATTTCATACAAATATACACATTCACATATAAAATTGCATTCTAAAGCAAGAGAGAGAGATGGAACCTTTTTCTAACAAGGTGGAAAGATTTACTTAATGCAGATCCAGAATTGTGGTGTGTTCCTACAAATCCTTCAATGGGGGCTGTGTGATGACAGCCTTACATTTCTCTGTATATAGGAAGATACTGAGGATCAGGGAAAGCCTTGGTAAAGAGGTATGTCTTCAATTGGTGGCAAAAACACCACACGATTGGTGCTCACCTAATCTCCATGGGAAGCCCATTCCATATGGCAGGTGCCACAATGGAGAAGTCCCTCCTCTGCACTGCCCCCCTAATAGGTCCTGGTACAATCAGGATGGCTCCATCTGCAGACTTCAATCTGTACAGGAGAAGATGTAGCTCTGACTTGTTCAGGGCTTTATGTAGGAAAATGGACATCTTAAATCTGGCTCAGTAACTAAACAGCAGCAAGCGCAGCTCCTTTAGCACAGGCATTATGTGCACATGTATCATGAAGCAAGATTCCTCTCTCTTAATGTTCTTCTACGTGGTTCTGGGATGTCATTATGTCTGTTGTTCTTCCCTTTTTGGTAGGTCCTCCAGGGCCACCTGGCGGGTTGGTGGTGAGGGACATCAAGGACACCACTGTGCAGCTGAGCTGGAGCCGAGGCTTTGATAACCACAGCCCCATTGCCAAATATGTCATCCAGGTCCGCACTCCACTCTTCTCCAAGTGGAAGCAAGTGCGCACCAGTAAGTGTCTTGAGGGCAGTGGCCCACACGGAACAGGCTTCAGTAGGAGGCTTCGCTGTTATTCCTTTAGCACTGCTTGCTCTATTTGTTCTATTCTCATGCTTTTGGGTTATAGATCCTGCAAATATTGAAGGTAATGCAGAGACGGCCCAAGTGGCCAACCTCATACCATGGATGGATTATGAATTTCGGGTCCTGGCCAGCAACATCCTTGGAGTGGGAGAACCCAGTGTGCCTTCTACCAAGATCCGCACCAAGGAAGCGGGTGAGTATACCACCCGGTGGTGATGCAGGGTAGGGTCTTCTGTCTGGTGGGCCCTGTGGTTATGAAACTCCCTCCCTGTAGAGCTGTAGCTGTTCCCCCACCTGATCAGCATTTTGGTGTCGTCTGAAAATGCCTTCTTACAAAATTGCTTCGCTCACCTGCTGTATTTATCTATCTTAGTGATCTTTTATTCTGAAACAGATTTTAACTCTTTAATTATTGTGCCTGTACTTTTGTTGTATGCTGTCCTGAGCTCCTTAGGGAAGAAAGGTGGGGTAAAAATGTAATAAGGTATTTTCCAAAGCCAGAAGAAGAAGAAGAAGAAGAAGAAGAAGAAGAAGAAGAAGAAGAAGAAGAAGACGTTGTTTCACTGCATGGTGCTATCAGAATTCTTATAATGATGGAATGACTCACAGAAATTATTTTGATCCGGTGCTTGTCACAATCAATTGCTGCTTCAGCTTATGAACTTATAAGATCCATGACCTTCACATTTTCATGAGGACTACAACATCTGATTTAAAAACTCCACAAAGTTTTTGTGGTGATTTATTGGGCCTTTTTTAAGTGCATGCATTCTTGGACTTCCTTAGACTTTCCAAAGTGATGTCCTTTAAATATTTTTTAAAAATTGACACTCATATTTCACAGGTGAAAGTTCAGTGGGACAATCTACCTGAATCTCTGCTTCAATATACCTTCTTTATGATGTAGTTGATTGATTCTAATTATTGAAACGGTGCTTTTCTTCAGTATTGCTTGACTTTTGTTTTCCGATTTAACATGTCATCTTCTGTTTCTCTTTGGGGGGATCATTCCAGCCCCTACTGTTGCACCATCTGGGCTCAATGGAGGAGGAGGAGCACCTGGAGAACTCATCATTAACTGGGCGGTAAGCCAGCCACACAAAAGTGGGCAATTTCATTGCTGACAGGTCTCTGTTTTTCTTTGTGTTTCTTCTAGGAGTAGGCAAAATAATCACTGTGTGTTACGTGCGACAAAGCACGTTTGTTGTTCAGGAGCACAAATACATGGAAATAGTAGGGGTTGACAATGACCGCAGCTTTCTTTGGTTACAGCTTACCAGAGTTTGTCATAGCATTGGGCAGGGATCCCGCCTTCAGGTAGTCCACCTGCTGGCTGATGTTGCCCCCAGTCCATGTTCTAGGGCACATGTGCCACATGTGGCACCTCCACTGCTGGAAGGATCCTACTGCATCCCAGGCCACTTCTGGTGCCAGCTCACCATTTCCCATCCCATTATGCAGATAAAGTAGTTAATAAAGAAGTTCAATTTGCACGTGTTTGTAAAATAAATCTATCAATCGAGAGTAATATAGGCTTTTCTTTTCTATATAAAAAAAGATCCCTATTTGAGTAGTAGTAGTAGTAGTAGTAGTAGTAGTAGTAGTAGTAGTAGTTAGCTCAGGCGGCTAACATCATAAAACTAAGACAGTATACAAAGAACATAAGAACATAAAAACAGGCAATCAATTAATTAAAATACATCTTAAAATTAGTTCAGAGCAAATTAAAATCTGGACAGATGGCAGTCCATGGGTAAAATTGAGAGTGGTTAATATTCTCCAGGGCCAACTGTTACCACTGGTCTTATAAAGGACCTGCGAGTGGGCTAGGAGGCCTCTTTAATGCTTGTTCTTATACAGAAATAAAAGAATCAGACTGAACCCCGACCAAAGACCTGGCGGAACAGGCCCTTGCAGGCTCTGCAGAAAGATGTCAAATCCCGCAAATCCTTTAAAGAAGGATCCAGGATTATTTCCATGTGAATAGTACTTTTCTTTTCTTTAAATAATTTTTATTAATTTCCCATTTAAACATATATAGTCACATCATTGTTATCCACTTAACATCTTTGGCTCTTTAGAGCCTATTGACTTCCTTCCCTCGCACCTCTTGGCTTTCAAAGGTAACCTTTATATCATAGCATTTTCCAATTCTAATATAACTCATTACAAAACACCTCAAAATTTAAATAAATGTAGAAAGGTAAAAAAATTCTCATTACAAGTCTTCAGATAACCTTACTAAGTACTTGTCATTTCTAGGAAGGATACTTGATTTTAAACTGCACTACCCGAGTCCAGATTTTACCTCCTTTTTGTTCTCTTCCTCATTTGTCCAGCTGGCATGTCACTGTTGTGTACATAAATCTGTATAAAGCATGTCATGTGTATGTGAAATCTGGATCCAGACCAATGTTGTGGAGTCTTTCTGTTTTGTTAACCCCCTCAACTGGTCCCAACCTGCATTTCAGCCAATGCAACGGGAGTACCAAAATGGAGATGGCTTTGGATATAGGCTCTCTTTTCGCAAAGAAGGCACTCAGGTGTGGAAGACAGCAAGCGTGCCCCATGCGGAATCCCTACATTATGTTTATCGCAATGAGAGCATCGCACCCTATACTCCCTTTGAAGTGAAGATCAAGGCCTTCAACAGGAAGGGGGAGGGGCCAGAGAGCCTGGTCTCCATTGTGCATTCTGCGGAGGAAGGTAGGCTGGGATCGTAAGAGTGAATTGCATACTTCCGAGTATTGCTTCGGCTCAGTTCAATTTCCACCTGATGCTTCTCTCAAGAGCACCAGATCAATAGCATTGCAAGAGTTGTTTCCTGCCTTGCCCTTTGACAGGAGGCCAAGTGTCTGGCTCCTGATCTTTGCGCCTTGCAGATATTTCTAGACTTGGATTAGATTTGCCCATAATTCCAAGGTTTTGCTGTTGTATGTCCACAGAACCAAGAGTGGCTCCCTCTAACGTTACTCTCAAGGCAGTGTCGGCCACAGAAGCAGATTTTTCTTGGGATCCCGTGGAGCAACATGAAATGAACGGAGTCCTTTTGGGCTATGAGGTAAGAAGAAAGGGGAAGGAGTGGATCTGGAGCAAGGCTCAGGTTCAGAGACAACCCCACAAAAAGAAGCATTGGACTGGCATGGTGGCATCTCAGCAACTGTTTGCAGAGCCACCTCAGTTCAGTCTGATAACATGACAGAATCTCCTCTTGCGGATAAGCTGATATGGGCTGCTCAGAGGAAATAGTCTTACTGCTGACTTAAAAATAAAACACTTCAGTGTCAAAGGAGCTCAGATTGCCATGTGTCCCTGTCTTCAGATCCGGTACTGGAAACATGGTGACAAAGAGGAGGCTGCTGACAGAGTGAGGACTGCGGGACTTGTCAACTCAGCACGTGTGACAGACCTCCAACCCAATACCAAGTATCGTGTGGCTGTCAGGGCTTACAACCGAGCTGGGACTGGGCCAGCCAGTCCTCCCACCAGTTTCATGACTACAAAACCACGTGAGTGAGCATTAGCTGAACCTGCCTTTCTTCTCTGTAAATACTTCAGTCACCTCTGATATGTGTGTCTATAGCTTACGATGCCTGTTTTTTTCTTTTTATTGCTGTGGGTTTTGTGCCTTATAATGTGTGTTGCATCTGTGATGATTTTATTTATTTTAACTTGCAAGCTGCTTTGGGTTTATCTTCTTGTACAGAAAAGCAGTATATACATTATATAGTGTTGGGGGGAGGGGGTTGTCTGTGTGTTGACTAAGGGTGTGCCCCAACCACAACATTTGCCTTGTATTCATAGCATTTGAAAGCAGCCTGATCTGTTTCAGATCCCTATCCATCTGACTTGATTTGTGAATTGGGTCCGAATCTGATGTGTTAAGTCCAAAGCTTTGTTTCACCCAATTTAATATCATGAAGAAGCTACAAATGACGTTAACCATTTTCCTCCCTTTTCACATATGTGGATGAAATTTGCAAGCAAACGAGTCCTTGCAGAGTAAATTTGGGCTGCCAATCCCAAAGATCCATCCCAGAGTGGCTTCCTCTAACATTTGCAATTTGTCATTATTGAATGACACTCAAAATCTGATGCCTTATGCATATGGCACACTGTGCCTTGTGGTAGAACTGGCCCTGAGAGGATTCCCTTTCCATTTACCAGAGTTAGAGCTGGAGAGGGAGGGGAGCAACTTCTCCCTGTATCATCTTTATGGCAATGAGGGCTCAGTGTATTCTGTACATGTACATCAGGGAGGAGAGACATTGGGAGAGGTAGCAAGAGAGCAATGGGGATGACTAAGAATTGAGGAGAAAAGAAGAAGGTAAGTAAGAAGGTGGGAGGAAAGACATAGGGTGGTGTCTTATACTGACTCAGACCACTGGTCCATCTAGTTCAGTATTAGAAAATATCTACAGACAGCAGCTGTCCAGGGCTTCAGGCAGGAGTCCCAGCCTTACCTGAAGATGCCAGGGGTGGAACTTGGGACCTTCTACATGCTCTGCCGCTGGTCTACAGCCCTTTCCCAAGAGGCTAGAACAGGCATAGGCAGTGGCAGAGCTTCATACTCCCGCACTGGGGGGCGGAGAGCAGGTGGGGGCAGGACAGGCACGCGTTCCAGGGGCGTGGCGCAGCACCTGCAGAGGCATGGCGCCCAGCACAGGCGGGGGGGAACTGCGATGGCACCCCACCGGGATCGCGCTGCCGGGGGTGGTGCGTTCCCCCCGCACTCCTCTTCCTCCACCAGTGGGCACAGGCAAACTCCAGCCCTCCAGATGTTTGGGACTACAATTCCCATCATCCCTAGGTAACTGGAGGGCTGGAGTTTGCCTGTGCCTGGGCTAGAATGACTGAGGAGATGGGAGAAAGTGGAGCACAGGAGGAATGGGTGGGAGAGAAGAGGGAATGCTCCCAGATTTGTAGAATGGGTAGCCAGATGGCAGGTGGGAGGAAGGGTTGTGTGGATTGGATTTCATCAGCCAAAGCATTGTCTGTAGGCCTCTATCTTGCTTTCTGTTGCTGTAGTAAAGATCTCTGCCATTTTGTATCCTCTAGCACCAAAAAGGCCACCAAGCAACATTTCCTGGAAGTTTTCCAGCACCAGCATTAGCATCAAGTGGGATCCTGTGGTCGCCAATTCAGATGAGTCCGCTGTCACTGGGTACAAGGTAACTTGTAGAAAGTCTCCCCCCTCCACCACCGCCCTTGGCTGAAGGATTCTTAACTTCTGAAATGCAGTATAATAAGTCAGTGCAAAGTATACCCCCCTGAGAAATAACACTGGGTGGCAGGGTGGTATTTCATTAATTTACTGAGTGAGCGAGACTCCTCATAAAATAAATGCTCTAGGCATTGCACAAATAAAAAATAAATGAAATAAAAAATAACAGTAAATCCATACTGCAATAAAGCCACAATAAACTTAAGAGACAAGAAGAAGAAGAAGAAGAGTTTGGATTTGATATCCCGCCTTTCACTCCCTTTAAGGAGTCTCAAAGCGGCTAACAATCTCCTTTCCCTTCCTCCCCCACAACAAACACTCTGTGAGGTGAGTGGGGCTGAGAGACTTCAGAGAAGCGAGACTGGCCCAAGGTCACCCAGCAGCTGCATCTGGAGGAGCAGGGAATCGAACCCGGTTCACCAGATTACGAGTCCACCGCTCTTATCCACTACACCACACTGGCTTTAAAAGACAACCGGCATAAAAGTCCAGATACACAACCAGCACAATAAAATGCTGTGTGCAGCACAGAACTAAGGCAACTATCAAATACACACATTAAAAACCGCTAAGCTTTCCCGAGGGAATTAAATCCAGATCTTAAAAGGCTGCTCCATTCTTTCTCTGTACTGTGGTTCTGCATCTGTTGGGCAACTTTCCATTTTCTCTGGATGTGTAGCTGTGACTCTACACATCCTTATCTGTAAGTCCCATCAACATTTGATTTCTGAACAAGGGCTTAACTCCCAAGTAAATTTGCACAAGATCAGGCTCAGGAGTCTTCTGCAAGATATTGGAAAACGCACATGCCGCCCCTGTGACTACTGGTTCCTTAAAAATAACTGAGGGATGGGAGTGATCCTTAAGTTGAAGGGGACTCAACAACAGTAAACTCAACATGCCTCCTCCCAATAGATGCTGTACCAGTCGGACCCGCACTCAGCTCCTGTTCTGTACACAGCTGCCAAAAATTGGATTGAGATCATGGTTCCAGAAGACTCTACTCATGCAGTGGTGCAAATCAGGACGACTGGTCCAGGAGGAGATGGAGTCCCAGCAGAGGTGCGCATCCTGAGAAACAGTGGTGCGTCTGCTCTTCTCTTTTCTCCTTATTCTACATTTATCGTGTAGGCTCAACTTTTCGCCCCAGCAGGCAAGTTAAAAACGGCAGGATCAATTGCCTTTAGTAACGGGCACGTTTATTCTCCCCTGGCTTTGTTACTTGGTTCTCTGCTTTGGTGTGACAGTGGAAAATTAAGAGGAATAAATGCTGGGGAAATAACAAGATTGAATGCTGTAGTGCTGGGTCACATTTCTCCAGTGTGGAGGATGAATAAGGACTCTTGTTCCACACTTGAGTTGGAAAGTGTGCCTTGCCTGAACTCCTGTCCAGGGTCCATGGGTATTTAGTCAGAGCGTTTTGATTTGGTAGTGAAATGGGACATGGAACCCATCCCATAAACATTCTAATGCATATTCAAACCCTAGGTTTACTATGAATTGAAATATGTGATGAGGGGGCAAAGGAGTTCGGTTCTGCACAGACTTGGATTAAATAAAATCTTAACTGGATAAGAATTACAGGGCGACCTTACACTTGAAGCAAGCGCCATGCAGCTCTGAGGTTCATACTTCCAAGCCAGGGAGTAAGAATTTTGATGACAAGACTAGAAGTACAGGTTCAACCACCACTGTGAAATGTGTTTGGGACCTGTGTTTAGGAAGCTGAAGAAGCAATGCAGTGGTGAAGCATGGTGGAGGGTGGGGTAGCACCAGTACTTTGTTTCTAGAAAAGAAAGGTGGCGGTACTCTGGTCAGTTGCCCTGGGTGCAAAATTTCCTCAGGGCCAGGAAAAGCAATTACATGTAGAACGATTCCTTCTTGGGGAAGGAGGCAGAAGGGCTCCAGGATCCTGTCAGAGCCTTGCACCTCCTTCCCAAAATCCAGGAAGCATTTGCCCAGCTTAGGGAAGGAGATTCAATGCTGTGACAGGGTCCAAGAACCCCTCCTTCCTCCTTCCCAATAAAAGGTGGTGGTACTGTGTACCATTGCATACCACCAGGAAAAATTCAAGTTTAGTTGTCTCAAATTCATTTTGAAGAGGTAAGCAAACTCCTAAGACATCCAGTTATAGTGGCTCACATATGCACACAGAAGCAGGACTGTTACATCAGCTGCACACTCAAAAAGGTCTCTGGAACAAAGTCAGAAAATAATCATGCCAGTGTTTGGTTTGGTTAAAAACACACACACACAAAAAAAAAAAACCTTGGAGAAGAACAGAGTGAAACAGTAATTCTTCATCAGTAAATCAATAATATTGAGAAATGTATTGCAACGCAAGCAGTTGAGTGATCAATTAAGCAGTGCACTAATTGAATGACTAGATCAACAAAACTCTGTGTGCAAATACATTCCACTATAAATGGCTTGTATTTTAGAATACTTCTCTCCTGGCTGGCCTTTGTTTCACTTATGTAAGTAAAAGTTGGGCATCCTTCAACTAGCCTATCTTACCATGAGCACTTCTTTTAAGTAAAAGGGAGAGAAAGATCTGCAGTGGGAGATGGACTGAGAAGGATAAACTGGGAGTCAAGGGCAAACTGAGAAACATCTGCACAGCCTTCATGTAACAGGAGGAACTAGAAATTTAATGGGCGGAATAGGGAGGGAAGCTGGGAACTGCAGGTGATTGAAGTACCCTTGCCATGTCTCTAGGTACATAAGCATTCACACAATAGGCTTCAACCATTTCAAAAATGTTTTTCCATCAGTGGGGTGTTTTGAATAGGCCTGGATGCTCAGCTATATTGTCATGGTCCCAGCAGCTAATCCAAAGCCATAACAGGAACAGTTTAAAGGACAAACCACATGAGCCTCTTTCAGAAGCATGGGTGGTACTCCACATATTCAGTCATCACATGAATGGTGGCGGCAGGTATGTGCATGCGAGCATAGGCAAGCTACACACATACGTCAGAATGCATTCATTGAACACACAGACCCCAAGCCATGCTTCAGAAATATATCATGCATAGCCTTGATCTCCAGGCTCCCAGAATCTGCCCCCACTGGTTTTGGAATCTAGAGTTTGCTCCAGTACTGGAGCAATGCTGACTTGCTGAGCCAGTGTTTTGCCTTCCCCTTCCCCTGTAGCATAGCATACAGTGGAAAATGCAGAACAAACACTTCAGGAAATTCTGAAGCTTCTGCTTGTTCAAAACAAAGGGCCTTTTGACTTGTGTTTTTGCAACTCAACAGCATTGTTTCTTTCTTACAGGGACCAGTATGATGGTGCAAAATTCTGCTGACCGTCCAGTGGCAAATACAGTGGTTGCTCTGATGTACTCACTAATTCTGTCTGCACTAATGGGTTGCTTGGAGCTCTGATAACCAGCCCCTGTTAAAGAGAGATGTTGGATTCCTCCTCATCAAGCCAGAGAGCAAATCAACAACTGACCATTGGGAGTACAAATTTCTACTACAACTAGTAGTAGAAAAGAACTCAAGAGGAATATATATATATATATATATATATATATATATATATACTCTTTTCTTCCTTTTTCTTTTTTTAGAAAATAGAATATTTCATACAAGACGCGAGTCTTTAATCAGTCAGTGGTTTTTTTTAACTGAAGAAACAAAAGGATGAATTTCATATGAATTCTGGAAACTGGCTGTCTCATATTACTGTATTCAGTAGATTCTTCTGCCTTACAAAGCCATGTACAGAAGGAAACAGACTCTTAAAACTCAATCTTGAACCTTGTTTTCTTTCTTTCTTTTTTTAAATTACAGAATAAACGCAGTATCTTTTGGGGAGAGGTTTTCAAAGAGATGAGCATGCTCTGTATCATTCCAGCCAGTATTGAACTGACGACTCTTGGGTTCAAAGATGAAGGAGAACTCACTGAGTGGCAGCATTAGTCTAATCACTGCCTTTCATGGCAACCAACGGAAGTGGAGAAAGCTAATGGTGATGGACAAGCATTTCCCACCCCAGACTTTAGAAGAAGCAAGCAGAGCTTTGTGAATGGGTTGCCAAAAGTAGAAAATTGAGGCTCACGGGTGGAACCAAAAACATTAAGTTGCCTTGCCATGTGGCTTCCACCCAGTATGTGCTGCTTGTAATCTTCGGTGCTTTGCCACACTTGGTGCAACACACATGCATTTACCAGTTCTTGCATTTTCCTTTGGTTTTCTTTCCTTCTCCTCCCCCTGTCCCACTTCACTAGGTGTTTTGAAGAGAAAGCGATACCGGAGGAGCTTTTATGTCAGGAGGGAAAAGTTCAGGGTCTGTCTAAAAGGACATTTGAATGCGGTAGAATGGAGGTGGTTACTGCAGAAGCCTCTTTCCACTTTTACATAGTAGTATCATCTGCCCAAACTTCCATTAATCTGCCTTGGACCTGAGAGCAAATTCAATCTATTAAGTTGTCATACCTTTCCACCTGTAGGAAAGTTCTCAGGTCATGTGTGGTTGCCAAACCAATAAATATTTGGAAATGTTATGCCTCTCAATGCCTACTGATCACTGTCAGAACTGAATAGTAGATCAATCAAACGCCTGAACTGAGACATAAGAATGCTGACAGACACCTTTTGTTTCTCAGAACGTTCTTCAGTGATTTAATGTTTGTTCTTAGCTGGTTGATCTCTCTTAGTGTGCTTTACATCTTTCGTAGACTAAGGAAGGCGGGAGGGGGACTTCAGCTCCCCAAACAGCTTGTAAGAACGAACCAATAAGATTAGTGTAGGAATCCTGTTACGCACTATAAAACACCCTCGTACTTTCCTGAACTCAGAAAATAGGATGGATGCTTACTGGGGCTACCCAGCCAGATGGGAAGGGAAACGTTTAAGGTGCAGGAGTTGCTTCTTTTAGTGATTGGACAACTTCTTCAGATCTTAAACATACAGAAATGGCTTGATGATGGTGTTTTCCCCCTTGGTGATGGTGTTCTTCATATTTCACAGTGTTGAATGGATGTGGATAGCAACCCCTGTAAGCTACTCGGTTGGCTGGAGAGGTGGTGATTAACTCTGGCAACGTCTCCCCAAGCCATTATCAGCTCTAATAAGAGGGTAAATATAGGTACTTCACTCATCTTCAAAGGAGAAAGTTAGAGAAAGAAAAGGTTTGTTACAAGTCTATTTTATTGTGTCTGCTCCAGTCCTAAGGTACCTACATAGAATGTGAATTGTCCTCCATAATTTACATCCTGTTTAGGAATGTTAGTCTTAAATTATGTGCTAGCTTCCCCTTTTGATGGAAGCTCTTCTGTTGTTCAAATGCAAGTTATAGCTATGTTTTGTATATTTTATGTGGATTTTAGAGTTCTTGCTCTATTTTTATTGAAGGCTTGGTATATTTCTTGTTTGGGGTAGATGGGTTGGCATTAAGAGGTTTTGTTGGCATTAAGGGAATCTCTCTAACATATGAAGCAAAGTTCATTCCCAAATTGTTTGTAACCAGATACTGGGAAATGAACCAGGGACCTTCTTCATGTGGTCTACCATTGAGCTGTGGCTACTCAAGATATGTTACTCAGAAGCATCAGGTGTGAGTTATCTCTGCACGACACATTGTGGTATACTAGGCTTAAATTAAGCTACAGCTTGGACCAGGAACCTATCAAGTGATCAAACCAAGTTGCCTTTGAAAATGTGCAGCATACCTTAACCTCTCCTCTAGATAGCCATGGAGTGGGATCTGATGAGAGGGTGCAGGTTCCAGGCAAGTTTGAGTTCCACCATTTTGCTCTTTCAGAAATTAAATACTGGTGGCAGCGTTCAGAGTATCTTTGGTTCTCCAGATGCTGCTGGACTACCATCACCCCTGACCATTGGCCATGCTGATTACTGATGATGGGAGTTGAAGTTCATCAACATCTGGAGGGCCACAGGTTCACCATACCTGTCCTCAACAGTGAGAGGTAATATAACATGGAAGTGTTCATCCAGCATGCCAAGTTCTCCTGACAACCTGGGCAGAGAGGGCCAAGTGATTGACAGCTGGGTGTTTGAAAAACTGAGCCTTGATATTTTGATGCTTTAAACAAGATGCAAACTGAAAAGGGTGCAGAAACCTGTTTTCCAGTGGTCTTGTATCACCCCCTCAACATAGTCTGCTCTACTTTAGTAATGTGGAAAACCTAAAAACTGTAGAGTAACTTTACTATCATTGTGTATGAGTGTGATGCCAATAGTTTTACATTTGCATTCTGTTAAAAATGGCTGCTGGCGGGATACATCTTGTCGCTCCGCTCATCTCTGTTGAGTTTGATGGGATGTAGCCTTGTCTCTTTTCAAGGGCATGAAAAGGCCTTTTTTCTTCACTAAGGTGGGGTGTCTATAAATCCAGTCAGGGCCTAGGCCCTACCTCCTTAGCCAAGGAGTTCCACCTTGGTGTTAAGCTAGTTGTATCTCATCCCTCTTCTGCTCTTTCCCAGGGACACCCTTGGTTGTTCTCTCCTCCCTCTAAGGGGTGGGTGGGTGCCAAACCAAGCTGCCTTTTAAAAAAAAACAAAAAAACAAAAATCTTTAACCTGACAGAAGAAAGTATTTAAGGTGTCCTCCAGCTTGCGCTGGAGAGTTGGAAGTGAGGATGAAAGAGCACGTTTTTAAGCAGACTGACCTTATTTGCATCTCCCAGGCTAACACATGCCTAATATGTGGATTGGACCATAGTTTACCTTCAATTTTGCACTTCTTGGCCCAAAATACATACCAAAATGTGTAAAAATAATAATATCTGTTTTTTAAGGATAAAATAGATTTAGAAATGCACACATGGATATGAAATACACATTTAAATATGATTTTTGTAATAAAAATACATATTTAAATTATATTTAAATATGAATTTCTGTATTGATTTTCAATAAATTGCAGATTGATAAAGCAGGAAGTGATAGATTTGTGAACAAACATGTGAGAAACTGACAGAGACTGGAAATAGACAGATCTGCCTATCTCTAGCTGGAAGCTATTTCTTTGGGAGCTAACACAGCGTTGTGATTGGCTAAGAGACATGGCCTGTAAACCAAGAGTTCCTTGATTCACAGCTTGCCTCTGCCATGGATGCAGTAGGTGGCCTTAGACAAGCCGCTATCACTCAACCTCAGTGCCTCATCTGTAATAGGAGGTGTGATAATAATACTGATTTGCCTTTCAGGATGATTTGTAAGGATCTTTGAGATCATGTACGAGGAGCACTTTGAGGACTCCAAATTGCTTCGAAAATGTTATTGTACTTTTCAGTTGCATATATTGTTTTGTTGCAGTTCTTCCCTCCTGTTGACCTGAAGGAGTATTTTGACAGCAGTGCGCAAACTCAAGTCAGGGTGTATAGAAAAGCAAGCGGGAGATTTTGTTCCACACAGGCAAAAAGGGAGAGGCAGACCATGTCCCCTGTGTGGGCCATAGAAGAGTGTTTCATGCCCTTATCTAAAAGCATGCAAGGTAGGCATTTGTGCAGTGCATCAATGTGTTTTGGTAGGCTGTATTTTAGAATGAGGGAATTTCTCCAGAGAAGCAAAAAAGACATCCTTGTTGTATTCTAGCGTGCAATCTAGAATACTTCCAATTCCGCTCGGCTTCAAACGAAGCTGAGCCCTGTGGAGAACTTCATGCCTATAGCTGTGCTAATGAAACAATTTGTTATAGTTTATGTAATGTGCATAGAATGGGATAGAACTGGGCATGCCAGAGACACTTTGCAAATGTTAACATTTCCTTGGGCTCAGGTGGGGCTCAGGCCAGGTATATTCATATCCCTGGCATATTACTGGCAAAATTCACCTGTGACACATTGATTGGAAAGGATACCAGTTGACTTTTTTCCATGAGTGTCACTCTAGACTTCAGACTTGCTGTTTAAAATAAAGCAGTATTTTAAAATATAAAAGTGAGACACGATTAGGATGTATGATAAATAGCCCTGTGAAATTACGTGTGTATGTATGTATGTATATTTATATGTGCATTTGTTTTTGAATTTGTGCTATTTCTTCTCATGCATTGAAATATATTCTTTTTGTTACATTTACATTCATACTCCAACTTATCATGTATAAATAAAACTGCAGTACACGTTCAGGTTTTATACTGTATCAGTGTTTTCAGGCAAGCTGGCAGTAGAGAGGCATCTACTGATAGCTGTCTTGAGGACTTGCAGTAGATTGGGACACGGGTGGCGCTGTGGTCTAAACCACTGAGCCTCTTGGGCTTGCCGACTGGAAGGTCGGCGGTTCGAATCCCTGTGACGGGGTGAGCTCCTATTGCTCTGCTTCTGCCAACCTAGCAGTTTAAAAGCACGCCAGTGCAAGTAGATAAATAGGTACCACTGCGGTGGGAAGGTAAACGGCATTTGTGTGTGCTCTGGTTTCCGTCAGTGTTCCGTTACGCCAGAAGCTGTTTAGTCATGCTGGCCACATGACCTGGAAAACTGTCTGTGGATAAACGCCAGCTCCCTCGGCCTGAAAGCGAGATGAGCACCGCAACCCCAGTCGCCTTTGACGGGACTTAACCATCCAGGGGTCTTTTACCTTTACCTAGATTGGCAAAGATTTCTGGGTCCCAGAGAGCTGGGGGTAAACATAGTGGCTAAAGGGAATGACCTATGAAGTCCGTGGCTTGAATCAAATCTCTGTCATTAACTCATTGTGTTGTCTTAGGTGGTCTACTCTCAGTCTATACCTGCAATAATGCTGGCTTACTTTACAGTGTTAGTGAAAAGACTGCAGCTAGATCAGGAGTTCCCCAAACTGTCATCTATGAGCTTGTATTCAGGTGTGGATTTGTAGGTTTTCGTATTGCTGCTTTCATTTTAATATATTTTACTTTATTTAGTCCTGAAGCTCCTATCTGATACATATCTGCTTCCGAACAAACTTGCATAGGAATACACTGCAAGTGTATGTCCTTAGCTCCTTTCCCTCCCAATCCAAAAAGTGGATCCTGCAAAACTGAAGCCTGCCCACCTTTAAGCTTTCTTGCATGACATTGAAAAATATGCACTCTGGACCTACAGAGGTTTTCCCCATGCAGCTTGGCACCACTAGTAATGCCAAGGATTGTTCCAGCGGTGGAAAGCCTGTGACCCTCTAGGTGTTATTAGACTCCCATCAGCCCAAGCCAGCATGGTCAATAATCGGGTATGATTATAATCCAACAATATCTAAAAAGCCATGGGTTCCCCATCCCTGCTTTCATCAGAGAGAAGCAAGTGCCCACCTTAGGCTCAGTGCCCCTCCTGCCTGTCACCTAGTGGTAGATCAGTGCTGGTCACATTGTGGGTGTGCAGGAAACAGCTTCCTGAATGCTGCCGCAGTTCTGTATCCTCCTCTTGCAGTTGAGATTCCCTGGATCAGGGCTGTTAGGAACTGAATACCAGAATACAATACAACTTTCCCCTTCATATATATCCCCAAGATATATATATATACATACATACACACACACACACACATATACATATATATTTTCCCTATTATAGCTGTGTCCATTACACAGCATGGTTTGATTAGTCTGCCTGCTAAGTACAATAATTCACTAAGGCATGATCCACACTGTTTTTCATTTTCATTGTTTTTATCCACACTTAGACCGGCATTTTTATTTTTCACAAATAACGTGTTTTGCCTGCCTGCCTTTCACTGCTTTCATCCACTGATGGTAGTAAGGTTTTCTCCATCTGATTGGAGCGTGAAGGTCAAGCAAGGTCAGGGATGTCATTGATGTGTTCTGTGGTATGCATGGTAAGGTTTTGTTTGGAATGATTCCTGCTTTCTCTGTTTTGAAGCAACCCAGTGGCCTAAGGTGACTGCAACAGCACATGGTCATTCACTCGTTCCGAAGGCCATGTATGGAGAGGGCTGGATGTGCCCATTCCAGGTAACATGGCCATTAACTTAACACAAGCTGAATGTAGTCTGTGGCCTCCCCCAACCTAGCATTCTCCAGGTGTTTTGGACTACAACTCCTGTCATTTCTAACCACTGGCCAAGCTTGCTAGAGATGATGGGAGCTGGAGTCTAACAACATCTGGCAGGCACCTTGTTGGCCACCCCTACTCTATAGATTGCAGTAGAGCTCACCAAAGCCACATCGTAATGACACAACTGATGTGGACTCCCAAGCTTTTGATACTGACTACAGCAGGAACAGCCCATGTGGTGGCCCCTATGTGTGGACTGCTGCCCTCAGCAAACCCAACCAGCACTGCCAATGGCCCTGGGTGATTGATGAGAGTTGCAGTTCACAGCCTCAAGTGAGGGGACCACATTGGCCACCCTTGGAAGACATTTTTCTTCTGGCTTTGCCTAATCACTGATCTGGGGTCTGGCTTCCTCGCACTTAACTTGAAAACCTTACACTATCTTCAAGAACTCTCCTTTGCCTCTTCTATTCCAGTTTCATTGTACAGGAAATGGGGGTGGCGCAAGTACATTCTCAGTAATTTTGTTGTACACTATTTTTTTAAAGAAATGAATAGAACAACTAAAAAAAAAGCCCCCAAGCATTGTAAGCAGATGATGATTAATGTTACTTATTGGCTACAGTAGCACGCAGTTCTTAAATAAAGATCTTCAAAAAGACTTCAGTGAACATCTCCATTGTGACTTATTTCCAAACGTGTATTTCTTCTAACCAGAAGTTGGGAATGATTTGAGCAAGAGGTTGGAAGTGTGAGCCAGAAAAAATAAGACAGTGCTGATATCCGCACTAGCTGGACAAAGGAAGGCAATCAGGGTAAGAGTGGGGGTGGGGTCTTTGTTAAGTTGAAACATAGCCAGCACCCACCCTGGCAAATATACCATCCTGTATTGAAATGTTGAGGAAATCTCTGAGATGGCAACCATGGGAAATTGTGCAAATGCATGGAGGATAGATGCACTATGCAAATTTTTTTCATGGGGTGCAGTACTCCCCTAAATTTCAATTATGCCTTCAGGGGTGGAAAGGCGGTTCAAATTGTCTGAACTCTGCTGGGAGGGATGGAAGGAGAAGTTTGGTTGGGATTTTAATGCGAACCTACCTGATTCACACTTCCCAAAACATCCAAACTAAAGCAAAGCTCCTCTCTGAAATTTGGACTTCTCTGAATTTTGTGTTGGGAGTTTTCCAACCAAATAACGTGTGCAAAAATGTGTGTACAGGAGAACCTGTGTATAGAAACACATTAGCTTAGTGAACAATAACATTCAATGCATGCTATTAGGGAAATTTGTTAGCAAATATGTGTCTATTGTGAGAAATTTGCATGGAAACCATACAGAATTTTCATGAGAAATTAAAAAAAACCCTGCAAGCTAATGCTGAAATGTAGTGGGAGCCAATAAGAAGAAAACATTAGGTTTTTCCCTTTTAAGGTGTCATCGTCTGCATGTCTGGACTACTTAGCTCCCTGTCACACTGAGGCCCACCTGTCATAGAAAGAACCTGTCATGAATTTGGCCAAGGAACCCACCTTACAGGAATGGAACATCCAGCAGATCCTCAGATATTATTCCCAAGAGAATGTCAACTGCTCACCGAAGGTAGCTCAGGCAAAGCATGTACTCTTACCACAGAACCCACTAGCTGTTACAGATTCCCAGATTTTGCACTACCTTTTAGAGGTTTTGGCTTCAAACCAGCAGTTGGGAACCTCAGACTTGAAGGCTCTATCTAGGCCACGCCCCTTGGCAGGCCCCCTCCCCAATGTCGTCCTCAAGTGCTTTTTCCTGCATGGCATATGTCCATGAACTCGATACCTCTTGCATTATGGAGAGGTTGGTTTGTTATGTGGGCAAGTGTAGAAACCTCTGGCTTTCTCGTAGCTGGAATGCAGCCTACTGTAAGAGTCTCATCCTTTGTCCTACCCACTTTCCCCTCTGGCCCCACCCACCATCGTTATGTGGCCCCCTGAACATTGTCTATGAGAAAATGTGGCCTGTGGGCAGAAAACAGTTTCCCCACACTTAACCTTTTACCATTAAGGCACAGGATGGAATTTTATTACTGTCTAATAAATCAAATGGAACTATGTTTATGATTAACGTCACCAAATGATCTTCATAAGCCTGAAGTGATAAGATTAACATAGTGAAATTGTGATGTACAGGAGCAATCTAATATAGCAAGTCTACAAAACAGCACATCTCATTCCTCATCACGTTCATCGTTTTCATGGCGGTTGGGGCACAGGACACAGTAGAGAAGGCTGTGCAGCACAGCCCCAAGCACCAAGCCGCTTCCAATGCCAACCAGAAACACAAACACAGCCCTCTGGCGCCAAGAGCCCCACCGACCCTGGGCTGGCATGCCGGTGGCGTTCTGTTGGTTATTTTCACTTTCTGATTGCTGTTCCAGCGTTAAGGATTTGTCAAAATTCAAATCCACCATGTCGCCAGGGATCACGCGAAGTCCAAAGTAGATTCTCTTGACAACCTTGTAGTTTTTCATGAACTGCACATCACACCTGTACGTCCCCGCATCATATTCCTCAGCGGGGTAAAGCTTAATGACAAAGCCAGGATTCTTGAAAGGGGCAAAGAGAGTATCGTCTGTTGTGATGATGCCTCGGGCCAGCCTCCATGTGTAGCTGAAGCTCTGGGTGTCAGGACCTATCTCCGCAGTGGTTAGGCAGCTGATCTCGAATGGCCTGCCCACCAGGGCGGTGAAGTGCCGCATCCCACAGATCCAACTGTTCAAACAGTCCACCTTCCGTCGTTTGCAGCCTCTCCTTTGCCCATCAGGCCTAATCTCACATGACTCTTCTTCCTTGTAACCCAGCCCACAGGTGACACTGCAGCTTGTGGAACTGACTATAACTCTTCCCGAAGCTGTCACCAGGGCTTCAGGAATGGTCACTGCCTCATGAGAAGCCACCGACAGCGGTACAAAGAAAGCAAAGGCTAATGTGCCCAGGGCCAAGCCAGATTCTGTAGCTATCATACTTGGAGGGTCCTTTTACAATCCATTGGGCGGCCTCGTTATATGACCTCCTGAATATCATCCTTTGTTAAAATATCATAAATGTTTCTGTGGTGTGAAACAGATGCCTTTTCCTGAACCCGCTCCCCAGCCGTAAGACATTCTCGGAATACAAAAAGCAGCCAGGTGGCATCCTGCCAAGGGAAAGAAACTTATTCAAAAGGTGAGCAAAGTTAAGCAGGAAGGTGCAATTAGTAGCACAGCATAGCTGTCAACTGTTACCTTTTCTTGCAAGGAATCCTATTCGGAATAAGGGAATTTCCCTTAAAAAAGGGAAAACATGAACAGCTATGTAGCACAGTGCTATGCAATGCTTTGTTAAGTCATTCTCTGGGTGGCATGTTCAGGCAAGCACAGCCTCCCTAGCACAATCATATCACATAAAAAAAGCTTAGCATAATCAACAAATCGGCAGAACTTAGTAAATTAATTATGGCTGCAATCCTAGAGCCCAGAGCTGGGACAGCTGTAGCCCTCCAAGCTGTTATTGGACTATAATTCCTGTCATCAACAATCTTTCGTTTTACCGGCTGGGCTTATAGGAATTGGAGTCCAGAAACATCTGGAGAGCCACAGTGACTTCACATCTGCTAATATATGTATTGGATTGCAGGCTCACAGCTTTATGGTACTTCTACCACAGTCCAAAACCAATACTGAGTCACTCAAGATCAGGTGCTTCTCTGAAAAATGATAGAAAAAGACAGAAGCAGCACAACAGTAAACAAAAACTTCCTGGATCCCCCAACTGGTATCTCTTTACTGCCTTAATACATAATTAGACCATCAGAGCTAAACTTGGGTTTTCTGGCAATGTAAAAAAATATGCATCAGACTTGCCATGACAGCAGTGTTTTCCATTTTAACATACCAGCCCTAAAGACAGACAAAACCAGGAACCAGTTTCAATGTTACTACTTTACCAATACAGATTTTATGATCTGTGATAGTAGAGGCGTGTAAAAGGTACTTCAGGAAGAGTAGCAGGAGCACAATTATTGTAGTTCCTAAACAAACTTTCAGCAGAAGTGAACTCCAACAAGAGGCCTGCCCTGGAATTTTGATTTGAGGTCTCCAGTTTGAAATGTACTATAGTTTTCCGAACATCACAAACCATAGGAAAGTATGAAGCTGCTATACACTGAATAAAACTCTTAGTTCATTCATTTAGCACACTGCTCTGGCTTGTCAATCACTCTCTAGTCCTGCCAGCTGAGGCCAGTATGGAAAGAAATGCTCTCCAACTGCACAGATCGCTATAGCAGACCTGCCTGGAGGGGAAGAGGGCATCTCAATAAATGCGGGGGGCGGGGACTCAACTATTGTAGATGTATGACGCCAGAACCAGGATGGAGTTTGATGACTACCTTGCACTAACCCCAAATTCTACCAATAATCTTACTCTACCCACCCACTCGTAAATCTGGTACCACAGAAAGCAGGCAAAACAAGAAGCAATACTTACGCAACAGTGACTTGTGCATTGTGGATTCAAATTGAAAATACTACCAAACTACAAGAAATTACAAAGATTAGTTTTGAATTTGCAGGTAGTTTTAAATTTGCAGTTTTAAATTTGATGACGAGGAACATCAGGACTTCATCAGTCAAGCAGTTTATCATTTTGCCAAACTAACCATTAAGAGAGAAGGATCTGAACCCTGCTCTTTTCTTCAGTGTTCATTAATGCCTCTGCGATGCCGGTGCAGTTATCAAATTGTGATGTCACAAACCAGCTGTTCCAACTGTAGCATCGTGCCAGCAATGCCAAACCATTACATTCATACTGGCATAGTGTATTGTAAAGGTGATATTAAGAAGACTATACTGAACCAGGAAGCTAGCTGGTTTGTCCCTAGGGTTCTAAGAGCAAATAAAAAAAAAATACATCAACATCATAATCCTCTGCAGGACGTATAAATAGTGTGTGCATTTATTTATTTTTATTATTTTTGTGACATGTTTCTCATTCTGAATTAATTCTGGGAGCTGTGGGTGAAGGGCAGGTGATAAATTTATTACTAGCTGAAATAAAATTTGGGTCATGAAAGTTCCTAAAAGACCTGCTCTCCACACACACAAAGTGGGTGGAGTGGGGTGCAGAGAGAAGGGAAAAACATGATTCATGTGGTTTAATAAAACATACTTCTTTATTTACAAACACAAATGCTACCATCACAGCAGTACTTTATGAATAACTAGCAACCAATCACACTATCTGGCAGGTTTTGTACAAGCTACAGGAATATCAAAATAATTAAAGCAAGCCTGAAAGAAAACTAAGTGATGGACACTGAAGAAGAGAAACCTGCAAAAGCTGGTTGGAGTCCAGGACACCATATTATGCAGAGCAGTGATTGCTACCCAAGCAGCCTTCCCATCTTTGGATGGATTGGCAGGTTGAAAGTAGTAGGATTATACAGCGGAAGGCTGCACAGAACACCTGGTGGTTGGGGATGGCATAAATTATATCATACAGTAAAATATATGGGACTTCAAATCAATATTTTGAAGTTAGTTTGCACGTTTTATCTCTGCATTTCCCAATTCATCCCATGGGCCAATTGAACCTCCTGCAAGATGCTCATGTATATTCTGGAGATTGGGGAGGCGGGGGGGGGGGAATAAATCTCCTGATTTAGGAGACTGATAAGACTTTGGATAAACAACTACAATGGCAAGAAATGAAAATGAAGGATGCAACCTTTTCTAATGCAGGCCCAGCCAAAAACGGAAATCTCTGGATGGCTTAGGATAGCACACAAAGCAGAAACATAAATGACTTAAGCAGTATATTCCCATGTTTTGTGTGCAGATTCATCTAAACATTCCCAGGGAGATGCTCATTTGCCTGGCACATCCTCGAGTGGAGAGAAAACGAGCGTCTCTTGAGCTGTGGAAGTCCAGCATGGAAACATGCTGAGACGTGTGCCACTCATGCTTTGGCCTGACATCATCCCAACCCTCTTCTTTCTTTCTAGATATACGTCCACTGTGCCCTCCCTGGTTCTTGCAATCAGTATCCAATCAGTTATAAAGCTCTTTGGAGTCATTTGGATTCCAAATGTCTGTTCCAAACCTGCAAAAGCAGGCAACTTGTAAGGTTAAGTTGTCTTGCTGTATAAAGGGTACCTAAAAATCATGTCTACCAAGTCAATGCAAACCAGTGTGAATAATGCAGATGAAATAATGGTGCAAAGAGTAGTTTGCTTAACTAGCAACACTGCAATAGGAACGTGCTGGGATCCACAGCAGCATGATGGGTCTTCATGGAGACACGACAATCATCCTCTTGAGAATTGAATGATGCAACAGAAACTAAAAGACCTTAAACTTGGAGGCAAGCAGGTCTTCTCATCCTGTGACAGACTTCATTGTACTTTGGGGAGCAAATGCAGACTAACCAGCAAAAAGCAGTTCCTTTCCATCAGGTTCTCTACAAATCTTCTTTCCTGAGAGTCAACAGTTTGTTCACTGTTAGCAGGAAGAGAGGATTGGGGGAAAGCATTTTCCTCTTCCATAATTTGCATTTTCTTCTTTTTTTACTGTCCCCTGTATCCATAGGTAGCCAGGTCACTTGTCCTGACCATAGTAGCTTAAAGTCAGTCCATTATCTGACTGAATAAGGAAAGGTGAGGAAGGTTGGGAAGTCTTCATAATAGCTCTGAAATACCACCACCTGCTAAAAGAAACACCAAACCAAAAATCAAATATTTTTGAATACTAAAAAACAACATTTTTAAAAGGACTCTCACAGATACCTGCAGCACCAGAAGCTGGATTGTACAAGACCACTCCCAAATGACGCAGAGAGGTTAAAGGGGAAGCTTTTGTCCAACATGTTATGATGCTTCATTTTTCTGCTTTTGATTAGAAGTCTTTAAAAAGGTTTTTAAAAAAGGGATGTCAGAACTGGGTAAGATCTTTGAGAAACTCAGTAATTCCCTGCCACTGGGATTTCTGCAAGCTTACCTGGTTTAAATATAGGGAATAAGGAAGTTGTACAGACTTGTGTTGTAGCTAGTAAGCACACTTGCTGTCTGTGAACTCTGCATGGGAAAAGGGAAGGGATTATTGAGGATGTGGACAGCAGGCAGGCAGTTGAGGCAGGAGCTGTGCGATGATTACAGCTCGGTATCAATTTATTATCCGTGCTCTGTGCAAGGCAAGGAAGCAGCACAGTGTTCTGTCCTTTTCTGAGCTGAAATTTTCCAGAGACTAAAAAGCACAAGTTGAAATGTGCTTTTGAACAATGGAGTCTTGATATGGTTACTTACAAGTAAATACCAAGAATAAAGCCATGTTTACAGTTATATCTTTTCCTGAATCAAGATAGTTGTATATAAATATGTTGCATGGCACTTGAGTCTAAGAAGGCTTTGAACCTCAATAGGAATAGAGCAGTAAGTCAGGGAGGTGCCTAACAGCTCAATCCCCCCTGGGAGTAGATGGCACTTCTGAGTGATTAAAATCATTAGGTTTGGGATAAGCCACGAGGAGGCATTTTGTGTCTCCTCCAAGATGGAGCCTGGAATTCAAAATGGAACCTCAAACACTAATGTCTGATATGCCTAGTGGCTTGACTGCAAGGCTTCCCACACAAACCAACAGACTGAACTTAAATAAAACCTTTTAAATCCTAAAGCAGGAAAGTTCCATAAGGAACTTTTTCTGCCACATTTTACTTAATAATAAGGTGCGTGTCAGCGGATAAGGCATTCAGTATCAAGATTTTTATGTCTGACTGTCTTGACTGAACACCAGCAAATGAAACAAATGACTGCCACTCTCCCAGCAATGGTCCAAAGGAGGAAGCATATTTTTGCCACAAAACTCAACCCCATGTAGGGATGCCACAACTCTATAATAAAGCAGCCACCTAGCAGTAAGCACTATGTTTGGATCATGTAGTATTAAAATAAGGGATCTCTTTCTCCCTTACAGTTTTTAAAATAGTATTTTCTTCAACCTTTTTTTAAAAGAAAAACATTCCTTCATTCAAATCTGGTACAGCTTATTGGAAGCCAGAGAGAGATATTTCAGAGGCCTGTGGGCTGCCAGTTTGCTACCCCTGCTTCAAAATATTATACTTAAGGAAAAGCATGTTGCATAGGTGAAAAACCACCACTCAGTGGTAGATCACATGCTTTCCTTGCAAAAAGCCACGGGTTTAATCCATGGTTGGGCAGCAAAGGACTTCTGCTTAATATCCTGGACAGCCACTGCCAGTCAGCAAGTACAATGCTGAGCTAGGACTAAGGGTTTGATGCACTGTAAGGTAGCTTCCTATTTTCCCCCAGAAGGTTGTTGAAGAAAAGACAAGCATTTTCCTAAGCATTTTTAATTAACAAAAAAAAAAAAACAGGCCAGAGCTTGACTGTGAAAAGCAGAGCACCTGCTCTACAGTTCATGCCTTGAGTGGGTCAACATTTCTGAATACAGGAGTTGTATCTGAGTCTAACAGAGGATAGCCCAAAGCACCAATTTGACTGTAAGCCCACACCAGGAGGAAAGATGAAATACTGTTCTTCTGGCACAGGCATCCTGTTAACTTGGTTTCTTGCCTCCTCTCATAGGCAGGCATCTATTCCTGCATCAGCTTGAATGGTTCTGTAACACTCCCCAAATAAAGTCACAAAGACTTCATAGTTGCAAACTTCTAAACATATCTAGAAAATTGTGTGTGTGTGTTTTTTTAAGGATTTGGCCGCTAACTCTGCTCTGTCCAAGTAATATGTTTGCATTGTCAAAAACATGAACAATGAATGGATGGTATCTGACTTCTTCAGAGAAGACTCATGGAAATCTATGGACTTAAGCTGGCAAATGTTAACTTGCCCATTCATTTTGATGGGCCTGTTTCAAGTATGATTTAGTCAGATACCCATACTTTTTAACATGGTGGCTCTCCTACTATAGTTTAAGATTTCAGAAAATGTGTAGCATGGTGCCATTTGATCTCAATCTCATTTCTGCAAAACTTCAAGGGTACCTTTTGGCAGGGAGGGGATGTCTTACAAGAAGTTGTCCCACTGAGTACTTACTAAAACAGTTTTGTTGAGAAGCTACAGAACAAACATAAGTTAGCAGGAAAACAACAAAGCAAACAGATTTCTGCTTTGGAAAGCTGCCACATTTCGTTCATTGCATCACTTGTAAGCAATAACTCAATGAATTTATTAATACTACAAAAGCAACTTAACAGGAGCAGAGCAGGAAGGACAATGAGCAAGCTGGGTAACACAGGACCAGCAGTGAGGGAAAGAAAGGGTTAAAAAAATAGCTGTTCTGGAGATTATAAAAAAAAATCACAGCAATAGCTGCTGAACTTCAAGGACATACAAAATTTTGCACATACATATCACATCTGAATCCCTATTACGTGTAACAATTTTTATATAAGATATGATCAAAAGTCACTTCCTGTTCCTTGCAAAACCCACTTTCTCCTGCCTCCTTGAACTTTGTCAAACTGGGCAGAAAGCAGCTTTCCCAAATTTACACACAATTAGAGGAGTAAAATATGGGCATTGACCACCTGCATAGCACTGAAGTAACGGTATGTAGAACTCTCGCATTCAACTTACTGCCAGTATTATTGAACTTGCTTAGATAAAATACATAGAGCCAGTTTTAAAACTCTTGGTAGCAACCTTCCAACGAGCAAGCAACTGTCCAGAGCATGGATCCATAATATGGACACGTCACTAAATTTTCATAGGCAGTGAAACTCAACCACAGTCACCAGAAATGCTACTGTGGGATAGCTATTCCCTTTTCCCCTTTAATCTTTTCTCTTTTTTTTTTTTTTGCAGCATCAGATATTTCACAAGAGTGTCATGCAACAATATTTTAGCTCTGCATGCTCCCCATCATTTTTTATCTCTGCTTTGGACTCCAAAACAGCCTTCACGACTAGCAAATTTGGGTTGTGTGGCGCCAATGATGTGCACTCCAAGGAGGAGAACCCGCAAGTTAATGGCTTGATGCCATTTCTGTATGACACGTCTTAATTTTCTCAGCCTTCGCATTATTTACTTGCTGTGCCTACAAGTTGTGGGTGCCTATTGTTATTTGCGGACACAAGGGCAACCATCCTGTTCCAGGAAGCAAAATTTTGTCTGTCCTTGAAAGCAGAGCAGCTAAAACACTTAGCAAGCAAATGCCGTTTGGGGAGCTAAAGTGCTAAGGCTATGCCATGTCTGTACGAAGCAAGGTCACCAAGCAAGCAGACGCTCACGCTGGGTCCTTACCTGGCAAAGGCTGTCCCAGCTCCGCCTGCACTTTACCCTTCGCTGCTCCTTCCAGAGGTAAAGAACCTCTGTCCCCTTTGTAGAGTTTCGGTTTAAATGGAGAATCTTTCTCTTTACCTTTTGATCCTTTAGGCCTGCCTGCTTGCTTCTTCTTGGATTTACCATCTCCTTTCACACCCAGAAGCGGATGGACTTCTGCGAAGGAAGAGGCAGGTTTGGAACAGGAAGTACATCTTTTCAGTTTACAGTGCATTTACTTGCCCTGTGTACTTTGCAGATCTCTGAAGGCTCATGCCATACCACAAGAAAGGGGACTTATGGCATTTTCCTCTTTTTTTAGAAATAAGAAAGGGAGAGCAGCGGTTCTGAATCATTTTAGGACAGTAGGATGAGCCAGAAGTTAGAATTGAGTTGAGTTTGCCAGCAGTTTGTTGTATAGAACCGAAGAATAAACTGGTCTACTCAGGTCAAGACAGCACCTGGTCCAGGTGCTTTAGAGGAAATGTATAACACCACAGGTTACTAAACAAGTACTTCAGCTAATTGACCATAATTTCCATTCAGTGGTCACAGATAGGAGGAATGCCTCCCCACTGAGGAGTGTAGCCAGACAAAAAAATCTAAGCACGTGAGGAAAGATTTAGTACTGTTAGCCCCAAGTGAGTAAGATAATGAGATATAAGAGGACAAGAAACATAGGGATCTTACTTGCTTAAATTAGGATTGCCATACACCTGGATTTTCCTGGATATAGTGGCTGTTGGAAGCAGTGTCCAGGTGGAAATTGCGGAAATGTCCAGGAAGATCTGGACGCATGGCAAACCCATGTTGGAAGTCTAGATTTTGCTGAATTCCCTTAAAAATAGTTCAACAACTTCATTCTTTTTCAAGATTTTGTAAAGCTCAACAACTTAGGGCAAAACTCTAAAAAAACTCAACATTTTTTGTGTCCACTTCACTTTTTGAAATATGGCAACCCTAGCTTATCTAGCAGTTTAAGTGCCCTGTCAATTGTAATGGCACAAGCTGAGAAAGGAACTTATTTACCACTCACAGCCATTTTCGCTAAGTTCTAATATAATCTGAAGTTATGAAGATATTGGACAGCAGCAATGATAGCAATTCTCCCTCACCATCATTGGGTACTCCCTGCAGTTCTATGTTGGTTGTTTTAGGTTTCTTCTTTGGTGGCTGAGGTCCATCAGACAAAGACTGCCTCTTCTTCTCAGAGCCTATTCCTTCATCAGGTAAGGCGGTCTGCACTGCATCTGGTGGAGGACCATAAGGGTTTTCCTCCGGGTCTTCCACTTCAGGAGCAATAGGCAAGTACAACAAAGCTTTGGAGTCTTCCAATTCTTCATCACTGCCAAGGAAATTGTATTTTTTCCCATTAAACACACAGAACTCATGCTACAGGATTGAAAAAACACACACAAGCACAATTTTGTTCTTGTGTTCTTATCCAGAACAAGAGCTACACTGACCTCCAAAATTAGCCATTCAGACACACTCTACAGCAGGAATGGCTAACCCATGGCCCTTCAGATTTTGCTAACTATGACCCCCATTATCCCTGGCCATTGGCCGCACTAGATCCAGAACTTCTCCTGCAGGTCATTTTGACTGGTGAGTGGGGCTGCTCACCTGTAAATCATATGGAGGTCAGGTGATTCAACTTCAAAGGTAGAATCTGAAATGTCCTCCCGTTCTTCCTTTGCAGCCTGGTTTGAATTCAAGCTGAGTTGTAAAGGAAGAACTGGGAGCACTTCTAAGCAACTCTTCCTTTCCATATGCAATTGAGCCCTTTTTGAATTTGGCATCTTTTTCTGTCGCTGCAGGATGACAGAAAAAAGAGCCAAATTCAAGAAACACTGAACTCTACTAGAAGCTGTAAAGAAAGAACCAAGTTTAACTGTCGAGCGACATCAGGTGATGGTCAGGCGGCCATAATTTGAGCCAAACCACACAGCAGCCCAATGGGAAGGCCTGGGGAACCTAAACAGGTTCATAGGGAGGCTCTGCCTTGCTCATATGAAAAGATACGCATATTTACTCTGCAATCCTAACTGGCCTAGCCAGGGAGAGTCTTACTGAACACAGGGTGACTTTCTTCAGAGTAAGCCTGCACAGAACTGCACTGTTCATCTATTAAAACCCGTAACTAACTAAGATTTCTTTAATTAGTTGACAGTCCTAACGAACATATCTTTTTAGTGATCAGCAAATATTTATTGTGTGCAGTCTTTCAACACCCTCGCCGCCGCCACATTCACCTGCTACAAAAAGCAGCAATGGGATCTACACTGGTGACGTCCACTTCCTCATCCTCCGCAGCATCAGCACCTGATAACCAAAGAAATTCTAAATCACAAGTTGGCAGCAACAGAGAGGTCTCATTGCCAAGCTTCATCTAATGCCTAAATAAGCACTATGTCACAAAATTAAACTCATGCTGTTCTGATGCCTAACTTCTTACAAAATAATTAGCAATGGAAAAAAATGGCAATGAGAAGTGAGCCTCTTTTCTTCTCCAGACTTTTTTAAAAAAATCCTGCTGTATACTTACCTTGTTTGGCACCACCACAAATCTGTGCTTTTATTGCCTTACATTCAACCTTGTTTCCCTAGCAACAACTATGACATTTCATTACTGAAGCTTGTTTGCCTAGGTACATTGTTAAAACATAAATCTTGTAAAGGTGAAAATAAGTGGAATGTGAGCCTTTGCACCGACTTCAGTAATCATGTCCCCTTTTTCCTGCTTAAATTCTGCAGGAAGTACCTGCTTAAATTCTGCAGGACTGCGGTTTGTGTCAGACCAGATTGCAGCTAAATCAGCTGTCAGTGAACAAGCCATTAAGCACCAGTGGTAGTTTTAAATGCCCACAGAACCTTGATCAGTAGGATAACAACTCTCTGAAGACATCAAACAGATGGCTACTAAAAGTCTGGAAGTAAAGAATCGGAACAAGGATTCTTGCTTGGCTGAAAAACGCAACAGATAACTAGGGAAGAACAGAAGACAAGAACCTTGGACTGCAAGAACCCACGAGTATAGGAAGTAAGGACTGAAGACAATATAAGAATCAGTAACGGAAGACACATCAGCACCACTGGAAAGGGAGCATAGATGCAAAGGCATTCTCTGGAAACAAAACTAAATGAAAGTTACCTAGTGGGTAGTTTGGGTACTGGAATAACTAACCTGGGATCCCAAAACAACACAGAATAAGGAGTAGTAGCAGCAAAAACTAGAAACAGTTTGCTAACGCTTATACTAGACGGGCCATGAAATGGGTCTTGATATGTGGCCTATAGATTCAAAGGCTCAGACTGTGTTAAATCAGAACTGTTAAATTTGTATCTCACACCTTGAATACAAAATGTTCCTGAGGTGGACAAGATACAAGAAATACTAATACTGTATTGGCCTGAATATAAGCCACACCCGAATATAAGCCGCACCTTTAAAATTGGGGAGGAGGGGAAAGAAAAAAAGAAAAAATACCCGAATATAAGCTGTTCCCTTCCTTGCTGCTCCTGGCTGCATACTGGGGGGTGGGGGGAGCCGTACTGCGTTGCCAGTGGCCTTTCCGCTTCATTGCTCTCTCCCTTTCCGGCTTTGGGTTAGAGGATGTGGGATTATGCGTGGGGCAGGTGCCGTTTTGCGACGCTCCTGGCGCTGTTTGCCCCATGCTCCTGGCTGCATACCGTAAGGTTGTGAATATAAGCCACATTTAAACTTTTCACGGTCGGAATTTGGGGGGAAAGTGTGGCTTATATTACTGTATATCATCATACCCAGAAAGGGCATCACTGATTATTATGTTTTTTACTCTGCCATTCACACACAGGTGATGATGTTTCAGAGAATAATACTGAGGTGCTTTTTGTACCTCAGTATTATCTTGTACCATGATGTGCACCAAGAGGCGAAGATTGCTTGCAGCTCCAGTTCTGGGGGCAGAGGAATGGGGTAATCTGGGCTGATGCTACACAATAAGGATGCACAGCTATACACAGTCCATATACTTTTACACTGGGCAATTTCAGTCAATGCATTCTTTACCTGTCTGCTCTGGCTCGCTCTTATCTTCATCTTCTATGTCAAACTCAGACTCTCGCTCTTCATATTCTACATTTTCATCCAGTTCCTTAAAATCAGGTGCAAAGGCACTCCAGTTTTCCTAAGCCACAAATCCAAAGAACATTTTACGCTTGTGCCCTGGTACAGCAGCTATATAATCACACCCGAGCTATGCACCAAAGTGCCACAAACCATGTGCGACATCATAGGACCAGTCCTTCTTTGAGATACAGAGTCACAAGGCCTACTAAACAAGAGGGCTAGTTACTTGTTTTACGTAACGTGAAATCAGGATCTCTTTCATCTCTTCCCATTTTTCTTCTCTCCTCAGTGAAAGTCATTCTTGCAACCCTCTGGCTACAAACAGTTTTTTTATCAGTTTTGAAATTATTTGATTCTCTCTGGTGAGTATTTTTAGAAAGATGTTGGTCCTGCAGTGTAAAAGCTTATGCAAATAATGGCAAAAAATAAAACCAGAATGACCAATGAAATAAGGGTCATCCAGGGAAATTAAAGTGTAGAAATGGAAGAAAATGCATCAGTACTACTTACCACTTGATTTTGAGCCCATATGGATACTACACCACTGGAAATAGAAGCGATGATAGGTCGGACAGGATGCCACTAGATTATACCAGAAAGAGGGAAGAAAAGTGGTACATTTTTTAAAATACAGTCTGGCCCATTGCTGTGACAAGATGAATCCTGTTAGAAGGAGACAATGCAGTACTTACTGCCACATCTAGCAACAGCTCTCCCCTTGTGCCATGGAGGATTTTCACTAAGTTCCCAATGCTCTTCTCCCAGATGTACAAAGCATGCTGACGTGCTGACCCTGCAACAATGTACTCCCCATCGCCAGAGAAACAGCATTTCTTCCAAGGCGTCCTGCAGAAATAGCAATTAACAGGACCTTGTTCAAGTGTACACTAGGGAGAAGCAAGGGTTCAAAAGAATTGCAATTGTTAAAAGATGATTATGCACAGCTGGAAGTGGGCTTCTCTGAAACTGCAAATAGTAAATTCTGCAATGCAAGTTATACAAATCGGTCAAGTCAGGATACGTTCCCCCAAAATAACTTCTTTGATCTTAAGTCTCACGCAAACAAATCTAGAAGAAAATAAGAAAGCTTGAAAAACTATGTGAAGACTGCAGTTGCTTCACTTGCCTTGCTATTGATTTGTTGCAGACTTTGGTGCTGTGTTCAGTCACTTTTATAAGCAACCAGAACTGATGTGAACTTATAGAAAAATATAATAATAGGACAGTAGCTGGTGCAGAGGAGTGACTTAAAAACTGTGAGAAGGACTTCGCTGGCAACTAAGCAAGGAACTGTCAATGACTCCCATCATTCCATCTGGCTGCTTCAAAGGGAGCATTGAGATGAGCCCCCACCAGCCTAGCAAAAACCAGTTCTATTTTCATTAGCAGCCAAACAACCTAGCTGCATCAGAGGGAAAAGTGAGATAGCAAAACACCCCAAAATGCCACATGCCCACCCCGTTGCCCCCACCCTCAGACGACTGGCCATGACTATCTTAGTTTCCTCTTCCCAGACTATGAGTTTTCTGTTCTGCAGGGCATTTGAAGGCTTTAACTGTAGTGTGTCTTAGTGGTTTTAGATCTGCTAACCAATGGCTGTTCTAAGCTCCTGTGATCTGTGTTGCATTTTATTGTGTTGGCTTTTTGCATTTGGGTTTCATCCTGGGTTGGAAATTTAAGATTGACTGCAGGTTTTACAATTTAATTGTTATGTTTTAAACCAACTTGTCTAGAAAACTTGTTTATGAAGCGTTTAACAACTAGAAGATATAATATCAATAATGAAGATTTAAAACTTTTAACTGCCTTGAGTGCACTGGCAGAAAGATGTTTTATAAATGTAGTAAAGGCAGCAATTAATCCAAACACTGCCCTGTCTATGAATCTCAGGCTTCTCTGTACACTACATGATACTATGTTAGAGATTGTATTTTGAATTTAAGTAAAAAAAATACAGCCTATTTTTTTGGATTACAGAAGACTCATTACACCCCCACCCACCCATATTCAAAAGGTAATTGTGGACAGTGCTGCACAATGTAGAAAGGGGATTCTGCTTTACTGCAGAAGAAAGGGCTCTGAGAGCCAGGAAGCAGGCAATCTGGACCTAGTTCCTTTAGAACAACAACACTCAAGGTCTTTAGGGGGTAGAATGCTTGTTTTTCAAGCTTTGAGAAATGAAGTTATACCAGAGGACAAACTAGCAGTAGGGCCTTTGAATACTGAAAAGCACATGCCCTTGACTCAAGACAGTTAATTCCTACCTGTTCACCAAGTCCTGCAGCTTTTGCATTGGCTCTGGTTCTCCATCTCTACCACAAGTCAAGATTTCCCGACCATCATAGACTCTGATTATGCGATCAGCAGTATTTATTAGAAAGCAACTGAGGGAGGGGAAAGAGATACAAAATGCTGTAATTATACCATTCATTCCAAATATATTGCTGAGCCACTGTGCTCCAGCAGGTTATATAAGAAATAGGATAAACCCATAGACCAGGATCCTAGTATTATTATTAATACTTTGTTGAATTTATTTGTTACACTTCCACCCAAGCCTCTAGGTGATATACAATAAGAGTTAATTAAAAGCATCCAATATAGGAATATCACTATAAAATAATTAAAACTAAATCACCAGCCAGACTAAAAAGTAATGAAACTCTTACCCCTACAAGCACTGGCAAGTTAATCGAGTACAAACTAAGACCAAAGGTACAACCAAATACCTCCTTTAGGCCTTCCCAAGGACAATGTTATTTGAACAGCAGCTCTCCATGTATGAAAGTGTGAACAGAGTCAAAGTCTTCAACTCACCTTCCTTTTCGAGCAAACTCTATAGATTTAATAGCTGTAGTATTGCTGGTTCCTGTAGTTACTCTGAAGGAAGCAACAAGGTCCTGAGTGTCTGTCTTTAAGACCAAGATCTAACAACGTAAGTAAAAATAAATCAGGTAACTTTCACTGTGACCTTTTCACCACATACACTTCTTGTTTAGAGTTCATAAGGAAAGGCAATAAAAGTCTGCACAGACATCAAAGTGTGCTATTAAAAGTCAGCCCTGTCAGTGATTTATGAGACAACTAAGCAAGGAACCATGTCTTCCTCTCTCATCAATAAAAAGGAGAGGTTAGTGGCAAGTTCAACACCAGCAACACCATCAATTTAAGACAGTGAAATCCAATGGAGCAGGTATGGAATTAGAGTAGACAATCTCTGTGCAGCAACTGCATACAATTCATTCTCTAAAATGGGATCTGTCCAAAAGAAAAAGTCCCATGACGACATTGTTCACTACATTAAATTCTGAAGGTTTCTTGGACACAGATGGGTGCGGGGTGGGAAATTTCAAAGCATTTGGGCTGTTTATTTAAATAGGAAATATTATGAAGTTACACAGAGTTAGTATCTGATTCGGTTCACAGCAGATATGTCAGAGTGCCTAAGCTGAATTCTTTATTAAAAAATATAAGCTTTCATTAGAAATGTAAAGAAGCCAGCAACTGCATACACTGCTAGAACTGTTAGGGAAGAATGTCAATAATGTAGATCAAGCAATGATGATGTACAAAAGGGTGCCAATGGGTGTGTATGGGTGTGTGTGGAATCTTCTCACATCCATCAATGGGTTGAATGTGGCATACACAAACTATAGTCAAGGCCCTATGGTGCAGTTGTCTGTGATCCTCACATGTTAACAACCTTTCATTTCTGAATAAGATAATTTTTTTCTGCATAGTCTATTTTAGATAATGTGTACCCAGCTGCTTCATCAAAGCTGAAATAATTTTTGCTTAGACTCATGATATTCCTGGAATATTCTGAGCTGAGAGAGAGAAACAGAGACAGAGACGGAGGGGGAGGGAGGGAGGGAGGGAGGGAGGGAGGGAGGGGGAGAGAGAGAGAGAGAGAGAGAGAGAGAGAGAGAGAGAGAGAACCAAGACAGCAATAAAGGGAAGCCCATTTCTTCTATTTACAACACTTCTAAGGCGAGTCATACAAATCAGATAACTGAACCCGCTACCCACCAAATATTAGTTCAGTGAGTTCTCACCTTCCCTTTAGCATTCCCCGTGTAGATATATTCCCCTCGCCGGTCAAAAGAAGCCACCACATTCAGATCAGAATCATCATCCACTGGTAGGACAACATGTTTTGAATCAGACAATGTTAGCATGACAGGTGCAGACTTCATTGGACATACCAACACCCTGTTTCTAAACAAATAGAAACCAACAAGAAACAAAAAAAGAAATTTTCAAATTTTCTATTTTCTTACCTGGTGTCTCTTTTGGAAAAGGGGAAAAAGGGGTGGGCTAAAAGGAGGTTTCTAAGGATGCAGGAACTTTGTGTATGTCTGAAAGAAGAGGCTTCAGAGCTAGAGATCAGCGAGGACAAGAAAAAAGAGAGAACACAGAGATGAAGGGGATGGGATCAAGGCAGGGAAAGCCCTCCAGGCAAAAGGCTTAGGGATGCAGACAAGAGACTGCAGATAGAAAGCAGAAGCTTGGCAGAGCCCTTTCTTGCATGAGGTGTCTGCATCTTTTTCTTTAGAATCATAGTGGTTTTCCACAAATGCAAATTAATGCAGATTTAATCTATTACATGGCTACTATTCTTCAATCACATGGCAGTCATGCTTCAAAACAAGTAGCAGCATATTGAATTGGGCCATAAAGATGGCCACCCACTAGGATTAAGAGTCTCGGCATATACAACTATCTGTGCAAAGACCCCCTCAATGCCAGATGTCAGGAGGTGGGAGTGGGAGGTGAGCAGTCAGTGGTCTCAGGCTGCACGGCAGGATCCCGGTAGCCCTCTCCACGGGTTGGCTATATGCATGGAGGGGCCACTTCTGAAGACTGCTATTGAACTATCACCAGCATATTGATGACTTCCAGGAACAAAGCTTCAGACTTGTTGCACGGGCTCCCGCTAGAGAAGTGATTTTGATGAATATGGCCCACAGTAAAGAACTGGGTTGAATAAGGCAAATGATGGAATATAATCTTGATTAGAATACGGTAGGCAAGAAACCATTCAGTTTTCAAAGACTGCTCTAGGGAAAGGTCTTTGTTAGTATTACTTACTGATCGCGGGGATGGTACTGGACTTTCAGGATCGGAGAAGGGAAACGAAACCTCTGGTCACAATCACCAGTCAGAACATCCCACTGAGATACCATATTATCAGTTGACGCACTCACCAATTTGTGGCCATCTCGACTCCAACTGGAAGAGAAAGTTCAAGATCGCAACCTTTGTTTTGTTGCTATCCCCACATATATTATTTAAAATGGTCAGAGCTACTGGCTCATAATATGCTTTCAAATCAAAAGAGTGTTCTATCAAAGGAACATCCAAGTAAATGTATTTAAACTGGGGTGCCAGTATACAGAACTGACCAGTTAGTTTATCTGCTTTTGGGACTATTATTTTAACCACACTGAAGTGAATAGTGCTCTATACTGCAACTCAAGCTATATTTACTCAGATACCAATGCATTTATAGCAGAGCCGAATGGTGATTGTAAACTTTCTTGAAACAAAGCATTTGTAATAAAAAATACTTTATGGCTTTTGCACTAAAAAGCCTACAAAACCCAGAAACAATACAGCAAAACACTGAGGGTTTTTTTTCCTACTGCATGTTATTAAAAAATCCAACAATGAGGTCCTGAAGTATCCAATAAAAAGTAACAAGCAAAATATTTCTAGAATGATGAAGTTCAAATTCAAAAAGTTATCCGTGCTGGAAAAGGGAAGTTATTTATTTATTTAAAGCTTATATTCCACATTTTCCCAGCAGGTGGATGCAAAGCAGCGAGGATCAAAAGAAAGGATAATTTCATGAGCTCAAAGGGATTTAGACTTGTTTTTCTTTGATAGCAGCATCCCATGTTGCAAGTTAAACTGATTTTGAAACTGAAGGGCATTTCAAAAGTAGTTTGTGATACAGAATGGAGCTCATCAATTCAAAGAAAAGATCAAAAGATCCACCGGGTGAGCATAAGCCCCTTGCAAGAATCTAAGAGGCAATCGGATTCTCAGTCTATAGCTGTGATCCAAAGATACTGAATGCATGTGGGGAGGGGGGCATGAATCATCTGTGTAGCTGGATCTTTCGTTGATTTTTTCCCCCTGCAGCAGCTTTCACTATCAAAGAGATGACTTTAAAAACCAACTTTCTTTTTTAGCTCTTGGAGTGTAAACGTCATGCAGAGTTCAAGCTGTGTAAGTTTCAACTTGTGAAAATGATATACTGAACACATGACATGCACACTGTGTTTTTTACTTAAGCTGAGAGTATGCTATCAATCAATCATATTTAACTCATATCGAGATAAATTTCTTACCATAAAGAACAGACCGGGTGGATATGAGCACTTATGATTTTTGCTATGCCTCTTGTCAAGAAGTCCCAAATGACAATCCGACCATCATTACAACCTACTGCTAAAAGTGTGCCCCACCTGTTAAAAGTACAAGTAAGGGCCATACTAATGCAGTCCAGTGTGCCATCAGCTTCCTGAAAACAATGAAAGGTATAAAAATCAATGTCAACCAATTTCACTTCAAAGCTATATAGCCAGTACGCTTCACACCTTTGAAATGTCTTAGGCAAAGTAAGGCCACTGCTATTTGAGAGATCACCTAGACACTGAAGGGAAAGTATGCACGAGATTAAAAATCAGAAGTTGAAGGGATGCTCGTTTTCAGATAGACATGTTTTCCTGACGCACTTTAACATACACCAAGTATCCACATTGCAGTTCAGCAAACATCTGCTTCCCATCTTCAAACATAATAAAACCAAGTCACAAGCCAAACAACATTAGAATAGAATGTGTCAACTTTGAGTGAGGGAGACATTTACCTCTGGATAGTTCTGTCCAAATGATTCTGAAATAAAACAGAAGTATAAAGCATGAAATAAGTTATACAGTACCACATTCTTTGTGTTATACAATACTTCAATTTTTTTTAAAAATGAAAGTATGCTGTTTATAATGAAAAATTTGATCCCAAATGTCAGGCATCGGCCCTTAACTCTCATCAGCTCCAGCCAGCACACCAAATGATCTAGGATGAGAACAGTTATATAGTCCAGTAACATCAGGAGGGCCACAGGTTCCCCACCATGGTTATAAATCAGTGGTGAGTGCTAAGTGGGCCCATAGTTCAAAATCTGGAGGTAGTTCTAGCAACAAAGCACAGACAACTAAAATATTCTTAACTTGGCAAGGTGGGTGCAAATCAGCTATCTAGGTAACAATAAAATAAGACTATAGAGCAGAATGTAAGTGCATGACATTTGATGTAAACATGCAGATGCCAAGCATTACAAAATTATCACAACTCTCTGTAAGAATAACCTCAGTATTACCTTGATGTAATAACCTTCAAAAAGAAAGGGCTCTGCTTCTAATCCTACTTATATGGGAAGTGAGGAAGGTAGAAGAAAAATATGTAAAGCCATGCTTATAGGGGCTTTTAATCTGGGGTGCTCACATTGTTTTTAGGCTACTTGTGTTAACAGTAATTATAAACCACCATAAGATATAGGTTATTTTATTGCATTAATTACGAGCCATCTAAATGTGTTGAAAATGAATGGAAGATAATAAATTTAATAAAATTGTTTTGTTTTTTAAAAAAACCACCCTAAGACTGAGGGTCAAACTACATATGTTAAAATGCATCTTTGCACTTTGCAGAATTCTTAAAATGCAAATAACATCAACTGAGGGTGGGCTTACCATTCGTGGGAGGCAAATGGGGGATTTCTTCCCAATGTAGATACTGGTTTTAGAGGCGGGATTATCCTCAGGGTAATAAAAGGTGGGGAAAGGGTTAAAATTCCTCTCCATGGCTGCCCTCATGCCCTACCAGCTGATGCTATTTGCATTTTCAAAACTTTCGTAAATACAAAAATGCATTTAATGCCACATCCACTTTGACTCTCTGTTTTTCTCCTATTCAGGGGCTGGTCAGCTAGGACAGGTGTGGGGAACCTTTGATCCCACCGCATGTTTTGAACTACAATTCCCATAATCCCCAATAAGTATGGCCAATAGGCAGAGATGGTGAGCCCAAAAGGCTTCCCAGACCTGAACTATCACTTAATGCAATGATTCCCCACTTTGTCAAGTAGTCTGCTTTTTCTGGTTTTGTCTTCCCATGTAGGACGTGTCATGGACCACTTGCATAAATATCAAGAGGCATTTGCCCTGCAAATACCTTTCCAAAATGCCAATGGTTTCTGCTTAAGATACAATAATTTTGCAAATTCATCCTTTGTATGTGTATGTGGGCACTTTGCATGTGGATCCTCTTTCCTTTGGAGCAGGCAGTAGCACCAGGCGCAGTTTGGTCCTTCCCAGGTCTTAAATCAAAAGCTAAAGAACCTAAATTATTCCCCTTCCCTACTGAGAATACACCAACTGAAAACAGGTTTAGAAATCAGTGAGACTGGTTAGGATTGGGCTGTAAATATGTCTAGGAAAAGCTTTGATCAAATTCTGAGAAACCTTTGAGCAGGATGGCAAACGGGTTAAAGTGAACCAGATCTTCCAGGGACAATGTGGGGTATCACAATGTTTCAGCACACTGAATGGACAACGCTTATCTCGCACGTTAAAAATGTGTGATCCCTAGGGTGTACCCTTGACGCATAACCAAACGCTGGGCAGCACAAACACAGAAATGGTGCGATGCTACACATGCTTGCTTAGAAGTAACAGCCACTATGTTCAGTGGGGCTGACTCACGGCTGTGTGAACAAATACTGCAGCCTGAAGAAACTTCTTTGGTCCCAAGATACTAGAAACCGAGTGGTCAAAACTGGCATGGCTGCCATGGCAACGGGACTGTCAGCTTGTTAGCAACAGGGCAGGCAGGAGGAAAGAAACCTGCCATGGGAAATCAAGCACCCCCATGACTTCAGGGAAGCAGTTTCTGCCAGTGGAGGAGGAGGAGGAAGAGGAAGAGAGGAAGAGGTGAGCAGCGAAGGTGGGCGACGACGAATTTACATGCCATTAAACCAGCCCCCAGGGCTGCATCCCCTGACTTTTTAGCTGATGACGAACTTAAAAGAGGTGTCAGTCGGTTTTACTCTGCCAAGCCGCGTTTTGTGCAAGCGGCGTGAGGAGGGGGACCTTCTCCCAGGAGCCGCCCCAGCCCAAGCGCTTCTCCGGCCCCGGGTCCGAGTCGGGTGCCCCGGCACTTCGCTGCCTTCCAAGTCCCAGGCGCTCCGGCCCCTTCGCGCAGCCCAGCCGCCCGCCCCGGCCCCCTCCCGCCCCACCAAAGGGAAGGACCGAGGAGGTCTCGACACGACCATTTAAAAAGCCACGCACCCAGCAGTTCCAGATTCATCTTGGCCACTTTCTCGCTCCGTCCGATCCCGCTCCGGAACCAAGGACCCCGGGGTCCTCGCGCACACCCAGCCAAGGGGCCCGGCTTAAGGCTCAGCCTGACACAACCGCAGCCCACTCGTTTCGCAGGGCTCCGGTCCGGCTTCCGAGTCACGCCGAACTCCGGGCCTCGACGCTCGCCTTATTCGCTTCGGGACAGCGGCGAACAGCGTCTCGGGGCAAAGGGTTTGAGTGGCGTCAGGAGCAGGCAGTCGCCAGGGCAGCTACGAATCCCAGTCCGTCGAATAAAGAACACCGGCTCGAAACGAAGCAGCGTGCGCGAAGAGTTCCGGGAGGCGGGCGGCAGCGGAGGAGGAAACGGGGCTGGCGTAACGCATGTTATTCTAGGGCAGGTATGGGAACCTGCGTGCCTCCAAATGTTGTTGAAATCCGGCTGCAACCAGGTTATCCTGGCTGAGGCTGATGGGAGTTGTAACCCAACAAGATCTGGAGAGCACCCGGTTCACCTTCCTGGCCTGAAAGGGAAATCGAGAGGCATGTTGTGATAGCCGCAGGGCTTGTGGGGGAAAGGCATCTACTGAGCCGCCTTTTCTCTCCAGATTACAAATATCCATAGCTGTCAATTTTTCCCTTTTCTTGCGAGGAATCGTATTCGGAATAAGGGAATTTCCCTTAAAAAAAGGGAAAAGTTGACAGCTATGCAAATATCTGGAGAGAAAGAACTGAGATATTGAAAGCAAAGCAGGGTAGCTATGCTTGGGAAATGGCTTCTCAATCAGTGCTGTTAAATGCTGTATGTAAAGGTAGTAGAAGCAGCAGCTGTAACGTGTTTTGACATGATTTTATGCGGGTAGTTTTTAGACTTCCCTTCGAAGCAAATCCCAAATTTTCTTGTACCTCTTTCTGATAAACCACTGCCCTTACTGTCATATAACCTTACCACATAGTCTGGAATTGTTTCAGCACCAGAAACACAACCCTTCTGTCTCTAGCAGTTAAATCTGTTGGGACATTTACTAAATATTTACTAACTTGTATTGTTTCTGAAGCAGGTTCAAGACAGGCGGTTGCAGAGTAAATGAACACACCACAATGCAGCAAGTGGAAAGCATCTTTAGCTTTCCTTAAGTGGGTGGTGGTGATAACAGTGCTCCTTCTTGGGAGGGATATGAGTGATACAGTACATAAGTATTTCAATTTTATGGACGGTGCACTTTTTGAAGTTATGTTTATATGGAAAGTGGTATACAAATAAAGTGTAAGTGTCTCAGTTATCATTTGTAAAATGGTAAGAGTATCACAACATAAGACATCTTTTTCTGTAAACTGGCTTACTTCTTTTTTCAGGTTCTTTTTGGTCTTGGTGGTTCTTTCTCCCAAAAATCAAAAGTCATGGTAAGGCTGTGAATATTTACCTTCCAATACATTTTTATCCCTCTGTGAGTTACAGTAATATATTAAACAGAACACAAATACAGTGGTACCTCTGGTTACGAACTTAATTCATTCCGCAAGTCTTTTTCTTAACCTGAAACGGTTCTTAACCTGGGGTACCACTTTAGCTAATGGGGCCTTTCCCCTGCCGCCGTGCCGCCAGTGCACAATTTCTGTTCTCATCCTGGGGCAAAGAGGAAGTAGTACCTCTTAACCCGAGGTACTACTTCCAGGTTAGCAGAGTCTGTAACCCAAAGTGTTTGTAACCCACAGTGTTTGTAGCCTAAAGTACCACTGTACGAGTGCTACTTTTTCTGTGTTTCTTCCCAAAGTGTGGGATAAGCTGCCTTCTAGAAGTTAAGAAAATGCTAAGAAAGTTGCAGTTCACTTGCTGCATTCTACATGACTTGAGAAGAACGAGAGGCAAAATGCCTTGTTTCTTGCTTCTCAACAACAAACATCCTGTTTCTTCTATTGACAGTGGGGTGAGGAAGTGGGATGTGAGCAGACCTCAGGCCCAGGGATCAGAAGTGAGCCTCCACATCATTCTGTCCAGTGCTCAGGACTCTGCCAAGGCCACATTTCTCACTGGTTCTGCTCTGCACTGCCATCTTGTGTTGCAAAAGGTTCAAGGAATGTGTCCTTGAACCTTTTGCTTGCCTGGATAGAGTGGTATTTGTTTGGCCACACCCACTTTGGCTACACCCACCCCTTGATAAGTGACCCCTGTCATTGTCCAAAAGGGAGTGTGGCCCTGGAGCTGAAAATGTCTGCCATTTCTCTAGTATTCTTTGGAAGTTTCCTGGTCCTCCATTTTAGTCTTATCTCAAAGTCCAGGGCCACTACCCAAATTCTCAGCCAAAATTTGGGAGGGGTGGAAGAAGAGTCTCTTCAGCAACTTTTCGAACATGCTTTGAATGAAAATAACTACCCTCTTTTTTGCTCTGAGTGTTTGGAAACTCCTATATTGTACAGGTTTATTTGCCAAGGAGCCAAGCTTAGCTGGAACATCTTGCCAGCGAAAACAGGTTTGCTGCAATGTATTTACTTGCAGGAGGCAATGCTTCTTGAGTACCTGTAATCCTAGCTTGATGCTGGAAAAAATATATGCAAGAGGGCAGCCTAATTCAGTTTTGTAGATTGCAACAGGTGCTGTGATAGAGGCTGTTTCTGTTTTGTGTGGGGTTCTTGCTTTGTCATTAAATTCATCAGCAATTGGGATTTCTATAAAACATTTGCTGGTTATATGATTGGGACTAAAGACTGAAGAACTATAACAGAGCACCTCTGTATTTCTGACAGGCACAAATCCAGTTTCATTTTCCTGCGCTAATGCTGACTCACTTGTTGACAAGTTGGTGTACCTTGCCCTAGGAAAAATGCTGAGAAATGTTCACAATATTCCATGAGATCAGCTGAAAAGCTTGTCTATACTCATGTGGCTTTTTAGATTTGCAAATATGAAAAAGCCCAGGCAGATTTTAGGTTTCCAAATAGGTGTAGTCCTGGTTAGGTTGTTCTAGTTAAAAACAAGTTTCTTGAGCACCTTAAAGACAAACTGTTGTGTAAAGGTTTCATGGACTAGCACATAGGAAACTGCTTTTATGGAGCTTGGTACTGGTCCATCTAGCCCAGTATTGTCTACCCTGACTGGTTGCAGCCGTCTAGGATTTCAAATGAGTGTCTTTCTTAGCTCTACATGGAGATACTAAAGATTGAACCTGGGGCCTTTTTCATACAAATCATGTGCTCTCCCACTGAGCTACAGCACCTCCCCATACATATTATCAAATCCATGAAACTGTAACATTAGTTGGCATATTATGTACATACATCTGGATGGGTGTTGGTGAGTAAAAAAAAAGGGAGGGATAAAATGGTCATGAAATGCATGAAGTACAACCTATAGCAATTTAGTTAAGGGCCAAACTACACGTTATGCAATTTGTACTTTTGAAAAAGCATACTTAAATTCATCACCATTTTCCTGGGGGGGGGCCAATCACAGGGCCCCGGTCTAGAACATGCTCCCAATGTAGATGGGGGCTCTGCGCCAGTTTCCTTGTGAAAATCCCTCTTACCCATTGATTTAGCTAAGCCCTGCTATGTGGCGATGTGTGGGAAAGCCTTCCTTATGATGGCACCTTAGCTTTGGAATTTCCTTCCCTCTAAAATATGGCTTGCACCTTTTTTAAAAAAAACCAACTACTAATTTGGTTGTCAGCTGAAGACCTGGTTATTCACCTAAGCTTCTTGTTACAGTTTAGTGCCAAAATGTTTATTTTAGCATTGACTGGCTGCAAACTTACCTGCCTTCTTTTGCAGTGATTGTATCAGGTATGTGGATGAACTGTACTGTAACTTGCTCTGGAATTGCAACTGAAATGAACAGGTAAAGAAATGCTTTAAATAAATAACTCTCTGAGAATGCAATTTCCTGGAAGGAAATAGCAGCTGTGGGTGGGGGTTTCCAGGAGGAAACTGGTGTAGGACCACCATTCAAATCAGGAGCTCTTTTTAGATTATGGTGCTCTGACTTTTTCTTCAGACGGAAAATATCCAGTTTAAGCATGAACAATTTAGCCCTAAGTTTAGCCCTAAGGATCATTCACAGTAGTGACAGTAAGGAATAGGTAAGGTATAGGACTCCTGAATGTCCAGCCAAAGGCAACTATGGGGTGCAGCGCTCATCTTGCTTTCAGGCCGAGGGAGCTGGTGTTTGTCCAGTTTTCCAGGTCGTGTGACCAGCATGACAAACGCTTCTGGCGCAACGGAACACCATGACGGAAACCAGAGTGCACAGAAATGGTGTTCACCTTCCCGCTGCAGCAGTACCTATTTATCTACTTGCACTGGTGTGCTTTTGAACTGCTAGGTTGGCAGGAGCAGAGACAGAGCAACAGGAGCTCACCCCATGGTGCAGATTCGAACTGCTGACCTTTCAATTGGCAAGCCCAAGATGCTCAGTGGTTTAGACCACAGCACCACCCACATCCCTACAGTAAGGAATGATGTGTAATGGAAGGGGGAACTGTCCTTATTCAAGCCTAGAATGCAATCACATCTTCGATAAATTCTAATCCAGCAACCACACACTGACAAAAGATCTTGTACTCACTTAATTGTATTTTATTATAGCACAAGCTTTCATGGACAGATGTGTTTGGCCTCCATGATTAGCTATTAGCCTTTACTGTATGCATTAGACTAACTCTAACCAGCACATTGTTTTTTAGCACACCTGCCCTGCTACTGTAGTTTTTAATTACTCCTTAGGGATAAATTAGATGGAATAGCAACAGACCTGGATGTCAAAGGCAGAAGGGGAGCATAGTACACAGGATACCCTCCTTCCCATGGGTACTCCTATTGCTGCAGCCTGACAGAGAAAAAATAACCTTGAAAACTGTGGGTGGGAGGGTGGGAAAGAAAACAGAGCAGGCAAGGGTTAATTTAGCCTCAAATGTTTTAAGTCCTTCTGTCTTCTTACACATCCCAAATGCCCCAAGTTGTACTCTCTGGCAGCAAAAGTAATTGGGAGGAGTCATCTATCAAGTCTCATTTGCCATCTAAATCCAGGATGTTAAACCTTTAGAAACAGTTAAAGGAATTCATGTTAAGAAACATGGCTGCCTAGAGCAGCCAAGAGGAAGTGCCTTTTTTCCCATCTAATTTCAAGAGCTGTTGCATTTACAAAGAGATTGATTAAATTTGTAAAACTGGCACTTTGTCAAGAGCTGCTGAAGAGCAAAGCAACTCTGGATTAGGATATGTCAGTACATGGCTTATTAAGTTTTATTCGTTTAGAAGAGATGTTTGGGGAACCTTTACAATAGAGGTGAACATGACAGAAGCATTTTTGTTTCCGTATTACAGTTCTGTGTATAACTTCTCTCAATTTTATTTGCTCTTTGCCTTTTTATTTGCTCTTTTCCTTTAAAAGCTCTTTGCTTTTGCTTTTTTGCTTTTTTGAATATCCAGAATTACAAGCAGGCAGTTTTTTATATACTATAGTAAGAAATTGTGGCAGCCTTATATTTTTCTAATGCCAGACATTACTTAATGCAGTAGTAAAATAGAAATCTCTTCCAAACTAATCCTCTAAAATCCTAGGCCACCTTGAAGATGCCTATGGTAGAATATAAGAGGCAATGACTATGGGACAAATGGCTTTGAATGGACCTTGTGAGCAGACCCAAAACAGCCTATCAAAATTACAAAGACTAACCCATTTCATTCCATCATAATAAGATTATCTGATTAAATGAGCTCTTAATCCATTGAAATTTATTATGCCAGAATAAAATTTGCCAGCTTTAAGGTGCCACAGGATTTTGACATCAATGATTGCCAACGTGCCATCTCCAGAGTAGTAATCATGTTGACTGCAGCAAAAACAGATTGCATTTTATCAAGCAAGGCTGCAATATAGTATAGTGAAGAGAAAGATTAGGTGGAAACTATTACAACAGGAATTGGGATTATTACTGTGTATACTATCCTAGGGGCAGTACTGGCACATCCCCAAATAAGTGATGAATTTTGTAATGCAGTTCAGTACCCACAAGGACATCCATCCATCCCCATTGCCAAAGAGCATGTACTGCTGTAGCTTCATCAACACAAGCCCCCACCCTTGTGGCTCAATATCCACTTGATCAGTTTATTAGCAGGTATTATTGCTACCCCTCCCTAGGTGGTGGTGTGACAGATTCAAAACTCAGCAAAGTCTCTGGAACAATTATTGGAAAAGTAAAACCACACAAGCAGCAGCAAAAAATGTTAATGCAACCTTTATTATACAGCACAGCACTTCTGTGCATTCTACTCTCTATTAAAACAGACTTTCATTATAGCACTAAATGAAGTCTTGACCCACAGTCACGTCTCTTAAAATACACGTAATGGGGAAAGGGGCTGCAGTGGAGAGTAAATTAGTATTACAGAATACAAGGGAAATATTTTTCTCAATCATGTCATTTTCCATGTTATTGCACTTTTCCTATACAGTTGGTAAGTTTGTTACCTTTGCCTTTAACACTAATATACATAAGTTTTTAAAAAATAATAGTACAAAAAATCTATAGGCATTACATTGGAACTGTACAACTCTTAACTCAGGTTTCTACCTCCCCCCAATAGCCAAGTTGTAACAGTTGACCATCAGTTTAATAGAACCAAAACAAAGGGAAGCATTAGAAGTTCAAGAAATACAGTGCTATTTAAGCCCCTGAGGGAGTTTTAAATGCTGCTGTGCTCTTATTCTCTCCCTGGAGGGGAAAAAAAATCATAGTATTAAAATTTAAAAAATAACAAAGCAAGGACAACTGGCCAGGAGACCAGTAGATACAGAGAAGGCATTATGTACATCTCTAAAAGTGAAAGCTCAACAGAGAACCACATTAGATTGGGATCCAGTACTGATGGTCCTTCCATTAATGACAGTCACCCTACAAGAGCCTACATTCAAGCAGCTTCTGAGCCTCCAAATACTATCCAGGAGGGAAGGGGCTGAGAGAAGGATGAACACAAAAGTGCTAAAAAAAGATAAATAGAATAGCTTGCACTTGAATTCAACAAGCTAGAAGGGCTTGCATTGTATATTCAAATCACTAGAAGTACTACAGATGGAGGAAACGCACACAAAAATGGTCAGTTGCCAAACAAAAGCTCCCATAATCCACTGCACTAGACAGCAATGTGATAGACAGCAGCAATGCACTAGCAAGCTGAGGGCAACACTCCAGCATCGCAACATGGCAATGTGACATTGCATTCAAGCCTTGCTTTCACTCATGTGAATCCTATGTAGTGTTCGTATCCAGAGCCTAAATTGGCCACAATATCCAGAGCAGAAATAAGTAGCCTAGCAATTGGTCAGCTTTGAATAGCTCCATCTTTGAACCATGAGCTACTAGCACCACTATGGATTCCTCCAACTCTGCTTTCTGTAAGTATGCTTGTTTTTGTAAACTAGTTTGATTTATCATGTTTCCAACTCTAAAGAAACCTCTTTTTTGGAGCACCTGCTTTAGCCATCCAGTCAGTGGCAACCTGTAAACGTTGCATAATACAGTTTAGTAAACAAAGTTTCCTTTTGGGTACAGAAGAAAGTGGGTAATGAAATTAACTTAAGAGGCAGGTGGGGAGAGAAGAGGTATTTTGCAGTGCATAAGATAGTTGTACGTGAGCACAACAATAACTTTATTTTTAAAACAACAACAAGCAGGAGTTGCTTCTAACAGATCTTCAGTTTAATGCTTTTTGTCAAGTAACTGGAGTGGGATCGCAGTGATAGATGCTCTGCACTCACAGCTGGCCTGAATACACAGATAGCCACCATTACCCCCTAACATAATACCTGGTAGTGGCATCTGTTTGCCTCTATTGAAACAGCTATGAAAAATTTTAGTGTGTTCAAAATACATGCTTCTTGGGCCGCAAGGGTGGTAGTAACGTAGAGAAAGCATACAGCATTGCCAAATATGAACGAGGGTGTATGTTTTAATCGAAGTCAAATGTGCTTTAACTAGAAGATCTTTAGATGACACAAAACCCATCTCTTCCCTCTTGTGAGGCATGTCAGGGGGCCTGTGAAATCTGATTCAGAGCTGCTCAGAATAATTAAAATTTATGCCTAACAAAGGAGCACATGCATGGTTGTACGTTGGGAAAGGTCTACTGAGCCAGAGGTGTCCATGGGGAAGACAGTCCTAGTGGAATTTGATAGAATACATTAACTCAAGTTTTCAAAAAGGCACAGGGTATTATAGAATAAGGAAGTGGCTGTTTGGGAAAAGCTATACAAGCCGTTTTCAAATAGTTTTATTCATTTTAATTTTACATAAACTGTATACTTCCAAAAATACTGACCTAGACCCTCCTAACTCTAAACAAGGTCACTAGCCACTGTAGCACAGAGTAAACGGGTATGAAATGAGTAATACTGTCAAATGACTGGAACAGTGGCCTAGCTAGTACATAAGTGACATTTCTAATATCTATTTGAGAATATATGTGCTTTTTTGTGAGCATGCTTGGCAACCGTCGCTGCCCATTCAAGTTGCCAGATGCTACAATTTGTGGACAGAAGTGTGAATAGAGTTTTGATCACCACATAGCAATGAATGCCCATTAAGTAAAAAGCAATCATTTTAAAAGCACAGTTTCAATTTTATTGCACACAGGAAGGGTTCATCTAGGCTGGGCCAGTAACATTGCAAGGTCACTTTTGTCTCTAGTAGTTTATGTAAACAGGCAAGAGGCTGTAATTCTGCTTTGTGCAACAGAAGCAATGGACTGTATGTTGCATGTTTGATTGGCTTTGTATAGCGCACACTCAATTATCCTATGACGATGAAATCAGTGCATGCCTCATTGTGTGGAAGAAGGAGAATAAGGTTTCACCCTTCATTCTCCACACGGGAGAAAAACTTTGACCTTACGTCAGTTGCATTCTCCAGCTCATCCTACACCTCTCCTCAAAACATTGTTGTACTAAGAAACTAAGTCTTGCACAAACAAATGCAAACAAATCTTTCTCTCGGGGTGCGTCAAGTACATGAGAAAGAGCCCTTCATTTTGCAGGACTCTGGACTGTCCTCCCCATGTGCTCCCTGCAATGGATTCCTAAATTAACATAGTCTAACACAGCCAAACAACAAACCCTAAAGAAGGAAATGGTCAGAAATAGCAATCATGCACATCTATGGAATGATGTTGGGTCTCTCTTAGGTATTCTCCAAGGGAATGGCTTAAAAAAAGTAGCTGAAGAAATATTTTAAAATGCCTGTCAATAATTAGTTTAAAACAGTCACTGCCTTTATACTTGGGTTCAAAACAAGAAAGCTGCTGTAGTTAAAAACATGGCCTGCTAGTTGTCCACTGGGTACAGGCAGTAGTTAGTTGCAAGCAATTATGTTTCAATTTCTGTATGTGCAGAGTCTTTTTTGGTGGAGTACCCATCTTGCTGTAAGATTGTAAAAATAAAAATAAAAAGGCCATCTTTAATCAGATGTTGCAAAAATTGCTACTAAGCGTTTACCAAAAAGAGCTTGGTTCACAAGATAAAGCACAGGTAGCTTATACTTTTTTTAAAGGGCATTTCCATTGCAGTGTGGCCTTCCCCTCAAGAGAATAGATCCTTTGATCCTTCCATGTAAACATACCAAGTACTATGAAGTTTCTATTAGCTTAACACCCCTCAGAAACCACGCTAAGAATAGCTGGAAAACCCATCCTATGAAAGAGATACTACTTTATGTCTTCCAATAATCCACATTCATGTGTGTGACCTTCAAGGGAGCCCTTGCAGACACATAGCAGACTGTAGTTAGGGATGCAGATGTGCTGGCTGCCCCAGTTACGAAACATACAGTGCTTTCTTCCTTTTACTGGAATCTGAAGGGGATAAGCAAAATCCTTTCCAGACAGCAAGGCCTGAATTTCCCATCTTTCTTGCTTTTTAAGGGAAGAGGGAAGCACTAGCAACTTGCAATTAGTAGTGTATTGGGGATGACTGTCCCTGGCTGCTATATGAGGTGGAATTTCGGTATCGTCTCACCCAAGCGCCCAATTTCTGGCCAGTCTCTCTTCAGAAAAGCTACCCTCTTGAGCTGCCCACGCCAAAGTGGGGGCCGGCATTCTCACATAATAGAACAGTTCTTCTATGGCTTGTTTTTCAAGTAGAGTCATCTAATCCTTTATTCAACGGTGCTGAGTTTGACCCGCAAAGCCTGTCCATTATGTTCTGCAAGGTGGGCTGGACAATGCCCAGGAGTGGGCGCTGAGAAGGGTCTCCATCCCAACAGGCTTCCATCAGCTGCCAGCATTCCTCATCAAAAATGCGAAGGCGTTCAGGGCGTACTCCTGGACAAAAAGGAGAACATGGTTAATTGACTGAAAGGGAAAATAATTCATTTGATCTTTGCTACTTCAGCTTTAATTACACTGGTCAGAGGCATAAGCTGCTTACCTGGGCCATCTGGAAAGAAACCAGACGTAAGCTTCCAATTATGGACAAGGCTCTGAGTCAATACACACATTATTAATAGGTATAAATACTGACTTACACAAAGTAGGGTGCACTGGGAAGGTATGGCACCTTACTCATGGAAACTGCTGTTGTGACCACGAAAGTGTTGCCAGCATTACACTGTTCACATGAGTTGACCACTTATAAGCCGTTTTTCATATGTTGTAACAGTTCTGAAACCTAAAAATTAACACTTTGAAACATGTCAAGGCTGCAGCCCCAAGCACACTTACTTGGGAGCAAATCCTACTGAACTGAGGAGACATGTATAGAATTGCACTGCTTAGTTGTACTACAGGTGCTAGTCCTGTTTTTTCATGAGATACTACGAACTGTAATTTCCACAACTACCATTATCCATAAGACAGGGAAGCTTGGGAAGCTTTCAAATTAAGTATGAACTTCATCTTGGGAGGTCGTGTTTGGAGAAGCTTGAAAATAGGCATGAAGTTAAAAGGGTACATTTTAATAACAAAAGGAACTATGCAGGAGGCTCCACTAATTTAGGTAGCAACTAATAGAGCCCATTGTCCAAAGAATGAAGCATGTTCACAGAGATTCCCAACACTCCAAGCACTGTAAATTCTCAAACACTTTAAGGGGATTTAAGATATTGCTGGGTGGTTGTTGTTTTTTAAAAAAGAAAACTATTAGTCATGCATGCATGTTTTTGAAAGAATTAGATTGCTGTTGCCTTGTTCCAAGAAAGTACTGATTATATCTAGTTTGAAGATCTCTAGATGTCTCATTTCTATACGAACATAATACCAAGAGTTGAAATCCTGGTTCTCTGTCAACATCTGGAACAGCAGATGAAATTAAGTGTTGTCATTCGTATCTGGCCTATATTTCTGTCGTAGCCCTCATAGCAACTTATAGACTCTTGGGACAGTTAGTTCTAAACAAAGGTACTCTTTATGTTACAGAACCTTCCTTAAATCACACACGCTATGCTTTGCAGTGCAATTCTAGGCATGTTTACTCAGAAGCAAGTCTTCCTGGGCAGTTTTAAACTGAAAAGATCCACTAGTGCAAAGCCATTGGGCTGTGCAAAGGAACTTTGCCTCCATAACTCTGTTCTGGGTTCCTCTCCAACCCTCTGGAGCAGATTGAGGGAGAGGAAGTTCCATTGTGCAAGAAAAAAATCTGTGCACTAGAGCAGATCTATGTAGTTGGATACCGCCCACCAAGTTCAGTGCAGCTTACTCCCAGGTAAGTGTGCATAAGACTGCAGCCAGAATTTTTATGCGTTCTAAGCTATCAACAGTAGCCTGGAAACCACAGACAAAATGAACTGCTCATTTTCCCATTTCTCTCAGCCCACCTTAGCTGCTTCAAGTTTTCAGCTGCTGTGAATATAAAGACAACAACACCAGGAGATGCAAAGACATGAGCACTCCAGTACTACCTTATCTAGCTTCTGCTGAAAATGCAGAGGGTGTAAAGATTTAGTCAAATGGCTCATTCACTTAGGACAGTTGCTCCAAAAGCATTTAGTCAAAGCAAATTTCTCTATGCAAAATTGCTTCAAATGTTGGAAGTCTGCTACAAAGCAGCTCACTCACATAAAAAACACTGCATTGGAGCTCTTTGTTCCTTCTTCAGCCTTGTTTAGGAACAGCAGTTGCACAGCACTGAAGGAGGTTTCTGAAGCTGCCATGAGTTTCAAGGGCTGGCTTGTGTGGCAGCACAGAGGACTGTGGTTGGAAGAAACAGACCCCAAAGCTCCACCACGAGAGCAGATCTTGACATGCGGTCATTTAGATTAGGAACTTTAGATATAGTCTCCATCCCTTCACAACACTGCATTATGTGTTATGCCTACCTCTTCGTACATTGTTCCAAAGGTGGTCCTTGCTTGCACATCTCTCAAAAGCCTCTGGTAACTTGACTTGACCCGAACAGATGTACCAGAACAAGATGCCAAATGCATATACATCCACAGAATTATCATATTTCCCTGTGGCAGATGAGCAAGAGATACTGGTTGAAGACTAGAAAGCATAAGATTGTTGTCAGGAAATAGCAGCACACTGGGTCACTGGGGACTCCCAACACAACCTAGAGCTTAGTTAAGGCAACTTTATTTTCAGCAACGATACTACTCTTAAATGCTCCTGCTTGGGACAAAAGCACACTCAAATGCTCTTCCCACACAAGTCCACTGGATCAAGTCAGGCGCCACCATGCCTTTGATGCTCTGATGTTTATCCTGGAGCCTGATGACAGTGACAGTTCCTTCTCATCTGATCTTGTGGACTCATATGGGAAGAATATTAAGATGTTCTTCAGGGGTGTGGCACTCGCCATACAGCTACACAATACAGTGGGAGTTAGCTACACAGTTTGTGGAGAGGAGAAAGGGATATCCTATCGCTAGCACTGAATTAAATCATTTCCTACATGTGCCCCATAACAACCACCAAGGATCAATACCAAGGGCACCTTTAGTTATTACATTTGTGTCAGTTCAACCATATGAGCACAAAGAGGTATTCTCTGTGGCCATTCCCACCAAATTAGGAAAATTCCCCCTCCAGGTAGACTTGCTGAAGTCCAAGTGTGAGCACTTTTTGGAAGCTTTGTAAGAGCTGTTTGAGCTTCATGGTTTGAGCTGGTCTTTTAGAGTGATGCTATTTTACTCTGGTTTGCTAAGGGTTTATGTTGATTGTCCACATCCACCCTGGGTCTTCATAATGAGGCAGGTTATAGAATAGAGGGCCCTGCATAGCTAATCCTTTAACAAAAATAAAATTCTAACAGGACAGAAGTATCGAAGCATTCATTTGGGACAAGAGAGATTCAAAGGTAAGAATTAATTTATCTAAGGGTATTTTGATCTGCAATCCAACATCTACCTGTTTCTTCATTGGTAATAACCCACACAGTTCAATGTGTCATATCTCCTTGAAAGCATACTCCTCCCCTCCCTGAGGATACATGCATGTAAATGCCAAACTTCCTGGCAGAAGCATCCCTCTAACTGTACACATGTAGTTTTGTCATCTTAAGGGAACGGACCTCAAATTCTTCATGGCTAACAGTCCATAGGAAGATCTATGATAAGTTTACCTGTGAAGAGTTCAGGAGCCATATGGATAGGGGTCCCAACAATACTGCCGGACATCATCGCCTCAGGTTTGCAGAATCCCAGGTCTGTGATTTTAGCTCTACTGTTTTTATCAAGCTGTAAAGGATACAAACTACTCATACCCAAAGCCTCAAAACTTATCAAAAGAGACCAGCATGCCATCACTGTAGTACAAGTGTCTTCTACAAACAATCCCAGCTAGCACATTATTAATGTATTTGCTGAACCAAGCTGAAGTTCATTATCTAGCCCAGCACAAAAATAATCACCAATTCCTTACTTTGTTTTTTCTTATAATTTTGTGTTACCTGATGCTGGCCTGGAGATTCCTAGCTAACGGCCACAGATACACCTAATCCTTTATGAAACGGTAACAGTGTAAAAGTAGTCCTCTAAACTAACTGCCATCACCACATCTTGTGGAAATGAAAGTCTGAACAGATGAAGGGTATATTAGCCTTCTGATCATTCAAAGGATCAGAAAAGATAGCTCTTTGTTACTCCAGTCAATTTTACTCTGGCTGAGCTCCCTTTAGATGTGCCTCAGTTTCTGATCTTTCCCCTGGGTTTATCTGTGATCGGGTATGGTTGTCTTTTCTTTATAAGGAAATTGGTCCAGTCATATGAAAACCTAGATATTCTTGAGTTTCTTGTTCAGCACTTGAGTCTGTCTTTTTGGGCAGCACCATTGTCCTTTGGTGTTCTATATACAGCAAAGTACAGGTTTTGTGCTTCACAATGGCAGTGATCACTTTTCCTCGTGCCTTTCCCCCACCCCCACCCCCCTTTTGAAAAAAGTGCTTTTTACATTTTTAAGAAGTTATAAAGCAGAGATACAATTCCAAGGAATGGTTTTAACAAGGCCATTATTTATGTACTGATGTCTTGTTCCATTTTAGCAAAGAGAATGATGCTCGAGGCAAAAAGCTGTCCCTTACCAATACATTTTTAAGTTTGATGTCTCTGTGAACGAGCCCCTGGCTGTGAAGAAATCGAATCCCTTCTACTACATCCAAGGCAATCTGCAATCTTATCTCCAATGTCAACTCAGCCTGAGGGGAAAGTGGGGGAAAAACCTTATTATCAATCCCTTAATGGGATTCACATCTATGGTTATTAGGCAGTGCTTCTTGCCTAAGATGAAGCAACTCCAACAAAACAGATCCTTTAACATTGTTTCTTCCTTAAACAAGCGGGTCAGAGAGTAGTTCTGCTGCTATTGTCTTATTCTGTTCTACTGAAGCATACAGTTTTAGTCCCACAATGGTAGCCAGGATCAGGTGTTGTGTGCGCTCTCTCGCTCTATCTAATGAAATATATAACAATATAAAAAAATGCCTTTACAGTTGTACTTGTGATCAGACCATTAACCCTAGATTTTACCCGCTGCTAACCAAAAATGTAGTAGGGCTGAGGTTGGGAGGTGAAGAAGAGACCATCTGATCAACCAATAGTCAGGATCAATGTGAAGGGAGCATAGCTGCCAAAATTGTAAAGCCAAATTATAACTTATCAACTTGTCTATGGATGGGCAGTTCACTGCCCAAGGCAGTAGCTTCTGTATTCTCTAGAGACTCCAAGAATGCAGAAGTATATTAGCTTGTAAGTTAAAAGAGATGTGGGGGGCTGAAACCTAGCACAGCCCAAAGAGGACTGAGCATCCTTAGTAGCTTTCCAGAGCTATGGAATAGTGAAGGTGTCATGGTTTGGGGGAGCAGGAGAAAGAGAAAATTGACTTGGCTGGACCTTTAACAACTTATAGTAGCCACAGTGACAGTTTGGGTACATGAGTGAACCTCTCCTCACTGAAATACACAGGCTTCAGGAGGCAAAAGGAAATATGCCATTGCCTTTTATAACTCTAAAGTCTTTGCCACCCTGTAATATGGCAATATAGGGCTAATCCAAGTGCTTTATAACACAGTTGGGGAATATTTCAGGTGGGTAGGAAACAAAAAGCCTGCAAAAACCTCCCCTCCCACAAGAACCCTAGAGCCTTGCAAGGCTTGTGTTCCATGCTGGCTAGAGGTCTGAAGAGGAGTACTTGTGTTATGAGTTGGGGATACTCTGCAACTTTTTATTATCTCCACTGATTCGAGTATAATGAAAAGCTACCAGAGATGATCAAATATTTACACTGTCCATTTTCCATTTAATTGTTTTAATTCCTCACCTTTAATCCTGTATAGAGGTCTCTGTGCAATTGTTCCATTATCAGTAGAACAGCAATGCTGGAACCTCCACCATACCCATAATCTATCACTGATCCATGAAGATCTACCAACCGCTCATGCTTTGGTAAAGATCTGGAGAAAGATGCAGCACAAGAGTCAAGAATAATGGATTTATGTCTTCTAAGGAGATAAGGCATTTCCCCCTAGTCCCCTGTTCTAGGAAAACATACAAGGCACACACCATTATTTCCAAATGACTATTCATGTTAACAGAATAACTGTGCAAGCTAGATATGCAATAGAAATGTGCAGTTTCAAGATATAGCAAATGCCAGCTTTCCCCAACTGCTGCACTTCCTAGGTGTTTTTGAACTGCAACCTTCCCATCCTAGGCCATTTATCATGCTAGCTGAGGCTGATTGAAGAATTAGGTTGCCTATGTCATCCTTCTCCAATATGGCATCCTCTAGATGATTGGCTAAAACTCCAGAGTATGAAGACAAGTATCAACTCAACATTGTTATTTTATATTGTCATGGTTTCAATTAAGAAGGTTCCAAATAGCCCTTTGTGCATACGTGAGAGGAATTTTGTGTCAGTCATCGGACTCCGTCAAACCACTGCTACAAAATATAGTTAAGCTGCCAGGTTAATGTATGTTTATTACGGAAGACTTTAATGCCACCTACCTCATATAGTGAAACTCAAGTGCAAGGTCATTCCAGTGCTTCTCATCTGGTGGAACAACAGATTTGAGGGCACAAGGGAAGTGGCCCCCCCAGGCATTGCACAAGTACACCACTCCATACTGCCCTCGGCCCAGCTCACGGCCTAGCTTTGGTTTACCTGAAATATAAGCACCTGCTTGTCAACTTGTTTTCTCTTTTTATTTTATTTTTAGCCAATTATTTTTTACTGGTTTCCCATAATTTTTATTGTCAACGTGTTTTCTATGTCCCTCCCTAGTAGCATGTATTCCTCCGGATTCATTCCCTCAGTGTGTCTGGAACAGTACAGAACAAGTCTCATTGTTTCATAAGAAAATTCTGGAAAGTCATCAATAAAATGAGATGTGCAGACAAGGCACTGCTCACCATGTAACAAAACATCCTGTAAGGACCTGCTTTCCAGTGAGAGGCGGGCAAGCCGAGGGGCATGGTCTTTTCGCACCTTCAACCAAAGATCTTCTGTCTTCTCCAGCCTGCCCGAGTGGCCAGCCTCTAGCTAACAAAACATAAGGCCAAATTTAAGTAAGGTTTTGCTGTCCTGCTGGTCACACCTAGAACTGAATTTCCATAACCTGCTCCCCTGTTTCCTCTTTGTTAAAGAATGAAACAGGTTCTCAGTTTGAAATGTTTGTTTTGTAGAGTATTCATTTCCATGGATTATAGAATCACAGAATTCTAGAGCCGGAAGGGACCACAAGAGGCATCTAGTCCAACCCTCCTGCAGTGCAGGAATCTTATTGCCCCAAACACCTGCATATTCATGTGATCATAGTCCATGGAGAATGTGCTAGGACATATTCTCTTTCTAAGCTGCTCTTCTGGAAAAAAAGCATGTAACATTTTTTTCCTTGTGAAAAAACCCTCTATGAACTACATGGATGGAATGCTGTGATAAATGTTCCCTTTGCGAAGCATTTCAGCTTGCTAAAGGTAAAGGTACCCCTGCCTGTACGGGCCAGTCGCGTCCGACTCTAGGGTTGCGTGCTCATCTCGCTCAAGAGGCCGTGAGCCGGCGCCGTCCGAAGACACTTCCGGGTCACGTGGCCAGCGTGACGAAGCTGCAGCTGGCGAGCCAGCACCAGCGCAGCGCACGGAAACGCCGTTTACCTTCCCGCTATAAAGCGGTCCCTATTTATCTACTTGCATTTAAGGGTGCTTTCGAACTGCTAGGTGGGTAGGGGCTGGGACCGAACGACGGGAGCTCACCCCGCCGCGGGGATTCGAACCGCCGACCATACGATCGGCAAGTCCTAGGCACTGAGGTTTTACCCACAGCGCCACCGAAACAATTTCCCCTCTCCTCCTCCCACACACTGTTCTGTGGGTTCCCCAAACCCCGAAGAACCAATTTCAGAGGGTGTAAGGATGAACAGGAGGATTGGGGAGGAAATCCTTATCGCACTAGTGGAAGCCGTTAGGTTAAGAGCTCATTAGGAGAATCCTGCCCTAAGATTTTCAGGTCACGTTATTGGAATATATTGCCCAACATGGGGCTTGAACTCACAACCCTGAGATTAAGAGTCTCATGTTCTACCAACTGAGCTATCCACAGCCCTTGTGTTGCCTTATTAGTTTAGCAAAACTATATAAAAAGGTGCAGTTTCTCATCAACAGAGGTTCATAGTACCTAGGAAGGCAGAGAAAAGGCAGCACTCTCAACTTCTCCATAGGTTTCAGAGACCACTACTATAGCTGACTCATTTAGTTCTTTAAAGCTCAACATGACACTGCCAAAAAGGGCACATTCTCAGGCACTTTTGTGAGTTGGAGAATGAACCCTATTGTGTGGTCACTTCCACCTCTATCACCATTAAAATGCCCCTAGAAGAAGCAATTGCAATAATGACCCAATGGTCCTCCAGTCCCATAGAACAAGAACTGCTAGTGTTTTTATAGGCATTTTTGCCCATCTTAAAAAGTCAGAAGAAACAGCAGAGCATCTGTGTGGCTTCTTCTTCTTCTTCTTCTTTTAGTGGCAAGGAGTAGAGAGAGGATAGGCAGGCAATTGTCAATTATTTGAAAAATGGTTAAGTTTCATCTAAAGAGAATTGCAATGAACAACAATCCAACTGACCTGTCGCAAGGAAGCTGCAAAAGCATCATGAGAAATGTATAGTCTTGTTCGGAACTGGCTACAGATGCTCTTGGCCAGCCTTGATGCGCTGAGACTCTCAATGGCATCCTGAGCTACTTTCCTTTTCCACTCTGTGGTGATAGCTGGTGGGCTCACCCAAGTAATCCGCTGTATTATCTGAATAAGACATATGTCTCATTGTCAAAACTCAAGCATTAAAAAGTCTACTTTCAGTTTCACCTGCCCAAGGTAGGGCATGTGATGGTATTTCTTCTCTCCCCAACAGCTTGCCATGTGCACCCCAAACCTTCACAGGAGGGTTATGAGACCCTCTGGAGCACATTTCAGCTGAGTTGTGGGAGAAGAATAGAAACAGCACACCCAGTTGTGTAAATAAATTTCTGCTGTGCAAGCAGGTAGACATCATTAGATGTCACCCACCATACAGGCCAAATAACAAGAAAATCAGAATAATGGGGAATGAGCGAATGAGAATACAAGTTGTTTGTTTGCAATTGTGGTATGGGTATGTGGGTGATATTGCAGCATTTTTACCACATTCTTCAGCTGAAAGTGCTCCCAAAGCCACTGACATTCAGGCAATTTAAACAGGATGGCCTGCAGGTTTATAAAAACAAACCAGCATACGTACAAAAATACAACATACAAGGAAAAAGGAATAGGAAAGGAGGAGGAAAAAAGCAAAACCATGTGCCAATTCTTAAACAGTAGTTCTTGTAATGACCAACTAGAATGGAGATTCTTTATGGAGCTGGAATTTCAGCAGAGCTGATAGAATAAGCCCTGCTTCCAATCTTCCCTATTAAGGCAGCTTGCTGGAATGACTGCTAACATTGTCAGTTGAGGGACAGAGAGACTCAAAGGATGGTACAGACAAAGGCAGATCTACCAAAGATAAGGTCCCATTACAGTTACTAGGAGAGAGCTTTTACGATCAGAATATTTAATACCTGCTTGATTTGTTCCCATAGCATTCTAGATACTGTTGAACCGGAGTGAAAGGTGATCTCAACATTGTAGGCTGCATTCAGTATCTATAAGCAGAAAATATATTAAATAAGCCACTGAAAACTGAAGGAATTGCTTATTCGGTAGATTAAGCAAACAAATATAATACCTTAAAAGCAAGTGTCTTCATTTGTAATCTGGAAGAATTGCAATGAGCTCAAATTCTTTCCTTAAATTACAACTTAAAGCAAAAATCTGTTTGGCGCCATAACACAAAAGATATCAAATTATTTTACCAATTCACTTTGTCACCACTGATTACAGGCTACAGCCAACATTCTAGAAACTGATCTGCAATACCAGGTCAGTAATTTTGCATTACTTTTACCTGCTTTAGATAGTTGCTTGTGATATGTACTGTAACATCTTGCTGAGATTTCTCCAGACTCTTTAGACATCTTTCCAGAGTTCCCACAAAGCTCTCCCGCAGATAGTCCACAGAATTTATCAACTTGTTGGCAACTGCTTGGTTTAACCGTGATATTATCAGTTCTTGGATTTGCTTAATGCAACATTTAACATCTCTGGAACTAATAGGCTCTCCATTTTCAGGAACTATAATATCTAGAGGGAACAGAAGGAAATCCAAGATTGAAAAGAAGCATAATTTCACAATTCCAGCATATTAGCAGCCACCCAGAACTAGTGTACAGTAAATTTAATGACTAAAGTGCAAAGAAAGCCTCACTAGCTGGACTGGATTGGTTCTGAAATACTGCAATAAATTAATCACTTTGATCCTTTGATGTCAATGGGGAGCTAAGCATTGGCTTAAATCTTTCTAATTTAATTCAGTGTGACAAGATGTAATCTTATACCATGTACCTGGGAATAAGCCCCCCTGAATGCAACAGGATTCACCTCTGAGTAGAAATATATAAAATTGTGTTGTTTTAAGTGTTTATACCCAGGTTGGGTCACACTTTTGATTACAGTTATAAAACTGTATTCAAGAGATGTTTACAAGCTTTTAAGACAATCAAATCTTGTTCACTTGGATACAAATATCTGCAAAGTTTGACTAAAGTTTAGCTAAACATATTATGCTACTCTATGCTGACATTCCTTACAGATTATTGGGGTGGGGGGAGAAATCTGGTGAAGAATTTCACTATACAACGGCTTGCTCAGAGTTGAAGTGCATGCACGCAGCAGGTGAAAGAAGTTGAAAACAGAGGTAGCTGACCCACAGCCTCCAGTTCTTGTTGGACTAAACCCCTCATCGTCTCTGACCCCTGGCCATGCTGACTGATACTGATAGGAGTTGGAGTCCAACAACATTTTTAAGGCTTTTGGTTTTTCCGGAAATTACCTTTGAATTCCATATTAGCAGCATCTTCCAGCAGTTCTTCTTTCATGTTATTGAGAGTCTCAATGATCATGTCCTTCATCTCCTCTTGTTTGCGGTTAGCTATGAGCATCAGAGATTCATACAGCTCGTTCTCTTTTTTCCGTGTGTACTCTAGACGCTTTGGAGTGATCTGAAGGTCTCGTTGCATATCAAAGGCCTGGTTGATGAAAATGTCCAGGCAACGGCAGTGGACTAGGTTCAAGACGGTCGCTGCATCCACCAAGCGCTGCTGCAGCACCTGCCTGGAGAAAGTGCTAAGAAGACGGATCTTATCCGATTGTTCCACCAGCATGCTCTGGGCTTTGGCATCAGAGCTGGGAGCTCCACAGCTGCAATGGTTTGTACTAAGGTAGCCTAAATCCAGCAGCTGCCGGTAAAGGGACGACTTTTCATTCTCCGCATTCTGAGGGGATATCAGTTCAGCACCCAAATTTGGCACTTTGAAAAAGAAGACGGGCAGAGAGAATTTCTCTTTAATCTCCTGCAGTTCATTCACATCCAGCGTGGAGAGTTCTGCCTCACTGATAGCAAACGTGATGACTGGAAGGAAATGGTTCACGTATTCTCCCAAAGTGACTTCGGCTGACTGGAATCCCTGACAAGGAGCTACCACAATGTCCACTTCCTATAGGCAGCAAAAGAAATAGGATTTTAACATTAAGTCTGTAGCAACCCGAGCTTTGCAGCTGGCACTCCACCCATTCTTCATCTACAACAAGAAACCTCCCCTACCTGCATTCAAGTGGAATTGGAGAAAGACGCAAACCACTTATGTATTTCCTTTTGTTTTTAATGAAGAAATTCAGAAAATGCTTCTAAATGAGAAGAAGAAAAAATAATTCTTTTCAGGGCTGCCTTTCCCAAATCTAGTGCCCTCAATAAGTTTTGGACTCCCAGATCTCATGGCCAATTATCAGGGATGGTAAATTACATAATCCAAGAACAGTTGAAGGGCACTTGGGTCAGTAAGACTGGGGGCGATTTTTAAAACCCTATGTGCAAAAGGCCCTTTTTTCATTCCTATGGGTTTTGTTTTTTAAACAAGTCTAAGCACTCCACCCCCACCCACCCCTTGGCAAGGTACAAAGAGCAAACACGAAACCAGCAACAAGAATGTGACCTAATTCCTCTAGAACAGTGGTTGAGAACTGGCGGTCCCTGGACCCCTGGGAGTCTGCATAACCTACCCAGGTGGTCTGTGGCACCATTCACATAACAAAAACTATCACACAGATATCAAAACTTTCAAAAGTAGGAGGGTCCATGGCTTGGCGTTTGAAAAACAGGGTCCACAGTACTTAGCCAATCGGGAACTACTGCCTAGAAGGCTATCCAGCGAAGCAACTGATCAGTGTTTTATACTCCCAGTGTGCCAGATAGTTAGGCCTAGATTTTAATGAGGCCATAAACCTGCATATATTCTACAACTCTACACCACTTCAGACTGCAGGATACAGGCTCATAATGGAAGGCTTTTCCGCAACACATTCTCCCAAACATCCACTTTTCTAAACAGAGGGAAGTTTCTGTATAGAGAAGCATCAGTCTAAGCAGTCATGTACATTCTGAACTGGTACAACTGAGACATAGGTTTATGGTTATGGAAATTTAACTAGGCAGATGATGTGGTAAAGCCGAGAGAAAAATTAAGAAATATTTAAGTGAGAATTAGGCCTTAGCCCCTCCTTGAATTCAAGCACTTGCCAGGTCCATAACTTTTGAAATCCCCTCCGATGACTCCCATTCAATTAAGCCCTTTACACCATGCATTTGATATTCTGTAAACTGCCTTGTGCTTCTTTGATCCAGATATTTTTTATAAGTACATGAACAGTTAAATGCTGTAATAGCTTCTGAGATACCCTTCCTGAGTCAGTTAATATCTGCTTGAGCTTTAGATATACAGTATTATTTTACCTCAGACACAGCAATTCATTATACACAATCCTAGGCACACTCAGCGCCTCCAATATGCTTCCCAGAAGAAACCAGGAGCATGTTAGGTATTTTTCTAGGTATTTGTCACAGCGTCTAATTTGAGGTATGTTCGATATTCTGGATAGAGAGCCAAGTAATAATAAATATGTTAAAAATAAGATCTATGCTATGAGTTACACACAAATTATGTCAGTTATGGCCAAGTATCCATAAGTACACATTTGTATAAAATTGACCTCCTTGTGCCCTAAATGTCCTTCTGAGGGAACTGCTGCTTCAAATAGCATCATCGCTTCTTCGGCCAGCCTTGCAGCCTTAAATTACCATTATGGAAACTTAACTAGGCAGATGAATTGGTAAAGGCATAAGGAAAATCAAGAGGCATCTTAGAGGGAAAGTTGTTTTAAGCACTCATGGGGTCTGGCACATTAATCTTTTCAATATCAATTAAACAGCAAACGTTTAGATTCCCACACAAAACTGCCAAAGCTGTAGCTAAGGCATGAGCAAGATCTGTCAACAGCTGACAGAGGAATTATGATAAAAGTTATAAAGCCACTACTAATTCACTACTAGGCTTAATTTTTTTATTTAAAAAAAAATCCTAGCAAGTTTCAGCTATTCCATGTATCGCTAGATCCTCCCAAATTCCCTTTCTGTTACTTCCAAAACAAACATTTAACATTGGTTTGCCTGTTATGACTGTCATGGGACTCCCAAGCATGGAAACACAAAAACTGATGTGGTCAGACAAGAGTGCAAGTTAAAGAGTAAAATTGGATGTGCAAATCAACATTCAGCATGCGAGATGACTCACGCGGATGGCAGTAAACAAAGGAGGAAACCAATGCTGTCTCTAGGAGACATAAAGGAGAGAAAAGTTAGAAAAGATATGTCTCAACTAATAAGAACAACTAATCTTGCTTAGGCAACAGTTAATGCCTTGCTGCTGGGTATTTTTCTGCTAGATAGCCTTTATCTGTGATTTCCTTCTAGAGTCTGCAGCTCCTCACAGAAGGCAGCAGAGATGTTATGCAAGAAGGTTCACCTTTAACAATAAACCCTCCAAGCTGGAAGCTCATTTTTGCAACTGACCTCTTTGATTCTCTTCATTTCACTGAAGGGAAGTACGTCAAGAATCGCATTTAAACATGATTTCGAGGTATCAAATTCAGTATGTACATTAAGTGAACTTTTTTAAAAAAAGTTCAATGTTTAGGCATGCGGTAGTGGCTTCAGAGGAAAATAATCATCTCTAGGGCTACAACGCTTAATAGATTAAAAAATAATCAGAGACTGAATCAAAGATGCCTGATTAATCAAGCAGATTTATATTTAAACACAATGTCTACAGAGCAGCATTCAATTAGCTCATTCTGTAAGTGAACAAATTTCTCCTTGCTCAATGGAACTTCTCTTTCCCCTTCCTGCATGTTCCCCGCTGAGCAAATCCATTCTGCAGGGTTGGAGAAACCCCTAGAACAGGTTTAGAGGGCACACAGAAGGTAGCTGTTGAGTCAAATGCCCCCAAATTGTTAAAAATAATAATACTAATCATCTTGAGCTTTAATTCAGAGCTAAAACCTTTGCAGACTTGAAGATAAAACATGCAATCCTGGTAGTCTAATTCTCTTTAAAGCAAAATGTTCAAAAGTCCGTCATTACATTTTGGTCTTGATGCCCGCCAAACATAATTTCCTTAGCACAATGTTTGAATCATTTCATCTTACTCTAGATAGGTCAGCCTTACTTCATGATTCTATGCCCATGACATTTTTCCTGTATGCATGAATCTCTCACACATCTTTGTGCACATGTATACATACATATTTAGAAACAGCAGCTGGATAGTCTGTCTCCCAATAGTTGATTGGTCAGTCCACAACTCATAATAGGCAAGGAAGATTCACATTTGTATTGACTGGGTAAAACTAGTTCCTTCCTCTTCCAAGAGAATACAATGTATGCATGGATGTCCAGAGACCAAGCTAATACAGTGGTACCTCGGGTTACATACGCTTCAGATTACAGATGCTTCAGGTTACAGACTCCGCTAACCCAGAATAGTACCTTGGGTTAAGAACTTTGCTTCAGGATGAGAACAGAAATCGCGTGGCGGTGGCACGGCGGCAGTGGGAGGCCCCATTAGCTAAAGTGGTGCTTCAGGTTAAGAACAGTTTCAGGTTAAGAACGGACCTCCAGAACGAATTAAGTACTTAACCCGAGGTACCACTGTACTCAGCTGGTTTCACTTTGCTGAGTGCTGAAATGAGGCAAAAGAGAGAGGAAGACAGGGCTATTCTGAAACAGTAGAAATGTATGCTGTGAGATTAACACATGGACAGGAGAAGGCACAAGGCTCAGCCCATAGCAAACCAAAAAGCGCCTGGGGTTGAGGCTTGGCTTTTGCATCTTAAAGCAGCACACAGCAAAGGCCATTAGAAGAGAACACAGAAAGTGCAGTGTGCTTGCTCTCATTCAATTTTCTCTTGTAATTTACTTATTCTCCTTATTCCATGTAAGCTTTCTAAGCTTTCCTTTGAGTCAAAACTTGGGTCCTGCACTCTTAAGGAGTAAGAAACAGATCTGGCCAGCTGAAGTACAAGGGGGTGTCCCAACTCACCATAGGAGCAATGATCCATTCCAGTTCTTTGCAGATATCCTGAAAAGGTTCTGGAGAAGAACATAGAACATCAGGCTTCAGAGGAGCTTTTTTTTTCTGTCCCAGGGTGGATGGGATCAGAAACTAAAAGCTTAGTGGATGGCAGGTCAAAACTAGCTTGGAGGAAAAGCAGGGCAATGAAGGGCTATCCGAGAGCATCACATTTTCCTACATGGAAGGACACATCAATGATTCCTTGGTTGAATTTATATGAATTACATAATGAAACCCCACAAATATTAATGTATTAGAAGCTAAATGTTGCATAACTATATTGGGTCTTAAGCAAGCCCACACAGAGCTTGTCTGAGGCCCAGGACAGGAGTTTTGTTAGAATAAAGATATGAACTCAAACAAAAAAAGCAGCTGGTCTGTGGCCGGCTTAGGCCTCTGAGGTCCAGGGCAAGTGAAGCTGGCTGCCCCCACTCTGCACGGGCCTGGTCTTAAGTATGCCCTTGGCTTATTTTCTATTAAGAAAATCAGGCGTAACAAAATTAGCAGGGATCTAATGGTCAAAAATCAGTTAACTAGAAGTTAAGGAATCTCCCATCCAGAGATATCCCATTTTATATATTATTCTGTAATTTATTCCAAAGAAACACAAGTCTTTGAAATTATACCTAATGGAAAAAGAATGCACTATTATTAAATATATTTTCAAAACATCAAAATAGCTTTTAGTGATATTTGCAAGTATGATAACCACAATTTCCTTTTCTCTAATAATATTTTCTTGCTGGAAAGGTGTTAGAATCTGTAAATGGACCAGAAAGTGAACAAAATGTGAAGGCTTGCTTGCTGGAAGGATTGAAAAAGGCCTACCTAGAGTTGTCAAGACTTTTTAAAATAAGGTTGAACAAAGACAGATGAAACCAGCAACAAATTTGAAGCTTTAAAAAGGCAACAGGAATATACAGATAGGGGCTTTAATACATATTGCCTCTAATCTACAGATTATTTGCCCGCAACAGTCACACATAACATAGACAGGGATGCACACCTACATCTGAATCATTACAAAAAAATATTTTCCTTCCAGTAGCACCTTAAAGACCAACTAAGTTAGTTCTTGGTATGAGCTTTCGTGTGCATGCACACTTCTTCAGATACTGAATCATTGATGTATTAAAAAAGAAACTGCTTTAAACTATGGGCTTATCCTGCTAGACCGGCATACATTCATCGAAAGCTTTTAAGGAGAAGAATTTCAAGACTGTTTATATATGATAAATGATAAAAATGCAAAAGGAAGCACTTCAGAAAATACCGTATTTTTTGCTCTATAAGACTCACTTTTTCCCTCCTAAAAAGTAAGGGGGAATGTGTGTGCGTCTTATGGAGCGAATGCAGGCTGCGCAGCTATCCCAGAAGCCGGAACAGCAAGAGGGATTGCTGCTTTCACTGCACAGCGATCCCTCTTGCTGTTCTGGCTTCTGAGATTCAGAATTTTTTTTTTCTTGTTTTCCTCCTCCCAAAACTAGGTGCGTCTTGTGGTCTGGTGCGTCTTATAGAGCGAAAAATACGGTACTTGAGTGGCTCTAAAAGAAGAGCAGACATTCACATATGGCAGGAAAGGCTAATTAACAAAATGTTTTTTAAAAATGTGCTACAATAATGAGATACAGAATGCCGCATTTCCTATGAATGTAAAATATTCCCAATTGTGAATAATGTTTTGTGCTCCCAGACAGGATGTTGGTCTTGAACTTAATAGTTAGAACAGAAGTAGCTGCTGAAATGAGATATGTGCAACACTAGACGCAGAAAGGGAGGTAACTTTCTTTTACACAGATAAGGGGAAAACCATTCGAAAACAACTGGGAGCAGCTCGCTGAATAAAAAGATAGAAGCAGAATGAAAATTCAGATACTGTACTATGAAACTGACATAAGTTCTGGAAAGCAGTTTAGTATTGCCACTTGGATGCCAACTAGTTAATCTGAAGAGAAACAAAACCTTAAGTTTATAACAGAGGTGCATATATCAATGGGAAAATAATTCTTAAATACAGAAATATGAGTGGGATGTGCAACAAAAAGCTGTTTCGTATCCTCAGCTCCTAACAGAATTCCAGAAAACCTGGAGCGGGGGGACAGCGAGACGGGAGACAAATTAAAGAGGACACCTTTTGTCTCTCCCACCCTAATGAAACTTTCCCCTACTGTTCAAGTGCTTTATTGATTCCCCTCCAGAATCTGCACCTCCAGGACACAAGTTGTTGTTAGGGGCTTGAGCAGGCCAATCCACTTCTCCCCAAATTCTTCTTACCTCCTACTTCAACCACACACAATTACTCTCAGCATCTCCTGGTTCCTAGAGGCCACTGAACATACCTCAGTCCTTCAGCTATTTTAGTTTCACCCCTCAATTTATAAACTAGTATGTCTGCATACCAGGGGCATCAGAGGTATTCAGTAATCACTACTGTACAGTAATGTGGGCTGTCCCATTCCTCTACCAAACTGATAGGGACAGTGCTACTAAACATAGCATTAAAAAGAATGATGCCTCTATACATTTAGATCATATCTGTATGATCGTTAAATACAAAACTGTAATAAAGCAATATAAAAATTAGGACAAAAATGAAGTCAACAGACTAGTAGTCCAACAAAACTTGGGGTGTTTTAACTATGGACTGGTCCTGCAAAATCACCTCCTTTGAAAGTACTGGATTCTCTTGTAGTACCTTTTAAAGCTTTTAATTTTTTTGCTAACTTTCTTATTTGCTACTCATACTGCGCTCCCCTCCCTAAATGGAACTTACTATACTATTGGTAAAGTTAGATGCCCCACATGCAGGAGTATTAACTGAAATGAAGGAAGGGCTGGAGCTACAGAGTTCCTACAGATGTGAGAGAATCCTGACACAATAACTCTTTTATAAGTTCTTTCACTGATAATGGATTTAATAATAATAATAATAATAATAATTTATTATTTATACCCCGCCCATCTGGCTGGGCCTCCCCAGCCACTCTGGGCGGCTTCCATAGAAACCAAAAATACAGTAAAATATCACACGTTAAAAACTTCCCTGAACAAGGCTACCTTAAGATGTCTTCTGAATGTCAGGCAGTTGTTTATCGCTTTGACATCTGCTGGAAGGGCGTTCCACAGGGCGGGCGCCACTACCGAGAAGACCCTCTGCCTGGTTCCCTGTAGCTTTGCTTCTCGCAATGAGGGAACCGCCAGAAGGCCCTCGGCGCTGGACCTCAGCGTCCAGGCAGAATGATGGGGGTGGAGATGCTCCTTCAGGTATACTGGACCGAGACCGTTTAGGGCTTTAAAGGTCAGCACCAACACTTTGAATTGTGCTCGGAAACGTACTGGGAGCCAATGTAGGTCTTTCAAGACCGGTGTTATATGGTCTCGGCGGCCGCCCCCAGTCACCAGTCTAGCTGCCGCATTCTGAATTAGTTGTAGTTTCCGAGTCACCTTCAAAAGTAGCCCCACGTAGAGTGCATTGCAGTAGTCCAAGCAGGAGATAACCAGAGCATGCACCACTCTGGCGAGACAGTCCACAGGCAGATAGGGTCTCAGCCTACATACCAGATGGAGCTGGTAAACAGCTGCCCTGGACACAGATTTGACCTGTGCCTCCATGGACAGCTGTGAGTCCAAAATGACTCCCAGGCTGCGCACCTGGTCCTTCAGGGGCACAGTTACCCCATTTAGGACCAGGGAATCCTCCACACCTGCCCGCCTCCTGTCCCCCAAAAACAGTACTTCTGTCTTGTCAGGATTCAACCTCAATCTGTTAGCCGCCATCCATCCTCCAACCGCCTCCAGACACTCACACAGGACCTTCACCGCCTTCACTGGTTCTGATTTAAAAGAGAGGTACAGCTGGGTATCATCCGCATACTGATGAACACCCAGCCCAAACCTCCTGATGATCTCTCCCAGCGGCTGCATGTAAATGTTGAAAAGCATGGGGGAGAGGACAGAACCCTGAGGCACCCCACAAGTGAGAGCCCAGGGGTCTGAACACTCATCCCCCACCACCACTTTCTGAACACGGCGCAGGAGGAAGGAGCGGAACCACTGTATGACAGTGCCCCCAGCTCCCAGCCCCTCAAGACGGTCCAGAAGGATGTTATGGTCGATGGTATCAAACGCCACTGAGAGATCCAGCAGAACTAGGAAACAGCTCTCACCTTTGTCCCTAGCCCGCCGGAGATCATCAACCAGTGCGACCAAGGCAGTTTCAGTCCCATGATGAGGCCTGAATCCCGACTGGAAGGGATCCAAATGGTCCACTTCTTCCAGGCGTGCCTGGAGTTGTTCGGCAACTGCTCGCTCAATCACCTTGCCCAAGAATGGAAGATTTGAGACTGGGCGATAGTTGGCCATCGTGGCCGCATCTAAAGATGGTTTTTTAAGAAGCGGTTTAATAACAGCCTCTTTCAGCGGGTCTGGGAAGGCTCCCTCATGGAGGGAAGCATTCACCACCCCATGAAGCCCATCGCCCAGTCCTTCCCGGCTAGCTTTTATAAGCCAGGATGGGCAAGGATCCAGGAGACAGGTGGTTGGTTTCACTCGTCCAAGCAGCTTGTCCACATCCTCAGAGGTAACAGATTGGAATTGATCCCACTCAACTTGACTAGACAGAACTCTAGCACTCTCCCGCCCCGGCCCTGCTCCCACGGTGGAGTCTACTTCTTCCCGAATCTGAGCGATTTTATCTGCAAAAAACTTTGCAAAATCATTGAGTCCGATAAGTAATTTTAAGGGATTGCTGTTGTGTTGTTTTATTTTCTTAATTCTAATGTTTGGTACTGGTGGTATATAATAGTTGTTGCTCTTCAAACCAGATTTGAAATTACAGAATTCAACAACAAATTCTATTAATTTTACAACATGCATTATTATCCTGAAGACCAAGACTGAAATTTAAGTTGCTCATTTCCTTTACCTAGCTAGATGCCTCCTGCACACTGCAAATCTCTCTATGAGTAAGGTCTAACACAGTTCTCAATAAATATGCATAGAATATATTGATATTTTCAGAGGAGATACAACATTGTTATGATTGGGTTCAACTTATGTTCAGGTTTAAGTTATTTTATCTTTTATTTAAAACTTAACCGTCACTCTCCACAACAGTTTTCAGTGTATTCTAAGGCCACACTAAATTTCAATAGACTTAATTCAGACTCAAAATGTTGGCTCATGGTGGTCAATAAAATGTGTAAAACTAATTGCACAAGTGGATAAAGGAACGTTAGTATTACTGTATTTCTATTTATGAATAACTTTGTAGGTGCCAGCCCTGTTAAAAATAACATTTCCATCTTCTGTCACACTTTCTATCAGATCACGTCGTATTTGATTAAAGAATACACTGTGAAAGATAGGCTATGTACGCCACACAACAAACAGAATCTTTAACTATCAAACCCTTTTCTTATCAATGCAAGAGAACCTGCCTGACAAACCGGCAGCCATCTTTTTGTATCTGATGAATGAGGCGTTTGTTTACAAAGGTCCATTTCTCAGTTCGTTAAGATTTGGAGGCTTACATAAAGCTGCCACTTATATCATAAAGTGGAGTCTGGGATAGTGCTCAACTTTCATTCTAACTGGTTAATTCTTGCTTCTTGATTAGTCTAACCTGCCTGACATAATTACTGCAATTGTATGGTGTGCAAATTTTATTTTGGAACCTGAAGTCCACCTGGTATGGATTTTAACTTCCTGTGTCACACAGAGGGGATGGCTGTGTATAATTCTATCTAGACTGCCTTTCCTTTCTAGAGCTCCCAACGAAGTGAATTAGCATTTAGATTACTGTGCAGATGTGTTTCTTATTGGCAGCCATTAAATACTACAGTAGAATTGGAACCCATTTCCTATAGCCTTTCTACTTATTTTGCCTGGTGCCATTATTCTACATAGTAAGACAATAGGATTTATTTCAAAACTGTCATTAGTTTTAAAGCAATTCATTTCACTAGAAACTCCTGAATTTAAACATTTATCCAAACTTTTAAACATGAACATGGCACCAGTGTTGCCCTCAAACTACAGCAGAAGAGGATTGGTGCTAAAGGACCCAAGCAAGCTGTGGGAGGTATGAAGCCTAAGGTGGTAGACAGCACAATATGTTAGAATGTACAACTTATTTACTGGCACACAATTTCCACCTCACAATTTCCATGCTTTTAAAGCAATCATGGATTTGCAAAAGCCCCAATGCTTTTTTCAATTGACTTTTTAAAAATGTGGATTATGTCCGTTTTTAAAATTTATACCATGCCTCTCCTTATGGTGGAAGTATTTCCTTGTTACCACTCATTGAAGCTTGCAAATTACGAAATAGGAAGATCCCTCCCTGTAATTAGATATGCAGTTTTCACATATAAGATGTAAATGTTAACTTCCCCTGTTTAAAAATTTCATTTGTAAGAAGGAGTTTTTCACAGTGGCTCTCCTACACAGAACAGAGGAAACAGTCCTGTGCCACTCCTTACAAATTAATCCGAGTGGCTGTTTTCATCTGATTTGTCCTAGATATATCTGGAGCCTAACAAAGAAATCTTTGTCACTGGTTTGAAAAGTTTATGAGAGATATTTGAGCTGCCCTGTGTTAGCTGACCTATTAAAAAAAAAAAGAGCAAGGCAGACATATTCAGTTGAAGTACACAAAACCAAATTCAACACTCGGAGCATACACTCACAAACATTCAGAACAAAGTTATACTCAGGAACAGACAGGCTGGCAAACCCTCGAGGGGTAGTGGTATCGTGAACATGACTCACACGGGAGGCAAGAATCCCAAGTAAAAGGAACCCTTTCAAACATTACCTCCCCTACACTTGCCCTGAGCTACAGAATGCACTAGATAAGTATTTCGACTTTGAAGTCAAGGGATGGAGAGAGAAGAACATAGTATCCATTCTATTTAGTTTTAGAACAGGGGTTGGCAATGTTTATCTTGCTGGATCGGTCCCACGAAGATCCCTTCGTGGGCTGGATCATGTGCACAGATGCAATTTCCAGTGCTGCGGAAGCGAGTCCCTGCGCTGCGCTGGTTTAGCGCAGTGCGCGAGCAGGCAGCTCAGTTTGGGGGCAGCTCGTGGGCCGTTCAAACAACCTCCACTGGCCGCTTCCGGCCCATGGACCTTAGGTTGCTGAGCCCTGTTTTAGAAGGACTCCTTAATGCTAATTACAACAATTCAAGAAAAAAATTCGGTGAAGACAAGGGTAACTATTTAGGCATGTCTGCCCCTTCTTCAGGGTATCTGGCTGTGTATGGGTTGGCCCTATGCTACCAAGAATCCTCCCACAATCCCTGGAGCAGGTTTTGCATAATAGAGCCCCCCCCCCCACTCCTAGATGGAGGACAGAGGAGCATAAACCATCAGCACTTATTTCACAGGTACATATGACTGTCATTTCAGATTCAAAGCCAGGAGGAAGCTGGGTTCAACACAGGGCCCAAGGTGCCACTGTAAGCACTGTGCTTTATTACCATGTCTGTCTACACCCTCAGATACTTTGCAGAAATCTAAGCAAGTTTATACAATCACAGGTCCGGCACCTGGGCTGTAGGAAAAGCAAATGAGTATGGGCAAAACCAGCAGTCAGGGGAAGAGTTAAAGCTTCACTGCTGCAAACTGCACCCTCCGCCCCTCAATCATCCACAGCAGCAGTCAGACTTCAAACAAGAACCACTGGGTTGAGGCAGAACATGTGGTATCCGCCCTCAGAAGTCTTTAGGAATGCAGACAAACTCTGTTCTACTTCTAGGACTCCTCTAGTTTCTATGTAGAATTTACTCAACTAAACGTAGGTGCAAAATATTCATTAAAATGCTTCATGCCAACGCTCCCTTTCTCATTAAGTTTATACAGGGCAGGGCAAGTACATACACACTGGATCTCGTCAGTACCTGTAATAAAGTGTGATTCAGTGTAACCTCCAGCTCTGCAATCTGGTGTGCGAGATCTTCATTATCGCAGTGGATTTCTAAGTCCTCTTCTGGTATTGTTTCCCATCTGCCTTGATGAGCTGCCAAGTTGTGAACCAATTCATACTGTCCTGGAAGAGCCAAACTAATCCGTGTTTGTCTTCCATGTGTGAAGCGAATTCGACGCCTCTTACAGTTCTCCTCACTGCTAACTTTGGAGGTCGGTAGCAGTCTTTCACCCAAAAGCATGTTGACTAACTGACATTTGGCATTGCAGTTCTGACCAAAGATTAAAAGGCATGGGTGACAGCTTACTGTCAGCTGAAGATACTCCTCTTCACGCCGGGGAAAGGCAATAGAGCTCAGGTGCCCTAAAAAAGGCAAAAAAGAAGTTATTAGCAATTATATTCTGAAGTGACCTATGGAGCTTCAAAAGGATTCTATAGCTCTATGTCAGTACAGAATGAGACATTCCAAACTCTGACTTGAAAAATATTTTTGCACAGGAGTGGGCAGCTAAGACTGAGGGTATCACAAAGAGAACTGAATATGGAGCAATGGTCACTCATTCCAGGAACCAAGATTACCTTCTTCCCGCATTCCCAGCCCAAATGACATTTTAGGCAGCAGGGACAGAAGAAGCAATGCAGTTTGCCACCAAGAATCAGAAGCCTTTAATTTGCAACATGGCAGGAAGAAGTTCAGCAAGTATCCATTCCACATACATCCCATATCAATGCAGTACTACGAAATGAAGTTATCAACCCAAGGTTTAAATGAAAAATGATGGCTATTGTGCAAGGTCAGGAAGATATGGTCAATGGCCTGGTATGTCTAAACTTACTAAAGAAAGATGGAAAGATGAAAGGAGGAACATATAATTTGGGGGAAATGATTTCCTTGATTATTAGAAATATAATGTTCAAGATAATGTATATTTGCACTTTTTCTTTCATATATTGTTGAATATGCACTATTACTGCATGGGGTGAGGATGTATTTTGTGTTCTTTGCACAAACACTAGGGTAAATTGTAGGTGGCTCTGTAGTCTAAAGCACTGAGCCTAGGGCTTGCCAATTGGAAGGTCGGCGGTTCGAATCCCCACGACGGGGTGACCTCCCGTTACTCGGTCCCAGCTCCTGCCAACCTAGCAGTTCGAAGGCACGGCAGGAAGGCTCCCTCAGCCAATAAAGCGAGATGAGCGCCATAACACCAGAGTCATTCGCGACCGGACTTGACTGTCAAGGGTCCTTTACGGTTTTTTTACCCATAATAACCCAAGTGGTCTACCTTATAATAATCAGAAAACTGTAGAATAAGATGTCACTGAAAACCTGCCTAGACCTTATCTCCATTTGTGACACACAAGTAGGTGTCTATGAATTCCAGTGTTTACTTGTCCAACACGAACAGCTCACCTTTGTATATCACTGTCTCATTGTACTATGTATACTCCTCAAAGATGCCAAAAAGAATTTTAAAAATCCAGTGGTCTCTTATTTTCATCTTAAAGGGTATTTATGACTGGAGCCTTACACCTTTAAGCACAGCTCCTTTTAGAAAGCTTGAAGTTCTCATATTTTACTACTATTATTTGTTGACCACTTAACTCAGGTATGGGGAACCTTGGGCTTTCTGAATATTGCTTAACTATAACTCTCATAATCCTTGGCCACTGGGCATGTTTGCTAGGGCTGATGGGAATAGTAGCTGAGCAGCACCTAGTGGCATCAAAGGTTCCCCATGCCTGATTTGACTAATTAATAGTGTCCAATGTGCTTTTTTCCTTCTTTCTCCCTCCTAATCCCTTTTTCTTAGCCCTTTAAGACTAAGTTTAAGGGCAAGGTCAGTCTTACCATAAGAACTGATAAAGCTGCTCTGGAAGTATTTTTAGCTGAAGAATGGGATAAAAGTGTTTTCAATATTTAAATTTAAGGAGCAACCCTATGCTCCCTGGGAGTGGCTGAGCAGCCATAGTAGCCTGCAGAACTCTATCTCTGGAGTTCCCTGATGCAGCAAAAGAAAGCTCCACTGCAGTTGCTGAACTACCAACAGTCAATGGGTCTTTGGGATCCTAAGGCCCATTATTACTCCAGTATGCCCTCCCCCAACAGGACCCAAAACTATACCAGCCCTGGAGATAGCATGGTTAATTCCCTCTCATTTCGGTGACGACAGGTGAGTGGGCAGGTAGGTATGGGGAGAAAAGCTAGGAGGGAAAACAGGAAAAGCTGCCATCCCCATCTCCAGTCCTCGTTTCAAGTAGCCAGCAGGGCATAGAAGTGGCAGTAACTCTGTCACAGGTTCAGTAAAGGTGTCCATATTAAAAGCAACTTTATGTTCAGTGCCTTTAAAAGGGCGTTTCACTCATGCTGCACTACATTCTTAACCTAAGCATAACATTTTCCAAAAGGTATTTGGTACAAAAATTATGAAGAACAGAAGAAGAGAACAGCTTGTGTGTTTTATTCCACCCAGCCAACATAGAGCGATTCTGTTCCAAGTCAACTGCCAAACTGCTTCACAGTAGTGTCTTGTATGCACGGCAAGAGAAGTACAGTAGAAAAAATTGTTTAGTGGCAGAAAGAGCCCTGCTGAAAATCATTTAAGACAACAGGGCCCCCAGTCACACCCTCAGCAAGGCAAGATCGTTTTCTACAAAACCTAAAAAATCAACATTAAAAATGAAGATGAAGTAAGGTACATATAGCTTTAGACCCTGTGAATATTCAGCTGGTATGTGAACTTTTTCTTCTAGACAGGTCATAGCTTCATTTACCTTTTCCCCAGTCTAGGATGGGTACACTAGCCAATTGATCAGACAAATATTGCCAGTTGATTGCTTATTCACCTGTTGAAGGATACCGCAAGTGCTCGATCAAGTTCAGAATGCCACTGTGTAGGTAGAAGCTAACTTCTTTTAAAAACTGGATTATTATTTTTTACTATGCCATTCGCTAACAGTGAGACATACAAGACGAGAAATTTGATGATGGAGGTGAAAAACCGGTTGAAGGTGACGCAAAGGAAATGAACAATTGGCCTGCTGCCTACTTAACATTGACTTCTGGATGTACAAGTTACTTGGTTTATTTTTTATTTTTTCTCTCCCTCTCTCTCTTTTTAAAAGTGTATTAACTGTAGGCTGACCCTAACTTTCCAGGAATAAAGCCAAACTACTATTCAGTGACTTGTTTATATTTATAAAAAACCTTACCTGCAACAATTTTTAAGTAGTACTTCCACTCATTAATCATTATTGTAAAACAGTTTGGTTTTGCACTCAACATGCATATCCAACCACTGACTACTGGAATATTTTTATAATAAAAATATAAAATTCTGGACCATTATTTGACCAATGTTTGCTCAAGTCAAATGCCCAGCTCAACCCTAGTCAGAATTCTATCTTCAGGGTCACAAAATAGGTTCAAGGATATTGGCTGAAAATGCCTGGGCAAACAGAAGCTGCATTGCAGCAAGAAACCTTCTATGCTGCAACATGTAATCCAGTCTGACTACACAGCAAGTATATTTTTGTTGACTGCATGTATAGTCCTGATGCTGCCAATGAATAAGTCTCTAGACAGATGGTTGACTGCCACTAATTAATATCCTTCATGAATATTTTAACTGCCTGTTAAGTATCCATTTCCAGAGGGGCAGCCATGTTAGTCTGTTGCCAGGGGCAGGGGGGAAGGGTCCGGTGGTGCTGCTGTGAGTGACATTATATATTTGTATCTTGCTTTCTCACTCAAGAGCTCAAGATTATGTGTATTATCCTCCCTGCTCTCCCACTTTTATCTTTGCAGTAGTATCCACCCTATTCCTATAACTGTAATTTATTTTAAAACAGATTTTAATAGTAAATGCATGTGCAAAAACATCAGTTCTTGACAATACATTGTGGGGTGGGGGTGGGGGAGGCAATCCACATACAATGTTCTGGGCCCAGGAAATCCTGTGGGTGTCTCTGCTAAAGATCAACAGCACAGAGAATAGTGATTAAAACTTATATTAATATTTTCATATCCATTGCTAACGTACTAACAGGCTGAATAACTCCAAAGTTACTCAACTGAAGAACTAGCCTCAATTCAGCAGTTAAGAAAATGACTTTTTGTTGTGCCCAGCTGTCAACAAACAAGAATTCTTACACTAAAAGGATTAGTTGAAGGAACCATTTTGCATCAGTTGAGAAAACATGTGATCAGCACTTCAAAAGTGCGCAAAGGGTCTGCTTTTCCCAAGAAGAAACTAGGTAACTGATCTCAAAATAACTATATGAGCAGCACAGAGGAATAGTTTACATCACGTTACAACAAGTAGAGCATGTTCACATAAGATAGAGCACTTTGGAAATAAGATCTGATAAGGAAAAAGCCGCCACTGAAGCGGCCTAGTTAGAATATTTCTGAAGTTAAAATCTAATGTAATGATAATGGATCCATGAAGTGGGATCATGGGTCCTGAATGTGAGCCAGCTCCACCTGGAAACTTGGAGAAGAGACTTGCACTCTCTGGGTGCGAACCAGGCATCGGGTATCCTGCTACCTTGATGGAAACTATCTTGCCACATCTTGGTGATTATCAAAAGGCTGAATGTGTTGTGTGGGTCTGAGGGGGCTCTTTGCATGTCTGATCATATACAAATGCTTCCTGAGACAAACAGCAATTGCTGTCAAGACCAAGAGGTCATTTAGGTAGAGGTCAATCGCTATGCCTTTCAGCCCCGTGGCCCCTGCTGAGGGGATTGCAGGAGAAACATCAGTGTGGCTGCAGTTTCTCATACCACCGTGCAGTCATACCACCACTGAGCAAATGGGGATGGGGGAGAGTTGTCTCTGTATTTGGTGCTTCACCCCATTTTACAGTCAACTGAGTCTAAGGTACTATGCTGCTCTCCACTGTGTCATGCAGTGCCAATCAGGACTTGTGCATCACTTCTGCCCCAAGCACAAGGTGCACAACTGACCCTGCCTCACTAAGGCCACAGTGAGTCAGAGAAAATGCCAGCTAGCCACTGCTTCCTCTTGACCAGTGTTAGAAGCACAGATATATAAGCTAGGTGCCAAATGGCTCCTTAAACCTATGTTTCAGTCACCAAAACAGAATGTCAGTTGCCATTTTGGGGCAAGGTGGCTCCAAAGTCTTGCTTTTCAAATGATGGACTGACTGTGATTGATTTTCAGTTAAACATCTGGCTAATTCATATGAAAACTTTGAACTAGGTTAACAACTCTGAAAATTTAAAGAAAAGTCACTTTATCCAGAAAGAGTCCACATATATATTGGCTTATTTCTACCTCTTTCTCTTAATGGTGACACGGACCACCCCTACCCCCAAAGGAGTGCAACACAGAGGTCTAAGATTAAACATGCTCTCTCAAGGAAGGCAGAGTCAAGACTGGTGTAAGGTTGCTTCCTCTTTCAGGATGGCCAACAATAGCAACTGCTTCTTGTTTTGAGACAAGGGTGGTGTGTTTTTACTCTACTGCTGAAAAAAACCAGAGTGCAAATTTTACAATTTGCTTGTCAAATGTGATCATGTAAAGTGTCTCTAGTTCAACAGTGCAACTTCACAGGTCCCTTTAACGATTCACCAATATATCCATCAAGAATCAACCTGGCCAGTACTAAGACACTTGCACAAGTATAACCAAATATGCAGAGAATGGGGTGGTGCCTTAATGGTTCACACATCTAGCAATGGATTGTTAGATAACATGGATAGCAAGGTTCAAGTCCTGTCCCTCATTATGCAAAGACTATAGGAAAAACCTGTTGAAATCAGAGGAAGGTTACACAAACTTGAGAAGAGATGACAGCAAAGAGTTTAGAACAAAAAACTGAAACACCTTCTCAAGAAAGCTAGAGGGAGCTTTTTGTGGGTGGGGGAACTCTACATGATAATTGAAAGGGGTAAAAGAAAATCACAACAAATCCCAGAGGAAAACGTGTGGGTTCTCAATTAGGTTTGCACATTACATGGGCAATGTTTCACAGTTCAGCTCCCAGGAATCATAATCTAGGGTTAAGGCTCAGTTCCTGAGAATAAGTTTATTCAGGGAAAAGAAAACCTTCACTAGTGTGATATTCAAACTTAAGCACTATTGAAATATGTTACTATTAGTATACTGCAACTTCACATACTATTTCTACTCACAACACTTACATAAGTTTCCACTTGAATAAGAACTTTCGGCACAACCTTATTTTCTTCACCATAGAATTTCACTGCACCAAGGGTGTGGATCATTAAACTTTGCCAAGATTAGAAGTCAAATAGGGGGAAATGGGGTGTATATAGAGCCAAAAGCTGTAGGCTAGCCCTGCAAGTGTTCAACAGGCCACTGCAGACAGCAGATATGGTGGTTATGGGATTTTGTTTGTTTGTTGCCAACACTGACCTTAAGAGAGGATGGCTTACAAACAGCCCTGACCTTTTGGGATAAGGTGGCTTACAAACAAAATGCATAAAGCCACAGAAAGGACTGCATTTTGAGAACAGGCTCTGTACCATTTGGGACTTTGTTAATCAAGACACAGCAGAGCATGTGCATGCTAATTCACAATCCAGGATATTGTCATAGTATACTCCCTATACCACTATCAGACTAGACACCACAGTCTTTGCACCACTAACTCCATCCATATGTCATATGAAAGAAAAGAATTTCAGCACACACTGAACATATATAGATATTCTACTAGCAGAGATGTTCAAGCATGAGAAGAATTCTATTTGATCATTGTTACCAGTTTTGAGTGGATTCTAATATACTGAACTGGTTTTGAGCTTCAAGAGCTCCCAATTACTATTATTGGTTTGGGGCTTAATTTTCTAATTTTGAATCCTTGCCCAGAGGTTTCCTTTGTCCCAAAGCATCTCTGTTTTAGAAACTTCACTTAATTTTATTACTTTACTCCTTTATAAACCCAGCATCTAGATTTTTGCATTGCATTGCCTGAATGTATCTTGATTTAATGTTAAATTTATAAGACAATAAAGCAAGTAATTGCTTTTTAGCTGATTATTTAGATTTAGCCAACTGATAAGATTTTACTCTATTTACATTTGTAGAACCTCACTGAAGGAGGCCTTAGTGCATTTTGAGAAAACGTAAGAAAACAAAATTTACAGTCTAACCAAAGATTATGTTTCTTTTAGAAATCAGTGCCATCTGAGTATGACATTTCCTTATAATAATACATTGAGACGAGTTATAAAAATAACTAAGCATGAGATCTGTAATGTTTGTTTGTTATTAGTATTTATTTTGTTGAAAACCCAGTGAAAGCTCCATAGAGACCAGCCTGGATTGGTGAAGATCCAGCTAAGCCTTCTTGTACTTTCCTCCTAAAGCAAGAACCAATAGTTGTAATAACTGAAAGCAAATTATGTAAAAAAATTTTTTTATCTATGCATCCTACATGGCAGCAGTTTCTATAAGTATCCCAAATCAAGTCATTGTTCATCTGCTCCACCATTTACTCTGGGGCTATGTTTAAAGATTAATCACACTGATAATTAAACATTGCAAACCTGGTCCTTTTCATGTTATGAATCACCCAAATGCTGCGCCTGGTTTTCCAAATCAAATACCATAAGAACAGCTCCCTGATAAGATTTGCCGGTACCATGTAAATAATGTGTGAAACTATCATTTGCCTATCTTGTAACATGAACACATGACTTAGTTTCCAATCACGTGCATAATTTTTATGCAGAGTTATGTATATGCTTTCTCACCAAAGTCAAGCAAGAAGAAATGTATTCTATGAAGCCATCCTCTGTAACTTGGTTCAGACAATCCACTAAAGAAACAACCTTTGGGCTTATGTGTTCCCCCACCCCCAAAAAAATCCCACAGCAATTATCTTCCAAGGTCTCTGGTTACAACAGAATCAGATAAGTACTGTTTGTCCATATCCTATATAAATCACCATCTCAAAACACAACATGGCAAGGAGGGAGTGTCTTAAGCCCATGCCTTGTTCCTGTTTTGTTCAGAAAGCGCTGAAGTTTATGAGGCAGGAATTTTTCTTGTGCTTTATTTTTCCACAGAATATTGTCCGTTTCATGCATTCATTAGCAACACTGAACGTATGCTAACTGCAATACTGGAGTTTTTGCCAACTGGAGGCAGGCAAATGTTTTCTACATCTTTAAAAAGGCAGGTGGGAGGAAGAGGACCCATGCAACTACCAAGCGGTCATCAATATCAGGAAAGGTATTAGAACAAATAATTAAACAGCCACTCTTTGAGTAGTACTTAGAAAAGCATACTGTGACTACTAAGAGCCAGCATAGGTTTCTGAAAAAGAAGTCATGCCACACAAATCTTATTTCTTTTCTTTTTTTTATATAGAGTTACAAGCTTGGTGTATCAGAGGAATACTGTGGATGGAGCGTATCTTGCTTTCATTAAGGCTTTTGACAAAGTCCCCCATGATAGTCGTTTGGAGAAGCTGGTAAACTGTGGGCTAGATGATGTTACTGTTAGGTGAATTTGTAGCTGATTGACTGACCGAACCCAAAGAGTGCTCACCAATGGTTTCTCATCATCCTGGAGAAAAGTGACAAGTGGGGTGCCACAGGGTTCTGTCCTGGGTCCAGTGTTATTCAACATCTTTATAAATGACTTGAACAGATAGGATGCTAAGCAAACATGCATACGACAACAGACTAGGAGGGGTAGCTAATACCTCAGAAGATGGAATCAGGATTCTATATTACCTTAAAGTTCAATAGGGACAAATTTAAAGTTCTATTCTTAGGCAGGAAGATCTAGGGGTCTTAGTAGACCACACGCTTAAAATGAGTCAGCAGTGCGATGATGCAGCAGCAGCAGCAAAAAAAAAAGGGGGGGGAATGCTATTATAGACTGCATCAACAGAAGTATAGTGTCCAGATCAAGGGAACTAATAGTATCACTCTTCTGTCTTTGTCAGACCAGTACTGTATCCAGTTCTGGTGTGCAGAGGAGAGCAACCAAGGAGATAAAATATCTGGAAACCAAGACTTATGAGTAACAGTTGAGTGAGTTGGATATGTTTAGCCTAGAGAAGAAAAGGCTGAGGGGTGATATACCAGCCATCTTCAGCTATCCAGAGGACTGTCATATGGAAGTTGGCGCAAACTTGTTTTCTGCTGCTCCAGAGAGTACCAATTTCAATTCAATTTCAAGTTACAAGAAAGGAGATTCTGACTAAACATCTGAAAGAACCTCATGACAGTAAGAGCTGTTAGACAGTGGATCAGAGGAAGGTTTTTAAACAGATGCTGGATGGTCATCTGTCATGGATGCTTCAGTTGTGGTTCCTACATTGCATGGGGCTGGACTAGATGTGTGAACTTGCATATATCTGAGAGTTTGATTGCAGTTGCTCCAAAAATAAAAAAGTGTTTCAATAACAGAAACAATTGCCATCATGTATCACAGTGCAGTTCTTATTCATGCTATTCTGCTGCATAATTGCCAGTGCCCAGAAACCATAGCTTGGTAGAAATCCGGAAGTATAAAACAGCCCTAATGCTTCTTAACAACTGCAAAACCAGAAGGAACCAAGGCATAAGTAGACACCTACATTTCCATTACTATGTATCTTTGTATTATTTATCTTTGTAAATAAAACATTTCAGGTATTATATCAGTATCAATCAAAACTTGCCAACTATAATATATCCAAAGACATACACAAAAGAAACAAGTTTTTTTAAGGGTTGCCATACATCTGGACATATCCAGAATACTGTAGCTGCAACCAGTGTCTGGGCGGGAAAATCCAGGCGTATGGCAGTCAATGTCAGTGTCGTCTTTGCTGATTTTCCTCAGAAAAAGCTCAAAAATGTCTAATTTCTTTGCAACCCTATTTAATTGGCACATCAACAGCTGGTTTACTCACAAGCGTAAACAGGACTGCAACTTAAAGCTTCTGCCAACTCCTTCTGATCTAATATTTTAAAAAAGCACTTTGTACAAAACTTCCCAATGAAAGAGTGGGGAAATGTACCTAGAAAGTTAAAGCTGTAGGGCAGAATCAGAAAGCGGAAAACATCTGATTGTTTTGACAAACACATTTAAAAACGTCTCTATAAGAAGAATCACATTTCAACTAGGTGCAGATTTATTACAAGTTCAGGGCCAACAGCCTGTGTAGCGAACCACTTGTTTCCTGAAGAGGCAGGTCATGTATTCCAATCACACATCCATTCGGATCCTCATTCCAATTTTTGTCTTATTTTATTCATTCTCAGAACCAGTTTTGATTCCGTTACTCATTTACAAACCTCTAGTGTCCATCCAGATCATTCCGTCCAATCACATCTATGCCATTTCTAGTTCACTGCTACTTCATTCAGCATATTTCAATGCAGTCCAACCTCAGAACATTTGTTTCCTTCCATCTCAAGGAGCATTTCTTCTCATTCACCAACAGAGACCAGAATCACAGTATTTCAGAGTACAGTGAAGAAGTTGGGGCAACAAGCTACACCAGCATGCATACTGAGAAATTAAAATACTAATAATAAACATCAAGCTATTGCTTAGACGTACAGGAGGCTGCTGACCTCAATGACTCATGCTCCAATAAACCTGCCTCAGAAGCAACTTCTCTCTGCTATCCATCCTGGGGTTTGTTTGGGGGGGGGGGACTATATTAGTTTGTAGCTTACCATACATAAAATTCTTACATTTTAGTAGAGTATAGGCAGAGCCTAACACAAGAGAGCACTTAAAGCAGTCACTGATGGTAATCTTCACTCCAAAAGGCATATATGGGGGTGGCAACAGTGCCATACCAAATTCTTATTCAAAGCCAGGATGCCAAACACTTAAAGGGCAGCCAATGCCATTTGTTTGTGCATAGCAGAATTCTTCTTGGGTTCTGGGCAGCTTCAAACAGCAGCCACCTGTCAACCACTAGTTCCTTCAGCCTTCAAGGATTCCTATAATTACTCCTGAATAATCACCTTTTTTCTCAGCTACCTCCCTCTTCATCTTGGCTACCTAAAGGCCTCTCAATTGCCTTTTCCCACTCCCTCTGGAAAAGCCAGGATCCCCTCCACATACCTTGCAGTCACCCACAGACATGGATGCCAGATACAGAACCATGAGCATAGCATGTGGTCACAGATTATAGGACTTGCAGTCCAGCAACATCTGGGCAGCCATAGTTCTCCAGCTCTGCCCCAGCAGGCCTCTCCCTGCTGTCAATCTTCTGTTAATCCACACCATACATTTTAAGCAGTCTTATACCACTTTAACTGCCCCCCCCCCATTAAGTGATCCTGAGAACAGTGGTTTGTTAAGGGTTCTTTGAGGAAATGGTAGTTCTGTGAGGGGTAAATTACAATTTCCAGTATTCTTTTTTTGGGGGTAGAGGGAGAGCCATGATAGCTAAAGTGGTATAAATGTGCTTTAGCTGTATGGGGCGGATGTGGCCTTACCTGGGGGGATAGGGAGAGCAACAACAGTACAGTCCTAACCATGTGTACTCCAAAGCAAGTCCTACGGAATTTAACGGAGCTTTCTCCCAACCCTGCAGCTCTAGCACCTTGGCGAACTCAGCCAGAGTTACTTGGGAGTGCAGATGCACAAGACCAGACTGCAAGGGCTGCCCAAGAGGGGGGAATTCCACCCACTGACTGCCATTCCCACACCGCTTCAGTGATGGAAGAAGCCACACCGGTTGGAGTTTCCCTTGATACATTTTTTTTTTTAAAGGGAGAGGAATATCCCTGCGATTTGGGCAGAGACCCAACATAAAATGCGGAAGCTCCTCCTCCCACCGACCCGCCCGGTTCCCCCGATACGCCCCTCCCCCCACTCCCGAGCTCCTTACCGGCCTGCAGCGAGAGACCCTCACCAACAGGAGCACAGACATCTGGGGAGGGCTGCTCCTGCTGAGGCCGCGGCTCCTCCCCGGCCGGCCCAGGGGTAGCGGCGGCGGCGGCAGCAGAGGCAGCGCCGGGGCCCTGGGAGTACTTGATGTCGCGGAAGAACTTCTTCGTCTCGCGCAGGTTGTGCTGCAGCCGCGCCAGGTGCCGGTTGTAATGGCCGAAGGCGCGGCACAGCTCGCGGCTCAACCCTCCGCCGCCGCCGGAGCCCCGGGTCGAGGGGCCTCCCGTTCCCCCCGACATCTCGCCCGCGGCGGCGTCCGCCTCAGAGCTCTCCCCCCACCACGGCGGCGACTCGGGGGATGCCAGGCTGTTCTGGCGCCGCCTGGGCCACGGACTCGGCCTCCTCCTCTGCCAGCAGCGTCGCACCGAGCCGCACTGCGCACGGAACGGAACCTTTATCCGGGCGCTCTGGCGGGGAGGCGGCGGCGGCGGCCGGGGGCGGACCCCATTCTGCGCGCTTGCTCGCCTTGCACTGTGGGGGATGTAGTCGCCGCTTCCCTCTTGTTGCGGAGTAGCGGAACTGCACCCTCTTGGCGGGCGGGTGAGGGCCTTTCCGAAAGGCACTCTGGGATTTGTAGTCTTCTGCCGGGAGACTCCCTACTTCAGTTTGCAAGTCAAAGGACCAGTGCCGGATTTACGTATAAACTAAACAAGCTACAAGTATAGCTTAGGGCCCCACTCTCCAGGTGCGGGGAGAATAAAAGGGGGGTCGGAATCTGGATGTACATTTCCAAAATATAAGATAAATAACAAATAAAATAAAACCTGCATACAGCAACAGTGTCAAATGGCTTTAGATACCTATTAGGTCCATAAATTACCATATATTCAACACAAAAAACGGACAGTTTGTTGACAAAGGACAGCTGGACATATAAAGGGCCCCATTACCTTCAGTAGCTTAGGGCCCCATCAAACCTAAATCCACCCCGGACGGTGGGCTTGCAGGGTTGGCAATGCCTCCAATTAAATGCAAATGGCATATTGGGGGGGGGGGACACTGAATTGGAATGTTGAAAAAGTAACGTTTGAAGCCACAAGATACTGCTTTAGGGTGGTTTTAGAAACACTTCGCTTGTCACAGTAAATGCTAAAAAAACAAACAAACCTACAATCTAAGACCAGGGGTCAGCAAACTTTTTCAGCAGGGGACCGGTCCACTGTCTCTCAGACCTTGGGGGGGGCGGACTATATTTTGGGGGGAAAGAATGAACAAATTCCTATGCCCCACAAATAACCCAGAGATGCATTTTAAATAAAAGGACACATTCCACTCATGTAAAAGCACACAGATTCCCGGACCGTCTGCGGGCACGATTTAGAAGGCAATTGGGCCAGATCTGGCCCCTGGGCCTTGGTTTGCCTACCCATGATCAAAGGAATTTGCCTCCATGAGGAGAACAAACCTTTCCGTGCAGAGCAAAGCTAACCATAATTGCTTGAAAGTATATCCTACTGAATTCAAAGGAGTTTACGCCCAGGTATGCGATATTAGGATTGCAGCAGTAACCTCCTTCCCTTTAGAGTTGCTCCTAGAAAGAAAAACAAGACATCTTGTGACATCTTGAAGAATAACATATTTGTTGTGACATGAGCTTTTGTGGGCTCTTTCATCTTTTGCTGCAACAGACTTAATACGACTTGTCTTCTGAAGTTGTCATTGTAAGGATGAGCCCGTTTATATTGAGACCCTACCTGCCCATGGATGGGTGGCGCTGTGGGTTAAACCACAGAGCCTAGGACTTGCCAATGAGAAGGTTGGCGGTTCGAATCCCCGTGGCGGGGTGAGCTCCTGTTGCTCGGTCCCAGCTCCTGCCCACCTAGCAGTTCGAAAGCACGTCAAAGTGCAAGTAGATAAATAGGTACCGCTCCGGCGGGAAGGTAAACAGCATTTCCGTGCACTGCTCTGGTTCGCCAGAAGTGGCTTAGTCATGCTGGCCACATGAACCGGAAGCTGTATGCCAGCTCCCTCGGCCAATAAAGCGAGATGAGCGCCGCAACCCCAGAATTGGTCATGACTGGACCTAATGGTCAGGGGTCCCTTTACCTTTATCTTACCTGCCCATGGACTCTCTTGCCTGAGTGGTGCATGCTCTGGTTATCTCCTGCTTGGACTACTGCAATGCGCTCTATGTCACCTTTGAAGGTGACTCGGAAACTACAACTAATCCAGAATGTGGCAGCTAGGCTGGTGACCGGGAGCAGCCGCCAAAACCATATAATACCGGTCCTGAAAGACCTACATTGGCTCCCAGTACATTTCTAAACACAATTCAAAGTGTTGGTGCTGACCTTTAAAACCCTAAACAGCCCATACCTGAAGGAGCATCTCCACTCCCATTGTTCAGCCCGGACACTGAGATCCAGCACCGAGGGTCTTCTGGCGATTCCCACACTGAGAATTGAAGCTACAGTGAACCAGGCAGAGGGCCTTCTTGGTAATGGCACCCACCCTGTGGAGTGCCCTCCCATCAGATGTCAAGGAGATGAGTAACTATATAACCTTTAGGAGACATCTGAAGACAGCTCTGTATAGGCAAGCTTTTTAAGGTTTAATGTTTTGCTATGTTGTTACACACCACCCCAATATCCAAGTGGTAAGAGACTCCAGGGTTTCTTCCAACACTTGGGGCTCATTCACACTTACCTTTGGCCCCATATTTCTAGGCACAGGTCCACATTTTCCCAATGTCTGAGCACTTCCCATCCCCGCCACTGTACCCAGGAAAACCAGCTCTTTAACACTAAATTGAAACAAAGTGCAATTCGGGTTTTCCATGGATAGCTGTTTGTTCTGATTCAGCAGTAAAGAGTGGGTTTTCGTAGGGAGGAAAGTCAGGGCAAAAAACAAACACAACAGTCAGACAGGGAGCTTTAAAGTACAGAGCTGAACCTAGAAAAGTAGAGCAAAGATAAGTGTGGGCTGATTTCCTTGGAATGAAGGACAGCAGAGACTGGTGGTTTTATTTACACATATATACAACTTGACCATGCGATGGAAGGGCTCACAGCCTTAACAACATAAAAGATATTTTGAAGTTTTGAATCCAGCACAGCCAAAATACATCTGTCTGCATCTCCTGGCATTCAGCCTTTGAGCTCTTGCTCTTTTGCACACACCTACGTAGCAGCTAGGTGAGAGGTTGGGGAAGGCCTACCCATCTGTTTTGTGGCACAGAGCAACTTCTTTGGTTAGGTTAAATTGTGGTACTTAACTGGCCAGCCAACGCCATTACCTTGACAAAGGAACTGGCTTGGAAAGCTTTTCCTTATCCAGTCAATCCTCACAGATACAGGATCGTCAGTTCTGGAAGAGGACCCAGGGTTCCATCCAAACTGACCCCTGCCCAAACTCATAACAATACTAACCTTCATTTAATGTGGAGAGTTATTTTTCTGTTTGCCTGGGGATCTGTGTAATGTGGTGGGCTTGAATGTTCTATTCTATCTCCAAAGTTCTTACAGCAAAATACTTCTTACATTTTAAAGCTTATAATTAGGGATCAACCGGAAAAGAGTTTTCTGTAACAAACTGAGCCTGACCAATTACAGGGAATTCTTACCTGTAGTCCTTAAATAATTTCATTGCTATACTTGATAATTCATACTATTAATTATCTGAAACATTTTGGAAAGCTACTTAAAATAAGGTTACCAGACGTCCCCGTTTCCTGGGGACAGTCCCCGGATTTACAGATCAGTCCCCATACAAAATCCATTGAACTTGAAAAGTGTCCCTGGATTCATTGAAAAAAATCTGGTAACCTTAACTTAAAAGCTATTATAAAAAGTTTACTATAGTAATGAATAGCTCTCAGAATGATTTCTTACTTCCTGCATTTAGACCTGGATAAAATCCAAAAAGCACTTCAAGTATGAGAAAAGGAAAATGCAAACAACATCTCAAAATATAAAACTGAATGTCTGGAGAGTCCTGCAATGTAAATAGATACTCTAGTTATAAGTAATTGATTCATGGCAAATCACAACATAATTCTCAAAATTCATAGACTAATAAGGAAACCATCTCCTTTGTTTAATTAGAGCAATTGCTTTCAGCAGTCCTAGATGACAGATGCAGACAAATTCCATACAATTCTCCCCTTTATTTTTGTGGAAAAAATGCTACAGAGGATCCCATATTTTTCAACTCTTTTATTTTTTGAAGTCGACATGTATGTCACTTTATATGAAGTTGTTCTGATTTGCAAAACAACTTTGAAACAGAAATGTAGTACAGCAAACAGCTGTATTTCTTACCATGTTACAAAAAAAATAAAAGCAAATATTTTTATATGCATGTGACAGATTATCGGGTAAAATTAATCCTTTTTGGATTCTTGTTCTCTGGACAAATTGATTTATACTGGATGTAAAAATGAAAATCAATTGTAACTGGAATTTTGTAATCTGGAAACATCTCCCCCCCCCTTTTTTTTTTTTACTGGTATGCCTTTATTGGTTAATTGTATTTCAGTTAATGGCCAAACAAATAAACTTTGATTGATTGATGAGACAGATTTAACCTCCAAATGATTTAAGTTCTTTGATTCTCCCTTCAAAGGTTGAAGTAGCTAGGAACATGATGCTTCTTGTAAATTGCTATTTAAAGAAAAATGAAGAAAAATCCACATATTAGTTAAACCAGATCCTTTCCAGTGGCGTAGCGTGGGGGGTGCAAGGGGGGCCGGCCGCAACATCTGGGGGTTAGGGTTAGGGGGTGCAAATCCACGGGTTAGGGGGCGCAAATCCACGGGTTAGGGGGCGCAAATTACTTGCCTTGCCCCGGGTGCTGACAACCCACGCTACGCCACTGATCCTTTCTCATCCTTGCTGACCAAATGCATGCTTATTTGGAAGTTAGCTGGGTTCATATTTCAACAACTGTCTAGAAAAATGGAACAAACTGCAAGATGGAACTTGAAAAATCCTAACTGCCTTCACTATTAACACATGATGCACATACAGCACTAAGAGGCTTCCCCACTCTCACATTTTTGATGAAAATCACAACACAATATAGGAGGGAAGGTAGATGCAAAGGAAAATATCACATAAGAAGAGCTTTGCTGGATTGGACCGAAGGCTTATCTGTATAATCCAGCATCCTGAGTGCAGAAGCATTCTTCCTACTTGGGATTCCCAGCGATGATTATTCAGATTTCTCCTGATTTGTAGGAGAAATATGGATGTCAAGGGAAGAACAGGCTTTGCATAGCAAGGATTGTGAGATGGTACAAAACAATAAGACACATTATTCATTACATTTATCTCACCTCTGATCCTAGTGCTCAAATTCAGATTATTATAAACTGAACCTCATATTTCTCTGTGTTTTTATTTAAAAAAGCAGCAATAGTAAAACTAATCACAGTCACTGAGACAAGCTTTGTGAAAAAATGCAACATTATTAAACCGAGGGAGTCTATTCGGATCCCCGTGAATATGCATTCTGGATAATTTGGTTTATAAAAGCAATATTATCTGCCTAGACACATACCCATCTTCTGGGTAGAGGATGTGGCTCTTCACATTTCCCATACAATAAAAAATGACCTCCTTTATTCCTGCTCCTTTTTTAATGACCTTCAGTGCCCTTTGGCCATTATGATCTCACATGAGCTGAAAGGATGATTTGTGCAAAAATTACCCACACCATTAAATTGGATTTTTGTGTGACAGCTCAAGTTTTCTTATTTCCTGCAGGGAATTTAGAGGCAACGTCTTATTTCTCCCAGTCATAAGTCATAAGATCATCTCAACTCATTGGCTCAAATGCTGCAACCAATTCACAGAAACAAAGCCCAACCCTATGTATGTTTACTCAGATTTCAGCAGGATCACAGCTTTATGCACCATAATGTACTTCTTGTGCATGATGCACAACTGAATCATTTGAATGTGTAGAGGCATGTTCTCAGAAGTTCTTTTTAAAAAGAACAGAAATTGGACTATTCGTCTATGGATGTGTTTTTCTGCTTGTTGAAGAAATGGTAAGCAGGTTGTGCAGGGAGCTGGTTACTGGATGAATATACAACCCAGCACTGAGCATGTACATCACCAATTTTGCAATTTATCTATATTGCTGTTTGGTGCGACACGGTACCCAATACATAAAAATTAATGGAAGAGAGATCTAGTCACAACTGTGAGCTATGAAATCTCAAAATCACTTTTGTGTTTCAAAGGCAATATACCTCTGAATAGTAGGAGTGGGTGTGTGGAAACCATGGATAAGAGCTGTTGCCCCTGTTCCTTATGTCTGGGCTTCCCAGAAGGATCTGTTGGAAAAAGGATGCTGCACTAGGTCACATCTGGCAGAAATATTATATTCTTATGATGTACTGAATCCTGCTTATTGAAATGATAGCTTCTTGGTATTCATTTTCACCAGGTCACTGTGTGAGCCAGAAGCGGTAAGGCCTCAAGGGGGATCCACTATTACTTTTGTCCTTCTCTTCTGTTGGATTGTAGAGGTTCAAGCCCCCATTTTCTTTCTAAGCAAGAAGATGGAAACTGCCATCTCACTATTGCAGCACACTCAGCTTGCATAGCCAGGATTGGTCCGGGTCCCCGGCTCTTAATCTCCAAATGCTATGTACAGAACAAAGATCCAGTCATTGTCACCTCAGTTATTTCAGGGTTGTCGTCCTGAGACAACAACCACTGACTACACAGGCATGGAATTCATTGAGCCTTTCTTACGTCAATAGATGTCTTTATGGCAGCAGATGCCCTGCCACCCTGCACACACCAGAGATAAACCAGAGATTGCTTAGGTGTTTACTAAATCCTGGAGGAAAGTGAGATAAGCTATTGGACAATGATCTTGCCAGAGGTTGTGGACTTTCTTTCAGCTTGTTCTAGTTTTCTGATTCACTCTGTAAACATGTTTAGAACCACTAGGGGTGATGTGAGTTCAGGGGTTAGTAGCCCAGAATATGGGACGCTGGTGGCGCTGTGGTCTAAACAACTGAGCATCCTGAGCTTGCCGATCGGAAGGTCGGTGGTTCGAATCCCCACAACAGGGTGAGCTCCCGTTGCTCAGTCCCAGCTCCTGCCAACCTAGCAGTTCAAAAGCATGCCAAAAAGTGCAAATAGGTAAATAGGTACCGTTCCAGCAGGAAGGTAAACTGCGTTTCTGTGCGCTGCTCTGGTTTCGGTGTTCCGTTGTGCCAGAAGCGGCTTAGTCATGCTGGCAACATGACCCAGAAAAATTGTCTGCGGACAAACGCCAGCTCCCTCGACCTGTAAAGCGAGATGAGCACCGCAACCCCAGAGTCGTCTGCGACTGGACTTAACTGTCAGGGGTCCTTTACCTTTACAGTACCTTTAGCCCAGGATTACTGGATGTGTTGGTGACTGGTTGGAAACCCAGGATAATTGATCTTATGTTGCTTTTGCTACCTTCTTCATATGCTCTCACCTGTAGCTGTAGTTTCTATCAGCCTTTCAGCCATTGCTCATTGCCAGCCCATCCCCCTCATCAGGCTTCTTGTGCCCCTGGGAATCCCTGTGGCAAGATGTTGAAAAATGAACAACAACAAAAAAGACCTGCATATTAGTGCATGCTCATTATGAGAGTATGGTCCATTTAAGCATTCGTTCAGCATGGTGATAGCTCTCAGAGGCAAAGGAAGTAGAACTTCTTCCAGCAGATGACAATAAGGCTGTGGGCACGCTATATCTTTAAACCACATTCTTTCTCTCAAAGCATGCTGGGCACTGTAATTTGTTAAGAGTGGCTGGGAATTGTAACTCTGTGGGACGTAAACTACACTGTCCAGAATTTTTTGAGGGGAAGAATATGTTTTGAATGTGCTTTGAATGTATAGTTTGTACACAGCCTTTAAGAAATATCAGTATTTTGTTTCCTTTGCGTTCCCATTTAAGTTACTTGGTATAAATACTCTCAGTAAGAGGCACTTATTGTTCAATGCTTTTTATCATATTGTTTGTGAAGCCTCTACATTATAATCTAAAAGCACATTTTTTTTCTCTGAGACCTAAAGAGCTGACAATGGGTAAAATTTTGCCTCAGTCTCGAAAGCTATCATATGAAGGTACTGAATAAAAGCATTTAAAGCGAAACACAAGTTAAGAACACTTGGGCCCATTGATTTAAGATTTAAATCCAAAACACATTTAGTAGTAATTCCTATTGAACTCAGAGGGACTTATCTCCAAGTAAGTATGCTTAAGATTTCACTGTATACCAGTAAGTGCTTAACTCTCTGTTGAATTGAGAGCTCTTGTTTGGACCTCAGAGTGTTTCACCCAAGGGCATGCATGGTTTGGAGCTGTTTAGCTAAGATTCCTTAGGTACCGTGTCCTCTTGAAAACAGACATGCTTGCAATCCCTAGACTCTCTTGGTGGCAGATGTGTCTCATTTGCCCATCTGTTCCTCCTGTTAAATTTATGGCATGTAGGAAAGGAATCCAACTGGATATTGTTTGCATACCCACAGGGTTTCCCAAACTTGGGTCTCCAACTGTTGTTGGACTACAACTCCCATCATCCTTAGCTAACCAGACCAATGGTCAGGGATGATGGGAATTGTAGCCCCCAAACAGCTGGAGACACAAGTTTAGGAAACCCTGCTACAGTATAGGGAACGAATTTGGCAGTTCCCAAATGATTACATAATATAAACTTAAGAAACACTATCTGTGTGACTTTTCTTTCTCCTTCCCTGAATCTTTACATGTATGGAGATTGAAAGAAAATCGGTATGCCGGAATAGAAGAGGGATCTAAATGGGTTTTACCTACTGGGACAGCTGCATGATCTGAGAGAGAATGTTCTGTTGAGTGATATTGCCCTCAGATGTATTTGGTCATAGGGCTGGGAGAGGGTAAAATCACATTCTATAACACCCTACCTCTTCCCCATAGCTGATCATTTAGACTAATAACAACTAGTTAATCCTCAGTGGGGCACCTTAGATCAGTTTTATGGGATATGAAAATAGTTTATCACTGGCAAACATGGATGTAGGTGAGGTATAGCACTCCAGAAAAACAAAACAAAACAGGAGGCCAGGTATTATCGACACTTGCCTGTACAATTGCCCTAGATTTTTCCTGTATAACAAAATCAATGCTAAGGAGCCCCAAGCAGGAGCCTTTTGTATTAAATTTAATGAAGTGAATGTCCCCAAGGCCCTTTCATAGGAGGTTATCTCTGTCAACCTGGTAAAGTACCCTGCTGTCTCAATGCCTTAAATTTAAAAGTGAATTATGCAGCAGGCACATAAAGGCTTCAGCCTTCATGCAGACTAATGAATATGCTTATAAAGCTATATTAGAGCTATGCATGTAAAAATAACTCTTTACAGAAATAGTCAAGCCAATGAGACCACCTACTAGAACACATCTGTTCTGTGCTGACATAACTTGCACTACTCAGAAACAGGAAATGCTTTAAAATAAGATGAGAGGAGCTTATGTATCCATCACGGTTCATTTTCATCAGAGCTCTTTCCTTCGGATGAAACAGGTCATTCTGTGGTCTGTTGAAGCAGTTTTCTCAGTGAATCAATCAATTTATGTGAAAGCACTGAAACCTCATATTATGGCCACAGGATGATATGAAGCCCTTAATTAGTTTCCCCCCGATCAAATTGCTGCCAAAAGCACTTGGACTTCCACTTCAGGGGGGAAATAAGTAAGATAAGCTGAGAATTTCCCAGCTGATATGACTGACGCTCCTGCTGAAGCCCTGGCTGACTGCTGGAACATTTGGATGGCTCAGGCCATTGATATGATCGCTGCTAAGCACCTCTCCTGCTTCATGGAGCCCACTTGGCTCCCTGATATACTCCAGTGCTTAGACAAGGACACAACCTAGAAGATGGCTTAAATGTGAGTGAAGGAAAACTCTAGTCGAGTGCAACAAAACGCTGGTGAGGGCTCATCATTGGGCCTACGTAGTGGCTGTGAAGGCACCAAAGAATATATTCTCCATTGCATTGTCATTGTGCCAACTGAGTTGTAAAATGTTTTACTCTGTCTCTGCTGCTTTTATGTCATTTTTACTGATATATTTTTAATTATTTTATTTTAATATATTGCATTTTGCACACTGCCTAGGCAATTATATTGATGGGCAGCCAAATACAATCTAATAATGATGATAATAAAAATACATCTTTTAATTGCAAAATGTTTTGCTACCCCATCCAGACATTCCTCCCTTTATCTCTTTTGATTCTTTTCTGAAACAGCCTGCTTCTCCTTGGTGTGTGGTGGGACCAGCCCTGATTGAATCACTTTACAGTGATGGCCGTTCACAGACCAATTAAATTTGTTTCAATGACTTTCACGGGACTAAGATGGCTTATATCAAAGCAGTCCGATTTAAATTATTTATGCACTAGGTTTTTATGTGTGGTTGGTTCTGTGGAGCCAATATGGCACAGTACCATTGAAAAATAAATAAAAATAAATACATGCACATATTTACAGAACTAGGATCCCATGGATTTAGCATTTAATGGTTTTCATGGTGAAGATTTGGATCTTCTGAAAATATTAGCAGTCTATCTACCTGTATGGACTACAATAAGGGTGGAAGCCTCACATACGCAGATCAGAGGTAGCCAGACATATGGGCAGAGCCATAGATGTATTGTATTTGATTAGCGAGTGTGACAAGTCCATCCTGCTATTTTTCTTTTCGGTTACAATCCTATAATAAATGTCTATTTTTCCCAACCTTGGATAAGTAAGTTTACACTAACACGTTTGACTTTGCAGTGGTCAAAATGCCACTATACCATATTTGGTCAAAATGACTGTTTTCAGTGTAGCGTTAGTACTGAACTACTACAGTGGTGTGATGACCTGAACAGCTAATTATGCAATCACATACCATGGTGGGTCGCAAGTCTGCAAGGAAATGGCATTTATTGCCAATGCCACATCATAAATGCCCTTCACCCCAGTTCTGCACAGTGGCTCATCACATAATCAAGGCTGTGGTTCTCAAGCCACCTACTCTAAACTTACTTCACTGAATTATATTGCATTTTTCTAGAATGTGTAGTTTAGCACAGCAGCCCGTAGGGCTTAAACAAGATTAAAAAGATAGTGTGGGAGTACTAGACTTGGTCTTCTGTTCTGAACTCATCATCAGCCTCAAACGATAGTCTGAAGTTATTGATTATAGCATGCTACCGTTTTCTGCCTGGACCACAAAGCTTGTGAGCATTTTAAAAGGCAGACCTATAGTTATAGCAATTCACAAATTTAGGGTCAGCAAAGGTTATCATCATTCTTAGGAGCAGAACAAAACTGCCTGGTACCCAAGGATTTTGTTGCCAAAGCAGCAAATGCCTCTGTCATCACTGGATTCAGATGTGGCCTTTGATGTCCTACAAATGTATCACAATATGCAAATAGAGTATCATTGTGTTTCAAATTATATACACCAACAAACACCGATATATGTCAAATAACAAAGAGGCAAATGAAAGGGTAACATAATTCCAAGAGGATGTTACTTACAGACAGAACACTGAGTCACATATTGCTGACAGTGGCCCCCTGCTTTCTTATTTTAGGCCTCCTTTGCATATGACATTTTTCTTTTAGGATTGTATAGGCTGGATCAAAGACAAAGTGGGAGATTGTAGGAAGTACATCATAGAGAGGCTACAATACATCACAGACTGCCCAGCTTTTAAAGAAAGGAATATCCACCCTTGTCCACTAGTGGGAGGAAACCCATGTATGCTGCCTTGAGCTTCTTGTTGGTGGGGGTGAGCACAGGGTACAAATAAGATTTTCCCTTTTTTTCCTTTTGCAAAGGCCAAATATTGTGTGGTTTTGACAAAGTCTGGGGGACGAGTCTCTGTTCTGCACAGATTCTGGTACATCGCAGTCTGACAGAGAAAGAGAGAGATGTCGAAAGCGGCAGTCTCCACACAAAATGAAAGAGTGCGAGTTAGAGGCCTGTGTAAGGCTGAAAAACAAGTTTAGCAAATAGGCTTCCATCCTTTCCTAAAGGAGGAAAAGACGAAGAAGAAAGGGGGAAGAAAGAGAAAATACTTGGAATCTGTGTGTCCTCGGGAATCGAAAACATCGATGATGTCTGCGTATCAGAAAGGCACAGACACAACAACAACGGTAATAATGGCAATTGTAATAATAATAATAATAGTAGGAAGGAAATCAAGTTGATGAAGCTGCAGCGTAGTCCTTGGGTGGAACCTGCTGACGGATTAAATGCAAAACCAGCCCCCGGCCAGGAGCGAGGTGGTGGGAGGAGTTCCCATGGCAATGGGAGAGGTGGCGCTTCTCCTCCTCCTGATGCATCACGGAGACCGTTCGCCACGTTCCCACAAGCAGCGCCAGGCGGGGGTCCTCCGAGGAGTCCCTACGCACGGCGGAAGCGCCTCGCCAATACAGCCACCGGCTCCCCCCCCGCCCGCCCCCCCCAGTCTCCGCAACGCTGCGAGGACGGCGGCTGCCTGCACTGCAAAGCCGCAGCCCTGTGCAGCACCATTCCCCCATCGACAGCTCCCGGGAAGCGGGCGGGGGCCGGCACGGGGGCGAGGCGGGGAAAGCGGAGGGGCACCGGCCAACCAAGCCTGGAAAGTGCCCGGCGGGGTCTGCCTCCTGCCGCTCTCCAGATCGGGCTCGGGCTCTGATTGGCCCGGCCCGGCTGTCAGTCAGACTATCAAGCCGGCTGGCTTAGATGGGTGGGTTAGGCTGAGGGATTTGCTCTTGAGCCTGGGCAGGAGCGGCGTAAAGTGGGTTCTCAGAGTGAGAGAGGGAGAGGGTGGGTCGGCCGGCGGCTGGCTGGCTGGCTGGGGAGATAGCAAGGCAGACAGAGAGCAGCTATCCGGGACATTGAATGAAAGGGAGAAGACATGCACTCATCGGATGGGAATTTGCAGCCCTGCAAGGCGGCGCGGAGAGCCGAGGCGCTCGTTTGCTTTCCTAAACAGTGAGTAGCATTGCCAGGAGAGAGAGAAGGAGGGAGGGGGGTGAGTATCAACCCATGACATCTGCACACGCACCCCATCAAATTCCAGCCACTGCCTTTTGCAGATGTGGCTGCAGCCAAAGTTTTAATTTGGGGGAGGGGGTAGTGGTGCTAGTGGTAATGGTGGTGGTTCCACTCCTGCTTCTACCCAATGCAGTGAGTTTGGATAGAGGCATCTTCTCCCCAGCTCCTCCCTATGGCCTGTCTGGTTCCCTGCATCTCACAGGTGAAATGAACTTCAGTCTTCAGTGGTGATCAAGCCTGTCTGGTCCTCTTCTCTCCTCTCTCTCTCCCCCCTTCCCCATCTCTTTCCCCCTGTTTTTCATCTGTAAATGCTTTCAAGAAGCAGAAGGGCAAGCCCGACCTCTCACCCAGCATGAAGAGGTGCAAATCGGATGAGCTGCAGCAATCAGACGAAGACTCTGCTGGGGCTGAAGATGCCCCTGTCCTGTCCACCATGGATGCCAAGGCTGGGGATTCAGCTGCCGCCCTGTCAGATTTGGCTGCCTCCAATCCAAACCCTCCACCCCATCCTGTTACCCGGAGTAAGCCTCCAGATTTAAAGGTAAGCTTTGGTAGGTCTATCTCCCTTTTGAAAGAAAAAGAAAAGAAGGCATATTTTCATTTGTTTTGTTTTATTGCTGCTTGGAACGCACATTCCAGTTTCCAACTGGCAGACGTTTAAATTATTGACAGCTGCAAAAATATTACAGGTGTCGCATTTATGAGCTGTCTTTTTGAAGGCATGTCAGTCAACCCAATGTTTACCAAATGGTAACACTAGCCAACTTGCCTGGCAAGTTCCTGGTGTGAGAATTCCTTACACTCATATAAATAATATTGGTCCACCTTTAAGTTATCTTTGCCATGTTCCTGTTATACAGATAATTTTTTTGTAATGCATCCCAGCACTGGTGCAGACAGTGTTGATTCAATCAGATTCAATCATTTTTTTGAACATCTGTGTCACACAATCATTTTTATTATAAATGCATTTGGACTCCAGGCCTAGAAAAATGAGTCCTGTCAAATTCAGTTGGACTTACTCTTTGGTTGACATATTGTGCTCTTAATAGTATCTAGCACATTTGATTGTGCTCTAGTTTCAGATTTTGCCCAGTGGCTGTTCCATAAGAACTATGACTTACTGTTATTTGTTCTCTGTGTGTTTCAATTTATGCCCAGTTGTATGCCTTTGGCATAATACCGTGAGGTGTCGTAACAGCCAATAGCATAACAGGGACATTTCACATGTTTATTTCTTTGCCAAAATGGTTCAGGCATGCAGCTTCGTCTCAGGCTTGCTAGAGGCCAAGTGTGAATGTCAGGAAATTGTTCATTCTATTGTAATGGTTGTATCTTGTTCTTTGGTTTCTCTCAAACCTTTAATATTGTATGTGGTCACAGGTAGGATGCTGGATCTTAATGGGCCATTGGGGTGAACCAACGCTTATATGTATCCATTGCACGATACAATTCAAAGCTTCCTTTTCTCTTACAGTGTAGCCATGTAAGTCTTTATGTGGTTGCAAAATGCATCTGAAGAAATCTTTATCAGTGATAAAATAGAACTTTTATACACAGCTATGACACAGACACATTATGCAAAATAGCTCTTCTGAGCAGTACTATGCGTTAAGGCTTGTGTGATGAGTATAATCTGTATGAATGGTTTATTGGCTTGCGGTTCAGGAATTTCCCAGCATTCACAGCTGCCTCCTCGTGTGTGTGCTGTTGAGTCACTTTGCTTCTGTAAAAATAGAGTGATATTTATTAACCTGTTTGGTAAAGCAGTTTTAAGTGTATAGACAAAGAGTGCAAAAGGTTACACTCAAGTGGAAGTTCTAATACTATGTTTTTGTAGACTTCTACATAGTGATTTAGTCACCTTTGGAAAGCGAGACTCCCTTCCAGATGACCAAGCAGGAAAAATACATTTATATAGTGGAAGGAAATTGTTCAATTGTTCCTGTTGCTTTTTGATTTTATCACTATTATGTCACAATGTTAGGCAACCTTCACCAGCCAGGTTACCTGCAAGTATTTTGGACTACCTATGTTGACTGGTGTTTATGAGAGTTGTAGTCCAAAACATCTGGAAGGCATCAGTGAAGGCTTGTAATATCTGTGGACTTTTTTCTAAAATTGCATGGCAGCAAGCTCCTTTTCGCTTGACCTCAACAGGAGATCCTTGCTGCTGTTCTAATAGAAACAATTCTGCAGAGGCAGCTTGGAAGGCAATAGGAAGAATTGCTTATTTATTTAGTGATCAAATGTTTAATAGAAAAAGTAGTCTTCAAGTTGTTCACTTATAACTTTCAAAAATCAACAGAAATGCATATAAATATACAACAATTGAATAGAACTTTTAAGTAGCTGACTAAAACTATATCTCATAGGTAAAACTAAACTGTGCATAAAAAGTAGAAAGTTGCAAAATTAGGTAAAAAAGTCCAGGAAAGTTTGGGTAAACATATTTGTATTTTAAAAACGTTTAAAACTAGTTACTGCTGCCTCTGGAGAAAGTGTGAGTGCGACCACTGAGAAAACCCTCTTCCATGTTGTCACCAGGTGACAATTTGCTGGTTGTAGAACAACCAGCAGGGTTTCCTTGGAGACGCTTAAATTTTGACTTGGTCTGTACCAGGGAAAACAGTTTGCTAAGCCCACTGATCCCAAATCATTTAGGGCTTTAAAATGTCAACAGCAAAATCATGAACCTGGCTTGGTAGCTAATAGCCAGCCAGTGCAGACATTGCATCGCTGTTGTAACATGTGCAGAGGTGAATTCCCCCTTGAGTATTCTAGCAGCCAGATTTTGCACTAGCTGCAGCTTCCAAATTGGATGCAGGGGTAGAACACCTGCTTTGAGTGCAAAAAGCCCCTGGCTCAGTTCCTTGCATCTGCAGTTAAAAGGATCAAGCAGCAGGTAATGGGAAAGGCCTCTCTCCCTGAGACCCTAGAGAGCCAGTGCCAGCCAGAGCTGTGGACGGGAGGGGCAAATAGATTGACCTGTATAATGTCAGCCATGCTTAATATACAACCACACTTACCATAGTTTGTGTCAGTGTAATTCGCCTTGTGTTAGCCTGATCAGTAGAGGCCTCTCTTACTATTCAGGCTGCAGCAACTGAAGCAATTTGGCTACAGTGGGTCTTTGTTGAGTACGCTGAAGCAGGACTTAGTGCCCTGAACATAACCTGTTGAATACACAGTAGTAACCCATTGCAGCAGCCACTAAGGAGATCAGCAAGGAATGTTCATCTCCTCTGATAGGATTAAACACATTTACAGTCAGAAAATGGCCCCTGCTCACTCCCCTGGGATGCTTTTTCTTTGGCTGTACTAAGACCAGAGAGCAAGAGCATCCACAGGTGATGGAATATATAGATTAGAGTGCGCTGCTGTAGAGGAGGCTATTTAGCAAGTTCCACTGCAGACCTTTTATGGCTTCTTGGAATGGGAGAGGCACAAATGGCATTTTAGGGAGTATCAGGAAATTTCAAATAGTGGTGTGCTAGACATAATGTACTAGGAATAGCAGTGGCATCAAAGAAAAACAAAAGGAACAATTTCCTTCCAATTCCAGTATTTAACTGGAACACGGAACAAACTATGACCAGAAGGGAAATGGAATGCTAATTATTTATTATCCCTTTTTCTTGAAAAGAACAAGATAAGAGACCAAAATGGGTGTGTTTTTTCAGAAACCCATTATATGCTAATGCATGAAAAAATGTTCTCCTCCATTGATAACATAATGGTCAGTAATAACAATTAGCACTTAGCAATAATTGCACTTAGTATGTGTGGTGTTTTCCTTTTCCTTTCTTTTTTTTGCCATGCGTTGCAAAAATGAAGAAGCATCTGGGTTCTCCATTTTATAGTATGAAACAATAATGTAGTGAAGCAGGAAACACAGATGGCTGTAACTCATTGTCTTCAGTAGAACTGTGTTAGTTTACACAAGCTAAAAAGTAGAGCTGCATTACCAAAAGTGCAGCCGTTCACAACCCAGGCCCGATTTTTAACATCAGGGTAGCCAATCTATTAATGACTGAATATTGATTATATTTTATTTTGCAATTTTTCATAATTTCATGGTTTGAATGCCTGATGGAACTAAAAAGGGATGCTGTTTGGATTTTTATTGCATTTTTATTTCAAGCAAACATAAAACAATAAGCAATATATTTTACAATACAGAGCAGAGTAAAAAAAGCAAAGAAATATGTAAATATAATTAATAAATAATAAACTTTTATTTGTATCCCGCCCTCCCTGGCTGAGACTGGGGTTATATGTCGTAACCAAATACTTGAATACACTGGAAGAACGGGTTGGTTATATTCTGTTTTATTTGTATAAGAGATAGAACCATACTGTATTGTGAAAAATGCATCATGTGTGCTTTGTCCTCTGGCTACCTTAAATTCATGTTACTCCTCACCCCCCAGTAGGGTTAAGTGTCATACACATACATATACAAAAAAGAAAGATTGCATAAATTAAAAGTTTTCCAATATGTAATACTGGTAGCAGAGGACCTACCAAGAATTGTGTGATGAGTTCCTGATTTGTAATATTTAAAAACATTTTAGAAAGGTAGCTATGGAGATAATGGGACCAGCTGATCAGTAATGAGAACAATTTCAGGAAAACCTGTCATCCCCCAAACTGCCCCCAAATTTGGGGCAGTTCCACCACAGGTGTTGATAGGAGCCTATAATTCCACACCCCTTCTAACATAGAGGGGACAAATCTCGCACACAAAAGAGAACTGTCTTGACATTTTGGAACTCTGTCTTTTGATATCAAGCAAGTACCTTCACTGTATTTTCTTCTGCGCCTGCTGAAAACATTCTTGTTTAGACAACCCTACCCAGATGCTCACAAAGTTGTAATTTTTTTTTGCTTTTATAAATTTTTATTCATATTTGCACATATATCCAGGAAAAACATAAACAAAAAATCCACCACATACCTTATACAAATTATATCCACTTCACAAATCATAAATAAAATACATAACTGAGTTAGTCTCAACTGAGCCTTGTTTTGTTTTATTTTTTTGTATACTTCGTTGAGGTTTTGGTTTACAGTCATGTGGTGTATGAAGTTTATGAAATAAATTAAGTACCAGCTGTGGACCAACTTCAAACACAGCTTCCTAATTTGCACAGATAAGGACTTTAAGGTACCGATAGCTTTGGACTAGTTTTTCCTCCAAATTTCATCATTGGTTACCATATCCTAATTCTGCTCTCACCAAGTTTATTGAGCCAGATTGCACTTAAATGAAGCCAGGGGCATACTTTGGTATTTCAGTTTTCAGTGGCGCCCTGTGTGTGGCCAAAATTCAGTGCTCCCCCCACCCCTTACCTTCTGTTTTGCTCAGTTCACTGTGTCAGAGTTGCAACCCTGTGCAGTGCGCCATAGGCTTGGCAGTGGAACTAGTAGTGCTGCCCTAAAACCTCCTGAGGAAGCTTCAAGCAAGATTTTGTATATAGTTGAAATGAATCCTTGAACCAAACCAAACATAGGCGTTATAAAGCAGCCGGTTGTCACCTGTAGTCTCCTTTCTATAGCTCCGAGAGCAGACAAATACAAAATGCCTTTTTAACGCTTTATTCTCTCCTATGTTAATACAACTCTTATAATCAATACTTCACTAAGTATTAAGCACAGAACTTCTTCCAATAATAATCTAACACCTTGAGCGAATAGTTGGTATACTATCCCAGCACAGCATCAATCCTAGTAACTGGTTGATAAACCAGTTAGTAGGTAGGAATGTTACCAAGGCAGGAGTTACAGTGCTTGGATTAGATGTAGTCCCTTTTTACATGTGTGATATGTGTATCCTAAAGATTTATCACTGGACCTTTGTATGATTTTTCTCAGAATTACTCTCCTGGGCAGATATCATCATCATCATCATCAAATTTGTATATAATTTTGAAGTTTCTGAACTTGAGATATTGGATAACTACTGCCCAGTTGTGAATGTTCCTTTCTTAGGCAGGGTAATAGAGAGGATGGTGAATGGCCAGCTGAATTCATGTCTGTATGAAGCCAATCATCTGGACTCATTTCCATCTAGTTTGAGGCTTGAATTTGATACTGAAACAGCCTTGGTTGGCCTTATTGATTAGCTTTATTGAGAGGCAGGAGGAATGCTACCCTGTTGATTCTCCTAGACCAGCTTGGTGACTTTTAATACCATTCATTATGGTATCCATCTGGAGGGGCTCAGTTGATTGGGACATTGGGCGCGGGGTGGGCAAGTTTTGGTGGTTTGACTCCTACCTTCAAGACTTCAACCAGAGGGTGCATTGTGGGACTTCTGCTCTGTGCCTCTGTGTCCCACAGGGTTCCGTCTAGTTGCCCATGTTATTTATCATTTATTTCAGGGGTTCTCAGACCACAGCCCATAGATCACCAGTGGTCCAAGAGCTTTACTCAGGTGGTCCATGCCTGTAGATTTGTGGTTGAAGATGGGAGAGAGCACATCCATTACACTGAATATCCATATTGGTTTTTAATTAATTCAAACCGTAATACAACATAAGAAATAAAACAAGCAATAAGAATACACTTAAAAACCATGCAGCATTTAGCATGGTGGATTATAAATGCTATCACAGGCAGAAAAATCATTAAGTGGTTATTCAGCAACTTTCAAGTCGTCTGTGGGGGGGGGGAGTTTGGGAACCACTTGGATCAGAATAGGTAACAGTGGGAAAGAATGCAAAGAAGTCTGACACACAGCTGTTTAAGACTTTGTAACAGGGATGGAGAACCATGCCTCTCCAGATGTTGTTCAGCTCCAATCAGCCAGAATAGCCAAAGGTCAATGATGATGGTGATTGTATTCCAGCAACATTTGGAGGCCCATAGGTTCCCCATCCCTGTTTTACAACTCAGAATGATGAGAGTGAACAAGTAAGTCTGCATTCCTACTTTCTGCCGCAAGTTGTAGCTTGCATTTTGAGATGCGTGTGCTGCAGAAGTGGACAGGACTGACAAGTCTCCCTCCATGCAGCCAGCTCCAGGGGGGTGGCAGGATCAGGCATTTGCCAAAACCTCATGACCAGCAAAGCACTTAAAATCCACATGTCAGCATTCAAGAGGTGCATAGGTCTGCTTTCAGCATATTAAACTTTGCACTGGGAAGCAGAAGCATGGGACTATTCATGCGTCCATTTTCTCCAAAAGTGGAATCCCACGAAGACTCATTCATACAACTCCTTTTGTTAAAATCTGCCCAGGGTGCCCTTTTAACTGACATATTGGGAACTGAACCTGGACCTTCATTCATAGACCTCTCTATTTCAGCATTGTATCAATAGCCCCACATTCACCTCCTTGGTTAAAGCTGGGTTTGATCTGTTAATTTAATAACAAAGGTGCTGTTGTAAAAATACGCACCTCTTTGTTGCAAAACATTCAGACTTTAATGTTCTGCTGGATCTTTAGCAGGAAAGAATCTGTTCTCCTGTGATTGAGGAGGAGAGAGTGCAGGATTGCGTACATACCTTTATCCAAATAAAAGTTCAAATCATCTGGCAATGAGCAAGCCTTTTAGAGCAGAAGTGGACTAGGAAAAAGTCCTGGCAAGACACAACAGCAGATGGATGACCTAATTCTGCCTAAGATTGGATGGGCAGCAGTTATAAGCTCAGCAACAGGATGCCTGAGTTCATAATAAATTCAGTGTCATAAATAAATGCACACCCCTCACTTTACTAAAGGGAGAATTGAAAGTCCTATGGAGAATTGGTTTCTAACTGCTGGCCAAGCTTTTACTGATCTGCTGTCAATATAATTTTTTGGCAACCTTCTCCCAGATGTAGTGACATATCCCAATTTTTCCCAGTAGCATCTCCCAGAGATTAAAAACACATTGCTAATAGCAGGCCACAAGTTCATTTGGGATTTCTGCAACTAAAAATATGCACCTTGCAGAATCCTTAGAGTGAAGATCGGGGCATGAAGCATTGAGTGATTCCACAAAGTGAACCTTTGTTGCCAGCTTGAGGCAAAGTGCTTCTAGAAAGCAAACAAATATTCCCATTTTTACATGCCTGCTAATTTTGCTAGGAGTGGGGATAGTTTAAAGAAAAGATGGAGGACCTTTTTCCTATGAAGGTCCATTTAACTCATTGGAAAAGGCAACCAGGAGTTAGAACTGCAGGTGGGCACACATCTGATGGAGAGTGGAGCAGCAGCCCAAAGTAGTAGAAGTGCACAATATTGCATCACTCTCTCTGTTATCCCTTGATCTTCCTCTGTGTCACCCCATCTCTCTCTGCTTCCTCACCCGCTTCCATTACTCTGAAGAGCTGGATGATGCTATGGGTTGTATGATGTTTGGTTGTGGATTTCCTGAAGTTTGGTTGTGGGCTGCAGGCTCCTGTTGACATAGCAGCCCCTGAGTCTCTGTAACCTTGTGTTTCCTTCTGTTATGGTCCTCCTTCCTCTTGGCTGCTGCCCAGTGGCAGTGACCATCTTAATTTTCATAGGAAGCTGCCTTATACCAGGCCAGACTGTCCATCTATCCAGCCCAGCACTGTCTCCTCTGGTCACCAGCATCATTCCCCCAGCATCTCACACCAGAGCCTTTCCTGCCACCTGCTCTCTGATCTGCTTGAATAGGAAATGCCAGAGGTTGTACATGGGACCTTCTGCAGTAGCAGCTGGCGGGGTGGCACAGGTTGGGACCCAATGCTCTCCTCACTTCCAATGGTCATAAATAGAGTTGTATTCCAGAAACATTTGGAGGGAGACTGGTTCCCTACCTCTGCCTTATGCAGTCACTGCCCAAACTCTAACACACCAACCATCACTGTATTTTTTCTTTATAAAGATTTAGTGCAGTCTTTTGAGTGAAAACTTAGTAAATGACAGCCTTGGGTCTCATTTTTCTTTTTCTTGTGTTTACAGGCATTCTGTCTTTGTAATAAATGAAGACCTGAATGTTTTAAGCTAGCAGATTTTTTTGGTGTGTTTTGGGTGTATTCTTCTCTTGCACATTTTGCTGAGTGTAACAGAATATAATTTAGTCCTTGGTGAAGTACAAGTCAGGCTCCCTCTAAGCGTGACTGTATAGGTCCTGTTCTTTTACATAACTATGAATGTTTTGCATTGTAAGGTGCTGTCATAATTCTTTGCAAGCTGAGCGCTTAAACTTTGTGCTGGGAAAATGTCCCCTGCAGTTAAATCATGGGCTCAGACAACTCTCCAGCATAGTAGCAGTATAGCTGTTCACCCTGTTTCCTGACACTGTTAAGGTGGGAACTGAGAGCTACATTAGACAGGATGCTAAATGCACCATTAGCAAGTACCATTGGTACCAATGGAAGCTTTTTCTGGGCCTAATAGAAGCATTGGCGAGCGGGGGTGGGATTTTTGTTGGGATGGCTGTGAAGCAGGATGTCATGCTCCAGGAAATACCCTCAGGTGCTAGGGTCCCAATTGCAGGAGATACGAACCTTCACCAAAGGACTCACGAATGAGGGCAGGGTTGCAGATGCAGTATGTTTAAACACATTAAGCTCAAACACAGAGATTTAGTCTAGGTTCAAACATGACAGAATCATGCAAGAGTCCAATGTCAACATCACAGGAAGTTCAAGCAAGGTTCAACACTGCATAGCAGGAAGACTAGAATCAGGAATTAGGAGCCAAATAACAAGGATCCACAAATGTGTTGTTGCTCCTTGGTCTGGAGCCAAAGCTTTTCAACGTAATTACATATATAAGTATTTTGTTTTTCACCCCACAAGAAGCCCAACTTCCATTTGGAAACAAAAGTAGCAAGTTTCTAGTCCTATTGTTGCAGCAATAAACATTATAAACCAGATGGTAAAAACTGAAATGCTGAAGGGCTTGCAGTGGACTAAAAGGGAACTCAATGTACAGTATCATTATACATTTTCAGTTTCCACAAAGATTTTGCAGAAGCTGACTTAACCTTTTTCACATTTGAGTGGTTTGATTTTGAAATAGAATGTTGCAGAAATGCAGTCTTTTCACCATCTGCAATTTGGCATCTGCCATGTTGGTTAAAATAATGTGCAGGTTATGTTAATTAACAGCAGTCCATCAACTTGCAAATATATTGTGAATCTGGCACAAATGTGTGAACAAATTTCCTAACCTTGCCTTGTGAAAATAGGTGATCTCCTTTCCTTGCTTTGCTGTGCACTTCAAAACCTGAAGGGAGAGCAAAGGAAAATCATCCCCAGAATGGGGATAGCTCTAAATTAAAATGCAGTATTGAATACCTATAGTTAACTGTGTTCAGCTCAGTTTTAAAACCATTTACCGTCTTTGTCTCTGGCACCATTCTGGAGAGACTGTTTCAGGGTTCGACGTCTCTGAAGATTAGAAGCCTACTTCTGTCAGGAGACATTAACGTCTCGCCTTGTGGGATAGCTGGAGTGGGTGGATGTGACATTTGCCCTTTTTTACCCGTGAAGATTAGTATGTCCAGTGTCAGAGCTCTTGCATAGTATGCTTGAAATGTGTGTCCTGCGGGAGAATAAGCTATTGCCTTTCAGTCTTAGAAGGTCATTGTCAAGGTGAGCCAAGTCCCCTACGGGTTACCTGAATATATTTGCTGTCAGGCAGCATGAACAGTACCAGCTTGGGCTCTGGAATGACATGATTAGTGACCGCCCTGTAAAATCATTTATCAGCCACTGTCTGGTTTGCTACTGTGCGTTTCAGTCCTTTTCTTGCATGCTCAAACATTTGGTGCATGGAGTGTTGTGCTCTATAACTTATGCTAAATGTTAACTTTATCATTATGCCGCCCTTATGATAACACAGTGTTTGTAAGTGGACCCTTTGCAACACTTCATGCTTGCTGGCAACTCTTTCTTCTTGCCTCCTGCACTTGTTGTGGTGCTCACACAGAATTGTGCCATAATCACGATTATGATACTGTGTTGTACCGGATGCTAGTTTGATGGTCTTTTATATTCATGTTATGGTTTAATATTTTACTACACCCTGACTTTCGTGAGATCATGTGGGCAAAAATTACATTACATAAATAATCCTTAAACAATACTTTGCTAAACCTGTATGTGGGATTTCGAGACATGTAAATGTTCAGTGATGTTTAATAACCTTTCAGGAGGAATAGCACATGGATCTTGAAGAACCAGTTTTTCCAAGTGGATTTGTGTGAGTTAAACAAGTAAATTAATTAGATATAAAGGTCACAATTCCTCAGGACTTCAGATGGCAGATGTGTGCTGTTTCTTTCATTTCTGTTTGAGGTGACATTTAAGGTGGATAAAGGAAGGCATGCGTGCGAGCACAGACACACGTACCGTTTCAGGTCACATTTGATTTTGCTTCAAGAACTGTGGCCAACCTCATACTGGTTATAAACTGTTCAGTTGGCCTGAAGTCTGGCTTAAAGAAAGAGAATCACTGCAGGGAGAGTGAGCAAGGGCCCTGAAGTTCCCCATCTACAGTGAGCACATGGAGGGCTGACTGAGCAAGCACACAGGTCATCTGCTCACAGTCTACCCCACTATGGTGAAATGTATTGCATTACTGTTTAAATTGTAGTGTTTGTTGCATCTAGGCATATAAATTAGCATATAGAAATTTTATTCAGATCTATGTCCTCTTTTTTGATTCTTCATTTCTTCTTCTTTTTTTGGTGATGTATAAGTGATGTGTCCAAAGCAGGCACCAGCGTGTAGACTTCAAGCCAAATGGAGGAGTTATCCATTAGAAGCAATAACCAACAAGAGAACATACAAACTGGGATAGGCTTGCCATTCTTAGCTGGTGGTGCTAAACATCCCTTTTCACATTGAATTACGTGGACAGTTGTGTGCATGTGTGCTTTCATGGTTCTGCAGCTTGCAGCTATGGTGTGGTGCCTCTCTACCCTCCAGAGGAGATTTAGGTGAGGTGTAGGGGGCGTGCAGCGGAAGGGGGGAGCCCTGTTGTGAAGGCTAGAGCCCTTTCCCTGGCGGAATGGATTTGCCGAATAAGATAATATTCTCAGACAGCATTTGCCCTCTTCTGCAGCATAACTTCACTTTAGCTTCTGTCTGTCTGTCCTGGATTTGAGCAACAGTCATTCTATGTCAGCCATCTGCCATTTGCAAAGCAAATATTGGCTGATTCCAATGATAATAATAATAATAGTAATACTTCAACAGTGAGTGCCCAAATGACATCACCTGTGCACAAAAAGGAGGTCTCAGTAGGTTCAGGGGGGAAACAAGGGAGCAACCCCCCCTCCCAAAGCCCAGTGAGAGTTTATCGTGTTCAGGGGGCACAGAATGCTAATGCTATCTGTTGGGGAGAGAACCGGAAAACTCAGTTGTTGGTGTAATGGAGTATCCTGGAAGAAGATGAGGACATGGCTGGCTGGTTGGCTGGCTGGCACTTTGAACAGGAGCACTCCACAATGAAACATTTTGTGACAGGTCCCACTTGTGTTGACTAAGTTCCATTGGAAGCAGTGGGTCTTGAGTTAGTTGCAACTGTCACATTGGGTTCAGTGGGACTTATCTCGGACTCACGTTATCTACATTTGGGCCCAGTGTGGTATAGTGGTTAAAGTGCTGGACTAGAAGTTGGGAGACCAGGGTTCAAATCTCCACCCAGTCATGAAGCTTGCTGTGTGACTTTGGACCAACCACAATCTCTACCTCTATCTCTACTGATCTACTTCATAGGGTTGTTGTTGACATAAAAAAGGGGGGGGGAAGGATTGCTTTGGGGTGAAAGATGGGTTATTAATTTAATAATAAACAAATATATATATATTTCATTTCTTTTCAACCAAGACTCTTGTTTGTCCAGGAACGGCAAAGTGCTTTCACCTTTAAGTCATGGGAGAGGGGCTTACTGAAACACAGTAATTTTTTTGAACTGAAGGTTGTATCTATGGCCAGAATCTTTCTTTTGATGTGGTAATTATCCGGAACAAACACCACCACCACCACCTTTATCATTATTTACCAATGTCGGTTTCATGTCATACATACAGTATTTTGTTTGTCTGCCCCCCAGTGGTAAAAATCAGTATTCACTAGATTGGGTCAAATTCTGCCTTTTGAATTTTTCTGCTTTGCCATTATAATTATTTGCTGTTGTTACATGAGAGTGTACACACATAAACCATGAAATTGCTGCCATAAGATCACTTCACGGTGACTTTACCATGTCAAAAGTTATCATGAGTTTGGGCCTCAGTACCTTGAGAGCAAGCCCTGCAAGCTGTTCCAATAAAAACGGATTTAAATATGTACCTTGAAGTCCATTTTACAATTACAGTGATTGTTGTTGTTTAGTCGTTTAGTCGTGTCCGAATCTTCATGACCCCATGGACCAGAGCACACCAGGCACTCCTGTCTTCCACTGCATCCCACAGTTTGGTCAAACTCAAACTTACAGTGATACCTCGGGTTAAGTACTTAATTCGTTCCGGAGGTCCATCCTTAACCAGAAACTGTTCTTAACCTGAAGCACCACTTTAGCTAATGGGGCCTCCTGCCACTGCTGTGCCGCTGGAGCACGGTTTCTGTTCTCATCCTGAAGCAAAGTTCTTAACCCGAGGTACTATTTCTGGGTTAGTGGAGTCTGTAACCTGAAGCGTATGTAACCTGAAGCGTATGTATCCCGAGGTACCGCTGTATTATTTTTAATTAGGTCAGTTGTTTAGCCAGAACAATAAATTAGATTATCCAAAGGGATGGAAGGTTTAGGTGTCTGCTTCTACATATATGTAAAATATCTCTGTATATATGTGCAATATTCGGAAACAGACTTCTACGCTTTTGTCAGTAGCTGTGCGCATTGGTAATTTGTCTAAGATTTTCATTTGCATTGTTTGGAAAATGAGTCATGTTTCATGCTTTGAAGGCTGTTATTGACTCACTCAGGTTAAGATTGGCAAGTTAATACAACCATGATTGAATAGGATGCAGTTTTATTATATATCAAGGCTTGGGGTTAATTATATTAACACAAAAAGTGCTGTGCTGGATCAGGTCAAAAGCCTATCTAGTCCAGCCCTCTGTTCTCACAGTGGCTAAACGGATGCCTCTGGGAGGCCCATAAGTAAGTTCTTTGTGCAATAGCACTCTTGCCACATGAGATTCAGAGGCATACTATCATTATCATGTCCTCCTTGTAATGTGTGGCATGTAATTATTGTTTTGAGGTTATGGGTGGTGGTTTTTATTTTATTTTAAATCATTGCTTTAATTAGGTTGTATCCAACAAAGTCATTGCACTCGCAAAGCAACTTTGGATCATGCAGTTGGACTCCTCTTACTCTCCTCCCCACTACTCCTCTAAATCTCTTCCATTCATGCAGTGACTGTATTAGATTCAACCAATGGTATTGCACTTTTGTATGTTCTGGCGAAGAGCAGGTCTTTTATTTATTGCTATACCTATTACATTTATATTCTCACTTTTACTTCAAGGAGCTTCAGGGTGATCATACATGACTTTCTTCCTCCCCATTTCATCCTTACAACCACCCTGTAAATTAAATTCTGCTGAGAGGCAATGACTGGCCCAAGGTCACCCAGTGAGCTTCGTGGTTGAGTGGGGATTTGAACCCTGGTCTCCCAGATCCTAGTCCAACACCTTAGCCACCACACCAGTGGAACCAATCGGCAGGTTCTGGTGCTGCTCTGCTGATCTCCCAGACCCTCTAGGTTCAGAAAGCAGTATGCCACTAAATATCAGTTGCTGGGAACGAACATCAGGGGAGGCCTGCTGCTTTCGTGGTCTACTTATGAGCTTCCGAGTAATAGTTAGCTGGCCACTTTGGGAAGCAGTAGAATGACCATGCATGCTTGTCAAACAAACAAACAAAAACAGAGAGGAAGGAGATACTTCACCACATAGAAAGGAAAAAAGAGGTCACAGATCTGCATACAATCCCCTATCCTCATTTATATGTATGTGCAAATGTGGAAAAAATGGCCATCATTTAAACAGAAATACTATATATCTCAGGGTTGTGGGTTTGAGTCCCACGTTGGGCAAAAAGATTCTTGCATTGCAGGGGGTTGGACTAGATGGCCCTTGGGATCCTTTCCAACTCTACAGTTCTATGATTGGATATATCACTATGGTAGAGAAGACTAAAGCCAATGCCCTCTTCGTGCCTACTCAGTTTTGCTGTCCATGTGTTGTCAGTGGGCAGCTTCAAGGCTCCTGCTCCTCTCTCTTTTTATGGAGGAAGATAACTGGACTTTGGGTGCATTTGGATGTGGGGAATCTGGCGCCAGTTTTTCTGATTATAATGCTAGGACTTATGTCCTATTTTCTGATGTCCCTTTCATACTGCAGTACCTGTTATACTATGGAAGTGGGGGGTTTTTTGACTGACATGTTGCCCTATATTTTGTTCATACCAGTGGGTGTGGCTTGACACAGCAATGGATGTCATTGGGCAATGCTCTACACATGCCTGATTCTGTTTCCACATGAAAACAGCAGGAAATAACTGTATGCTGGTATACTGTTCCAAACTCCATCACTTTACTACCACAGTTTTCTAGGCTAAGGGGGCTGCACATGGATTTTTTTCCTGGAATCAAATAGCACAGAAATGAAGGCTAAACATGTGCTATATTCCTTTAGTTTTTTGGGAGTGGCTCTTACATTGTGTGAAAGCTCAAATCTAATGTGGAAATTACCTGCTTGGGAAATGTCAGGGAAACATGATGTTAGGCTTGGTAGACATTTGGCCTGACTGTGCAGGGCTTTTCTTACTTTCTTTTGAGAAATCCATAGATCAGAATAATTTGCCAGCGTACATTTGCATGGTCTGGTTATGTCAGTTGTCATCTGTCCATTTTCTCCCAAAAGGAAACACAGAGAGAACGCAAGGCATGGCGTGATGCTGTGAAAATAGCCTATTTTTCCTTCCCGGTCCCCAGCCTCTTTTTTTAAAAAATGTTTTTTTAATGGTTATTTTTAAAATGTGGGAACCAGGCATTTTGGTTCCCAAGAGCCTTTTTGTAAAGGGCAAACGAAGAATCTAAATCCATTCTGTACCATGATGCAGAAATCTGTGGGTTTTATAGTTCTTTTCTACCTTACGTGCGCTCCGTTTCCATAGAGACTCTATAAATAGAATAAACTTTAAATCATGATGGCCCAAAGCAGCAATTCAATACAGTAGGGTTTTTTCCCCTTTCTTTCTGGTAATCCTTTTCACAGGTGAAAATCGGTAAGACGTTCTGATTTTTAAAGTCAATTGGTTGATGAGGAAAGCTTGAGCCACTTTGCCCTTCCCCTTTGCAACTTTAGTGGCTAGTAAATTATTCCTAACTTTTAATGAGAAGAAAGGAGGCCTAATGATTTGGGTCCTAGTGGGAGTTGAGTGACTTGAGGCTAGTTTGCAGAAAGCTACACATTAAATGTTCTTCACTTTTGATTAAACCGTGGGGTGCTGAAGTGAGGCTCCCAGGAACCATGAGATCAAGTTGATGTTTGGGAAATGAATGTTTCTGCCCCTTCTCTGATACTTCAGTGGAGCTTGTTATGTACTGAAGTTCTCACCCTGGGCCAGCAGGGGGATACTGTAGATAGTTATGCAAATGAAGGATCGAAAGTGACGTTCAGTGATTGGCTAGTTACAGAAAATGGTTACTGTTGCATTCTAGTGGAGCTCTATATAAGCAGGCTGACTGAGCTCCTCAGTTCAGTTCTGTTCCAGCTTACAAATAAAGAGCTGCTTTGGAAGAATCGCTGTGTCGTCTGATATGTTCGCCCACAACTTAACAGAGCTCAAACTAGGATTCAGGCATAATGCAAAAATACGGTACATGGAAGGTTCAAGGTTCTTGTGTTGGTATGCAAAGGGCTGAAAAACGAGTCCAGGCTCTTAAGCACTTTCCCAGCAGAATTCTTGAGATCATCCAAAGGAGTGCTGTTAGTTGTGCTGTGTGTTCCAGAAGCCCAAGTGGCCTCAAGTGGCTATCAGGCATGTAGTGTCACTAGTTCCCTGCTGTGGAATACTCCTCCTTCAGACATTTGGCAGGCATTCTCACTTTTGGTTTTCAGGCATCTCTAGAAGACTTTTTAAAAAGCAGACAGGCCTATTCAGTTGTTTAAAATGTCTCTTGATTAGCCAGTCATTTTAATGATTGCCCTACTGATGTTTTGTATAAATGCTTTTATTAACAAATAGATAAGCCCCCCCCCCCCCGAAAAAAAGTTCCAAGGAGGGAGAGGCTCCTGAGAGAGGAATTCCCTGGTTGGGACTGTGTAGAAAGGACTAACCCAGACTACAGTGGTACCTCGCAAGACGAATGCCTCGTAAGACGAAAAACTCGCAAGATGAAAGAGTTTTTCGTTTTTTGAGTTGCTTCGCAAGACGAATTTCCCTATGGGCTTGCTTCGCAAGATGAAAACGTCTTGCGAGTTTGTTTCCTTTTTCTTAAAACCGTTAATACTCAGGGAATCCGTGCTTTGCAAGACGAAAAATTCGCAAGACGAAAAAACTCGCAGAACGAATTAATTTCGTCTTGCGAGGTACCACTGTAAGTCCTTAACATGTCTATTTAGGAGGACCACGTAGCTGGTCATTAAAAAAGACCTCTGTCTGAGACTGTAGAGAGCTACTGCCAGTCAGAATATGCATTACTAGGCAAGATGGACCAATAGTCTGATCTGCTATATGGTGGATAGCTTTGTGGCAAGATGAGTTTTGCGTTCATAGGCAAACCAGAACACAGGTGGGCTGAAGATCCTCTGTGGTCTGCTTTGGATTTATTAGATATTTGCTCCCTACCACTTGCCCCATGTCGTGCCCGTGTTGTGACATGGAGCACACAAGCCTTGAAAAAGCAAGGTGACGTCCAGAGGAGCAATTTTCTTCAACAGTGCCTTGACATCTAAATCCACCCCCTTTTTGAAAGTTAGTAAAGGTAAAGGGACCCCTGACCGTTAAGTCCAGTTGCGGACGATTCTGGGGTTGCGGCGCTCATCTCGCTTTACTGGCCGAGGGAGCCGGCATACAGCTTCTGGGTCATGTGTCCAGCATGACTAAGCCGCTTCTGTGAACCAGAGCTGTGCACAGAAATGCCGTTTACCTTCCTGCCCGAGCGGTACCTATTTATCTACTTGCACTTTGACATGCTTTCAAACTGCTAGGTTGGGAGGAGCAGGGACCGAGCAACAGGAGCTCACCCCGTCACGGGGATTCGAACCGCCGACCTTCTGATCAGCAAGCCCTAGGCTCTGTGGTTTAAAAGGCTTTGAAAGGGAAGGCCTCTGGCCTGCAGCCTGACATCTCTCCAAGAGTTTTTTTAACCATTGCATAGGCTGCACTGAGTGTGAGATCCTTGGAGGTGAATATGCTGCTCTTTTGTTAGAATTGGGCCCAGTTGCTTCTGCTTCAGGGACTCCTGCCTTGGCTTAGTTCTGTTTGCTTTGATGGAATGTGATGGAAGCTTGCACTTCTCATTCCAAGATTCACCTGCATGGTGGCCCTGATCCCACAAGAAAGCCCTGGTCTCAGGTCAGCTGCTATTCTTGCACCAGCAGTGGACTTTTGAGTCATTAATTTAATTAGATGAGAGTGCTGATGCAGACTCCTTGTCACTTTTCTAAATGCTCTTCAAACTGCAGCTCCTGTAGGATCACCGTTTGTCAGGTTTTTAAAAAGAACTCAGCATTGTTGGGCTTGTTACATATTAATGATTTCACATACCCAAGCTCAGTCTGGTTTATTAATAATGAAAGAGCATTACATGTTAATCTTTCTGCAAGAAAAATAAAACAAGATAAGAAGTAATGTATGGCCAAATACCATGTTCTCCTGGGAGAGCAGAATGTACAGAATGTCCTTGTTGTCATCCTTCAGAAGATCTGATCCCATAATTAGAGATGCATACAAATGAAATTAGAAAATTTCCCACATAGTTTATTCATGGGGAAAAAAATCTTTAACTATGTTTGCATCCACTAACATTAGCTAAGTCCTTTCTTTTATGACCATGGACAGCATGTAACATGGATTGGAAATACCTTTTATTTCATCGCCTAGCGATCCTTGGTCAATACATAGGAAAAACTTTTATCTACATTCCATGCATAACCAAACCATGCCCCATAAGCACCACAAACTAATGAATGGGTTCGGAGAAGCCCAGGTTCTGGGAGTTGCAGGCTGGGAGCAGGCTCCACCATGCACTTCTCTTCTACAGATCCACTGATTTCCCATGTGCATTAAACACTCACAGATATGGGATGATCTGGTGGGAAATTTGTCCTCTGCTCCAAAAATAGCAACAAGCTCATTTGAAATGGCAACTGACACAAGTTACCACCCAGCGGTCTTTCTGGGGGACAATCTGTTGTTTAATTGCTTTGATATGTTGCAAGATATGGCAGGATCAACACTTTCCTGCTCCTGACTTCCAGCTTCCTTGGAAAGATTATATGGCTCTTTCATTCTATCTTGAAGCAATGTTCCAAAAGGAAGTTTGTTCTGCTTATAAGCAAACTTTTATACATACATACGTACGTACGTATATACATATATATATATATATGTGTATATATGCATATGAGGGACGCGGGTGGCGCTGTGGGTTAAACCACAGAGCCTAGGGCTTGCTGATCAGAAGGTCAGTGGTTCGAATCCCCGCAACGGGGTGAGCTCCCGTTGCTCGGTCCCAGCTCCTGCCAACCTAGCAGTTCAAAAGCACATCAAAGTGCAAGTAGATAGATAGGTACTGCTCCAGCGGGAAGGTAAATGGCGTTTCCGTGCGCTGCTCTGGTTCGCCAGAAGTGGCTTAGTCATGCTGGCCACATGACCCGGAAGCTGTACGCCGGCTCCCTCAGCCAATAAAGCGAGATAAGCACCACAACCCCAGAGTTGGTCACAACTGGACCTAATGGTCAGGGGTCCCTTTACCTTTACTATGTATACATACACACACACACACACACACACATATATATATGCACACACACACATATTCATACACACACACACATATATATTCACACACACACACACACACACATATATACATAGATATATATACACACACATTTTTGCTGCATAGGCGATAAATGCCTTGGACTTTTGTAGCCTGTATTTTAATACAGTAATAGCCAAATCTGATTCTCTCAAGATGTTGTTAGGCCACAACTCCCATCAGCCCCAGCCAGCAAGGCCGATGGTCAGGGATGATGGGAGCTGCAGTCCAACAACATCTGCAGGACACCACATTGGCTATCCAGGGTGTAAGACCAGCATTTTGTCCCTTGGGATTCTTTCCGGCCTCATATTACTTGGTTTGTGGAGGAAACCCGAGTGGGCCACAACCAAGACTTTTAGCTATTAAAGCCACATAAACTCTGAAGAAAGGAAAATCTCCTATTCAGTTTTCAATGATGATTTAATGAAGGAAGCTATGGTTTGCTTTTGCACTTATACATGAAATTTGGTTACATTGCCTGTAGCTTCTATAAGATGCATCTGGTTAGGCTTGACTTGAGTAACTGTAACCATAGCTTGCCTTGTGGTTTGGCAAAAGCAGCAGAGCATCCAGCTCTCTTCTAGACTTTCTTCTCTGTCTCCCTCAGTCTAGTGAAGCTGTGACTTTGGCAAAAGCTTGTGCCAACTCATAGGACTCCTTAAAGCAGAGTTTGCAGGACAAATAAAGGTAAAGGTACCCCTGCCCGTACGGGCCAGTCGTGTCCGACTCTGGGGTTGCGTGCTCATCTCGCTTAAGAGGCCGGGAGCCAGCGCTGTCAGAAGACACTTCCGGGTCACATGGCCAGCGTGACGAAGCTGCTCTGGTGAGCCAGCACCAGCGCAGCGCACGGAAACGCCGTTACCTTCCCGCTATAAAGCGGTACCTATTTATCTACTTGCACTTGGGGGTGCTTTCGAACTGCTAGGTGGGCAGGAGCTGGGACCGAATGACGGGAGCTCACCCCGCCGCGGGGATTCGAACCGCCGACCTTGCGATCAGCAAGTCCTAGGCACTTGAGGTTTTACCCACAGCGCCACCCGCGTCTTGCAGGACAAATGGACAGGAGTTAATATCTATAGCTGACAGGTTCAGTTGGGAGGGAGTATATCTTGTTAAAACATATTTAAAGGCCAGGAAGAAAAGCACCTGCTATGGAGAATGCTTTTGCAAATTGAAGAGTTGTCAGCAAAAAGTGTGGAAATGACCATAGGACACCTGCCACACCAGTCATAGTTAGGGTGCAGATCAGGGGCAAAGAACCTGTGGCCCTGCAAATGATGCTGTACTCCCATTAGCCCCTGCTAGCATGGCCAATGTTCGGGGATAGTGGGAGCTGCAGCCCAGCAACATTTGGAGGGCCACAAAACTTCCCGACCTCTGCTGCAGATCTTAATGCAATATAGTGATCGCCTTTAAAACATCCAGCTGTGACAATGGATAGGGCATACTATGCCAGGCTTTGATTGTTGCATGGGAATGATGAATAATCCTGATGTTTAGCACCCTTTCCACACCTTAAGAAATATGTCGGGGGGGGGCACACACGACAATATCACAATTGTCACTGTGCTGTTAAATGGTATAAATGTGATCTCTCAGCCTTTCAGTTGCTAGATATTGTACAACCATCATAATGCTTACCCCACGTTGCTCGCATCCATTGCCTTCTGCACCGGCAAAAGTGCTCTGACAATGGTTCTTGCTGGATGCTAGCTGACGTAGGATCTTTTGGGAGGCATGGGGGAGCAGTAAGTGTGCATAAGTGTGTACTGGTGATGAATTGTGATAGTTCAACATATGGTGGTGGTGGTGGAACCCTAGGGGTTAATCAATACTGAGAGTGCTGGATCCCTAGGTTCATGGTCATGAAATGCAAAATATTGTACTCCAGATTGTTATGTGTGGGTGAGCCTGGACTTCAAAAACGCTACACCAGTTCGTAACAACAGAAGATGCAGCTGCAGGATTATGGCAATATTGCGAGCTAATTTTTCCATCTGTGTTCTGTGCCGTCTGTGTTATGTAAGAGAAGCCCTGTGTAGCCCCTGTGCTTCCAATGCTTTTGTCTCTCTTCTCCATGCAGAAGATACAACAGCTGTCTGAGGGATCTATGTTTGGCCATGGCCTTAAGCATCTTTTCCATAGCCGCAGACGGTCCCGGGAACGGGAGCACCATAACTCCCAGGAGTCATCACAGCAGCAGCAGCAGCAGCACCAGCACCATGGCATGTCTGACCACGACTCCCCAGACGAAAAAGAACGTTCCCCTGAGATGCACCGTGTCTCCTATGCCATGTCTCTCCACGATCTTCCGGCTCGGCCCACTGCCTTCAACAGGGTGTTGCAGCAGATCCGCTCCCGTCCTTCCATCAAGAGGGGGACTAGCTTGCACAGCGGCAGTCGGCGAGCCAAGAGTGGCTCCCTGGAACCCCAGAAAATCAGCCCGCACCTTGTCCGCAAGGCCCCCCAAGATAGCAGCCTGACAGCAATACTGCACCAACACCAAGGCCGGCCAAGATCTTCATCCACCACTGACACTGCTCTCCTTATGGCCGAGGGTGGGACCGTATACCTCCTGGCGGAAGAGTCTGACTGCCTCGCTGACAAGGTAAGACTGAAGGTCCAGAAGTATGAGGTGTCCAGTAACTGGGAAACCCATTTCACTTCATAGTATTCTATGTTCCTGTTGCCCTATGTTGATAGGGAATTCAAGGCCCTGGAATCCAATGAGTTTCAACATCTGTCTTTATCTAACAAGGTAAAGCAACTTGGCAGGGTTGCTTGGTGCCACCTGTGGGGTTTGTGAGAAGCACATAGGAATGGGTGAATCTGTCAATTTCAGGTTCTTTGGGTTTTCATTTTTCTAATTTTTAGTTCACACTTCCACATCAGTTTGTGATTTTTTTTTGTCTTCATGAAAATTCAGCAGCATTTTAGTGTGAATTTCTCTAAACATACACATTTTTGTGTGTGCAGTTTTGCCTAATATACCCATTTTTGCTGGGCAATTTTACCTCATAGAATGCATTTTGTATATGTTTCTTGGCTGGAGGGCTGCATGACATACTTTGGAGAACTGCAAATTTTGATGGATGGCGGTGTTTTGGTTTTCATGTTGTTTCAGCAAGTGCAAATTACATAGGTCCAGCTTTAAATGAAAACTAAATAAAATTTATCACCAGAAGCACCTCCATGCTAAAGAGAGATGCAGCATCCATCAGATGCACCTAAAACAAATCGGGTGGAATTCATATCAAAAGGCTAAACCTTAGTTAGCTGAGCTTGGCCAGCATTGCTACAAATTAGCCTTCTGAAATTATTATGGTATTGCCAATTATCTCCATATGTCTGCTTGCCTGTCCTTTCATTAACAGAGTGTGAAAAGTTCTGTCATTCCCTAGATTAGGGTGGACAGAGTTCAGGGTTGTAGGATGAGCTTTGTTTTTTAGCCAAACCCCACAATTTACTAGTCAGAACCAGCTGCAAAAGACATAGTTGGAATTCTATGCCTCTGAGCGCCTCCTGAGACTAGGAATTTATTTTTGGTACCAGATCTGAATTGAGCTCACAGTCCTTTAGGGCAAAATCCACTTTTGCTTATTAGCGGTTTTCATTGCAGCCGCCCAATTTAGGTAGGAAAAGTTGATTTGTTGTTAAACAGTTGGGAGTCATAAATGTTTTTTCTCAATCTACTACAGATCACCTAGAAAACTACCAGTAGATCCCAATCTACCTTCTGCCTGTGCCTACTGTAGATTATCTAAATAAGACTGGATTCTAGCCTGCATAGCACTTCACACTTATTGTGACCACAGAATTTTAGATTTCTATGTTGATTATTCAGTATTCCACTAACACAGGGCTGGGGACCATTTGGCCCTCCAGATGTTGTTGCATTCCATCTCCCATCAGTCCCAGTCGGCGTGGTCAATGGTCAGGGATGATGGGAGTTGTAGTCCAACAACAGTTGCAGACCCAAGTTTGAGAAACATTGAATTCTAGAGGGCCACAGATTCTCCATCCTGGCACCAAGGCTGCTATGACAGTGAGTCCCTGAATGCAGAGTCTGAATAAAAAATCAACAGCTGAGAATGGTGAACAGTTTACTTGGATTCTGAGCCTAGGCAGTTGCCCTATATCTAGACTGCACCACTTAATGCTAATTCCTTGCACAAAGAAAAATAGCATGTTAGGGTGAAGGGTAAACTAGAATCCTCCATGATACCTAGCTTTCTACGTGGTGGAGGGCATTGTAATGCATGGACATTCATTTATGTGAGCCTGTTTCTGTATTTCCACATAGAATGGGTTGGCCGTTATCAGGAAGGTTGCAGCTATCACAGACTGCACACTCTTGTAGCACATTGTGACTACACTGTTAATGTCAGACATCAGGGCAACTGCTTAATCTATGGGTGTGGCAACATTGCATGTCCTACATTGTTTCCTACTTGCTGGTTTTCATGTTGTCTATTTTTAGCATTATGCTTCCTTCCTTGCTTGCAGTAGGCTTGCCTTTATGAATGACCTCACTAGTTGGCATCATGGTCAGCCATGCTGCCATTTGATGAGCTAGAACGCTATCCAGTAAGTCCATGAAATCTTTGTCATCCACTGAAAGTGGATGATATCATTATAGCTGTGGGTTTTCAGAATCTAGTCATTTAATTAAAATTCAAGTCAAGACCAACTTGGAGTGGGAGCAACAACTTTAGCAGTTGTTCTATACCATGGGTAGGCAAACTAAGGCCTGGGGGGCTGGATCCGGCCCAATCGCCTTCGAAATTCAATCTGCGGACAGGAATCAGTGTGTTTTTACATGAGTAGAATGTGTGCTTTTATTTAAAATGCATCTCTGGGTTATTTGTGGGGCATAAGAATTCGTTCATTCCCCCCCTCCAAAATATAGTATGGCCCCCCACAAGGTCTGAGGGACATTGGTCCGGTCCCCTGCTGAAAAAGTTTGCTGACCCCTGCACACACACACACACACGCGTGCGCACATATACACACACAGAGATCGCAAAAGTTTTCTGCCTGGCCTTGACAGCTGCTGTTGTGGGTAGTGCCTGATTCTGATTCTTTCAGCAGGTTTTTTTGTGATTGCTGCAAGCTCACAAATTCAGAAAGCTTTGCTCTCCCTCTGGATCGTCTTCATTTTGCCTTAGTGATGATTTCATGTAGTTAAAACTGATTGGCTGAATAGTGCTGCCACATCATCCCTCTCATTATGTGATCCCTGATTGGCTGTGATTGCCCATATGACTTTTTTGAGAGGCGGGGATAACTATGAAGCAGCAGAAACAATGGAAGGCACAGGATTTTTAAAGACTGAATATTTGAACCATTTGCAGGATTTTTTCTGTCCCTGTGAAAGCAGTTTCCAAGCCAGTAATCATGAAACATTTGGCACTGCTCTAATTAACTTCCCCCATTATATAGATGTTGACAACATTACCACTACCACTGAACGCTATGATTAAAATAAAGTAAAAATATTTAAAATATGCAATTACAGAATTAACTGAATTAACAGTGTATCGCGTCAGCCCATTGTGATATGTAACCTGGTACCAAAAGACAAACCCCCTAAAACAGAGTGTACCAGAAAGCCCTAGATCTTTCTTGTCCCATTATTGTCCCATTTTATGTGCATAAGAAGAAGACTCCAAATTTGTTCTGCAGGTTCAGGAACAGAAATCTCAAAATGTTTACCATTTCTAACAGCAGCAAAATTATCTCCTGTCCTTATCTTCCTGCCTAAGAATCACAGTATTAAATAATGTTGTGCATGACCTTACTGAGAATCTGATTAGACAAGGTCTTGCTCTGGGGCTTAGAGCTTGGAGCTGAGCTCTTGTCATGGAGTTAGATGAGAACTTCCAATGGGACAAGGATTCCAATGGGACAAGCTTAACCACCTGGCCCATGCACAGCTTGCCTGAGATCCAGAGTTGGAGTCTTGTTAGAATAAAGTCATAAACTCAAACAAAAAGGCACCCAGTCCCTGGCAGGGCCCCCCAATCAGCTTGGCCCTCCAAGTCCCAGGGCAAGTGTACCTGGCTGAGCCCCTCTCTCATTTCTGCATGGGTTCGACAGCCATAAAGCCAAGCTATCCCGAGCATCTTTGCAAAGTTTCTCTTTTGGCCAGAGCAACACTGAGAGATATGAAACAGCAATTACCCATGCCTGTGAGCTGAATTTTAATGCTGCGTAAGCAGCCCATCTTTACTGAGCAAACGTGTTGTTTTGGGTGCCTGGAAGATGCCTGGGCACGTCTCTGGGTGAAATGAAGGTGGCGGATGTGACTGTGAATATTTTCAGCGAGGGGATTTGGGGGAGTTTGTGAGGAGCTTTGCAAATCCTAAGTAAGGGCTTTTGCAGCTGCTAAGACCTTTCTGCTAGGAGAACAATAAATTGTCTGGTTCCTTTGGGGTCAGCAGGATCAGGCTAATTCCATACTGAAGTCTTGGTATTTTCTTGTCGTTCTGTACATGCACTGTTTGTTGCTCTGTAGAAAATATTTCCTATCAAGCAACTGCAAGTAGTAATCAAAGTGGAGGTCATGGATACGGCTGCTTCTCATAAGAGAGGATCTTGAACGTTCCTTGGAAGATCATGCAGGCATTGCCCCTTGCACATGTGCCAGATGGAAATGTACATTGAAGCGGGGCTGGGATAGTGTTGGGTGAATTCCAATCCCTCACATTATTTTTAGCCCATTCTGAAGTCTGGGTCCTGTTGCTGTACCTGTGACATATGAGAACTCTTCTGTTGAGACTTGGCTTCTTTTTAAAAATGATGGCAGTATCAAGAGAGCCTCACCCCCCAAACACTCCTCTGGCATCCCAAATCCCCTTCTGCTGCTCACTCTGATTTATAGTGTATAAATTTCTTGTGTGTATGTGTGGGTGTCTGTACACATTAGTGTATGGTGGGGTAACTGGCTGCTGCTTATATGCTTACCTGACATACGCTTAGACCTTTCTCATTGTTTTGAACATATCTACATAGTTACAGCACCTGCACTGTGCAAAAGAGGTACAATCACATGTGTACTGATGTGTGCGCATGCACAAATGCACCCACACACAATCAAATGAGAGACAATATTTCATAGGTGGCAGGGGAACTACCTTTTCATAAATAGGCCGAAAAGTAGATGCCTTGGGTGAGAGCATTGGATCACACAGCCATCAGTACTTCATTGTGACTTGTTAGTAAGGACAGTGGGTGGAATACTCAGGGGTTTTCTTTTTCAGCCTGCCAAAGGTATTGGATCATTGGAACAAAGTTAATGCCAAGTGGTACAGTTTTAAGGTTTCTTTTTTAAAAAATTGATTTTGGCCAGCAAGCTAGCCATCTTGCAGGCAGCTACCTTCTCCATTTAGCAGCTCCCTTCTTCCTTCTGTCTTTGACTATGAGTGCTGTCATTTCAAAATGATAAGGGGCTTCTCTGGATGTTTCTCTCACTAACTATGGGATCCCAGTTTTTAAGTCCCCCTTCTCCGAAGGCAACATCCTCCAAATTGTTTAGCAGAGGTATCCTGATACCTTTCCCCCGCCCCTCTTTGGGCTGCCAGAGAACATATCCCTTCTCAGTGTCAGAAATAGAACCGATAAAGTCTTGATCCTCAATTCTCTCTTGCTTTGTATCTTACAAAACCAACAGCTGTGTCTCCCTGTAGACTGAGAGAGTGAGTATCGGGACTGGAGAGCTGCAGGCTCCTGCCAAAATGAATCTGAGCTTGGAATGACATCAAGGGTGCCAGCTTGCTTATTTGCCTGGGAGGGTTAGAGATAAGTGAGAGCTGCAATTTTAGCTGATTGCTTTAAAGATGGAAAGCCAGTTGCCTGGCAGAGAGAAACACACACACCAGGATTATTACTGTTGTTGTTGCTGCCGCTGCCGCTGATTGCTATTGATGCATTAGGCAGGCATTCCAGACAGGCTCAGAGACTTAATGTGTGATGCTCCTGTGTTCCAGTAGTGTCTTGTCATGGTTACAGTGCTTTGTGCAAGCTTATAGGCACATGGGTCCTTTTTAATGACCTATGGAGGGATATTCCCTTCCCCTCAATTACTTATGGTCTATCCTCTATGCAGAGCAATTGTGGAAGTATTTGGTACTTGCTAGGTTGACTGACTGACTGATTACATTTATATTCTACCTTTTTTCCAAGGAGCTCAAGGTGGCATGTATAGTTCTCCTCATTTTAACCTTACAACAGTCCTGTGAGGGAGGTGAGGCTGAGAGGCAGTGACTGGCCTAAGTGTAATAAAAACGTACCACTGAGCTATGGTCCTGGCCCTCTAAAACATAGTCCCATCATTTCTGCATATTGAGATTCCCAGCTGCATTGAGCCAAAGTTATTCAGTACTGAACTTAGCCAAGGGAGCTAGTTAGACAAGGAAAGAGACCTTAAATTGCAAATGTCTGTTATTTGGAATTAATTGCACAATTGCTTTTGCATGTTGCTCACATAGAGACTGAAATTGAGCCATGCTGATTATTATTTTTTTTGTCCACTTCATCTGTCTCGACCTCCCCCAGCCTGGTGCCCTGCAGATGTTTTGGACCACAACTCCCAGTCAGCACAGCCATGCTGTTGGGGGACTGCATTAGTAGTCCAAAACATAGGGGGGCACCAAGTTGGGGAAGGCATGATACAGTGATGTGGACCCCAAGTAGTGAGCCAGCACCTTTCCTTGTGACCTCTCTTTTTCCAGCAGCCACACAGGAATAGCTGACAGCTCTCTTCACATTCTCATCTTTCTACATGTGGTCATCATGTGAACCATCTGGAGGAATTTGACAGTGTGCACTCGCTGCCACAGTTGGACGGCTGCTCTTGAGCATCAGCTGAAGGGTGGAGTGACGCAAACTCTGCACCATAAGGTTATGGCAGAGCAGCATTAAAGAGGCTGCTCCCAGCCAGCAGTGTCTTGCATCAGCCACTGACGTTTTGGCTGAAGCCTCTGAACCTCTGAATGCTGGGACTCGCAAGTGAGGAGAGAGCTCCCATAGGCATCTAGTTGGCTATTGTGAGAACAGAATGCTGGACTAGATGGAGCATTAGCTCCATCTAGCAGGTCCTTCTTACGCCTTATCTTTCCCATGCCTGAGATCTTTTCTCTGAAGATGCTGAGGATCTGAACTGGGGCTTTTCTTTTTATGCCTGCAAAGCTGAAAAGGCCATTGAGCTGCAGCCCATTCTACTTTCATCAGGATGGGCTTTTTTTTTGTAGCTTCGGCTGCAGATGCCAGATACTTCCAAACTTCTATCAATCTGACCTTCTGGAAGCCTTGGCTTATTAGAATTGTTTAGACATGCTGGCTTTCATGTTTATCTCACCTGAGCCCCAGAGCTGAGGGCAAGTTAACAAAAGAGAACTGATAAAGCCAGTCGAGAAAGTAGTTGCTGTCAACTTAACAAGAGCAGTGGAAACTACCACAAGAGGCAGTATTTAACTTTTCCCCTGGATGAAAATAAGTTTTTCTCCAATAGTCTGAGAACAAATTGGTAGGCATCTGTGCACTCTCTCTCTCTCCCTGACACACTAAAGCTTTCTGGAACGGTAGCTATATTGGTCTGTTCACAAGCAACTCCTCCCAATCCCTGTGTATATTTATTTGACAATAACCCCATCAAACCCAGCAGGGCTTACTTCTGAGAGATCTGCATAGGATTGAGAATTCTAATCTGAGGTGAAGATTGAAGTCCAGCGGGTGGGGGAGTCTTTGTTCTAGATTAGTTCATCCGGAGCACTTTTGTCTCTGCTCATCATCAGATATGGCTCCATCAACTATTGGAACATGGCCCCCAATGGATTACTCTAGTGGGAATGTGGCCCTCAGCAGAAGAAAAGGTTGCCTAGTCCTAATATAAAGGATGAGACAGGCTATACATTTGAAAATAAAAATCCTGAATAGCAGTAAATTGTAAGGGAGATTCAGAGGTCTACAATGAAATTCTTGGGCATGGTTCTTGAGTGGGTGGTTGTGAACCAGATTCAAGCGCTTTTGGAGGAAACTGATTCCCTAGAACCATTTCATCTGGGGATTCAGGCCAGGTTGCGCACAGAAACTGCTTTGGTCACCCCGTTTGATTTACCTCTGTTGGGAGAGAAACAGAGGAAATGTGTCCCTCTTAATTCTTCTTGACCCCTCTGTGGCTTTCAGTACCACCTACCATGGTTAGGGATGGGTGGCATTGCTTGCAATACATCAAGGACCAGCTCTCCTCATATGAACTGTGATAATCATCTGAGGCCCTTCTTCATGTGCCCTCTCCATGAGAGGGCTGAAGGCTGGCAACATGAGAATGGCCCTCCCCAAGGAGGCTCACCTGGCACCTTCGTTACATATCTTTTTGCGTCTGGCCTTTTCAATGTGTCGGGGGGGGGTATTGGTTTGCTTTGCTCTTGCTTTTTTTAATTATGTATTTTGTGTTTTCATTTTGTATTTTTATGTTGTGAACCATCCTGTGATCTTCAGATGAAGGGCAGTATACAAATTTAATTAATAATAATAATAATAATAATAATAATAATAATTGCACTGTATGTTGTTGTGAAGGCTCTTCATTTATAGTCTTGCTTGCAATGACATGTTTCTGGTTGCTTAAGCAGAAGTTTTGTTTTATATCGTCTGTGTTTGTATGGTTTTGTAATAAACTTTGGCTAGCACAATAAACTTACTTGAAAATAAATGAATAAATACAAATAAATAAATGAGATAATACACTTCAAACAAACAAACTTCATTAGGAAGGCTGCCAGTATGCAGCTTCCATACAGTCATCTAAGGCAACCTCCAGAGAATATGCTACAGTAATCTAAGGGTCACTTCATATGTTACATCTTTAGGTGTGCACCTGTTGTTGTTGTGTGAATGGGATGCCCATATTTGTAGTTGAGTGTACCATGTTTTTAGAAACTAGTCAGGGAGATATAGCTGTCTATAGGTCTCCTCTGACTGTGAGCTCAGGCTTGTTTCTGCAATAAATGGGGGGGGGGGTTTCCTAAGCCTGAATGACAAGATTCAAACAAGCAAGTTTCCCAATGTATAAGCATCTGTTTAGCCACATTCACATGTTTGTAAGCTGCAATGCAGAGCAGCTTCCAAAGTCTTGTAAAAACACATTTAACAAATGAAACTATGCAGGCAATGAGGCTGTGAGGCTCTGGAACAAGCAGCCGTTTCCCCCAGTTATGTTAGCTCTAGTAACTCTAAGGCTCATATGCACCAAGCTGTCCTGTGTTGGCCTCTCTGCACCCTTTGTGGCCTTGGCAAAGTTATCCCCAACCAAACATTAAAAGCTCACGGAAACCATTTGATTAGTGGTAGAAGAGACAGGGCTCGCTTTATTTGGTCCCGATTTAATTTCATAACCGAAAACGAAATGTGGAAGCCACTGCAGATTTCAGTTTCAACATCTGAAGCTAACATTTGGGTCTGAAGCAGAAGGATATCCCAAACCACATATTGAATATTTATTTCTTTAAAAACAACTAACTGTTCAAAAACAGGATACTTTTAAAGTTAGCCCAAGATTGATTTATTTTTTAAAAAAGCTTTCTACAAATTGAAATTGAAAACATTTACCCCATACTTACATTAATTTCAGCAAAAGCCTATTTGGGCCCTGAAAAACAAGGGGGAAATAGCCTCTTGGCTCGCGTTCCAAAGGCTTTTATGCCTGCTGTGACTGAGGTGCCCTGTATGATGGGTACCACCAACAGAGCTTTTCTTGCTTGAAAGGAAACGAAAGGTCTCGGGTGACAGGCTCCTGTTCCACGCTGATACCATTCAGCAGCACAGCGACCTCCTGGCATCCTGATTTATAAATTCAGAAGAAAAGGATCCAGAGGAGAGACACAGATGGATCATGACAACCCACAATTGCCCCTTGAGCGGCTGAAATGAATGTCTTTCTGCGTTACCCTAAAGAGTGAAATGTGATCTTGATCCTTTTGTTGCATGATGAGCAGGCAATGGAAAAGCGGCTTCGGCATTTTTCTTCTCTTATTTCAATTGCCATTTGGCACGTAGCAACAGCAGACACGCATGAGCACATAATGCACCCAGCCATAAGGACCCAAGCAAAAGCCTGGTTGTTGTTGGCTTAAAAAACACACACCCACGAACCATCCATCTAGCTGTTATTGTGCCTGTGGCAATGGCCCTTTCTGATTTTTTTAGGAAAAGGTCCTGAATTTTTCACCAAGTTGGAGATAGAATTTTATACAAAGAAAGAACAGCAGGGAAGCTATATTGTTGTTTGTAGAATTTGATGGGAGATCCACACTGGGATTGGTTTGGGCTTCCTGTAGAGCATTGTTTATACTTTACCTTTGGGCAGCTTCATGTCTGCAAGTACATTTGATTATGTATTGCCACAGTAAATTTTTCTGTTATAGTCAAGAATTTTAATTGGTAATTGTTTCTTTCCTTTGCCCTGGTGCATTGTGAGGGCAGTAATGATGTTTTTCTTCAGGGCTTTCATTGCAGACTTGCCAGGTATCGTTCTTAGGACACCCTGGTAATAGTTTCACCAATTTCGAACTGCTAGGTTGGCAGAAGCTGGGGCAGAGCAATGGGAGCTCACCCCATTGCATGAATTTGAACCACCGACCTTTCAACGGGCAAGCCCAAGAGGCTCAGTGGTTTAGACCACAGCACCACCCACATCCAAGTGCAAGTAGATAAATAAGTACCTCTGCGGCAGGAAGGTAAACGGCGTTTCTGTGTGCTCTGGTTTCCATCACTGTGTTCTGTTGTGCCAGAAGCGGTTTAGTCATGCTGGCCACATGGCCCAGAAAGCTGTCTGTGGACAAACACTGGCTCCCTCAGCCAGAAAGCAAGATGGGTGTCACACCCCATAGTCACCTTTGATTGGACTTAACTATCCAGGGATCCTTTACCTTAACTTTTAGTTTCACCACTACATATTTTTAATGGTTTGTAAGATAGTCCAAGCCCTTATTACACTGGGCTGGTGTGTGTGTGTGTTTGGATTAGGTGGAAGGATTCGTCCACTCTTCTCAGCCAGCTTCCTACTGACTGCTGAGTAGGCATGTGGATAGTCCATGGTGGTATCTCTGCTAGCATGGGCAAGAAGAAAGCTCCCAAATGGGGCATTCCAAGTGTGAGGAGGAATAGGGTTGAGCCAACCCTGGATTTGTTGGATCCCAAGTTGGTGTCACAGCTGTTGCACATCAGCATTGGGCGAAAACCTCCTGCCCCCACATTGCTTCAATTGCTGTGTATGTCAGGGCTGTGGTGGTACTTTGGTGGGTAGGTTGGATCTGACCTTGCTTTGGACAAAGTTGCTCACCATATTTGGGGCCAATGAGGAATTTTCCCTCCAGGTCTATTGACCCTACTGACCCTGGCGAGTTTCTGCTGCCTTGTAGCAATTGTCACTTTGGCAGAGAAGACATTGGGTAAAACCTAGTCATGGTCGGCGGGGAGGTTGTAAGCCCCTGCCTGCCCCTCCAAGGGAATGGGGCACCCCACTAAATGGATCCTGGAGGAAGTGCTTCTGTCCAGATGCTCAAGTGGAGGCTAGACTTATAGCACTATTTGAGTTGTCAATCCTGGAGAGGTGGCTCCTATTTGGTGTATGCCATAGGGCCTCCTCGATATTGGTTTGATCCCTTGGTTGATCATCTAGCAGGCAGGTTGGCTGATATTGGTTGACCCAGTGCCTATGCCACACCCATTGCACCTATAATCAATAAAGTTGTGGCCTAATTTGAACCCTATAATGTTGTTATAAGTGGTCTTTTGGATTGCAGTGCCCTATGGGGCAGTGAGCTCGTGGCACCTGGGTATGCAAAGTCCCACTGGGGCAGGGAGTAGGAGTCAGAATTGTGTCCTTTAACTATAAAACTGAATTGAGACAAACCCAACCATATGGCAAGATTGAGAACTGCCATTTTTGTTTTGTTTTTAAATCAGCTGAAATCAACTGATTTACCACACTGGGATTCAGTACAGTTTTCAAATACTACCTAGTGATGGGTTAGGATTTGGATGTAATGCAGAAAATCATCATGATTTGGTTCAGGATTCCAAAATCCCATTTAAGAGTTGACTTGTTTTGTCTACACGAGACTACTGCTCAGAACCATTGCTTTCCTGCTATGGGCTTTTGACAAGGTTCCACCATGGCTCTCATGCTTTGCAATATCTACATGAAACCACATAGTGAGGTCATTTGGAGTTCTGAAATGAAGTGTTAACCAAAAGGCTGACAACACCATGCTCAACTTCTCCTTTTCACGTGAGTGAGGCAGAGGAAGTGCTGGGTTGGAGTACAGGACCGCAGATGAGAAGCTGCTGCTCATTTGCGACAAGGCAGAAATGCTTTTGGTTAGCGGCTTGTCTGACATAGATCTGGTGCTCACCCTGTTTTGGATGGGGTTGCCCTTTCCCCAAATAATCGTGCTTGCTGTCTAAAGGATTGATCCTTTTTTCCCAACGGATATCCAAATGGCTTCTGTTACATGAAGTGTTTTTCACCAAGTGGTGTCCTAGCTGTGACCTCTCCTGACCACAGTTCGTCACAGTTTGGTAATTTCCAGAGAAGATGACTATAATGTGTAGTACATGCACATTACATCTTGGACACTACAGTTAGTACAAAATATACAACTGCTAGACTCTGAACTGGGAGTGGCTCAGGGGAAATTGCCTTGTTATTTTTTAAAAAACCCATGCACAGTCTATTTCTGAGCTCAGTTCAAAGTGCTGATGCTTACTTTTTAGAGCCCTTACTTTTTAAAGTTGAAGGACCACCTTTCCCCACACAAACATGCCCCTATACTTAGGTCATTGTTGGGGCGCCTTCTGTGGGTGTCCTAACCTAGTCAGGCAGAAAGAGGGCCTTCTCGACTGTGGCACCTAGTGATGTTAAATTCTCGAGAATAATCTATTGGAGAATATTCTCGATTAATGAGAATTTAGAGAATTTTCATTTAAAATAGGAGAATATTCATTTTAATGCATTGAAAATGATATAATTTTAATGCATTGAAAATGATATAATTAGTTAATATACATGTTTATTCATGGGTAAACTTGTTCAGATGGCAACCAAAAACTGTACAGATACTTTTATTCAATGGGGCAATGCAGTGAATTCACATTCTTGAACAAACTTGAAATTGAAAATTCAACGTTTGGGGAGAATATTCTCCAGAGAATTTTCCAGCAGAGAATATTCTCACCTCACATCACTAGTGGCACCCCATCTTCAGAATGTTCCTCCCACTCTCAGGCCTTTTGAAACGGTTTTATTTTGCTGTTTGATTGGTTTTGCTGTTCTAATATCTTTCATTTCTTATTTTGATTAGCTGTATTTTTCTATTTATTAACTGATAGCTGCCCGGAGAGTAGAATACCAAAGGGCAGGACATATATTTTTTTCAAAATTTTAAAATAAACAAATTATCATTCATTCAATTTCTGTCTCTCTCTTTTTGGCAAATTTGGGAAAGCAATAAGAATTAGTTGGCATTTATTTGATTTCTTACCTACACTTCACCACAAGGTTCCACAGTGGGTTACAGCCAGTGTTTTTTTTTCTGGGGGTACGCATACCCCTAAATATTTTGTGAATTTTTGTCCATTTACTGTATTTATTTCCCCCCAATTTGAACTATAAAACGGCGATTTTCTTGAGTCAAAATGAGAGTACCCCTAAACATTTTTTTAAAAAAGCACTGGTAACAGCAATTTAAATTGCCATATTAAAAACCATTTAAGACAAATCACTGTTACAAGAATAAAGTGGGTGCGAAAATATATATAGTTCAAGTGTCCAGGATAAAGAGGTGTGCCCTCAGCAAATAACAGGAACTATGCAATGAAGGTGACAGACTCACCTCTGAGGGGAGGGAATTGCACAGCTTAATGGCTGTCACAGAGAATGTCCTTTCCTGCCCCCTTTGCTGATCTTAGCACATGAGAGGGCTTTAGGAAAGGAGGCAGTCTTTCAGATATTTGAGGGACTAAATCCTTTATGGCTTTAAACACTGATGTGAGCACCTTGAATTGGGCCCGGAAACCAGCCAGCAACTAGGTAAAAGATTAAAAACGCATTGTGTGAAGTGGCTTTAGCTTAGATTATAAAGTGGGCCCTCTTTATCTTCAGTGCAGAGTAGGATTGCCACCATTTTCATCGCTTAGGCCCTGTGTATCTTGAGTAGCTCTGCATCATAAGCAAAAATTTAGGGCATGTGTCCTTCTGACAAAACAGGACCTGTCCCAGAAAAAAAGCTGGCAAGTCCATGTGAGACTTATTCAAAAGGCTCTAGTATTAAAGGCAGCATCTTGTTCTCCTACTTGTTAGCATGCATTCATGTTTTAGTTTTCTAATGTCCATCTAAAAGCTGAGACAAAACTGGTGCTCTATTAAATATATATATATACTGTAGTTAACATGAGAATTTAAAGGTCAGGGCTTGCTTGCCATTAGAGTGATTGTAATATTCCTGTATCACATACACTTATTTCAGGGCCAAAGCAATGTATGGCGATAAATAAAATTGTAGAATTGCAGGTGGAATATGAAGCGCTGGGTGGAAGACTAATGAAAGACACTGAATTAATCATGAAAATTCTCTTCTGGAAAGGCAATAATAAAAACACAAGTTTTCTTGAATACCAGAACTGAATGGGCCAAACTAATGCTAACTCGAATTCCACAAAAGAAGGGTGAAATGAATCCCCTAGAAAAGGAATATAGCAAAACAGAAGTCCTAACATGGAAAAAATTAATCTGAGTTCACTAAACATTTGTGCTTTAAATAGTGCTAGTTAATCTTAATTGAGTTTATGTGTGGTTTTAACAAGATTAATTTAGGTGCGTGCAGATAAGCCTTTGTCTAGTCAACAGGTTTGTACTGCCACTCTTCATGATCTGCCAGAAACTGACTTGACACTAAAGGGTGCTTGGACCAATTATCGTTCCCTCCAAAGCCAGAGTCTAATTCCTCCCATTGCGACAGTGCCAAATTGTGTGCATTAAGCAAAAGCGTTGGTAAGAAAGCTTAAATGAACACAACCACCGCACAATGAATAATTAAGCATGCCACAGGAAAGAAAGTTAAGGGTTTTGTTGCTGAGGGGCCTTCTTAGAGCAATGGAAAAACAACAACAACACCACAGTTTGTTCTGAAAAGACAGTAACTCTAACCTGTACTGTGTCATATATTTTTTCCATGTCCCGTGAAACAAAAGCCGCCTTCTTTGTTCAGTGATTCCTATTATGTATGTTTTTGTGTGTGCGCACACATGCATGGATGAATGGGCTCATGTGAGAACCACGTGTGTGTTGGAGGTTATATCCTGACATCTCAGTGACTCTAGTGCCATTCCAACCCCAGCAGCAGTGTGGCCTAATTAATGCTGTAAAAACCATACATACATATGCATGCTCATGCATTCTTGCACATGTGCTTGTATATGCGCACTATGTGTTTTAACAGTACATTAAATGTCCAAACCTATGAACCAAAGAGCATTCTAAAACATACACACCCATGTATTGTATAACAGTTTGAATGGCTCTGATTAGTCTCTTGATGCCATAAAGAAATGGCTGTGTTATTCCTCTACCCCTCCTCTGTGCTGCACTTGAAGAACTATGCTTCCCATTCTCTGTGCAGCATGCAGTGATCTTGGGTGACCTAGCCAACCGTGAAGAGGTTGCAACAGTAAAGGTATCTGACTCTACCTATTTCTCTTTCCCTGAGAGGGATTTCTTACATGTGCCTCTTACGGCTTTCATCCACCTGCTGGCACTTAAACTTAAGCCTCCAGAACAAATGGCCTCTTAGGGACATGGGGCATGATTTCTAGGAGGGGTCATTTGCCGGTGTGCTTTTAGGGCATGAAAGTCAAAGCTGTTCACAAAATGTTGGGAGCTTGCATTTAGCACTAAGCGTGTATGTCTTGTGAAATAAGTTTGTTAATTTCATGCAAGCCTATTAATAAATGCAGGAGGAGCACAAATCAGGAAGTGATCAAGGAAAATCATCACGCATATATTAATCCAGACACTGATGAAGTTACCATGGGATTGCAGAGCTGGAGGGCAGCATATTCTCGCCTCTGTTATTGGCCAAGTGCCCAAAGGCTAGGGGGGTGGAGGGGCCTGCTCCTCCTGCCCTGCCTCTCAGGAACCACATTGTGGCAAAGGGGAGACCAACTTTGGCCCCATCCATCAGCCACAAAAGGAGCAGCTGCAGCAAGCTTGCTTCCCACCTCATTGCCCCGGAACTGTAGAATCAAAGGGAAAAGGAAACCTTGGCCCCATCCATCAGCCAAAGGAACACGAGTCATTAGCTGCTATTCAAGCAAGAACAGCAACAAGGTAAGATCAGCCCTGCCCAAAATGGATATAAATTTGAATTGCTTAGGATTTTGTTTTGGCCTGAAAGGACTGCTCTCCTTCATCTACATTGTTTCTCCACTCCTTTTGTCTTTTTCTCTTGGCATCTCCCCCCTTTTTTCTGTATTGATGTGAGCCACTTTCCGAGACAATAATTCTCCCAAAAGCAGACTCAAAACATAATAAACAGATATCCCCTTAGCTCTATCTCTTTTACAAATGCAATCCAGTTTAATTATAATGGCTTCAACTCCAGGAACCTGGGTCTTGTCATTTTATGACAGCACCAAGTCTCCTTCGTTAGCAGCAAATGTTTGGAAAAGTACAGCCAACATGATCAAGGGGATGGATCATCTATAAGGAAAGACTGCAACATTTGGGGCATGTATATTTAGAGAAAAGGTGAGTGAGAGGGGCCATGATAGAGGGGCATAAACTTATAGAAGGAGTGGAAGAAGTAGCTAGAGAAAAGTTTTTTCTCCCTCTCACATAATAGAATTTGGGGAAAATCCAAAGGAAGCAGAATGTTGGAAGATGCAAGACAGAGAATAAAAAGAACTTACGCAAACAGTGCATATCCCAGAATTTGCTTCCACAAAAGGTAGTTATGGCCATCAACTTGGATGGCTGTAAAAGAGAACTAGACAAATTCATGGAGGACCAGCTATCAATGACTTCTTTTCACAGTGACTATGCAGGGGTTCCACTGGAGCTGGTAATGGGAGCTGTGGCTTTAGTATAGGGAAAGCATGTATGAGTCAAAGGAGGAGTATTCCAAGGGTGTCTTGTTTTCAAGCTCACAAACTGATGCAGAGAGCCTAGCTCTGGATAGTTTTGTTATGTTCAGAGACAAGGAGATTTCCTTTTGCTTTTTAAGGCAAGCAGGACAGAGCTATTCCGTTTTGTCCTGTTTTGCTTGGGCAGAATGCCTCAGCAGCTGCAGCAGTGATGGTCACTGCTATAAGATGGAATGGGACAGAGCAGTTGTTGTGTAGACCTATCCACAGAGTAGATGGAATCATATCATTTTGTTGGTCCATGTTTTGGGCTCATTGCATCCTATTGCCTCAGAACTTTTATCAGTAAAGGAGGAATCTTCATTTGCAACATGACCCATTGTGTTTTGGAAACTTTTTTTTAATAACTGCAAGCTTTCCAGTGGGCACTGGGTAATAATAATGGTATTTGATTTTGCACTTGTATGCATGTGAAATTATTGTTTGACCATTCCTTGATCTCTACATGTTTCCTTGTGGTTGGCCTTCAGGGCCTTTGTTCATTTCTACCAGTTGTTATTACTGGTAGTGGATATGTGGTGGGTAGCTGAGTCACATATTAGTTAATTTTTGAAATAATACTGTAAATAATAGTATGTATGTTGAAAGGCCAAAGTATTGCTTGGCACAGTTGCTTTAACAACATTTTCCTTTCGTGGACTCTAGTTTCCTTGTTCTCCCTGTGGGAATCTTTTGGAACCTTCCCAACACCTGTCCCAGTTGGGCTAAGTTCTGTGATGTTTGAGACTATAGCTAATTGAAGCCAAATTTGTGACAATCTGAAACCAGCTGCTGTCCATTTAATTAAATCTCTGGTGTCTGTTATCTGGACAATGGGAATAGCCAGTTCATTTTCTCAGCCTTGCAAGTAGGTCATGAGAAGCTTTGATCTTATGGCTGTGGACAGGCAGTATCTTTTCCTGATTTGTAGCTTTTTGCAGTGTTACCAAAATAATAGCTACTGGCACAAAGGTGAATGTCGAGGAGACGCTGTCTGAGATTGTAGGTCTGCTGTGAGTGGAACCCGTATCATGTTAGAACTTCAAATCAGTCTAAAGTTGATATCTTTTAGTTAGGAGAAATCCCCTACAATCAAGAACTTTTCAGTATAATTGAAATGGTTTGGTGCTTTCAGACAATTGAAAACCAGTGATGACACAGCATTTTTTTAAGCAACAACTTTGCTTGCTATACTTAAGAACACACACACAACTTGGCTTCATTTATTTTAAAGCCCTTCATAATTGTGCTGCTTTGGGCCGAGTAAGTAAAATCGCTTACCAGTCCAATAAAGGAAACTGGTGCTTCACTGCAGGATTATTTCCTTATGGCATTAATCATCTGCCTTGGCCTGCTTTCTGGAACCGATTCACTCACATTTTAATGAATGGTTCCAGTACCTCATTATTACAGCCTTCATTCAGGTGAAGAGATCAGTAGACGGGGCTTAAGCGAAGGGTCCATGGAGAATTTCCAGAAGGTGTTCTGGGACCCGTCAATGGGTCGGGGGACATTTCAGATGAGCTGTGAGGCTACCAACAATGGGTAAGGGGATCCAAATGATCCCCTTGCACTCATTAAAGGAATGTGTGACAGGGTGTGTGTGCTGTGAAGCACTCCAGTTGGAGAACAGCCTTTACCAAAGGTGTTGTGGACTTTGAAGAAGCTTGAACTCAGGGCGAAAGGGAGAAACGTGCTAAGAAGAAGGCACGTTTGGCAAACTCTCACCATGATCAACTCTTGCCTGGAAACCTATGTTCCCAGAACTGGTCTCCAAGGTCAACCTATGGACACACTTTAAGACTGTGTTCATGGAAGACAATCTTACTTGGCTCTGAGTGATCACCAAATAAGAAGGGTAGGTCTGCCCCTGCTGCTTAAACACCTATGGTCATGCCTCTTCCTCACTTAGTATGCTTGAAAAAGGGTTGTGTACGCTTATCGAAATACAGATGTAAAGCTCAACCATCAAGGGAGATCCTGAGTGACCCAGGATCTCCCCTTGGATGGTAGAGCCTCCACTTACATAGGGCACCTTCTTATTCTCATACATAGTAAATGCAGGAGGGTGTGTGGTTTCTGAGCAAGTCAATAGCTGGGCATGGAGGGGCAGGAGCAGCCTTATAGCCATGTGACACACACATTCCGGCATTCTTTGAGCACATGGGGTAGGGGTTTCTCAGTCCCCCTACCAACAGTGCAGCAGCAGGGGCTAATGGCTGAGAAAGTTCTGGCTTAAGGGACAGGACTGACAAGTGAGTTCTGAACAAAGTCATAATTTAATTGGTGGACAGTGCTCAAAAAACAGGAGCAGCAAAACTCAGCCCCCTTATCTTTTGTGATAGCTTCCTTAACTACTCTTTTATTGAAGGGAAGGGGGAGCAGGGTATGATTTGGGTAAAATTAGGAGGAGGCTGGGTGGGTCTTGGCGGTTTTATCAAGAATCATCCTGCCTTTCTCCCACTTTAATTTCAAGACTCGACTGTCCCACATTGTTAAAGTTTGAGGACCTTCAAAATACACAGGCATAACAGTGCAGCATAAAGCTCCTGTCTAATTCTGTAGAGTGGCATATGAGAGACTTTGCCTAACTACTTATAGAAGGCATTTAGAGAAAAAATTAACAAAATGTATGTGGCAACATAATCTTTATTTTATTTATTGAATTTATATACCGCCCTATACCCAGATATCTTAGGGCAGATCACAGAATAAAATATTGGCAGTGTAAGGACCTTTGAGGCAATAAATAGCACTTATGTGCAGCCTGCTTGAAGGTTAAAACATTATGGGAGAATGTTTTTTAAAGTTGTGTCAGATGCTGTAAGGATATGTTCTTCTAACATCTCCATGTGGAGCGAATGCGTGGAGAGGGGAGTTGTGCATGTGCTCAGTTGAATGTTGGCAAGGACTCCTTTTGAATTTAAGTGCGTGCACACAAATGGTGCTTCCAGATGGGGGCTTAATATTGTAACTGGTCAATGAGATGGCAAACAAGTTGTTGGCAACATTAGAAAACAAAAACAAACTTCTAAATTTCTGCAAGAAAGGAAAAAATATAGATTAAACAGGCATTAAATTGGGGGGGGGATTGTGGACTGGCTAGGACTGATAGAAGTTGTAGCCCAAAGCATCTGAAGAGCACCAGGTGATGGTTTGTTTAAATGCATAGTCTATTTCTAGATAAATGGATTTATGATTTACTAACATTTTAGTTACAAACAGAACGTCAATCCATATCTTTTGTCCTTTCTTTGTGAAGGTCTGTAGGGACTCGTATGTGCTGAATATTTGTAAAATAGTAAGAACACACCAGATAAAACCTAGCGATAACAGAACAGAAAAGAAATCGGGAGTTCATTGCATAATATCTTAAGCGTAAGAGCTAGATTATTTATCTCTTATATAATTGCTCTGCATCAGCAAGAGCTTTTCATTGCTATTGATACGTGCAATTAAGTCTCTGCTGTCTGCCATGTCAAACACAGTTTTGACTCACCATCTCCTCTCCAAGGCCACTCTATCCCAAGACGCCCCAGACGACTCCATTCTTCTGCTCGAGTTCTGCTAATCCAGATCTCCCTCTGCTGGCAGCAAAATAAAATGATACAAAGTTAGAATTTCACAAAAATCATGCTGGGCAGGAGACATTCGGGAATCAGGTGATTGATTGGGCTGCTGACTAAATCAACCCAGTATTTAATTATTTCAGGAACTGCTTCAAGGCATATTAATCTTTTTATGTCCCTTGGAATAACAGAGTGAGATTAAGAAATCCGGAAGCTCTCATTGTGGAATTTATTCCAGTGGATTTACAAACCTCTCAGATGGAATACTGTGGTACCTCGGGTTACATACACTTCAGGTTACAAACCCCGCTAACCCAGAAATAGTACCTCGGGTTAAGAACTTTGCTTCAGGATGAGAACAGAAATCGTGCTCCGGCGGTGCGGCAGCAGCAGGAGGCCCCATTAGCTAAAGTGGTGCTTCAGGTTAAGAGCAGTTTCAGGTTACGAACAGACCTCCGGAACGAGTTAAGTTCTTAACCCGAGGTACCACTGTATACACTGGAAAACACACTTAACTTCAGACTAGGATGACCAGGGGAAAGGAAAATAGAGTTTGTGTATTTCAGAAATTGTGTTACAGTGGTACCTCGGGTTAAGTACTTAATTCGTTCCAGAGGTCTGTTCTTAACCTGAAATTGTTCTTAACCTGAAGCACCACTTTAGCTAATGGGGCCTCCTGCTGCCGCCGCGCCGCTGGAGCACAATTTCTGTTCTTATCCTGAAGCAAAGTTCTTAACCTGAAGCACTATGTCTGGGTTAGTGGAGTCTGTAACCTGAAGTGTATGTAACCTGAATCGTGAAGCATATGTAACCTGAGGTACCACTGTATTTAAGAAATTTGTGTGAGTTAGGCAGATTTGCCTTTAGATTCAAACCAAATTGAATCTTCCACCCTAAAATACTCCTATTAAAGTGTGTATATCATGGCAGCCTAATGTAACCACCACACAAGGCATTTCCTATACAGTATAATGTTGCTGCAGCAAGAGCCTGATTTGGGGCTGAGGCCCTTAATGTGATAGTATGAATATATCAGTGGCGAAAGGGAGAGTGGGCACTGATCCCCAAGGCCCCCTTCCCCCACCATCCAGAATGCTCAAACCAGCCAGAAGAACAAACGAGTCTTGAGACGCCTTAAAACCTACAGTGGTACCTCGGTTTATGAACTTAATCCGTTCCAGAAGTCTGTTCTTAAACTGAAACCATTCTTAAACCGAGGCGCGCTTTCCCTAATGAGGCCTCCTGCCGCCGGTGCCCTCCCACCATTTGGATTCCGTTCTTAGACCGAGGTAAAGTTCGCAAACTGGGACACTACTTCCAGGCTGCTTGGCGTGAAATTCACTGCCAGTGGTATAGCCCTTTCTCTTACCCCATTCAGAGCTTTGCAAGCTTATTCCTCCCCAGATAGGAAGTGTGAAAAGAGCTGCCACTCCATATTTCCACTGAAACTTGGCAAAGTCTGGTAGCTTTTAGAGTTCCCTAGCCTGCAATCCTGCACATACTTTTGAATATGTCTATTGCACAGAGTGAGACTTAGTTCTGAGTAAATATGGAGGGATTGTGTTGCATGTATAATATGACTGCCAGATCTTGCCATCTGACATGTTTGCTGCTAATTACTGCAGATTAAGCTTCCTGTTTCAATTTGAGTTCAAGGTGGGGTTAGTTGAGATGAGAGATTCCATGACTACTAGCATGACTGTTATTACCACGAGTACTGTTTATTTGGGGGAAATGCAGGGCCATACCTTTTAGCCAGCATAAGTAAGGAAAAGGCTTGTATCTGTAGATGCATAGGAGAAAGGGACAGGTTTGATAGCAAGGTAGTGAGAATGAACAGGGTTAAGTAGCATTAGATAGACTCATAGAGTTGGAAAATACCCTGAGGATCATTCCGTCCACCCCTCTGTAATGCAGGAATATTCAGCTGTCCCATACGGGGATCGAACCTGCAAAAGTGCAGTGATGATCCAGAAAGTGGAGAAATATTGGGTGGGGGGGGAGAGAGGAAAAAAGAGAGAGCATTGAATAAAAGTATTTATTTATTTCATAAAAATTATATCATGGAATTATAGAACTGAACAGTTGGAAGGGACCCCAAGGGTTATCTAGTCCAACCCCTGCAATGCAGGAATCTCAAGTAAAGCATCCATGACAGGTGACCATCCTACCTCTCCTTAAAAACCTCCAGTGAAGGAGTGTCTACCACCTTCCGAGGGAGTCCGTTCCACTTGATTTTAAGAAAAGAAAAAGCTTGACTCTAAGGAAAAACTTCATCCCCAATGAGCTCTCTCTGTGTTGTTTATAACATATAAAAAATAAGTAGCTGAGTCAATCCGTAATTCCCCCCCAAACCACAGTAAGAACTTGAAAGCTTGTTCCCTATTTTGCAACATTTTAGTTGGTCTAAAAAAACAACATTAAATGCCCTACTATAATATATTTGTTGTTTGTTAGCCATGTATCTCCCCGTTATTTATTATAAATAATTTATGTTGTATGTTGGGGCAGAGACCGATCTTTTTTGCTTATGCAAAACACCTTGTGCACTGATGACACTATATAAATACTAACATGGGTTATTATTTTTCACAGCAACATTGATTTTATTTAAGAAACATTATGTCCAGCTTTTTTCAGCACAATAGTTCTCAGTGTAGATTTTCCACTGTATTGAAATCAACTACAATTTTTATTATGGGATCTGCCATTTGAGATTTAGCGCGCAATTAGTATTTCATTATTTAATTAGCATGGGTGTTTAATTAATTAGCATTAGTATTTAATTAAGGATACATTGCTATTACCACTTCCACAAATGATGTGCAAGCAGGATGTGGAGCATAGGATTAACCTGCAGCAGCTCAGATCACGAGTCTGTGAAATCAGATGTCTTGTATCTCAGAGTGCCTGATACCTACACTTGGACAATAAGGCACAAATCCTGTGTTGATGCATTTCTTCCTTTGAACGTTCTTGCACATAGGGTGGGTTTCCTGCTTGCACGATAATGCACACTGCCAAGGAGGAGGAGCAGGAAGATGCGAGTTTCAGCATCAGCTGTCTTGCTGATGAGGCTGTTTTCTTTGTAGTGAGAGAAGGTAGCACAGCATTTCTGTCTGAAGCCAGCTGGTGATGCTGCAGCCTTGCAAGAAGGATTGGCATGGTGGTGGGGAATACAGATTTCCCATCCGCGCACCAAACCACTGCTGGGTGCCTGAAGCATCTGCCTCGCCTGGAGAGGGTGATGGTGCTGTGCAGACCCCAGCAATGGAGGTAGGAGTGCTCCAAGGGGGGCGTTTTCATTATCTCACTAATCTCCCCTTTGGTGACCTGCCAGACTTCCCTGGAAGAGAGTGAGACAGAAGGGGATTACCGAGACTGGAATCACCCATCTCGCTGAGCAGCCGCAGGGGGAGGTGGGAGGGATGGGAATGATTGGTGTTCCACCCGCAGGCCTTAATCCCCACTGGCTGTCGCTCAAGCAGGATGGTTTGCAGGCGCTGTCGGATTAAAGCAGAATGGAAGGGTTCTGTAGGGTTGAAGCCTTCCTGCATGGCTGAAGTAAGATTTTACCTTCCAACCCTCCGCCTTGCCAAGAAGGGCTGCTGCACGCTGGGACCCCAAGCAGGATTTGTACATGGTGCCACAGGAGAGAGGGGCAGAAGGTCACCTGGGATTGCACCCCCTGCCTGATTCCACGAGATGGTTCATACCCAGGTGAGCGCTCAGTCTGGACATCCAACCCGGACTTCCTCCCCCAAGTTGGAGGCTTTGAAGTGCATTGTTCTACCTTTGGAATGTGAATGACGGGAGAGAGGGGAGGGGTGCCTGATAGGCAACAATGGAGCAGGCTGTTGAAAGGTGGAACAAAGAGGTAACTGATCGCTCTCAGTTTGAAATTCAATAGCGTATGGATACATTGGTTGAAATCCAGGGTCGGAGGCTTGTAGCATCAACAGTGGAAGACGCTTGTTGCAGCATTATTATTTTTTTCGTTTTTAACAAAAACAATTCAGTGTGAATCCAATGTCACTTCTAAAGCACAACGCGCCCCCAGCCGTGTTTGCCAGCAAATACAGAGCTCTAGAGGTGGTGGGACAGTTGAAATGGAGGCAGATTGGCCTCTTGCTGTGATTTTTGCAACCCAGCGAGAGAGAGTGGGAAGTGTGTGTTTTGGGTATGTGCTGGGAGTGTAGGATGGTTGCACCTGTGATGAAGCAGGCTGACTGTACTCTCATGCGGGTGGAGGAGGCAGAGCAGCTGTGCTGATCTATTTACAGTATTTGCCTGGCTCCAGCGGGAGATCTGTGCCTTCATGTCCTAGATAAAAACCTTTCTTTTGCTCCTGCTCAAACAGATATGGCACACTGGAAACCTTCTAATGTAAAGTGCTCTGTGCTACAGCGTTCCAGGAACCTCTTGAATCCATTGATGAGAGTTTTAAGGCGATTCTGATAAATAGGGCAGTATCTGTACAAATAATTGCTGTATTGTGCCAGAACAAAGATCCCTAGCACAGCATTCTGTCCCCGACTAGAGCCTCTCATATGGCCAAAGGAAGCTTGCAAACAGGGCAAGTCTGCAGGAGCTATCCTTATTCTTTGCTCCTAGCATTGTGTAATTATCAGCAAACTGCCTCTGAATGTGGAGGCTCCATTGCTAGCTATTATGTCCTTCAGTCACTGATGTCCCTGTCCTCCATCTAATCTGATTATTGATTGCTGGTGGGTGGACAATGTATTTTTTTATTGCTTTGGGCTATTTTATAGTATCTTTGCATTTTTACAATGTAAGTCACTTTGAGACTCTCTTTTTTCATAGGAACATAGGAACCAGTCTTATATTAAGTCAGACTTTTGGTCCATCTATCCCAATATTGTCTACAATGAGTAGCAGTGGCTTTTCCAGAGTTTCAGACCAGAGTCTCTCCCAACTTTAACTGGAAATGACAGGGATTGAACCTGGGACCTTTTGTATGCAACTCAGATGCTCTACCTGAGCTGTGGCCCTTTCCCTTCTATAAAAAAGCAGTTAATAAATTGAATAAATCATCACCATCATAGTCAATCTACTTCACTAATGCTCATCTCAGCAATCTCTGTAAATGATTTCCACAGTATGATATGGTATGATGAGTAATGATAAATTAATTGTGATATTTCTCTCCCTCCCCAAATCTGGATTTAGACTAGTGACATTCTCTGTGTGGCCTGGGTACTGCAGTAGCTTTGCTGGTTCTTTAAGTTTATTCCAATTTCTTCTTCTAGTAGCAGAAGACATGCTGGGACTCATTAAATCAGAACTTGGCCAACATATTTCTAAAACAAACATGTGCACACAAATCACTGTGTAATTAGGATTTGGGGGTACAGTGCCCCCCCAAACAAATCCAAACACTTTTTTAGTTTCATCTTTGGCTGTTTGCAGCCATGTTGATCAGACAAACACAGGAATGTGCCTTATGTTGTGTCAGATCCATCTAGCTCACTGTTGTCCACACTGGACAGAGCCCATCTATATATACTAGTAACAGTAAGAGCTCCCCATAACCTGTTTGAAGATCTCCCATTCCCACAGCTTTGTTTGTTTGTTTGTTTGGTTATTACATTTCTATACTGCCTTTCCTTCTTAGGAGCTTAGGACAAGGCACTTGGGGTGTTCTTTGATCCAATATTGACAGCTGAGACCCAAATGGCCTCAGTGACCTCAGTGACCAGTTTCTGCTTGTTTGTCAGCTGCGGCCTTTCCTGCATAGTGATAGCCTGGCCACAGTGATCCTCCAGATCTGATAACCTCCAGATAGGATTGCAATAAGTACATGATAGGTATCTTGAAAATGGTTCAGAAGCTCCAGTCTGGCTGCTAAAATTCTGGAGATGTATTAATGTCAGTTCATAACAAACTACATTGGCTTCCAGTTCACTACTGAGTGAAATTCCGGTGTTTATCTTCAAAGGGCTTGGGCTCCAAATATCTGAGGGAGATACCTCCTCCCATATCAGCTCGCCTGTGCATTAAGATAATTAAAAGAGACCCTTCTCCATGTTTCCTCTTTAGGAGAAGCACATTACAAATGCATAATAGAGAGGACTTCTCTGTGGTGGCACCACCACTATGGGCTTGTCCTCCCAAGAGAGAAGGTGCCAACATTTGTTTTGTTTTTTGACACCAGGTTAATTCCTTGTTTGTTTGTTTTGCCAGGCATTTTAGATTACAGTGTTTCAAACTGGTTGAATGTTTTTATTCCTCTGAATTGTATTGCATTGTTTATTATATTTTATTCTGCATTTTCAAGTCTCCTTGTATATCATGGTGTGATTAATTTTTGGATATAGGGTGGCTTTATTTTTATTTTTAAAAAATTAAATGCATATATGTAAATAAATTCATGCAGCTACTCAAGTTTATCATCATAGCAACCATTGGGGGTAGGCTAATTTTAGAACCATCAGGGATCTGAATGCATTCTTCCTAGTTTGGATTTAGTACTTTACCCATTGCACACACATGGGCTGTACACACCACGTGCAGTCTCTAGAGACTCTGGATTTAGATCAGTTGTAGATTATCCAGATTCCATAGGTTTAATTAAGGATTGTTGTTATAATGCCCATTGTTTGTGTTTCTTCATAAGAGCTGGTTGTCGAAGATCCCTTCTGGCATATTTTTACTCTGGTACATGAGATGTACCGGGAAAACTGCTGTTCTGCCAAATATTGTGGTGTAGCTGGTTGCATTTACACTTCCTGCATCATGCCTTTTTCCTGATTCTGTGTGAGACTGAGATTGATTCCTGGCTGGCAACAGATAGTTCATATTTCATAAGCTGTTCATTGAATTTGTTCTTTCAGTAAAGGTCTGTAGTGGTGTTACCTCTATAAAAGGTTCTACACATCTTGAGTAGCTATAGACTGATGATTACTCTTTCGGAATGGAGAAGGTCGGTGACCACTTGCACTTTCAGAGTGCTTTGTTACCCAGAGGGAAGCTTCTGGATCTGAGAAGGAAGCCCGCTTTAGTTCATTATGACCAGGAAGCAACAGTATACAGAAGGACCTGAGGCTTGTCAGTTTGAAAGTCACAGATACTCCTTCGGCAGGGGGAGCATTGGAATTAGGTTTGTGACATCCTTCCATTTAGCTGTCACACAGATACACCACCCTAACATTATGTTCAAAGTTCATGCTCTAAAACAATGGCTCTTTTAAAAATGTAATCTTGTAGGATGTCACTTAATTGCTAGAAAAGGTATAATCTTCCCTCTGCTTCTGCTTAGTGTGAGGGTTGGGCTCAAAGATAGAGCTCCATTGTCAACCCACCCTAGGCCCTCAGTAGCAAGTGCCTGGTATTGTGTGCTTTGAAATTGCAGTATAGAAGCCACTGCTTTTGGTCTGGTGATAGGAATCTAACTCTGCAATTGTCATGTACACACTGCCGGGTGGGGAAGAGCTCTCTGGGTTTAGAAGGTCCAAATTTGATGACGTGTGGAATAAGTCAATGCATTTCATGTTATCTGTTTTGTAAATTAATTAATTAATTAATTAATTAATTAATAATAATAACACAGAGGGGACGAGGATTGGGACTGTAGCTTGCTAAAGGAGAGATTTAATTGTTGATGTCAATGGCTTCTTCCCCACCATGGCAAAGAGTTGCTTCAGTGGGAGGGGGGCAGTTTTAATTGCACAGGAAGAAAGGGTTAAACTCTACCTCCCTGTTCATGATGGTCCCTATCCTGATCCATCCCCCCCCCCGAAAAAAACCACATACACAAACGCTCAATGCATTCAGACATTTAATGTGTCATCTAGCTGGGTCATTCTGAAATGCTTGAGTTTGTTTTCAGAGTTAACCCTGGCTCTCTCGGCCACAGTGTAAAGTTGCTCTAGCAAACATGACAGCAGCAGCTGTGCCCTGCCTGCTCCCTTTCCTTAAAGCATTGTCATCATGCTTTAGACATTCCAGGGCCTCAGTTTGAGAATTGCTTGAAGCCTGCGTGGCTTGATGGTAACGGGCCAGATTTAAAACTCTACAGCTGGGTGGCTGTATGTCATCTAAGTTACCTCATAGGGAAGAAAAGCTGGCCTGATTTTGCGTGTGGCTTTCTTTCCACCATGCTTCAGAAAGGCACGCTGTGATTGCCACATACATGTCTCCTGTCATCCAGCAATGAAATACAATCGCATTGCCTCTAGGGTGAAGCATGCTGTTTTATTTTGGTCGGAGAAAGCAGGAGAGTGTATGATCATGTTGCACTCTTTTGTTCGTGCCAACCAAGTCTATTTGCGAAGTCCTGTATAAGGAAAGTGGGATAGAAATCACACACACACACACGCACAAATAAATAAATAAATAAATAAATAAATAAATAAATAAATAAATATGACAGTGGCTGTTCCTTCTACTTCCTCTGTTATTTGCTTTGCCTATAGCCGTCATTTACCCTTACTATGTTTATGTAGCCTCAGCTAGAACTGAAACATGAAAAGTCATGTTCTGTGTCTCCCCCGCCACCCCAAGTTCTTGTGCAAATGAAATCAGTTGGCCATAGAACTCCTGGCTTCTTTGGGTTCCTTGGAGCACAAGGCATTTGGATGCCCATCTGCTAAGCATTTTCTCAGACTTTCCATTTCGCTCAAAACTTCCCTATCTGTGACAGTGTCTAGAAATAGATGTCCTTTTAATCCAGCTTTCCTCAAGCTGATACCTTCCAGACATTTCGGACTGCGGTTGTTATGCTCCCTGGCCATAGGCCATGCAGGCCAAAGGTGATGGAGGCTGGAATCCAAAACATCTGGAGGACACCAACTTGGGGGTGGCTATTTTAATCGTAATACTTAGATATCAGAAACTCTAGGAAGTAGAACTATTCCTTTGCCTCTGTGGTTTCACTCCAAATTTGGTGCCTCATTAAGATGGAAATGTTATTGATTCCTAGTTTTCCATAGTGCCATATATTGAATTATGGTCTATTTCTTAAAGCGATTGATCTGAGGTAGTGGTGGTTGATGGTGTGTGCATCTATATTGTTGCACGCCACTCCTGTCTCCAAGCAGTGCGGGATTCCAGGGGTTCCAGACTCTTACCCAGGGTTCGTGTTTCTTTTGGAATGATGCACAGTGGAGACTGTGGTGTCTTTATGAAATATGGTTTATTTACAGATATATTCAACCTGAGCCTACGGTGGAGGGGTTCACAGCATCAACACCCAAAGAGTATCTTGCTTTTCCTGTAGGCCACAGCCTTGGATTCCAGCATAAATCAGGCATGGCTCTGTCTCCCAGCTGCCCAGCCTGCAGCCTTCCCACTTCCACCTTTTAGATCACATAAGTTAACTCTGGCCTTTGTTTTTCTAACTACCAGGGAATTGAGGACGGGTGGGGGGCCTACCCATTTACTGTCTGGCACAGAGCCACTTCCTTTGTTACCTTAATAGCCTGTACTTAGAGGACCATTACCTCACTAGGAAGTTAGCCTGGCTATTCCTGGAATTGAATCTATGCTGGATCCAGGAATTAGAAGGAGGCTCAAGCAATGCAGTCTACCCCACAAAAAACTCATAACAATATGTTTTAATTAGAAAAAGATGAGAGTGGTTCCAGAACTTTTCAAGGACTGGGTGCTTCTAATCTTTGCAAATCCTGGCATGCCATCAGTGAGCTGCCTGCTCTTCTGACTGGAACCCATCACTCCAGAAGGCCTGTCCAAGTTTGTCACTTCTGACAAGGCATTTTCTTGTTGGCTAGGACTTGGGTGCAGCAGCTATGACTCCTTCCTCCATGCCAGCTGGCCTCTGACCGTGTTCGGTTTCGGGACTTTGCCTCCCTTTGCCCTTTTAAAGATTAGGTTACTTAGAGAGTCGACAACTGTCTGGGGCATGAAAAACTGCCTCGGAGAGCTGGAGAGTTTGGACGGTTCCAGAGAAACTCTTCAGAGACCAAAGCAAGTAAACTAGAGGAGAGGAGTATTTTCTGGCTGGAAAGAAAGACAATGGTAAAGGCAAAGGACTATCCTTGGGAGACGTTTTGAGGAACGAATAGAACTGACCTAGCACAGTGACCTTTTGGTCAAAGGAAGCTGGAGATCAAGATTGGCTTCTCAGCAGAGGAGATTGCCTTCCAGAGTATCCTTTGTGTTTTCCAGCTGTGTAGCATGGAGATGGGATGTTATGTTTTTCTACATTACTGTGATTCTTGATTTTCGCGCTCTCTGTGTAAGGTAGAGGGGATTTCCCAGGCTTTCCTTAATGGTGAGGAGGTATGTGATTGGAATGCAATTTTTATAAGCAGATGTATGTACACTCTTCCTAGAAGTCTTACTATCCCATTTTCTGATTGCTTCTAATCTTTGGGGTTCATTTAGTTTCAGGTCACCTGGGTGTGTTAGCTCACAGAAGGCATTTGTTTCTCGTTCAGTTTTGGATGTTGACCCAGGTATACTAATGTTATACAGTAATCACAGTTAACAATAATGCTTTATAGTAAAACTGTAAAATGTTCAGTGTTTTATTAATGAAGAGGGTTACTCTTTTCCTGAATGAATCCTTTGCCAAGAGAGTTAACACAGCCCTGAATTCAATGGATGGAATCGTAGTAACATGAGCTCTCCTTCCTTAGGTAAGACCTCTGGTTCCTTAATCCAGAAGGACTGAGCACAGAAGCAAAGGAAGAAAAAATTAGGAACATTGCACTAATTTATTTCTCTGTGCAGAAACACATCCCTAGATTGATGGAAGTGGGTTGTGCTTACATTTAATACATGCTGTTACTACTACTACTACTTTATTTAGTGCATTTCAAAATTGCAAAGTGCATTATATCCATTGAATAGTCTTTTTTTCCTATGTGTACATAGATTTTTTTTATCACCACTGTACACCCAGTACAAAGATCTCCTTCAAAAGGTAAAAGATATAAGGCCGGGTGGGATGAAAAAAACCACACCTCCCAGCAGCCATAAAGCATCTTATTCCAGTAATCTTTACAACAACCCTGTAAGGTAGTCTAGCAGTATTATCCCCATATAACAGATGAAAAAGCAGAGTGCGTGAGTGGGGGTGGTGGAGACTGAGGCTGAGTACAATCCTCTGTATGTCTGCTTAGAAGTAAACCCCACATAACTGAATGGGGCTGGCTACCAAGTACGTTGGAGCTACAGTTCTAGTAACCTAGTACCTAGTAACCTGGGAAAAGCCCCACTGAATTCATAGGGACATGCTTTTGAGTAGAGGATTGCACTGTGAATTACTTAGTGACTGTGTGACATTGAAATGAGGGAGTTTCCAGCTCTCTATCCTGTGCCATCTCTAAAGCCATTTGAAAAATATAAACAAAATCAAACTTTAGAAAATGCAGTTTTCCTGTTTCTTTCCTCCCTCTTTGTCTTTTGTTGGTACGGAAAGCAGTGAAGTCAGCAGGGCTGAACCGCATGTCATACAGTGCCCAATGTAAAAAATGGAGTAAGACTTTCATAACCAATTCCTTTGATGCCATAAGCATGCTTGGAATTGTATTAGTAAGCCTGTGGCCAACCAGATTTTGTTGGATTACAAGTCCCACCATCCCTCCCTACCAGCTTTGCTGGCTGGACTAGATGTGATTTGGAGTCAGAAACATATGGAGAGCCACAGGGTCCCCCCCCCCCGACCTGGACACTCACAAGTCCTGCTGAACTCAGCTCCAAGTAGAGCAGCCAGATGCAAAAGAAGGCAGGACTCTGCACCTTTAATAGTTGTGTAGATGGGAGGATTTCACCAGGTGTATTGTGTGTGATGCTGAAATTTCTTCTGCACATCTGTTAAAGGTGCAGGAGTCTGATCTCCTCCTTCCCTTGGCCACGCTAACTTCAACACTTCTTCAAATCTGAACCCCCCCCTTTAATTTGGACCTCATCTAGAGCAAAGGAGTTGGTTTTTTAATTTTGTACTGAGGCTGGTTTGATAAATAAAGCATGTCATGTATGATTTGGTCAGAAATAATACAGACTTTGACTCTTAAGGTTGTAAGAACATAGGAAGCACCTGCTGGATCAGGCCAATCATCCTGTTTTCACAGTGGTCAGCCAGATGTGTATTCTTAATTTGGTGGAGGACTTCACACACTGTAGGTTTAATTCTTTTTCCAAGTTCAGCTGAATGCATGGGAAAAGCTCTAGGTCTGTTAGTCAGGAATTCTACAGTTTTTAAGTTTTTAAACTTAGGTGAAACACTGGTTCTTTGGATGGTGGTGGTAAAATTGTCACTGATGTACAAGGGGGCAAAAGAGTCAGGAGCTGGTTTTATGTTAGTTTATTGTTTTTAAATTGTGAGAGCTTGGGAGCGGTGAGAACATATTTACAGATGTGTATACTTGGTGTGTATTTTTGCAAACAGGAGGACCAGATGTAATGAATATAATGCAGCCTTTACATCTTATATTACCACTCCCCTTTAAAAGTCTCTTCAACTTGGAGAATGTGAGGAGGTTGCAGTTGGGCATCGGTTAAATGTGGGCAAGAGTGCTTTCAAAGCAGCCATAGTAACATGGTACCCTTCATCTCCCCTCAGCCTCAGCTAGCATGGTGAATTGTCAGGAATGATGGGGATTGGAGTCCAACATCTGGAGGGCACCTTGTTGGCTGCCTCTGTTCTGGGGGGGGGGAACCCTGGTCACATTTTGCAGCTGTTATACTGGAATAAAGAATCCCTATAAATTGTGCAAGAAAAAGCCCGAGCAAGATATGGATTCCTATGACCTTCTGGTATATCCTTTCTGTGTTCTTCCATGTGGGATCAGTAGATGCAAATGGAGTAGGAAATGGATGAATTATAGATTAAAAACAGTAATCTCAAAATGCTGGCTGTTCTTGGATATGTTGATGAAAAGCCTAGTCTCCACAAGAAGAAAGAGGAAGGTTGACCACTAGTGGCAGCTTCAGGATTCATTTCTTCAGTTCAGGGGTTTGTAGAAACCAGCTTATGACCAAAATTGGAGACTTAAGGATTGTGGTAGGAGGCAGACTTTATCTCTCTTTAGCAAGAATATATACTCTAGATTAGTTACCCTTTCACACACATGAGCTAGACAGGCATACAACTAAAAGCAAGCTTGTAAATAGGCAGTCACTTGCTCACCTGCGGCTAGTCAGAATTGCCACCAGGTGAGCAAATAGGGAGATTTTTAATATATAAATTGAGTTTGCGCCCTCCCCCCATCTCCCAGGCTGTAGATGTGCTTTATCAATGACTTATACTGGTATGCATGCACAGGTGAGCATAGAAAAGTGTGGGCTGGCAACTTATTTGTAAGGCTGGTTAAAAGTAACAATGCTAGTGGTGTTACAAGAAACAATGCAGTTAGTTGGTAGTGAAAAACTGAGAGGGAGTTGTTCTTGGGGACTTTTCTCACTGACTCTCTTTTTGACTGTGACTAAATAGCTTTGAAATGTGTTATTAAACCTGATCTCTGGCTCTTAGTGTCCCACCTGGTAGCACCCTCATGTTGCCATTTCATAATTTCAATTCTTGTGAAAGCTGTCATTACACAATACCTCTGAACAGCTACAGCAGACGTGTACGCAAGGTATCTCATAATATGTGTGGGTAGCCTTTCTGGCTTTCTTGACAACTTTGCTTTGTTTTTGCCTTATTTTTGTACTTATGAAATGATCTTGGGTGTCTGAAGTAGGGCCAAACAAGATGCGATGGTGACAGATAAATGCTGCTTTTTACATGTCTGCCCCACTCATATGTAAATCTGGGGTGTTTCAGGAGGAAGGGAGGTATATTTAGACTGAAAACAGTGAGAGGGCTTCTGGAAGAGCCTTGCTGCTGTTAAGAGTTGTGTGCCTTCACTACCAGTCTTGAAGGTGCCATGACAGGCCGCCATGATTGTACTGCTAGAATTGGGCCACCAGGATATCACTGTACCTCTGATTGTTGGAAATAGGGAGTGAATAAGTGAATGAGGTTGAATCGCTCCGCGTATTGTGCTGTGGTGCCACAGGAAAATAGACATTAGCTGTGGATGGGTGGAGGTGATACAAGGCTTGACTAACCATATCCAGACAGATCTTCAGATACCCAGCATTTCTTGTTCACATTTATCAGTTTGCATTCAACCAGCATGGGCCAGGCAGAGTACAGAGTGGCTTCCCATGCCGAGTGACAATATCATGTGCTCCCATTTCTGTATTATGGCGCCAAACCACAGGAAACTGTCTGGCAGTATCCTTAATTAACTGAGATAATTAGGCTGCAGATAAGAATTTCAGAGAGAGTATGCAGTGACATTTCAACCTGTTGCAGTTGCTCTGTAATCTAACTCTCTTCAAAGCAAGCTTTGTTGAGTTGCCAGCAGGTCCAGGCATGTGCTGTCATCCATAACAGCACTGGGTTGGACCCCAGCAGTGATCATGAAACTTTTGGAACTTTCCCTGGCAAATGAAAGTCCTTAAATAGCCTTCCCCTGGATTCCAATCAGAGAGCAGCAAATCTGCCTGCTTACTGGATGGTGGTAAATTTGCAGAGGTGAGTCACTGTTTTTTCACCACCGAGCTATTTGTTGAACAGTGCAGTCCTGCATGCTTACTCAGAAGTAAGCAATATTGTGTTCAACATTATGAATGATTCCCATTGAATAGGATTGCAGCCTCTGTTTAACCATAACATCTGTGCCCCAAACCCAAGTTTTGTACTCAATTGCTGGTTTTTTGTTTTTTGTTTAAAAAAGCATACAAAACTAAAGTCAAATCTGGGGCCATTTGTTAAAATATCCCTTTAAAAACCACAGGATTTTGGTGTTGTTTTTTTGCTGAATTAAGCCATGTAATTACCCTGTTTTAAACGACCATTGTTTAAGGGGCATTTTAATGATCAAGAGGATGGAGCAACTTCCCTATGAGGAAAGCTTACGCAGCGGTTCTCAACCTCTGGGTCCCCAGATGTTGTTGGACTACAACTCCCATCATCCCTGAGCTCTGGCCTTGCTAGCTAGGGGTGATGGGAGTTTTAGTTCAACAACATCTGGGGACTCACAGGTTGAGAAAGGCTGGCTTACTGCATCTGAGACTTTTTAGTTTAGAGAAACGGTGAGTAAGAGGTGACATGATAAAAGTTTATAGAAATTATGCATAGCATGGAGGAATTGGAGAGAGAAAAGTTTCTCCTAACACTAGAACTCATGGAGATAGAATGAATCTGCAGGCTGAAAGATACAGGACAGATAAAATAAAGTACTTATTCACACAGTGCATAAATTGTGGAACTTGCTCCCATAGCAGACAGTGATGGCCACCAACCTGGATGGCTTTAAAAGAGGATTAGACAAATTCATGGAGGATCTGGTTACTGGTGGCTGTTAGGCACGATGGCTGTGTTTTATCTCCACTCTGCTTGCCAGTTGATGAGTATCACAGGTGGGAAGAGTGCTGTTGTGCTCAAGTCCTGCTTGTGGGCTTCCCATAGGCTTCTGCTTGGCTACTGTGAGAGCAGGTTGCTGGTCTAGATGGGCCATTGGCTTGATTTAGCAGGCTATTCTTAACAAATGGCTTCAAGATTTGACTTCCATCTTTTTTTCATCAAAGAGTTTCTACCGCCCTCAAAGCCTATAAAAACTTGAAAAAATAAAAATTGTATCAAAACTATACAGAAAGTACAGTGACAATAAGAAACCATGCTATGAATGCTGCCTTTTATCCTTCTGCCGTTATTAGTGGTGTTTTGCACTGCAGCAACACTGAGGTGTTCCATTATGCTAGGAGCTGTATGGCTACCTACCAAGATGCATATTTCACAATCAGCATGGGAAGAGAATGTTGTTTCCATTCTCCTAATGAAGAACTAAGAGACTAATTAAAATAGCCTGCTCAAGGTCACTCCTTTCTTCTTCACATACAGTTTTGTTGAATCTGTGCCTTCCGCATTGCAACCTTGCATTTTTATGGTAAGATGTAATCCCACAAGAAATGATCCCAGAATGAGCGCAACAGAAGAACAATCTGTGGGAAGCTGCAGAGATATATTTATAAATCAGAAAACAGATGGGAGAGGCTGGTGTTCAAATCTTCCTATAGGTGTCAAAATGCTAACCTGTTTGGAGACTCTGCTTCTTGATAGGAAGCTTTTATGCTTGATCAGTTTTAAAGCTTTGCATACTCTAGTTCAAAGGCCTCTGGATTTATTCCACATGCAATGAATGGGAGATAGCTTCCTAATAAACAGGTTGGCCTATGGGAGAGCAGGTCTTCTCTCAAGTATCCAGGCCCCCAGTTGTGTATAAAGCTCTGAACAAGTATCAAATCTTTGAAGTGGTTTCAGTGGTGTATTCCTGCAGTTCCTGCAGAATATGTTCGCAGTCAGCCACTTCCTACAGCAGCCTACCTGCAGTTTCCAGATAAGCTTCTTGGACAGTTCTACATGGCGGTGTCCTATCACTGGGCCTGATACTAGCACCCAAAGCAGATTTGCAGGAGCCTGTGCTCATATGAAGCTCTGGCCAAGGAAAAGTTTCACTCTCAAAAGCAGGAGACTTAACAGACTTCATAAAGCACCTGACACTACAGTCTTAAACACATTTACTAGGGAGTAAGGCCTCTTGAGCTCGGCATAATTTACCTTTGAGTAAACATGCTTAGGATTTAATTGTAAGCGTTTTTTGTTGTCCATGGATGCACAAGGCCAGATAATCTGTTGCTGTCATGAGCATTGAGTGCTAGGTAGGCCCCTGCTTGTTGATGAAATTGGCATGGCAGAAGGGATCTGCCATAAGATCTCTTTTGTGGCTAACTTGTTCTGTACCACAGGATTTTCTTCTGAATTGCTCTCTTCAAAGAGCACACTGCTTATTCAAACAGGGCTGATTGGTAGTGTTTGTTCTCTGAATGCTTTGGGGAGGAGGGGGGCGGTGCGGGAAGCAAGCACCAAGGAGACAGAAAAGCTTCTCCCTGCATCTTGCATGTTCCTTCTGCCTCCGGGTTCACTCTGTTCTCCGTGGCACTAGCCAGGGCTTATTGTACTTGGCTGCTGATTCAGAAGCTTCAGTTCCCCAGCGAGCAGCCGAAACACACATGCCTTCCTCTCTTCCTCCCCCCCCCCCAATCCGTGGTTCATATGCTCCCACCAGTACCCAGCCCTCCAATCCTTAACTCAACTCATGACAGGAGGAGGAGAATTTCCCTGTGGAAGGATCACACAGCCGGGCTCGTTACCAACACTGCTGCTCATGCCAGAAATGCACCCTTCTGAATCTGACCCCTGCCCTGGGAAAAAGATATTGCTGCTCAACTCTTTATTAGGAGTCTTTGTAAGTACAGCCTTCTTTCTTCTGCATTTTCAGGAGCATGGGCTCATCGGAGGGCAGATGGTAGCATGCAGGACCAGCCCAATATGTCTCGCTCCCTAGGATGGACAAGATTTCTCTCCCACCCCAGGTCCATGAACAGAAGCTGATCAGATTGGCAGTTGAATTGAACTTGAGTGCTGGCTGCCTCCACCACAACAGAAGGCAGGAGGTCGCTTACAGAGTGCAGGGCAAGCTGGGCGGCAAACACAGTTCTGTCCTCCAAGTCTTTACCACCTGAGGCAGATGCCTTACTATGCCTAATGGCGGGGCCTGTCCTGGTTGCAGGACATTTGGGGGCACCTTGAGTGGGGTGATGAATCTACTGGGTTTATACTGGTTCTACTAGACTGCAGGATTCCTTATCATACTATATCTCCTAAAACCAGCCAGCTGGAGAAGAGGGCAGAAGAAGTAGGAGGTGCTGTTGCCAGAAGCTCCCATATGGTCCCTGTCTCTCTGCCTCTTCCATGATAAGCAGAAACATTTTGAGTGGTTGCAGTGCTAAACCTCTGCTGCTGGAAGGTTTTTGATGTTCCAGATGTTGCTGATCTTCAACTCCCGTCATCTCTGACCATTGGATATACTGGCTGCGTCTGATGGGAGCCCAGCAACATTTGGAGGACCGCAGTTTACCCACCCCTGTTTTAGGTCTGTTTGCTGCAGGATCCTCTCCCACCCTGGAACTTTGCACCCTCTTCCCAAAAAGGAGAAGGCTATCAGTGGCTGGTAGCCATGATGGCTGTGTAGTACCTCCAGCCACTGAATACTGGTTGCTGGGGAACACAAGTGGGGAGAACATTTTTGAGCTCATGTCTTTCTTGCAGTCTTCCTATAAGCGTCTGTTTGGTCACTGTGGTGGATGCTGGCCTAGATTGACCTCTTGGCCTTGCTACAGAAGGGTTCTTATGTTATGCTTTTGGATAGAATACAGTTGTGATGCTCTGCTTCCCCTTTTCTGGGGAAGAATATCATGGTGATGGAGGTGGTTGGAATGTGCAGATTTTCATATTTATTCTGATTGTGTTCTTGAATCTTAGGAAATTGCTTTTTCAGGGTTTTTTGCTTTTGTTTTTGTTTGTTTGTTTGTTTGTTTGCAAAAGTAGGCTACTGTTCCTGCTGCAGCACAGTTCTCCTGCTTACCTTACTAAATGTGAGGTGGCTTGGCAGCTGCTATGGTTAAATGAAACAACTTTGTCATTTTTTGCTCAAGAAGTTGCGTCAGCTCAGGTCTTTAAGAGAAAGTGGTGCCCATTCCAGACAGTGTTCTGTTCTAGCACTGCCAGTCTGCAGATCAAATTGAATTTCAACACACACACATACACACTGGTGTGCATTTGTAAGGTGACCCTTAGCTTATTTTAGACACTTAGGACTGAAATTTTTGAAACTCCGATGAATATAGGCCAAGTTTCCTCCACTGCCTCCCAAAAAACCTCAGTGTTCTGAGCAAGCCAATAGAGCTCCTTTTTCTTGTAATTGGCAGTGTCTAGGAAAACATGCCTTGTGCTTACTATTTTGAGCATAGGTTGCTTAGCCCTTTTCTTCCTCTGCCCTGTTTCTGAGCAAACTGGTTATCACTGAGCTGAATTTTATTCAGCATAGACTTTCCATTACCCAGCTTACAGAGGGCTGGCACTGCCGTTGCAGAATATGGCTCACTGGCCACATTCAGTACATAGAACTGAACACATAGTGTGTTTTCTCCTTCTGTGAAGCTGCTCATTTAAGGTGGCCTCCTACCACCCAAAAGAGATGAAATATACTGCCAAAGAAGAAACTGATCTACATAAAATTTGGATATGCTAATTGATGTGTACGGATGCCAATTTAAAAATAATCATTGGAATTTACATAGAAATTTACATAGAAAGACTTGTGACTGGGTGACCTGAGTGACTGCTCAGTCTGCTGTCCAGGTGCTGATTTCAAGGTCCCCAACTCTTTCTTGTGGTTCTTTATATGGAAATAAGACTTGGGGCTATTCAGCCCTTCAGATAAAGAGCGTCTCTAAACAAAGTTCTCCTCAGTTTGGCTGCCTCTCAGCTCAAGGAAACTGGATTTGTGCTAGAGTTTTGTTTGCTGTTTAGATTTCTCTCCTACCAGTCCATTTGCTTAAGATGGAGGTTGTGTCTGTAGACTCACGGCTCTGTTGTTTCTGATGAAACAGCCATCAGGCTGTTGGTGCAAATGGATGTTTACAAGCAGGCATTGCTGCTGGATCATCAGCTTAATGCTCATCCGCATAGTACTTTTGAAGGGGAACAGGTGTGTATTTGACTTCATTCACAGTAACACCCTTTGGTCCTCTTTCTGCATGTCTCCTTGAGTGCAAAAAGGGCCAATTCCAGAGTACTGGGCTATTGCATCTTTTAGGTAGAAAAGAAAATATATCAGAACGCCATGGACTAATGCAGGGTCGTGGCCAACCTTTTGGGCAAGTGTTCCATAAGTCTAATCCAAGTATGAGACAGCACCACTCTAGCTCATGCTCAGTGGCGGAGGAAGGGGGGGTGCGGTAGGTGTGGCCCGCCCAGGGGGGTGACAAAATGCCGGGCGGCACTCACTTGTGTGCACCCGAGCCACACGTCTTTCACAATCCTGGGAGAGACTCAGTGGCTTGGGCACGCGCAGGCTCTGCAGTGAGTGCCGCCCGGCATTTTGTCACTCCCCCCAGCTGTATGGAGGCTGAGTGGGAGGAGGCAGGCAGACTCCGGAGGCCCTGTGGTGCGCCCCACTGCTATGGGCGGTGCGCCTGAGGCACCCAAGCAGCTTTCTCCACTGCTGCGCAGATCGCCGTGGTGCCCTCATGTGCAGATTGCTGCAGCACCCCATCCACCCCCTGTGGGAAGATCACCCCACCCCCGCCACTCCAGGTGCTGGAGCACCTAGCTACGCCCCTGCTCATGCTGCAGTATTTATGCAGCCCCCAGGAATTGGGGGAGTTTTGATGTTCTATGTTTTGATGTGCTGAGTTACAGGCAGCAGCAAACCATGAAAAGACAGAATGTAGGCCTGACTATGCTGAGATGTACCCGGTTTCTTTTAAAATTATAGTACTTATTTCTAAATTCATATCTAGACATATAAATTAGTACACAGAAATTTTATGCAGAACTGTGCCCTCTTTTGTCCTCTTTTTTATTATTCCTGATGTGTAAGTGGCCACCCTATTTCCACCACACCAGCTTTAAATCCTGCTTTTCCTCCTACATATCCAAAGGAGCCCACTGGCTTTCTGTGGAAGAGAACTTTAATTATGATTGAACAACTGCAAAGCTTTCCCTCCGTACAGGGATTTTAGTTCATTTTATTTGGCTAATCCTTATGTCAAATCTATTGCACAGACATTTCAGGTTTGCTGGGGTTTATTAAACACTTTGCCCTTAAGCGTTTCTGGCATCCCAATTATCCTTTTGTTGCTGAAAACAATAAAACAGATTGATTTGCTGTAGGAGGTTTGACATGACTTTGCATTTGCAAATGAAGTATTCCACTCCGGTAGGTTTAGGACATAAAGATTGAAGGGTTATGATATGGTCCAGATGCAGGAAATGATGAGGTTCCATCCTGTTGGAAACTAGTGTTGATGGTAGTGTGTAAAGGGTCGGCCAGGACTGGACCTAATGATCAGGGGTCCCTTTACCTTTACCTTTTTAATCCGATGCAGGCAACTCCCCATTTACATGGGGGTTACATTCCGAGGCACGATGCATCGAAGTGAAATCGTGTATATTGGGAAGACCATTGAAAAAGCCTGCAAACACCACAGTTGCTCCCTTCAAGCCTCCTTGCTCAAACTTTGTGCTAGGTCTCCTGGGATTGCAAAGCCTTGCTAGATGCTGTTTTTGGGCCATTTTGCCATTTCCACGCTCTTTTAGGACCATTTTTGCCCCTATTTGTGCCACTTCCGGATTTGTGGGAATGCGTGTAGTCACAGTCGCATTTGCCTTGAACTCCCGCAAATGGGGAGTTGCCTGTATATTGTCTGAATCTGCTAATATGTTTGCTGTTGGACAAGTTTGCCGCATTGACCATTCAAACTGGGATAATTTGCTTGCTGTTGTAATGCTACTCTGAGCATGGGTGCATCCAAATAGGGTCTTCCTTAACGTCAGATTTCCCCTGGACAGGGGTAATCTGTGAGGTTGGTGAGCTGTGCAAGTAGTAGCAGCATACTCTAGTACAAAAACATTTGTTATTGTCTGAAAATAGAAAATCTGTAGCACTACCCAGTTTGTGGCTGATCCCTGAAAGTTTAAAAGAGCTTTATCCTGAAAATCCCATTACCCTGCTGTGGTTTTAGTACTATTCCCTTTAGTCTGATTACGTAACTAATGTTTCCATTTCCACATCCAATGTGCATTCCTGTGTTCAAAATGAACCCAGTATTCATCACCTTTAGGCAGCCAAGGCTTTCCTGGGTTTTTAATTTTGTCCAAAGAGCCTGGGAGAGGAAGTTCCTATAGCTTTATAAGGCGTGAGACACCCGCTACACACCCACACATGCTTCCTCCTCTGGAAAATCAGGCTGCAGGGCCCCCATCAGAGTCAAGAGAGCCTGGCTCACTCAAGCCAGCTGGGTTCCTGAACTCTGCTGCCTAAGTGGGAAAGAAAAGGTTCTCTTGGACTGTACAGATTGACTTTGCCCAAAGGCGTTTACACAGGCAGCCTAGAGTGCTGAGAGTGCCCTAACCTCCTCCTGACGTTAACGGGGAGCTAAAGGCGCTTAGCACCTTGTAGGATCAAGGCAGTTGAAAAAGCTGCCTCAGCGCTCCTGTAACCTCTGCGCTGAAGGCTGGCTGAAGCTCTCCTCCTCCTCCAAAGTAAAGTGCTCTGCAGCTTTCCATCTTGTGGTGTTTAATGGCAATGGCAGCCAGTCCCCACCACCACACAGAAAAGTTATGGGCAACCCACCAACCCTTCTCCCAAACATCTATATGTACCATATACATGCTCCCCTTATATGCACAATCTCATGTCACTCTTTTCACCTTAGGATTTCATATTGCTTCTTTGTTTTTCTTCCTTTCCACTTCTTTCCCCCTCTGAACTATCTCCTTCCAAACCCCATTTCTCTCTTATTCCGTGCTTCATCCCATTTCTCGCTCTGTTTGTTTTTTGCAGCCTCTGCTCCACCTTTCCCCTCTTAAACCCCAATTGTTTCATCTATGCTCAGTCCCCACCCATGGTTTACAAGCTTGATTCAAGTGGTCTGTGAAGTGTCCGTGGATTTATAGTTGAAGATGGGAGAAGGCACATCCACCGTATTAAATTTTTATATTGATTTTTAATTGTATTTTATTGCTTTCATCTCTCATATGTTGGTATTTGTATTACAGACTAAATTCTGTGGAATTCAGCTGTAATACAATCAAATGCAATATATAAGAAATAAAGGAAGTACTAAAAAATACAATTAAAAATCATGTCACGTCTAACGGAGCGTTACAGTTTCAACAAGGGGCAGAAAAATCATTCAGCAGTCTGCCAAGACCTGCAGCAACTTTTCAAATGGTTTGGGGTGGGAGAAGTTTTGGGAAATACTGCCCTAGTGCATGAAAGCATATTACATAATGAAAATTTGTTGATTCATAAGATGCCATGAGACACCCTGGGTTGTGTCCAATGCTAGTGCTACTTAGAGTATATCCACTGAAATTAACCAACCTAAGTTGGTTGTGTTCATTTGGTTCAGTGCATCTTCTTTGAGTAGAATCAATGTTGGGTGCAACCCTTGGTTTTTTCTGCAGCAGACTGACATGGCTGCCCCTCTGAAAATTGCCTCTGTTTCAGTCAATCACTCAAGTTGGCTTGGTTTTCCTCAGGCACTATGACCTCACTGCTACTGTCAGCAAGATTGCTTGCCTCCTCTTGTCACGCTGCCTGCCTTTTGAGTGCAACCCTTCTCTCAGAGATGGCTTGCTCCAGGATCACACAAGGCTCCTGCTGAGATTTCAGACATTCTGTGCCCCTTCAATATCATTATCCAGTCAGGCTGAGGAAATTGCTTCTTTTGTGTGCATTAATTGAGGAAGCATATAACCTCCCTGTGGGACTTTTGTCTACATAGTAGGCAAGGGAAATGTATTTTTGGCTGTTTCCAAGGTCTTGTCACTAATTTGTGTATTGATATTCAAAGCACTTGGTCAGCCATGCTCTTCCTTCCTTCAAACAATTACTTTCTCCCTCTTTCCTATGTTGATAGTATTCTTTTTCTTTTGAGGTAGCTTTTATACTCCGTAACACAATATAAAAAGCACACTGTGCTGGTTGCTATGCTAACCCAGAATTTGGTCCTCTCTTAATAGGTATGCTGTGGTCACTATGACATACAGTTCTGTGAGTCATTTTGGGGACTGGGTTAAAAAAAAAGAAATAGAAGACCATCACAAAAGGCTAGCAGTTTCTTAACTCTTTTCTGTCAGGTAATTCCCCCATCAAAGATCTTCCCCGGTCCCTAGCTGCTTTTATCCCTGTTATGAAAGAAGATAATTTCCTATCTTTTGCACAGTTGGAGTAAAAGCAGTGGGGAATGGGGATTTGGGGCAGGAAAATAGCCTCAATGGGAAAGGATTCATTGCTTGCATTTTGTAAAACAAAAGTGTAACATGTAGTTCCACCCTACATTGATGTTATTGGGGAGTTTCACATATTCTGCAGGGAAAATTTGATGCTTGATGGGGAACCTCCATTTTGTATCTTGTGTTTTGACACCCTTAGGCAAATAAGAAGAAACCTCTTTCAAGAAACCTCTTTCAACAATTGTGGCTTCCCGCAAAGAGTCCATAGCTTGTTGAAGGTGCTGAAAGTTATTAGGAGACCCCACACAGAGTTATAATTCGCACCACCCTCAACTAGCTACAGTTTCCAGGATTTTGTTAAAGTGCTATAAGAGTGCTTTAAATGTATGGCCTGGGTGTGCCCTTGGACAAGGTGGCATATGATAAACCTCCTGTTCTGCCACTCACCTTCTTTGGTGCTTCATGCAAGGGGAGAATAGGTGTGCAGTTGGGGCATTAGATCCCTGCCAGTGTTGAAGGCTTGCTATTTTATGAAACAGCTCTGCATGCTTGTAGCTTCCAGACTTTGTAGCTTCCAGGTTAGGCTGAGAGGCAGTGTCTGACTCAAGGTCACCCAGATTTGAACCCTGGCCTCCCAATCCCAGTCTGTCATTTTGACCACTATCCCACACTGAACCCCATCAACAGAAGCCCTATGCAAGGATTTGTACTTCCACAACAGGGTCTCCCTCCTGCTCCCCCTGCATGCCCCCAAAATTGGCCTTGAGGGGGCATCAAGAGAACTCCAGAGCAATGCACGAGGGGAACAGGGAATTGATCCATCTGATAAGCTGTTATGCTTGCACAGACAGAATGTTTTAATAGCATAGTGCTGAATTCCACCACACACATGGTGATATTCAGTGCTGGTCCTACTCAGAGTAGACCCACCGAAGTTAATGGCCATGACTAATATAGCTTTATTAATTTTAATTGGTCTACCCTGAGTAGGATTTGGTTGAATATAACCCATATATATATATGAGAGATAGCAGCTAGTTGGTCAATTAAAAATTCAGCATAAAACAGGACAAAAAAGGCAGGTTTCCCCTAGTGCCATAAAGAAAATAGAGAGAGTGCAAGGTGAGTCTCTCTAAGAAGGGAGTTCCTTTAATGAGGCACAGCAACTGGAAGACTCTGTCTCTGGTTACCACCTGCCTTACTTTATATGGCATGGGGATGTGGAGCAGGGTCTCTGAGGTTGGTCTTAATGACTTGGCAGATTTAAGGTAGAGAAACAGTCCTTTTGGTACCCTGGTCCTAAGACATTCAGGGGTTTGTAGGTTAAAATTAGCACTTAACATTTTGCTCAGAAATGACCTAGTAACCAATGTAGTTGTGCCAGAACTAATGTTTAGATGCTTTGTATGACTCACCCCAGTGAACAATTGTGCTGCTGCAGGTACAGTGAGTTGCAATAGCCTGAATGAGATGTTATCAGTGCATGGATAACTGTTCAAAAGAGTGCACCTGGTTTTGTTTTGACCCAGACTAGTCACTGTCATGCATGCTACAACTGGGTTAAAGTCAGTTGGAGAGGACGAGGGAAGAGGAGGTGTACAGTACAGGCAATAACCATTTTGCACGTGTTAAAAGCTCGCGTGATAGTGCACACGCACACATCACCGTGAACCCAGAAGAGGCAAGGAAATAGGTTGGATTGAGGGTGGAATGGGGTGTGGTAGAACACGCTCCACCATCACACACATCCTGAATGCAAACCCCACGGAAACTGGGGGTTGCCTGCATTTCTAATTCCTAAAGCCTAGTTTCACCAATAATTCTGAACCTGACCTTGGCACAGGCCTGGGATTAGGAACATGTTTCTTGTGTTCCAGAAAGTTATGCAAGCAGTTGTGCCGCAGAGGGACAGGTTCATTTTTGATAATCAGGAGTTTTGATTGTCACATTGCCACACTTCCTTCTATTGTATCTGCACAGTTGGTGTTGGCTATTTGGGAATCTGATATAATTTATCGAGTAGAGCTCTGGGGACAGCCGTGCTTTCCCCTACCTCTATCTCCTTGAATCATACTTACCTATGTCCTATTTTCAGCTTCTTCTATAAAGGAGTTTAGCATAAAATCAGGAAGAGGCTGCCAACACAGGTTCCTTAAAACAAAAACAAAAAACCTATCTTGGCTTTGGAACTTGAAATTACCTCTTGTGCAAGTCTGATTCACAAGACAGCCTGCCAGCGTTGCTGTGACTTTTGAAGGCCAAAACAGACATGTTGCAGGAGAGCCATGATTAGATCTCTTTTGCTCCCCATTTTAAAAGATGCTGCAAATTCTGATTGGAACAGCAACATTAGGGTAGGTAGGAGATGATTAACTGTTTTCCATCTACCCTTCCCCCCCATCAAAAATAACCACTCATGAAGCTGCTAGTAGTTCTAAAATGGAAAAGAGGAAGGTACCTACATCATGTCTCTCTTTCTTCCCACTGTAGTGCTAATACCAGCTTTGAGGATGGGGAGGAACATTTAAATAGGGGAAATGACACATTGGGAAAGAGTTAAAAGAGCCTTTCCCACAGTACTGATAATCTCACAATCCAAGACCCATCTCCACAAATGTCGGGATATCCAATCTCCTGTTTTCATGTCCCTACCTTAGCTGATGATAGATAAATAGTTTTACCTATACATGTCTAATTGAGTTGAATGGAAGTTGTACTCAGTCTTAATTTTGGGGTGAGGCTGGATAAGTTTACAATGGGTGGGGAGCCTGTGATATTTCATACACTGTTGGACTTCCAATGCCCATCAGGCTCAGTCAGCGTGGCCAACATTCAGTGAAGACAGGAGTTAGAGTCCAGCAGCATCTAAAGCAGCCTTTATCGACCTGTGGGTCCCCAGATGTTGTTGAGCTACAACTCCCATCACCCCTAGCTAGCAAGGCCAGAGCTCAGGCATGATGGGAGTTGTAGTCCAACAACATCTGGGGACCCACAGAATATAATAATAATAATAATAATAATAATAATAAAAATTTATTTATACCCCGCCCTACCCAGCCAAGGCCGGGCTCAGGGCAGCTAACAAGCAATAATAAAAACAAATTGAATGAATACAACTTAAAAACAAGATTAAAATACAACATTAAAACATTGAAACATTAAAATGCAGCCTCATCACAGGAGGAGAAAGGAAAAAAGAAAGAGGGGGGGATCAAATTGGCTCCAAGCCAAAGGCCAGGTGGAACAACTCTGTCTTACAGGCACTGCGGAAAGAAATCAGATCCTGCAGGGCCCTGGTCTCATGAGACAGAGCGTTCCACCAGGCTGGAGCCAGTGTTGAAAAAGCCCTGGCTCTGGTTGAGGCTAATCTAACTTCCTCGGGGCCCGGGACCTCTAGGGTGTTGCTATTTATGGACCTTAAGGTCCTCCGTGGGGCATACCAGGAGATATGGCTAACCTGATCCAAAACACCCACCCACCCCACTCACACATGAAAACAAAGATCACCACAGCCAATCACAAACAAACAACCACACCCTAGAACAACCCCAACCTCTCTCACCACCAAAGAAACACAAGTGGCTATCTGGGGACCCACAGGTTGAGAACCACTGATCTAAAGGGTTGCAGGTTCCCTACTTTATATCAGTGGCTGACCATTCAGCTTCTGACAGTTAACCCTAAAGAAAGCCCCTGTTGGTAAATTTTCTACAGACATATTTACTACCATGTCTAAGAACTATTTTCTAGAATACATCCAAAAGTGGTGCGTTGGGTTTGTTCCTCCTCTGTTGTTTCCTAGTAGCGGTTTCTCCATCTCCACATGGGTTATGTCCTGCCTTACTTAAAAAAAAGGGGAACTGAGTGACGTAGTCTTTGCAATAATTGCACACTTCATGGAAATAGAAGTTGAGCAACTTCTCTAATAAATTGACTTGGTTTCCTCTTTCAGCTTCACCAGGCTTGCTTTTATCTTGACCGTACACAAAATAGTTCTTTAAAAAAAAAAAGAATCTATATCTTGAAGGTTTCAGTTCAATTCCTGTGAGTCGATAAGAGAGAAGGAGAAACTCCTCACTGTGTTCTGGGTCCTGGAAAGCCCCCAGAGCAGCTCAGGAGCTAAGAATAGGCCATCGGTCAGTGTTTGTAAAGTCTGCAGTTCCTTGTTGTTTTTTTCCAAAAAAAGTGCTGATCTTATAAGGTTGAGGCAAGTTTGTGGCTGCTCTGAATGATGTTGTGTGTGGGTTGTGTTTTCCCCGCCTGCTTGCCTTTGTCACCCAGCAAAACAGATCAGTAGGATGTCTGAAGCAGAAAGATAACAGTAGCCTGGGCAGGACTCCGGCAGCCTTTGGATAGCTTTGTCGGTGCTTCCCTCATGGTTTTTCCTTTTCCAAGGATCTTCCTTTGCTCAGCAGTGAAGCTTAGACTACTATGAGAAAGAAGAGAGTGCTGGAACCAGATGAACACTGGAAGGTATGGTACAATGATTGGTGCAAACTGGCCTTTCTTGGGGCACAGCTGTATGAGATACCTCTGTAGAATCAACAGGATTTTTAGCTTTCATAAGTTTTGAGCTGGAACTTCAACACTTGAAGAGATAGCTTAAGAGCTATTTCACTCCTGCATGAAGGTGGGAGTAATACAGTGAGATAGGAAGGCTAACCTCGTGATGAATACACAATGGAATCAGTGTATAATGTATACTAAGTCACTGGTTTAGAAGTAAGGAAACAGGGTTGTGGCTAGTGCCAGTACCAAGCAAAATTGGGCAGCCGCCCAGGTGCATGGATGATAAATGGGCCCCTTAAGCTGAAGCCAAGACCTGGCACAGTCCTTAATTAACCACCTCCTTGCTTTCCCAGCACCAGTAGGGGAGTGGGGATCTGCAGTGGTCCAGATACTGTGACCTTGGACAGGTATTCTAAGATAGTGCCTCCCATTTTATGGAAAACTAACATACCACAGCTGCAACATCATTCTAATATAGGGATGCTAAAAATTGGGGTTCTGTTTTCCCACTTAAAGCAACTTGTCTGAAAATGGTTATTGTGGGTGTTACTATCAACTTTCACTTTTAGTTCTGGTGAAATTACACGTTTCTTTCGAAGAATATTTTGACTGGAAGCAAGGGGAGTAGAACTTTGTTCTATTCTGTTATGTCTAGTACCTTCTGTAATACGACTCCTAACATTGCCTCATTTTTTAAGCTACTCCTGCACAGTATTATATCATTTGGAAAGGGAGACGTTGTAGTCTGTAGAAGTATATTAGGCAGTGCCTATCCATTCAAAGTTGTTGTTTAATCCTCTGTGTGTATGCATATATATATATAATTTATTTAAGAAAAGCAAATATGTATGTATAATATAATCTCATTTATTTAAGGAAAACAGAGTCAAACTCCTTCATGGCAAACATCAGTAATCTCCATTCAGCCCCATGCCTGTCAAGACTTGTTTTGATTTGGATATGAATTTCAGTTGCCATATCTCTTGAAGGCAAAATGGATGAAGTCCTTTTGTTACTATGCTGAAAAATTATGAGAATTGAAAAGGCACTGAATTGTACTACTTCAGTTTACAACTCAGGAAGATTTTTACAGGCAGGTATAATATCTGCCATTAAACTGCAGTCATCACATGTCTGAATGAAATACCAGCTCCTGGGGTTCAGCTGTGCTGGTCCTCAAGCTGGGTAGAAAACTTTGTAAGGAGAAAAACTAGAGAAGCCTTTGCTCTTTGTTTGATGGGAGTTGTAGTCCAAAACATCTGGTGTGATCTCGATCTCCTGTCCAACCATTCATTTTGAGCGCCTAAACAAAACTTACATGATGAAGTAGACTCTAGTTCATGAAACCTTATGCTCTAATAACTTTGTTGGTCTTTAAGGTGTCATGAGACACATCTGTTGTGTTTGCTGCAACCATGACACCATGATAATGGGAACAGATGATGGCTATAATAATAATAATAGTAATTTATTATTTATACCCCACCCACCTGGCTGGGTTTCCCCAGCCACTCTGGGCGGCTTACAGAATATATAAAGGTAACGGGACCCCTGGCCGTTAGGTCTAGTTGCGGATGACTCGGGGGTTGTGGCACTCATCTCGCTTTACTGACCGAGGGAGCCAGCGTATAGCTTCCAGATCATGTGGCCAGCATGACTAAGCCGCTTCTGGTGAACCAGAACAGCACACGGAAATGCCTTTTACCTTCCCGCCGGAGCAGTACCTATTTGTCTATTTGCACTGCGTGCTTTCGAACTGCTAGGTTGGCAGCAGCAGGGACCGAGCAACGGGAGCTCACCCCGTCATGGGGATTCAAACCGCTAACCTTCTGACCGTCAAGCCCTAGGCTCTGTGGTTTAACCCACAGCGCCACCGGCGTCTTCTACAGAATATATATATATATATATATATATATATATATATATATATATATATATAAAATAAAACATCAAGCATTAAAAACCTCCCGATACAGGGCTGCCTTCAGGTGTCTTCTAAAAGTTGTATAGTTCTTTAACTCCTTGACATCTGAAGGGAGGGTGTTCCACAATGCGGGTGCCACTACCAAGAAGGCCCTCTACCTGGTTCTCTGTAACGTCCCTTCTTGCAGTGAGGGAACTAGCAGAAGACCCTTGGAGGAGGACCTCAGTGTCTGGGCTGAGTGATAGGGGTGGAGATGTTCCTTCAGGTATACTGGACTGTATATATCTCTGATCAGGCAAACCAGATGTTGCATTTGTCTGTAGGAACAAATCTGGGATGGCTGGGACTGCTGTTGTGGACAAAACATTTATGAGTTAAGTCTCCACTTCTTCTACGTTGAAAGCCTTTCTGTCACTGTAGTCTAGTAACAATGGTTCATGGCACCAGAGGCTCTTCCATGAAAGCAGTATGAAAATTACTTACACAGAGTCTACAGAATACATTTAACTTTTGCCATCTCCAAACTGCAAGTCCCATGCCTCTGATGCATCACTTCAATCTGCATAATATTTTGCATAGAAAACTCAGTGAGTGGCAAGTATTTGGTAGTGTCCTTTGTTACAAATGGGAGACAAATATGCTTTAGGGGCTTTATTCTGGCTGGCAATTGGGCAGAGTTCCTGGATTCTGAAGCAGCTTCCTAAGAACATCAGGCCAATGTTAAGCAGGCTTTACAAAACCCATTAACTACAGCCCGTATGTAATTATCAGCTTTCTGTCATTCTAGTCTCAGGGGATGGCCTGCAGAGTTACTTTTCTGCTGAGCAAAATCAGGAGACCGGGGAGCATTATTAACCAAACCCTGAAGAATATCCTGAGGTGCTCTCTGGTCCTTTCACCTCTACTTATGACACGGTACAAAGTTTGGCTCTTGCCTTTGCTTTCTCATTTCCCTTACTCAAGTGGTATGATAGGCTGATTCTCAAAGGGCCATGAGTCAAGATTCCTGAGTTCTGTTTTGTTCCAATGCCCTGAGGAGGAAAAATAAGCCAAGGGCACAATTCACAAATTTATCAACACAACATCAGTGGAAATGTACTATGAAAGTCCTTAAGGCAGGGTGGACAACCTGTATGCAGAAGGTTCATGCTGGGGAAATGAGGGAAATGGGGTGGCAGGAGGAGAGGAAGAAAGGGGGGTGCCATGCTCAGATTTTGCTCAGGCCCTGCCCACCACCAGCATGCGTCTCCTGACAGATTACTCCCAAGGGAATGAGACTACAGACTGAAAGAATGTTCCCTGCTTCCCATTCAGGCTTCCAGATTTCGTGTACAAAGATAACAGACATTCCACTGTAAGACCACTGTTCCATTCCTTCCATCAATAGGAACCACAGACAACTGAGGATGGAAGTCTCAAACTGAAAAAAATGGGTTGTTGTTTTTACCTGAATCTTCAATAATTCTGATGGGATTTGAACTAGTTTTACTCTTTTTTAAAAAGCCATATGGCTCTGTTGTCTTGCTGTAATACAAAAATATTCTATATTCCATACAGTGGTACCTCGGGTTACATACGCTTCAGGTTATATACGCTTCAGGTTACAGACTCCGCTAACCCAGAAATAGTGCTTCAGGTTAAGAACTTTGCTTCAGGATGAGAACAGAAATCGTGCTGTGGCGGCGCGGTGGCATCAGGAGGCCCCATTAGCTAAAGTGGTGCTTCAGGTTAAGAACAGTTTCAGGTTAAGAACGGACCTCTGGAACGAATTAAGTACTTAACCCAAGGTACCACTGTATTTCCAAATGCATGAAAAAGGGAAATATGATAGAATTCAGGATATGCCCTTCCATCAGATAACTTCAAAATGGCATCTGTATTGAGAGTTTGGTAGCAGGCATATTTAAATCCATTTTACCAATGAATTGGTAATTGAAAGCCGGATGATCAGTTAAAACTCTGTGATACGGTGACCGTCACCTGAGTTCTCATATCTTTTTCTTCTAGCAGTTTTTGGTAGTTCATCACCATTTCTCTCTCTCATGCCATCATGTGTTGTCTTGGGGAATGACATTATTTAACAGAGCCTTTTAACTCAAGTCTCTTTCTGTGCTCTTTCTCCTCTCCCACAGTTGGATAAAGGGGATGTGAGCCAAATCAGCCTGCCTTCTAATACAAGCCACGGTGATGCTGATGGCAACTTCTGCCTTGACGTTCCAGACGGCAACCCAGACCCGCAGAGGACAAAGGCTGCCATTGACCACCTGCACCAGAAGATCCTCAAGATCACCGAGCAGATCAGGGTTGAGCAAGAGGCCCGAGATGACAATGTGGCTGAGTACCTGAAGCTAGCTAACAACGCGGACAAGCAGCAGGCCTCTCGTATCAAACAGGTCTTTGAGAAGAAGAACCAGAAGTCAGCCCAGACCATCGCGCAGTTGCACAAGAAGCTTGAACATTATCACAAAAAGCTAAAGGAGATTGAACAAAATGGGCCCTCTCGACAGCCCAAAGACGTCTTCCGGGACATGCACCAGGGCCTCAAGGATGTAGGGGCTAATGTCCGCTCCAGCATCAGTGGCTTTGGAGGCGGAGTGGTGGAGGGTGTCAAAGGTGGACTCTCAGGCCTTTCTCAAGCCACCCACACAGCTGTGGTCTCCAAACCCCGAGAGTTTGCAAGCTTGATCCGTAACAAATTTGGCAGCGCGGATAACATTGCCCACTTGAAGGACACGCTGGAAGATGGGCACCCTGAGGAGGCCTCACGGACTCTGAGTGGCAGCGCCACTCTGGTTTCTAGTCCCAAATACGGCAGTGACGATGAGTGCTCCAGTGCCACTTCTGGCTCTGCAGCAGGGAGCAACTCGGGGGCGGGTGCTGGTGGCTTGGGCAGCCCCAAGTCTAACACCTTGGACAGTCACCACTATAATTTTGAGACCATCATAGAAGAACTGAGGGAGATTAAGGACATTCAGTCCCACCTTGAGGACTCCATGGAAGACCTCAAGGCCCAGCTGCAGCGAGACTATACGTATATGACTCAGTGCTTACAGGAAGAGCGTTATAGGTAAGACTTGTTGGGTGTGGGAAACTTTCACACTTAACTACCATATTTAATTGTTGTTGACTTGTGGAACTGGGCATGCTGGCCAGTCTTTATGTGGTGGCTCTTGAAGGGTCATGCTGTGGGGTACAGTAGATGAAGATGCTGGCAAATAATGTAATTAGGCTTTATGTTCCTATGCAAAGAAACAAATTGTCAGTGAATTTCCCCTTAGAAGAGGCTGTGGCAGAGAAGGGGAGATGAGATGCTATAAAGCATATGGCAATGAGGGAGGAATTCAGCCTTTGACCTCAATCCAGTCAGTTATTTAGCAGCCACAAAGGATTCTGGGATATCAGAACCAGGCATGCATCATGGACACTTGCTTTCCATTTCCTAATTTCCCCCAGTCACTTCTATTCCTTTCTCCTGCAAAGTTCTCTTTGCTTTGGCCACAGTCCTGTGCACAATTACCTGGAAGTAAGCTCCACTGAGAACAGTACGTATTTCTTTATTTTTAAAAATAGCTATCCACTTTTCTTTATAAATCCAAAGTGGCAACTTACAGGATAACACAAACCAAACAACAACCTAGCACCAGAAACCGTATAGAAACAACAATAGATAACACCTAACACAATTATATGCATATGATAACACTTGTTATCCTTCAAGAAAGTAATTTTGCTTGTTATCCTTGCATGTTTATGTAGAGAGAGAGCCAAACAGAAATTTGTCTCCTTTTTTCTAAGCCTATAATAATTTTGCGGTGGAAGGCCAAAGCTTTTGGATTTATGTTCTTTAGTTGAATTTAGGCTCCCATTTAGTCACAAACCAATATGCCTTAATTGCTATAGCAACCATGAGTATGCATGCTTGTTCAGGAAATGTCTGAATTTCAAATGGGGGGGGGGAGTTGAATTTTAAATAAGTGATTCAAATAAGTCCTCCTTCCTGGTGATTTAAATCATGATTTAAATCCTGCCTAGCTGTCACCAGCTTTGAAGATGTCTGCTGGAATTTCCTGTACTGTAAGTTCTCCTCAAGAAGAAAGACACTGCACTATTAACTGCTTCTATTTATAAGACACAAGAGGAAATGCATTCCTGGCTGAATGCTCAGTGCCAGCTTCTTGCTTCTCTCCACCGGTGGAAAAATAAGGACCAAGAACTCTTTTGCCTGTGGGCTTCATTAAAATTGTAGGCAGTGAGGAAAGAATTATGTTTCCATTTTTTTGTGAGAGAAGGGTCATAGGCTCAGTCCTGGGATGACACTTGCGTGCAGTTGCTATGTTTAGGTTCTCACAGATGTGGGGAGCAGAAGTCTCTTGCAGGCTTATGGTCCCAACCAGCTCTCATGTCTAGGGCTGGTTAGGGCAGTGGTGGAGAAATCGTGGTCCTCCCAGATGTTGCTGGACTCCAGCTCCCATTAGTTCTAGCCACCTTAGCCAATGGCCAGGGATGATGAGAAAGGTACTCAAGCAACATCTATGGAACCACTCATTCTGCATCCCTGGTCTAGGGGTATGGCTCTTCCTCAGTGTCAGAGGTCTCTGGTTCAAAGCCCAGACAATTGTGCTGGGGGCATGGAGAGGAGAAGGAGGCTGGTTGGAATTTTGGGGAGATGATGTAGGTCAGTGAATGAGCACTTGCCTTGCAGGCAGAAGGTCCCAGGCTGAATCCCTGGTATCTCTACTAAGTAGCAGAGCTGGGAAAGACCTTGAGTCCTTGGTTAGCCGCTGCCAGCCAGAGTAGACAATTCTGGAGTAAATGGACATATAGCCAGACTTTGTATAAGGCATCTTCCCACATAGTCCAATCACCATAGAATAAATAGCACACAGTCTCTGTGAGTGTTTTCTCAGTGAAGCATCTCCCAGTTTTCTGAGAAGTGTCTCACAGGATCTAATAGGATCAGCCAAGGCTGCATGCACTTATCCCAGATGGCCATAACAAATCCACACTTTAACACTACATGTCTGATGAATATTTTTTTTTTGCCCTGAGCTTTTCCTGTGAAAACCTGCTCTTTAAAGCCAAATTGGAGCAAACAGCAATTTGGGTTTTCCACAGGTTGATGTTTGCTCCAACTGAGCTTTAAAGAGCAAGCTTTCACACAGAAAGCTCTGCAGCAAAAAAAAAAAAAAAAAAAAAAAAGAACAAAAAGAAAAAAGGTGCTCAGACGCAAAGCTTTCGATTGCGGACTATTCCTGGAAAGAGTGGAGGAAAGGTAAGTGTGGATAAGCCTTCAGTGTGAATACAGTGCTTTTCATGCAACCAACTGTACATACAGTGAACGTGCCCAGAGAAAGCAAGGTTGCAGTGGCAAATCCTACCTCAGTTCGCTGGACCTTACAATCTTCATGTGCATACAAAGTGTATGCTTACAGTTTTCCTGCCTGCAGTTGGGGCTGTGCAGGGCCCCTTACTACACTTGTCTTCCCTTTGTATATGCACAGAGATTGTACAGACAGTCTAGTGCAGTGTTCCTCAACCTCAGGTTCCTTATATTTATTAGACTACATCTCCCATCACCCCTGACTATTGGCTAAGTTAGCTAAGTTAGCTGAGGATGCTGAGAGCTGTAGCCCAACATCTGAGGACCAAAAGCTGAAGAACACTAGTCTAGTGAGCATATGTAGGTCAGGGAGGGGCTCATCACCACGAGCCCTCTTCTCCCCACATGCATTCACTAGATGCCTGTTTGATTGTTTGAAGTGCTTATCTGTGTCCTCATTTATTTTGGATGTCCATTTTGTCCTACCCTGGTGTTTGATGCTCCCCATCCCCTGCTGTTTGGGAGTTTTTTCCAGAAGCTGGAAAATATCTCAAAATATCCTGGAAGGCAATTATCAGTGACAGCAGGGATGGAAACAAAACTCATTGTTCCCAAAGGCAGGCTTTTTTCAGAAGAGACACCCCCCTTCTCATTTGTTTTCCACTCACCCACATGTATCCCATTTGAAGGGCTGAGAAAAACCTTTAGATTGCAATTGAATAATGACCACCAAACCAGGAAAGAGGTGGGGAGAAAAGAGGAAGGAACTGCAGGTGCTCCAGAGAGAAAGATATTTATTTCAGGCCTGACAAGTTCTGAAATAATCCTTTGTCCAAGCCACATTTTTAATAGCAGCTTCCACCGAATGCATAAACCACTAATGCAGGTGTGAGGAACCTTTGGCCTCCAGATGTTGCTGACGTACAACTACCACCCCTGCCTATTGGTACTGCTTGCTGGCTTTGATGGAAGCTGTAGTTCGGCAACATCTGGAGGGCCAAAGGTTCCTCACACCTACACTACAGTAACTCTTATAGAATAGGTTATCCACTTGATAGAAATTGCTGTTCAAAACATGCCTTCCAGGGAAAGAATTATTATGAAATATGTTAGACCTGAAATATTTTTCTCTTTAAGCCCCATGACTTTCTTCCTCATCTCCTCCTCACCCCCAAAGTTGAATGACATTTATTAGGAAATCAGCTCCATTAAATCCATTGGGACTTATTTCTTTATCTATCATCTATCTATCTATCTATCATCTATCTATCTATCATCTATCTATCATCTATCTATCTATCTATCTATCTATCTATCTATCTCTCTCTCTCTATCTATCTATCTATCTATCTATCTATCTATCTATCATCTATCTATCTATCTATCTATCATCTATCTATCTATCTATCTATCTATCATCTATCTATCTATCTATATCTATCTATCTACCTATCATCTATCTATCTATCTATCTCTATCTATCTATCTATCTATCTATCTATCATCTATCTATCTATCTATCATCTATCTATCTATCATCTATCTATCTATCTATCTATCTATCTATCTATCTCTATCTATCTATCTATCTATCTATCATCTATCTATCATCTATCTATCATCTATCTATCTATCTATCTATCATCTATCTATCTATCTATCTATCATCTATCTATCTATCTATCTATCATCTATCTATCATCTATCTATCTATCTATCTATCTATCTATCTATCTATCTATCATCTATCTATCATCTATCTATCTATCTATCTATCTATCTATCTATCTATCATCTATCTATCTATCTATCTATCTATCATCTATCTATCTATCTATCTATCTATCTATCATCTATCTATCTATCTATCTATCATCTATCTATCATCTACCTACCTACCTACCTACCTATCTATCAGTTATAAGGTTTTTTATATACAATGCTTCAAACATATTTCTTGCTTTGTTTACCAAAAGAAAATAACACAATAAAATGTGGGTAACACAGGCATAATAAGGCCAGTAAAATCCTTACTAGTTCCTCAATAACTAATGGAGTTGGGTGATGTACAGAATAATAATAAAAACTCTGAAACCTTAAATACAAAATAACAGTTCTAAAAAGCAACATTAAAACCATCTATATCAGGGGTCAGCAACCTAAGGCCCATGGACTGGAAGCAGCCTGTGGAGGTCGTTTGACTGGCCCACGAGCCGCCCCCAAACCAAGCTGCCCGCTTGTGCGCTGCACTAAACCGGTGCAGCATGGGGACTTGCTTCCGTGGCGCTGAAAATTGCATCAGCGCACACGCTGAAAATTGTGGGCATGCGCGCTCACACACATACGTGATCTGGCCCACGGAGAGATCTTCGGGACCGATCCGGCCCAGGCAAGATAAACCTTGCTGACCGCTGATCTATATGAAACTTAGTGGAAACCAAAACTCTACCAGCAGCACACGATTGCAGCTTAGAGCAGCCTGCACCAACCTGGTGCCCTCCAGATGCATTGGATTGTGCTGAAGACAACTCATGTATATATAAAAGAGCACATAACCTTAGGCAGTGCCCTAGAAACAGTCCTCGTTGCTTCAGGTAGTTAAACCATGTCCATCTACCCATCAGCTGATATCACTGGTGGCGTCAACTGATGGTTGAGAAGGCAGGGTTAAATCTCATTCTGACTGCACACACCTGTTCCCAGGACAGAACAGGCTCCTGCAGCCAAAGCAGCAAGATTTAATCCCCACTCATCAGCTGATGATCGGGGTTAAATCCTGCACAGTTTTAAGCAGTCCAGCAATCTGGTTTGAGCCTCTGATTTTCAGCAGCTCAAAGAAGAGAGGAGGGGGCTGCCTGAAAGCCCTTTACAAAGGGTCTCATCTTCAGCAGGGGAGCTGCAGGTTGCTGTTTGTGACAAACACCATGTGCAGGATTGATACCCTCTGCTCTCAAATGATAGAACCACCGATAGAAATTTGGCCACCACCAAGTGGGGATGACAGGAGTTGTAGTCCAAAATATTTTGAGGGCCCCTGAATGGGGAAGGCTGCCTTAAAGCATACTGCATGTAGCACAGGAACGAGATGTTAAGAAACAAAGCATTGCAAGTAATCATTTAGTTGTACTTAGGACAATAAGCCTAACAAAATGTTCAATGCAATCTGATGCCTTCTTTGATGGCCTGTTCAATAAAATGAGGTGATGGGATATGGTTCTGTGAGTATCAATGTAACATTCAGGACATGTAGCCCTTTGGCAGGTTTACGCAGAGGTAATCATCACAATAGGGGACATGGGTGGCACTGTGGGTTAAACCACAGAGCCTAGGACTTGTCGATCAGAAGGTTGGCGGTTCGAATCCCCGCGACGGGGTGAGCTCCCGTTGCTCGGTCCCTGCTCCTGCCAACCTAGCAGTTCGAAAGCACGTCAACGTGCAAGTAGATAAATAGGTACTTCCAGCGGGAAGGTAAATGGCGTTTCCGTGCGCTGCTTTGGTTCACCAGAAGCGGCTTAGTCATGCTGGCCACATGACCTGGAAGCTGTATGCCAGCTCCCTCAGCCAGTAAAGCAAGATGAGCGCCGCAACCCCAGGGTCGTCCACGACTGGACTTAACGGTCAGGGGTCCCTTTACCTTTACCTAATCATCACAATAGCTCTTAAGAGGGGCATCCACTGTCAAATTGGTTCTTCTCACAGCTGTCTGACAGCCAATTAGAAAAAGTAATCCAATTCCTTGTCAACATCTTCCTGTGTTGCAGGAACGTAGGAAGCTACCTTCTTGCCCTAGGTTAGACTGTATGTCCATTGATTCCAGTATTTCCTCTGGCTAGCAGCATCCCATGCCACCTGATCTTTGCCTCTCCCAAGCCCTTCCAATCCTGGAGTTGTGAAGGACTGGACAAAGCAGGAAGAGATGGCTTCCGATGGAAGAACAGGGAGTTCACCAGACTGGTTCCTATTAGTCAGTTTTTAAAGACATCAAGTCAGTGACAGTCAGCACCTCTCATGGCAGCGAATTCCATGAAGAAGACTGGGGGGAACAACTACAATTATTCTAATTTGTTTTTGGACTACTTGTATTTCATTGTTCTGCTCAGTATTCTAAAGAAAAGTTATTACGAAGAGACGAACTGCTCATGCAATGATTTTATTCAGTTCCTTTTTTTTGCTATTTTTAACTTGCCATTTGCTTTTGAGTTCTGCTGTTTGTTTTTCTTTTATTTTCTATTTCAGTGCAATAGACAAGCCACTGGCTTGGTTTAATGCTATATAAGGTTAAGCGGTGGAAATGGGAACATGTTTTGAAGCATAGTTTTCCGTGGTGCTCCAGGGGTAGCCTTTGTTGCTTTGTTTTGTTGCTTTAGGTGAGGAGCAGGACTTCATCTTCCACTCCCACATTCCATGTACAGAATTCAACTGGACTGGCTGCTGATAGAATGCATCAGGCTTAGGCAAACACGGCCCTCCAGATGTTTTGGGACTACAACTCCCATCATCCCTAGCTAACAGGGATGACAGGGACCAGTGGTCAGGGATGACAAAAACCAAGAAGAAGAAGAAACATGAACCAGTAATGCCCCCTCCCACAAACACATTTATCTGTTATTTTCAGTTACTTCCTATTTTGAGTGGCCAGATATCACTGTGCTTATTCATTTAAGCTTTATATATAGAATTGTCCAGAGTGCACTTTCATGTTTCCTGTCCATTTGATGCTACCGTTTACATTTTCTTTCCTCTGAATCCATGTAGACATATATATTCCAGTCTACAAAGGCTGATGCCATAACACATAGAGTGCCAGAAGGTTCCTTTTTACTTGCTAAAGGACCCCCCTCCCCGGTGGGTTTTTTTTTTTTTTGGGTGGTGGTTTACACTTAAAATTTAAGTGGAGGAGGAGGAGAAAGATTGCCAGTGCCACGTATCACTATTGGCTCCCAGTAGAGGGAAAGACGAGGCAGTGAGGAGCCCATTGCAGGCACAGCAGCTGAGCCAATCTGATGCACCTGTTTCTGTGCCCACACTGAGCTGCCCACTGCCTGCCTCCCCCACTTGGGTAAGTGGTAGAGGTAAGTGGCATTGGGTGGGGAACTCTGCCCTACTTTCCCTGCCAGTTGCTCCTGCTTGTACAGATGACAGCCAGTCATCCTGGGACACAGCCTTGCTCTGTGGAGGCTATTTTCTGATCTAACACAAGGGTTGGCCAACCAGCATTGTGCAAATCTGACCTCAGACAGTCCCAGGGAAGGGGCTATAATTGGGTTGCAGTTGCAGTGAGTTTGCTTCCACAGTGGTTTAACTGTTCACAGTGAAATGACACTTCCCTTTCTGTTCTGCTTGACTGTCAAGGATATAGCAACATCCTGAAGGAACGAGGCAGGGACGTTTCATAGGGATATAAGAGGAAATCCGGTCTCTTGGAAAGTAGAGAAAATATATCATTAAATGCTTTCATCATGTAGAGTGCTCCCTGGAGCGGCTGCTTCTGTGGCCTGGCATTACCTTCCGCCATCCCCTGAGACCATCTATAGCTCCTGCTGGCTTTTTACTCAAGAGGGAAAAGGCTGGAACATGGATTGTTACATCAGCTGCTAAGGACAGAAAGACTCTGGCATACATACAGTGGTACCTCGGGTTAAGTACTTAATTCGTTCCGGAGGTCCGTTCTTAACCTGAAACTGTTCTTAACCTGAAGCACCACTTTAGCTAATGGGGCCTGCTGCTGCTGCTGTGCCGCCGGAGCACAATTTCTGTTCTCATCCTGAAGCAAAGTTCTTAACCTGAAGCGCTATTTCTAGGTTAGCGAAGTCTGTAACCTGAAGCGTATGTAACCTGAAGTGTATGTAACCCGAGGTACCACTGTACGCTATTTCTAAGTGCATTCTAATCATCTTTGTGAACCTATCAAGGCTGAAAAGCAGGATATTATTTAGTCAACTGTTGGTGTTCTTAAACGGTTGTTCAGCTCCAAGGAAAGTTAAAGTTGAGTGTTGTTTGTGGGCTGGTGTTTTCATTAGCACTGGCAAGTTCATCGCCAGTGAACTCATAACATCCTTCCCTTTCTCTTCTCCTTGAGGATTTATCAGCCAGTAGCTGCTGTACATAAGAAAATGGGATAAGTGAGCTCTGTCTCTTCTTGCCTATCTCTCTGGAACTTGAAAGGTTTGATGGTCCATTAGAGATGTAGCACTGCTGTCAGTGCTACTCAGGAGGGGAATAGACAGAGATCCCTCGTTCCTACTTCCTGGGTGCCTCTGCTAATTCTAGCTGGTGAGTCTTGAGGGGAGAGGGGAGTTTGGGAATTGGGAAGCATTGGTGTAGGAGATTAAGGAAATCTGAGCCAGAGGAAAAATTAAGGGATTTGAAAAGTTCACATTTTCTTTGACACCAGCATTTTGAGCCCCCAAAGCTCATACCCACACCTGAATACCGTGAGCTTCCCTGACTTCTCCAGCTCCAAATTCTCACCCACTGCATGTGTTTCTCCCTCTCCCACTACACAGATATGAACGCTTGGAAGAGCAGCTGAATGACCTGACGGAGCTCCACCAGAATGAAATGACCAATCTCAAACAGGAGCTGGCCAGCATGGAGGAGAAGGTGGCTTACCAGTCCTATGAGAGGGCCAGAGACATTCAGGTATGGGAAGGCATAGGGATGCTTGTACAGCTGGCCTGACATCTTCCCCTCCCCATTGGGTATTAATTCTTTCCACATATTCAGTCTCCCTCCCAAAAACATAGAACGGCTTACATATAAATACAAATCCTAGGTGATCTGCTATACAGGCAGAGCTCAGGACCAGACCTGCAACACTAGAAGTGTGGTATATTCCTTCAGATCATTCTCTGAGCATGGATGTTTGGCACTGATAAGACTAGAGAACTGAAAAGATGCAGGAGGAGAGGAATGAGACTTGCATCTGAAGAACTGAGAATTTGTCTATGGATCTTAGCTTTAGATTGCTAGTCTGCAATCCGTTCCCTCTTGTCCCTAGATCATAGAAGGGCTCAAGCTCAGTAGATGTGCCACAGCTTTCATAGGAACCTTGGAATCTGCCATATAATAAGTCACACTGTAGGTCCATCTAGGCTAGTTATTGTTTGCTCCAACTCATAGCCCTTCTCCAGGATCTCAGAAGAGAGGATCTTTCACCTCGTCAGCTTTCCTGGACATGTCTGGGATTGAAGCTGGTACTCTCAGCATGGAGTGCAGATGTTCTAACACAGCTGCAATCTCTCATCGCTCAGCTAAGCTAACACTGGTCCTTTTTCTATTTCCCCTGCAGGAGGCTGTGGAATCCTGCCTGACTCGTGTCACCAAGCTGGAACTTCAGCAGCAGCAGCAACAGGTGGTGCAGCTGGAAGGGGTGGAGAATGCCAATGCCCGGGCCCTGCTAGGCAAATTCATCAACGTCATATTGGCCTTGATGGCTGTGCTGCTGGTCTTTGTCTCCACCATTGCCAGTTTCATCACGCCCTTGATGAAGACCCGCATGCGTCTCCTGAGCACCACCCTGCTGGTGGTTTTTCTCTTCCTCCTCTGGAAGCACTGGGACTCCATCACTTATCTTCTGGAACACGTGCTGCTCCCTAGCTGATTCTCCTGGCAGCCAGGTGTCGGGGCTGCAGGGTGTTTCGGGTTTTGTTTCATGTAGAGAGAGAGAGAACGAGGAGACCTTCCAACTCCGTTCCTTTGTCTATACAGAGTACGTAATCCTCACTCGCTCTTCCCCTGCACAGCCAACTTTATTCACGTCCAACACCATCTCTCAGCCGTAGGGAGTGTAGCTGCATCTGAGCTTGTGAGAAGAGGCTGAATAAGTCCCTCTTCCAGGATGCCTTTGCAAGGGGTTGTGGGAAAGCAAATGAAGTCCGGAAGAATCTTTAGCTGCAACACCTTAGCCTTTTCTTTCAAAGCAAACAAAGGAAGTGAGCGCGATTGCAAAGCTTTGTGCGCAGAGCTGCAGAACGCCAGTCTCCAGAAAGCGTTTTTTGCGGGGTGGTTTTCTGCCTGAGAAGGATGATAAAAGGCTTATTTCTACATATGAAGACAACGGTTCAACACTGAAGATGAACTTTTTTCTTTTTCTTAAAACTGATGCCCCTTAGAAACATGCACAGATTTCATGGAGCAGAATGATGTACATATCACACCAGTTTATCCAAGTCACATGGCTACTTTACTTTCCATTCCTGCAGAACAGCTGATGTGCCAGAAGTGCACCTGGGCATCTTTCTTATGATGGACTTGATGTGATTATGGATTTGGCTGGGTTGTTTCACCTGTTCAGTTTTGCCCAGTGGAGACAAGATCAAAGGGGGGGGGGAATCTACCACTCTGGTGCAAGTTCAGCATTTTTGGTTGGCTTTGTTTTATTTATTTATTTTTGCTTTTGTTTGATATCTTCAGGGAGTAAATGAGAAATTCTGACAGTGCACCTGCGAATCTTACAATCTTTGCAAATGTGTATGTGTGCGTGCGTGTGTGTGTGTTAATTTATTGATTTACAGATGGTTCCTTTTTCTAAATCGAGTATTCAGCTGCCTTCACATCTCCTGTGTACCTAGAGAAAATAGAACATGGTTTTAAAATGGTTGACTAGTCCATGCAAAATTTGTGAGTCTCTATTTGAATTTGGCAATGCTTCATCAAATTTCACCAGTAGAAATTTTGCTCATTACTTGCTCCAAGAGACAATCCTCCATCTTCATATTGAAGCGATTCTATTAATAGTACATTATTGTAGTTCTTTTAAAGCAGACAAAGAAGCAGCCATCATATGCAGTATCAGGCCCTTAGTGGAGGTTTCCTCACAAAAGAAGAAAAAGCAACTAACTGATAACTTCTGCTCTTAAGCTCCTGACATATTTCATCAATGTTTATTTCAACTGCTTATTTATTCACACCTGCTATTGTCCGGAGCATTTTATTTTACAGCAAAACTGTATAGCACGTTTTAAAGCACATTTTAAAAGGTTTAAGATGAAATGATCTGGGTGAGGAGTTATTAATATAATATTCACAAAAATATAATTGCTGTTGCTGGCAAAAGAGAAGCTTATTGTAAGTTGAATTCAGGTGGTTATTTAGGGGAAGCTGTAAGTCATGGGTAGAGACGCTCTCCCTCCCCAAGGTAAATTCTAGTTAGGCCTGCAGTCACCCCCCACGTTTGCACCCGCTTACCCTCTATCAATCCCCCATTTACCCCACACTTCCTCTCTTTCATCCACACTCCCCCTACGTACATAGACTCTCCATTCTCTCTTGCTCCCTTTTCTCTCCTCTCTCACCCTGTCCTCCTTTCACAAAAAAAATCTATTGGGGGGGGGGACAGAGAGAGTAGGATTTAAGCCTTCACTCCCCGGTTGTCACCTCCCACAAATACCCCCCACATGGCAATTAGGCTTTGGGGGGGGAGTCTCAGTTGCATGTGGATGTAATTTTTTTAAAAAAAATTCTAAGACTAATTGAAAAATAATGGGGGTGGGGAAAGAAGGAGAGGCTGTAGGCTGGATTCAAAAGTGCCACAGATGATGCCCCCCCTTGCAGTAAAGATAGTATGTAATCAATGGACTAGAATTGAGGTTTTCAGTACAAAACTCAAGCTTGATTTATATGTGTCGCAAAGTGAAGTGGCAGAGTCTTAAGGTGGTGGAATGGCCTCTTCTCAATTCAGTGTCATGGGTGGTGTGTCTAAGTGTAGGGTTATATTTTTGATTGCTTGTTTATGTTAAAAACAACATTCCTGAAAGCAGAAACTCAGGAGAGCAGACAGAAAGGCTGTCTAGAAGAGGCTCCCTTCTATGCCTTGCTAGGTTTCTGCTTGCAAGAGTCATTTTTACATAGGGTTTTCAAAAACATGATTCACCTGCAGCCTAAGTTATACAATCTGCTGCACTTCACAGGACTTTACCACCTCATTCTGTTCCATGTGTAAATTTAGCCTTAGATGTGATTAAGGTCAAGCTTGCGCAAGTTTTGCTTCGGTGAGAACTTTGGGCGGATGCCAAACGGTTTTGTAGAAAGAGAAAAGGAATGTGTTTTGTTACGATACAATATCTGATCTCTTCTGATATTGCTCAAACCCATGAGGATATGCACTTTATGATGCTTTCATCTATGGCCAATGGCTGTGGTGTAAGATCTTAGGATCCAAGAGCTGTCAATTACAGTACAGGACAAGAAGAGAGAATTTTGGCAGGTCAGCTCCCACCCCAGTGACACTACAACAAGAACAGCTTCATCTGCTGAAATGTTCCTCCTTATGACTGTTAAATGCAAAATAGCCTGGCAGAGTGGTTATCTACTCCCTTTATTCTGGTTCTGCCTGCAGATCTGCTCTTTATTACATTAAACATTTTTATTTTATTTTTGCTTCTCTGTTTGAGGATGCTGTCCATAAGCCATAATCATAGTCTAGGTGACAGGTTTTCCAACCCAAGCACCTGATCTTTGCTCTTGAGAGCCTACATGTTACTCTCCCTGGCACCTAAAATGGAATGGTGGCTTGAGGCATAACCTCTGGAATGTATCCCCCTCTTTGCTAAGGAAGCCTCTGATGTCAAAATTCCATCATATGTAAGTAACATTTGTGATCTGCCTTTAATAACCCCAGGAGATGTGAAGGCTCTCAACTTTTCTTGTATACATCTATTATTTTGTATATTTTCACGAGTCAGAAAATCAACTTGCCTTCCTTCCCAATTATAGGAGGAGCTGGTTTTCTAGTGCAATGTGCATGGATAATTTATTTAATGATGTCAGGATGAATGTTGTATGAGTTGGAAAAGAGAGTTCAATAACAAACACAAAACTGTTCCAGAATATAAAATGAAACAGATTTTGGCCAAAATCCACAGTGAAAGTTTAACTGAGGTGCAGGATTTGTGCTTTCCTCTTTAGTTCTGACCTTGCACTATTCCTGACCCAGCCCCTGTCACCAAGTAATGAATAAGAGATGCATCTTGCTGCAGCAGGTTAGTCTTGCAGTGGAGAGCTAAAGAGGATGCTGTTGTGCTCAGCTTCTAAAACATATAAATGGGGCTAGATGAGGGTTCCCATGCAGGCTTTGCAGAGCAAGAGGAGAACATAGTCAGCTAGGATTTTTGTTTTTATTACTGGCCTATTTATGCTCATGGGTTACACACACACACACACACACACACACACACACACACACACAAAACACCAGACGCTTGTGTTTTGATGTAATCAATTGAATAGTCCTTGCGAACGTTGACTGGTGTAAGATCAGCTGGGTAACATTTTCCCATGCTTGTGTGCACCAGAAGCAAACAATTGCAATAGTCCTTTGTGGCCTTAGAATCATGACTGCATGATTTATTTACTGATCTAAATTCAACTGATATAGCATTTTTGCCCCACCCCTCCTGCCTTATTGAGAATAGGTGTGGCCTGTGGCCACATACTGTGTTTTCATGGGAAACCTAAATCAAAATTAGTTTAGGACTGTTTGATGACATTGGTCATGCCTATTGTATCCATATAAATGTAATGGATTAGTTAAAGCAACATTTGACACTTGATAGGGCGATGCTGTCACTTGCAGCACTGCCCTAGCAGAAGGAGGGCTTGATTTATCCAACAAACTTGTGACTGGAAAATTGTGGTTGGCATTATCACATGATTGTTGCAATCATATAGTTTGGCATGAAAGGTGTTCCTTGTGAATTGGGTGCTAGTGGTTCCATAAGGTTTTAGAGTGCTAAGTTTCTAGCCCTCGTGACAGGCTTGAATCGGCAAGGTTTGTGGTCTTCTGTCACAGAGGGCACCCAAGCCCGCTCCATGGCATAACCCTCTTCTTATACTGTTTGACTGTATTTATTACGTATGCTTGAATCTTGTCCTGCCCCTTACCCCTTGATATTATGTTTGTTTTCCATTGGGAAGCCCATTCAAAGGAAGCTTGGATTTCATTTCACTATATTTTTCCATTCTTTTTTTTTCCAAATAAAGAATTTTAAAACACTGGCATAAGAAAAGTCCTTTATTCTTAACTCCTGCAGTGGCACAATGAAGCAGCAGCAGCAGCAGCTATTCAGAGAGGTGCATTCTATCAGATGATGGATGGCAAGAGTCTACTTTGCCACTAACATGCAGACAGTGATGGCAGGCCTGTGGATTCCAGGCTTCTGTGATGATACTGCCAAAATGCAGCATTTTGCAATACAGTTCCCTGCTATTAAAAAAAAAAAAAGTACCAGCATGTGCACACCTAGACATACATTGAGATAAAATACGTATTTAAATATGAATTTTCACATGGACTTTAAATCAAATTCACGAACAGGAGGGACTTGCGGAGAAATGTGTGTGAAATTGACACCAGCTAGGAATAGGACTGATTCATCCCTCCCTAATGCAATGAGACTTAGTCATGCATATGATGGTGCTGAGAGAGATTCTCCTGGTATTTCTAACCTGATCAATGCTCCCAGTGCAAATCTGCACCCTAGCTGCCTGCCCTTGGTATACACCTGCCCTTTGATCTGTCTGTCCCCGCTACTCATTCCCCAGCAGCCTTGTCACTTGTCCAGAAGGAATCAACTTTTTGCAACTTCTGAAGAATGATCAACTTCCTCACACCCAGATGCATTGAATTCCTTCATTTTACATTAATGGCTGGGGTACAGGAAGCCACACATTTCCCTTGCCAGTCCCACTGATGAGCCTTCATATATCTCTGAAAATAATACAATAGCACAGAATACAATCTCTGAATACAATAGCACAGAAGATTAATGGACGCCTTTGGTAAGGCCAGCCTCTTTCAAGGGGGTTGGGAATTTTGGGGTTAGGGCTGGCGTTTAGCTGCAATAGGAGTGTGGCCTATTTATAAGGCACCAGAAAGTGATAGGCTTTCCTAATGCTCAGGTTAGATTTCACTGTTCTTCATTTGACCTAGTAGGACATTATATATCATTCTGAAATACAAGCCCAAAGAAGAGCAGTGACTTGGACATGAATGGCTCTAGGCAGCTAATAGGCTTTGGAGACAAGGCTGGTTGCATGCTATAGATACCTTCAAAACTACTGATCCATATGGCATATTCAATTAATTGAATATTTACAAGCATGAGCTTAGAATACCATTCTCGGCAACACTGGTGAGGCCAGTATGGGGCTATAGCACCTGCAGTGCCAGCTGTTCATCAGAAAGCATGATTTTTTAATTTTTGTTATTTTTTAAATGGCCCGTATCCTAGCAGGATATCCAGCCGCTGCTTAGTATATGGGCTGGAAAGCTGTGGCCCTTCAGATGTTGCTTCCACCATCTCTGAACATTGGCCCTGCTGGTTGGGGCTGCTGGGAGTTGGAGCTCAAACAGGAGTGACCATGTGCCCTGTTCTACAGAGGACAACCCCTAATTTTGAAATTGCCCTCCATTTGAATGCTATCCAGGTCTGGCGTAAAGATAAGGAACCATACACAGGGAGAGCAGGAGACTTGAAGTTGCCTGTCAACAGCAGCTCCTGACCAGCATACTGAGCATGCTCACAATTCACCTGGTGTCTTTCCCTCTGTGGTGCAATGTATTGTATTTCTATTTTAACTATACAGGCAACACCCAATTTGTGTGAGGGTTGTGTTCCAGGTGATTGTGCACATTGATGGAGTGCTGTGCCCTGTTCTGCCCCTGTTCCACCCTTTTCTGAGTCCAAAAGGACCTGCACATCAGCAGTCATGCGTCAATTGTTGTTGTTTAGTCATTTAGTCGTGTCCGACTCTTCGTGACCCCATGGACCAGAGCATGCCAGGCACTCCTGTCTTCCACTGCCTCCTGCAGTTTGGTCAAACTCATGCTGGTAGCTTCAAGAACACTGTCCAACCATCTCATCCTCTGTCGCCCCGTTCTCCTTGTGCCCTCCATCTTTCCCAACATCAGGGTCTTCTCCAGGGAGTCTTCTCTTCTCATGAGGTGGCCAAAGTATTGGAGCCTCAGTTTCAGGATCTGTCCTTCCAGTGAGCACTCAGGGCTGATTTCCTTCAGAATGGAGAGGTTTGATCTTCTTGCAGTCCATGGGACTCTCAAGAGTCTCCTCCAGCACCATAATTCAAAAGCATCAATTCTTCGGCGATCAGCCTTCTTTATGGTCCAGCTCTCACTTCCATACATCACTACTGGGAAAACCATAGCTTTAACTATACAGACCTTTGTTGGCAAGGTGATGTCAACTGGACGTGCCTAAAATGGTCGCTGCCTGTAGTACTAAGTTTTCAATATGAGCCTGTACATAAAAATTACGGTATGCCAAATTTATGCAGATTGGTGCCCTGGTTTGTCCTCTTTCCTGGTTCTCCTGATCAAGCCACACCTGGAGGGTCAAAGGTTCCCCAGCCCCAGCATAGGATGTGGTTGCCAGTCACCATCTATCTGGAAGCCCTATTGAAATGCAAGACAGCTGCCCAAGACCAAAGAGGACACTCTGGAGTTCGCCCTTTATTGCTCCAGTCCCCTGATCCATGGCTAAATTGGAAAAGTGGAAATGGAGACTATGTTGTGTTTTCATACATGGGGAATCTCCAATGGGGTTGCTCAACACGCCCAGTCACTGTGTTTCCAGAAATGGTTATTTTGTTTTATTTGTTCTGTATCTCTTTGATGTTTGGCTGGTGACTGTCTTTCAGATAAGGCTAGGTTGCAACATATATTTTAAAGGAAAAAAAAGAAAAAAGAAAAGAAAAGGGATTATAACAGCAGTTAAAAGTCCAACAGAAGACCTGCATATGATTCAGCGCAGATTAAAAATGTCAAAATGATTTTGCCACCAGCGCTACTGTGACACCATTAACAGCTAATTTTATTAAAATGGAAGTTTCTGAGATGGTAGTAACTAAATATACTGAGTCCAACAACGGCTGCACAGGTTTTTGAGGCAATCATGTGAATCAGTTGTGATTCACAACAGCCGTGGGAGGGTCTCTCTTTGGAGCTGGGCGTGATATGGAAGATACCACCTTGAAGTTTTGTTTAGCTCCTGAGTTTACAGAGCTAAGAATAACAGCAGCACAGGGAACTCAAACCCTCCATGTTTGGAAAGCGGCTTCTGCTGCAAAGCAGGAGCACACGGCAATCATTTGTACACATGGACTTCGCAGGAATCTGACCTGTTCCCCCGCCCAGCATTCATTCTTTCCTTTTGAAAGTACATTTTGAGGTTGTGATTTTCCACTGCAAGTTGGCTAGCCTGGTCAGCAGAAGGCACCAGGAAAATCTGTGTTTGTATCTTCATGGAACACCGCAAACTTTGTCCCGTCATGGACAGCATTTTATAGGCTCAGTTCCTGTGTAACACGTTATAGAGACAAGCTGTAGCAAACCTCGAGCTCACCAACTCCTCTTCCTGTCTCCTTTGGCATGGCTGTGAAGAGGAGAGCAAACATTTCTGCTTCCATTTTTATCCTTATGTCATCAAAGTGCAAGTAGATAAATAGGTAACGCTCCGGCGGGAAGGTAAACGGTGTTTCCGTGTGCTGATCTGGTTCGCCAGAAGCGGCTTAGTCATGCTGGCCACATGACCCGGAAGCTGTATGCCGGCTCCCTTGGCCAGTAAAGCGAGATGAGCGCCGCAACCCCAGAATCGGTCACGACTGGATCTAATAGTCAGGGGTCCCTTTACCTTTTTTATCCTTATGTCAGAGCCCTAAACTGTTCATTCTTAACCATGGCTTTTTGGACCAAGCCCACTTTTAAAACTTTGGTTTGAAGTTGGCTTGTGTTGGCTAACTATGGCTAAAGATTAACCACAGTTTGTTGGGTTTGGACAACCTAGCAAACTGTGGATAAACTAAAATGGAAGTGAAAGTTTATGGGCTTTTCCTTGCAACTGTGCTTGAGGAAAAGGGGGAGCCCATGAGCCAAGGCTTATGTAAACTCAGTCTCAAAACACTGAATGTGGCTTATTGTCACATTCAAACTGCCTGAACTAAGAAATCATCATTACAGGGCAATAATTCAGGTGGCATTTGATAGGAAAGCAAAAAGAGTAGCGTACAAAGCCAAAACAGCACAGTAATAGAGCCTTTTATTGATTTCAAATCAATTGAGGAAAGAGCTGGAAGTACAGTGAGCCCAAAGCCACCTTTCCCAACCTGGTGCCCAAACCTGAGGGCAAAAAGCTGGGTCTTCTTACTGATTTATGCTTTTGCTTCTACTTTAAATATTGCAGGGGTCACTGCATTGAACACACAATACGTGCTTCAGCCTTTCACATACTTGGGAAGAAAGAAAGATAAGCATTAGCTGTGTGTCAGCAGCACTGACCTTGCAGAGCCATAAACAATCCAGATCTGGCATCTTTTCCAGCATGCACATGGCTCCTGCTGGTTGAGAAAATAGCAAGTGATGAAATTATTCTCAAGTTACGACTTTGGATGGCCAAGACCTACATATAAGAAAGCTACTTCTCAGCCAGTGCAGAGATCCTGTTTTGTGGCTCCATTTACTCAGATGTTCAGTGAGGCTTATTCACATGTGCACTGGACTGCAGCCCAAAATCTATCACAGAGAGTTGGCAGGTGTGGGGGCGGCACATTTTGCTGCCAAATAAGATGCAAATAATCAATCTGGAAATGGTGTGTTTTAATATCAGACTCTCAAAGTGCTTTTAAAAGAGTTGCGAGAACTTGCATGGAGGGATAGGTGAGCTAGTGTAGAATTCAGGGTGGTCCAATGCACAGCCCAAGGGCTGCATGTGGCCCCCGAGGTCTTTCTTGGTGGCTCTTGGCAACATTTGACACACACACCAGCCTTCCCAAAGCCGAGTAAGCCAGGCGCTGGGCTTTGGGGAGGAGTTGTGAAGATTGACAGTGTCGTAGAGTCTTCCAGCCTCCTTCCCAATGCCTAGTTAGCACTTTCCCAGCTTTGGGAAGGAGGTGGGAGGGCTCTAGGACCCTGCCAGAACCTCCTGCCTCCTCCCCAAAGCCCAGTGCCTCATTTACCTGGCTTTGGGAAGGCAGCATGAGGGCTGGGCAGTAGGGAGGGAGTGTCAAATTTTGGCCTCGCTCCCCCCTCCACATAACAAGGCAGTGTGTGGCTCATGGGTTCCATGTCAAAGTACAGTCATACCTCGGGATGAATACGCTTCAGGTTGAGCGTTTTCGGGTTGCACTCCGTGGCGACCTAGAAGTAACGTAATGTGTTACTTCCAGATTTCGCCGCTTGCGCATGCGCAGACGCTCAAAATTACATCACGCGCATGCGCAGAAGCGGCGAAACGCGACCCGCAGACACGCAGTAGCATCTTACGTTCCTTTCAGGATGTGAACGGGGCTCCGGAACGGATCCTGTTCGCATCCAGAGGTACCACTGTACTATGGCAGTCTACTTTGTATGAAAAGTTGGACTGCCATGGCTGTAGATGACCTCCAGGGCCCCATTCTAATCTAAATTATTTGAATCCAGAGCCCTTTTCAGGCATTCTGCCTGACAATGTGGAGGTAAAAAGTGGGGAGGGGATGTGCATGTCAGCCTGCCCCGAAAGTCACTACGTGTGTTGGCCCCATCGCCTCCTTTGGCAACTTTTGCATGAAGGTCTGAACCACTCTTGTAAGCATTTACAGGCTTCGTTGTGATGGGAACCCTCCCTTATCTGTGAATTCAGCATCCAATATCTTATGACTGGTTCAGGTTTATGGTTTCATACATGTGTCAGGAAACAAACATCCTTAAGTGTCTTTCGGTACACTTAAGGAGGTGAATGCACAGCCATTATTTATTTGATTTAGGTGCATATTTTCTTACACAGGTATGAATCGCCATACAGTGGTACCTCTAGTTATGAACTTAATTCATTCTGGAGGTCCATTCTTAACCTGAAACTGTTCTTCACTAGAAGCGTGCTTTTACTAATGAGGCCTCTTGCTGCCGCTGTGCCAACGGCACACGATTTCCATTCTCATCCTGGGGCAAAGTTCTCAACTCGAGGTAACTCTTCCAGATTAGTGGAGTTTGTAACCTGAGGTGTTTGTAACTCGAGGTACCACTGTATACAGAAAAGGGACACAAAGGCCTAGAATTGCCCTAAGGTATGGGCACACTTTTTTCAAGGATCAGATGCAGTCTGTTTGTACAGTGAGGTACACATCTCCTATTTGTAAAAACAAATAGCTTTCGGTAGAGCTGTCGCCCAGCTGGGACTTCAGCTAGTATGTCCAACTTTCTGAAATGACATAGGAGAAAAGTTGCCTGACTTTTCAAGGACACTTCTAGGGTTACTTTACTCCAGAAAGTTCTGACAAATGGTGCTTCTGCTACAAAGTGCTGTATAAACTGAAATGGTTCCAATTTAAGATGGTGATTAGTGAGTAATACCCCCTACGCACCTTTGCTAAAGTACTGAAACAAGGAGAAAGACAGTTTGGCCTTGATTCATTGATGTTTTCTACCACTAGGGAGCAGGGTAGTTGTTGAACACAGGTTCCAGAAAAGTCGGCATGCCAGAGGTTATTGTAAGAACACAGCAAGACCCTGGCTGGGTCAGACCAAAGCCCACCCCCAGGGCCAGCATTAGTCTGCTGTACCAAAAGGAGAAACTTCGCTTGGCCTTCGTATGGTTAAAAACACAGCAAACCTTATTTGCTTCCATTCAGTTTTTAAGCAGTTTTCTTATACTGATCTGGAAACTGGACTCAGTCAAACCTCTCTCAGACTCAAACCTAATGTTTACATTGTAAAGTGCGATATAAGGAGCCAGGGCGATGCAAAACAACCAGGATGGCTAATATGGTATAAGGAGGAGCCTTACTTTCTGGCATTTTTATAAGCCTTTTCAAAGTTGCAAACTAATTTCAATGTTGTCCGCTAGAGGCCGCCCTTTTTCCAATTTTCAACATGGTGACAGTCCTCAAATCTTTGCAAACCTGACACTGTGTATTTTTGTTTTAGCATTTAATGGCATTCTTTTCTGTTCTTACGGTTTAATTTTTATTAGCCTTCTTTTATTTTCTGAGCTAGCCTGTGGACACGCTATACCTTAATTTTGCAAACTGCTTTGCAGCCCTTATTGTGTATTACCTCACAACAGTCTTGTGAAACAGGAACAAACCAGTTGGGTGGGAAACCTAGGTGGGTGTCGGGTGGGCTGGTGAAAAAGAGAACATAGCACCAAGGAAGCTGCCACACCTTGCTCCCTATTGTCTCTGCATTGACCCGCAGAGCTCTGCAGGGTTTCAGACTGAGCACAATTCTAGCCCTACCCGGAGATGCCAGGGATCAAACCTGAGACCTTCTGCATGCAAAGCCCTCCCTCTGAGTTGTGGTCCTTCCCCCAAGGGCTCCTGCACCTTTAATCATCATGCAGAACAGGGGAACATTCTGCAGAACTATGGAAGCTTCAAGAACCCTGCCTTCTTTGTCATGTGGGCACCTACCAAAAACCTGTCCATGTAAGGCAAACAGGTGTGTTGCTTTAACCCCATGGCATGCAGCCCCAGCCCCCTAATTTCCCCTCCCTCTCCAGTCCCTCAACTGTCTTCACCATTTCACAGGCCCTGGAAGCAAGGGTAGAAGGAGGAGAAGAAGGGTTTGGATTTGATATCCCGTTTTATCACTACCCGAAGGAGTCTCAAAGCGGCTAACATTCTCCTTTCCCTTCCTCCCCCACAACAAACACTCTGTGAGGTGAGTGGGGCTGAGAGACTTCAAAGAAGTGTGACTGGCCCAAGGTCACCCATGTGCATGTGCTGCATGTGGAGGAGCGGAGACGCGAACCTGCTTCACCAGATTATGAGTCTACCACTCTTAACCACTACACCACACTGGTGTACCAACTTGAATAAAATATGGGGAGGGGGGCAGATAAAAGCCAGCCCACATAACTGATCACAAGATGGGGCACATGTCAACCCAGGCCAGGGTCCTTTGCACCTCCAGGTCTGGGTAAAGCGTCTCCTCCCTCTCCACTCATCTATGCTTGGGATGCAATAATTGAGATGAGATAATTTGTGGAATTTTTGGGTAGGGGGATCTTGACAGAATGAGCAGTACTGGGAGCGATGGGCCTTGGATTCCAGCATGCTCAGGTAAATAGCAATCTCTGTTCTGAAAATTGTATGTTGATGGTCCTATTGGACAGCATTCAATCAATGATGCCACGTTGTTCTGACGGTTCTGGGCTGAAATTCTTATCCTATTTTTTAAAGTCTTTGGGGGAAAAGAAAGGGGAGATTTCCAACGTGTTACGGTCAACAATGAAAATAATCTTGTCCCCATGAGTTTGACTGTCTCACTTCGATCTTTTGGACACACTCAATTTTTGTCTCTGATTTTCCCGCTTTGAAAATCGAGGAGGATGCTTCTCAAGTCCTGAAACTTGCATACAGTGGTACCTCGGGTTACATACGCTTCAGGTTACAGACTCCGCTAACCCAGAAATAGTACCTCGGGTTAAGAACTTTGCTTCAGGATGAAAACAAAAATCGCATGGCGGTGGCGTGGCGGCAGCAGGAGGCCCCATTAGCTAAAGTGGTGCTTCAGGTTAAGAACAGTTTCAGGTTAAGAACAGACCTCCAGAATGAATTAAGTACGTAACCAGAGGTACCACTGTATTAATGTGAGCTTAGTAGCCCATTAAAATTATTCACATCCAGTCACCTGCACTACTAGAGACATTCAGGTATAATAAATCATGATTTGGTTACAGAGAAATTACAGATGTTCACAACAGCAAGTGGATCAGCTTTAATAAAGGAAACTCGCAAAGGATTGCAGAATGTTTTGCTGAGCAAGCCCTCCACCTTCTTGATACCACATTATGGATGTGAAACTCCCTCTGGTGGAAACTCAGCAGCAGTTCAGCGTAGGCTTTGCCTTGGTGGACATTTTTACTTATCGGTTCAGTTAATCTAGTAGTCCATATTCCCAAGCGCCTATTATCAGAGGAAGTGAAATACTTCCAGTGAGGCCTAGTCAACTGTCAGACTGTCAACCAACGTTCTGGCTCAGAAACTCCTTCCTGAAGTTTCACATCTGTACACTTTTGGATTTGTTAGCACTTGTACTGAAGAGTGATTTTTTTTCAAGTGCACAATAATTAAAAATTGAATCCTGTACAGATGAGCAGTGCCTAGGCCTTGAAATTTTGTGAGGCAGAACTGAAACAAAGGGCAACAGTTTTCTTCTGTCCTACTGCCCTGGATTGCTTAAAGAGAGGTGAGGAACCTGTGGTCCATCTAATAAAGTTCAACTCCCATCAGTACTAGCTAGCATGGTCCAGAGGTTTATGAAGTTGTAGATCAGTTGCAACTGGTGGACGACGAGTTCCTCATTCCTGGTTTAGAGGTAGACATCATCTCTGGGCAAGGATCTAGCAATCTCACCTGCAGACATGGAGGACGGGAAGTTGGACTCCCACAAGGCCCAGAGGAAAGGAAATGCTTACTTTTTGTGCAATGCGACTGTTGCTGACAAATCCCATGCACGCCTGCAGACCCATCCAATGCGCACTTACTCACTTACTCAGAAAGAGAATCTGATGAAACACTTACCCAAAGTGTGGGCAATTCAGTTCTGGGCCCATTGTTCAGTGACAACCAGGAAGAAACAGATTTTGCCTTCCTCCAGGCTCACCTTTCTCTCTGAGTGACCAGTGACGAAAGCTTTGTTCCTGGTATATGTGCTGGACTTCCCCCAGCATTCCTTAGGAGGAGAGGGGAGAAGACTTTGTCTTGGTTTATGTAACAGTGCAGGTTGGCAAATGAGGACAGGTTCTGCGTAACTCTGTGTGTTTTCTTACTGCATAGTAAAAGCAGTAACTTCCACATGGGTCATTGGGTAACGAGATCCGCCAGGTTGCTGCTTCTGGGCATAATTATAAATATAGGTGTGGTGTGAATTGGTAGCTCGCCTTACTTCAGGAGCAACAGGTAGCAACTGAAGCATAATACAGAACATCAGTGATTGCTTGGGTCAAGCAAGGCCTAAATAGGGCTGCTGTAGATTTCCCAACATTCACAATAAAGAGTATTTTTAAGATGTGCCTAAAATAAGTGGCATCCATTATGTTTAAAGAAAGGGTGCTATAGTTATCAGTGATGTCTGCTATGTAATATGATGTGATGGTCTCTGCCAATAAGCCTCAGACAGGCCTGTAGGCAGGGGTGAGGGAGTATATTTTTTTTGGGGGGGGGAAACAATTTTGCAGAGCAGCCTCACAACATTAGTTGTTGTTGTTTAGTCGTTTAGTTGTGTCCGACTCTTCGTGACCCCATGGACCAGAGCACGCCAGGCACTCCTGTCTTCCACTGCCTCCTGCAGTTTGGTCAAACTCATGCTGGTAGCTTTGAGAACACTGTCCAACCATCTCATCCTCTGTCATCCCCTTCTCCTTGTGCCCTCCATCTTTCCCAACATCAGGGTCTTTTCCAGGGAGTCTTCTCTTCTCATGAGGTGGCCAAAGTATTGGAGCCTCAGCTTCACGATCTGTCCTTCCAGTGAGCATTCAGGGCTGATTTCCTTCAGAATTGAGAGGTTTGATCTTCTTGCAGTCCATGGGACTCTCAAGAGTCTCCTCCAGCACCATAATTCAAAAGCATCAATTCTTTGGCGATCAGCCTTCTTTATGGTCCAGCTCTCACTTCCATACATCACTACTGGGAAAACCATAGCTTTAACTATACGGACCTTTGTTGGCAAGGTGATATCTCTGCTTGTACTAGTAGCTAAATGAAAGTTTCTTTACTGGCATTGCTTCCTGGTGAGCGATTGGAGAGGATATTAACCTACATGCATTTCAGTATATTTATACAAGCAAGTGAGCTAAAGTCTTAGGCTCCATCTGCACTATAGATTTAAAGCAGCATCATTCCATTTCAAACACACTGAAGCATTTCCAATTTCTTTGATTGACACCTAACAAGAGAGAGAGAGAGAATTTTTGAGGAGATGTGTTGTGAGAAGGCCTTAATTTGAGAAACGGGTCACTGCAGAAGTCTCAAAATGTGATAAGAGGAATAACAAAGAAAGATGGGTTTGACTCTGTATGGCCTCAATTCATATCATTTATTAACAATAGCACAGTAATCTCCCTTCTTTCTCAATCGCAGCAGCCACTATTGAGAAATTATCTTGAGTCTTCGACTGAAGTACACCCTGTGGATGTGAGGTTAATTTATAATGTGAAAGACTTTCCAAGTCTGCTTTGATGCCCTGTGGATGACTCCATACAACACTGGATGACAACACTTGATGCTTGCAATTGTTTTAAAACTTTTCAATAGAGTTTGTTAATAAAAAAAAAAGCCTTTGGTGACGTGGGCACCTGTCTGTTAACCCTCCCCTGTGATGTCTCACAGATGGGCATTGAGCAGATGGCACACACAGGAGACGGGATCTGACTGGGCGTACAATGAAGAGCAGGAGGGAGCCTCCTGTGCCCTTGAAAAGCTGGTGTCCTTGCTTATTGTTCTGATTCCACTGCCCCCTCCCCAAAAGCAATCCCTTCTCCTCCTGGGTCTTGGGCCTTCTTAATGACTTGCATTCCCAGTGGCTGGAATAGGCTCAGCGGGACACCCTGGCTCATAACACAGCGCCCCCCTCCCCCTTTGTCTTTGCGGCACGAGGAGAAGGGAGGCTTTTACGTCACCCTGGGTGGAATTCCTTAATGCTATTCAGGCCTGCCTTCGCTAATTGCGCCTTATGTAATAGCTGCAGCTGGGTGCCCATTGCTCTATTGAAAGAGGGATAAGTCAGAGTGACAGGGGCCAGGCTCTCTCAGCAAGGAAGCAGGGGCTGCTGGGAAGCGGCAGGCAAGGCTCCCTCGCCACGCCATTGAATGGGGAGGTGGGGGCAAGGATGCCCTACAAGGTCCCAGTCAGCCCAGCCCATTCAGCAATGCTGGGGCGACACACACACAGACACAGACACACACAGAGACACCCACCCACCCACCTTCTTTCACGCTTGGGCATTTGGCCTCGAGGCTCCAAGGTGGCTGGAAAAGCCACAACAGAGCCCAGCCCCTTCTTTGCGACAGCAGTGGCTGACAACTGCAGCTGGCTAAGAATGCAAATCCCCGAGGGAGGGTCGGACAGGAGGGCGGCCTATGCTCCTCACCCGCTGTGGGGAGCTTTGCAGGGGTGCTAGCAGAGGGGTTGACACAGCAGTTTCCCAGGGACCTTTTCCTCCCTGCCCCCCCCAAACAGTTTGGTGGAAGCAGGAGCATTCAAGAGGAGCTCAATGGGAAAGGCACATTCCAGGGTCTCTCAACACAATGGAGAGAGCTCTGGGAAGATAGCAGGAGAGGAGCCAGAAGGCCGGGGAAATGTGGAGAGCAGTCAGGATGAAGGAGAGCTGTCCAGTTTGTGATATCCCTGCTTCTTGTCTGGGTTTAATTCTTCCTCTTCCACTTCCACGCGTCTCCTAAGGTAAAATAAAGTAGGAGGGGGTTGTCACAGTGTAGTTCATCTCTTACTCTAAAACTGCACCAGATACTCTGCAGATTTGCTTTTCAGGTAGATAAGGTAGATTTACACTGTAATAATTCATCCTCAGCCTTGGAATCTTCCCACCCTGGTTCACTTTTATCGCTTTATTGGACATCATTTCCTCCTTGCTGTTGATACATTGGGTTGTCACTGCTTTCTTCTCTTCTGGAATAATCAGATGGCTGACCTGACCCCCATCATGGGTCACGCAATAAACAGGACAGTGTCACAACACCGCGCAGACAATCAAATTTGATTTCATGGTGACATCATTAAAAGCAATTGGGGGCATGGGTGAAGTAAATGAATCAGTTAATGTTTTCACAAGTCATAATGAAAAATCACTGGGAAAGAGAGGCATTTTTGAGCACAGCTGACAATATTCATACACCCCCTGCCCCCCCAAAAAAACCATGAGTAATTGAAGCACAGTTATATCCAAAAGGCACCATAGACAACAGAGCATCGAACATACTTTGTGGAAGGTTTTGATATTTTTGGATTTTAACAGTTTGTAAACAGGTGTGCCCATTGTCTTATATGAAGGTGGGTGATGTTCATAGGGCTGGGGGTTATTCTCCTGAATAATAGAATCACAGAGTCAAAGAATTGTAGAACTGGAACGGACCCCAACTCTAGTCCAATCTCCTGCAATGCAGGAATCACAACTAAAGCATCCACAATAGATGGCCATTCAACCTCTACTTAAAAACCTCCAAGGATGGAGAATCCACTACTTTCTGAGGGAGTCCACTCCACGGTTGAACAATTCTTCCTGTCAGAAAGTTCTTCCTGATGTTTAGTAAGAATCTTCCTTCTTCTAACTTGAATTCATTGGTTCATGTCCTACCCTCCAGAGCAGGAGAAAACAAGCTTGCTCCATCTTCCATGGGACAGCCCTTTAGAAAATAAGCATAATAATAAGTTCTTTGCATTATGCCTGTATCTAGAAAGCTCAGTTTTGTATTCTTTGTTGCCTGTACTCAGAAGGACTGGCTCTGCCCTAAAGAGGCTATGGGTTCTAACTAGCCATGAAGTATCCTAAGAGTTGTTATGGAACTGTACAATTTTCTACACAAAGAAAACTCAAACTGTATTCTCAGATTAAATAAATATAATTAATATTATTAGTATTCATTTTATTCTGCAGGGTACAGTATTCAACACTAACTTCCCATCAAATAGTTCCTAACAAAGTATAAGGCTGCATTGTCTCAGAACTTGTTCTTCCAGTACGTAATATATACTTCCAGTATATATTCTTCCTGTATATATTCTTCCAGTACATAATATATACTCAAATAAATATGGAACGTCTGCATATAAAGGCGATCGGTTTGTCTGCCTTATTCTGAATCAGAAAGCAATAATGCCATAGCATCATGGAAGCATGACAGTAGAATTAATATCGTAGAATGATGTGTGGATACTCTACTCTACTAATGCACTATGTGTCAATGACATGTTGCATACAACACCTGCACACAAAACTTCTCTGCTGGGCCCGTGCTTGCTGGTTGGAACTATCTGCCCTCTTCTCCTCCTGCAGGCTGTTCCAGGGGTTATCTGGAACACCCCCAAGCCAATTTTGTGAGCATTTAGGGGGAGGAGATGAGAAGCTCTGTGGTGCGAGCAGAAGTCCTTATGCAGACTTCTGTCAGTGGGGCTCATTAGTTGCATCCCCCCCTTTGGTTTGCATGAGTAAAGGGCCTGGAGAAGTCATGTCCAAGATTTTTCTTGAGACCCAGCATGCTCCAATCCAGCTTTCTACAGAGACCTCAATTAGTTCTCTATCAGCTCCCACAAGCAACAGATGAGCTTAGCCAAAGCTGGCTGCGCTCTGCTTAGTAACTCATGTCAAGAGTATTAAGCCCACACTCTCAGAAATGTGCCATATAACAGGAGTCATGCTACAAAACCAGTTCCAGCCTTGCCGGGGGACAGGTGTCACCTCAAACGCATGCAGCTCTGGCTTACCATAGCTAAGCATGTTAGACACACTCCTCCATGAAGCCAACCCAACCTGTTCTGTTTTGCTTTCACAAAAGCACGTTTTCGTCCAGCAGAATGTGCACAATGTGCAAGGGGTAATGTATATGCCACAAATTAATAGCTAGTGCTCACTTTCTGAAATGCAGTGTGAATTGTGGGGTGGGAGACCTTGATATTCTTTGAACCTTTCTTCTAACACAGTAGAGACGGAGGCATCTTTTAAGCATCTTGATGATTGTGTCATAAACCTATGTAACCTAAATGATTATGAGAGCCCCTGGTGCAAGGCAAGGTTTAGCAAGGCAAGAATGTATCATTTATCTGTAAATTCCATGAAATCTAATTGGATAGGCCTTGAAGAGGAGACTCACACCTGCACAGTCAGGATTTGAGACTTTGCATCTAACAAAGCTTTTACCGTGGGCGTTGCTTTTGTAGACAGCTCCCCTTTTCTGGGGGACTGCATTGGGGGGGGGGCTTTAGGACCTTGCAGTGACCCAGTAGTGAGTGGAGGGATGCTGCCCACATCACTAGGGCACCCAGCCATGTCACGCCCCCTGGCCGACCAATTGGGTTGGCCAGGGGGCATGGTCATGGGCCATTTAAATTGCAGTGCAGCTGGGTGGGCGGCCTCCACTTGTCTCCTCCATTGGATCTCCCAGCCCACCCACCTACCGTCTTTTCTTGTGTTGCCTTGTTATGACTAATGTCAGTCACCTGGTTGTTGGGGCCAGGTAGGAATTTTTCCACTTGGCAAATTGGCACCAGCTATTTAGTTTTCGCCTACCTAGTAGCGATCGTCACAGCTTTGTAAGGTTAGGCATTGGGTAAGCCCCGTCATGGGAGGGGCGGTTGTTGCCTCCGGCCTGCCCCTCCACGTTAAGGGTATCCCGTTAAAGGGATCCAGGGGTGTTGTTCCTGTCCGAAGCCTGGGTGGGGGCTAGGTCCATGCCACAACTCCATTGGTGACCCTGGGGGTGCTCTTACTTGATGTACATCATGGGGCTCCCCTTTCCGGTGGTTGACCCTTTGAGACTTCCTGTAGACCGGTAGGAGTCAGGTTATAGTCTTGCTTCACCCAGTTGCCTAAGCCAAACCGTTCACATCTGTAACCAATAAAGTTGTGGCCTTATTTATCCCATTAGCCCAACATATTCATGTCTGTGTGTTTATTTCTGTGGGAACTGCGGGGCCCAGGGCCTTGCCACGCAAGTCAGTTATTAGGAGATAATTTAATGGTGATTCCTACATACAGAGGTCTCACACAGCTTCAAAGGAAGCATGGTTTCATGTAGAAAGTTAGTACCATAAGCAATTTATTACTCTTGAAGATGTCTCAGGATACTTCATTCATTTTGCTACGGTAGATTGCTCTTTTGGAATTTGTCCCAAAGCACTTCAGGGGGTGGTAAAGGCTGTTTAAATCCATAGTACGGATCTGCACGCTGAGGTGTGGCCCTGTGGTATGTTACCATGGGGTGGAGAGGCAACAGAGTTGATCTGCTCCTTCAAGGCTTAGCTGAATGCTGGCAGTTGTGTCCTCCCATACTTAGGCTGTGTTCTGGGAAGATGTTTTGTTTATGTAAATTTGCTTCAGGGCAGCAAAGCTGTTAAATGCAAGATAAGTGCTTTTAATGTAGGTGAGGGCACCTAGATTCATCTTGATAAGGTGAGGCTCTCAGTTTTCCAGACTGGAATTAGGTCAAACTGTAAGATAAGCAACTGCTATTTAGTTCTCAGCAAGGGCAAGCCAATTACTAGGTAGGTGTTGACACAGTGTTGGGGAGCTATTTGTCTGTCATCATCAACATACAGTACTTCTGTGGAGTAAAAACCAGCCCAAAAGCAGAAGGTGGAGGACATTATTGGATTATAGTGGTGCAATTGGATTATAAGGGTGCAATTGCACCATGGGCCAATGCCTTCAAGGAACACAGACTCTCAGCTTTCATTCTGAAATTTCTAGCCCTCCTAGGCAGAAAGTAAATTCTTGACTGGTGGGAAACTCAACCCCTCCAAGTGTCCCTATTTTCCAGGGACAGTCCTGGATTTACAGAAGCCGTCCCAGTTTCTGATTTGATCCCGGAACGTCCCACTCTTCCTTAGGATGTCCCTATTTTCATCAGAGAAACATTGGAGGGCATGGAGTTATGTCATCCCCGAGGCAAGGTGATAAGTAAGTATACAAATTTTAGAAGACATCTGAAGACATCACATTAAGCTTTTTAATGTTTAATGTTTTATATATGTTGGAAGCAGCCCAGAGGGCATTCAGGGGCATTATTATTATTATTATTATTATTATTATTATTATTATTATTAAAAAGAGTAAGGGCAAGATGCTGCTTAAAATTTCACTGTACACTCCTGAAGCAAAGGCTGCGTAGACATTACCATTTTCTCTGACAGCATCATACCCTCACCACTGGTGTATGAAGCTGAGTATACATGACACTAGCCACAATTCATACAGTAGCTATCCTGCAGTTTTTTGAGACACGCTGCTGTTTGATTTCCCCCAACATTTCAGGCATCCATGCGCATATGACAGCTTCCTTGGAAATGAGCGGGAGCATTGCAGGCATGGAGAAACAAATCATGTACTATGCATCTGGTTAAAACATCCCTCTCCCCTCTCTGGTGTGCATAACAATGTCCAAATGTTCCTTAAAATGCAGCGGGCAGGGGAGGCATGTTGGAAAGGGAAAAACTAACTGTGCTCTATGCAACTAACACATGGGTAGGCAAACTAAGGCCCGGGGGCCAGATCCAGCCCAGTCTCCTTCTAAATTCGGCCCGCTGATGGTCCGGGAATCAGTGTGTTTTTACATGAGTAGAATGTGTCCTTTTATTTAAAATGCATCTCTGGGTTATTTGTGGGGCATAGGAATTCATTCATATTTTTTTTCAAAATATAGTCCGGCCCCCCACAAGGTCTGAAGGACAGTGGACCAGCCCCCTGCTGAAAAAGTTTGCTGACCCCTGCACTAATGTATACATAGCCAAAGAGTCTTCTGACATCCTAAAGATGTAACAAATTCATTATGGTATGAAGCTTTTTTTGGACTAGAGTCCATGATTATTCCACAATAAACTTGTTCATCATTAAGGTGCCACATTGCTGTGCTGATTTTGCTGTAAACTCCTGAGATTCACGGGACAAGGAACAACCAAAGGAGCCTACCAGAGAGTGGAGTTTTTCTTTCTCCTGCAGCAGCTTGCAAGCGGAAGTCAGTCAGCCATTGTGTCCCAGATGCCAGTAATTCTCCTGCCTCCTTCAGTCCCTGCCTGCTTCCCCAGCTTTGTCTAGAGGGTACTTAGTCTGTATAAAGAAAGACCCGGTACTAAGGATAACATACTTTGCATTCCATGTCTGGAGGGGGGTGGATTTTGACTGAGAAATATCCAGCTACCCTTCAGGTCAAAGGGTCTGGAGGAAACATTTTCTGATGGAAAAGGAGTCACTGCCAAAAGATGGCATTACAAGGACCACAGCAGCTTAGTGACCCACCTGAGGTGGTCACAGCAAGACAGATAATTCATTTATTTATATACATTACCATCAATGGACAAGGCACTTTACAACAAGGATGGCCAGCTGCTTCGCTGTTAGCTGCCGACCCAGTTGCCTAGACATGGGATTGCCAATGTGCCTACCAGCATCACCTATGGTGCCTGTGAAAGATCTCAGCGAAAGTCTCCTCCAAAATCCACAATGCACACAAGACTGTTTGCTCTACCTGCCTGCCCTGGCTTGGCCTCTCCTACCTTGAACATTCCCCTTTAAACATGACCACATTTCATGGATGCCAGGGTTGGATGCCCACTCTCCCATCCAGGGGTGTCAACTTGAATAAAATATTGGGGGTGCCAGGTGAGTCCTGCCCTGCATAATTGATCATAAGACACAGTGCACACACCCCATTTGAATGGCAATTCTCATCAACTTGGGGGGGGCAGCCTCCACAAATATCTATCTATCATCTATCTATCTATCTATCTATCTATCTATCATCTATCTATCTATCTATCTATCTATCTATCTATCTATCATCATCTATATCTATCTATCTATCTATCTATCTATCTATCTATCTATCATCTATCATCTATCTATCATCTATCTATCTATCTATCATCTATCTATCATCTATCTATCTATCTATCATCTATCATCTATCTATCTATCTATCTATCTATCTATCTATCTATCTATCATCTATCTATCTATCATCTATCATCTGTATACACATACATATGTGTGTGTGTGTGTGTGTGTGTGTGTGTATGGGGGGGGCACTAAGGGACCTCCTAAGTGAACAGATCAGAGGTGCAAAGACCTTTTCTCTGGGAGTGACTGTGACAGTGGTGGATGTAAGTAACTTTCCCCACGCTTTTGGTGTGATACATTCCCATACCATTTTGTGGTCCTTCCTCAAAGTTCCCACTGGCCTAAAAACATTGATAACCCCTGCTCTGGAAAATGGTCTAGTTGACAGGCGTGGATTTTACCATGCAACTGAACTCGCTTATGGTCGGGTTGTGAAGTAAAGGCAGGCATGACCAAGCAGCAAGGGTGGGTGGAGAACACCAGAGTTAGGAAATAACAGGATTGGACCATGAATTTCCAAGCGCATGGTGCCTGGATGTGTTCCAAAGAGAACTTCCTTCTCTTGAAATTCTTTCAGTGCTTGGAATGCAAAACAAGACTATTAAGAATTTAGTAAGCTTGCAGCGGCTGCTGGCACAAGCTCAGAAGTTTATTGCCTTAACCCATTTGTCTTGCTGAAACTGTCATTTGATGCCTGCAATTGACTGGAACAGTTTCCAAAATGGGAATGTAGTTTACAGAGCAATCAGTTGGCCCGGGGAAGTCCCAATCTCCCAAAGCCAGGTATGCAGCATGGGCAGGCGACTCTTCAAGCAATTAATAAGTCTCTCCACTGGGGAAAAACCCTCCCCAGAATCTGTCCAAAGTGTCTCTTTGCTTTGGGGTCCATAACAGACAAATAATGAGCCACTCAGCCTTGCTGCTCAATTTGGCTTCTATTGACTTTGTATGTAGTGCCTATGGAAGGAGTTGATTTGGTGTGGTGGTTAGAGCAGAGCTTTCCAAACTGTGTCGTGACGTATTAGTGTGTTGGCTGCAGTGTGTAGGTGTGTCGCACGAACGCTTGAAAAAGGTTAGTTTAACCTCTGGTTCACTAGTAAAACTGAATTACTGTGTCATGAAATGATGCATGTCTAAAAAGTGTGTCACCAACATGAAAAGTTTGGAAAACTCTGGGTTAGAATGACTTTGACCTGGGAGACAAGGGTTTGAAGCCCTGCATGGCCATGCAGCTCATTGCTTGACACTGAGCCAGTCACTGTCTCTCTCGGCTTAATCTGTGTCACAGGGGGGTTGTGAGGACAAGATGGGAGAGAGGGAGAGGCCACTTTTAGCTCCTTAATGTAACAAACAAATACTATTCTCTGGTTTTGCTATTATAAAGACTACCACATTTTTCTTTACTTTTGCTTTCTGCCTCACAAGATACCCAGGTGTTCTGATTAGTGTGAGAGGCAGATCTGACTGATTGCTGGTACAGTGGTGCCTTGGTTTTCGAACGTCTCCGTAAACCTGGAAGTAAATGCTTCAGTTTTTGAACATGCCTTGGAAGTTGAACATGCCATGCAGCTTCCGTATCAAATTTTTCCATATTTAGTTTTCTGTATTGAGGCTTCTGTGTTGGGTTTTCGGTTTTCAAATGTTTCAGAGCCTGATTGGTCTTCCGGAATGGATTATGTTCAAAGTGAGAGCAGCCATGGGGCTTGTCCCTGTAACTCTTTAGCACAGACAGATCTTTTTGCACCAAGTATAGACCCACTCAATTTTAGTCTGCACAGCACTCTCCTCATTCTATTTTAAGATAACTGCACTCTGAAAAATAGGGACTTTCCCCCCTATCTTGTGCAGCTATAGCCTCCCCACTCCCCACTTACTTTGCATGGTTTGGGGGAACTTGAAGTTTTGCTCACTTCTTTGTGACCTTTTAGTTGCTCTCAAGAAATACATTACAATACACTTATTTTCAGAATTAGTCTGAAGTTATGCAGTGAACAAAGAAAGGTGGGGATGTTTCCTGGAAGATGGAAAGATAATTAAGTTAACAGGCCAACATACCTGAGAAGGAGAAAGGATGATCAAAGAGTTATGCTGCCAGTAACTTTTGGTAACCCTGTGATGGATGCCCTGTCGGCACTCCATTTTCTGTGTTACTCTGGACAAGTGATGAAGTTGTAAACTACAAACTATGTAACCTGGAGTAATTCCACTAAAATGAAATGAGAAGCACTTTGCCATAAGCTTTTTGAGGAATGCATCACCTGATTCTTTGGGGCAGACTTTCAAAGGCAGAAATCAAAGAGGGATTGTGAAAAACAGGTCACCTCCACTGCTTTCTGTATATTAGTGACAACTACCTTACCCTATGTCAGGTGCTCCAAAAATACCTCATTTAATAAAGTGGGTGAAAGCAGAACATCATGACTGCTTAACTCCATCTACAACAGTGGGGAACTCACGGGCCTCCAGATTTGCTGGACTATATCACCTACTGTTCCTCACCATAGGCCATGCTACCTGGGGCTGATGGGAGTCGGAGTTGAATACTATTTGGAGAGTCGCAGGCTTCCTACCCATGTTCTACAAAATGCCCCTTTGTCAGTAGCAGATGACATGGTGTGGATTTGCCTCTCACCTGACCTCCTTCCAGCTGAGTTGCTGCTGCATGATGAGCCGGGGACGGGAGACACTGGCAAGGTCAGCATGGTGCAACTGCACCAGCAGGAGTACTGGATTGGCTCCCCCAGTACTTTCACACTACGACGACCTCAACCTTCAACCTCTCTGTCTCAGTATGCAGAAGCAACTCAGCTGAAGGCAGGTCAGGTGAGCTCAGGCAGCCCCACCATGTCATCTGCTGCTGTTCCATATAATAACAGAGAGCGGAGGTTTTACCCAGAAGTGGCCAGTGTGGTGGTAGTGCCATGGAGCCAGCCTTTTTGCAGCAATGTAATGGTTGCTTACTAGGATGTTGTAGTGGGGGGGGCAGGGAAGCGGTGAGCTCAGGCAATGCAGATGCATCCATGGAGCTAACTTCCTGCTGGTGCACCATGGACGTTGTGGCTGGGAGGCTGGATCCACAGTGCCACTCGATTCCTAGCTTTGTGGGTTGCGTTAGAAGACTAACATTTGTGAAGTGAGGACATTGCAGCTGCTACACTGATCTGCTTCTTTGAAAGGAGATCATATAATAATTAGCACCATGCCCATTTTTCATGATGTTAAATTTTTGTTATGGAAACCAGTCTTTCAAGGTGACAAATGTTTTGCCCAATGTTCAGCGTTCCCTTTCCTTAAAAAGAAAGATCTGTTTTCTTGTTTATTTGTTTTAATGCTGCTTTTGATTTAGATGATTGGTGTTCTCCCTCTGCTCTCCAGTTCTGGTAGTGGTCCAGGTTCTTCACCAGCATTATAGCCCATGTCTTCACAGGCGCACTCTCAAGAAATGAGTTCTATTTAAAAGTGTGCCAAGGCAGTTTATGTTTCGCCTTCTTGCCACTGAGTGCCCACTGTAAACATGTGCGATGCAACTTGGCACTCATCCACTGAAGTTGCCCCATACCTGGCAGTGACTGCTGTAAATAATGTCACATGATTTCCGTGCCAATGAGGTCCAGTACTGGAAGCATTGTAACATTATAGGTTAGCTGTCAGAGTTGGAAAGAGGGTTTGATTGATAAGCCACTCTGGAAATCATAGCTCTGAGTCTCCTCTCAGCACCCTTAACAAACTACAGTTTCCTTCCCATGATTATTTGGGGGAAGCCAGGACTGTTGAAGTGGTATATTGGTGCTTCAAATGTATGGTGGGGATGTAGATCCTGTCTAAGCGCCGTGTGAGCTTTGTGCAAACAAATAGGATGAATGCTCAATAAATAGGTTGTCTAGAGGAACCTTAATAAGGTGTCAGGTGAGGGTTGCCAAAGGTGCTCTTTTGCCAGGACATGTCCTCTTTTTCATGGGTATGTCATGGGTCATCATAGTGATCCATAGTTAAAAGCAGAAGTTGGCAAATGTGTCCTCTTTTTTGCTCTTCAGAATATGGCAACCCTAGCGGTGAACAAAGTCATCTGGTTACACAAGACAGGTGCCATGTGATTACACAGTTATGGTCAGATAGTGCATGATTTCACCAATGACATGTTCAAATGAACAGGAATATGTCAGCAGCTCCAAAATTTCACCTCTCCAGTCTGGATAGAAAACTGATCTCCAGTTGGGAAAGTCCCTGCCCTCTTCCTGTTCCTGGCTTCCCCCATACTGAGTTTGCTCAGGTTACCTCTGTGAAATACCCCCAATGCAACTTCACCCACGGAAAGGGGATGAATGATAACCATAACAATCCAAATAGCCCCCATGCTTTGCATTCCCAGTCTATGAAGTCTGGGCTTTTTTATTCCTCTGTTTCTGCCTTTTCCTCTCTTTGCCCACACCTCATGTTCACACCTGCAGAATTGGCAAAGGGGGAACAAAAACCACACAAAGGGAGAAGCCAGCAGCATTCCAGAATGCCTTGGGTGGCCGCTGCAATTCACTCCTCCCTGAGACGAAAGCCCACATTCCTTCCCAAGGTCAGGAGCAGATGCTTTGTTTGCTTTTAGTGGCTCTGGTAAGAATGGAATGAAAGACCTTTCCGAGGCAGGTCTGGGCTGTGCTGAGGAAGAGGAGGAGGCAGGAGGGGGTTCCCACAAAGGGAGCAGAAGGCACATTGTTCCGAAGCGGTCAAATGCTCCAAGCATGGAGATAGATATCTATGTATTCCATTGCTGCATAGAGTCTTGGTTGTACCTAAAGCCCTCTTTAAAATAAAATGAACCTAAAGAGATGATAAAAGAAACACCCCACCCCACATATTCTCCTCACAGACAGCCCAATTATCCTAAAATTACTCAACATGTGTGGGCAGAAGATGTACTTCTAAGGTGGGAAGGAGCAGTCAACTCGATGCAGATTAATTATAAGCAACATGTAAACACAGCAACCAAAAAGAAGCCAGATTAAGTTTGAGTGTGAATGTGGCCTCCCCAGATCTGTTATGGTCAACAGGCAGAGATCTGTGTACACTCCCTCTTCAAGGCTAGCATGGGGGTTGTATTGTGTTTATGTTATGCTATCCAGCAAATGATGCAGGGGCTGGACAAGATGGCTGGGGAGAAACAGGAAGGAGAAGTCACCCTAGGAGCTTTCAGTACCCGGCTGCTTTGAATCTGGCAGCTTCTAGCTCCAGCTCCAGCTCACAAAAGGGATGGCAGGAACCAGGATTGGGTATATATGTGTGTGTGTGTTGCATCTCAAAGCCTCTTCCACCCTGCCCTGCTGCCTCTATTGTAGGTGGCTAGAAGAGAATAATGTGCCTTATATCTGTCCAAGGCAGATGCTGGTGATTACAGGAGGGTTTTCAAGGGCATTAAGCGGGGACCATCTGCAAATCCCTGAGCCAATTCCCCAGCACAAAAGGCAAGTCAGAGCGCATCTGTCATGTCTTCCCTCGCTTGGTGGGTAGGGAGCTGCTGCCATTCTACCTTTTGAAAAGGCAAATTCCTGCATGTGCCAGCTGTTAGGAACCCTTCTGCTGCCATCGGGACAGCATTAACCCCCTCGTGCCCTGCCTGGTAGCACTGTGAGTTTTGCCTGTGCTTAGCTTTCGAAGGGAGCAGCGTTCCTTTTAACCGCTTTGCAGCAGGGAGAAGCAGGACCAGCCTAAGACACTTGGCTGCCTGGGAGAGGGGCAAGACAGTATGCTCTGTAGTTGCACATACAGAACATAGAGAAAGGTGACCAGACCAACGACTGAATATGACTTCAGCACTGGCAGCCTCAGCTGAAAGAGCTGGTGTCGTGGTTAGTGTGTCAGACTAAGACCCAGGAGACCAGGGTTCAAATCCCCACTCGGCCATGAAGCTCACTGGGAGTCTTTGGGTCAGTCACAGCCTCTCAGCCTAATCCATCTCACAGGACAGGGCTGTTGTGGGGATTAAATGAGGAGGGAAGAGAACCATGTGTTCTACCTTGAGCTCCTTGGAGAGAAACATGGGATATAAATGCAACAAATAACTAATCAACTGCACCTGAGGCTGCTGGGCCAGCTTAGGAAGTTCAGATCAGGTTGCACAACACACATAACACTGTCCTCCAACACTTTGCTACCACTCCGTCCTACCAGCATCTGCCGCCTGAAGCCAGTCCACTGCCTCAGTCTACTTAATGGTAGGACCAGCCCGGGGGAGAAGCTGTCCAAGGAAATTTAGTCTGTCAGTGCTGAGCAATGTGATGGCCATCGGGGAGCACACCTTACAAACCTGACCCAACCTGCAAAAGGTGTGGGCGCTTTCTCTCAGACCGGTCATGTTCTTTCCAACTCTGAGGTCCAACTGAAATATTATCTTACTCACACAGCGGCTGCTAAAAATGGCTTATGTGTGGCTGGGTCTTTGAGCGGCTGAGAAAAACCCAAACCCCCTTCCCATGTGGGTCTGTGGCATTGCTGTGGACCTGGCCTTTCTGTGCAGATGGTTGGCAAGCTTCCACGCCCCATGCCAGGATCTGTTTTTAGATTCTGGAGACCCCAGTTCCCAGGGTGAACTTACTAAATGCCTCCCAAGGGCCTAAGAACACAAGAATATATGGCAAGCCTGCTGGATAGGATACTAGCCCATTTAGTTCAGCATCCTGTTTTCAAGATGTCTGTGGGAAGATGCCTGTGGGATGCCTCTGACAAGCTGGGCACGAGAGCAAGAGCCGTCTCCTCAGTTGTAATTCCTAACAACTGTTATTTGGAGGCATAATGCCTGTAACAGTGGAGGAAGAACATAACTATCATAGCTAGTAGGGTCCTGTGAGTACCAATTAAGACTTGAGATGAAACTAACAGAGTTTATAGCCTCAAAAAATGGTGGAACAGCCATTTTTGCTTTTTAAAAAATCGCAATAGGTCTGAGTGCTTCTTACATTTCAGCTTGCAATTTAAGAGGTCGATCCAATGAACTTTACAGACTGAGTGTCCTTATTTTCCAGGGACAGTCCCGGATTTACAGAAGCTGTCCCGGTTTCTGATTTGATACTGGAATGTCGTGCTTTTCCTTAGGAGGACGTCCCTATTTTCATCAGAGAAATGATGAAGGGTATGGAGCTATGTGACCCCTGAGCTAAGGAGATAAGTAACTATCTGATACATGCAAAGTCATCGCTGGTACAAGTCAGATGTTCTGCTTCAGCCACAAGTCCCCCACTCTGCGTGTCAAGTGATGTAGGGGAAATTGAGCAAGCTCTGCGCCGAAAGGAAGTGTCCGTGAAGAGGCTGAATCAGGTCTGAATGAGACGGAAGGATGGGAGACAGAAGCCAGCTCTACTCAAGCTCAACACTCACTGGAAAGGGATCAGGAATGCAGGAGTCATGGTGATGCTGCTTGACCTGCGAGCTCTTTGCCTCTTATCTAAGATTACAGTGACAGATGTTTATTATTATTTTTACCTCTGTGTGCTCTTGAAGCCAAGCAGGATGGATACTGGAAATGTGAAAGCAATTAAGAAAAAAGTCTTTAATACCGGAATGGGAGAAAATGGAGCACAACTCTAGATATCTCTCTGCTCTAGCCACACAATGATGCTCATGCAGATGGCTCGTGCATTCCCCTTTTTATTCTGCATTTTGCTCCATGAGAACAGGATGCTGGACTAGATGGGCTCTTGGCCTGACCCAGCAGGGTCTTGTTATGTTCTTAAGGTGGTATACATGGGGAACCCAGGAGGTCTCTCAGTCAGGTACTGGCCAGCTTTTTGCTCAGCTTCAGTAGGGTATCTGAATCAGGTGAATTTCAGAGCTATACTTGGACTGGTGTTTCCAAGTTCTGCTTTTGATCTGAGTTCATTTTGTTGCTTTGGCAAAGTCAGTTCAGTCAGTTCAGTCAGTCTATCTCTCTCATATAGACACACACACACACATACACACACACAAACACACACACAAACACACTCACTCAGGCTGGATCTAGACACATCAAAGAAGTGTTTCAGTTTAAAGCATTGTAAATTTAAACAGGGAAAAGAGGTAGAGAAAAACAGGACTCCACATCACCATCCGGTGGCACGAAGTTATATCACATATACAACTCATATAAATAGCTTTTTCTTTACCAGTCTAGCTGAGTCCTCAGTTCCTCACTTTTAACATGGGAATTACGGCCTACCTCATAGAAATTATAGCCAATAAAAGGAAATCGTGTAGCAAGTCATGGGGAAGTCCTTGAAGAGCCACTGTCAGGCTGTGTACACACCATGCATTTAAAGCACATGACTCTCTCCCCCAAGAATCCTGGGAATGTAAGTTGCGGAGGGTGCTGGGAACTGTAGTTCTGTGAGGGGAAACTATACTTCCCAGGGTTAGTGGGGTGCCTGTGCTTTAAATGTATGGTGTGTACACAGTCGACATTAGAATAAAGAATCCTGAACCCAAAAGCTCAGTTCAAGGCACCTGCCTCTGCTCCTTCAACAAGCTGGTGTTGTTCTGTGGTCTAGCCAAATGTGCAGCCTCAACTTGTCCTTCTAAAGGCTCATGAAATTGGGGTAGGGAGTGCCCTTCATGCTACAGCAAGTCGGGAGATGGTTGCCTGGCCTAGCGAAGCGAAGCCAGTCATTGTTCTGCCTGTTTATTCAAATGCCTGGGGTGATGTGCCAGCCTCAAACCTGTGAGCCCTTCCGCAATATGCCAGTTGAAGATTACAGGGGCCAGGAACCAGCCAAGAAGTTCCCTAGACACCTGCTCCAAAATCTTCCTCCACACCCAGTCTCATCCCCTGCCCTCCAGGAGAGGGCGAGAAACCAGCCAAGATGCTTGGCTGGATTTGCATCAAGGTGAACGAAAGGGCTGTGGCTCAGAGGCAGAACAGCTGTTGTGCATGCAGAAGGTGCTAGGTCCAGTCCCTGGCATCTCCAGGTAGGGCTGGGAGACAATCCCGCCTGAAATCTTGGAGATCTACTACCAGTCATTGTCCAACATCTTGAGCTAGGCACACCCAACAGTCTAATGCAGCGTGAGGCACTTTAGTATTTTCCTGGCTGAAACCAAGGATCATGTAGTGAGCCATTTAGTTCCATTGAGAAAGCAAAGGCTATGGAGACAGCTTCGAAGTTTATGGTCTTAAAAGGGATTAAAAGCAAAAGTGATGAGGAAAGAGCAATCAACTGGTTAGCTGGGGTGAAGAAGGCTTGAAGCTGACTTTTGGGAGACCTTGGACAGGGAAGTGAAACTGAGGAGGGCTATTTATGCCTTCTTCCCATGGTGCAGGCACGGACAGTTCCCTAAACACTGAAGGCTGAAGTGGCAACACAACTTCCGCTAGAAAGCCACTGCCAGTCTCTTTTTATTTCCTTGTCCTCTATTTTCCATAATGCATTGCTAATCTTTGGCTAATGCTGGATTTAGGGCAGTGTGGACAGCTCCACCATACAGGATGCCAAGCTGAGGGGATGCAAAATAATTTTAAAAATTAAAATGGAATTATTGTGAAAATAAGAAACGGGGGGGGGGGGACCAAACTTTGTCCTCCCTCAGGGCGCCGTATTACTAAAGTCCACCACTGCTTTGGCCTCTGCCTTTTCCAACTGCCTACAGCAGGAATCCAGGCCTGGAATTTTTCTTTTCTTTTTGCAAAGTATTTTAATCCCTCTCCCCCACCTAAATCAGCTGTAACGTTGGCCACATTCACACCACACCTATAAAGCACAACGATACCACTTTCAACAGCTACAGCTTCCCCCAAAGTGTTCTGGAAAGGAACTGTAGTTTGTTAAGAGTCCTGAGAGCTGTTAGGAGACCCCTATTCCCCTCACAGAACTACAATTTCCAGTGTTCTCTGTAAAGAAGTATTGACTGAAACCACCCTGGGATTCACAAGTGGGATGAGGATTCTACTTGTGGGCCTTCCAAAGGCATCTGCTTGGTCACATGAGGACAGGGTGCTGAATAGATGGTTCTTTGATCTGATCCAGCAGGTCAATTCACTGAGGGATGCTGCTCCCGAGAAGGGCCATAGCTCAATGGCAGAGCATCTGCTTTGCATACAGAAAGTCCTAAATTCAATCCCCGGGTTCTCCAGATAGGGATGGGGAATTTCCCTGAAACAACAAAGCACCACCGTCGGCCAGTGTAGCCCAGACTGAGCCACGTGGACTAATGACTTGACACCATATAAAGCAGCTTTCTGGAAAACAAAACAACACATCAGCTCTCTTCATGAGTGTGCCATATGTACAGCAAATGGAGTGAGGGTGGGGTTCTGATGGTCTGAGCCATGTCTCCAGATTTATTGCCATGCTCATTATTGTTATTGTTTGTTATTGTTGCTCTTGTTATTTTTTTAACCACCTTCCACATATATATCTCAAAGCAAGGCACAAAACTTAATTAAAACAATAACACTAAAAACAGAATATTTATAAACAGATGTATTGTTTATTTCATAAAACTTATATACTGCTTCATTGTAAACCCCCCTACAAAGTAGCTTACTAAAAAAGAAAAAACAATAAAATCATCAATAAAATACTTAACGATATTTAAAACCTTTCAAAAAGTTAAAATGGGAATAGACAAAAAAATGAAGAAGTCTTGCATCGACTTTTTAAGCATCTGACTAGGCTTGTCTAAACAAAAATGTTTTTAGCCTGTGCCAAAAAGAGTGCACCCTCTTGAGGTTGCTGAACTACAACTCTCAACAGCCCTAGGAAGCAAGGGATGATGGGAATTGTAGTTCAGCAACACCTGATGGACCAAAGGTTCCCCACACCTGATCTATGCCATGGCCATGGTCCTAATCACAACCCCCACCCTCGTGGCTGTTCTGTGGGAAAGACATAGCAATCTGAGCATGTGGAGGGATCTCATCTCTGATCTCTGGTTTCATGTGTTGTTTGGTCAACAAGTCGCAATATACCTTCAGGGGAGGAAAGAGGAGGTGGAAGCTCACAGTATGGTGACTTCTGCATTATTTTGGGTATGAGATTCCTGTTGTACAGTGGTTTTTGAAGCCAGTTGAAGACAGGACCTGAGCAGAAGGGCCCTCTCCCCTACTGTGGCTTCCAGCAACAGGTATCCAGAAGCTTTGCTGCCTCCAGTTGTGGAGGCAGAGTGTAGCCAACATGGCTAGTATAGGTACAGAGAGTGGCATATAGGTGTGATGCTCTTGGAGGGAAATTTAGTAGCAGGAAGAATTTAAAATAGACTTGGTCATCTGCATTTGTCCACAACAGGCTGCAAATAGCAACACACTTCTGAGGAGAAGATAAGGATGAAAGCATCTTATCCTCACAACAAGTTTAGTCTGAGACCCAAATGAGCCAAGAACCTACTGAACTTTAGACGCTGTATCTCCGATTTAAGGCATAGAGCTTGTTTATCATCTGAAATGATAGCAATGACTTCTGTAAGCTTTAGAAACAGACCCAGGAAGATTCAGGTTCCTTCTGTGCTTCAGGTCAAATACAATAATTTCATAGCATATTTACAGAAACCTGAGAAGGAGCTCTGGGATAAGGAAGGGCATTGCCCGGAATGTTTCGTGCTCAATAAAGATAAGAGTATCAAGGGTTTATTCTGAGGATCAAAGGGAATCGACTGGCAAGGGTTTGTTCCTGTTGACAGGGTACAAAGTACTGGTAAGAAGGAGAAAAACAGCAAGTGAAAGCACTGGCAAGAAAGGCAGGGTATTGAGAGTGGAGATCAAGGTTATGGGGGGTTCATAAGACAGCACTGCTGCATCAGCAAAAGCATTCTGAGAACTATAGGATCATGTGGACAGTGCAAAACAACCGCCAACACTACCTTGCATGCATGAGCAGCACCAATTTCACAATAAACCTCCACCTAAAAGCACCCTTGGCTGCTGTTTCAATGCCGAGCCAGGATATGAAAATTGTAAACGAAACTGAACACAAAGATTCCCATCAGCTCATCTTCATTCAGTTTATGCTCTGGAACAGGGCTCAGAATAGCAGGGGTGTTCATGGGGACAGATCCTGAGTAAGCCTGATCAGGGGCTGCAGGGGTGTGTCGCCTGATGTCTCTGCATGCCCCAAAGGCAGACGCTTTCTTTCCATCTGCATTTTTAGGGAAATGTATGCAAAGTTATTTTCCTCTTTCGGAGCCTTCAGTCATAGGGTTCAGAGAAGTGAAGTGAAGAGAAATGACGCAGAACTTCCACCCATGACAATATTGGCCCTTCCCCAAAGAGAATGTCCAGGGTCTTAAGAACACAGAGATACCTCGGTTTTTGAACGTCTCCATTGATGAACATTTTGGTTTTCGAACGCCATAAACCTGGAAGTAAATGCTTCCATTTTCGAACACGCCTTGGAAGTCGAACATGCCACACGACTTCCGCTGAGTGCAAGACCCTGAGGCCTGGCTGTCAGCTGTTGGTTTTTTGGTTTTTGAATGTTTCAGAACTCTAACGGTCTTCCAGAACAGATTATATTCGAAAACCGAGGTACCACTGTACTGTGATATAAGCTGACTCATGGCTGTAAGTGGGCATGAATGAAGCTGGCATTTATACTGAAAGCTTGTGAAGAAAACTACCGAGTCATGGAGCATTTTTATTTTTTACTTTTATAAACATAGCAAGCCGTTAAAAGAAAAAACGTCAAAAATATTGTAAAGTTGCCTAGTTTCATAGCTTTAGTGCTGAATTCTTATAATTCCACAGCCTTTGACCCTACCCTCCAGGAGTGAACTTTCTATTATCAGGATTTTTTTCCCACATCCTGCAGCAACACAATCAGGAACCTGCCCCATGGCAGCTGGAGAAAGCAACCCATCTATTCTTAGCAAGAAGAACTCCTGGACAGCTTGGCAAAAACCTTCCATTCCCCTAACCCTTACTATTGAGCCTCCTTGCTCATTAAGGTCTTCAGCAGAGGTTCCCATAGGTGTTCCACCAACCTAAAAACATAGGAAGCTGCCTTATACAGACTCAGACCATTGCTCCACCAGGTTCAGTATTTTCTACAGCCCCTTTCATCAGTCTGGTTTGCTCCAGAGGTTGTGGACTCCAGTGCCCAGCATCCGCAGCCAGCAGGGCCAATGGACGGGAATCAGGGCCGGTGCAGCCCTTAGGTGGGGTGAGGCTGCTGCCTCAGGCAGCAGAAGCCCCAAAGGCAGTGCCTACACAGATGCCCCACCCCCAGCATTGATGCCAATCTCAGGTGAGATCTTGCAATAACTGCATGAGATCTTGCAGTTATTGCCCAAAATCGGCGCTGGCAGCAGGGCAGAGCAGCACTTCCTGTTTTGCTTCAAGTGACAAAATGGGATGCACCACCACCCTGGTCAGGAATGATGGGGATTGTAGTCCAAAGCAGCTGGAAGTTGCCACCTTGGCTCTCCTCAGTGTACGTGCTTTGCCACTGAGCTACAGTTCTTCTCATACCTGACATATGGTTGGCTGGAACCAATGACAGGGTCTTTATTTCTCTTGGGAAGATATTCTCTGGGATATCTTCCCAAGGGAGGCCCATCTTACTCCCTTCTTTGGTAGTCTTCTGCTAATGCCTGAAGCTGGTGCAGCAAAAGGGAATCAAATGAAAGAACCACCTCTGCTCTGGCTGATGAAAGTGACAGGACTTTGAATGCAGCCCATGAACCACCGCTTTGCCCCACTGCTCTCAGGTTGGGCTCTGGACTTCTCTACCTCTGCTTAACCTGTGGCAGCTTTGACTACCTCTTGTGTTTTTAAACTCCTGGATTTCTGATATGCCTCTTGGTTTCATTTGTTCTTTTGTCTCTGTGTCTTAGGGTGGTTTTGGTTATGTAATGCAAAACTGCTTTGGATATTTCAATAGAAAAATGGTATATAAGTATTTTAAAATAAACAAATAAGTGTTGCATCTGGCTGATGCACATTTGGCATGGGCCTCCATGGCTTTTCTATGCCCCAGCTCAGGATTCAGAGGCTTTCTTCTAAGGTGGACCTGGTCTCCCTTCTCCTTTGCTGTCTCTCCAAGACAGCAATGTAACTGATCTTAGAATCATAGAATTGGAAGGGACCATGAGGATCATCTAGTCCAGCCCCCAGCAATGCAGGAATCTTTTACCCAATATGGGCTTAAACCACGACCCTGAGATTAAGAGTCTTGTGCTCTGCCAACTGAGCTACCCCAGCTTGTTTGGCTTCTGCATATCTGAAGGTAACTGTGGCACCAGGACAAGAGGGAGAGATGCACATTTGTGCCTGGTTTATTATTATTATTATGCCAGATCCTGTTATTCATTTAATCGACAGTGTGGCTCATCAGAGCGAGCTGCAAGCAAGTACCAGCAAAGTATTATGAAATTCCAGGAGGGGCAGGGGGAGATTCATAACTAAGCTTTGAATGCCAACAGAATGTTATGAATGTGCTGTCAAAACACGCAACCCACTTTTATCACTGCTTGGAAGACTCTGCTGGATAATTTTAACTTTTATGGGGTTACACAGCAGATTTTTTTAATATTGTGAGCATTTCAATCACCAGAGCCAAGTCACTTTTTTTTTTTAATATGTAAAACTATAGCTATTTTTGTAACCCTATCTAAGTTTTGGGAATAGGATAGTTTCTAAATATGAATGAAGGCTTATTATATTAGCATCATTCATGTTGGGACCAAAAGATCAGCCACTCCCCCTTCGATTAGGAAATGGACCTGGGGATCCAGATCAGGAAGCAACATGGGGGCAAAATGCCTATGTTTTCTGTTTCTACAAAAATAGTTGAATCACCTTCAAACTTTTCATCCATGGCACCTGATGCTATAACGGTGTCATTTACCCATCAACTTCCCCTCTCTGTTGGAGACGATGTAGTGAAATTGGGACTGTATTTCAAATATGGTAGATCTGCAATAAGATACGGACATTTCAGATGAAAGTCTTTAATGAAATAAGTCTCATTACACAACAATAAAATCCGATATTCACCTCAGTTGTTTTTACTGACTATTTTCCATAATGACCAAAAGGATTTACAGTTCAAATAATTTGTTAATGTTTCTTCTTTTGCCTAACACAGCAACTGGTAGTGCCAAACTGGAAAAACCTGGAAAAGCTATGATTTTCCCTATGGACAGCGGAATTAATGGGAAAGCTCATTCAATGTGCGAGAGCTTTGAATGTCAATCAGGACTGTGATGGCTTCATGGAAATATGTTGCCCTTTTACAACCTTTTCAACTGGCCACACCACAGCTTCACATCCTTCACATTCACATGAGCAATTGGGGTGCAATGCATTTCCATTGATGATGGTGTCTGCTGCTCATTTTGGAGGCAGGAGTTGGGGGTTTGTTGTTATGATTCCTTTCGTTCTTTTTACTGCTTTGTTTGTCACAGCATATTGAAACTCAATGAAAAACATATTTAAAAGAAAGAGCGCATTTCCTCATTCTGTTATCAGAAGGCCAATAAAAAAAGATAAACATTACCAGGATGCCTGGAATATGCCGGCACACTGTCTGTATTCCCAGCAGCCTTCACAAGGTGACAGACCTTCTAAAATACTTTCACAACAGCGGGGAGGGTAAGTTTAGGTGTCCAATAACTCTCTGATTGGGTGTCCATGTGTGCTATTATGAGAAGATGCTAGAGCAACCTTCCCGAGCTCCCAGATGTTTTTGACTACAACTCTCATCAGCCCCAATCAGCATGGTCAATGGTCAGGGATGATGGAAGCTGTACTTCAACAAAATCTGGAGGACCACATGTTCCCATCCCTGTGACAGAACAGGGGTCTTCCATTTTTCAGAAGTCTCCACCTTTAATCCCAACTTTAACGTGGGATGTGTATTTTTTTAAACTATCCCTTCTCTCTCCTTCCTCATACAGCTGATCTATGACACTGTGGAAATACTTACTTTGGTCATTATGAAGACTCCCTCACCCTCCCAAAACATTGTTTCCAATAAATGATCGCAGTCCCACACATATGACCCATTTTAGGTTTGTTTGCAAGCCAGTTATAAGTCACTCACGCAACCCACCAGTCAAAATGCCAGTCACAGTGCTAAAGCAGGAAAACGGAACCAGAAAGTCATGAAATCCCACAATTGAGCAATGATGGATGCAAGTCTAGTCCGCCGGCAGACCACCTCTCAGCTCAGGTGACCAGTCTAGAGATCAAGGCATGATAAACCAATGACTCAAACCATTGCGTGCAATGCTTGCTCCTTGGAGACTCTCTGCCCAGGTGACCTCACTGACCTTGTGAAACTTTTCCAAATTTAGTTAACGGACGTGGGTGTGTGGTTGTGCAATTCCCCTTTTAAATAAAGTAGCAATGATGTTGAACATACAGTGAGATGTATAACTGCAAAAAGCAAGAGCAGTACTGGGTCCTTTTATATGTGTGGTTTTTTAAAAAATAAAACAATACCCTAGATGACACTTTGCTAGTGATAGAGAGCAGGGGTAGTGCAATCGGTTCCCCCACACTGGGCACTGAGCTGGGGGGGGGGCATTGCAACTATTATTATTAAATTTGTATATTGCCCTATACCCATAGATCTCAGGGCAGTTCACAACATAAAAATACAACATAAAAAAACACACAAAATACATGATTAAAAACAAAGACAAAGACAACCCAACAATTTCCCAATAATAATGACGCAGTGCACATACAGAATGGAAGGTGGGGGGGGCACTGAATTTTGGCCTTGCATCAGGTGTCACTGAAACTTGAAAGACCAAAGTCCACCACTGTGAAGAGGGCTCACACCAGGCTGCAGCATGGATTTGTGGGGTGAGAAAGGGCAACCTTAGGGCCAAGATTAAAGACTAGCTGTCCCCCAAATCTCTAGTTCATGCCACAAGCTTAGCCACTAAAACAATGTTGCACTGTTTTTGTCCACAACCTGGAAACATGGGGAAACTCTTTTTTAAAAAGAAAACAATGCTAGTTTGTCACTGGTAGCATTTATTCCACCGCTTCATAAGGTACACAAAATCTGCACTGCTTCATGAAAAGCAAAGCTACTGCTGTTGTTATTTGTGCGTGGAATTGCCTCCTCAGGACACGCTGTGGTCATGCATGTCTGCAAAGCACAGGGCCTCTTGCTCATGCCTCGCTGTATCCTCTGAGAGGGCCATCTCGAGACATGACAAAGTCAGCTTCAGGCCCTTGCAGATGGCTGGGCTCCAGTGGCGTAGTGTGGGGGGTGCAGGGGGGCCCGGCCGCACCGGGCGCAACATCTGGGGGTTAGGGTTAGGGGGCGCAAATCCACGGGTTAGGGGGCGCAAATTACTTGCCTTGCCCCGGGTGCTGACAACCCACACTACGCCACTGCTGGGCTCACACTGGCTACCTTGCCAAAGAGACCATGCATGGGTGTGGCACACATCCTGTGGTTAAGTCAATTCATGTCTCCTTTTGCCAGGTGAGAGCAGCTGGCAGCCTGGAGCTGTAGGGAATGAGGTTAGTGAGCATCCTAGGTATCTGTTCCGCAAACAGAATTGCAGCTGGTTGGCCTCCCCTCCTCAATAAATATTTGTGAATCCTGTGCGTATTGTATACAAAAGATGGGGCCGAGAGACTGGTGCTTTGCTCCTTGCAATCACCAGGGCCATACCACAACCTGCTGAGCGATGCAGTAACCTTAAATACCCCAGTGAAGTGGAAAGCAAGGCAACTATGGCTTTTCATTCTGTCCGGCTCCTTTTATGCAACCCATCCTTGATGCTTTTAAGGCAGGTTTCCACCCCAAAGAGGAACCCCCTCATTTTGGTGTGCAGAAATAGAGTGGGGTGGTGGCTCTTTGTTTATCTTGTCAAGTCCCAGAAATTAGATCTTGGCAATGTCATCTAAAAGGTATAGAAGGAAACTGAAAGAAGACCTTTATAGCCTGACACGATATGCTATACGGGACCTAGGCAGCCTAGACCAGCTACACAGAAGAGGACCAGTCTTCTGGATAGTTCAGCTGGTTAGAGCATAGTGATGACAATTTATATGTTCAGTCCCCATATGGGACAGCTGCATATTCCAGCTTTGCAGGGGGCTGGACTAGATGATCCTCAGGGTCCCTTCCAACTCTACAATTCTATGATTCATTTCCCAGGTCTGGCTATGTATCAAATCTGTTTTTTTAAAAAAATCTCCAAAGATCTAGGATGGAGGCCTTACAAACAGCCCCAAATAAAATGGGTTGTACTGGAACTCAATGATTTGCATTTTTAGGGTGAAACTACCTAAAGTTCTATGAGTGTTTTTTTTTAAGGAAAAGACTTTTGCCATTGACCACTGTGGCAGCAAGGGGGAAATGGAGGACAGTGGCTGATCACCTAAATGTAACCATTCGGTTCATTCTATTTTTAATTACCAGTCTGGCTTATCCTGTTACTAAAAATGGAACGTCATCCTCTTCTAGGGGAGGCAAATTTGGATGGTTATTTCCATATTCTGCAGTTTCTGAACTCACAAGACTTGCTTGCAGGGACTTGCAACCACATGTTGCCTAATAATCAACAACAAGCAGCTTATGGTTCTATTGACATTTATATGTTGATCTGCCAGGTATGCTATCTCTGAAACACCTATCTAAATAGCTATGATCAATGCAATATGCGATGAAGCCTTGAGGTCAGATATCAGTGTCTGAGCCTTGCTCACACAAATTGTTTGTTGAAGCATTTATATGCCGCCCTGGATCCTGGAAGCAAAAGGCTCTTACTAGATTGCTTTCAACATTCTGCCCTGCCCTGGGAAAATGATCAAAGCCTTTTCTTGCTCTGTTACATCCTTTCCCAGCAGCTGTGGAACTTAAGTGACATGCTGTCAGTAGTCAAAGAATATTCAAAGCGGGAAATTTTCCATCCTGAGATCTACAAAGGAAGTCAATAATCAAAGAAGGAATATTGAAAACTATTTAAACAAATAAAAAAAAACCCCACCACATTGGAAGCAACACCTCACATCACTGTCCCATCCTCACCCCCATCCTTATTGTTTTACTCTGTCAAATTAACACACCGGTATCTTTGATATACAGTTTGTCTCCAGATCTAGCCAAAAATCAACCCAGTGCAAAATGCAGAATTCATGTGACATGGAGCAATTTGCTCAGTATCACTCCCACCCCCACCCCCCTGGGGAACCTCCAGAAAGGGATTGTTTATTTATGCCAATTCACATTTTCACAGCCCCAGTCCTCACCAGTTCCATGGGGCTTGCTCCCAGTCCCAGATAAGTGGACATAGGGTGCAGAGTAAGTTACATGATCCATGTTTGGAGAGGAATATGTTGGGGCCATACCAAGATACTGAGCCAACTAACGGAACTGAATAGGCATGATGCACTGGTAAAAGATGGAGATTCTCCCATGCACGCCATCCAAAAGGAAAGAGGTGATTTATTTGAAAGCTTATGAAATCTCTTGTTACCTTACTTCCCAGCAAAGAACTGGAGGCAAAGGCTGTTCTCACACATGAGATATACAGGTACATGGAGCACAACTCTGGGTTTGTGCAGTCTTCCAGTCACAGAGTCACAGACTTGTAGAGCTGGAAGGGACCACAAAGGTCATCTAGTCCAACCCGATGGATTCCAGGAATCTTTCACCCAATGTGGGACTCAAACCCACAACCCAGAGAGAAAGAGTCTCATGCTGTACCACCTGAGCTATCCCTTCCAGGCTGATCTTACTTTGTACACCACTGTGATGCAAGTGTAAAAGGTCGTGTTTTTGAATGAATGAATAAACAAAGTAATTAATTAGAGACACTCCTGCAGATATTTGGGTCCCAAGCCTTCAAAATGGCTCAGAAGTGAGTAGGGGTCAATGCGGCGAAGCAACAAGTATCTAGGACAGGGACGCACTGACGCAATACAGCCACTCAGAATTCAGTGTCATATAAAAGAAAGATGCAAGGGCTTCTATTCAGCTCTTATACAGCTGAAAGTCATTCTCTCTAATCCTCAGCGGCGTTTGATACCATCGACCATAACATCCTTCTGGACCGTCTTGAGGGGCTGGGAGCTGGGGGCACTGTCATACAGTGGTTCCGCTCCTTCCTCCTGGGCCGTGTTCAGAAAGTGGTGGTGGGGGATGAGTGTTCAGACCCCTGGGCTCTCACTTGTGGGGTGCCTCAGGGTTCTGTCCTCTCCCCCATGCTTTTCAACATTTACATGCAGCCGCTGGGAGAGATCATCAGGAGGTTTGGGCTGGGTGTTCATCAGTATGCGGATGATACCCAGCTCTACCTCTCTTTTAAATCAGAACCAGTGAGGGCGGTGAAGGTCCTGTGTGAGTGTCTGGAGGCGGTTGGAGGATGGATGGCGGCTAACAGATTGAGGTTGAATCCTGACAAGACAGAAGTACTGTTTTTGGGGGACAGGAGGCGGGCAGGTGTGGAGGATTCCCTGGTCCTGAATGGGGTAACTGTGCCCCTGAAGGACCAGGTGCGCAGCCTGGGAGTCATTTTGGACTCACAGCTGTCCATGGAGGCACAGGTCAAATCTGTGTCCAGGGCAGCTGTTTACCAGCTCCATCTGGTACGTAGGCTGAGACCCTATCTGCCTGCGGACTGTCTCGCCAGAGTGGTGCATGCTCTGGTTATCTCCCGCTTGGACTACTGCAATGCGCTCTACGTGGGGCTACCTTTGACTCGGAAACTACAACTAATCCAGAATGCAGCAGCTAGACTGGTGACTGGGGGCGGCCACCGAGACCATATAACACCGGTCTTGAAAGACCTACATTGGCTCCCAGTACGTTTCCGAGCACAATTCAAAGTGTTGGTGCTGACCTTTAAAGCCCTAAACGGCCTCGGTCCAGTATACCTGAAGGAGCGTCTCCACCCCCATCATTCTGCCCGGACGCTGAGGTCCAGCGCCGAGGGCCTTCTGGCGGTTCCCTCATTGCGAGAAGCAAAGCTACAGGGAACCAGGCAGAGGGCCTTCTCGGTAGTGGCGCCCGCCCTGTGGAACGCCCTTCCAGCAGATGTCAAAGAGATAAACAACTACCTGACATTCAGAAGACATCTTAAGGCAGCCCTGTTCAGGGAAGTTTTTAACGTGTGATATTTTACTGTATTTTTGGTTTTTATGGAAGCCGCCCAGAGTGGCTGGGGAGGCCCAGCCAGATGGGCGGGGTATAAATAATAAATTATTATTATTATTATTATTATAGAAGGAAATGGAGAACTAGATGTGATTCAGAACTTAAGAAAAGCCCTTCTGGATCTGACAAAAAGCCCATTCTAGCACAGCACCCTGTTCTCACCATGACCAACCACATCCCTCAAGTTTCCCTTCTGGTAGGATAAAACTCACTCTGCAAGTTCAGAAGCAACTTCTGATAGCTTGGTTAGCTAGTGTGTGGTGCTGATAACCTCAAGGTTGCAGGTTCAATCCCTGTATGGATGTCAGGCTTCAGGGAATATGATCCCTCCCATGGTGGGCAGCCAAGGTTTAGATCAACCAAGTCTTTTATTCAATATTCACAGAAGGAGAGACATAGAAATGCCGTCGCTCTTGGAGAATGGCATTGCTCCGAGTAAAGTCCCACCCCCTCCGTCTCTCCTATTATACGTCATCCCTGCATCAGCTGACCTGTGCTTTCTGCCTCTGAGCTTTCTGCTCTCCTACTCTCAATGCCTGCCGGGTCCTGGTCAGGAATGCTTTCTAAAGACACTGAATCTGACCGCTGTCTCCCCCTGGCACTTTTTCTTTCTTCTGCTCCTCTCCTAATATTTCCCAGCTACTCCCCTCTGCAGCCTTTGAACTATGACCTTCTGCAAACCACTGTTGTAAATCTAGACTGTCCTCTTCTTCTTGGGAAGGTTGAGGAGGAGGGGGGTGGTCTCCACCATTCCTCCTCAGTCCATTTCCTGACAATGGGGCAGCTGCATATTCATGCATTGCAGAGAGTTGGACTACGTGATCCTCAGGGTCCCTTCCAACCCTACAATTCTATGATCCTATGATTCTTTAGTGTTCTGAAGCAGCACAGCCTGAAGCAGGCAGATGGGAGTGATGGCCTGTCTAGAGAATAGCAGAACCAGAGTTTTATGGCTGGAGGGCACCATGGAGGTCCAGTAGCTCAGTCATCCCAGACAGATAGCCATTGAGCTTTCGCTTAGATATCTCCAGGGAAGGAGAACCTACCCAACCAGAAGCTGTCTCAGCATCCACCCACAACCTTGAGCTAAATAACATGATGCTCTCCAGACATTGCTGAACTCCAGCTCCCATCAGCCCTGGCTCTTGGCCCTGCTGGCTGGAACTGAGGGGAGCTGGAATACCAAAAGCACCCAGAGGGCACCATGTTGTCTACCTCTGGCCTAGAAGCTCACAGCATGGTTTTTGTTTTATTGTGATGCAGTGAAGTTTGTACTTCGTTACAAGGATCAAAGGTCCCCCCCCACACACACACTGCCTCCAGCTGGGGTTACATAAAGTGAAACCTGAAGAAATATATTGAGCCTACCAAAGCTATATAGAAATCATGGTTCACAGCAAAAACAAAGCAGGCTTGCAGAATGCGGCTCACCTTGACTCAGCCATTCCTGGCATGCCAGCACGAAGTAAAGTTCAGATAAGTGTATTTGTGATTAAACGAACGCACGTAACATTTCGTGAGCTTACTGAATGACACAAAGGGAGGTCAGCATCAGATGACTGGGCAGCTGGCATTTAGCTCCCTTGCCATCTGAGCAGCTGGCACTAACTTTCACTTAGCAGTTATTTGAGGCAGCTGTGTGCTTTTCATACACAAGCTTGGAATTTGACTCTGGGCAGTCGCCCATTACCTCTCTGCCCCCATCCCTGAGTGGCCTTCTTCTTCTACCTGAAGAGCTGTCGGAGGGTAGTCCTCTATTTGAAGGACTGTGCAGTCCAAGTCTCTGTTGGGGCAGCGGCAGGGATTTGAAATGACCTATTAACACTTTGCACCTAAGCTGCTAACTGAGCAGGCCTATAGATCATCTGGTAACAGTCTTCCTGTTATGCTGGTTTGCTCATCTAATTAAGTTGTAGAAATCATATCTAAACTTGCATCTACACAATTAGCTAATTAATCATAGAACCATAAAATTGTAGAGTTGGAAGGGACCACAAGGGTCATTTAATCTAACTGCCTGCAATGATGAAATCTTTTTGCCCAATGTGGAACTCAAACCAATGACCCTAAGAGTCTCACGCTCTACCAACTGAGCTATCCCAGATTGTGTTATATCAATTAGCATCTGCAAGTTGTATGCAAATATTGCTCTCTTTTGTCCACTGTTTTGGTTGTGCATTTTCTATCTTTTTTGGCAACGTGTAAGAGATCACTCCTGCCCCACCGGTTTCCAGACAAGCCCCCCCATATGGTCAGCTGACTGTTTTCAATAGACCACACATCCAAAACAAACATACGCACTGACCTCTCCATTTCTCTGTCATCCGTAAACACGTGAAAGGAAGGAGAAAGAGCATACTGGCTGACCCCTCCCTGATCTCTCCATTTCTCTGTCATCCAGACACGTGTAGCAACACCAAACAGAAAAGAAAAGGCACAAATACCTAAGATTAATGCAGGATCTAGTATTCAAAAGGCATATATCTCATCAAAAGTAGATGATTCACCTTCCTGTCATTTGCCCAGGGCAACTGAAGGCTACTCTCTCACACAAACTTGTTTCTCTGTCTGGAAATTCTCCTCCTGAGTCAAGCACAATAATGAGTGGGATTATCAAAAGGGATACAGATGCCACTCTGTTTCACATTATGGCACAATCCTATACATGCCTACTCAGAAGTAAGTCTCATTAAGTTCAGCAGCAGCAGGGGTTATTCCCAAGCAGGTGGGTATTGGATTGCAGCCTTTCCCCTCTCTCTTTGAGCCTCACATCAAATTGTGAGGTTTTGAAAATTACAAGGACCAGGCATGTTTCCTTCAGCAAGGCTGGTAAGAGAAAGTGCTTGCTTAAGTCTATATTTTAAACTATTACTGATGACACTCTAGTGTCTAGACATACTGGCTGAGGTTCTGGCTGGTGCAGTTGCATATCTCAAAGTCTGAGATTGTGGTGTGAAAGCCAGCAGGCAGTAGCAGAAAGGGTTGCAGTGCCCATTTTAAAGTTGAAAGAAATGATGAGAAAAAAGGGGGGTAAAAGTGGCATGACTATGTTTGCATTGAGGAATCTGTGGCAGAGCCAAATATCTCTGCCATATTCCACCTGGGTCTCCAGTGCTAAACCAGGCTCCCAATGAACTATGACATAAACGGCATAGAACAGGTAAGTTCACTTACCTCTTCCTGAGATGGTCATTCTGCGTATCTCACTGTGTCAGAAGACCCCAAGGTAGCAGCCCTGTGAATGTCCTACTAACTTCATCACCAGCGCAGAAGTGCCTCTGATATCAGTGCTGACTTGGGTTAATATCATGTCTGAAATCACCCAAATTGGGTGAGATCTCACCCAAAATTGTAGGGTGTGTGGAGAAGTGGCAGCAGCAGCAGGTCAAGAAAAGGCAGCACATCCCATTTCACCTCAAGCATCAAAACAGTATCCTTATGAGCCTGCATCCTCATAAGTATTTCCCACCGAGCTCAACATGTTCAGCAGTGCATCTCCAAAATACAATGGGAGATAAAGGCTGCTGAAAACAAGGGCACAAGGTGTATATTCTGTTCCCACTAACCTTACGCACTGTTATGTTGATATTTCAGCTCAACTGTGGAGTAAAACGGAAGCCTCAGCCTTCCAACCTTTTGCTGCAAGGTGTCCCATAATATTCTTATCACACAGTTTAGAGAAGACCAGAGGTGGATGGAGTTGGAAAGCATATAATTAAAACATGTGACTAATACTATGTCCTCCCCATTGCAGCATGGATTATTTTTAAAACATTGTAGTGTGTTAGCAGTGATGGTATTGTTATTGTTGGAGAAATCTGTTCTTTCCTGTCCTTCCTGTGATTGCAGAGTCCTGGTAAATTCAGGCTGACTCCACCCAGGCATTGAATCATCGCCAGTCCATCATGTTGAGCTTACCACTTGGCATATTTTATTTTTGCATGGAAACGCCTCATCTAGAGTGACCTGGTAGTTTAGCCTTCCGCAAATCTGGTGCCCTCCAGAAGTTTTAGACTACAAGACCTATCCTTGGGGCTGATGGGAGTTGGAGTCCAAAACATCTGGAAGGCACCAGGTTTGGGGGAGTCTGTGCTAGTTAGACCCCCAAATTCAAGCCTGAAGTGTGAAGCACTCAGAAAGATCTTTCAACATAATCTAGACTCTGGAAAAGGTATTTAGGAGTATATAAAGCAACCAGTTGAAAGATGGGTTCTTGCCCTTTCTGGCAGGTAAGAGCTAAACAGGTGAGGTGGGAGTTACCTTTTTATTAGCAAGAACACAATCTGCACAGGATTGGTGAAGTGTCAGGCCTAATGAGCACAGCAGCTCATCCCTTGTAGGTCTTGCCCCATGGATCAGTTGCTGAGACTGAAAGTTCCTGCCTCCCCACAGCTGTCCCAAGCAATCAAATACTAGTGTGCAGACAACCTCTCCTTCACCCTTTTCATGTTGTTTTTGGTTCTGGGAGACCAGTGGGGAGATAAGCTTGTAGCAGCAGAAGAGGGAGACACCAGCCTGACTCATCTCTGCCTCTTGCCCTTCCTCCTCCCCTGCTTCAGCTTCTACCTCTATTTCTGGGCTTCTGTCTACCACAGACTCTCCCAGCTCACTAAGCCCTGTTACCTCTTCAGTTTCTGATACCTCCTCCTCCCAGTTTCCTTCCTCTTCTCCTTCTGACCACCCATCATCATCCCACCATCAATCCCCAGGCTCTGAGCCTTCTTCCCTTGGTGGTTCCCCAGTTGGTTCCTCTCATCATTCCTCTGTGCCCAACCAGTCCATGACAGGCCCCTTTGTCCATTATTATGACATTCCTACATGAAAATACTAAGCCAGAATATACAGATATATGGCCAGTAGGCTGATGGCATCTTTCTCTTTCTCTCAACACACACTCCCCTCAACTGCTCATCCAGCCTACATCCTGCAGTCTCAGAGATTACTCACTCTTTAGTCATGACTGTTAACCAGTGGGGCTGGTACACATCCAGACAGGTAGGGTGGAAAGCAGAGAAGCCAATGGGAGGTAGAGTCAGAGGCAATGACAGACTGAGCCTACTAATACTCATTTTGTTCCCATCCTCCTCCCTGCTGTGCTGTACAAGGGCAACACATAGATTAAGCATCAGGAAGCTCATAGCCATGGCTTCTCCCTAGACTGAATGTGTGGGTAAGAAGGCAAGCATTTGGGAGCTGGCTGGGAGCAGACTGAGGTGGGTGCGGTGTGCCATTTGTCACAATAGACCAGCCTCCACTGCTGTTAACAGGATGGGAGAGTGGGCAAGGAGAAGCAAGGCATATACAGGGCAATCAGGATCAGTTGGGAAGGCAGTGCAGGTGGGACACTGCTATTCTCCCAGCTTTTCCAACACAGTGGGTTGCTGCCATTTCCAAAGAGGAAGAGGGGAGACATGGGGAGCTTGGTGCAGTGCATGGCAGGTGAGCCAACTCGCCACTTCAACTACCACACAACTCAGCATCACCCCAAGCTCTCTGTGCCTCTCCCTCTCAGGAAACACTAATGACCCGCAGTGTTGGGAAGCCAGGAGAGCAGTGGTACCCCACCTGCATCAACTCACCAGCTGCTACTGAGGAGGATGGAGGAAATGTCAATTCTTTATTAGGGAATTAAGGCAGCAACCCTATAGCCACTTATTTGGGTGGAAGTAAGTCTCACCGAACTCAGTGGAAATCACTTCCGAGCAGATACACATGGGATTGCACTGTATGTATCCTATGTGTTTCAAGCAGGAGCTCTTCACCAAAAATCGAGGCAAAGCTTGGGCCCATAAGTTTATACCAGGGTGGAGACCCCATTGTGGGGTGAGTAACAGCATAAGAAGACTATTAACCCACATATTACAATATACATAGAAACACACAGACACACATTCATCTCTGTTCAGGTGTCCTCTGAGATCGCTTGAAAATGTAGTTTAAAGCTGACGTTGAACCCCATTCAGGCTGCAATCCTATACTGACTTGCCTAGGAGTAAACCCCATTGACCCTAGTGGAACATATTTCTGGGTAAACTTGCATTGGGTTTTTAGGACTGAACTTCTACCTGGACTCAGCCTTCAAGATGAGACAGGCTAGAAATTAAAACAAATAGATATGGCTACTTCTCCTCCGTGAACCCTGGGTGCAATGTGCTGGGAGCTCCCATTGTCTTGCTCTCAGTGACCTTGGAAAAGAGATCTTAATCTTTCTCATGTCTTTCTCATAGACCGAGATGACTACTTTAATGGAATGGAGCAGCCTGGGTGAAATTTTCCCAGCCACAGGAACCAAGTATGCTTTCTAGTGGTGCCTTTCTATGCTGTGCCATTTTTGTGGCAGCTGCCGTCAACCGAGGGGTGGAGTTCCCTACAAAAGTTCTGCCACAAAAGAGGAAAAAAGAAAACTATGAACTCAGTGGAAAATATTTGTTGTTATACAAACAGCAGAGATAATGGGCAAGTCACATAGCTGTATATGTTTTTTAACTTGCTCACACATGGCCCTGTTTATAGCTGCTGCACGTGAGGTCAGAATGTCATCAGGAGTCCATGGCTCAAAACTGCTCTCCCTCTCCCCCTCTCTGTTAGATGTGCCCTCTGTTCTCATGCACTGCAAAATGATGAAAAGAGTGGCTGGTGGGCCACTGTTTCCCATTTCCATCCTGCTTGCTCAACAAGTTTTTGATTTAGACATTGTGCAAAGCCACATTGCTACTCAAGGTGTGGGGGCAGGCAACTCTGGCTTACAGCCTTTAAATTAAGGGGTAGGGGAGAAATTCAGTGGAATCTCCATTTTAATGAAGATCTACACACTTCCTGAAACAATACAAGTACCCACAACACAGCTTCCTTCCAAAGTCTTCCTTCTCTGAATTTTGCAATGCAGTTGTCCAGCCCAAAATGACACTGTTAATGTTAGGGGAAAGCGTGCATGAAATGCATATTATTGGGGGAATGCAAAAATGCATTAGGGAAAATTGCTCACAAGAATCTCTGTGTTGGGCAGAACTGCATGCAAAGATGTATTTTAGGAGAAATGTACACTAAAGTGATGAAGAGTTTTCATGAGGACTTAATCACAAATTGATACAGAAATGTGGAGAGTTGAACTCAATATGGGGAAAATGATGAACTAAGAGAAACTGAATTTGACAGATTTGTCCATCTCTACACAGAACCTTTCTGAGGGGTGCTATTGAGATGGCGGCGGTGACGCCGGCGATATCATATGTTAGGTCTTACCTTTGAAACCAGGTATTTGGGCAGTTTCACTTCAGTTCTTCAAACTAAGAATTATAAATGCACACTTCACCACTTTCCATTATTATAATCCCAACCATCCTCTCAGCCTCTGAATGCCATTTGCTGGAAATCACAGAGTAGGGGAGTGCTTTTACACTCAGGTTCTGGGCTTCCCATGGACATCTGGTTGACAACTGCAGGCCCTGAATGCTGGCTTTTCTTATCATCATCATCATCATCATCATCATCAATCTATAGTCTTTATAATTCACAGTTTGGAGAACTGAAATGGAAGTACCTAAATGACTGATCTAAAATGGAAGACCAAAGGCCCAAAAGATTGAGATGCAATTTAGCTCTCTCAGTGAGTCCGTGGCTGAGGAGAAAGTCGAACTGTCATGTTTCCAGAATCCAAAGTCCAGCATCATTCTCCTGTGCTGCCCCATACTGTGTTGAGACTTCTTCATTTCCTTCAGGGAGCAACCAGCCACCTTTCTTCCTCTGTCCAACTCACACTAGGAACCTAACCAGACTTATTTTCAGCTCTCTTGTCCTTTCTAGGGTTCCTGCCAGATGTCTGTCATTATTAGGGAATGTAACTGTAAAAAAATATAGCTCCATAAAACACATATCTCTGGCTTCATAGCACCCCCTGACAATACCATAACTAGGTAAGGCTTAATTTATGTTCCAGAGCTCAGCCCCAGCATCTGTTTTTAATGTTTGGACTGCTCTTTAATATGTAAAGTAAGTGGCCCTGGGCAGGTGTACAGTTCTTTTTCTCGCCACTGAGTTACTTCAGAAAGTCCTCATACATCAGGGATTAGATATAAGATGCCTACACATGACATTTTACTCTAGAATCAATGAAGACTCAAGTACATGGTTTTCTGCATAGTCCACACACAATCCAGATTTGCTGCATATCCCCCTCCTCCCAGCATCTCTTGAGAAACTGGTGAGTTCAAAAAACAAAAGCTTATTACAGATTGACTCTGCATTACCCCACAGTGCAACCATCTGGAAACAGATGTAGACTGTCCCAGCAATGGAGGGAGGGTGTATCAACACACCTACCTGAAGATGTTGTGGGTAGGTGTCTCCCAAGCTTGCAGTCACCACTTCCTCCTCCATTTGCCTGGGACATGTGCAGGGAGGGAAAGGTGTTGATAACCTAATCAAGACGAGGGTTTTCAAATGTGTACCAAGTAACCACACCCACTCTTGTAGATGGCAGGATCTAGAATCAATCTAGATTGAAAGCAGCATGGAAGGATTCCAGATTGAGAAAAAACTACATTTTTGTGCTATGAATGAGTTAAAGTGTATAGAGCCTTAATCTAGGCATGCAGATCAGAGGGATCTGCTTCCTGCAGCCAATCAGAAGCTGCGATTTGGTTTTTGAACGTTTTGGAAGTTGAACGGACTTCTGGAACAGATTCTGTTCGACTTCCAAGGTATGACTGTATTTTAGACTTCATTTTTAAACCTGTTGCACACCACATTGAAATTTTCGTATTAGTTCTTTATAAAAATTTGGTAAAATAAAACAAATGTTTTGTTGTGGATCCCAATTATTCACTTCTCAGAAGGAACTGATTCACACACCCACCCAAGTACCCATCCTTAGGGGAAATTTGTCTAGACTGGAAGCTGCTTGCCAGGATCTGTTTGAAAGGTAGGGCTCCAATCTTGAAGGAAGTCCTTAGGCAGATCCTCTCTACCCAGCATGCATCTTAAAGTTGGCTGGAGTGCCTATCCTTGAGCAGAGAAATTTGTGAGTAATCATCCTAATTTGCTATTTCTAGCAGCAAGCATCCTGCGGGCTGTTTACACATTTCAAGGACTCTTGCGAAAGGAACAAGTGGTCTGGAGTTCCCAGTGTTCCACAATAAAGCTTTTGAGGTGTCACAAGATTCATTTTGTGTTAATGGTAAGGTCTGCACTCTAAGGGCCCCTCCAGTCATCCTTTTCATAGAGCATCCATGATTATTTGTGCTCATGATGGGATCTAGATACATAGTCCCACTTTCAATATTGTCTACATCTGCAAAAGTCATGAGGTTAGACGTATTGCTTTGCTTCCAATCAGTGCATGCCCCATAACTGCCTGCTGAAATTCTGAAACTTTTCATACTGTTCCTAAGACCGTCAATTGCTTAATCTGTCTGATTGTCCTGTATTTGTTTTCATCTAGGTATTGATTAAACTGGAAATTTCGTCCTCATTGTAATTTTGCTTGTTTGCCTTATGTTAACTGGTTGCTTATTGGTCCCATCTATATGTTTTTTGTGATTTTGAATATTGCTGTTTCTCTGTTTAACCTTTTTATATGGTTCACTACTCTGGGACTGAAAATAGTCAAAGAATAAATACCATAAATGTTTCAGGGCTTTCTTTCTTTTTTTGTCCTGATTTTGTTGCCCTATAGTGCAAAGGAGATCCTCCAGACAGTAATGATGTGATCACATTGTGGAAGCATCACAGAACAGGCAATGAAGCAGACTGGTGTATGGTGGTCCAGTATAAACCCATCACCAACACACTACTGTTGCATCAATGACATGTTGCAGAAAACACCCGCAACCTACCTGGTCCTACCTGAACATTATAGTACTTCCATAGTCATTCAAGGGAACAGCAGCACAGGAGAGTATCCTGCCTCCTTAGCAAATGAGCTCTAGGAACCACACTATTTTACTGAGATTGTTTGGTGTTTCAGCTGTTTTTCTCTGCCTTGCCTCTCTTTTGTTTCCTCTATTGCATCACCCAAGTTTGCACCAGGAATGCTGTTTTTCTTCTTATTCATTCCTAGGCCATAAAATACACTTTGTGTTAAATCACAACAAGTTTATTATTCAGCACAGTCTTGTTGCAAAAACAGAAAGACAGAGAAATGCAGAAATATAGAGGAAGAGGAGAGGAAGGAGGGGGAGATTATTTCCAAAGGGAAAACCATTGCCATCATTTTCCAGGGATTAACTAACACCCAGATTTTGCGAGGTTTTTGTGTGTGGACAGTCTCCTCCTGCGAAGGTGTGCTTCACCCATTCAAACATCACGACGCATTTTAAAAGAGTGCTTAGTACTTTTTGCCAAGATGCAGAGTTTGAGTCCCAAGAGCACTGAGCACCTTCTGCAAAAGTGCTGAAGTGAAATATATAAAAAAATATTAAAAAATTGTCCAGTAGCACCTTAGAGACCAAATAAGTTTGTTCTTGGTATAAGCTTTGCTGAAGTGAAGTAAGCCGACCATGAATGAAGCAAGACTTTCATGCCTACTGAAAGGAAATCGAGCTGAAGGCTTTTCATGGGGCTTGGGGATCTGGCCCTAACCTTCTATTAAAGCACTGGATTGGACTGGGGTATCTTTGGGGAAAGATAAAAGGGACTCATTAATAATAGTCACCGAATGAATGCAGCCCTTCTTGTGGAGTGTGCTTCAGCCAGGGATCAGAAAGCAATGGGGGTGGAGAGGGAGGAGGGGAAGTACCGGAAACTGTTGCCACCGAGTGAAAGAGCCGTCTCCAAGGATCAGATGGAGAATGTTGCGATCTCACACATTTAATTGTATTTGCTCAGTTTCCCCCTCTTTTATCTTCAGCAGATGTGTCTTAAGCGGGGAAATGTAGAGTGAAAGGCTTTTGGAAAGTTCTGTGTGGCTTTAAGCTCAGCAGCAATAAACAGAACCAGGATTCACTACATCACTTTCTGAGTTGGGAGTCATGGGTTTAAGTACCCACTGCGTCCAGACTGGGGAATGTACTATCATGAAAGTAGCAATCAGGACCACAATAAAGCATTGGTCTTGCAAATCATGATGGATTCATACTAACCCAGCACTCTCAACTGACAGAGAAAGGAGCATAGGTCCATCTATTCACCACACAATTCATACCTATCAGGCTGATTCCTGTCTTTATTCTGCATTAATACTTCTGCGTTGAATGCAGCCCAGTTGGGTGTACAGTTATTTTGAACATTGTGCCATGGATCTCAGCAGAGCTTCCTCGGAAATAAGTGGGCATTGGACTGCAGTCTTGCCCTCATGAATCAAGCAAAGCAAGCTCAAGGATTGCCTGAGAATGGATTTCAGAACAATTGGGTTTAACTGCCCTGGTCATACAGTTATAGGATTCAGCTCAGGACTGCAATACCTCAAGGACTGCCTCTCACCATAGGAAGAGATCTGGACCCTGCAGTCATCACCTAAGGACTTCCTTCATGTGCCTCTTTCACAACAGGTCAGGAGGGCGCTAACATGAGAAAGGGTATTTTTTGTGGTGGCACTGCATTTGTGGAATGCTTTCCCCAGGGAGGCTCACCTAGCACCTTCACTACATACCTTTAGGCACCAGGCAAAAGCATCCCTCTTCTCCCAAGCCTTTGGCTAATTAAACTAGCTATGGTCTTTGAAACTGTGTAGGGGGAGTCATTGTTTTTGTTTGCTACTATGGTTTATATGTATGTTTTTACATTGTAAACCACCCTGTGATCCTCAGGTGACGGGAGGTATTGAAATTTAATAAATTATAACAACAACAACAACAACAACAACAACAACAACTATTATTATTATTATTATTATTTATTATTATTATTATTATTATTATTATTATTATTATTATTATTATTTTACACAGATGTGTGTGTTTAGAGAGGAGGGTGGGGGAGAGAGGGAGAGGAAGTCAGACTTCCATTTACCCTGTTAAGATCTCCAGGGAGTGATTCTAGAGTTCAGTTGAGTTAAGTGTAATTAGCTTTGTTGATTCTTGTCTGTTTCTTAAACTCTCTTTAAGATCAGCTCCAAAAAGTGTAAGGCTGGATTTTGCCAACAGTGAGATATCCTGTCATTTGTCTCCTGCCAGTCATCAAAGGTGCCATAGTCTAGTAAACAACATGAGAGGAAGCCAAGTTCTGCTCCCAGTTACTTAAACCAAAGTCAGCTCTAGACTTGCCCATGCAACTTCTCTGCCCGCTCAAAATGCATTCATTCAGGGAACTTCAAGACTGTCGATATTTTCGGGTGGGATTCAATCACATGTTGGCAAATGGAGGTTGTGCAATTAAAGTCTGTTTGGAGCTCTTGTACAACAAGCCCACACCGCGTGCCAACCCCCCCCCGTCTTTTGTGATAAGAAAGTGCACTGAAAAGTATGGGATAATATTTGCTTGGCACAAAATAATCTAATCCCAGAAACAAATCCAAATGAATGCTCAGTAAGTAGTTGGCATCACTGAACCTCCCTGCAAACTTTGTGCAGAAAAATTAGGATGAATGCTCAATATATACAGGTCTTCTGGAACTAACCTCGGTGGCATTTGATTCCCTTCTACTGTGTCTGCATTGGCCTCCTTAGCCTTGCCAGTTCTCAGGTGTTGTCTTGATGATTTCAGGACTTGGATTCTTCATCTTCTCCAGTAAACTTGTCCAAACCCTGGGCCTCCAGTCATGAGGAAGGAGAGAAGGGAAGTCATGTTGCTTTGTGTCATCCTGTCTCCTTTACTGCCACTGCACTGCTTTATCTTCCTGTTCTCTTTCCAATTGGCCTGGAAGGAGTTGAAGAGGCAGGGTGGATTTGTGACAGCAAATGAAAGGAAGGCCACAATGCTGTGTGATGGTAGCAGCAGTGTGGAACATGGCAGTGCTGGTCCCAGGAGCAAGACCAGGAGCAGGATGCAGGCTCACTACCCACAACAGCAATAGGACTCAGGAGGGGTGAATGATAACCATAGGTCTAGTAGCCAACCTGAGATGTTTTCAGATAAATTTGCTTCTGTACACAGTCTCCTAGTATGTGCAAGCCGTAGGGCATAGCTCAGTTGGTCAGAGCATGGTGCTGATAACGCTACGGTTGCAAGTTCAGTCCCCATATGGGACAGCTGCATATTCCTGCAATGCCGGGGGTTGGACTAGATGTTCCTCAGGGTCCCTTCCAGCTCTACAAATCTATGATTCTGTTATTCAAGATCCAAAGAGCTTAAGAGTGTGGGCAGGCCTACAGAATTTTTTTTTACTTTTACTTTGAACAGCGGAGCATCCTTGCCTTATCACAAAATGCTTTTGAAAGTCCTATCAGTTTCAAAAATTATCTGCAATATCGCATTTGAGGAGTGCTGTTTGAAAAATACAAGCCTGATCCTTTCTTGGGCATGCAAAGAATTTTGCACAGTTCTTTAGATCTCAGCCACAGAGTACCTGTACAATCTAATATGCTGTGCATCCCTAGTGTAAGCACTTGGAAGTGTCCCAAGCAAGGGACTGAGCTTCCCCTTCTCTAAAACTTGTTCTGCAAACAGATATTTTTCTTCTGATAACAGATTTCTGCCAAAACTGGTCAGGTGTGTCAGCCAAGTAAGCAAAAAGAGGGGAACATAAGAATCCATTAATATACACCTGGAATCCAGCATCTGCTTCAGGTAACAATTGCATTCTAAACAACGTTCTACCATCAGCATCTATTGGCTATATAGTAAAAACGTAGAATCATTCATAGCAGTCCTGGCTACAGACATACCATTTTTGTTGTTTGATTGCCGGTATCTCTTTACATGTGCATGTTGCGTGCACAAATTATACGTGCATGTTCCCATAGTAGCAGGCACACTTTACCTTCACTGATGCATGAACATAACAGGATTAAAAAGTAGCAGACCTTTCTTGAAAAGCTGGTGCTATTGTGCTATTAAAAAGAACCCTAATTTTGCTGAACAGGCAGGTTCCCCCCTCCTTCTCTTGGGTTTATTTTTTCTGAGGAGATTGGAGAGGGAGCACAAGCTATGTAGAGAAAAGCCTTAAGATGCAAGACAAGTTGGGAACAAGTAGGCGAGTGTAGAATGATCTTAGTAGAGGTGAGGTGTGGCTACACAAAGAAATAAGGGTATCAGGCAGGGGTAGACTTTGGTGTCGTCGTCCCGTCCCCGTCCCCCCGCCGCCTTTCACCTTCTATTCTAAACCATCAGAAGGGAGAGCAGCAGGGGGCTTAGAGTATCCTCTCAATGGTGAGTACCTGGACAGCAGTTTGAGCAGCTACACAGGTGGCCTGTGGTCACAGTCTTGTTCCCTGTTATGCTGAGCCGCACTGTAGTTCTGTTTAAATCACATCATCTCACAGTGTGCATCTAAATGTGCCTCTGTCAGCTGTACAAAATGGTGGGGCATTTCTTCTTTTTCAGCAACACGAAAGTGGCCACATAATTGTCTGCGTAACCCATTGTAGGATAACACAGGGGTCTCATGTAGCATGTTGGATTTCATTTTGGGGGTACTTCTCCAAACATACAATTTGCACTAAATTGCCAAACTAGGAGGAGAAGGAAGCATGTTCATACAGATGTGTTGCCCTGAAGAAATCTCAGAGGAGCGACTCCAGAACTAGGCCAAGGTATATAATTAGAAATAGAAGTTGGCCGCATTGTTGCTTACAGCTGAAAACCAAGGAGAAGTATTTCTTGTTAGGCTAAGCCAGCTCTTTTCAGTACAAAACCCTCCCTGCTCAGAGACTCCCTGAGAGTTGTGGCCTGCCTGGTATTTATTACCCATTTCTGAGCCAGCTGCTAACAATTTGTATTCAGGGAAGAAAAATGTCCCTCTTTTCTCTCTGCTGGCCCATTTGGTTTCACAGGCATGTCATGGTGGTTTAGCGGCCCCTCAACAATACAATGAAATGTTTGCCAAGAGCAGAGGCAGAGCAAGGCAGCCAGACCCCAGCCATAACATTCCCGCCCTGCCCTCCTCTCCTTCCTCCTTCTGAGAGAGAGTAAAGAGAAACCGCAGACACTCTTTGTTCCCAGCTGCGCACTCAGCCACACTCTCTAGACTCAGGCTAAAGGCCCGTCCCTGAGGTCAACACTAGGTCACTGGAAACCACCCAAGGTTGGCCAGGAAACACCTTTTCTGTGGCACAAAGCTGGCTTGGAAACCCAAGGGAGAGCTGGGACATCGGGCAGGTTGCAGGATTCTTGAGCTTCTGCCCAGTATGTGTGATGGCTGGCCTAAAAGACAGAGGTGTGGAAATGGGAGAGTCAGTTAGGGGTGGTGGTGGGGAAATCTCTCAATTATGGTTTCTCCCAGTTTCCTATTTTTCCAAACTTACATTTCGTTCTCAACCTTTCCACATCAATCTGAGATTTATTTCTTTTCTTTTTTTAAAAAAAAACCTCATTGAAAATCCACCAGCATTTTAGTGTGGGTTTTGCCTCATACACACGTTTTTGAATGCCTTTCCCCCCAAAGTATATATTTTTGCAAATCGGTTTTTCCATCACGCAATGCAGCTGTGTATGCCATTTTTACCAATACATGCATTTTAACACTTTTTTTTGGCTAATATATGCATTTTAACACATTTTTACTAATACATGCATTAGGCACATTTTAATGTAATATAATCATTATTGTACACGTTACTTGGATGCACTGCAAAATTCAGAGAAGTGCAAATTTCAGATAATGGTTTTGGTTCTCATACTGGTGATTTGCCCAGGGTCAGTTAATGCATTTTGAGGCAGATTGGTAATCTGAACGACTGGTGGGGTGACAGACGCTGCAGCAAGATTGCACTTACATTTCAGATTTTCCTAGGAAGTCAGTCAGGTTATTTCAAAATTAGTTGGTTCCTGGCCAGTGTCACCTATACGATAGCTTTATATTCACTGGATGCAAGAAGGTTAGGAGATACTTTCAAAGGTTATTTCAAAATTAGTTGGTTCCTGGCCAGTGTCACCTATACGATCGCTTTATATTCACTGGATGCAAGAAGGTTAGGAGATACTTTGTTGACGCCAAATGCTGTCGACTGTCAAAATAATTTTTACATTTACTTTATTGGGGGAACATTACCAATGGATTTTTGATAATTAAAGGCAAAAGAACAATTACTTTCTTGGCATTTAAATTTTATTCATTTATTTACTTACAAGATTTATTCAAATTGTTTTACATTCATAAATTTTAAAATGATGAACAAAAATGTCTTTACAGTATAAATGATATGGAATACATTTTTAAAACCCAAAAGTTGATAAGTAGCAGAGCTTGGATCACCCTTTAGGAATGGCTTGCCAAAGTAAAAAAGTATTCAGCAAGTACTGGAAATACAAAAAAATGTATTTCCTGTCTAATGCATACCAAGACAGAATTTCACAAGTCAGGTGCCATTATGAAAAAGGCCCTGTTCTGAGTTGTCATGGAGTTGGTTTCAGATATCCTAGGTCAGGGATCATCAACTTGACATCCTTGTGTGCAATTTTACCCTTGAGGTCTTCTCCTAGCACCCAGGAAACCACTGAGCACCCCCTCACCTCACAGTCTCTTTGGTCATGCACTGGTGAAGGTCATAATTCCTGAGGTCAGGAGTCCTTTTTCTACCTTGAAAAGTACAAAGAGTTGAGGAAGTTGGAAGAGTGATAATCTATGTGCTTTTCAAGGCTCAGATTAATTCTACTGGACGTGACTAGAGATGTTTTCCTACAGAAGTCACTAAAAAAATCTAAACGTGCCCATGGGCCTGAAAAGGTTGGCAACACTTGTCTGAGGCATCTGATAAGCAAATAGCATCAGGAATTTCTCTATTTTCATCTATGAAACATTGGAGGGTAGCAGATCTTTTAAACAGGAAAAGGAAGAGGTGGAGCCCTTTATCCCAGCGGGGTGCCAATCATATGGAAGGACGCTGGAAGCATTTTTTGGGTAGTTCGGTATTAAATTTGAAAGGAATTTTATACAATACAAGAAAATCTTGCAATAGCGGTACTATTCATTGTTTAAAAGCTTTGGACAATCAAAACAAATAAAACAACAGTATAAAATTTGGCAGATGCAGAAAAGCTATCCATCTTAAAAACAACTCCATAACAAGGAAAGTCTTATTTAGGAAATGTTTAAACACCCTCCCCACTATTTAATGCTTCTTTAAAGTTTGCAGTGCTGGGGCCAAACTAGATCCCAGCTAGACTGAAAAAATACAGTTCATAAATATTATAGGGTTGAAGAATTAGAAGCCCACTGTTCAGGTCTTGTCCTCTTCACTCTCAACCTTAACACTGTCTCCCTCTCTCCTCTCTTTTTCAATACGCGGCAGCTATTTAAGCTCAGCTCAACATCTCCCCTTCCAACTCTAAGTTTTTCTGACTTTGGTCTGACCCCAGCCAAGGTCTCCTTATGTTCTACTGCAACAACCAAACACTGAATTACCACTCTGGTGCCTCACCTGTACTAAAAACATTTCCCCTGTTTAGTTTTCCCTCTTTACGTGCTCATTTTCCACATTGATCCTCCTTCAAGAAAATCCCCACCCGATCACTCCCTGCAAATGAACTCCTCCCTGAAATCCACCCAAATACATTTCTCCTTCAGTTAACTAGTCTGCAGAATTATTACCAAAAATGTTCCTTTCCCTCCCCAAAGAGAAACAAAGCTGCACTTTCTTTGCCACACCAGCTCTCTTCCATTGTGCTTGGGGGCATGCAGAGGGTTGCAAATGAGCTCCGGCAGGAGGGAAGGAGGATCTGTTCCCATGACAACAGATACTGGGCCTAAACACCAATCCTGTTCACCCAAAGAGAAAGAAACAGCACAGGGGTGGGGTAGGGGGAACAAGGGGCACAATTTAAATGATATTAGCTGGCAGTAATCAGTCACCATCTATGTTGATGGTGAATTAGCCTGCCTCCTTACTATCCCTTTTCCAAACAAACAATGCAGACACAAAACCATGTGGCATTGTGACCGCATCTATTTGCAGATCTGAACTGGTCACCTACACGGACTGAAGCCTGATAACAATAACAGCAGCAACAATACCCTGCCTTTCTCCCTGGTGGGACTCAAGGCAGCTCACAGATAAAAATAAGAACTATTAAAAACAGAGAGAGAACAATAATTAAAAAATGAAACATTGATAGAATTAAAGCTATATACATTATCTGTTGATTACGTTCTGAGATTCCTACATTGCCAAATGCCTTTTAAGCATCAAACATGATGATTGATTTGGGTGGTCTCCACCCCCATCATGGTATATGGCATTTAATATCCATCTGATGGAGCTGGTAACTGATCTTTTCCAAATATACTCTATCTGATCTATATGTGTATACTGGGGAATCATACGGTTCAATTCCTTCGATAATATATTCATGAATAGTTTTGCATCTACAAGAGAAATTGGATGGTATGAACTCACCATTTCTCCATCTTTCTTTCTTTATTTTAAAATAACTATGTGCTCAAATCCCTGCACACACTCCAGCGTAGTGGAGTATTAGTCCTCAATAGTCCCCTACGGAGCATGGGGAAGCAAATGCCATCTATGGATTACTTTGAATGAGTTATTTCCCTTATGTGTGATGACACTAACCAGAATGGTACAGAGTCTCAAATTTTGTTCCATTTCATACAGTATTCTCTGTCTTTGATGAGGAAAGTAAAAACGTTACAAATAAAGACTTTAAAAACAAAACCAAACCATATACAGTATTGAATCGCTGGCACCATCCGGGAACTGTGCAATATTTCCACAGTAAAATATTTTGTACAGTGCAGTGCTTTTCCCATTGGTGCAATTGGAGCATGTATCTTGGGAAGTTAAGGAGCTCATGACCAGCTTGAAGCTTTGACCAGTTTGTGCACCCAGAGATTCCTCTGCAGCATAAGTGAAACGGTTGTCTTGGGAATAAAGCAAGGGGTGGAGGGTAGGGGCGGGCGTCTGGATGATGTTGAGAGTTCAAAGCCACATGGAGAAGATCAGGCAGAAAATATTTATTATCTGAGAGGATGCCCCCTAATCCTGCAGCATGCAATGGGGCCTGCAAGCACATTCCCTGTATTGAAGGTTGACACTTTGCTGAGGCCAGGGCTCCATCCTATTAACATTCCTCTGTGAGATGAAAGCGGCAGGCCAGCAGCCAGACAAGCTCTCCCAGCAGAAACAACACCTGCTAAAGCCGTGTGCTCAGTCAGTTCCCTTTTCAAAACAGAAGCTCGGGATTTGGGAGGCAGGATGGGGTCTGGAATAGATACAGACTCCAAAAGAGCTTTTTTCTCTCCCCTTCCTATTGAAAAAGTTGCACCTGGTTCTACTTTGCAGGCCTCTCTCTGCAATTTTGTTTATTTTCCCCCTTTTACCAGTGAGGAAGAAACTAGAGCCAAGATTCCAAGAGTCTTAACTTTTTAATTCTTCATCAGTGGGGAAGATGTTCATTTTGATAATGAGGGGTATAGGACAGTAACAATGAAGTGGGCATCCAATCTGGCTGAATAAAGTCTAATAAAGTCCTTCTGCATGCAGTGCATGGTTAGTCTATGGAACTCATTCCTATAGGAGGCCATGATGGCCATCATATTGGATGGCTTTAAAAGAGAAATGGGCACATTTATGGAGATGGAGGCTACTAGCCATGATAGTTATGCTCTGCCTCCATGGTATAAGGCTGCAAGGCTTCTGAATAGCAGTTGCTGGAAACCAGAGGATGTGAGAGGGCTCTTGTGCTCAGGTCCTGCTTGCCAGTTTCCCACGGGCATCTAGGCCACTGGATTTGATGGAACAGGATGCTGGATTTGATGGACCATTGGCCTGATCCAACAGGGCCTTCTTATGTTCTTACGACCTACATGTTGTGGATTCATCCTGATTTGCTTGCCCAAAGTTTCCAGAGTGGTTACATTATATCAGTGAGCATTCATTGTGGTTTATTTGTGAGGAGGTTATATACAACAACGACCATTCATCTTGCATTGATCCTGATTTTCATATTGCGTTCATCCTGCAGGATATTAATCATTCACTCCATACTTTTCAAATGCATTTCCCCATCGCTTTCCTAACTGCAAAAGCTAGAGCGAACAGAGCACTTTAACTACGCAAACCTCAATTTCCAGTGGTTTGTTTCTCACAGTTACCAATAGAAGGCACAGTTTGCACTCTTAAAGCTCTGTTGGCTTTGTGATCTGCATGTGGCTTCTTGTGCCTGCTTGTGTTACAGAACCCCACATGCCAGCTGTGCATATAGCCCCAGTCAAAGATGATACTGTGTGCTTAGAAACATGTGTCATGTCCTCAACTTCCTTTAAAGGTAAAGGGTAAAGGGACCCCTGACCATTAGGTCCAGTTGTGGCCGACCCTGGGGTTGCGACGCTCATCTCACTTTATTGGCTGAGGGAGCCGGCGTACAGCTTCCAGGTAATGTGGCCAGCATGACTAAGCCGCTTCTGGCGAACCAGAGCAGCACATGGAAACGCCGTTTACCTTCCCGCCGGAGCGGTACCTATTTATCTACTTGCACTTTGACGTGCTTTCGAACTGCTAGGTTGGCAGGAGCAAGGACCAAGCAATGGGAGCTCACCCTGTCGCAGGGATTCGAACCACCAACCTTCTGATCAGCAGGTCCTAGGCTCTGTGGTTTAACCCTGCCTTATCGTTAGTCAGGCCATTGGCCCATCTACTTCAATGCTGGCAGTGTCTGGCAGTGCGTCTCCAGGGTTTCAGATAGAAAGTCTCTCCCAGCCCTACCTGGAGGTGCCAGAGATTGAACCTGGGACCCTCTGGGCCATTTAAAATGGACTGTTTGCACAAAGAAGTGCAGAAGAGATGCTAGGGTTGAGCCACCTGCTCCCCTGCCTTATCCTGCTACTGCTGCTTATCATCTGTCACCTTGAAGGTCTATTGTCAAATGCCTGCCAGGCCCGCCAAGGTCATTGAGGTGCAAGTGTGCCAACACACACAGGCTAGAGGAAAGTCTGTGGAGCGAGGGAACAGAACTCCTGTGATTTATGCTCCTTCCATCAGCCATTGACAGCTGCCAGTTTGCAAAAGGTTGGCAAGTTGTCATCTCCTCTTCCAAATTCCGCATTGAAATCTCAAGGTTTGTTGGGACTTTGCCCTTGTTAATCAGCATGTCCTCCAAAAAAAAAAAAAAAGGCTTTAAGAGTGTTCCTGAGTTTTCTTAATGGACCTGGAAGCATGCGTGGAATTCTCTGCAGGGGAGCAAGCTGCACATTGCCCTCGTTAATGTCATCTGAATCGGGAAGGGGAAAGAGAGAATTCCTGGCATTCATTACTTTCATTTCATTCTCTGTTTAGCAGCCCAAGGTGGGGGTAAGGAGATGGAATCTGTAAGTTTTTATTAACCCAAGTGGAAATGGGAGCGCATGTTACAGTGCTTTTACTGTGTAATAAAACACACTTGGGGACAATACTGGAAGCCACAGAATAAAGGAGCAGAGGAAGAGGGCAGGAGGGGATGTGTGGAAACGTTCATTTCTTCACAGCAGTACCTCAGAGATACAATACCCACAAATCACTACCACCCCCAAAAGGACAGAGGTGTCAGCTTTCACAGGCTACCATAAAAGCCATCCCTATTTCCAGCAACTGTCCTCTAATTGTACCAAAGTTTGGCTCTTGTCATCACCGGGTCTAATGGTCAGATATTTAGAAAATCAGCAGCTTAGTTACAATCTGGCTGTCTTTCTCCCACAGAAGCTAAAGGAATGTTATGGAGATACTTTGTACAGGGTAAATGAGCTCAGAAATGCTGCAATTTCTGTGGTGTGTTATATGAGTTCTTTCTATATGAACAGTTCACCAACACCCTTTTGTTCAGGGCCTTAGTCGTTGCTTGTGGGAAATACTGAAATACAATTATTTCCAGCAGAAAGTAAGAGAGCAACTGATGCAAATGCATAGACACTGATGGCTATGGGGAAATCAAGCTGCACCAAAGGTGTACAACAACCAGGTCTTGGGCTGATTAATATTCTACAGCCTTTTAAATGTGTCTGTTGTTGTTTTGCTGTTTTGCCTTACTTTACTTGTTTTTTTATCCTGTCTGTTATTCTGTGAACCTCCTTGGGATCTATGATGGAGGGCAGTATATCAATCAATCAATCAATCAAATAAATAAATAATACATCAGGGATAGGGAACTTCTGGTCTCCCAGTTATTAAGACTACAGCTTCCATCATCCCTGATGATTGGCTGTGCTGGCTGGTGCTGATGGGAGTCTGAGTCCAAGAACACCTGGAGGTATTCCTAGTGCAAATACAATGCAATTACTGCTGGAGGTGCTTGTATACATAATGAGCAATTCTAAACACTATGCTCCATTAATCAACTTGAAAATGCCTTTGAGCACCATTTCTGAAGGCAAGTTCCCCAAGAACAGATATTCTGGGCCTGTCCATTCAGTACTGTGCTTGTCTATTTTTATTTTTATTTTTATTTTTAGAAATTAGACTAAGCATTAAAATGGAAATCAATGTTAAAAGCTAACTTAAATCTAACATAGCAACAGCAATGACCTATGGTGTGTGTGTGTGTTTTGTTTACACATTTAGGCTTTGGAGTTCGGGTTTTTAACATAATTTCCAGGTCTTCTGGCATGCTTATATCCAAGTTTTGTAAACCATTCTCAAACCAGATTTTTGCAAGATGCAGCGCCATTCAATTCCATTTTTAGCTGACCAATCTGAACGCTGAAAAAAAGATACCATTTTTGTTATGCCACAAAAGGGTTTGCTTCATGCAAGTGGCAGTGATAGAGAGAGAAAATACTGTGCTTTAAGTAGGTTCCCAGACAGTAACCTTAAGTACTAGTTTGAATTTGTTTTAGAAATTGTGCTTGGTAGAAAGTAAAGGATAATTAACCAGGCATTTGGTAAGTATGGTAGTTTCCGAGTGCCCATCATGAGTCATATCCTGTGCTGGTTTGTATATTTTCTGCTCTAGATATATTTATTTGTATCACTGCATTTCTGAAATGGTGATGGCTGTTTTGTTATTGAACCCCGCCCGTTGTGAGGAATAGCATTTAGAAATGCTTTCTCTAATTGTGATTCCCTGGTATTAAATGCTGTTAGTGTAAATTTAAGATGCCTCACTCATGCTGCTCTTTCTTTTTAAGGATGTAAACTCTAAATAGTTGTACAAAGACATAGATCACATTCACACCATTCTAAACACATGGCTTCCCTTCCCCAAAATATGAGGAATTGCTGTTTATTAAGAGTGCTAGGAAGTGCGGCTCTGTAAGGGCAAACTACAGTTCCCATGATTCAGTGTGCTTTAAATGTATGGTATGGATGTGACCTTAATTACTAAGGTGTTAATTGCCTCATGGTTAGAAACTGCATATAATTGGAAAGGGGTAGTCAAATTCTCTTGAAAGGTGATGCTCCAGAACAGGGGTGCCAACTTGAATAAAATATTGGGGGGCCCAGGTAAGCCCCACCCCACATAATGTGGCAAACACACGCGCACACACACTATTTGAATGGCAATGCCATTTACTTTAGGGGCCCCAGCCCCCTCAAATATTTTACTAGGGGGCAAAGTGACCTAAACCCCTAGGAGTTGGCTCTCTAGAGCAGCTTTTAATATGGCAACACACAAGTCCATCGATTTACTGCTGCATGAATTTTGGACCTTAAGTCTTCAGCAGTGTCAAAATTTCATACATCTTAACTGCAAGTTGCAGTTCTGCCTGTTGCAGAATCATTATTTCAGGTACAATGGTACCTCAGGTTACAGGCGCTTCAGGTTACAGAAGTTTCTGGTTACAGACTCCACTAATCCAGAAATAGTACCTCGGGTTAAGAACTTTGCTTCAAAATGAGAACAGAAATCGTGCAGCAGCAGTGCGGGCGGCAGCGGGAGGCCCCATTAGCTAAAGTGGTGCTTCAGGTTAAGAACAGTTTCAGGTTAAGAATGGACCTCCAGAACGAATTAAGTTCTTAACCCAAGGTACCACTGTATCCCTGCAAGAATGTACGAACACCCCTATGAACACTTAATTTTGTTGAAAGATTTATTGTACTTATAAAGGTAATCAGGTTTTTTCATGAGAGAGGGAGAATGTAAGATCACCAATTATCTCACTGCAGGATTAAGCTATAAATATTTAGTCTAAAAAAATATGGTTAAACAAGCACTGCAAGAAATAACAAACTATGGATATAGTTTAATACTTTCTTTCATGATAAAGTGCACTTTGGCAAGTATCAGTGGGATGGCCAAACCTTTGCCAACGGGGAGGTCAATGTGGGGTTTGATGGTTATCAGGCATAGTCTCCCCCACCTGCTTCTGCAGCACAGGAATTGCTTCATCAGCAAGTTCAGTAGCTTCCTGGTTTTCTCCTGCTCCACCCCTGCAATTATTTTTCCCAGACAAGATTCTCCCTACAACAATTTAGTGTCCCTCGAGGCAATGACCAGGTCGCAGTATATGCCCCTGTATCATGAGCTGCTCAACGGATAGAAGGCAATACCCATAATTTCCTCATTAACCTTTGTTTCCTTCCTGCCTAGAAGGCACTAGTTGGGCTGATGACCACCTACCCTCATTTACAGCCAAGACGAAGGGACATGTTCAAGCAGTTTGGCCTTTGCCCTGTCACTTTCCCCTGGAAAAACCAGTGGTCTAGCTCTGATTCGGAACAAGTGGCAATCTATGGAACACCCAATTGCATTTTTTTTTCCAATTCAGCACTAAACTGCAGGTTTCACTGGGGAAAATGCAGCAGGGCAGTGAGGATGAGCCCAAGATTATCCTGAATCCTTGTTTCAGCTCTGCAACATTAACGTCTTGAGTGCATAGGGCAATTCAGACTTCCATTTACTGAATATTATTTTTTGGGAAGGGACGTGGGTGGCACTGTGGGTTAAACCACAGAGCCTAGGACTTGCCAATCAGAAGGTCAGCGGTTCGAATCCCTGCAGTGGGGTGAGCTCCTGTTGCTCGGTCCCTGCTCCTGCCAACCTAGCAGTTCGAAAGCACGTCAAAGTGCAAGTAGATAAATAGGTACCAGTCCGGCGGGAAGGTAAACAGCGTTTCCGTGTGCTACTCTGGTTCGCCAGAAGCGGCTTAATCATGCTGGCCACATGACCCGGAAGCTGTACGCCGGCTCTCTCAGCCAATAAAGTGAGATGAGTGCTGCAACCCCAGAGTCAGCCATGACTGGACCTAATGGTCAGGGGTACCTTTACCTTTACCTATTTTTTTGGAAGGGATTCCCCAAAATTGTGCAGTTCCATGTCCGTTTTATCCCACTTCCCCACTCCAGAGGAACTGTACATAGCCTAGCAGCAGGGAACACTTGCACACAAAAAGCCCGATCCCAATGTTCACTCCCTGGCATCTCTAGCTAGCAGGATCAGGCAGCAGGTGTGGGGCAGGGTGGAGATCACTGCCTTTGACTGGCAGTGGTTCTCCAGGGGCTGGTGGCAATACTGGACTAGATGAACGAAGACTCTTTGAAAGCTTCATGTGTTACACCAATAGCATCCAGTAAGACAGTTGAAGACTTCCAGCTTCTGTGCAAGCCTTTTGGCAAAAGAAATTGGGAGGGTGTGTTTGAAATTGTACAAACATCTTTCCTGCATTTTATGGTGTAGTGGTTAGTGTTGGACTAGAACCTGGGAGAACTAGGCTTCAATTTGTGCTCAGCCATGAAGCTTGTTGGGTAACTTTGAGCCAACCATAAGACTCGGAGGCTGCCCCACCTCTCAGAACCATGAGCTGTGGTCTAAACCACAGAGCCTCTTGGGCTTGCTGATCAGAACGTCAGCGGTTCAAATCCCTGCAACGGTTGCTCTGTCCCAGCTCCTGCCAACCTAGCAGTTCAGAAGCATGTCAGTGCAAGTAGATAAATAGGTGCTACTGTGGTAGGAAGGTAAACAGCATTTCTGTGCGCTCTGGTTTCCGTCACAGTGTTCTGTTGTTCCAGAAGTCATGCTGGCCACATGACCCGGAAAGCTGTCTGTGGACAAACATCAGCTCCCTTGGCCTGAAAAGTGAGATGAGCGCCACCACCTTTTGACTGGACTTAACCATCCAAGGGTCCTTTACCTTTTACCTTTACCGGGGACAAAAGGCGAGATATAATTGAAAGTAATAAAAAGAATAGACCTTTATTGCCTGTGTAATTACTTAACATGAATGAGTTGTTTCTCACTGCTGAGAGGCAGTGAAGTGCAGGGGCTGGACTGCTTAATGCAAGAATCCTGGGCTCTAATATCCAACTATTTGCAATACAGTGCTCTCCTCTGCCTCAACAGGAATTATTGGGTGCTAGCATGCCCCTCATAAGAAGAAGTGGGATAAAACTGTAATGAGTAATCTATGTTTTATAATCAGTTGGGGTTGCAATGAGGTATGAAAAACCCTCTTTTACCTTCTAATGGTCATAATTGCCCATATGGAAACCAGGGGCTCACAGTATTTCCTGATCGATGGCCAAAGGAGTTTGTGGTCTTGCCTAGAGTGTATTTTGATGTGACTAGCTTCAGAAGATCTCAGAAGATCAGTCTTCAGTGAAAAAGACCAGTAGAGAAGAGTGGGTGGGGAGCAGCCTTTTAACCATTTGGCAGGCCAACCAGTGAAGTGGCAATGACGACACCTGACACATCCAACAATTGGTTCCTTTTCCTTTATTCTTTTTGCATAACCATTGTTTGCCATCAGCTTGCAAAAAGGAGAGCTGCATAGACCAGAGAGTTCAAGTCTCATTTTGCTTTTTTGTATTAATTAACTTCTCTGGATGGCAAAAATAATAATCAAAGCAAACAGAGTTGGAAGGCCAACCAGAGAAGACATGGCAAGATAGTGCAACAGGTTATTTGGAATCCAAAAGGGTTACAAGATAGAAATGTTCTGCAGATCACTTTCCTGCTAGATATTATAAAGTCACCAGTTACTTTTTTAAAAAAAACAACAACAAAACACAGACACACACAAAATACCATCTTTAACCATTAAAAGAAACAAAAACATTTCATCAAGTAGCTTGCATTGCTCAGAAAAGCAGTGTTTTGAAATACTTGGCAACAGCAAAATCCCCATTAGGTAACAGCTATCCGGGCAAACACACATAGGCTGAGATAAGTTAACTTCCAAGGAGTTCATAAAAAGAAAGTTTCCAGTCCTCTGCCCACAGCCTCACCCCACATTATTCAGGCGCCCCCCCCCCAGACCTCTAGAGAGGAATTTTAGGGGGTATAAGAGGCTATTGAGAAGTGAAGGACACCAGAAGGCTTTCTTCCATTAAACTGCATAAGTTTACTTATCTAATGCTCAGAGCCACAGTTCACCCTTTTGTATTTAAAGGCACACGAGTTTATCATGGACAAGATGCCCATTTTCTCTAATGCCTGATGTGCCTATTCTTTTAAACCTGTCTCCTTATTTGCTCCCATTCCAATAAAGGCTTCCATTTGGCATTCAGGTGTCATGTGCCCCAATGCCCAGTTCTGATTTGATTCACATTTCAGTCAAGATCTTTTCCCAAAAATAAGGGCAGGTCAATCTCCTGAGATACACAATGACTGCTGTAATGGTCACAGGTGTTGTCCAACTGACTTTCTCAAAATTGCAATCTCTCTCTCTCAGGAGATGCAGAGAGGAAAGATACACCAAGGATAGAGATTCACCTTTAGCCATATTGCATTATTTTATTTTTATTTTTAGAATCTATAAGAATCAAAATATTCTAGTCTGCTCAAATGAATAAATAAACCAAAGCAGGAAGGATGGTGAGGGATCTTTCTGAGGTCCTGTGTGCTGTTACTGTGGTGAGTTCTGACATCCTACTTACACCACGGTTGCCTGCTTTTAGTTCAACCACCAAGGCTTTTCTAAAGACAGTCTCGATTTTATGGCGGATGCTCAGAATCACATTAGCAAGCCCTAGCCCCCTCCCCACTTTTTTAGGGCTGAGAATATCAGGATATAACAAGACACGCTTTTTAGTGTTTGTAGTGCAGATACTACTCTCCAAGGGGCCAGAAACCTACTTTTTTGCAGCTTAAGAGCTATTCCTTTCCTATTGCCTTGCCACACCTTGTTCCCCTTCAGGAGTTTCTACCTCAGTTACATCTTTGTGCAATTAAAGAAGCACAGTGCAAATAAAATAACCATCCCAGTCACTAAGATCAAAAGGATGACCATCAGGGTCTGTTTGGAGAAGATGAAAGTATTCAAGGGAGTGTTACAGGTCTCCACCATTTAGGATTTCAACTCACTGTGAGAAGGCAGAGATTGATTTATTTTTTTTAACCCATTGCCCTGCACTTAACAGATGCCTCCCTGTTTCTCCCCTAATACTCCAGCCCCACTACACTGCCCTTACAGATCCATCCCATATCCACAAACTTCCTACCAACGTACCTTCTTCTCCCTCCAAACACACTCCTGTACCCTGTTGACCCAGTACAAGCCATTGTTAAAACCTTGAGTGTTCTCTTTACATTCCAAAGCGTATGCAACAAATAAATACTTCTAGCCGGTTGCACTCCTAACCCTGTTGGGGGAGGAGAAGACAAAGTCTGAGGAAAGTTCTCTCGTCCCACCTCAAAAGGAAGTGCAAATTGTTTGGACAACTCCGTTCCTTCCGAGCCAGAGCCACTGCGAGACATCGCTGCGGATGTGTGCATTGATTAGCGCAAAGTCTTCCCGTGGCCCCCTCAGCTGAGTTTCATGCTGATGGCCACAGCCCGCTTGTAGACCTCGGTGACGTTGTCACAGTCCACCAGGGAGAAGCAGCTATCTGCCAGAGGGTTTTGGCAACGAGTCACTGTCCAGCGGCGGAGCCGCCGACCTCCCGCCTCTCCCTCCTCCTCCAGCTGCAGGAGGTCATCCGCAGAGACGGATGCTCGCATCGGGATGCCTCCGCTCCCAAGCACCCGATCAGGCAAGTCAAGCTGGTCAAAGGACTCTGTGGAAAGGATACTGTCCTCACTCACCGCACTGGATGGGCGACTACGGCAGGTCAGGGGCAGCTTGGGCAAGGCAACCTCTGTAAAAGGGGAGAAGACCTTGGCAGGCACGCTGTCTGACTCGGTGCTGCTGGAAGAGTACTTGCCATTGTGCTTCAGGATGCCTTTCCTCCTGGTGTGATGGTCATAACTGGAGCTCTGAGGTGAGGATGCAGAGGAGGCATCACCAGAAAAGACATTGGCATCGAGGTCCATGCTAGAGTCCAAGACATCCACTGATTCACTGCGCTCTGGGGAAGAGTAGTAGCCAGACTCTCTCTTTGGGGGCTTCTTCAGGATTCCCTTCTTGGGTGCGGTAGGGGTGGCTGCAACATCTTCGTTCTTGCAGTTCAAAGCCTTGGATGACAAGACGCAAGTCAAGTCAAGGGCAGTTCCAGTATTGCCCTCCTTCCTCGTGTCCACGGGAGGCGCCATCACTAGAGGAGGAGCGGGAGGGGGGGCCTGGGTCTTCTCGCAGGAATTCCTCTTCTTCAAGATGCCTTTGGGTCTCTTGAGGATAGATTTGGATGGGTTCTCGGGAACGGGTCCTGTCTCCTGCAGAGCGTGGGAGACGTCGTTCTCCTTCTTAGACTTCTTCAGCGAGCGCTGCCTCTCCAGCGTGACGCCAGGGATGTGCTGCTTGAAGAAACAGCGGACCTTGGAGCCGTTCTCAAAGAGGGGCCTGGAGGAGCGGCGCAGCCACTCTGCCACCGTGGCCAATGGAGATTCGTTCTCACGCAAGGACTCCTGCTCCCCAATGGGCACCTTGTAGCCCCAGTTCACCCACCAGTGGCTGGCAATGTCTTCGATGGTGGCTCGGCGCTCTGGGTTCACCATCAGCATCCACCGGATCAAGCCGCAGGCCTCTGAAGGACAAAGAAACCACATCAGATACACAGGTAAGGGCCATGTTCCATTTTCCCCAGAATCTCTGTGTGTGCTTCAAGTAAGTGAAGACTCTGACCTCTCCACCTCCATTTCAGCCAATGGCTTGGCCTGTTTAACAGATATTCAAAAGCCATGACATCTGGCTGCACCGTGAGAGCAGGATGCTGGACTAAGATGGGTCATGGACCTGATCCAGCAGGCTCTCCTTATGTTCATGACTACATATTTTATTTAATAAACAGGGACAGTTGCATGCACTGGCTGCTATGTGCTACATGTTGTTTGTGTTAACTGCACACAGAGGCACATGATGTGTAATCCACACTTTCATAAAACAATATCAAAATGGCAGAATGCAGAACTTCTACTGCCCTTTCCACTCACCCGATAGCTTGGTGGGCTCTCTATAGTCACCACTTGAGATTTGCTTGACCAGAGTCTTGTAGTCTTGACCATCAAAAGGCATTGCACCATGAATCAAAATATAGAGGAGCACTCCAAGGGACCAGCTGTCAACCTGAAGAAACAGAAGAGACAGCAGCATCAGCAGCTGAAAAGAACAAGGACTGTGTTGCTCATTGCTACTGCTTTAATTCAGCCTTCTGGGTGTCACTGGACTACAGCTCCCTTCATCCCCAACCATGCTGGCTGGGGCTGACAGAAGTTATAGCTCCAAACACACGGAGGGCTCATATGTTGGATGGAGCAGATGTTGGATGGAGCAGGCTGCTTTAATTGCTAGGCAAAGACATATCAAGACACATAATTTGAACTATGTGCCATGTAGACAATATCATCTTATTTGCCAAGGAAATGAGACAAGGAACCTCAGGCCTGGGAGCACATGGACAGAACCATCAGTGGTCTAAGAAGGGGAACCCTCACCTTCCCTGGGGTTGTCTAAGGCCCAGACTAGAAGGTACATAACTGCCAGCCCATGAGGGACTGGCCTGAGAGAATGGTTTGGTCTGGAGTTTGTTTTATAAGCAGCCCTCTTACCTCAGGTCCTTTGTAAGGTCTTCCATTGACGATCTCAGGGGATGCATAGAGGGGGCTCCCACAGAAGGTCTGGAGGAACCTGTCTTGTTGGAAGACATTGGAGAGGCCAAAGTCTGCAATCTAGGGGTGGGAGGGAAATAAGGTCACAGGTTAGCACTGTTGTTGGTGGAAGACCACTACCATAACCTGCATTGTGTCTGTTACAAATATTGCTGGCCTGAATTTAGATTTGAAATCTGAACCCACAGCTTCTAGGGCTGGGCACTGGATCACAGCTACACCAGTTGAATTTCTGCCTGCCATGCACTTGGTTCAGGAGCCTTCCAGGAAAAAGGTGGAAGCCCTAAAAGCACATTCAGTTCCTAGACTAAAAGCAGAACTGCTTCATCAGGAATGTACCAGGGCTTGAAGGACTGAGCAGCTGAGCTCTACCAGTCTTGCGCTTGTGCCACAGCTGCAAGCATCTGCTGATACCACATTTTTAATACCTTTGTTTATCCAGCCTCACAGCCAATCATATCAGCCAGAAGGTACAGAACATGTTTCCAGGTTCACAGTTGCGGAACGCCCTATTGTTCAGGCAACATAGACCATGGGAGGTCTTTGTTTATTATTAACTGCACAAAAATCTCCATTATGTTAACAGTTCACTGGCTCTTTTTTTTTAAGGAGGAAAAACTCTCTGGGTGAAAGAGTACATGGTTTATGCCATTAAGCAGAACTTTGGAAGCGTTGTTTCCTTATCCTTGCAATATATGAGGAGTTGCAGCCCCCTGGATTTTAACAGTTATGGGATACCACATTTTCCTATCAGTCCCTCTTGCTGCATTATGAAAGGTAGGAAACTCAGTTAGCTGACACCACAAGTCTGGGCCTTGAGGCAGTGTCATCTTCATGCATCCCCCATCACCTCTGTGAACCCAGACCTCATAGGTCCCCTACAGAAGGGGTTTGGCTACATAAGCGCCTAAGGGAATTAGTTGATGTACCATTATCATAGCAGATGCCTGGAGGTCCAGTAAGACCATCACAGTTTTAAAGCTATTACAACGGATTTCTTTTCTCTGCATAAAGAAAAGGGTAGCCCAAGGTGCTGCCCTTATGGACTGTCTGCTGGTGGACTGCAAACTCAGTCATCCCTAACCAATGGCTGTGCTGGCAGGGGCTCAGACTCTTATGGGTTCAAGCCCCACACTGGGCAAAAGATTCCTGCATTGCAGAAGGTTGGGACAAGATGAGCCTCGTTGACCCTTCCAACTCTTCAAATCTATGATTTTATGATATCTGGAGGGCCACATACTGGCTACCCTTGGTGTAAGATTTATCCTTCCACTGAGTGTGAGTAGTCAGCATTGCTTCTTTCAATTATCAGAGAAGTTTCCTACTTGGTCATCTGTTGCTCAAAAGGTGCCTGGGAATTTCACTTTCTTATTATTCCATAGTAGGACAGCTCTAGGTATTATCCTTTTGCACAGAACTAGGATAAACTCTGTTGGATTATTCTTAAGCCTGACAACTGAAATATGTGGTCTAATCATCTTGGAAACAGGCATTTCCTCCTTGCTTGTAAGCCACTAAAAACTTTCCCCTTATCCCTAACTTGCCATGAGTCACTATTTGGATTACACGGAATAGCTGTATGTTTATCATGGGAGATATGCCCTGGTATTCTGGTAACCGCTGGCTATTTATAGCTCCTTCGTCTCCCTGGTTAAAGGATCCTGGTCCCCAACAAATATCAAGGATTTGGAGGACAGCATTTTCTTGTTTTCCACAGTTACAAGAAATAGCAAGGTTCACCTTTCCCCTTTGCAACCCTGGCATCCAACAGTAGCGGGTGCCAGTTTAGAAATGAGAGCAACCCACAGAGAACATGGTCTGAACCATCCTTGCCCAAACATCTGCCCTCCAGATGTTCTTGGACTCCAAATCACATCACATCCTGCCAGGCTGGTCAATGGTCAAGGATGAAGGGTGTTGTGGCTGCCCAAACATTAAGACTCCAGGTTCCGACTCCACAATGCAAATGTAAAGCATATTCACTGGCTACAATGTTCGTTAGATTCCCACCCCCTATCTCTCTTGCATTGCTTTTAATTTTGTCATTAGCTTTCTATTGCGCTTTTAAAGTCCTATTTTTTCTGTATATTTTGCTATTATCTGAAAGCAACCTTGACTTTAAAGGTGCAAATAATGTCCTCACAGACATTTGAGCATCACATGTTGTAAGTTACTGACAACTTGAATAGCTCCACTTACCTTGATATTGCCGTTAGCGTCCAGAAGGATGTTTTCTAGCTTCAGATCTCTATGAACAATTCCATTCTGTTGAGAGAGGGAAAAGGAGCGTTTAGGTTTGTTTTTTCTGGTGGAAGCCAAAGCATGCTAGAAGTCTGCCTCTACTAATTCTGTCCATCTATAGAGATGCTAGCAGGCTAGCAGTGTGTTTAACAGACTGTTGGTTTTTTTCTTAAGGGCAAAAAGCCCAAAGCAGCCAGACAGGAAACTAAAGTGAGAGACACAATATACACACCCACTACGAATACAGGAGAGAAAGTTCTAACAAGGGATTCCAGCAAATGTTCGGCCCAACAATTAGGTTCAAATTGAGAACTTTCCACTTTATTCTACTGTCGTAGTGCTCTTCTACACAACTAGAGAACTTTCCATAAGAGAATGTGTTTGCATACAAACCTGAGAGCCATGTTTTCATAATCGCAGGTCCATGAAAATAAGTAGGATCACAACAAATGAAAGCTCCAATTGCACTAAACAATGACAAAAGCTCTAAATGTCTACAAAGGACCTCTTTAACCAAGTGTTGCATGTTGCTATTCTTGTTTCCCCATCTCCGAAACAAGATGGTGGGCGAAAGAACGTCAGGTTTGCTAGTGTCATTTCTCAGATACAAGCACAAACTCTCTCCTTTGCATTCAAGATGCATCATGCTCATGGCCATCCACATATTGCCTATTATCTGACCAATGTTTGGTACCGCTTTCTGCCATAGACCTGAAATCATGTGATGGACCCAGCACATTCAATTGCTATCGTTGCCTGATATTTAACAATTTCACGAGCAAAGTAGAAAGAAGTCAGGCTCCTAGTCCATATTATTGCAATGTGGAGTTTAGGTACTGCCATGACAAATTGCAATTATGTACCCTGATCACACCTTCCTATGTACCACGCAAGCCCATTTTGTCCTCTGGCCTTTAACATTCCTAGAATCCCAGAATTCCTTCCCAAAAGAGAGAGAGTTCCAAAACCTGCATCTCTACATTCCTCCCCACATTCTGCAACAAAAACAAAACATGCAAAGTAGGAGGAGGCCAAGAATTCTAGACATTTATTGCCTGGGTATATATTATGAGTGCTTTATCCAAGCTCAATCTATCACCTTAAGTTTTTTTGTCTGCCTCAAAACTTCAGCAGATCACAGGAATACATTTTGAAAGTAGAATAAATGAGATTAGCTGCTTTCTAGTTTAGCAAATGAGTTTACCATTTTTGGTATACACTTTGCAAGTGGCAAAAATAAAATTAACCAAATCCAGACTTTCAAGAGTCAACAAAATTTCATGGGCTGTGTCTCTAAGCATTCAGTGATGCAATACTACCAGCATCTGTTTCCTTAACAGTCAAGATTTAAAACTATAAAAAAAACTGATGACACAGCAGGTAGAAAGAGGTTTGTTCGCATTCCCCATACAGATCAGCACAACTGAGTTTGTCGCTTCACAGGGACCCTTTCGCTTCAAGTAAGAGTGAAAATGCAAGCCAGAATGCTTTACATTTTTAGTATTAAATCCAGTGTGACAGCTATGGGTGTTCCCCCAAGTGCAAGGTTGAATTGACAATACTACTGTGACTAACCTCATTAGGAAAACAGTGCCTTAGCAGTACACAAAACACCCTGAGGAAATATGCAGCTTTGCTTGTCTCCCAACACCATAACACCTCTGCACAGAACACAGTACCTGTCCAATCCAATACTACACATAGAACACATCCAAACTACACAGCCTGTGCGCATAAAACCCTTTGTGGAAACTGAGCATGCAGTTTGGGCCTATGTGTGTACACTATAATTCAGATGACTTGTCCCAGGGGCACCATGCCTTGGCATGGGCAGTATTGCTCAAACTGGCCCACTATGTAAAGCAGGACAAGGGTCTAATAGCCCTCCCCTATCACTTCTTTCCTTTAAGGAGGAAGGTAGCCCGCCAATGTTTATGTCCTCGTGAACATCAAAATTCCTATGACTGCCAATAATTACTAACCTTTATATCTGTAACTGTTCTAGAACAGTTCATTCATAACATATTTTATGATCCGTGCTTGAAGCATGTTGCTGCATGGTGATGCAAATATATTATGCACTGTATGTTCCCTGTAGACCAATGCAGATCCACAAACTTGTTTCAAACATTCACACAGGCTTGTGAATGGGTCAGAGTGGTTTTCTGCTTGCCCCATGGTTTCTAGGCATAGGTCAGAGCAGTTCTGCCTTTGCCCTGCTGCTTTTCCACAGACAGCCTGTGCTTTAGTGCTAAATTGGAACAAATAGCAATCCGGTTTGCTCAGCTTCAGCAGTAAACTGTGGATTTTCCCAAGCGAAAGCAGCAGGACAAACAGCACTGTGGATGAATCAACAGATACAAGGAAAGCAAGAAGCAAGAGAATGAGCCCTCTTTTTTTGCTGTAACATGGGTAAGCAGAACTTGTGGATTACACCATTGGGGAGATCAATGAAGACAAGGAGGCAACTCCTGGTGATATTTGAACAGAGTCTCAAGACTCCTAAGCTTCTTGACTTTCCAAGTGTCTTAAGTAACTGCTGGAGAAACAGCACAGACATAAAAAGGTGCACCAAGACTTTAAGTCATCCAATTGACTCACCTTGTGACAGTAGTAGATAGCAGACACCACCTGCCTGAAGAAATGTCGGGCTTCCTGCTCAGTTAATCTCTGGCGCTCACTGATGTAGTCGTAGAGGTCTCCCTTGCTGGCATACTCCATCACAATGACAATCTTGCTGCTGTTTTCAAATACTACATGAACAAGAACAGGGACGGCATTAAGATGAATCACAAAGAATCCAAGATGTCTAAGCTGAACAATCTTGATGACAAGTCTGTGGCTTTAGTTCCTATCCCAAGAGTGCGGAACTTCTGCTCCTCTTGACATTGTTGGATTCCCAGTTCTCATCAACTCCAACCAAGGTGATCAATGGTTAAGGATGATGGGCATTCTAGTCCAACAACCCCGTCCCTGTCCTATCCTGACTTGTGTCCCTTCCAAATCAGGCTCATGAAGTTGGTGCTCTAGGGTACCATTTCAGTTCAGTTCAGCTGCAAATGCAGCGTTATTTTAAAGAGTACATTCATATAAATTCTAAGATGGCACAACACCTGCCTGTTTAACAAACAGGCACATTTCATTCAAGTCTAATGCATTTTACCAGTTAGTAGCTTAGGGTCAGGTTTTTCCTATCACAATTTAACACACCGTTCAAGTCATTTTGGGGTTAAAGTAAGAGCTATGGACCAAATGGCACAGGCTGTACAAACACACAGAGCCTTGTGAAATGCCAACCCTTCTGCTATATTTAGCAGCACGGTGCCTTAAGAACTCTCACCGTCACCAGTATTTACAATACTCCACGTATCTGCCATATGCCAACAATAAATATGCAATACCTGGAGCCAGGCTCCAGGTTAGAACACACACCTTACGTGGCATTTCACAGAGTTCTAAGAACAATTTTGCAGGAATCCTTACTCTCAAAGCTGGAAATAATAGGAGCTGGCTGCTATTGCTTTTTAAAAAAAAAAATAGAGAGAGACCATGCCACCACTACAAGTTGTTTTGTACACAAAAACAAGGAAGAAAGTATGAAAGGGTGTAGGAGGGGAACTTTTACCCTCTAGATCTGTGTGATGCTGCTGCTGCTACTACTGAGTCATCCATTTGTGCCTCCGGTAGAAGCCACAGAGAGTTTCAACCCTTGCAACATTGTGGAGTTGACGAAAAATGGCATTTATTTGTACATTAGAACGGGAAATGCACTGCTTAGTGAAAAGAGCTTTGTGGGGCCCCCCCAATTAGTTTTGCAGATAGCCTCCTAAAAATTACAGAAACATTTTACCACACTTTTGATACCTATAGTAAATGGAAATCATGCCCTATGCATATTATATTTAACAATATCAGAATTGATTATATACGGGTCTCTCCATGTATATCTGGTTGGAGCTACAACTTCTTGAGTTCAGTCTGACCCCTTTCTGAAAAGTCAGACATCTGAAAAATAATGAAAAGGAGGCTGGCACCAATATTATATGGATATACAGTGGTACCTGTACCTGAAGAGGGGCAGTGTGTTAAATGTTCTTACCTTCATGGACAGCAATGATGTGGGGGTGATTGAGAGACGACATTATTTCAATCTCTCTCCGGATATGGACAAGATCCTGCTCATCCTTTATTTTGTCTTTCCGGATAGATTTGATGGCAACCTGGAAAACAGGAAGTTTGAAAAATGGTTACCCAATAAGTCATCTGCTTCCTTGCTGATGGAAATACAACATACCAGTGTGTTCATGATTGGAAATAGACCAGCTACAAGCTCTGTGTCACAGGGGTGATATCTATTAAAAATGATCCTTCTGCAGTTAGGATACATCACTGTATGGAATGTGACCAGTGAACATGATGTAATATCAATAGCTTTACTTGATGCCCTTAGGAACAGTTCTCTGTGAATTGTGAATAAGTCACTGAAATTTATAAAGATAGAAAGAAATGGAAGAGAAGCCATGAGTTCCAGGTAATGTTCTCTTTTGTGGAAAAGAAGTACTAGTAAACACAGAACTCCCCCCCCCCCACCCCAGCAATACAACCAGCAATCCAAAATGGTGGAAATTTGAACCGGCAGGAGGAAACCTTCCAAAGTGTGCTCAGATTTCTTTATTATGAAAATTCCTCCACAAGGAAATGAAGGGGAGGAGAGAGGGAAAGTGAGAGGACCAGAGAATAGATGCAGCTAATCCTCTTTCAAAGGGATTGTGAAGACAATGGACTCCTTGGGTTGAATTTACAAGGGAATCCAGCACAACCTCGTTTCTTCTATCAGACAAGAATGCGGAACAGCATTAATCCTGTAAAAGGATCCTGGAGGACACATAATACTAAGCCTCCCAGCAACAACAAGGAAAGGGAGGCCTGGCCTTGCATCCCAAAAGCAGTGAAGTGTTAGAGCTCTCTCCCATGCAACCACCATCAACACACAATTCACTATTACCACTAACAGATAGAGGGCAGCACTGTGCATTTAAGTCAGGGGTCAGCAACCTTTTACAGCCATGGGCCGTCCGTCAGACCATGTGGGGGGCTGGACTATATTTTGAAGAAAAAAATGAACATATTTCTATGCCCCACAAATAACCCAGAGATGCATTTTAAATAAAAAGACACATTCTACTCATGTAAAAACACTCTGATTCCTGGACCGTCCATGGGCCGGACTGAGAAGGTGTTTGGGCAGGATCCGGCCCACGGGCCTTAGGTTGCCTACCCCTGATTTACCGTAAGTATTTCAAAGGATGGGGTACCAAGGGGTACCAAAGGATGGGGTACCCTGTTTGCCTCAGCAGCAAAGAGGTCTGGCCTTGGAGGCCTGACTAAGGGCAACAGAATCAAGAGATGGTCCAGTTGCTAGTTAGAAAGTTAGCTTGGGATCCAAGAAATCAGATTCATGTGCACTTCCTATTCAAAAAAATCCCATGATTTTAGCAGTCATATACAATTCTAAATGGTTTGCTTTCAAGCTTCCAAGCGAGCCAAGATGGTGGCCTTTCCCACTGCACTTTTAGGAAAATAAAAGTTGCCCTCAATCACAGTGTAATAATCACAAAAACTATCCTAACAAGAATATTTTCAGAGAAATGTAAGTGGTGCATGCAAGTCCCAGAATTTGTTAACCCAATATTTACCCACCAATGCTGGCTGCTCTCCATATCTAGGGTCACCGGGCAATATTGCCACAGCAGTGTGTTGTTTAGCAATACCTATTTCATCACCACCTTCCCACTTATGAGTTTGTTGCAGCTTTTTGAAGTTAAGGAATTGTATCCCCAAAAGATAAACCAATTATGTGAGCTCAACCAGGCACATCATGAATCATTTCTTGCAAAAATGATCAGGGAAGTTCAAAGCGGGTTCTTCTGTGCAAGAGAGATGTATAGATCAATCAATGACATAAAAGAAAAATGAATAATATAGGGAGAGGTGCCTGGGGGCAGGGGGTAGCCTACAGTTTTCTTGCAATAGGAATTACTTAATCCAGAGTTGTCACATAGGTCAACATCCAACCTACACTTGGCATTACAGTTACAAGTAGGGAGCGTCACGCCCACATCCAGTAAAGACTTATCTGCTAAATGCATTGCCTACCAACCAGTAAGGTTGAATGGGGGAACCAAATAAATAGGAGGTGTAAATAACGTTGGAAGCAATACAGATGGTGTGTTTGAGCTCAAGTCACTTTCCCTAAGTGGCCTTGGTTCAGGGGGTTAATCTTTAACCCTTTCTGCCTCAGTGCCTTATCACCTGGTCTCCCTTCTGGAATGTGCACAACTGTTGGACAATGCAAAGCCCTTTTTTGGTATACAGACAAAAATGCAGCCTACTAATTTTACAAAGGTACTCATCCATTCCACCCCCTCCCCTCAGGAACCCCCACTATTGAGAATCCCCATTGCTCCATTATTCACTGACCCAGAGGCATGTGCCCAGAATGCCTGGCATCTAGTCTGGTCTGAACTGCCCTAAGGATTTGGGCACAGCTACTCAAGAGCCACCTGCCTTGCCTTCCCAGAAATTAAGAGTGCTGCCTGACAATTAAAGGACCACAGCTTGGAGGCCAGACTGAGCTCACTTAGGAAGAGAAGAGTCAGCCTTTTAATAGCTCCACTTTGGGACCATTGTATGGCAAAAAGTGATATAAAAGTACTATAAATTAATAAAGGGTGACGGCCACACAAATCAAAGTGTGCTCACATGTATTAGCACATGCAGGCCTTTGTGCGCCTGCCTGGCTGCCCTTCCAGCACACAGACTCAAGTGTGAGGAGGTGCTACATTTTCCTCAGTGACCCCGCAGTGACTGGATTAGCAAATTAATTTTAGCTGGTTTCTGAAGTGATTAAACCTGCAACTAACACACGCAATGTGTGATGTATGAATGTTGATAATCCGATCCCAAATTAGTATCAACAATAATCCAGGCTTGCATTATTGATTTTCTGAAACTTTTCATCCTAGAGATCCCTGAAGGGACACATTAGAAGCTGAAATTGTGTGGAAGCTCCTAATTTTGCTAAAAAAAGAGTAACCGGATCTGTGCTTTCTGTGGCTACCCATGGCCTTTAGCCTGGTCCTGTGTTAGAAATGTATCGTTTCTGTAGAAACTCACACACATAACTGACAATAAAGTGTACAAATTGAAGGGATGCAAAAATTAGCAACTTTTTATCCATCTCACTGATTTTTCTTTTTCACTGAGGATGACATTTGATGGGGGGGTGGCAGGAGCTGAGCAGGACTCTTATTAGATGGCAGCAATGAAGATCAGAGCATGATTGTAGACCCATAAGAAATTCCCCTGCCCCTGTTCATAATGCACTCAGAAAGTAAGTGTCTATGGCCCACAAGAGACTTTGAGAAAGTTTCCATTAGACTACTAGCCTCACACCCTTTCAGAGACCAGTTAGACTAGGCACATCTTTTGTGAGGCTTAACCACTGTATACAGTGCACTATGATTGTAGGCAGACCACGTATATCCCCAGTCAGTTCTGCTTGATTGTTATAATTTGGCTTTAAAGCCCATTTCAAATCCGGTTTTAATTATGGTTTTGGAGAGGAAGAGATCCCCCGACAGGTAATGAAAGTCTGTCAGGTGGTTCCAAAACCAGTTCCAGATTCTGCTCACTGCTTTAGTCCCAGAAAGCAATGAATTATATCCTGCTGGCAGAGAGTGAGTGTCAACAGTGCCACAAGCTCTCTGTTTTTGCCGCCACAGACCAGTAGACCAACAGCTACCCCACAATATTCCCAAGATACTGGGGGTGTGGGGTGGGGAGAGAGAGAGAGAGAGAGACTTTCCATTTTTAGGCACACCACCCTCCCCCTTTGTCTGCACAGCACAGGACTAGGAGTCCATGTATCACATTTTGCTAGCAAAGTCTATAGAAACAGCAGGCTTCCTGTTTGATTTGGCGGAAAGCCAAAAGCTAAAAGCTACTCTCCAGCATTTAGGCAGACGTAGAATGGCAAACAGGTGTAGAAACCAATTCAGCTCATCACTTTCATCTGGTCTGCAGTTTCACATGAAGCTCCAGATAGAAAAGGAGGCTGCTCATAATCTCTGTGTAAGCAAATAAACCAGTAATTTCATAAGGCCCGATATGAGCTTTGTTTGCAAATAAATATATTAAGTACCCGGTGGGGTACTTACATAGAAAGGTGCCTGCATTAAAAGTTCATTGGTTTCTTCAGTCACAGTACGTCTGGCACAATATCAGTTCATTTAAAATGTGCACTCCTCTACAGCTGACTCAGGATTTACTTCCTTTGATCCACAACATCACAGAGCAAGATTTGCTTGGATGCAGCATTTGAAGCCTAAGCAGGCCTAGATGTCAGCAAAAGCAGGTATCAAGATAATTCACTGAGATATGGTGACTCTTGTGTCTTCTACACAGAGGCATCGGTTATCACATACATCTCAATTTTCATTCATGTGGAAATGGAATAAACAGAATGAAATTGGGGTTTTACATTGAAATTAGGAGAGGAGTAGCGTCTGGAGAGCAATGCTGGTATTGCCCAAGAAGACAGTGCCAGACATACTTACAGAAATATACAATCATAGAACTGTAGAGTTGCAAGGGATCCTAAGGATCATCTAGTCCAATGCAATGCAAGAGTCACAACTAAACAGTTCTTGGTTTTAATAGCAGATCTTCCTTTGCTATGTCCCTGCACAGTTGCTGCATGGTTAACTCAGCCTTGGAAATAAAGTCACAAAAGTCGCCAGTCTGCTAAGAGGCTATCAGTGTGCATTTCCAGACAAATGTGCATAGGAATGAGCACCCCTCACCCAAATGGTCTGGCAAGAGGAAGGCTTTATCAAGAGTTCCATCCATCCATATGCCACCAGCCTGCTCACTGGCCAGCATGGGATTCCTGGTTGCCTAAGGGCTACAATCAGGCAATTTATTAAAGGACTTGAAAAATACTTAACAGACTTGTCAGTTAAAGAAACCAAGATGGCAATATGAGGAAGGGTGATCTTTAGACCCAGCAACCATAAGCCCAGTGAAGCTTAACAAGGTTTGAATGTATTAATAGGAGCCAGGTAACACCTGGTAGGGCCCCCCAAAAGTGTTTTTATCAGGCTAGATGTTAAGCAAAGAACCCCAGAAGGGGGTAGCAGAGATAGCTCAGTTGGTACAGCAGGAGACTCAATCTCCCCACCACATTGGGCAAAAGTTTCCTGCACTAGACTAGGACTAGATGACCCTCGTGGTTCAACACTACAGTTCCATGATTGATCTGTAGTTTGCAGTTTGAGTTTGCAAAGAACCTTCAAAAGGAGTGCGGATGGGATAGGCACAATTCATTAGATTAGGCTGGATATGATGCAAAACAAAAGAGGCATCGGGTTGTGCCAGACTACCTGCAATTTTTGTTTGCATGTTTGAGCAACTCAGCACTGCAGAAAAAGGCCAAGCCCACTACTGCAGTAATGTTTATTCTTTCCTTCTACAATACCCAAAAGTCAACATGCAAATTCCCCTTTCACAAGGAAACAAAACTGCCACTTCAGTCAGCATGACTGGGAGCTGTTTATCCACCACCCACATCAACACTGCTCACTAATGGGCCAAGATGATCATGCCACCAGATTAATTTATTCCCAAAATCCAGGGCTTTGCCAAGGCCTGCATAGACACGCCTTCTCCTACAGGGGTTTCGTAGAGAGACCACTGTCATTGTGCAGTAGGTTTCTAACAGGCTTAGGTGCCCGTGTTCAGAACCTGAAAATGCTGCTATTAGAACACAGTCCCTAACAACCTTTGGGCTAATTTTAATTGTGTTCACACAGACACTGATGTACCTTCCCCAGAAATACTAATTTACACCAGCACAGCAAGGTCAAATCGGAAGAGAGAGAGAGAGACCGACCCTGAGAGCTTTGGGTCCCTTCCTAGATTCTGCAGAGATTCCCTCCCTGCCTGAAAACTCCAGCCAATGAAAGTCGACTTTCCCCGTTTCAAATGAGGCCAGCCACAAAGGCAAACAGTGGCAGTGACAGGCAATTCATGTCAGATCAATAACAGCAGAGGAGAGAGGAGAACTAAATATAGCAGCAGAGGATTGGCTAGCTTTGTCCTCTACTTTTAAGAGGAAAGAAAAGAGTGCCATTGCCAAAAGGGGCCCCCGGACCACTTGCCCTCCCATTTTACAAGGGCATTTTGGCTACCACCAAAGCTCAGCTTTGCAAGGAAGCTGCTGCTATAAATGCCTTGCCATTGTCACCAAAAAAGAAAGCTACTTAAGGCAGTCTTGCAGAAGAGGTGAAATTTTTACCACCCTGGCTCAGTAGGATGTAATTGCCCTTAATCCTACCACTCTGTTCCTCACCAGCCAGAATGATTCACACCAGGAAAGTGAAGTTTTGCAAGGCCACCATTAACTTGCACAGGCCTGTCCCACAGTTTGCCAATTTAGTTTATTAACTCAGATTAGGATTAATTCGCTTTGCCTTCACTGTTTGCATCACTAATTTGGAACCAGGAGGCCTTTGCCAAAAAGTGGGGGGGGGGGTGATCCCTGTCTCACAGGGCCACCCAACCAACCTCTTTCTCTTTGCACACCTCCCTTCCCTGCAACTTCACAATTTGTGAAGGCTGCCAAACCATGCGCCACTATCTCCAAGTAAGTCTCATTAAAAACCAGTGAAATTTATTTTTGAGTAAATATGCATAGACTCAGATTGTAGAGCTAGTTACAAGGCTCATCTGAATTGCAGATTTTTTTATTTTTATTTTTTAAAACGCACTCTGGCAGAAGATAACTGACATTCATTATGCAATCTATTTCTATGCTGGGAGTTCGTGGGTGAGAGAAAGACATTTTTCCCAAGGATCTCGAAGCTGCCCCGGGCACCAGCAAACCCTGCAGGCTGTGCAATCGCGATTCACGCGCCCCTTCGTCCCCCCCGCCCCGCTCTTGGAAAGCGCTCTCCTGCAGCACCAATCGCCCAGCAGCCTTTGCTGTTTGCGGCAGGGAACCCTGCGCTGTAGAGGATGAAGACTTCTGTGATCTCCCAGGGAGAATCTGCCAACCTTTATGGCATCAGATGCGCAAAAACCATAGAGCCGCTGCCAGGCATCTCGCCATCCAGAAATGCAAAGGGGGTCCCAGTTGCCGGCTTACACGGCTTAAAACCTGGAGGACGAGAACGCCGCGCTTGCCGCAGAGGCAGACAGAGGGTGAAAGGACTTTGAGGCAGGGGGATTTGGCCGAGGGCGTCCTGCCGCTGCCAGCCACCTCGCTGCTAAACTGAAAAGGAACAGCAGTGCTGATGGTGGCACAAACAGCGGGAAGATTCAAGGGAGATCTTCCCGGGGAATCCTTCTGGGAAGAAAAACCAAACTGCGGCACCGCGGAGGGTGAGGGAGGATTCTATCCGGGCAAGCAAAGGAACTTGTTCGGGGCAACCCTGTTCTGACACCTTGCAAAGGAGGAGACCGATCAACAGCGCGATCCTATGCAAGATTAGGAGCAAGCAAGGCGTTCAAGGGGCCTGACTTCCGTGTAAGCGCGTCCGGGTTTGCAGCAGCCCCAACCAGGGGTGCCAACCTGAATAGAATATTTGGCTGGGGGCAGATAAGCCCCACCCCACATAATCGATCACAAGATGTGGCGCGCGCACCCTATTTGAATGTCAGTGCCAATCAACTTTGGGGGTGCCTGGCCCCTTCAAATATTTTATGGGGGGGCTGCTGGGACCTCCCCACCTAGGAGTTGGCACAGGGTCAGAATCCTGCCTGGAACCCCAAGAACCAATAACTGGCCGATAAGCTTTGGCGGAAATGTGCACGCAGCGCAATAGGCACCTTAGCCTGAAGGGTCCCGTCATACTGGCGTAAAGCGGATCCCCACACTCACACATGCACACGCTTCCCTCTCTCTCCTTACCAGCTTGCCGGATCTCTCCCGCGCCTTCTTCACCTTGCCGTAGGTGCCTTTGCCCAGGGTCTCCAGGAACTCGTAGCGATGCCGGAGGTTGTGCTTGTGGTAGTGGCGCTTCACCGCCTGCTTCTTCGCCGGGGGCTTGGGCGACGGCAGGAGCCCGTCCCTTAGCGCGGCGGAGGCCGCCGGGGGATCGGAGGGCCAGGCGCGATCCATCGCCCCCTCCGGCGCAGGTGACAAGCGAAAGCGGGCGGAGAGAGCGAGGGAGACGGAGAGAGAGCGATCGGCAGACTGCAAGCGCCGCTGGAGCCGGCCGGCCAGCGCCGAGCCAATAAATGCTACAAACCTGCCCGCTGCCGGACCGCCCCCTTTGCAGCCATTGGCTGCGGCGACCCACGTGGCCAACCTATTTCGCAAGGTGTCCGTGGCGGTGGGGGAGAGAAAGCGGGGGGGGGAGCAGGGCGCGGGGGGGCGGACAAGAAGCCTTGTGTTGTCAGAGAAATCTCAAGGATGCTTCGCCAGGCGCATCTGCGTGGGAGCAGAGCTCTATGGACCTCCGTTGGGGCTGACTTCCGAGGAAAGACGTGCATCCTGTGGTCGGGCTTTGTCTCCCAAGACAAAGAAAGCCAAGAAGACGTGATGGAGACAAGTTAAAATTACAGAAACTGAGCCACACGGCGGGGGCTGGGTCTCTGGAAAGCCAGCCTTAGCATGGCTGTTTGAAAGCGAGTTTCCAGCAGCAAGCAAGAGGCGGGAATCTTGAAAATAACTGCATCCTACAAAATCATTACTAGACTTTCAGCACTCCACAAACATCCTCGTTTTAGCACCTCGGGACCACATCAGAAAAAAAGATGCGTTTTATTTATTGCCTTTTTATCAAAAAGCATAGATGTTGCCTCTCCCATCATCCTCACACCAGCCCTGTGAGGTAGGACATATATACTTATTTCCCCATCAACAGTGAATGTCATAGAATCATATAGAATCATAGAGTTGGAAGAGACCACAAGGGCCATCGAGTCCAACCCCCTGCCAAGCAGGAAACACCATCAGAGCACTCCTGACATATGGTTGTCAAGCCTCTGCTTAAAGACCTCCAAAGAAGGAGACTCCACCACACTCCTTGGCAGCAAATTCCACTGTCGAACAGCTCTTACTGTCAGGAAGTTCTTCCTAATGTTTAGGTGGAATCTTCTTTCTTGTAGTTTGGATCCATTGCTCCGTGTCCGCTTCTCTGGAGCAGCAGAAAACAACCTTTCTCCCTCCTCTATGTGACATCCTTTTATATATTTGAACATGGCTATCATATCACCCCTTAACCTCCTCTTCTCCAGGCTAAACATGCCCAGCTCCCTTAGCCGTTCCTCATAAGGCATCGTCATACATCGGTCCCTTGCAGACTTCTTTTCATCCCGATTTGCTTACACAAAAAAAGTGTTAAGGTCACTCCCAGACTGTCCCTGTTTTCAAGTGGGATTCAATCACATACTTGCAAATTCAGGTTGTGTAATTATAGGTGATTGGGAGTTCTTGAGAAACAAAGGAAATCAATAGCAACTCTCTGTGATAAGGAAAGTGAGGGAGAATACACTGGGAAGTGCGATAACACTTCCTTTGATGAAACATAATCGAATCGCCCTGCAAACAAATCAGAATGAATGCTCAATAAACAGGTTGTTTGAAAGCCCCCTTCCTCACTAGGACACTATTCCCAATTAGTTATTTCCAAGGAAACAATGTTTAAAACTTGTAGCCCTCAGAAGGATTTGGGGCTGTATGTCCTATCATTCCTCACCATTAGCCATGATGGCAGGGGCTGATGGGAACCGGAGTCCACAACAACATTTGGAGGGCCAAAGGCTCCCCACCACTGCTCTAAGACTTCCAATGTATTTAGAACAACAACCAGAAGACATATGCTAAGGAAATGATGCAAAAGCAAATGGTGAAAATATTTGTTGCTACAAAAACCCTAAAGCAAAATTAATGGGAAACATCCTGTTTTATTCTGCAATTTATATATACAGCCAGTCCTATGCATACCTACTCAGAAGTAAGTCCGGGCTTACTTGAAAATAAGTGTGCATAGGATGTAGCCTTAATATTTCAATATCCTTTAGCAGTGGATTGTTTTCCTGTGGTTCAATAAAAAACCTGCTGGGCTACACACATTATGCAAAATTAATACGCAACCTCTATTTTGACTCAACTGTGGGGGGTTTTGATTTTTAAAAAATAGTATTTGCTGGGATGTAGAAAGGTTGCTGCAGGTCTTGTTGTAATTCTTTGTAGCACTCCCCTTGCTGTATTTTCTTATTTGTATTAGCAATCATCTATGCCTTAAAAAACAAAAGCCCCTCTGAATATACACTCAGAAGCTACTGGGCATTGGGTACATTTTTAGAAAATCTAAATAATAAAAACTCTTACAGAGTTGTTTTTGCATCTGAAAAAACAACCCTCATATAGGTTGAAATACCCCCTCCCCTTTTTATGGAACTTAATAATAGTTGGAATGACTGCCACATTGTGGTTTCAAATCTTAGAGAGGAAAGTTCCAACAGCAGTCAAAACAAAAGCTTCAGCCTGACTTTGGCATGTGAGGTCATCACATTGATTGAAGAAAAAGATAACTACAGAGTTACTCATACAGACCTGGATTTTCCCAGAACTTCAAAGCGCTTGGGCAGCAATGACACATACCAGGGAAACACACTAATACAATCAAGGCAGATCACAGCTGAATATAAGATTAATTCAATCAATTGGGTGTCTAGTGTGGTTTGAATAAGGTCACTTGTAGCATTACAGGAATAATGAATAATAATAATAATAATAATAATAATAATAATAATAATAATAATAATAATAGATTCAGTATTGAGTTGGCATCATTGCAATTCTTACATGACAAATGTTTTGTAAATGCAGGCAACAATATCATCATCAACAACAACTACTTGCATATAATATTCGGAGCCCACTAAGACTTGCAAACGTTTAGTTATCTAGAAATTCTTATGAGAAAGAGAGAAAAGGAAGAAGAGGAAGAAGAGTTTGGATTTGATATCCCGCTTTATCACTACCTGAAGGTGTCTCAGAGTGGCTAACATTCTCCTTTCCCTTCCTCCCCCACAACAAACACTCTGTGAGGTGAGTGGGGCTGAGAGACTTCAAAGAAGTGTGACTAGCCCAAGGTCACCCAGCAGCTGCATGTGGAGGAGCGGGGACGTGAACCCAGTTACCCAGATTACGAGTCTACCACTCTTAACCGCTACACCACACTTATTTTTATTTTTAAAAAATGTTGAGGCTCTCCAATATCTCGTTGGCAGGTTACTCCTACATAACTCCATGATGTTGAAGCAATCCACCCAGCACCAAGAAATCAACAGATATTTGAAGACACATGGTGCATGTATCTTTTCTGCAACAGAAAAAACTACATCTTCTATATTGTTTTATTTTCTGCCCTCTCTCAGGGCCTCCAAAGTGGAAAGAGAACCTTACCATAACCATATCTCATTTTATCCTCATGATAACCCTGTCAACTAGGTTAGACCGAGAAATATTAATTAATTAAATTTCCATGCAGCCCTTCATCTGAAGATCACAGGGCAATTTATTTCTCTCCTGAGGCCAGCTATTGAGCTTTGCTTATAAGAACCTATGTTTGAACAAACTGCGGTAATTTGTGTACATACTGTACTTGAGCCCATGAGGTTCCATGCTGGCAACCAAAACTTGTGCCTCTGAAATCCAGTCTCAGCACACACTGGATGCCTAATCTTCTCCACTATAGCTAGTCTTTGCTCATGGGAGGGAAGCAGAAAGGTAGCAGCTTGCTATCCTGAACATCTAAGAAGTAACAAGATGATCAAGCATATCTTAAGTTTAATGATGTGCATGCTTTGCAATGCTCATTAAAAAAAATCCCACTTGAATACCTTAAGAATACTTGAAGCAACATAAAAGCCCAAATCCAGTGAATCTGGAGATAAAGATCAGTGACCACAATTGTTGGAGTCTTTGTGCATTCCTTGTCAATGACTCTCCCATTAAGGCTGCTTCCAGATGACATGCTTATTCATTTGTTTACAGAAAGGTTAAGCCACGACAGCTATTTTTTAGCATTCATGTTGATACATTTGTGGGTAGGTCAGACAACAGTGTGTCAAGCAAGTGTTATTCAACACTTTCCAGTGAATTTTCTCGTCATTTTCCACATTGCAAAAAGTCTGATATTTTCGGGAAGCGAGTTTGTTGCACAAGACTGACAAATAAACTTTAATGGGGCAACCTGATTTCACTGGTATGGGCAGAGGTAATATGGCGCCCTGAGTGAAGACGAAATTTGGTGTGTCCCCCCACCGATATTTCTTATTCTCACAATAATTCTTTTTGATACAGTTGCTTTTTTGTGGATCATCTCTGTAGGTACCCATATAAATAGAGATATCACCATCACCATCATCATGTGCCCCCTTGGCTCTGCGCCCTAAATCTGGTGTTGATATGTGATTGATATGCCACTTGAAAATAGTGACAGTCTGGATGGAAGCATCTCTGGACTGAATGCTTAAAAACACACACAGAGAGAACTAACTCAAGGAGCCACTTGCTTGAAAAGGCATAGGGCAGGGGCCTGCAACCCGCGGCTCCGGAGCCACATGTGGCTCTTTTACACCTTTGCCACGGCTCCGGGGCAGATACCAGCGAGGGGAGGAGGTGCATTGTGCGCCCCGACACTCCCCACTGTGGCGGGCGCTGTACTGGCTGTGACGTCGCATGGGGGCGGTGCGTGCGTTAGTCACGCACCGTCCCGACGTCACCTTCCTGCCCGCCCGCTACATTGTAAGGGGCATGTACGCTGGTCACTGCATTGAAAGGGGGCATGTACGCTGGTCACTGTTTTGAAGGGGAGTGAAGAACACACACACAAAAAAAGGTAACTTGTTAATTTAACATTTATTTCTATGAGGAGGAGTAATTCTGAGGGGTCAAACAAAGAAATAATAAAAAAGTGACAAAAAAGTTATTTTTATAATGACGAGTTTTGCGGCTCCTGGTTTTTTTCCCTTCGGAAACGGGTCCAAGTGGCTCTTTTTGTCTTAAAGGTTGCAGACCCCTGGCATAGGGAATAAGGCTGCAGATTAGATGCTGAGTTCCACAGTGCAGATTGGCTGGGAAGAGTGATTACATTGTTAATCATCCAAGTTGCAAATATTCACATACACACACCATCCAGTAGCTATATTATCATAGAACTGTAGAGCTGGAAAGGACCATGGAGGTCATCTAGTCCAACCCCCTGCAATGCAGAAATCTTTTGCCCAACATAGGGCTTGAACCCATGACCCTGATATTAAGAGTCTCATGCTCTACCAACTGCATTCTCTCTCTCTCTCTCTTTCTTTCTTTCTTTCTTTCTTTCTTTCTTTCTTTCTTTCTGCTGTTATTACCAAACAGGACAGTTTTGAGATAGGCATACAGTATATAGACAGGAAGAGGTCAATAGCGTGTCTTATCCGAGATTCCATGGCAGAACCCAACTACTCCTTTTGTGCTTGCAATGCTGCCATTCACAGCTCAGTGCATGCCTTACTTGTTTACCCAAATGAGGGCATGCAGTTATCCAGCTACCTAATTGTGCCTAGCGACTCAGAAAGCTGAATGCCATGTCCCTATCCTTATCTGAACCCACAAATACTAGAGCCTCATTCACGGAGAGGCCACGTTTCCAAAGGAGGCTTTAGAGTTACTAAACTGATGCAGAGCCAGGAAGCCAGGCCATTGCTGCTTCCACTTCAGTTTGCCAAGCAAAAATAATTTATTTGTAAATCAGATACAACTAATATTGAGGACAGGGGACATTTATTGGAAGAAGCTGGTGTTCGGGCTTGCCCTCTGAGTACATGGCAGGAATATCCAAAATGATGGCTGCTTAATGTGCCAAATTTGTGGAGGCAGAATTTTTTGCTGCTGCTGCTGCTGCTGCTGCTGTATATACAGATATCACAGGATGAACCAGTGACCATCAACCATGTAGCTAGGGTCACTCAAGGACTAATGAGTTCATGGAAGACTGAAGACTAATACACTCAGAGGAGACCATCTTATCAGGGATTACTGTGGGAATCCAGTATCACACTTAGATGTGTCCAGCTGATGGCAGTCGATGGAACCTTATGGTGAAGGATAGGTAATAAATTGATTGATTGATTGATAAATGTTTCTTACTTTTCCAGGTAGGTTTCTCACACACCTAAAGCACTTGCTGACCTTTTAGGGCCCATGGGCAAATTTGCAAGCTGAAGAAGTTGTTGTGGCACCACAGAGCCCAAACTGCAACCAGTTCCATTAGCCTAATTTCACCAGACAGAGGAGCTCTTTGGGCACCAATAAAGGTCACTCTAGGAATATGTACACCTATGAGGGTCACATTGGTGGTCCCTGATCTAAAGGAACACCTCTTGCTCCTGTATGCACTTACACTTACCCCATGCCCTGGCGTCTTTAATGAAGGCCCATCTTCAAACCCCCTGAAACTTGACATTCAGCTTTTTTAGCAGTGCCCCCCCCCATCTGCGGAATGCTCCTCTATAAAGACTTTCCTGGCACCTACTTTTGTGTCTTCTTGACCCCAGGCAAACACTTTTTTCTTCCCCAGACCTCTTAACACCTTTCAATATTATTTAACATGGCCGGTACTATTTTAATATCTGCAGAATTATGACAATCTGGCTAGTTTTATCTTTTGCAGTGGGGCTGAGTTTTGTTTTTTGTGCTAAATGGATTGATTGCTGGGGTTTAATTTGTGCCTATCAATTTTTATGGTTGGCTTTTGTTGTTGTACTGCTGCTGGGTTGGTTTTATCGATTTGTGGCTTTCCAATCAAACTGTACGTTATGTTTCAGTTTTGTCTGTTTTACTCTGGACGTCACTTGCTTTGCTTTAGGCAACTCATACACTAAACAAATAAATGCCTTCAATAAATTCAACTTAGAAGATGGAAGGGCTCCTAGGGGCCGACAGGTACTGTCTACCAAAGAGCTGAACCCATCGCAGGATGGTAAAGGTAGAGGGACCCCTGATCATTAGGTCCAGTCGTGACCGACTCTGGGGTTGCGGTGCTCATCTCGCTTTATTGGCCCAGGGAGCCGGTGTACAGCTTCTGGGTCATGTGGCCAGCATGACTAAGCCGCTTCTGGCGAACCAGAGCAGCGCACGGAAACGCCGTTTACCTTCCTGCCGGAGCGGTACCTATTTATCTACTTGCACTTTGACGTGCTTTCGAACTGCTAGGTTGGCAGGAGCAGGGACCAAGCAACGGGAGCTCACCCCGTTGTGGGGATTTGAACCGCCGACCTTCTGATCGGCAAGTCCTAGGCTCTGTGGTTTAACCCACAGTCCCGCATTAGCCTTGTCAAATGAGGTCAAATGAGGAAGACTAATCAATTCATGGAACAACATACTATCAGTAGGGATTACTGCAGGTATGCATCTATGCACTTTGATGTTTCCAGTTAATGGCAATTTCCTGTGTTGCCAGTTGAGTCCTCTCCCTCCGAGATCCCAACAGCATGACTCCTAAGGGCTGATGATGGGGATTGTCGACTGAACAGTGGATTCCAGGTCTCCAGCACTAAGCACCAGATGGACCACACCACATGGGATAGCTGTTGCCATTATATGCCTTGTGTGTGAGCATCTCCCTTCTAGAGGCATCTTGTTGGCTGTGGATGGAAGCATAACCTTGGGGTCCACAGATCTTTGGTCTGATGCAGCCGGCATCCTCTTATCATCATCATATTGCTCCTCAGAAACACTGGGCTCAGTCTGCACACACACACACAGGCACACACTGTTAAGTTATTGCTGTGTAATGCTCAAGTTATGAAATTTTAACGTCTCACCTTTTGCTGAGTGTTTGTATGCTTCATGGCCAATGTAGCATGATGGGCTCCTAAGCCTCCGACACAACTTTTTAATTATTCCCTTTGATGTGGTCACAAGACATTCCATGTCACATTCTATGGTTGCCGTTTGCATTTGATCTTTTGCAGGAAGCCGTTTGATAAGAAAGATCAAGCACGGAAATATAAAACAGAAGGGCATGAGATGGAATAAGAAACCAAAGGTTTAGGTTTTCCTCCCTCTGGGCAGCTGCTTTCCCCTCCACCCACCCACCCTGCCTTTGAGGGGGACGACTAATGTGCCTATAGACCCCTCCATTATCAAGAACTATTTGCTTTCACCACCAAGGAAACAGAATCCTCAGGATCTACTTCAAATTCACAAAATGATGGGAAATGTCAGACAGTAACTAACACTTCATCTTGCGCTATGGCCCTTGATGCTTATCAAGAGCAATTTGGGGGCTTTATAATAGTGAGGGGGGTCACTGGCTGAGGGAATGCAAGGAATGAAGAAGAGTGCTCTCTGTTTTAACTCTTAATATGCCCTGATCATCTAATTTTGTGTCATTCCCCCTTTCTCCTTCCCTGTCTAATGGCCTCCCCACCCCCAACCTGCTTTACTTACTCTTGCCTTCAGATAATCTGCAGTGAGTTTTACACATACTAGCTACTAGTTCTGCATGAAAGGCACCTTGTTTATCTCAACTTGTTAATGAGTATCAGCTCTTAACACATTTCCTTGTGAAAGGTGTGTGGAAAAACCCTCTCCTGATACCAAAAATGAGTATCAGATTACAGGGCAATCCTAACCAGGTCTACTCAGAAGTAAGCATTTTCAAATTCAGTGGGAGCTTACTGCCAGGTAAGTGGGGTTAGTATTGCAGCCTTAGTATGTAAAATGTCCTGTGTTTGAAAGCCACCTCTTTCCCTTTCCTTATTTGTTAGCTTGCTTTTATATGTGAATAAATAATCTTCTCAACTATTCAGAAGGCAATAGATGCTAAGTAGATATTAGCAGTAAACTGGGAGAAGGGGGATTGTTATTTCCTCAAGGCCATGTACTCATCAATAGAGACTAGGTTCCCAGTGACAGATCTACTATGAAACGAATGAAGCTTAAGATTCAGGACCCTTAATCCCGGAGAGACCCCAGAGGCAACTTTACATTGCTTACAAATTAAAAGCAATTAAAATAAAAAAATAAAAGCTTAAAAATAGTCGACCCAATTTGAGTCACACAACAAGCTTGAGACTCAGTAGCACAGAAGATGTAAAAAATGGAGTGTCACAGTACAGCACTTTTAAGCAAAATCTGGAATGTAGTGGTTAATTTTTATTTTTTAATGGTATGATCTGTTAGGGAACAACTCCATGGAAGAAGATAACAGTGGTTACTCAGGCCGCATTGCTAGTTGCGAAGGAGCCCCCATAACAGCTCAAACTTCAGGGCCCCCCAAAATGTAGGCTTGCCACTGTACGTCCCGAGTAGGACACCACCAGAAGTGCCACATCAGAGGACCTCAGTGTTGGAGGTGGAATATAAGGAATTGGATGGCCCTTAAGGGACTTTGTGCCCATTAAAAAAATAAAAATTAGGGTTTTGTGAATTGACACAAGTACCTTGAACCTGGCCTCATAGCAAAGCAGCCACGAGTGCAGAAGAAGGAGCTGCTAGCCAGTAGCCATAAGAGATTGGTTGAAAGCCAACTGAATAGAAAGCATTGGAGGGGTCATGTATGCAGCATTCTTCTTCCTTTATTCAAACAGGGTTTCCTGTCTCAGAAGATGCAGCCAGGCAAACGCAGGGGCAGATTCTACGATCATTTTATAAACACTTCACACTCATCAAACTTCCCCAAAACATTTGCAGCTCCCTGTCAACGTGATGCAATCGTCTAGCTTAGCCTTGGGGGGGGGGGGAAGCATCCCAAGAATGTTGTAGCCGAAGCAGAGCATCTATTTGCCAGGCTTTATCTGGGTGATAAATAGAGGAAGAATGGAATAGTTCGCAAGGATAGAGGGGACAGCTAGGCAGGGGGTGGTGTCTCAGTTTCCGGTTGTGTAAGACATTCCAAGGTCTCTCAACGTTTCTGAACGCAGGAAGCTAAAAGTAAACAGAGCTGCATTGTGTCTTCTCTGTCCTTAGAAGTATTTATTGTTGCCCATTGTTGGGAGACATAGCTAAATGGCCTTGACTCACCATGGGAATTACTGTTGGCCAGCTCCAATACATTGCTGTAGGTGTCATTCCTATATATTCAAATGCATAGTTGTGTCTCCAGGTGATCTCAGCCCTGCAGGGCAATAGTGGTATCTGAGGACAGATGCCAGCACACCCTGAGGTAGGAGAAAAATACTGAAGGGGGAAATGACCACTCTTACCATGAATTTCAAGGAGGAAACTAGTATGCTTGACATTAGATTAAATGCAGCCTCTGCATCCAGCCTAAAAGGTGGTTGTTTGTTTGTTTTGTGGTGTGATTAGTATCAGCTGAGAGGACTGATAATAAAATCAGAGCAGCCATGGGGGAGGAATTTAACCCCCCTTTCTCCCCTGCTGTGTTTCTGAAGCTATCATTTGCTTGGAGGGGGAGGGGGGATTCCCCATTGGTGCTAATGGGTTTTCTGCTGAAGCAAGTCCTAGCATCAGAAGAGGGGTTTTCCTCAGCACCACAGTAGGGAGAAAAGAGTTGCATTCCTCCTCCAGGCCTACAGGGGTTGGCACCCTGCTTTTAATGCATTTCAGATGTAAACACCTACCACTGTAGTTTGGCCCAAGATAAGATGTCTAAATATATACAGAAATGTGGAAATGGATGAGGTCATTGTTAGTTTTATCTCTTTCCTTTTCAAAAAACAAACAAACCAAGGATTCTTTTGCAACATGAAGTGTTGCAACTGGGATATAGCAAGGGGAAATGGTAAACTCAAAGCAGGAGGAACAGTCTGTGACACTTCTGTGTAAAGCTCAAATGCACACTAGATTACTACAGTGACCATGGGACAAAGAGGTCAACAATAAGTGAACATTCATCTGACATTAAAAGATGGCAATGGTCAAAAAACAGTGGAAGAACATCCCGGTCTCATAGCTGCTGACCTGAATGGCACCAATCAAGGAAGATCTCTGTGTAAAATTGCTGAACTAGAATTTATCAGCATATTTGATTGTATGAACTGGCAGACCAATCCAAACTCCAGCTGAGCAGTGACAAGGCGTGATGGAGCTGCGGCCACATCTTTAGCCCTGTTGCTCACACTGGATGGGGGTGGAGGGGGGGTTCAGCACCTCCCCAGAAACTGTTTTGGGATGACAGTTCCCCTTTTCTGGGGAACTGCATTGCGGGAGGGGCTTTAGGACCTCGTGGTGACCCAGCAGTGGGCAGAAGGATGCTGCCCACATCACTAGGGCACCCAGCCATGTCGTGCCCCTGGCTGGGGGGCATGGCCACTGTGGGGCGCGGGGCCTCACCCCGCAATGCTGTGCTAGCAGAATGGCAGATTGAAGAAGCATTGAATTGCATCATTAGGAGTCAATAGTGATAATTCCAAAATCCCTATCAGGGCAATCTTTTTATAAGGCCAGCCAAAATGTTACAGATGTACACCTTCTATTTCAGCATCTATACCCTTGCTAAAAACTCTTTTATGCACCAGCTTTATGCAGGTAATCTTTCCATAATAGTTAGCTGGTGGTCTCTGATTTTAATTTTTACCTTGCAGGAAGGTAAACAGCATTTACACGCACTCTGGCTTCCATCACGGTGTTCTGTTGCACCAGAAGTGGTTTAGTCATGCTGGTCACATGACCCGGAAAGCTGTCTCCAGATAAACACTGGCTCTCTCGGCCTGAAGTGAGATGAGCGCCACACCCCAACATCGCTTTTGACTGGACGTAACTGTCTGGGGCCCTTTACCTTACCTTTTACCTTTACAGTACCTATCTTTTATGCATAAATAAATAAATGTATAATGCCAATGGTGCCTAACACACTCTCTTCCACAACATTTAAAAGCTGTGATCCATTCCACACCTATCTAGGAATAAGCCCCACTGAACACAGCTGGACTTGCTTCTGCATAAAGATGCAAAGGGTTTGGCTGTACATCTGCAGAGCATCATGGGCCTTGTTCCATCTGATAAAGTGTACTCCAGTCCATAAAAGTTGATGCCATAATACATTCGTTAGCCTTTAAAGTGCCCCAAGACTCTTTCATCTTTTTCATTTTGCGGGGAGATTAGCATCTGGGCACTTTCCTTGCTGGCTCACTTATCTTTCTGCTTCTGGATCAGCTTTTTCGTAGCTCAGCAATGAGAAAATATTGTATTTACATACATTTCCACTTAACAGCTCTGGTTAGGCTGAGAGATTGCAGGCCTCTATCCCACTGAACTGGGATAGGAAGCTTAACTGAACCCAATGGGATTGACTTCTGAGAAGGCATGTGGAGGACTGCCCTGCAAATTTATCTGTGCCTGCCTATGTGCAGCAGTGGTGATAGCAATAGCTATTGTTTGTAAGCCACTTCAGGATTCATTTGAATGAAAAGAGGCATAAAAATGCATTCAATCTATCTATCTCTATGCATTGCTAGTTCTCACTGTCCTGGCCCACAGCAGCAGTGTCACGGGTGTCAGAAAGTCAGCCCTGCAGTATTGCTGCACCACACCAGCCTACCTTGTTTGTTGTTAGCTGAGAGGTTCCTCAGCCTTTACCTTTTGCCCATTCAGAGAGTAGAGCAGCCATTCTCAAAGAGAGAGGAAAAAACCAGACAGAGAGAGTGGCAGGCAGTAGCTTGCCTTTACATTTATAACTTTGTTAAGATCTTGCCTGAAGACTGTTTGTGTGAGAGGGGACTTTAGAGTGGACGGGAGCCAGGCATCAAGAAAGAAATCTCAGCGAGCAAGTCTATGTATTATTTTATTTTTTGTAACAGAGTGGAAGGCAACACAGAGCAGAAGGTGGATTGCTATCACCAATACGGCCTCCAAGAATGGTTTTGCTCTCACTGCCCCCACCCTGACAAAGTATTCAGGCATAACAACAATAATAACAGAGTTTTTATAAATACCTGAACCCGGGGAACGGAATAATCACATTACATTCAACCTGTCCATTAGTCACAGAATCTTTTGTCCATAACAAATGGATAAAAAGAATTCAGCAAGACGGATTAGAAATGGCTTCACCGACAGATGACTATGGTGAAATTCTTCTGTAACAAGGGTTAGCAATCATGACATCTTCTAGACCATAAATTACTCTCCCGATGCTTTCCCTAATGGTGCTAATGTGTTTGCCTCCCATTTTTTTATTTATCACTGAAACTGGCAGGATTAGATTATTTGCTATTGTCCCTGTTCTTCAAAGGAAGGGTGAATTTCACACCTTGTTTGATTTTTTTTTTTAAGCTGTAGGCAAGGAGTGTTACTATCTGGTATGAAAACTAATTAAAGTCAATTATGCCTCCGTCTGACACCTCACCCAAGCAACCAGCTTAGCAGAGTTGGGTCTCAGAAGAGATGAGGGCTTCCTTGAACAATATTTGACTGAAGATCTGTGTTTCTTTCTTTTAACGAATCTGGGAAATGTAAATGTTGTTGTCCAAGGTGATGACTCTGCCTGTAGAGTTCAGTGGCGGCTGTTTCACACATTCCAGTTGTCAATTAGCACAATACTGAGTGCACTTACTTGGAAGCAAACTGAGATGATTAGGGACTCAGCTATACAGCTCAAAATAAAATGTTTTAAGTATATTTTAAGTGCAACAATAATAATAACAACGTGACACTCGATGAGGTTGGGGAGCCTTATGGAAACTTCAATGCATTTTTAAAAACACTTTTAAAAAAAGCATTTTCATAATGTTTTTTTATATGCGTGTAGATTCCACCTAGGACTTATTTCTGGGTAAACATGCAAAGGATTGCAAAGTGAAGTAAGACTCTCTGTGCTCATTGGGACACCCTGTCAATAGTGTGCATAGGATTGCAGCCTTACAGACACAATCTAAATCCTGGCTTCTACCTGGCAGGGCTTAATGGAATGGCATCTGGGATAATAATGTGGGAGGCAGGCAAATCACTGCACCACCCTGGATCAAACCCAATGCCATCATGTGATTGCAATGGGGTCAGCTTCAGATCCAGTGGACCCACTGAGGCTGCATTATGGGTCCTCACTGAGCATCCTTCATCATTTTCTGTGCTGCCCCTTCTGGCTAGATTTTCAGGGCAGGTAAGCAGGCTGGATCCATTCAGAAAGCTCATCCCTCCTCCATTCTGTGTGCTAGATTCTTTTGACAGTTTGCCTCTGTGTGAGCTGTGCTTCCCTAGACCTACAGGACAGAGTCATTACCTTTGCTGGAGGGCAAACCTTGTCATTCTGCACACAGGAAATAGAAAGAGGAAGAAAGGATTCAACTTTCAACTGTGCCTTTCCTCATGCAATACATGCACACTGGTTCCTCATTTGCACATCTCTTGCGTCATTGTTCTGGGGGTTATCGCACTTCCCCAGTACTCAAAGCATGACATTGTGCAGCTGGGAAAATGCAGTTATTCACTCTAGACTGCGTAGGTGTCGTGGGCACCTACTGGAGGTTGTCTATGATGTTTTGCGTAATCAGCAACATAATTTCCCCTCCCCTTTCATGTTTGTGCCATTTTAGAAATGTACAATGTTTGATTAATAAAGGGCTGTGTGCTGTGTAGATCTCATACAGACTGATTTAGTTGAAAAGGGAGTAAACCAGTCATACTGGGGGGATTATAGTTCGGTGACAGAGAACATGCATTGCATGGGGCAAGTCTGAGTTCAATCCCTGGCATTGCCAGCCATAAAGATCTTGGGAGATGCTATAAATGGTTCCTGCTTGAGACCGGAAGAAATATTGCCAGCTACCACAGACATCACTGGGCCAGATGGACCTATAGCTTGAGGGGTGGCAGGGAAGTGATGTGTGACTGTGGCAATCTTTCTGGTTTCTGCCACATGGAAGCAGCACAGTGAGCGACTGCAGCATGTGATCTCGATCAAGAGTCCCTCCTAAGGAGACACCTCTTTGTCTGGATGGAATGATGCATAAAGTTAGTCATGCTCAGGATGCCTTGACCACCCTGAAGCAAGATGAGTATTGAGTGCTCTCTGTATACATTATGGGTCTGCGAACTGTGCACTGATCTCCATTGTTTTTGTCTTTTTTTCTTTTAAGGTCTGGGTGGGGTACCCATGTCTGTTTCTTCTGGATTCCAGAACTGAGTTCTTCAGCCTGGGGGCGGGGGGAGGACAACCCTCTCTTCTCCAAAGCAGGAACCACAGCCTGATCTAAATCCCTGGCAAAATTCCTTTCTTTTGAGGCAACTAGGCTATAATAAAAATGGAATAGCTAATTCTGGTAGTTATATAAAATGAAACTTCAAAGGGGCAGCACCTGTGTCCCATTAGGGATGGGTTACACTGGCAGACTGAGGTAGAAAAACAAACAAACACTCCATCTGGTACCATCTGCTCCCAGGCCCAGTGCGACTGGTGCAGTCAGAATAACAAACCAGCTCTTGAAAATGGAGTCTTTGGATGCAATTACCAACGACAAGTTGCTTCTTGACTTGGCTGTGCTGAGATTAATATTTGGAGCCTGTTTAGGCTCTAATTGTGTTTGCCTAATCAAATTTTACAGCTCCCCTGTCTCCTTCAAGTGATGAGCTAAAAGAAACCAGGTTTGGCATCAAACCCCAGGCATTGCAGCTGCAGTTCTTCAGAATGGAAACCCCAAACCGATTCCGTTTTTTGTGAACTGTCCCTTGTTCCCCGCTCAGCCCCCCCCCCAATTTTTTTTACCAGAGGAAAGGCCAGACCCAAGCATGGTAAGCCTTTGAAGTGCTGCCTCATAGCTTTAACTCTGGTGCTTCACTAATGACACATCTGCATGGTGCTTATTTTGGGGAGGGCATATGCCTGGGCAGCACATCCAGCCTGTACAACCCATTCCAAGGGATCGGTCTGTACAGGTTGACTAACCGCAGGGGTAGCCAACATGTTGTCCTCTTCATGTTCTTGGACTACAACACCCAGGGCTGGCCCAAGACATTTTGGCACCTGAGATGAACCACATAATCCACTCCCATGCCAGAGAAGAATGGGTGAATGAAGATCTACACCAGCAACAAGGGAGGAACAAAGATCTGCTACCCCTGTGGATTCTGCCACCTGAGACAGTTGCCTCACCTTGCCTCATGGGTGGGCCAGCCCTGACAACACCCATCAGCCCCAGCCAGCATAGCCAATGGTCAGACACCATGGTAGATGCAGTCCAACACCATCTAGAAGGCACCACTTTGGCTACATCACCAAAGTTTAGGGTTCTATCATGGTTTCTGTAGCCTTCATGGCAGACTTGAGAGCTTGGTATGTTCACAGTGTGGTGGGAGAGAGAGTTACTTGTTCCCTTCCTGCAAACACTCCTTATGTTCCCTTGTGGACAACTCTGAAAGTGAGGGTGGAGTGGCTTCCATGTGGCCACATGCTAACTGAGAAAACTGAAGCCCAAAGGACTTGCACAAAGGGTTTATTTTATTTGAAATATAACCACCAGTCAGAGTAAGTGGTGTAGCATGTGAACCTGAGGTGGTGTAGCATGTGGGGGCCATGGAGGCGGTTGCCCCGGGCACAAAATTTCAACTCTTAGTGCTGCCTCAATACAGCTATGCACTTCCGTTGCTGGGCTCCATTGAAAACAGCTTCTCCATGTGAACCAAGAAGTGACCTCTCCAGACAAAGGAACAACTCTTTCCTTATCTCTGTGGCTGCAATCTCCTGGGTGATTTGATGAAGTGAACATGTGTGAGGTCCAGCCAAAGTTGTTGAGCTTTTTGTAGATTAAATAGACTGGCGGGCCGGATTAGGCCTCTGAACCGGACTTTGGACATGCCTGCCCTAGGCAGTTGAACATGCATATGTACTCTGTCCATTTGCCTCTACCCACTCTGCGTTGGCCTGGGCACTGGCAATCCATCATACGCCACTGTGCAACACACCCACATTCATATACATCTTGTGCATAACATGCATGGTGATTCCTACATGCAAACAAATGCATGCTCTTTCACTCCTGAAGCACAACTGTAGTGGTGTACCACTGAACACACATGGCTCGGTCCTTTGCATGTTGACTCAGAAGTAAGTCATACTGAGCTAAATGGAACCTTACTTGAGTAAGTGCATGCAGACAGATATTTGCTTTGCGTGGCAGGCTTGCCAGTTGCCTTTTGGATCTATGGGTCGAAATATAAACATTCACCAATCTGAAGTGGACAATATATTCCTCTCATACAGGGACTGAGATGAAATCAGATAGCATCTTGCTGGCTGCCAAGGGGCTGATCTTGCCAAAATGGAAGGCCTGAGTTGGACCAGACATAGATCACTGGTCTTGTGACCTCTTGAACCTTGTAGCCAATGAAAAAAGTGATACAATATGAAGAGAAAGTCTGATAAGCCTGAAGGCATCTGATAGGGTTTCCTTGACATTCTTTGGTGATTGAATGTGTGTGCAATTTCTGATTACCTGAGGAAACTGATGGAGAATCTCAGAAAATCCCACCCTTTTCGTCCCCCCTTTGTTCTTTCACTCCGCTCTTGTTTATCTATTTGTTAATTAAGTTAAGGGTGCCTTTGTGGAATTTGGGCATCCTGGGGTGGGGCTCTGGGAGACTGGAAAGACTCTGAAAGGGAGCCCCCAGCTCTATGAGAAAGGATTGGATAAATTAGGAAAGGTAAAGACTGGATATATGATCAACCACATATTTTTATTTCAAAGAGACATTTAATTTACTTATTTTATTTATTTGTTACATTTATATACACTTTTTTCCTCCAAGGAGCTCAAGGTGGTGTATGTACATGGTTCTCCCCCTCCCCATTTCATCCTCACAGCAACTCTGTGAGGTAGGTTAGGCTGAGAGATGATGAATGGTCCAAGCTCACCCAGTGATCTTCCTGGCTGAGTGGGGATTCAAACCCTGGTCTCCCAGGTCATAGTCCAACAGTCTAACCTTTATGCCACACTGGCTCTTAATTAACAAATGAAAAAGTTGCATATTCTGTAAAATTAAACACAGGTTTGAAAATGCAATCAGGCACAAAGTGCATTATATATTTAAGTCAAATATAATCCAGAAACACAGGTAACTTTATCTATGGAGTGTGGGATACAATTTCGTTCATGTACGTAGATATGGAGTATTACACAGGTAGCTGTCAGTGTGCAGAAATATTCATCCATACATACAGTTGTATGCATAGACAGACAAGATAATGTGGCATGATTGCAATGCACATATGAGGTGTACTGTGTCTCTGCAGAAGCACACGTAGACAGTGCAATCTATCTCTTTATCATGTCCTGGGACTTTGAGGCCAAATTTTCAGAAGGAGCCGAACATATTTTTTTGGCAGACAGACAGCTTCATTGTAATGTTTCATCCTGACAAGCAGTTTCCCATCACCCTCAGCAAAAGGTAAAGAAATCTGCCACAATTGGTAATTACGATCAAAGACCCTACGAAACAGAGCTGGTTTGATCACCGGCTTAAATTGCCTGGTTTATGTTTTCTCTTGTCGCCTTGGGCAGTGAGATCCATCAAGTATCGCTCTCAAAGATGGAAAAGTTCTCAGATCCACTGTTGAAAAATACACTCCACATGCTGCTTGTGGGCTTGCAATAGGACTCCAGGCTCATTTCTTTAGAGATCACAAGCAGGTGACAGGTCGTGCAATGGCTGCAACAACCATTCATGTCATCTTCTCTGTTTCAGAAAAGGCCTCTGTAACGAGCCTCAAGGCACCCACTCCTCTTTGTGAATGTCATTTCCCTGTTTTGTGCCTTAACTTTCCCTTCTGAGAAATGGGTGTTATATGAGTAACCCTCCCTCCATAAAGAGCATTAGGGACCATAATGGACGCCATTGTGACACTACAGACCTTAATGGGAAGGGCTAGATATAGTTCAGTGGCAGGGCATCTATGTTGCATGTAGACAGTAGGTCCCAGTTTTCATCAGAATTGTGGTTGGGGAGTGAAGGGTTAAATGCCTCTCCTCACATGCTGCAGCCCCAATGAACATCTTCTCCCCCCCCCCCATGCACACCTGCTATCCATTTATTTAAAATGTGGTTTCTAATGAGCCATTTAACATCATGTCTAGTTTGGTCCTTAGACTTCCCTTGCCCTGTTCCCCTGGTTTTTCTGCCTCACTCTATCGCCAGACCCTACATCCTTTGTCCTCTTCCATGAGATTCCTAAGCAGCAGAAGCAAGGAAGATCTAGCAAAAATGCTGTCTTTTGCCAAGTAGAGCCACCTAGGTATTACTTCATGGTAAACCAACAAAAGAACTTCTACGGAATGATCTGAATATTAAAAAATGTACATGCTGTACACTTCGATTGTGTGCCTTGGATGTTTCTTTCCTGCCTTGTACTTGAGATAAAGGCCTGGAACTCAGAGCTTCATGAACAAAGGCAATTAACACTGCTATAATTAAATACTGCTGGGACTTCGGTTGCTTCCGGCCTGGGGCTTAATGTCACAAACAGGTCATTTATATACTGTAAAACTAGCAACAGAATGGTGAGGCTGTTTAAAAAAGAGTGGGGTTCCATGGGGAGGGTAAGTCTGGATGAGGAAAAATGTGGACCGACATTTTGAGGCTGATCATGGAATCATAGAATTGTAGCACTGGAAGGGTCACTGAGGGTCATCTAGGAATCTCAACTAAAGCATCCATGACAGATGGTCATCCAGCCTCTGTTTAAATGATGCCATGTGGAGACAATGAAAAGCTTGCATGTATGAGGAACATCAGTCCCCCAATAAACAGCTAGAAGCATCCTTAATCTGAGCCATGGACCATCAAGCTATTTTTGCCGCCTAAGGTTGGTCCCAGAATAAATGGCAGCACCTCTGAACATGTGCAGAGTAACTTGGCTTCGCTGTTGAGCAATCCCAGATCTGAAAGTAAGAGTTGGAGTTCCTAAATCAGACAGGCTTTAGCCACTTGCCTCTTTTTAAAAATTAACAATGGAACCCTGCCAAGTGTTTCTTGCAGCTTGACCTTAAATATGTTTACTGTTAAGTTTGGCTGAATTTGCTGGGATGAACTTCCGTGTCAAGTGTGTGTGGCACCACAGCAAGCTGCTGTGTAAACTTGGATCATGGCAGTCACTTTAACCAGGTGGGAGCCACAAACGACTACACTTATTCTTCTTTTTGCATATATGAGAGTAGTGATGGTATTCTCGGTATTCATCTGTTTTTGAGGGTCGTAGACCACATGAATCCCACACTCTTGAATGTGAGACAAAGAAATGCTGGCAAAGGCCATTAAGATGCAGGAGAATTGTCTGAAAATTACACACAGACCTGAGGTTTCTGGTTTTCCTGTTCATCTCAGAGCTCTGGTGCCCTCTGCTGTCCATATTATCCGTGATTCATAAAGGAAAGCTGCTAAAATAACTTCAAGGATGCAAACCTTTATATAGATCAGGAAAGGTGAACTCTGGGCTCATCCACACTTCCTTTTATCCCTCTGCTTTCCCCCAGGGAAAACCACTCTTTAGCACTCAATCGGAACAAATGGCAATTTTGGTTCTCTCTGGTTTGATGTTTGCTCCGATTTAGCACTAAAGAGCAAATTTTCACTGGTAAGAGAGTGAGGCAAGGGGAAAACCAGCCATGGGAATTGTACAGACCCTGCTGATCTGCCAGTGGTCCCTTGTCTGCTGAGCAGATCAATTGTCAGTGAGGATAACAAGATTGCCATTTGTTTCAGTGGTCAAAGGCTCTTTGCCTTAATGGTAGGCAGAAACCAACCAGTGCAGTTTCTTTCCATCACTGCAAGTATCACCTGTTGAATTATGCCTGTCACGTAGCTGCTAAGGCACAGAGCCTCTGTGCATAACAAATGTGGCAACCTTGGATGCAAGTCGATTATAACTCTTTGCAGGTGTCCGTAATGTTTTCCTGGTTAGGTTCAGAAATGAACATGCATGGAGTGTTTTGATTGAATTTCATAATCTCTCCGTACGTGTCTCTTCCTGCCCACTTTAACCAAGTCAGGTGGGAGATCAGTGAAAACTAAAGCCACCCCACCCCTATGTATATAAAATGGATGCCCTAAAGTACTAACAGAAAATTTGTTCTAATATTATTATTATTCATTGCAGTTGCTAGTTACCCAAAACCAGACGGTCTCTCAGTGACTCACAGCAATTTAAAAATATACATATACATATACATATACACAACTTTATAACAGTACTAAATGTTATCCAAATCACAAATCTTCAATTAAGGCATTGCAATCAGAACAGGATATACCATCAAATGCCCCAGAGAAAAGGACAGTTTTAATTTGGTGTTGAAAAAATATTAGAAGCAATGGGACAGAAGAATATCCTTTTTAATATCATTACAATAAAATAGAAGAACTCTTGTTTAGTATCTGGGAGGCAAGAAAGTATGCAGACAGCAAATCCCAGTGGATTTATTCAGTGCCACTAAAGAGAATGGTCTGGCTGGTCTTGTCCTTCACAAATTCTGCTTTGTTATCTAACCCTATCTAATCTTCCTCCCCAACTCAGTTGTGCTGTGGTGTTTCTTGGAGATTGCAGACACTTCTAAACTTCCAAGTTAGATCTTAGAATCCCTCAGTGGAAAAATACTAGACAGAATTTCAGAGGAAAGCAAATCCTCTTTGTGAAAATATTTGCAAATGTGTACCCTAACAGTTCCTGTGGCTGGGTTGCAAGCTGGCTCTGTTTTCGTTAATGGTTTATTGAAAATATATAAAAACTTAATGAATTTAACAAGCAAAAAACAAGCACAACTCTAAGGGGCAGCAAGTACGCCCAGTCAGTTTTCTTAAAGGATTAGATCTTGGGTCTCCCATATCCACATCTAACAGTACCCTCTACTTCGAGAAACTACCAAAGTGACTTGTCTTCATTTTCAATCAGTGCCAACTGCAGGTTTTACAGGTAGCAAAGAAGACTAGACCCAAGGATATACCAGCTTTTCTACAACTGTATCAGGTAGCCAGAGGGGCAAGAAGAAACCTAAGAACATAGGAAGAGCCTTCTGGATCACTGACTTCTGGATCACTTGCTCTTCTTGTATTAGCCAACCAGATGCTTTGAGAAGCCCACAAACAGAATCCAAACACAAGAGCATTTTTCCCTCTTGAATTTCCAACAACTGGCATTCAGGAGCATCCTCTCTCCAACACTGGAAGTCAGACATAGTCACCAGGGGTAGTAGTCAATGATTGCCTTGTCCTCTAAGAATTTGTCTAATCCTCTTTTAAATTTGTTTTATCCTCTTGCTTTTTGTAAATCACTTTGAGGGTTGTTGTTTTTTACAGCTAAGCGGTGTATACGTTTTATGAAATAAAACAACCCTATTTTAAAGCTGTCTAAGTTTATGGCCATCACTGCCTCATGTGGCAGTGAGTTCCATAGTTTAACTATGTGCTGTGTGAAAGAAATACTTTTGTTCACCTGTCCTGAATTTTCTAACATTCAGCTTCATTGGGTGTGCCTGAGTTCCAGTGTTATGAGAGAGGGAGAAAAACGTTTCTTAACCTACTCTCTTCATACCATGCCTAATTGTACATACATCTATCATATTGCCTCTTACTTGTCTTTTCTCGAAACGAAAAACCCCTAATTGCTGTAACTTTTCCTCATAGGGAGTTGCTCCATTCCCTGACTCATTTGGGTTGCCCTTTTCTAAGCTTTTTCCAAATTCTACACTCTCCTTTTTAACCCAGCTGGGTGCCATGCAGAACTGAGGTCAAGCTGGTGCAGGGAGCTAAGAGAACTGATGCCACTCTGGGTATTTAGTATTCAACTAGAAGGTCTTTGAAGAGGAGGTGGAAACCACATGACATTTCCCCCCTTCCTTCATAATATACAGGCAGAAAAAGTATGTTATATCTCTCCTCTTTTCCAGATATGGAACTGAGGTTGTGTGGGCGTGATTTGTCAAAGGCCACCCACAGAGTTCAAGGGAATCTGAACCCCAAATCCAATGCTCTGTCTGCTAGACCACACAGCCTCTCAGCGCTGGCCCTCCATATAAATTGACCCTGTCAGATTTATAGAGGTAGGATCAAAGAGTATGCTTTTACTTTGAAGTTAGCAGGGACCAGGTACGCTGCTACTTAGCACAGGTCACAGAAAATCTCCTACTAAAGATATGACTGTTACACAACTCTCAAAAACAACATTGTGGAGGTAATTCCAGGGTCACTCATGTCAGTGACATCATGGCACTGAAGCTGGTGTGACCATACCAGTATCATTGGTTGGTTATATACCCCAAGAGAATGCTTCATGCTGGGATGAGGTCTTTGCATGAGACCTCTCCTAAGCATTGACAGCTCCCACCTTCTCTGCTAACGGCTCTCTGCAGAATGATACTTCTTTTCTGTTGCTGTCAGTACTTTTTGTTCTGCTACAAAATTACAGTCCGAATATTCATCCTACAAGGAAAAAAGGCATTTCCCAGCACGGCTCTACCATGTTGGGCAGTATTGCTGGTCATGCAATTGTTAAAAGGTGTCAGAACCCTGCAAGTGGTGGGGAGGGGGAGGGGGAAACCTCAGGATGGAAGAATAGTCAGGAAGAATATCCATTGGCTTCAGGAAAGTTACTCTTATCAGTTCCCCATCTGCAAACATGGCAGCATTAAGGACCTACTGAACAGGACCTACTGCAAAGATGGATGCTTAAGCTCTCCAGCGCTTTGTACACAAGCAGACCTATACAGTGGATGCTCGGGTTGCGAACATGATCCATGCGGGATGCATGTTCGCAACCCACAGCGTTAGCAACCCGCGTCTGCGCATGCGCAGGTTGCGATTTAGCGCTTCTGCACATGCGCAACTGCCAAAACCCGGAAGTAACCCGTTCCGGTAATTCTGGGTTTTGGCAGTCCGCAACCCAAAAAAAAACGCAACCTGAAGCGTCTGTAACCCGAGGTATGACTGTACACCATTTAATGCTACTTTGTCTGTAAATTAGTATTAAGGCCAAAGAGAGATCTGCCATCAATTTGGAGGGGGAAATTATCGAGAAAGCTCTACTAGTGTGAATGTTTTTCCGTATTCCCAATTATGGATGGTGGTTTTAAAAAGTGGGGATATGAGCACTTTAAAAAATGCAGTTAACTTAATCAAGAGTTAATATTTAAGACTAATAATATGTTAGGACGTGGGTGGCGCTGTGGGTTAAACCACTGTGCCGCTTGGACTTGCCGATCGAAAGGTCGGCGGTTCGAATCCCCGTGATGGGGTGAGCTCCTGTTGTTCGGTCCCAGCTCCTGCCAACCTAGCAGTTTGAAAGCACATCAATGTGCAAGTAGATAAATAGGTACCGCTCCTGCGGGAAGGTAAATGGCATTTCCATGTGCTGCTCTGGTTTCGCCAGAAGCGGCTTAGTCTTGTTGGCCACATGACGCGGAAAACTGTCCACGGAAGCCGACAAATGCTGGCTCCCTCGGCCTTTAAAGCGAGATGAGCGCCGCAACCCCAGAGTCATTCCCGACTGGACTTAATTGTCAGGGGTCCCTTTACCTTTAATAATATGTTATTGATGGTTGGCTTACACTATATGAAGCACACTGTCCATGGCTGAACTTACAGATTTGTAAAATTTAGGTAAGGAAGAAAGTGGAGTAAGCATATTAGATCTTTGAATTAGAATTAGACAATACTGTAGTACAAAATAGAAGGAGAAAGTACCTGAACTTCTAAGTAAGGTGTGTGTACATATTAGCTATATTAGTTATAAATGCAAAATGCTGTGCTGGAAATATTGGTATTCCACCCCCTCACTCCCGTGAGCCTATCTTAAGGGAGTGGCACTTCAAATGCCCCATGAACCATGGAGGAATCTCACCCAATGTGAGCCCCAGTTGCCAACAAGACAGACAAGGGTGCAATAACTGTAGGGGCTTCATTGGGGCTTTGGACAGCCTCATCTTCCCTAGGTAACAAAGTCCCATATCCACCCAAGATATCAGAATGATAGCAAGTCTTCCTTCATGACTTCAGTCTTGCCTTTCTCTATGTTAGGGACCTTTTCAGACATGGACGTAGCCAGGATTTTTTTTGGGGGGAGACATTATGTTTTGGGGGGCAGAACCAAGTTATCTGCAACGCAATTGGTCAGTTAGTTAGGTATTTCTATTTATTTACTTCTATTGGTGGGGGCAGCTGCCCTTCCTGCACCCCCCTGGCTAGCCCATGTTTCCAGAGACAGCTGCTGTGGACACCCAGAGTACTACAGCATAAACAACAACTCTGCATTCCACAAAGAGCATACTGAGACCGTGGCCTTATTTATTTTTGTAGTAGATAGCTTTGTATGGTGGGGGGGGGGAGGAACTGCTGTGAGATAAACAGCAGCATTCTTTAGCAAGCTGGGGGGGGGCAGGATAAATAGTTTGCTCACCTCCTCTCCTAATGCATTGTTCTTTATAAAAACATATCACTGCAATTCCTTACAGACCTTGAATTGTGCCCCCCACCTCCCTGTCCCCAGCTCTTTAAAGACAACTTTTGATCGCGTTGCCAATTTGCTGCCAGTGGCTGACCCTTCATATAAGTTTATTGAGGGAAACATTTTGACACATTCCTTAATCCAGCAACATTCCTGTGGTTTGCAGCCTCTGATCTTTCCTCTCTTTTGTCTCATTTTTCAGTCTTTCCTTTCATTCTCTAATTTCCAGGCAACACCCCCCCCCCGTGCCCACCCACCTTGCTTGCTGAACTCATGTCTACAAGTTGCTTAAGAGTCTGGCCTTTGGCCGTGTCATCCTGAACCTTTCTTGCTCCTTTTCTGGGTGCTCTGCGAGGATTCCTGCTGTTGCATTTAACAGCCGTAGGACTAGCAGAAATTCAGCCAATGATGCTTCGCTTTTGTCAGCATCCACAAAGATGAGGTAGCAGGAGGAACTCAGCTGCTGGGTTTTTGCTGGACATACCGCTGTTATAAGGCACTGGGATCCTGCTGGGTGGGAGAAAGGGGATGATTTCATTGGATGTCCCAGGTTATTCCTTTATTTTCTATTTGGTTGATTTCCCTCCTCTTCAGGGCAGTGTTCATACTCGCCCCTCTTTTATCCCCAGAAGACTTCTGTAAGGTAGGTTAGTTTGAGATATTATTTATTTATTGAAACAGTTCATGTACCACTTTAACTACAGTAGTGCCTAAGCAGTTTACAAACGTACAATACCAAAAATTTAAAACCAGTTAAAACTATAATTAAAATGCTGCTGGAACAAGAAAGTATTCAGCAGGCACTGAAAGTTCGGTGGGGAGGGGAGATGCCTGGCCTCAAGCGGAAATGCACAGCTCTTGGTAGATACGAGTCCTGCATCCACAAACAGCAGTTTCCCAGAAGATCTCAGTGAGTGAGTGGGCAGGGATATAAGGGATTAAGCAGTCCTTGAGGTAACAGACTCCAAGGGTGGCATTTAACTGTGTTTTACTTAGTTGTACTGTATATCCAGGGACGCGGGTGGCACTGTGGTCTACAGAGCCTAGGGCTTGCTGATCAGAAGGTTGGCAGTTCGAATCCCTGCAACGGGGTAAGCGCCCGTTGCTCGGCCCCTGCTCCTGCCAACCTAGCAGTTCGAAAGCACGTCAAAGTGCAAGTAGATAAATAGGTACCGCTCCGGCGGGAAGGTAAACGGCGTTTCTGTGCGCTGCTCTGGTTCGCCAGAAGTGGCTTAGTCATGCTGGCCACATGACCCGGAAGATGTACGCCACCTCCCTCGGCCAGTAAAGCGAGATGAGCACCGCAACCCCAGAGTCATCCGTGAATGGACTTAACAGTCAGGGGTCCCCTTTACCTTTACTGTATATCCATTGAAATTAATGCCCCTAAATTAGTTGTTTATTGATTTCAATGGGTGTACTCTGAGAAAACTTAGTTGAATAGTACCCCAAGGTCACACACAATGAGCTTCATAACTGAGCAGGGATTGAATCTGGGTGCCCCCCCCAAGCTGGTCCAGCACTCTAACCACTACACCACACTTTATGTTGCCTATCTTGGGAGGAACACACCTTCTGATCACACTGTAACAGTGTCAGATGCAAATTCATGCTGCTAGGGCTGGTACCTTTTTCTTTTTTAACAGGCGAACAGAACAGTTACTCCAGCTGCCCAACTGTCAATGAGCAGGCAAACCAGTTTCTGACATAGCTAGAGTGAGGAAAAAAGCTTCCCCTACTGATTTCTGGCAGTTGTACACTTAAAAAGCCATATACAGTGGTGCCTCAGGTTACATATGCTTCAGGTTACATACGCTTCAGGTTACAGACTCCGCTAACCCAGAAATAGTACCTCGGGTTAAGATTTGCTTCAAGATGAGAACAGAAATTGTGCTCTGGTGGCGTGGCAGCAGCAGGAGGCCCCATTTGCTAAAGTGGTGCTTCAGGTTAAGAATAGTTTCAGGTTAAGAACGGACCTCCGGAACGAATTAAGTACTTAACCCAAAGTACCACTGTACAGTGGTACCTCGAGTTACAAATGCCTGGGTTACAAACGCTTCAGTTACAAACTCCACTAACCTGGAAGAGTTATCTTGAGTTGAGAACTTTGCCCCAGGGTGAGAACGAAAATCATGTGCCGGCGACGCAGCGGCAGCAAGAGGCCCCATTAGCGAAAGCACGCCTCTAGTTAAGAACAGTTTCATGTTAAGAACAGACCTCCGGGACGAATTAAGCTCGTAACTAGAAATACCACTGTACATTAAAAAGAGTTGATCCATTTTAAAGATCTGCTGTTTTACTCAGGCAAACCTACTTGTGACCATTCCCTGAGATCTATCCATGTATAATGTACTTGATCTATATTTGCTATTATACTCATATATCGAGGCTCATATTTTTCATAAGCTGAAATGCATTCCCTGCTCTTCCATAAAATAAATCTTTCTGAACAGATTTTTGTCTCTTGGGCCCTCTCGGGTCACCACCGTTCTGCCCGCTGTGTAAATTAAGAACTTAGTTTTCATGTTCTGCTTCGTTTTGTTTTAATCATTTTAATGAAAGCCATCTTTATGACTCGACTCCATGGCTCTATCAATACATAATTTCCATATAATAAATATTCTAATAATGCAGTACTGTAAATGGGACACTTGTGCCAAAGCACCGGCACACATACATCTCTTAGATAGAAACGAGATTCATCTTGGCAGATGCATTGCCATTCATGCTGGGGTTTGGACAAAGGAACCCGGCAGCACAAAGAAAGCCAGACACAGCCCACACACATTGAAGATTAGTGTGGGCTTTTTATCTAGAGCTACAGGGCTGCTGGATTTTATATTTTTTTAAAATGAGGAATTAACTGTTGTGTCTTTTTTTTCAATCGCAGCAACCCTAGGTGTAACCCGAAACATAGCACCTAATCTATTAAGTCTGCTCCTTCTTCCCACACTCCTTCTTAAGACTGATGCCAGTACAGACTTTATTACTTTAACACCCACAACTTTTTCCTCCCACCCACCCCTGTCTTTCCCCATTCTCTTAACCTGATGAAGAGGAGAAGTGAAAAGCTTCCTCGCTATTTGGTGGCAATTTATGGGTGTAATAAAGACACTGACCAACTGTGGATTCTTGATTCCTCCTCCCTCCTCTTATGTATAGCAGAGGGAACTTCTTCTCTTCAAAGAGGTGCAATTTGCACTTTTCCAGCACAGTGGCAACTGACACCAGTTCTCCCTAGTTTTCAACACCTCTGATGGCTTCACCACATTCCTGCCTCCTCTGAGTGAACACACTACCATGATCTGAAGCACACTGCAGAGTCAAAGACTAGCACTAGGCCAGGAGAAAACGGGAGGGCAGAAGGAGAAAGGGGTGGTGTCCTTCAAACCCAGCACAGAATTGCAGCTGCAAAGCTCTCAAGACAGCAGGAGTAGTAGCAAATGGAAGGTTGCAAAGTGACCTCATGCCCTGCTGCCAGACTTGCCACCTTTATGTTCTGGCAGCAGCATCCTTAACACAGACGTAAATCACAGCCATCCATTTAACAGGTGAAGATTTTTTCTTGCCTTGAAAATGCCATAGCAAGAAGTATATTCAGTTCTGCCTCTCTGCATGGAAGAGTCCTACTCCAGTTCTGCCCAACACAATTCCACCGTCTGTTCACATTAGCATAGATTACTAACTGATGCTGGTCAGTGCTTGATTCATTTCTGTGAATGTTCGCATCAGATAGGCAGTGGGTTTTGTGTGGGTTTTTTTTTACCTTCCCCATAGTCAATGTCATTTATGCATGCTTACTGGCCAAAGCATTGGCTTATGCAGAGGTGTTCATGCCCTCGCAGGAAACATGTATGCCACCTTGAGGAAATTTATTAAATTAATACATTAATAAACATCCTAATGAAGAGTTCTGGGAAGCACTTTGTGACTTGTTTAAGTGTCCACTGTACATCTGTAAGGAAGGAGGGATGGAAAGAAAACAAGAACAGTTAGAGGCCACATACCTTTCCACTGCAGCACAGAACCAAGTGGGTCAGCAGGCAACCAAAGCAAACAAGCCACGGTCCAGTTTACTTCGACTGCAACTCTAACCCCACTTACACTGGAGTAAAAGGTAAGGTAAAGGATCCCTGGATGGTTAAGCCTAGTCAAAGGTGACTATGGGGTGCAGCGCTCACTTTTCAGGCTGTGGGAGCTGGCGTTACTGGCACACGGAAGACCGTGATGAGTGCCAGAGCACATGGAAATGCCATTTACCTTCCCACTGCAGCGGTACCTCTTTATCTACTTACAATGGCGTGCTTTCAAACTGCTAGGTTGGCAGAAGCTGGGACAAAGCAATGGGAGCTCACCCCTTCATGCAGATTCAAACTTACTGAACTCAGCGGGATTTCCTTCTGAGAAGACAAGGTTAGAGTTGCACTGTTAGATGCTAAGGAGCTGTACTGCTGCACTGCTTAAGTGTCCAAGGGAGAAGGGCAGAGGGGGGGGGACAGAAGGTGTTGGCTCCACCTATCCTTAGCTGCCCTGGTGCCCCATCAGGACCAGTAGTGACCAGCTGCCACAAGCAGCTTCATCTGTTTGACATTTGCCTGCAAAGCTTCTCTCACTACTTCAGTCTTCTGAGTGAAGTTATGTAGCTATGCAACAGCAAAAGAGCTTTGCCCTGTATTGAACCCGACAACCACCGTAGCAGCAAGTGAAGAGCTGAGTCACGGATGCTTGATGAACTGTTGCTGCAATTTAAGTTGCTGTCAGCTCTCTCAGCAATGTATTAATTACATCTCCCACACATTGATTAATGAACAGTTCGTCTTGAGTCAGCCTTGGATAGGAAAAGTGTGGAAACGCCTGGAATATTTCTTGGGCATAAACACAGAATGATCAGAAAGTAGATAAACTTGGTTTCCCTAATAAATGTGATGAGGGACTATTACCCTTTCCAAGGAAGAAGATTCTGTAGAAGATCTGAATGAGAGAAAAACTGTATGTGTGAGCAGACTTTTCTCCCTGTGCTTCCTCAGACTCAATGCATACCTGCAGCACTGGAAATTGGGCATTATTGCACAATGCACACAAGCATTCTGTAATGGCATTGCATATGTCCTTCTACCCAAGAGGTGCAATTGGATTTCTCTGTCCTCTAGTTAGCATTCATCAAGCATCAGGATTGCTCTGCCAGAGGCATTTGCAGCTATTTATAACTTGCGGAGCTCAGGCTTTGCCCTGCACATCTCAGTAAATAACATGGTGTGAACCTCTTTCGGATCAATCTACCTCTCTCCTTGCAAGACTAATGTTAATAAGAAAGCCACAGAGCCAGCCAAGCTCTTGAAGGGAAAGAGATAAATCTCTTGGGATTCAGTCTCATTAGAAGGCTGGCAAGGCTGTTCCTTGATGGACAGACCAGGAGAACTTTGGTACCCTGCTTTTTCTGGATATGCCTAGGTGCTGCTAATGCAGGCGTTTGACTTCAACCCTGAAGGTGCACTCCACCTTAACAAAGTTCTGATCCTAGCAACACTTCATCACAAATCCTATCTGCAAATGCTGACAATTAATTGCACAATATAGACCAACAAAATGGAGAGGGAAATCCCCACAGAAAACTTGCAAATTAAACTGCAAATAAAACCAAAGCAAATCACTACAAACAAAACCATCTCCCCTTCCCCAGACAGGTTTTCTTTCTTTTTCTATTTTAAAATTTACTGTGCTTTTTTATTTAAGTGGATGGATGTCCATTTAATTTCATATAATAAACATATACACAGTGGATTAAAAATGTAAGGGAGAGAGAATGAGTGTGAGAGAAGGGCAAAAAAGGGGGATCTGATTCAGCATTCAATTTGTCTTTCAATCTGTCATTTGCATTTCAAAAAGAGAGGGAGGCTGGCTTTTACCCTAGCTTGGGGGGAATGCACTGTGACTCTGGGTTGTTGGTTTTTGGAACTTCTTGAATACTTCTCTAATTTTTCAACAAGAGGAGAATCCAGCCTGCGTTCTTCTGCCTTGGCATTCCATCAGGAGACCTGGGTTTTCCTCTCCTGAATGCGGAGTGTGCAGCCCTGATGATGCTGACAGACCCTGCACTGATGCAAGTAAAGGAAGAATGGCGCCCTGGAGCTTCATGCCAGCAGACGGGTCCCATTGTCAGGACTGCAGCTTGGTGCTAATGAGAAGAGTCACTGGCGCCGAGGTTGTGTCCTCCTGGGGACAAGGTCCTTTCAGGACAAAGGGAAGCATTTCATTATGTGCAGATAAATAGAAATGGATGAGAAGGGATGCTTTGCTCTTCTGGGGTGTGGGAAGGAAGATGACAAAACAACAGTTTTGCTAAGCAGAACCATTATTTTTTTAAAAAACTAATAATGTCTTATCAGCCAAGGCAACACAGTATTAACATAGCAACCTATTGCATCATATATGAAATAAAAATGGGCATGACAGAGGCAGGATTACCAATGTTGTTTTTAAAAAATGGAAATCTGATATCTAGCCTATTTTTTTCTAGAAAAAGGTGCCGGAACTCACCACGAACACCTACTTTGTTCTCTTATAATGGCAATGGTGCCCACCTGAGAGATGCCAGAACTGAGTTCCAGTGAGTTCCAGCTGAAAAAAAATTCCTTGGCAGGGCCACACAGGAAGTAGGTATAAGAACAATGTCTACTGCCACCATTTTGCTTTGTCAGTTGACTCCTCTAGAGCCTGTTGGAGTAGCTAGGAAGGTACCACAGGATAGGGACACTGCAGTCTCAGCCCCTGCCAGCATAGCCAATAGTCAAGAATGATGGAAGTGTTGCCATTTCCATTCCACCTTAAAGGCAGACGTGTGGAATTATGTCTCTTTACATTCCAGCACAGTATGCTGGGAACTTCTGTTGTGTGTATTGCTTTTGGTTGTTCTCTCTGAAACAACATGAGAGAGAGATGACACGTTTCTTTGTCCTGATTTATGATTAATAAATCTGTAGTTGTAGTATGCTTCCACAAGCCTCACACCTATTCTGTGTGCGCAGTTCTATCTGCTGGTAGTGTGCCCTGGCTGTGAAGCCCGGGTCACTGATTTACGTTGGAGCAGAGGTGATGGTCTTTGCACCGGGCCACTGGAAGGAGATGGCCCAGCCAGGGCTAGCCAGCTGGCCTCCCGGCCCTCTGCATGTCAACAGGAAGTTGGAGTCCAACAACATCTGGCGAGCCATAGGTTCCCCACCCCCGCTTTAACTGAAGATACTTTTGACTTTGGTTATGCAGATCATGTGCCCTTTTGCTGAGCTACAGTGACCTTCCTCCACAGTTTTGATGACTATGTGCAAGCAGTTACAGGCTGAGGATCACCATGTTATATGGAAGTAAGCAGGGCATTTTTTCAGCTGGAGCTCACCACTGGGAGTAAGTCTCCTTGATCATAGCCACATGGCCATTTTACATCAAGGTCAAGGCCGATCTAGTCCAATTCTCTGTCTCCCTCAGTACTAAGCAGCAGATGTTTTGCAAGAAGGTTTGTGACAACCAACTCTGTGCGAAATCAGCTCTGTGTAGGTTTTTGTTTAACCCCCAAAATTATAGCAAGCAATTACTCTCAAACTTTACAACTGTAGCTTTAAGCTATTCTAATTTTATATAGCCTTGCCATTCATGCAAATGTTAAATTTCTTTTTAAAAAAATATCTAGGGACATTCTTGAACTTAATCCAATACACATTCCAGCAGCTAATTAGAACTTGCGCAAAAAAGGTACTTCCCTTTAACAGTGTTGAACGTTCCACCTTTCAGTTAAAATTAAAACAAAAAGTATTCACATTTCCAAAACTGTTAGCAAAGTCATGTTGGTGGCTAATGATAACTTTCTCTCTCTCAGTTGTTTTGATTAATGACCTGGCCAATTGTGTCATAATTGATGTTTTCAGCCCATCAATGCACTTTGTTTAGCTCATTCAGCCATTGTCAAGCTACTTAAATTCAGGCCATTTAAATATAGGTTGTAAAATCCTCTTTGATTTGAGAGCTTTATATCTGACTTTATCGTGAATGACTGCCGGTCCGTACTGTCATTTGGGGATAGTGGGCTCCATGTAGAAAGCAATTATATTTCGAAAACACCTGTAGGGTTGCCAAATTATGACTTCAAAAATTCAGGTACCTGGTAGGGATCAATCAATCAATCAATCAATCAATGTTTATTATGGCAAACAACCAGCAAGGATGGAAACCTGAGCATGTCAACGGGTGAAACCTATGGACACCAGTGGTAAGAGGGCTAATGGAAACTGCTTTCTCTTTGCTCCTTTGGACTGTAGTATGTGAGGTGCAAAATTCTGCACAGAAGGGTGTGGGAATGTTCTGGGGTGCAGGAGAGGATATATTGACTAATTATATCCTTATCCAACTTGTGCTAACAAGTTCCCAAAATATCAGCAGAGTTTATAGACATTCCCCTTTAAGTTCGCAACGGTAACGTGTGCACAGGTTCGCTAGAACCTCTATAATAATTACTCTGGTAATTTCCCCTTTGTTCCCTCTTAAAATACAAGACACAACACAGTCTTCATAAAAGTATAAAAGAGTTTACTCACGTTCTGTTCACAATATGATCCCAGAAGGCACACAGGCTTAAAAAGGTAAAATACATTTAGAATCTATCTTGTAGCAAGATAGTCCTTATCTCCTCTCTTGGCTGGGAGCCAAGAGAGCATCCTTAGATGTTTCCTCATGGAAAGAAGATGGCAGAGAGGCAGAGAGAGAGAGATGGCTGCCTGCCCTGTGCTTTTGTCATTTACCTGCACAGGTGAGGCCACACCCACCTCTGGTCACATGCGGAGGAAGTCCGTCCCCAGGAAGTTTACCTGCTTGCTGGACAGACATCCCTCCCCATGTTCTAACATGTACACTCTAGGAATGTTGTCATTGACTGCTCCTGTGTTTACATCCCACATACCCCTTCTCAGGCAATACAACATATACAAAACATAAACAACTTTATTCAACCACCCAGAGTCCCAGCTTGACACGTAGATTCTGGAAACTCTCTCTTGGTAGGGGTTTCGTCAGGATGTCAGCAGTCATCTCTTGGGTGCTGCAGTAGGATAGTTCCACAAATCCATCCTGGATCATCTGGCGTATGTAGTGGTATTTAACCCCAATGTGTTTTGTTCTGGCCAGGAACTTCTCACTCTGCGTCAGCTTCAGGCAACTTTGATTGTCCTCCAGCAAGCTGACAGGCCCTTTCCTCACCAACCCAAAGTCCTTTATGAGTTGATCAAGCCAGGCGATCTCTCTGCAGGCTTCTGTTGCTGCAACGTATTCTGATTCTGTGGAAGATAATGCTACACAGCTCTGTTTATAACTGCCCCATGCAACAGGTCCATCCCCAAACATGAAAACATGACCACTTGTTGATTTATAGTCAGCATTATCCCCAGCCCAATCCGCATCAGTATACCCAACCAACTTAGGGTCTCTGACGGCTGGTAACCTTAATTTACAATTCATGGTACCCTTCAAATATCGCACCACCCTCTTTACACCTGCCCAATCATGCTCAGTGGGAGAATTCACTTTTCTGCTAAGAATCCCCACGGCATTAGCTAAGTCAGGTCTACATGTGGTAACTAAATACAAAAGTTTACCAATCGCCGACCTGTAGTCATTGTTGTCTGGCAACTGCTTCGAATCCTGCTGATTCTTCAGGAAGTCAGTAGCCATCGGTGTAGCAACTGGATGTGCGTCTTGCATCTGCATGTGCTCAATCAGCTCGTGGATCTTCTGTCTTTGGCTGAGAAGAAATGAGCCGTCCTCTTCTCTTTCCACCTGGATCCCGAGGTAGTACTGGACATCTCCTAGCTCTTTGACCTCCACCTCTTTGCTAAGGTGTTTTACTATCTGTGTATAGTCTTTCTCACTTGCTGTGGCAATAATCAGGTCATCAACAAAAGCTAAGATATATGAGAATTGTCCATTATTTGACTTACTGTACAAGCACTTGTCAGCGTCACCTTGCTTGTACCCAAGTTGCGTCAGCATTTTATGCAACTTCTGGTTCCAGGCTCTAGCAGCCTGTTTGAGTCCGTAAAGTCCTTTCTGGAGTTTGCACACTAAATGTGCCTCATGTGGTTTTACAAAACCTTTGGGCTGTTTCATGTAAATTTCCTCTGAAATCTGCCCATGTAGAAAAGCGGTAGCAATGTCTATGTGTTTCACCCTCATTTTCTTGGAGGCCGCAATGCTTAAAAGCATTCTTACGCTGCTGTACCTCACCGTTGGTGCAAATACTTCATCATAGTCTTCACCAAAACGCTGTGAAAATCCCTGTGCTACAAGTCTAGCTTTGTAGCGCTGCACTTCTCCTTCTGACCCCTTCTTAACCTTGAAAACCCATTTACTGCCAATGGCCTTCTTACCGGGAGGCAGCTCAGTGAGTGTCCAGGTCTTGTTCTGATGCAGTGCATTCATCTCCTCCTGCGCGGCCTTCCTCCAGAGACTGGCTTCTGCAGCTGGCATCTCCTGTACCTCTTCCCAAGTGGAAGGTTCCTGTGGAAACGCCGACCCTGCAAAGTAGGACAACCGTAATGGTGGGACACCTTTGTTGGTTCTGGACGAGCGCCTGACCTCTGGTTCTGCGACCGCATCAGCTTCCTCATCCTCCTCCAACGCAGGCATGTCCCCATCTGAGTCCTCATCTTCGTCTCTGGTGCCGCCAGGGTTCTGGTCCTCTGCGTCTTCTGGTGCGTCGCCTGTAGGGGGCGCTGTAACACTCGAAGGCAGATTAGTACTTTGTGGGGTCTCAAAAGGGAAATATACGAACTCTCGAGTCCTTTCTGACTCATCTGAAGAATCCACAACAGTGTTCTTAGTGTCTACTTTTCCATATTCATCAAAATAAACCGCATGGTATGCATTTGTCTTACCAGTTTGTAAGTCCATAATTCTGTATCCTTTGCCTCCAGAGGCATATCCCACCAGGATACCTGCTTTCGCCCTGGAGTCAAGCTTGTGTCTGTGTTCCTTGGGCACGTGGAAGTAGCACGGACTTCCAAACACACGTATGTGCGACAGATTGGGAGCTTTCCCATGCCAAAGTTCAAATGGTGTGCGCTCTGCACCTTTAGTTGGCAGTCTATTCTGCAAATAGACCGACGTGTATACTCCTTCGGCCCACAGCTTCTGTGGCAAACATGCATCCTTTAGCATGCACCTTGTCATGTCCATAATGGATCTAAACTTTCTCTCAGCTATGGCATTCTGCTGTGGTGTGTAAGGAATTGTGGTTACGTGTGCAATTCCTTCCTTGGCCAGGAGAGCCTGCATTTCATTTGAGCAGTACTCACCTCCATTGTCACTCATTAGCACAGCTGGAGCTCTCTGGAATTTGTTCTTGACCATGGCAATGTATTCCTGGAGCTTGTCCACTGTCTCACTCTTCTCTTTGAGGAAATATACAACACAAAATCTTGAAAAGTCATCCAGAAATATTAAAATATATCTATTCTTTCCCAGTGAGGGAACATTCATGGGTCCACATATGTCAGTGTGCACTATGTCAAGCACTTTGTTGCTTCTTTGTTCTGCACAACGTGGAAATGAAGGTTTTACAGCCTTCTCAGTAATACAGCTTATGCACTTTGCTGGAGCTTTGTTGCTCTGCTTTACCTGCAAACCTCTTACAAGATCTCTTTTCTGTAGATCCAGAATGACGCTGGTGTCTCTGTGTCCAAGCCTTCTGTGCCATAGGTCCAGATCTGCTTCATCCTTCTGGCTGGAATGTGCCACTTTTGCAGACTGGTTCTCTGAAAGATCAAGCTCATATACACCATTTATTAGCTTTGCTTGAGCAAACACTTTGCCATTTCTAGTCACTTTACATTCTCCATTTCCAAATGTGATCTGGAAACCTTTCTTGTCCAAAGTGGACACGCTGATTAAATTGCAGCTCAGCTCTGGAACATACAAAACTCTAGAGATTGTGTTCTCAATGCATTCATTGTTTATATTGCATTTCAGACTCATGGAACCTGCACCTTTTGCTTTAACAATGTTCCCATCTGCAATTTCAATTTCAGATCCTTCTTCATCATTTATCTCATTAAAATAGTCCTTTTTATGACAAAAATGGGAGGATGCACCTGAATCCAAAATCCATTTATTACGTTTATTTACACGATTCTGGACAGCTAAATTCCTTTCTTGCAGTAGCCATGTGCATTCACATTTCCCCTTCTTTTCCCCTTTTGGCTGAAAGGGGTGGGGTTTCTTTGCTTTAGGAGCCCTGCAATTCTTTGCAATGTGTCCTTCTTTGTTACAATTGAAACAAATCACTTTCTTAGGCATCCCTTTGGACTTTGTAAATTGCCTAGATGCATAACTACTGTCCTTGCTTCTAGCATTTCTCAATGGAGATTCAGCTCTATCTCTGCATTCTTCTTTTAAATAACCAATCAAGTCTTTAAAAGTCAGACCTTGTCTATGATCCATCAAACTTACAAATGCGCTAAAGCGTGGTCCAAGTGATGATAACAAAAATGCTATCTTTGTATCTTCATCAAAAGCTTTGGGAGTCAAATCAATTCTTTGAATAATCTCAGTAAACTTGTTGATGTGCTCTGTGAATTCCTCTTTTGAATTCATCCTCAATCTGGTTAATTTACACACCAAGTTTCTGAAGCAGTTTATGCTAGATTCTCCATACACTCGCTCAATATCTCTTAAGATTTGAGATGCATCATCTGTACTATTTATTAATGATAGCTGCTCATCACGAAGTCCACTCAAAATTATGTGTCTAGCTTCGCTGTTCATGCGTTTCCAAGCACTTATCTTGGCTAAATCCTCCTCAGACGATCCTGTAGGCTGAGGCTCTAAAGCTTCCAAAATGTGCTTATAATCTAAACATGCTATCAAGCGCTGCTTCCAGTGTATGAAATTGTATTCATTCAGCACAGGCATTCCTAGCTTTGCATCACTATCAAAAGCTGCTCTAGCCATCTCAAAATCCAAAACTTAAAAATTCTTCAAAATTTCAAAATTTCTCAAAATTTTAAAATCAAAATCTCAAAAAGCAAAACAATTCTTCACTGCCTTGGGTCACTGTGAACTCTGAGGGAAGGGGGGGTTGCTTAATCCCCACTGCACAATGGAACAAAGGACCATGTGCTTACCAGGAAGTTAACTCAGAAAAATACTACTCAACTCAAAATCACAATCCAATGCAATCCTTCAAAAATACGCAGAAATGTGCAATACTGGGGCCACTAACCCTTTGTGGGAATGTTCTGGGGTGCAGGAGAGGATATATTGACTAATTATATCCTTATCCAACTTGTGCTAACAAGTTCCCAAAATATCAGCAGAGTTTATAGACATTCCCCTTTAAGTTCGCAACGGTAACGTGTGCACAGGTTCGCTAGAACCTCTATAATAATTACTCTGGTAATTTCCCCTTTGTTCCCTCTTAAAATACAAGACACAACACAGTCTTCATAAAAGTATAAAAGAGTTTACTCACGTTCTGTTCACAATATGATCCCAGAAGGCACACAGGCTTAAAAAGGTAAAATACATTTAGAATCTATCTTGTAGCAAGATAGTCCTTATCTCCTCTCTTGGCTGGGAGCCAAGAGAGCATCCTTAGATGTTTCCTCATGGAAAGAAGATGGCAGAGAGGCAGAGAGAGAGAGATGGCTGCCTGCCCTGTGCTTTTGTCATTTACCTGCACAGGTGAGGCCACACCCACCTCTGGTCACATGCGGAGGAAGTCCGTCCCCAGGAAGTTTACCTGCTTGCTGGACAGACATCCCTCCCCATGTTCTAACATGTACACTCTAGGAATGTTGTCATTGACTGCTCCTGTGTTTACATCCCACAAAGGGTTTATAAGAAAATCCCCAATATGTCATCACATGTTTCGTCCCTCCCATCTATGGCTCCTTCAGCAAAATAGGGCCTGTTATAGTGGCAGCTGTGGAGGAAACACATACATAGTTTCTCACACAGCAAAGTGTGTGTTGGGACATTTTGCAGCCAAACATAATGTGTTTCCTTAGGGCAAGGCTGGTCCTATCATTTGGCAGAGTGAGGTGTTCGCCTTAGGGGACAGGTGTTGAGGGGTGGGGTGCCACTAAGCTAGCCCACTACACTCAGGTGCAATAGAGGCTGCTGCCTCATTGCCAGGATTAAATTTAAATTCAAATACTTGCGTGGTTGGCTTTTTTATACATTTTTATACAGGGATTACAGGGAGGTGCCATCTTGTTTCTCGCCCCAGGCAGCAAAGTGTCTTGAGCTGGCTGGCCCTGCCTTAGTGTGTGGGCTCCATAGTTCCTCCAAACATGTACATTAGGTAAAAATACTGCTGCTAACTTTACTAAAAACAAACAAAAAACCTCTGGCTTTACTCAAAGAATCATCTGGCTTTACTCAACTCTCCACCCTCTTATCACGAGTCTGTGATAAGTTGACCACTTTTTGAACCTCCCTCATCTGTTCTATTTGTTCTGCCATGCACACATCAAGTTGATTTCAGGTTCAGCCTAAAGTCCCTCTTAAGCCACATTCACAACATACATTTAAAGCACTATGGTACCACTTTGAACAGTCATGGTTTCCCCCAAAGAATTCTAGAAGCTGTTGGGTGCTTTTAAGGGTGCTAAGAGTTGTTAGGAGACCATTCACCTCACAGAGCTATGATTCCCAGAGTTCCCTGTGAAGAGCAAACACTTTTTAAACCACTCTGGAAATTGTAGCTCTGTGAGGAGAATAGGGGTTTCCTAATAACTTTTCAGCACCCTTAATAAAGTACAGTTCCCAAGATTCTTCAGGGGGAAAGCCATGATTGTTTAAATTGGTACAATAGTGCTTTAAATGTACAGTGTGAATGTAGCCATATTATCACAGATGTGTGAACTGGCCTTGTTATGAATACAGTGAATCTTTGCCTCACATCCACTTTCATAAGAACTGAAGAAGAATTCTGCTGAATCTGAATAAAGGCCTCCTCTGTCAAACATGCTGCTTCACATGTGGCCAACAAGAGGTCCCTGGAAAACTCATAATTATAATTGACAACTGACGGCAATAGTCCTCTCTCAGTGTTCTTCCTTATTATTCAGTTGCATACAGTCTACGATGCCTAACAGCTAACAATCTCTCCAGACTCTTGGATTGTGATTCAGGGAGAACATTGTCTCATCTGCATCTTTTCACAATGCCTTCCTGAGAAAATGGATAATGAACGTTTCTTCCACCCCCTATTCCAGGGTTATTCAATGTTTGTTCATTCGTGTTAACAAATCCATTGAAACTAACATGCATTTAATTCACCCAGTGACAAAATGCCAGGGAAATGAGTCCACCGTGTTCCCAACTGGTAAGCTGTTGTTGACCTGGGAGAGGCAATCCACAGATCTTCCCAGGATATGTTTAGAGAAGGCATCTAATTAGTTTCACATACGACTTAGCAAATTAGAAGCCCAAGCACCCAGCACCAGCCCTAATCCACTGTCCTTTTGCAAACACTGCTGTCATTTCCTTCTTGCTACCTCGCAGACCTTTTCAGCTTGAATAATTAGTTGACATTTCCCTCCCCTTCCCTTTGATTCTGCCTGTGACAAGCACAGCTTAGAAACTCATCATTCCTCTTGTGATAAGCAAAAACTGTGCCTGCTCAGAACATATAGCTCAGTCCTATGGAAATTTTCTCAGGAGGGAAATCCCACTGAGTTCTCAGAGGGAAAGGCCCACTGAGGACTAGGTGCCAAGTAACTATGTTTCGGACTATGTTTAGAATTGTCTTGGGCAAGAATGGAGAACCTGATGCCTTCCAGATGTTGTTGGATATAACTCCAATAATTCCCAACCATTTGCCACGCAGGCTGGGGGTGATGGAGTCCAACAACTGGAGGACCAAAAATCCCCAGCAACTGGAGGCCCACAGATTCCCTGTCTCTGGTCCACAGACAAACCAGAGCTCCTCTGAAACTGATGCTCATCCAGGGAGTGCTATAAGGTGTTGTGTTGGCAATATCCTTTCATTCTGAGCACTCATGTTTCTTGGCACTTTAGAAAAGCTTAAGGCACATTAATGTGATATAGATTTAATTTCCTTTGGTTTCATTCAGAGAATTAACCAGATAGGATGTATCATTCAAGTCCAAAGTGGGCTGTAGGGAGATCAGGAACTGCATCTCTGGATGAATCGCAAGAGACCAACCATGGTTTCTGAATTCCAATTGTCTAAAGATCACAGCCACTAAAAAGCTTTCCCCTAAATTAGGTTGCAGATGAATAGTGGGTTTTTGCTTGATAGGACGTGGTTTTAGTATGGATCCCAAATTCCTGGGCTGAGCATGTGCTCAGAGGCATCCTGCTCCTCCAACTTTAGCACATGTTCACCTGCCTGAGCCACTATTTTGCACCCGGCTCAGGTTGGTGGATCTTGGGGTTCTAGGGAGGAAAAAATGAAACAGGCCTGAAATCTGCCCACTCCTTTGAAGGACCTCAAGGATCAACTCCAAGCGTCCTGTCCTATACTTTTGAGACCCCTAAACCTAAAGGACTGGAGCATCCTTTTTCTATCCTGCTGCTACGAAGACATCTTTTCTGGTGTTTAAGGAGATGGCTCTCTGAAATCTCCAGTAGATTAAATGTCTGAGAGCATGTCACACCAGGTGTGAAAACAGAGGCCATGTCTGCTGTGAGTTGATTTAAACCAAAGCAGAACAGGTGGGGAATTAATAATGAATAATGATGTTGCCAGTTGCAGAGCAAACTTCTTTTGCCCTTTATCCATCTGAGGTGTTGGGTGAAGATCAGACAGATATACCAGCTGCAGCAGCACACTGTGGGGATTTATTTTATTTTTTGGTGGCAAAAACAAACAGACTGGGATACTTTCCCTCTTGCTCTGAATTGTGGTTCAGGAGATGGAAACTAGCTAAGCTAACTTCTGCTTCCACTGGCTGTTTCAGTGTCTCAGTTGGTTTGTTGGACTGACTGAGCTGGAAATCCCAATTAAAGCAGCCCTCATCAAGCTAACTGATGCTCGAGGGGATTTGGTATGTCAGAAAACTGGACCTATATATTTATAAAAGGGAAATCAGGTCCTGTTTTCTCAGCCCATTGTCTACTTTCTCCTGTCACTTCACCTTCTGGATTCCCAATTAGAGCATGTGCTCCACAGAAGCAGTTAGCAATTAATGCTGCCACAGTGTGCCTCTTTAGGTAGTCATGAGCTCCAAGAGGACTAGCAACTTAGTGCTAGTTTATTGTGTATATAATTATGTGATAACCATCCTTCTTGCAGCACAAGTCCACAGGCATTGGATATTGAAAGACAACACAGCATTGATTGGGTAGGGATGATGATGATGATGATGATGATGATGATGATGATGATTTTGTTTGTTTATACCGCGCCCATCTGGCTGGGTTTCCCCAGCTACTCTGGGCGGCTTCCAACAGAATATTAAAAACACAATAAAATATCAAACATTAAAAACTTCTCTAAACAGGGCTGCCTTCAGATGTCTTCTAAAGGTCAGGTAGTTGTTTATTTACTTGACATCTGATGGGAGAGCATTCCACAGGGCAGGCGCCACTACTGAGAAGGCCCTCTGCCTGGTTCCCTGTAACTTCGCTTCTCACACTAAGGTAACTGCCAGAAGGCTCTTGGAGCTGGACCTCAGTGTCTGGGCTGAACGATGGGGGTGGAGATGCTCCTTCAGGTGTACCGGGCTGAGGCTGTTTAAGGCTTTAAAGGTCAGCACCAACACTTTGAATTGTGCTCAGAAACATACTGGGAGCCAACGTAGGTCTTTCAAGACCAGTGTTATATGGTCTCGGCGGCTGCTCCCAGTCACCAGTCTAGCTGCCGCATTCTAGATTATTTGTAGTTTCTGGGTAACCTTCAAAAGTAGCCCCACATAGAGCGCATTGCAGTAGTCCAAGAGGGATATAGACAGTATAATGAAGGGAGCATGTAGAGAAGTCCAGCTCCAGGGCTCCCCCCCCACCCGAACTGGTGTGATATCATCAACTGGAACATTGTGGAAGTTGGTGGAATCTTCTTGCTCTGGTAACTGAATGAGGCGATAACAAGGCTTTCAAGTTTGTGACAGTTTAGCATGGTGGAAGTCAGAGGCTGAGGAAGATCATCAAGCAGAGGCTGGATAATTCTTTCCTGTACTTCAGTGGGATTCCTATATCACATTTAAATGGCAATGCTTCTTTGCAAGTTGGTGTGCATTTCTACATAAAAGGCTAAAGTTGGCTGAAGATCTTTTCTTGTGGTTCAATGTTTTTTACAAAGCGAACATGTGCAGCCAGAAGTAAGCATCACTGAGTTCAACCGAGTGTACTCATGTATAGGATTGCAATGGCTCGTGAGGGGGAGCGGAGGCAGCAGCAGCATCTGCAGGTGTGTGTGCCCCAGAGCACCCCAACTTTACTGCTGCCCTGCTCCTTCCCAATGACCACAATCCTGCCCCTGCTGGTTGGACATCACTGGCTCTGCCTCCACCCCATGAGTTGCTGTTACTGGTGCCAGTATGGTGTAGCAGTTAGAGTGCTGGATTAGGACCTGGGAGACCAGGGTTCAAACCTCCGCTCGGCCATGAAGCTCACTGGGTTACCTTGGGCCAATCCCTGCCTCCTCAACCTAACCTACCTCACAGGGTTGTTGTAGAGATTAAACGCTGCTGACAACCTAGAGAACTCAGTTGATTAGAGCCTAGTGCTGACAATGTCAAGTTTGCAGGTTTGATCCCCCTATGGGGTAGCTGCATATTCCTGACTTAGCCTCAGGGTCCCTTCCAACTCTACAGTTCTATGACTCTAATAATGATGGTTATTTTGCTAATAAATAACAATGAAACGGTTCCACCATGTAGCACAGGAAAATTACATGGGAAGGCAATTCTAGCTTAGTCAAAGCTATCAAATCTCCAGGTGAAGACTGGATTCTTCATTCTGGAACTGGATTGAGCCCTACTGTCCATTTCTGATTAAGGGATGCAGGAGGGGCTGCTAGTTATCCATCGTTGCTTGAACTGCAGATATCCTGAACTAAGCTTTCAGTTGTTGTTTGCGAGAAACTCCACAAGATGTCCTCAGAGCTTCACAAGAATGTCACCTCAGAGACACATTAGTTTCTTACAGCCCTGGATATTTTTAGCTACCAGTCTGAATTTGGGGCGGGGGGGGGGGGCGGGATGGGACGAAAAATCTCCATTTGGGTTCTGATTAGTTTATGTATTTGTTTCTTTAGCAATTGTGAAGTTCAGGCTATAAAGCTGCAATAGAAATGAGAAGGCACTGAAACAGGGCTGGAGGGCCTGTGGCTCTTCAGATGTTGCTGGACTACAACTCCCATCATCCCTGACTGTTGGCCAAGTTGTCTGGGGCTGATGAGAGCTGGAGCTCAGCAACATCTTGGGGAGCAGGGCAAATGTCCCTATTTTCCAGTGACAGTCCTGGAATGGCAGAAACCATCCCTGTTTCTGATTTGATCCTGAAATGTCCCGCTTTCCCTTAGGATGTCCCTATTTTCATCAGATAAATGTTGGAGGGTATGGAGTTATGCGACCCCCCAAGCCAAGGAGTTAAGTAACTATACAACCTTTTGTAGACATCTGATGGCAGCCTTGTATAGGGAAGTTTTTTAATGCTTAATGTTTGTTGTGTTTTATATATGTTGGAAGCCGCCCAACATGGCTGGGGCAACCCAGTAAGATGTGTGGGGTACAAATAATAAAATTATTATTATGGAATAGGATGTACCTATTTTCATTAGACAAATGTTGGAGGATATGCAAATGTTCCCCATCCCTCTACTAAACTAGTAGCTTGCAATGTAGAAATTCTAAGTCCTCAAACTTACAGCAATATTTAGAGTCTTGCAAGCCTTGAGTCAGTTCCTACAGACTTGGGAAGATTTATCTTTCCAGCCCAACTATGCAAGTTGTTGTCCCATGATAGGCTTTTCAGTCTCCTTGTTGAGGCCAAACCCACCATCTGCAAATTTCCTCTGCTTTTGCCTAGAATTACTGCTCCATCTTGTTTCCTCATTTTAATTTACCTTTGGGTGGTGGGGAGTATGTTTGTTTGTTTACTACATTTCTGTACAGCCCAATAGGCAACGCTCCAGTGCCACTCACCTATAGCCAAAAGGTACATTATGGAACAGGAGAGAATCTCAGAGTAGTCTTTGTGTGGAAGGTCAGCTGAGTAACTATACAAAGCACAGCTAATGAGTAGCTGAAGAGCTGAAACAATGCCTTATTTGCACCGCTCACTCAATACCTGTTCCTGCCTCAGGCACAGAACAACGTCCCCCTCCCCGCAGCCATGGCTGGATTGTCTGTTGAATCTTACTTCAAGACAGAACAGTATCCTTTATCACACCTGCGGGTAATAGGAAACAGACTAGTTTAGGAGTTGGTCCTAGAAAACCCTGGTGGCACTTCACTGCTCTCTGAAGCAAATGGGGCTATGTGGGGCATCATCAGTTTATCCACAGCTAAAATCTGCTAAGGTCTTAGTTGGTACCTTCAGCAGACTGCAGAAATATAGCAGGATCATAGTGCAACCAACATGTGTATGTGCGGTATAAAAAAACACAATATTCTCTCACACTAAGTTGTGTCCAACATACTCAGAGTAGATCTATTTAAATTAATGGGCCTAAGTTAGTTGTTTCAATTCATTTCAGTGGGTATACCCTGTGTAGGATTAACATTGGATACAAACTGCTAATATTCACACACCCCTCCAACATTTTGGTAGGGAAATTTCCTTCTGTACAAGGCATCCTTTAATCTTCTTTCTCCAAGATAAGTATATCTGATATTTCCTCCCATCTCTCCCTCTGTTTGGGATGCTATTGAATCGCGGCAGGAAAGCAGAGGGATGGCTTGCTTGCTGGGGAATTCTGTGCCACGGGAATAGGTTTTTCAGAGGTATTCGCTGCCAGCATTTTCATCATCTGCCAGTTCAGGATGGGCAGAGGATTAGCACAGATGGTTCTATCAGTGCACCAGAGGAAAGCCGGCCTTTGTATGCCACATCAGAAGCTCTCGCTACAGCTCCTGCCATATTAGAAACACGGATTAAAAGCAACAGCATTCTAAAGGCGGCAAGAGGCTTAGACCATTTACACTCCAGATCGGTTCTCGGTAAGCCACCGCACAGCTTCCTCCGCCCCTTTCACCTCCGCAACTTGTTCTGAACAACATGGGCTGAGACTGCAGTGTGCTAAATCCTATTTTCCTTCTAGGCCAAGTGACTTTATTATTACATGTACAACACGATAAGAAGACTGAATGCTGCCACTTGGGAAAGCATGAAGGTTTTTCCCCTGTGCCAATGCTATGGTTACACAACACATTTTTTTGTTAACTTACTTCTTGGCTATGTGTACTCCCTGGGGTACATATGCATCTGGTCCTCATTATCATACATGGCACAATTCAAACACAGTTAAGCACTCGTAAGTCCCATTTATTTCAATGCAAGATTTAAGCATGTGCTTATTTTTACATTTGAAACTAGTGGGACTTCCAAGTATGTCATTTTGGCAGGAGTAAGCACACTAGATCAGTGTTATCACCTGCAGGATGGGATGTAGCATCTGCATTATAGAGACTAGGGGTTATAACTATTTGAAGCTACTCTTATTCCGCTACTCTCTTCTGCAGTCAGCTGGCAAATGGCTTAATAAAACAGAAGCAGCAGTTGATTGACAGGTGGGTGACCCCACTAATCTGTAAATTGATTCACAGCAGGTGGAAGAGGTAAGAATCTGGCCTACCAGCCAGATCCAGTTCCCAAGATTTCCTGGATCCAAAGATGTGGCTCTCCTACACAGATTTTCAAAGCATAGGGAATCTGAGGATTTAGGAAGGGAAAAGGGGCTCACAATCCACATTAAGCTGAAGTATGGATGGGGCAAGAGGGTGAAACAGTTGTCCCCCCACACACACCCACAACCCCTCCCCCTCCCCATGGTACTGGCAAAGAGAAACAGGTTGGGGGAACCATTTCCCAAAGTGTTCACCCCTAGGTAGCAGTAGAAGCCTCTTGCCTGAGAGGAGGAAAAGGGTTCTGAAAGCAGCAAGCCAGAGGTTCACACAATCACTTACTAAAGTGAAATGAAGAGTTGGCACGGAAAGAGAAGCTGCTAAAAGAGAATCAGGAACAAAACCAGAGCAAGGTGCCTACACAACATTGTGGGATGCAGCAGCATTGGCACACATTACATTGCCGTCTCAGACTTTCCATGGGTCAAAAATCCGGGACAACACCAGGATGAGAAGGATATCATGTGGACACCCCTAAATTAATGGGGAGAGAAACTGGTGCAAATCCACATTTTGCTCCTGTGTGGACAAGCCTGACATTGCATCAAGCAAATGTCACCCTAGATGTTCTAGTCCATTTCCTCGTCTCTTTCCTTATCACAAAAAGTCCAGTGTTTTAGGAAGAAGTGGGCTTGTTGCACAAGAGCAACCAGTAATAATAATAATAATAATAATAATAATAATTTATTATTTGTACCCCGCCCATCTGGCTGGGTTTCCCCAGCCACTCTGGGTGGCTTCCACAGAAACAAAAAATACACTAAAATATCACACATTAAAAACTTCCCTGAACAGGGCTGCCTTAAGATGTCTTCTGAATGTCAGGTAGTTGTTTATCGCTTTGACATCTGATGGGAGGGCGTTCCACAGGGCGGGCGCCACTACCGAGAAGGCCCTCTGCCTGGTTCCCTGTAGCTTTGCTCCTCGCAGTGAGGGAACCGCCAGAAGGCCCTCGGCGCTGGACCTCAGCGTCCGGGCAGAACGATGGGGGTGGAGACGCTCCTTCAGGTATACTGGGCCGAGGCCGTTTAGGGCTTTAAAGGTCAACACCAATACTTTGAATTGTGCTCAGAAACGTACTGGGAGCCAATGTAGGTCAGCTGTAATTTGTCTGAATGCGACTGAAACCCACCTGAAAATAGTGACAGTCTGGAAATGCCCTCACATTGATTAAAAAGATAGCTCAAAGCAAGTTCACAGCCCTCTTTTGGATTTGTCATGACTCTAGCTGTATATAAAAGGTGCTCAGAGGTTACCATAAGAATAGTTTATTTGTGCTATTTACTAATACCTAAGCAGAACTGCTACAACTGATCCATCATACATAATTCAGATGACACTGGCAAGTTCAACCTCTGTGCCAAAGTAATAAAGAAAACAATATATGAAATACAATAAAAACAGCAGGTACTCAAAGCTTTGCTGTTGCCGTGGGCGCTGTGTGAAAGCTGTTATGAGCAGACCCCATAACATTCCTGCTCTCCAAACATGGGCTACAATAAGCTCACTCCAGGTTTTACAGCTGGCCCCTTGGGTATAATGGACAGGATATGAACAACTTGAAAAGCGTGTGTCTGTCTCTGTGCACACACACACTTCATGAGAGTGTGCATTGCAGGTATTGCAATCTTGGTCCATGGTACAGAGCCATCCCTGTCCATAAATTGGTTTCTTAACTATGGCCTTCTAGCCTTCAGCCTCTGGCAGAGGCAATATGGAACTTTTAATTGCAGGAACTGTCAATCAAGGCAACAAATTGGGTTGGTTCACCATCCCTCTAGCTGCATGATGAGGAAGCGCCCTGGAAATTCATTCAGGATGCTTTAAACCCTGAACACTTTGAAACCCAACACCACAGCCAGAACTTTTGGGGTCCATTTCAAAGAGCACCAGGAAGCTCTCTCTCTCCCTGCCTCTGGGATTCAGCACTCCCTTTGTTTACCTGTGAGAAACCCAATGGAGACTTTTGTGGTAGGTTCAACAACATTATCTAAAACATGCTTCTAGTTCCTAGGTAATGCTTCCTAATTCTTGCCTGGCATATCCCACACCATTCTTTGGATCTTTTCTGTTTTGAAGCAAAGCTAGCATGTTCCTTGGCTGTTCAGAGTCACAGGGAAAAGCGACCATAGATTCATCAGGTGGTGGAGCTCGACAGAGCTTGCAAAACTGACATTGCCACAGGGCCTCTGCTAGCCACCAGAGCCATGAAATTGTGTAGCTGCCTGAAGAAACTACCTTCTCCAAAACACACAGTGAAAGGAGTTACAGGAAAGCCGCATAGTAGTGAGTGAGAGGGATGGTGTAGGCCCACCGCTCAAAACTGGAGGCTAATCATTTTCTTAGGTGCTTGGTGAGGCATCTGGAGACAGGCTGGCTAGGAGTCAGAGACACACAGGGCTTCCACTGCATCACTCAGGCCCTGATTCACTCCACCTACAGCCAGAAGGCAGTTTTTTACCACAATGTTAGAGCAGGCACATCGTGGGGTGGGCATAGGTGGAAGGCTCTCCCATTTGTTTTTTCCAGGATGAAAGGCCTCAGCTGATTCCAGTACAGTTGGTTGGTTTCCTAATAAGCGAGAAAACATGAAGACCATCAAGAGAACATGTGAGCACACACAGATACTTGATTGCACATGTCTACACAGTTAATTTAAACTAAGGGTTTGTTTATAAAGAATAAACCACCAACCTTTGCTGCCTCTAGTGTGTATGTGTATATGTGTGCATTTGTGTGCATGTGTGTGCATATGTGTTTGTGTATACACACACATATGAATGATATTGATTGTGTTCATTTGCTCTACATGTTTATGAGGATGATAATTCAAGTTTGGTTTGGCTTAGAGTTCCAATGATCTTTGACTCTCTCACTTTGGTTCTTCCTCATTTGTCCCCTTCTCTACTTCTACCCATCAATTCCCATCAGTCTCACCCAGTGTGGTCTGATCAGAGTGATGAGAGTTCTAGTCCAAAATATTGGGGGGGGGTGACACTGCACTGTCTAGCCCCAGTCTAATTCTTCATAAAACTGATGGAGTATGTAGGATTATGTCTACAAAATGCTCATACCACATTAGCATGCATGATCATTTTCTGTCTTTGTGCATAGAAAGGGACCTGAGAAGGGCCTCAAATATAGTAGTTGCCATCCTTGTAGCAGCAATAATTTTATGGTAATATAGTTCCACAAGCTACAGAATAATGACTTCACACTGAAACAGGACAGGAGTCACCCTCACCTAGGCCTCCAGCTACGACAATTCTTCCTTTCAAGTAGCCGGATATGAAATCTGCCCGTCGTTTCTTCAGAAAGAATGAGCGCTCAATCTTCATCCAGCCCCCTGAAAATTAACAAGACCACCTGCTAAATAATCATGATTTTCCATTAGTGTTCTGAAGCATTTGGATTCCTTCAGAGATAAATCAAGGGTGTGTTCTATAATCCTAAAATTGGGGAACTAAGAGAGGGTTTGGGGTATACGTGTCTGACTACAAGAATACTGTTGGGACGCGGGTGGCGCTGTGGGTTAAACCACAGAGCCTAGGACTTGCCGATCAGAAGGTCAGCAGTTCAAAGCCCCGTGACGGGGTGAGCTCCCATTGCTCGGTCCCTGCTCCTGCCAACCTAGCAGTTTGAAAGCACGTGAAAGTGCAAGTAGATAAATAGGTACCGCTCCGGTGGGAAGGTAAACGGCGTTTCCGTGCACTGCTCTGGTTCGCCAGAAGCGGCTTAAGTCATGCTGGCCACATGACCCAGAAGCTGTATGCCGGCTCCCTCGGGCAATAAAGCGGGATAAGCGCCACAACCCCAGAGTCGGTCACGACTGGACCTTTACCTTTACAAGAATACTGGGCACAAACTGTTGAAGTAATGAGGGTCCCACAGCCAATGCACAACATACTAAGGCAAATGCCAGGGCTCTAAGGCCTCAGCAAGGCCCACCACTTCTGATGCTTGGGTTTGGTCAAGCCCTCCCCTTTTATTATTTGATTGGGAACAGGCAAGAGCACAGAGACTTGTGTAACTGAACGCACACTATAAGCACCTCGATTTCTCAAGAATGCAAGGCAGTGCATATACCCACTGCTGAACCACTGCAGAGGTAGGTTGCTGGAGGGGCCTCCCACTGAGGCATCTCACTAGTGGGGCCACCTGATGACCCTTTGCCCAGGGCTCTCTAAAATCTGAAGCCAGCCCTGAGTAGCGGAGTCTGAAATTTTTGAAATTGATTTCCCACCCAGCATCTTGCCCTTAAGGCATGCATGCTGAAAAGCAGATGGAAAACCAGGAAGAACTCACCCTGTTCGATGTCAAACACATCCACGTTCTTCATAAACTTGGGCTGACGGTATAGCCTGCCCTGCCGCAAACCCCCCAGGCTGAAGATGTTGTTCTCTGCGCACACGAAGCTGGAGAACGCTCGTTTGCTGGGGATGTTGGGGAATTTGGTCCACGACCTGGTCTCGATGTCAAAGACTTCAAAGGCATTCACGGCATATTTGGATTGCCTTCCTCCTAGGATGGAGAAGGGAGTATAGTGAAGAATGTGCAGCAACAAGTGGAGCCATGGGGGTCTACTATTCTCTGGCCAAGCAGGTCTCTGGAGCGCACAGCCAACCCTAATCCAAAAGTATGCTGAAGCGATGGCAATGAGCCATAGAGTCTCTGCCCCCTGCAATTTACACAAATGTAAAACACTAGACAGTGGCTGGCTCAAGGTCACATGGAGTTTCATGGCTGATTTAACCCTGGTCTCTCAGGTCCCAGTGCACTTAATAACTCTACACTTTATTCCACATTCTGGGGGGAAAAGATGTAGCAGGGATATCCAGGGAGATAGGGGAATAATATTTTCTCACAGATTTGGAGGTTTATGGGGTCCCTTGTTAACAGTCCTGTATGAAACCTTTAAGACAGCAATCCTGTACCTACTTATCATGGAGTAAACTCCCATGGAATTCAGTGGGGCTTACTTCTGAGTAATGTACAGTTTCAATGGCATGAACCCTCCCCACTAGTAACAGTCATGACAGGGACCCCTTCTGAACAACACTTAAATGTGGAGTATTAACAAATCTGCAATGATTTAAGTGCCCACTGTTTCTTTGCAAAAAAGGAAGATAGGAAGAGAACCAGAATAGGATGGAGGCCATACGACTTATCTCCCAGCAGAGAAGAAACTGTGACAGTAGGGACCCCTGTGAACCACATGTGCTCTTTGTAAAATTGTAAAGGTAGCTTTGCAAAGGAGGTGGGTGGGGAGAAAACAATGACAACTTGCCCACACCCCTGTGACCACTCATTTGCCCTTGCCCTGTGACCTCCAAGCAGTCCCTCTACAGGGCACCAGCTGCCACTATTCCTAGCTGTAAGGGCTCAGTAAATAAGGGGCAAAGTCCATTCGCGTAAGGGGCTTACGCAGGAAGCATGACCTTTGGGATCATAGAATTACAGAGTTAGAAGAGACCCCTTCTAGTCCAATCCCCTGCAATGCAGGAATCTCAACTAGATCATACATGGCAGTAGGAAGGAGACTCTACCACCTCTCATGGACGTCTGTTCCACTGTCAAGCAGCTCTTTCTGTCAGGCAGTTCTCCCTAACGTTAAGTTGGAATCTCTTGCAACTTCAATCCATTGGTTTGGGTCCGAGCCTACAGAGCAGGAGAAAATGAGCTTGCTCCACCCTCCATGTGATAGCCCTTTGAAGATGACTATCATCTCCTCTGGTCTCCTCTTTTCCAGGCTAAACATACCCAGCTCCTTCAACCGTTCCTCATAAGGCTTGGTTTCCAGACCATTGATCATCTTGGTCTCTCTCCTCTGCACACGTTCCAAGCTTGCCAATATTTGTCTTAAACTGTGGTGCCCATAACTGGACACAATACTCCAGGTATGGTTTGACCAAGGCAGAATAGAGTGGGACTATTTCTTCCCTTGAATGGTACACTATTCTTCTGTTGATACAGCCTAGAATAGCATTAGAGTGTTTTTTTGTTTTTGCTGATAGACAAACACTGTCCATCTTTGTTAGTTCAGTACATTTCACCCCCCTCTCCAGTTCAGCTGGAAATGATTCCTTATGGTAAAGTAAACAAAAATAACATGGTTCCCTGCACAAGTTTCAAAATGCAATTTGATCACCAAAGCACTCTTTACATCATGCATGGTTGCCACAGAGTACTGGTTCATTCAGAGAGTAGCATACAGAAAGTCTTCTCATCTTCTAAGTACAGTACAGGCAATGGTCAGAACGAAGGGAAAGAAGGTGATGGGTTGTAAAAAAGACCCATTTGGAAATTTAGGTATGCACAATTAAAGTGGATTAAAGCACTCTGTCATCCTAGTGCAACAAACATAAAAATGGACTTTTACAGGAAGTAAAAGTGATGGGGAAAAGCACTGAAAAGTGTTGGATGAACTAAAGGCTAATGGGAAGACATATAAACACATCCCAGAAAAATCAGGATGAATGCAAGATGAGTGTGCATTGTCATATAATCATCCTACCAACAGAACAGAACAAATGCTCAATGAAAACCAGGCATGGCCTAACCAACACATACACTATGTTCTACCTTCACTCTTAGAGGCATTTTGCATCTGAATATCAGTTTCTGAGACTCTCAGGTGGGCAGAGTGCTGTTGTGCTCATGTCTGGCATGCAGACATCCTACAGGCATTTGATTGGCCATTGTGAGAACAAGATGCTGGACAAGATGAGCCATTGGCCTGATCCAGCAGGCTCTTCGTCTGCTCTTATGCTTTGTGCAAGCAAATCAGGATGAAGGCCCCCCAAAAGAGTCATTGGGAGGAACCCAATGGCACAAAAGCAGGGCCAGTAAAATGGTGCCCTACCCTGAGCCCTTGGAATAAGGCTGAAAATAGAACCTAACGGACAATACAAAGCTATTTATACAGCCAGAGGGTAAACAGAAAGGTCTTTTGGAAACAGTTATGCAAAAACAAAAAGGCATCTTGTGGCACCTTAAGAACTAGCAGATTTATTGTAGCATAAACATCCATGCTGATGTTGCCATAAATCTGTTAGCCTTTACAGTTCTACAAGTCTCTTTTGCTTCTGTTGTTCTGCCATGATCAGCTGGGGTAAACTATGAAAGGCTAAAAATAAAAGCCAGTAGAAGTCTGGCACCCAAGCCCTTGGTTTTGCTTTACCTCTGGATCCCTCCTAGAAGGAATATTTACAGTTTCTCAAAGTACGTGTGCATTTGGGACAGTGTCATGCCAAGTTTAGTGGAAATATTTTAGCTCAAAGCAATAAAGTTCCATTTCTCTACCTGCATGTTTCTTTTAAAACTTTTTAAAGGCCATTAATTTGATTACTTTTAATTAATTTGATTAAAAACAAACAACCTTGATATATCTTAATACCAGTGGCGTAGCGTGGGTGTCAGCACCCGGGGCAAGGCAAGTAATTTGCGCCCCCTAACCCGTGGATTTGCGCTCCCTAACCCGTGGATTTGCGCCCCCTAACCCTAACCCCCAGATGTTGCGCCCGGTGCGGCCGGCCCCCCCTGCACCCCCCACGCTACGCCACTGCTTAATACTATGGGTACTAGACCAAGTCAGCCTGTCTCTACTTCTGTTTAGCTTTGCTTTACACTTACAGAGCTGGGAACCAAAACACACAGGGTTTGAGCAATTTGCACAAGAGTCAGAAAATGAAATGGAAGCATAAGCAGTCCATTTGTGTGCCAAAGGGTATGAATTTACCTTTTGGATCTACCACAGAGTGCGGTAGTCCCCTCAGGCAGCAGATCTGAACCCCTTTAAACAGTGAACAGTTTGTGAGTATGTAAGCACACCACAGTCCGGTCAGGGCAAAGGCCAACATCCTATTTTCTTTTATTTATTGAATTTATCTCCTGGCCATCCTTCTGAAGAAGCCAGGGAGCAGCAAACTGCTCCACAATTTAAAAATAAAAGAGGAAAAGCAATTAAAACATTCTAAAAATAATCTTGTGGTAATGAATTCTACAATTTAACTATGCTCTGGGTGAACAAATACCTCCTTCTGTGAGTGTCAGTCATGTCTTGCTTGCCCTTTAATTAAAAAATATTGTAAAGGCAGAGCTCTGTTCAGGCAACATTATTTTATCTCTCCTGTGCAATAAATGCAGCCCATGGTTTTAGGCATAAGAAAATGGACCTGGAGGCCCAGCTACAGAGCTGGCATTGCTAATCCCAGACAATGCCTAGCACTTTTAGAGAGGTTATGGAAGAGAGCAGCTTCGAGAACTTCTGCAGGAGGGAGCATTAGGCGACTCTCCAGTCAAAGGTATAATGGTCAGAGGAATAGGCTGGAGGCTCATTCTTACCCAGCACATAGATCTTTGTGCCCCGTAGGAAGGAAGTGGCGGCATACCTGGGTGTGGGCATGGTTGCCAGCGACACCCAGATGTCCTTGAGCATGTCATAATGCTGCATGTAATTGTGAGGGCGAAGGTCTCCTCCCATTCCACCAGCTGCATAGATTCTGTAGTCTGAAAAGGACAGCAAGAGAGAGCGAAAGCAAAAGGATAAATCCAAACAAGAATCTCAATTCTGCTTTATCACAGTAGTTCCTAAATAGGTTCCACAACTAAAAAAAAGTTGGGACACATTACTAGCAGAAATAGAAAGCAGAACTATCTCATTCCCACCCAAACTTTCATTTTTTGCCTTGGATTCCATATATTTCTACCCAAAGGGTAGAAATATCACCCAAAAAGAGGAACTGCATCACACCCAAACAAGGCAAAAGACCTTCATAAAATTAGGATATGATAATTCAAGTATCTTCATCCTTTTCAGACCTAGGAGTAACTTTTAGCCCAAACATGCATTCGGTCCAATTTCTTAATCTTTTACCATGTATTTGCATGGTGGTCATAATCCTGTTGAGAGCCACCTTGGATCAGGCTGCAACCCACCATCTTAAGACCAGTGTGCTAACTGATAAGAATGGATGCAAATATATATGCAGTTGCTATAATTAAAACAGAAATAAATCTCTTTCCAGTGGGGAAGACAGTGGCCAGGTGATCTGTGTGCTTCTTGAATATGCATTCCGGGTGCTACCTATTGATGAGCAGCATCTTCTAGTTCATTATTTTTAAACTGGACAACCCTTCAAATAGAAGACTCTTTCAGATAAGAGTTTGGTCCTCTGGCAGCCTTCTGTAAAGCAAGGCACACGGCCACTTGAGATGGAAACCTTCCCTTCCCAACAGCAGTTCATCACATTGCAGTGCAAGACAATGTGGCAATGCTTAGAGTTGCTAAAGCAACTTGTTACAGGAAGCAAACAGATATGGGTGTGTTTGGTGGAGGGGAATATGTGGAGTCTGAAGCTCTACTATATAGAGGCAAACTTTCATACAGATTTCATACAGTGACCTGATGCTTTCACATCACTTGTGCCCTCAATGATTTGTCCTTCAAGAACTGCAAAAGCAGTTCTGCAAAGCAAAAAAACCCACCAGGCTGTCCTACATTTGGCAGGAACACAGAACGTGCTGGCTGTATTGACATTTTTTTTACAAGCAAAGAGGAGGTCACAGAAACAGATGGCACGCTCCAATTACAAGGCAGCCTTCACAGCCCGTTCTAGACTAGGCTGCTGAAAATCACCTAATTTTACCCAAAGCAATTCAAAGATGGTCATTCCAACAACCAGTGCGCAAGGGTCAAAACCTGGACACATTCACAGCGCAGCAGAAATTGGCTAAGTGCTCCCCACTGGGCAGATCTGTTTCCATGTAAGAAGAAATTTACTCCACCCTGCCCATCAAATTAATTAGGAGAAATGCACTGGGGAGCTTCCCGAAAAGCCAATCCTACTTTTGCCACCAGTGCCTTTTAGAAAAAGAATCCTCCTTGCCTTTCGCCGTCACAGAGATCCCCATCGAGGCTTCCCGCAAGGAGTTCCTTTTCTTCCATTTGCCCTCGTCTATGTTGTACATCTCCACAATCTTCAAGGGTGTCTGGTTGGCTCCAACACCCCCGATCACCATTATCCTCTTGCCCAGTGTTGCTACAGCTACCCCAGCCCTGGCTGTAGGCATTGGGGGGAGAGAATTCCATTGGTTGGCTTCAGGGGAGTACACCTCAAAAGAGTCCATTGGGACACCATTGTCATCACAGCCCCCAATGGCATAGACCTGACCACCAGCCTCCACCAGGGAGCAATAGACTCTCCGGCTGGGCAGAGGTGCCAGAGTTTTCCACTGGAAGTCTTTGATGCTAGGCACATCCATCATGGGAGCAAGACGGCATCTGTTAGGCAGCTCGCTTGTACTGCAAAATGAAAGGATGTAAATCAGAGCAAATGTCATTCAGGCATAACAAAGCACATCAGAAATAGAGATTCAAAATAGTTAGAGGATGCCTCTGGGTAGTCAGTGTTTTGATTCAAGCACCTACTGGAAATTTAGGACTGAATAGTTTGGGCTTACTCACATTTCCTCTGGTCCTGATGCTTAGCTCCAGGGGAAAGCGCTCTGAAGCACTCTGATTTAGAGCTAAACAGTGGGTTTAGAGCTAAAGAGTGGGTGAAAGCACCCCAAAAAATCTGCTTGGGAGCATTGAAAGAACCCGCAGATAAGTGAGGGGGAAAGAGGTGAGATTGTTCCACCTGGCAAGCCAAAATAGTTGTGTTACAGATAGCCTTAGTGCAACTTTGAATTCCTCCCTCCACATTTAGGTAAGTGATGCGGAAATACTCTGCAAAGTGTGGGATAAATTAAAGGTCAACAGGAAGACATATAAACTCTGCCCAAGCAAATCAGGATGAATGTTCACTGTCACCAAACCTCCCTGCAAGCAAACAAATCAGGACAAATGCTCAATGAAAAAGGCTTCCTATTGTGTAAGCTCTTCAGGAAAAATGCTCCATAAACATTCATCTGGAATAGCCCAGAAACCGACATCTTAACAAGCAATAGATCACTGTTCCCGCAACCATCAACAACAATATCCTATCACAGGCACACAAAGCAGTGATCATACCTTTCACTGAGTATCTATTAATCTTCCATTTCTGCATCTGCTGGATCCTGATCCTAAATAAATAAAGGAAAGAAATAACGGTAATAAGGTTGGATTCAGTCCCTTGTTTCTGCTTCTTAACAGGGGCAATCAGATACGTCAGAGCCTCTCCTGCTCCCAAGGCTTTTGTCCCTTGAACTTTTTCCCTCTCAAGGGCCTCTCTTCCCAAATCCTTCTGTCTCCCTCTGGGTCTTCCTGGACCAGCTGCAGGAGACGCACCTCAATCCCATCCTCCATAACTTGACTCTGCCTCATGCAGCAGCAGTGTGCTGAGCTGTAAGCCTGCTACAGAACAGCCCATTAGTTAGAACACAGAGTCACAAGCACCTATCGCAAGCCAAGCGATTATTTTTTGCTTTCTTTCTCTGAACAGTTGACAAGTATGTAAAAGAGGTGAATAAATTTAGATAGATGGAAACCTGAGTATACATATGGAGAGTGGCAGCTGCATTCTTCTCACCTGAACCTGAGCACACACACATACACAGAAACCCAAAGCAAGGTTTCATTACAGAACCAAGATTTCTTTTTTAAAATTGAGCTTTCTTTAAAGAACTAGATAACTCTGCTTTTATATGTTCCTCTGGCCTCTTGCATGTACTACAGGTCTAATTTACTAAGGTCTAATTTAACTGTCACACACATAGGCCGAAATAAAGGTCTTGCTCCTGTAACATTGCAGGCAGTGGCACTGCAAAATTTAAAAGCTCCTTGCTGTGCAATGGTTCACAGTGTCTGATAGTCATCTACGTCTTCAGAACCTCCCTTGCCTCTTAGGGCCCCGCTAGGTAATCCCACCCCTCATGGAATGGTACCACCAGTGCTTTTTTTCCTTTAAAAAATGTTTAGGGGTACCCTCATTTTGATTCAAGAAAATCACAATTTTATAGTTCATATTGGGGAAAATAAATACAGTAAATGGACAAAAGTACAAAGATTCACAAAATGTTTCGGGGTATGTGTACCCCTGCGTACCCCCAGAAAAAATCCCTGGGTACCACCCACTTTGGAAACCACTAAGTTGGAATGTGAATGTTAGAATGGAGATGATGAGGCCCCTAAGCACTGTTTTCATGGGACTCCCAGGAGCCTGTCCTGTTTACATGATGAGGATCACTCAACGTTGTTTCAGAGATTGTTGATGCTGTGCTCTTATCCCAAATCAATGTACCTTGTTCACATGGGCAGAAGATGTCCACATATTTTGGAACACTGACACACCATTTTATGGTTGCAGTGGATTTTGAATTCCACCCAGCCTCTGCTTCCTGAGTTGACATGACCTTTTCCAATAGGAAGTATTCCCAATAGAAACTCCAGGTGTTTTAAGAGAGAGGGCTTTAATTCACATGATTCTGCAAAGCAGGATCCAAGCCATTTCTTTGCTTTGAGTGATCTTCCTTCAGACCCCTGAGCTCAAGGGAGCTTTGTCACTTCCACTTGTTCCATCAACAACAGTAGGCAAATGACATTGACAAGACTAAAAAAAGGCTTTTAAAGTCAAGGGAGATGAACGTTGCACAACCCAACCTGGAGGAAACCAAACAGGAGCATTGCTTTGCACGTAACACACTTTGGTTTGTTTCATAAGAGCATAAGCAGAGCCTGCTGCGTCAGGCCAATGGGCCCATCGAGTCCAGCATCCTGTCCTCCCATTGGCCAACCAGACGCCTGTGGGAAAGAAGCAAGCAGGACCCAGAAACCAGAATCATTCCTGCCTCCAACTGACCAGTTCCCCCTGCTAGGAAAAGGCAGGAGTGAGGGAAGTGTGAAGTGGGCACTCCTGCAAGTGAATTGGTATATATTTGCCTTCCCAATGCTATTGGGATCTTGTTTATATTTTATTCATTTTTAAAAAATACATAACACACCTTTCCTCTCATGAGAAAACACAAATCAAATTTCAAAAGCAAAAGCATAATATCGTATATCATTTGTGTATTAAAAATATTAAAACATGAAGGGGGAAAATCTTTTCCCCAAATAACCAACTCAAACTGAACCATAATGACAATATCCCACCCCCCCATCAGGGACGAGAGTTTCTTTCTTTTGAATCAAGACAGATACTAGCATTACCTCATCTGTTATTATTCAGAAACAAATAAATACAATCGCAGCTCCTAGCTGCGCTGTGTCCTCAGGTCCCTGGGCACATTTTCAGCTTGCAGCAAGTGACAAGCTATCAAAAAATACCATAATGGCGAGGGCACAAATGTACAAACTCAAATGCAGAGCAGTTGGAGATCAGATTTTTTCCCCAAGGCCTGTTTCCAAGTTATAGCGAAGCCAGATGATTATCATGTGGTAAGTTCCTAGGGTATGCATATAACTATTTGAGAAGCTGGTAAACAACCTACCAAGCTAACACACTTATGTGCCCATTTTCATTGTGCAGTAGAAGGTTAACAATCTGCCCAAGGGGCTATATGCACTGTTAGCGCAATCCTATAAATGCCTACTTAGAAGTTAGCCCTAGTGACTTCAGTGGAACTTGTTCCCAAGTCAGTAAGTATAGGGTTACAACCTATACATTAATGGGTGAATATAAATGATCATTTACTATGAGGTGTTTTCATCACTCAATTGAGAGCCAGTGTGGTGTAGTGGTTAAGAGCGGTAGTCTTGTAATCTGGGGAACCGGGTTCGCGTCTCCGCTCTTCCACATGCAGCTGCTGGGTGACCTTGGTCTAGTCACACTTCTTTGAAGTCTCTCAGCCCCACTCACCTCACAGAGTGTTTGTTGTGGGGGAGGAAGGGAAAGGAAAATGTTAGCCACTTTGAGACTCCTTAAAGGGAGTGAAAGGCGGGATATCAAATCCAAACTCTTCTTCTTCTTCTTCAATTGTTGCCTGTCTACCTCTGAAAACAGGGAGGTTATGCGGCAGGTTGAAAAAGGATGGGTAATTATCATATGCCCCCTACTTCCCCTTTCCCAAAGCAGATATGGGGAAGCTGTGGCCCTCTGTGGAGTAACCTGTGGTACTCCAACTCCCATCAGCCCCAACCAGCATGGCTAGTGGTCAAGGACGATGGCAGTTATAGTCCAGTATCATCTGGAAGGCTACTGCTTCCCCAACCCTGGCTTAAAATCTCCATTTATTAAGTGGTTACTCCTGGTAGATACTCAAACATTATCTTCGCCATCCAGCTGTTAAGCACTATCATCGTATACTTGGAATTCTTTCTTCCTGAGAAAAGCATAATTTCTCACGGGATTCACGAGCGTCTTATTTCATAAAGAGCTTTTAAGCCTAATGCTATGGCCTAGATTCAATTACAGTGATAGATCTGTCCCCGAAGCCAGCGGTACAACAAAACATTTTCCCCAAGTAGCTGCTTGCTCTTCAGTTTTTTGCATCTTTTAAGCAACTTTTCCTTGGCTTTGAAGGCACCAGGCTACATGATAAAGTCAGGGGCTGAATTTCATGCTACATTTTTTTTTAAAGACCCTGTTTCCAAACCTTTGCAAGCAGCGCTAAGCAAACGGCCTGTCAGGGCAAGGATTCCCACTTGCAGAATGAGATTCCTCCCTTCTCTCTCCCTGCCCCTGTGCCTCATGCCCTCCCCAGTTCTGCTCCAGAGGGTTGGGGGAACCTCCAAAACAGATTTGGGGGTGGGGGTTGTAGGAACAAAGGACTTGGTGATGGAGGAGATACTTCAGTATATCTGAAGGAGCGTCTCCACCCCCATCATTCTACCTGGGCACTGAGGTCCAGCACCGAGGGCCTTCTGGCAGTTCCCTCACTGCAAGAAGCCAAGTTACAGGGAACCAGGCAGAGGGCCTTCTCGGTAGTGGCGCCCTCCCTGTGGAACGTCCTCCCACCAGATGTCAAAGAGAATAACAACTACCAGACTTTTAGAAGACATCTGAAGGCAGCCCTGTTTAGGGAAGCTTTTAATGTTTGATGTATTACAGTATTTTAATTTTTTTTGGAAGCCGCCCAGAGTGGCTGGGGAACCCCAGCCAGATGGGCGGGGTACAAATAATACATTATTATTATTATTATTATTATTATTATTGCTTGCCTATTTTCACCTGCAAATGCTCTTCTCCCTATCTAGGGTTTTTGTTTATTTTTTACTGTTCCTTTTCCTTCAGTCAAACCAGAGAAAGCACAGCTGCAGAGGAAAATGGCCTGGCAGGGCATATGCAGAGAGAACCTGCAGGTAGGGGGAGGGTTAAGTTCCCCCTCTTGTACGCTGACCTCCCCTGCAAAATGCTTCACCCGACCCTGTGTTCATGTTCAGTGGCATGAGCTGGCAGGTATAGTGTGTAATAATTATACCCCAAGGACACAGTCTTCAGGACACTTAACCAGGGGGTAATTCCTCATCACTTGCAACAGCACTAATGTGCAAGGAACCCACAGTGAGGCCAATTTCTTAGCTGAAATGGTTCTGCATCTTTCCAAAACTGGGACTCTGGCGCTGACAGTGTTTCTCAGTTGCGTGAATCAAGCAGCTGATGTGGTTTAATGTGAGTTTGTGCCTGACATTTTCTGACCTTGCAAGAGAATGAACAGTTCCCCTGCCATGGCAACCACTACGCAAAGAAGAAGTCAGGCAACCTTTTCTCGAAGCCTGGGAAATACTGTGTGACGTAAACAAAAGGTTCAGGTGAAGGAAGAAATTAGCACAGGAAGATGCCTTATACTGAATCAGATTAATTGGGCCCATCTAGCTCAGTGCTGTCTGCACTGACTAGCAGTGGCACTCGGCATTTCAATCAGGGTCCCTCCTAGCTCTACCTCGAGATGTCGGGATTTGAACCTGGGACCTTCTGCATGTAACACTGAGGCTCTTCTACTGAGCTTCAGCCCATCCACATTAAGATACTTAGCAATTTCTTGGGCTTCAGAGAAATATGAGAAAGTCCCAACACAGTTGTCCATCTCCCTTCTTTCTTCCATGGCTTTTGCTGAGGTCCTGGCTTTACCTTACAGTGGTACCTCAGGTTAAGAACTTAATTCGTTCTGGAGGTCCATTCTTAACCTGAAACTGTTCTTAACCTGAGGTACCACTTTAGCTAATGGGGCCTCCTGCTGCCACTGCTCCATTTCTGTTCTCATCCTGAAGCAAAGTTCTTAATCCAAGGTACTATTTCTGGGTTAGCGGAGTCTGTAACCTGAAGCGTCTGTAACCCGAGATACCACTGTATTATTTTATTTATTGCATTTATATCTCATATTTCCTCCAAGGAACTGAAGATGGATAACAAGTTTCTCTCCCCCGCCCCCCACATTTTATCCTCACAATAACTCTTGTGTGGTAGGTTAGGATAAGAGACTGTGACTGGCCCAAAGTCACCCATTGAGCTTTAGAGGTGAGTGGGGGTTTGAACTTTGGTCACCTATATCCTAGTCCAACACTCTGACCGCTACAGCAAATTGGATTTGCCTTGCAACTTGAGTTTCCTGCCTGTTTGCTACTGGCACTAGGTAAAGTGAATTATACGCAGGGCCCAATTTGAAGGGTGGTCCTTCAGTGGGTCTGGTGGTGGGCAACAGGATGGCTACAATGAGGGCAGGGCAGCTTGGAGCCTCCATTTTAATTTCCCATAATGCCTCCAACAAAGTGTTACTTCAGGGCATTGTGGGAAATCAAAATCCAAGGCTATTTCCAGATGCAGCAATTCAGTGCAAGGGGTGCAGTACAAGACCAATGTTAGCACAGTTATAGGCTCTGCCAGAATGCTAAAGTTAAACCTGGGATATATGTCTAGACAGGGTTGGGAAGTCTGTGTCCCTCCAGATGTCACTGAACTCCAAATCCCATCAGCCCCATGTCCTCATCCAGCATGGCCAATGGACAGGGGATGGTGAGAATTGTGGTTCAGCTCTTAGATGGCCATTGGTTCTCCATCCCTGCTCAAGGAGGAAACTGAATAATACTGAGTGCAAAATTGCAGGCAGAATTTGAAGAAAGGAACTTGTGGATAATTCCACAGACTATGTCTGCCTACACTCAGTCCTGCTTTAAATTCTCTTGTTGCAGTTCTATACCTTGACTCTTGATTCTCTTTCCATATTTTTTCTTCTTCTTCTTCACAGTTACATTTCCACATTTCCATGCTATTCTTAGCCTTAATTGAACTGGAAATTTTGGAGGAATGTGTTACACAAATCCAATTAAGGCAGATGAACCACTTTACCCAGGAAGAGTAGTTGATCTCCAGCTGTGTCTCATTAGCTGCCTTCTCAGTGCAGGACCTAAAAAGTATTATATGATCAGCTAAGTTGATATATGATAAGGCAAGGCAGTGGTGCTTGACCTATGATAGTAAGGAAGTGAATGATTTTGGAGGAACAACACAGGAAATTTAAATATTAGTATAAGCAGGGTTAATAATCTGATGCAGAAAGCACTAAATCTGCAGGACAAACTTCATGGTGACTGAAGAATTGACTGGAGTTTGCCAGTCAGAACAGACTGCTCTGTAGACCATGTTGTTTTCAAACCCATTTAAGGAAGTCAGGAAGGGATGAATGGATCAATATTTCCATACTATCTCACTTTCTCAACTGCTTGTTCAAAAGTTCATTTGTAATTTTGAAAAAATCTGCATGAAATTTTGTGCACACATAGTTTCAAATGTATTTCCTCCCCAAAAGTACACATTTTAAAATGTATTTTAATATATTGTTGAGCTGACAGTCACATTGTGAAACTTGAAGAACTGCAAAATCCAAATTATGGCTGCGTTCTGATCCCACAAGAGTCTGTGAGCTGTGGATCAGGTCAGCTGTTATCGGAACACACACATATCAAATTCCTCAAGCACCACTGGCCATTTTTAACATCAGGGTAAAAACTGTTAAGTGGAGGAAAGGGGGATGTTTCACTCCTTTCCTGCTTTCCATTTTTCTGCTCAAAAGTGTCCTCCCGCTGTCCCATGAGTTCCTGATATTTGTTTATCTTTCTTTAAAAAGCATCTGAAATCCTACCAACAGGAGGGAAAGCCACTTAGGGAATGATTTTGAGCAGAACAATGGCCAGCAGGGAAAGGCTTAAACATACACACATACGCCACCATTTCTAACCTCAAAATAGCCTCATCCTGAAGATGTTTTTAAAATGTCCAACAGCACTTTTAAAAATACATTTGCATGTAATGTGACATGTGCCCTCAATTGCCTTTCAAAGTCCAAATAAAATACAATGTCTAGGGAAAAAGGCTGCTGGTTAGCAACCGTTGCTGTTTTTTATTGGTACTTAACAATGCAGTTCATGGCAAGAGAACTGTTTATGGTTTTTTTTTTTCACTGTGAGCTTCCCTAGAGTTTGCTTAAAATAACATGCCTAGTGGGACAAAACATGGATATACATCCTGCCAGAATGGGTTCATCTACAACAGCTTTCTCTAGGTTGGTATCCTCCAGATGTTTTGGACTACAACTCCCATCATTCCACACAGAATGACCAATAGTCAGGAATGATGGAAGTTGTAGTCCCACACATCTAAAGGGCAATGGGTTGGGACAGGCTGATCTGTAGCCTTGGCTTAAAGGTTTGCTGCACCCCCAGCCTGCTGTGAAGCATATCCACAAGTAGAATATCTACTTTTAATTTTTCTGTAAAGCTTGATGAAACTGAGGCCCGAGTTTACATAATTTCAGGCAAGGTGAGGACATGACTGAGAATTTCCGATGTTTTAATTCCAGTTTGTTTCCCATGACTAAGTAAGTACAAATGCAGGCAGAAATGATTACTTCTGTCAGACAGCTATTTGTTGCCATCACATTTGTTGTTCCAAATGATCTTAATTCTTTATTAGTTTTTTGGGACTACTCCACCAGCATACTCCACCAGCTTCCCCCACCCACTTTGGGTCTACTGGATTTTCAAAATTATGATGGCAGGTATATAGCAGCAAAAAGTTGCATGATTATTTAAATACTGCACATTGATTATGCTCTAACCTTTCATGGGCTGCAGTCAACTTCATCAGAAGCATTAAGCATTTTCCTATTTTAAGCTGACACACACACACACACACACATAAAACTAAACGTAAAACAATGAGTTCAGAGGGGAATAATAAAAAAATACAATGTGACAATTATGTTGAATAAGTTCAGTGACCATTCACAAAACAGTGTTGATGATAACACAGATAGCAACTAATTAACTGTTCTTAATAGGTTGTAATTCAGCAGTTTCATACTTGAGCCTTTGAAGTTGCTTTGTTTCAGAATGTCCACTTTAAGGTCCCAAGAGGCTGAAATGTCCCTCCCCACACACCCTGTTTCTGACTTTTGACCTTTCTGATGTCAGATCTGTAGCTACATCTCATGGTTAGCAGGGAAAGAGAGCTTAACCATGAGCCCTAGTTTGGACAACGTGCTAAACCAAACTTTGGCTTTGTTCAGTGTGGCAGCAAAAACAACCAGGGAGCAGCAAAGTAATTGTGATCTTCTTTCTGTTTGCATGGTCTCACTAAGCTCAAACCTTTCTCCCTGTGAACCACTTGAAAATTACTGAGGGTCTGGTTGGACCACTTAATTATTTCCCCGCCTATTGTTAGCAGTTGTAACGGACTGTGCCAGCTGCTATATGATTTTCAATTTTATTTTTCCAGACATGCTAAGGACCACCTGAATGAAGCCTGTAAACCACAGTTTGGCTCAGTGTGTTGTGCAGAGTAGGCCAATATATCCCACCCTGCTGTAAATTATTTGATGTGCAAACATATAAGGAAGGGCCACAGCTCAGTTGTAGGATACATGGTTTGTGTGCAAAACGTCTCAAGTTCTATCTCTACCATCTCCTGTCAAATCATATGAGGAAGCAGAGCTGGGAAAGAGCTCTGCCAGAGGCCTTTGAGGGCTTCTGCCAGTCAAAATAGTCAATACTGGTCTAGATGGATAAAGGGAGTTGACTCAACACAGCAATTTCATATTCTCTCCCTGCAGCCGCCCACTTCACAAGACTGAAAGGAGCCAAATACCAGGTTTTGATGTCAAACAATGAATCCCACTAAGGTCTTTTACCCTAGCTAGGAAGCACCTCTTCCTACATCTCTTCCTCTTCTGCTCTTTTGCATGACCTTTCAGAACAGTATGGGATTTGATGGATTATTAACTTCCTGCCAGGCCAGGGTGTGTTTGAGAATATAGGAAACACAATTCCTGCAGAAGAGAAATCATTTTGTTCTGGAATACCAAACCTTCTCGTCATTTCATTAGTATTTGGTGTCTTTCTTCCACAGTCTTGATACCGCAGATGCCTTTTGCAAGGTGAAAGGATTGTACTTTGTACAGAATTAACCATTTACTCAATTCACTTTTGGCATAATCTGGGCATAATGTTCATATAGCACCTGTCAGGATATCACATCCTATTCTCTGACATTTAGAAGGCACTCAGCAGAGGATCAGCACTACGGCATGTCTTTCTGTTCACATAGAAGCACAACCTCACTTCCTTATAAATTGTTTCCTGAGCAATTGTATGCAGATGTGTGTGTTTTAAATTATTATATCTGACTTCACATATCCAGAAATATGTGGACCACTGCAGGAAGCAATAAATGACAGCACATTTGACAGTTTATGATACAGCGCGACCTTAAGCTACGACACCATCAGAGGAATAACTCGACAAACTGACCCACATACTTCTTGTCAGTAATGATGATGATTAATCTCAGATTGCATCCTAAAAGCTGCGCTCAGGAGAAGGAAGCTACTCTCTATGCAAAACATACAGCCATGCACGCAGAAAGCAATGACCTCTAAAGACGCGTGGGATTTTTTGCTTGGCTGCCGAAGAATGTTTTGAGATAGTTTTATATTTACAGTTTTAAAAAGACAGCTGTATGTTCTGACAAAACCAGGCTCTTTCTTGGAGGGGGAGGGGAAATCAAGTTTAACACAAGAATTCTTACGTAGCGTAAGTCTGATTTTTTATTTCTCTCTCTCTCCCTTTCCCTCACCCCCTCCAATCTATTTAAATGTAATTACTCACATACATCTGTGATCTCAGTTCCCTGGAGGCTGCAGTCCATGGTTAAGGAGGAAGGAAACCCAAAAGAGATGACGGCTGTATGTTTGCAAAGGAGGAGCCGGGCAAACGGATCGCCCAGCTGCATCAATCCAACTCTCATAATATTCACTTTCCTCCACAGGAGCTGAATTACAATCACGTGCAGAGGAATCCCCGTCTGCTGGAGTGACCTGTATTTTCTCAGTTGCCTAGAGTCAGCTAGAGGAGAGTGTGTGTGTGTGTGTCTGCACTGGATTATAAAAGCCAGAATAAGCCTTTTATGGCTCCCATGCTTGCACAGGAAGTTTTCCAACAGCCTCTCGCATGGCGAATTGCAGGGAGGGAGGGGGGCTTGGTTGGAAATGCAAGGCAGGGATGGGTGAAAATGGCAGAAATTCTGATGAAGGCATAGGAGGTATTTTCAACATGCCAAGAAGTGCCTACAGGCAGCCTTGGCATAAACTCAGATATTCCGAGTGATAACACTGGTGTTAATAATATCTGCTTACATCAGTTACTTTTGTCCAAATAAATCCATTCATAAAATCAAATGGTTTTCTACTCCTGCCTTTGCCCCGATTGCCTGCGAATAATTATGCCAACTCTGTACTCAAATGATGCAAACTGTCCACCTGCACTCCACAGTGACAGATGCACCAAAGACGTAAATCACAATATTATTATTTTAACAGCAGCAAAGGCAAAGGCAAAGGCAAACGTCAGTCCTCCCCTTTCCATAACAAGCAAATCACTGCTATACAGTTGTGATCTCTACTTCTTCAGTTTCATCTCACAGACCTTTGGCTCATAAAAGCACCATAAGAGCACCGTCAAAGGTTCATCCAGGTCAGGGTCCTGTCCCTGCCATGGCCTACCTGATGCATCTGGGAAACCCATAAGCAGAAAACAGTCACCATAGCACTCTCAGATGCATACTGCCTCTGGCATGGGAGGTGATATGCTGCCATTGTGACTAGCAGTCACTGATACTTATCTCCTGTTATTTTGTCCAATCCCCTTTGAAAGCTGTCCAAGTTGACTGCAAACGTATCTGACTAGTGATGATAATGCAGACTCAACAACATGCTCCTCTTGTATTACTTTGCCAGAGCCACCCAAGCTGCTCAGCTAATTTGGAGGCTCCTTTGACAGGCTCCCTCTCCTTTCCAAAGTTCTCCTCCACCATGGTAGGCACACACAAGTAGTCGGTAGGGCTCAGAAGCTGTGTTGCATGATGGCAGTCTTTCCCTGAGGCTATGGGTGACCTAAGATACATTCCCCATGTTCCTCCTTGGTCCACAGCTCCTGGCCACTTGCAAGTCTTGCAAGGAAGTGACCGATACACAATGCAGCACTGAACATGCCTGCAGCACTGTCAACCACCGTCCTCATCCAAGGGCTGGGGCTCCTATGCCCCAAGATGAAGCAAGGCATGGATGGAAAGATCAGAAGAGCCAATGGATGGCATTTGGTACTGTGACATATGAGCCAGCCTCACTATACAGCACATGTTCCTTTCTCCACCACAAAATGAAGCAAGACAAAAATTTGGGCCCTGCTAGGCATGAATGGTGATTGAAAACAAATGCCTTTTTAAAAAAAGAATTCATATGCCGAGCCAAGTACAATATATTGGCTTCTCAATATATGTTGGCAAGACACGCTGCCCTTTGCACCATGGATATGATACAAAAAAGTACCTGTTCTGCATTTCCCTCCTGAAGCCACATTTCATGTAAAAAGAAATAAAAATGAACCAATCTTGAATATGACACCCTCTGTAATATGGACCGCGTGGGTGGGGAATACCAATTTATATACTGACCTTTTGACTGGTATTTCAGCTTTCCCTGTCAGATACTGCCCCTATATGGTAAATTAGAATAAGCTGCAATGCTTTACACCTGGGTGTAATGTCAATGAAGCTTGCTTCGGAAAGACGTTATGGGATGGTGCTCTTAAGACAAATGCTTGCAGTTGGTTCTGTTGTAGATCATGAAATCACAGTCAAATAACCAAGCAGCCTTCAGCTATTGCGTTCACTTTTTGCATTTGGTGAATCCCCATTGGGATGTATACAGTCTACTCTATGTTTGTCTGCCACAGCTGAGGGATAGGAGAATTTGTCGCATTTGGATCGGATTGCTTCAAAGATAGACTTTATGAGGCTATAACACTCAAGTTAACTGAAATAGCTGAGTTAACTTACGATCAGAAGCAAGCAATGTTTATCTTTTGCAATTTGACCTCCATTCCTCAAGGGGCATAGTCTCCTGCTGAGACTCAGCAAGCCTTTCTCCCCAGTGCCTATGTAATTCCCTTTTGCCCAATACTAAGTAATAATATTGTACTTATTATTATGCATAATAAGTGATTGATAGCAAAGATTTCATGGCACTTACTAAAATTATCCACACAGCAGTTACTATTTTGAAGATAATGGGAAAATGTTGAACCACACTTAAGGAAAATATTAGAGCAAGCCTTTTATTCAGGGAATTCTGCACTGGCAGCTTTGTTAAAAACCTGCCAATGTACGTAAGTGCTTGTGACTGAATGCAAATAGATTTCATGGCAGTTTTAAGTGATGACTGAGGGCCAGAGGTCAATGAATGGATAGGGCTGTGGGTTAGTGGTAGAGTATCTGCCCAGCATCTTTAGGGCTGGCTGAGACCCCGGTCCAAAATCCTGGAGAGCTGCTGCAAGTCAACAGAGACAATGCTAAGCAAGGTGGACCAATGGTCTGGCTCAGTATAAGGCCGCTTTCTATATTTCTGAAGGGCTCCCATCTGATGGCTGCTTTTAGGCTTCCCCTTTTGCAGCTGCCTCCTGTTAAGTTATTCATATACAGCTTTTCACTATGCAGCCTAGGAAATGTTCTGCATGCCACTTACGCTATGGAGGTAAAGGGTAGGGATACATCCAATTCTGACTGGGCTGTGAACCAGAATGTCCCTGGTTTGGATGTCACCCATGCTGTGAACTCACTAGTGGCATTAAGAAAGCCGTTCCTTGCCAGCACCACCACATCTACAGTATGGGGATAAAATTAACCTACTAGTTTACATTACCACAATAATCCTTACAATCTCCGTTGAAACTGGAGAGGGGTGAGTTTTCCAATGCTCACTTTGGTTTCTCTTGGGACTTAGATTATTTCTCCTGGGGGAGGGGATAAATGGCATTTTCTAAGCCAATCTGAAGACTGCTCTGTACTGAACGGTTGTGACTTTGTACGGTTATTTAACATTATTATAAAAACTGAAATAGACACTTAAAAAAAAGAAAGAAACTGTTTGTACCACCCAAGCCCCAAGAACACACTTCCCGATTCCCCTGACTTCCCTGGCAAGTGGAGGTGGCAGCAGGATCTGCAACAGCAGGTGTGGGAGGAGAAGAGGGTTTCCTGCCTTCGCCCCCTCATTTGTCACTTTCATGCACTGACAGTAGTTCTCTCCAGCACCATCAGTCTCTGCTCTCAACTGTCTTCAGTAACCATAGAGGGCGAGAGATGGGGGAACAGGGTCTCTCCATCAACTCAGGAACTTTTGGCTCCTGCTCTTAACAAAACGTTTTCATCCCAGCTAGTGACTGCAAGAACTAGTACCCCTTCTACCCCTTCTTTTCCCCCTTCTCCCCTCCTCCTCCTCTCAATCTCTTTTCCTTTTGTGTCATGCATTTCAGCTTGTAAGCCTGGGGGCAGGGCTTATCTTGTGCCACTCACATCTGCAAGCTGCCCGAGGCGCCCTTTTTGGCTGCAGAGCAGGATAAAAATGAGTACGCTGAAAATGAAATGAATGCACTAAAAAATGGAAGTGGAAATAGTTTTCGTTCAGCCCAGCAAGCGGCAGAGTAATCACTTTATACAAGGCCATAGAATGTGTGACTTTCCGGGTGTTATTGGACTCTAACTCCCATCAGCCTCTGCCGGCATGGGAGTTGTAGTCTAGGAATATCTGGAGCTGCACAGGTCACTTAGACCTGCATTTAAAACACACTATGTTGTAGCCTTAAGGGCATGGAGACAGGGCAGCATATGGTCTCTGATCACTGGGTAAGTCCAGCATGACCATTGTTGCGACCACTTTCCCCACCTGCCACAGCTTGTCTCCTGAGTGTTTTTTAGAGGGTGGTCATACCGGACTGAACACGAGGTCAGATGCTATAATAAACTATTACCACTCTGCAGTTACAGTTGCCAAGGGGCAGGTTTTTAAAGGAGCTAATATAACACCAGCTCTCTTCTGTTTTCTGCCCAGTGAGGCTTATTTGGTTGCAGAGTTCAAAACAGATCTGCTCTGCTGTTGTTTTTTAAAAGGAAAGCAGGTCATGAAAAATGTGCAAGTCAATAAGCAAGATGTCTGCAGCACTTTCCATACCAGGGCAACCTTCCATCCCCTAACGGCTATTTTAATCTCCTAACTATCCAAAGGGAGGATTTAATTTGCATACAAATAGGATGTTTAGGAACCGAACCAATCTAATGTTAAAATGCTAATTAAAGTGAGTGCATTTGCCGCTTAAGAAATAAAATTTAAAAACTCTCCAGCTGCATTTAGGCAGGGTAGATTGTAGAGTTTTGATGTTATTGACACTACAGTCCTGCATGGGCTTATGCAGGCATATCTGTGCAGATACATAGATATGCATAAGCAGGTGGTATACATATCACATGCACACTAAACCGAATGACTACTCAAGAGTTGTGTGCATGCACATTGGATCCTCATACACTAGCCAAAAGAACATTAAATTGGAGTGAACCTCTTTATAGTTGTTGCTACAACAACTGGACTGGACTGAAATACAAAATGACTGGTGTAAATGGGTATCTCTATTTAAATTCTGAGTTGTCTTTCAGCATAGAATTCAAGGCAGCATCAGGACTGCTGGACAGCTCCTACAGAGCATGCCAAGAACTGAGGAAGCAAAGACTCTTGTGGACTCTTGTCCAGAACCAGGGCTGAGAAAGCCCTGGACAAGATGCTTTCCTGTGGACCTCTCAGGAAGCCCACCCACTCATGCAAGGATTGATAGGGAACAGGGAGGAAAACTGGTGTTTTCTTTCTCTTAGGAAAAGGTGGAGATATTCCTGCTGCAACCCACCATATGAAGATGCAACTCACCAGTTTTCTTTTTGGGTACTCTGAACAAGCACCACAAGGGATGTTGTCGGAAGGAATAACGCCAAGTTGCTCAAGCCGCCAAACTCGTACCATTTATAATCATTATTTACAAAAGTACCTCTCCCACAGATGAGCAACAGTGTGCAATGTGCAGTTGTCTCACCAAATTCCTATTTGGGTTTGAATGAAATTTCCCAACTGCTGAAGAGAGTGGCGGGAGGGAAGACCCTGGATTAGTCCCCAGAGATTTGTCAGGAAAAAATTGGATTAAAAAAAAAAAAGCAAGAACAGCACATTGTAAGCACCAGCTTAAGATTTTAGAAGGTGGACAAAACACCCATAAGAAGATTAAACATAACAGAATTTCCCCTAAAATGAAATGTAGGACTTAATGTCTTACCACCACCATCCCATGCAGCCTACCAACCACTAGGATGTGGTTTTTGCATACCCATTTTCTTTAACACACACTGGGTTGATGTGTTATGCTCCATGTTTCTGGAGGTATCCTTCACAAAGAATTGCATCTTACCCTATAAGCATATAGGCATATGCCCCTACACTTCTCAGTCCACTTCATGCATCTGATGAAATAGGCCTTTGCCACAATCAACTGCTCAGTCTATATCATAGACTCTATAAGAAGCTGTGGTCATTGTTATCCCTAGCATCATAGAATTGGAAGGGACCCCAAGGGCCATCCAGTCCAACCCCCTGCAATGCAGAAAATAAGCATACTGTGCAATAAAAATGCTGCTCCATTATTTGCAATGGACGGATGACCTATCCTTACCTTTAGCTATACATGCGGTTGAAAACCTGGCACAAATGGAAAATAGAGAGAGGCTGGTGTAAACACATACCAATGGCATCCTCAAAACCCTATCATTGTTAAGCTGCCAGTAGGACCAGAAATCTTCCCTGCAGCTCATACAAAAAAGGTCTGCCCAATTCCCCAGCATCTCAAACTATAGGCCACACATGTGAGTAAACTTGTTAGCAGGGTCTAATTTGAGCAGATGCTAAAGAGAATTTATATCCCTTGCCTTCCTAAGCAGCGAGTTCACCTCACTGAAAAACAGATAATTAAATCTTACAGCCATTTGCGTCAAGGGCAACAGTTTCTGAGAAGATTCGTTTAAATGGGCTTACCTTACCACTGAGAAGGCAGGACCCCAGACTATCAACTGGAAAATACAAAAGAAGGGACATATCAAGGGTAGGGAGGTTGAATAGCAGAGGAAGACGATAATCTCTGTCACAATACAAAATCCAAGGTGTACGGTGTGTGCACGGTTAATGATTTCCCTGGCGCTCAGCTCAGAGCTGACAAGCTGGATACGAATTGACGCTTCAGAGCCATACTTATATAATACGAGGCTCTCAATACAAAAAAGGAGGTGGGGGCAGAAGTTGGCTTTGTCTAGCTGGTCCGTTTCAAAAGGCCACACACAGACACACACACACACACACATCACCAAACGACAGTCTCCAGAGCTTCCTCTACCTTGACGGCTGGGGGAGGAGGAATGCTGCTTTGTGTACAAAGAGAGATGCAGTTAATGCCATGGAAACAACCCCATCAAAGAGATTTAAGGAGTCAGACCGTTGCAGACTGTTGAAGGGGGGTGGGGACAAGATGTTTGTGGCAGAGAGAGGTTTGTGCAGCAGCTTATTAAGCTGAAATATAATTGAGAGAGCTGTGCACAGCTAAAAGGGCAGGCCTTCTGGACTCCAGCTGCTGCTTGGAGTCTTGCAGATGGGCTTTGCTTCCTCGTGACACTGAGGCAGAGCTAAATGTGTTGCAAGATGCTCCCGTTGCACAAAAAGGGGCGCGGCAATCACCACAGCTAGCCCTTGTAAAACAGACCGTGGGCAAAAATCTATGGATTTCTGAACATCCAGATAAAAATGACAGATACATTTAAGCAGCTGTGGTGTAAAGGCAAAGCACACAGCTGTAAGGATTTTTTTTTACAGGCATCTGTTTCCATGGGAACAAGAGCGGAAAGGTTCTTTGGACTTGTAAATTAAACATGGCTTGAACGCTGCATGCTGCATATTCCTTTCCCCACAGAATATGCTGCATTTGATGGTACAGCTGGCTTCTGGCGTAGAATGTGTGCCATTAACAGAGAATGTCCATTTCTCCTCCCAGTTGCCACTATGTTAAACGCACACACATGTATCTGCCACTTCTGCCAAAAGCAGTTAGCTTACCACACCTTGCAGGATTGTTGTAAAGACTATTGAATAATATATGTGACATGATGTAAACATTTGAAATGCGCTATATGAAAGCTATTTATAACCATCTTGTGGGCAGGTCTATATTTTAAGTGAAACAAGACAGATTGCATTACATTTCCACCCCAAACATCCTCCGAGGAGCTCAGTCTGGCCTACCCCACAGGGCTGCTGAGGCAGGTTACGTTGAATAGCTGGGATGGAAATGAAGCGAAGGAATGCAATATGTCTTGTTTTGCTGTCTCACAACAATCCTGTGAGGTACACTAGGCTGGTCCAAGTTCACCAGTGAGCTTCAAAGCTGGGTGAGGAGTTGAACATGTGTGTCTGCAATCCTAGTCCATCACTCTTAATAGCTACACCACATGAGCTTTCTCATTCTGGAGCCATGCATCTGAAATGAGACATAATCTGTGAATGCTGCTGTGCTTCAGGGCGGAAGTGGTGCAGAATGTGGTGCTAGAGGCAGAAAGATGTTTCAGGTTATGATCAAAAAGTTCCACCCCCTGCTGCTTGTAAACGTCTTAAGATGGAATGTAGGACAGTTACATGGCAATTAACTAGGACCAGGAAAGTGGAATCTGTGGCCCTCCAGGTGCTGTCGGACTACAAATCCCATCATCGCTGACAACACAATCGCTGATGGGATTTGGAGTCCAACAGCATTGGGAGGGCTGCAGGTTCCTCACCCGTAGATTTAGACCATGTGAGGTGCAAAATGGTTTTCAGGCTGCAGAAGCTACTGGCATCGGGAAGGGGTGGCAAGCTGTTTCCTCTTTGAATGTATAAAGTTTCTTTGTATAATAGATTACAAGCCCCATGAGGACAGGACGGTTAAGGATTTATATTCAGGGAAAGCTACTGTAAAAGCTATTCTGAGCCCACCGAACGGAGTGGGATATATATATATATATATATATATATATATATATATATATATATATGAAGTCAAGAGTCTCCAGTCAGAATAAAACAACAAATATGGCTTTTGAGGTACCCAAATGTGTCAAAATTCCTTGCTCTGAATTCAGCCCAATTTTTGCAAGTTCTATTGTGATCTCCAGTGTTCGGCTTATGCACCAAGATGCAAACCAGAAATTCCAGGATAGGATCTCACATCTTTGGTTTGTTTTTTTATTAATGTAATGGGAAAGTCTAATTATTATTTTTAAAAGGAGGCAATGGCAGTTGATCCATCTCTGAATCTTGTCCCTGGCTGTTTTGTGAAATGAGATTGCCTGCTAAACTGTACTGGTCTCTGAACAATCTGGTTTTAGTGTCTCGGTTTCAAATTCAAAGTTAGCTGGGATTTGAATACAGAGCATACTCTCGTGATACTGATACCACAGAGATTTGGCACAGCATTCTGTTAGTCTAGAAGGCTTGATAATTGCTGGTTTAGCCTAGTCCTGTGGCACAATTGATTTAAAAAAGCACTTGATAAATGGAATTCTACCATGTGCTCTGACAGTTATTGCCACATCGAGTCAGGTCAACATCTGAAGATGTGGATCGAGCTGAGTTTCTGACTGGTACATAACCCAAGGGAAGAAGTTCACCAGCTGTGCCTGACCATTTGACAAAACACGGAGAGGCATCATTTCAGAAAAGACAGCTGCTGTGAAAAGACAAGGCCTGGGAAAAATAAAATAAGATGCACAGGCCGGCCCACGCATGCACACACTCCTTAGCAGCAGTAATTTGGGTGTTTAGACACAGAAGAGCTTAAAGCTGTATTCAAAGTAGCAGGTATTAATGGAATGAAAAAGAAGCCACATGTCTTTATTAACAACCAGGATAAGCTGCTTGATCTCAAAAAGAAACCCCTAATTCCTTCTTGTTTCACATGTATTTTTCCAGACCAACGGAAGCAGAGAGAAATAAGCCAGGCACAGTTGACAAGTCTGTTCATTAGACATTCAGGAAGCCAAGAATTCACCTTGATCATTTACATGAACATCAAAGGGAAACTATATGTGATCCATCCATTCCCATATTAAAAGGAAGTCTTCTTTTTCTGGCTGGTGAAACTCTAACTTGGATATTGGCATTGCTTCATAAAGAAACTAGAATAAAAAAATTTGGCTAGCCATACAGAGGTTTAGACCTCTACAGTGTTGTGGCTAAGATGAGGTATGGAGCCAAAAGACACCATCTGTTTAAATCTCACATTGGCTTTGAACTTGTGTTGTCTTATTGTATTTGTATTTTATTGCTCTTGGCCACCTTGAGCATTGGTGGAAAGCTGTGATACCAAATTTAAGAAAGTAAAAAAATTGCCTTAGGCAACCAGTCCCTTTCAAGAACATGGGGGAAATCTGGGCCTCACTGTTATAATATATACAAAATAGGTTGAAAAATTTTGTAGTCAAAGAAAAAGAGAGCTGCGCTACACTCTATATTGAGTATAGATATTGTGAACTGAGGCTGTTGAGATACATGAATGGAAGCTAACACACTGCCTAGGACCACCTCAAACTTGAAGGCTGTCCTGAAATTAAGAAGACATTCTAGAAATGATTTGCCCAACATTCAATGCCTGAGATGGGCAGCAATGAGATAAATTCAGAAATGGCAACTACTTAGTGATGCCTAGCTCTAGTTGTCCAAAAAGGTCACTCACCAATTCCAGCTTTGACTTCACTCACTGGGTGAAACCCTGTAAGCAGGGACTAAAGGTAAAGGGACCCCTGACCATTAGGTCCAGTCGTGACCGACTCTGGGGTTGCGGCGCTCATCTCGCTTTATTGGCCGAGGGAGCCGGTGTACAGCTTCCGGGTCATGTGGCCAGCATGACTAAGCCGCTTCTGGCGAACCAGAGCAGCGCATGGAAACGCCGTTTACCTTCCCGCTGGAGTGGTACCTATTTATCTACTTGCACTTTGATGTGCTTTCGAACTGCTAGGTTGGCAGGAGTAGGGACCGAGCAACGGGTGCTCACCCTGTCATGGGGATTCGAACCGCCGACCTTCTGATTGGCAAGTCCTAGGCTCTGTGGTTTAACCCACAGCGCCACCCGTGTCCCTCAAACAGGGACTACCAGCCAGCATTTTACAGAAATTTTGGGGGTGGAGAGCTCACATTTTGTCTTATGTCTTTTGAACTACAGCACATAGGAACTTTTTTTAAAAAAAGAAAATAATTCAGGTACCCCAAAATCCAACTCCATCTACTTATGTCAATGGTACTCTTGCACTATAGCACAGCTAAAGCAGAACAACACCCCACCCCACCCACATTTCTGGTATTAAATGTTACAGGATTGGAAATGAAGCTGTATTAACCTGAAAGTTGATCAGGTGCAAATAGCATTAAAAGTGGGATTACACATAACCAACAAGATACCAAGTATAAAATCATCATGAATGTACAATAAAAAGATTTCTCATACCCCCTGCCCAAAAAAACCCCACAAGATTTTGAGCTTCAGTAGTCAACTTTCCTTACCCTGTGCTTCCTGCACATTATTATAGCTAATTGTACAATATCATTTTCATGGATACGTTAGAAGATATCAAACCAAACCATCTCTCATTCTTACTAAATCATATGTCAGGAAGTAATCACAGGAAACATTCATTGAATGAGAGGAATGACAACTTGATGGCTGCTTGTGCCCCTTTGTTACCACAGAATAAAATCATAAGGTGTACAATTTAGGATGATAGAAATGTAATAAAGCACTTTAACAAAGATTGTAGAAATTACACAGGTAACTTGGCATTTGCTAAAAAGTTAAAATTTGTCTTAAAGCAACTTTTGAGCTTTCACCATATGTGAGATACTTTATGCTTTTTAAAAACCATGACTACAAAAGCTGTGACTCCATAACCCAGTAATCTAGTTTCTTAGTATTCAACCTATAACAAGGGGAGTTGAAATTGATAATGTAATCACTTTCATGCTTCACAAAACAAAGCCTTAAATGAGTAAGAAAAGCTTTGGTCTAATTTGTGTAAACAAACAAAAAGGTGTAATTAAACTCTCAATACCCAGATGTCAGAATGCCAATCAGAAGGAAAGATGCAATAAAACCAGTCTATTCTGAGCTGAGTGAGCTACAGCTGCACACCCACATTTCATTACAGGTGGACACCTTACCACAAGCAGGAGCTCTCCTGTCCTTTGCCCTGGACCATTTAGTAGCTTGCTCCTTCTCAGGCTCTCTGTGTGGTCCAGCTCCTCCTGGGAGAAGTCTGCAAGCCTGTCCTATATGAAGTAATAAGGGCTTCTGCTTGAGGTAAAGTGCCTGGCTGTGCTCTAACATGCAGACATGACCTCAGCTCATCAGCATGGACGGGGACACACGTCCTGCTCAGCACCTACAGAGAACCACTCTGCAACAAAATTTATAGGCATGAATACATACTGGGGGAGAAAGACTGCTGGCATATTGCTTTTCTGGGTTCCTATCTCTTACTGCTTGGTTCATCAGCTTAAACAATATTTTCTGGGCAGATGGTCTAGTAACTAGAATGGAAAATTGACTGCTAAAGAGATAACGCAACTTTCTATGATTTCCCCCCCTAAAATGGCACAACATGCCAAAGTGAGCAATTTTAATTCAACCTTCTAAAGAAATGTCCATATATGAACTCAACAATGAAAAGTGGTATTATAAAGAAAGTGAAGCTACCAGATGTTTAAGTCAAGAGAAACTGGTTTAATACAAACTCTAAAGGAAGAAAACACACACACTGGATAATTCTTTTTGTGTTTTAATCAGCTACCCCCAAATACTTAATTCATAAGCAGCTAGACAGAACCACTCTGTCTGGTCTAACAACTCCATTTCTAAAAGACAGAATACACTCATTTGCCCTTGGCAAAGCTTGTGAATGGATTATGAAAATTAGTTTCCATAGTTACATACACAAAGAGAAGGAACATGAAGATGGCAAAAGCAGCAATCTTTACACGTATTGGTATACGTCCTTCTCTTGATCTCCCAGGTACTACATGGCATTTGGTTTCAGGTTCTTGTTTCACAGAGGGAGGATTCTCCTTTATTGCGTTTCTTCTTCTTCTAGCACTAGAAACACAAGAAGCAATATTGCTGATCATACTTTTAAAAAGAGAAACATTGCCTAACACTTTTCAAATTAAGACATGTAGTCTCACACTAGATCAGCATCCTAGCCTAGAAAAACAGGAAACTAGAAGATTACTAAACTGCAGCACTATAATTCAGAATAACATTTTTGTATAGAACAGGTGCAGGAGTGGTACTGGGTGGGAACTTTGTATTCTGAATGTCAGGGGCCGGACAGCTTAATGCTGTTGAAAATTCTCTGTCCTAACTTTTCTGGAAACCATTCAAGCTTTCTAGCAGCACATTTGTTAGGCCAATTGATGAACTACTAGTAAAGTCCCATCCCAACAAAGATATATCTTCCAAAGCCTTAGTCCATTGTTGCTTGTTTTCCCCTTCCCAGCAATCAATTGTTCCCTACCTTCAGACTAACCTATTTAAGTATTGCACTCTTCCAATTCTACACAAACATTTCACTTTGTCAGATGAAATGATTCCCAACTCTCCTGTGAGTTCTCCCAACCCCTCCAAAAGCCTCTTTTTTTGGAGGGGGGGAGGGAAGCCCCATAATGCAAGCAGCAGTCTTTATGCAAGGTTTTGACTGACAGGGCTGGTTAGATGAATTCTGCCCTCTATCATTAAAATTAAGTGCTCTGAAAAGCAGAAAGTATTACCACCTGCTTGCACCACAAATACAGTGGTGCCTCGCAAGACGAAATTAATTCGTTCCGCAAGTTTTTTCTTCTTGAGAGTTTTTCGTCTTGCGAAGCACGGTTTCCCATAGGAATGCATTGAAAATCAATCAATGCGTTCCTATGGAAACCGCCTTCAGACCAGGTCCGGGGACAGTCTGTCCCCCGACCTCTTCTGAAGGCTGGGGGGGGGGGCAAGGGCTTTTCTTCCCACCGCCAGCCTTCAGAAGGCTGTTCTGAAGGCTGGCGGTGGGAAGAAAAGTCCTTCTCCCCACCTCCCACCCCGCAAGCTCCGGGGACAGGAGGGCTTTCCTCCCGACTGCCAGCATTTTAAAAGCCCCCGGGACAATGGAGACTTCTTCGCTGTCCCGGGGCGATCTGAAAATGCTGGCGGGCGGGAGCGAAGGCTTCGCTGCCGCCCGCCAGCATTTTAAAAGCCCCCGGAACAACGGAGACTTCTCCGCTGTCCCGGGGCGATCTGAAAATGCTGGCGGGCGGCAGCGATCATTTTAAGATCGTCCCGGGACAGCGGAGAAGTCTCCGCTGTCCCGGGAAGGCAGGCGGGGGGGAGCAAAGACTTTTGCCCCCCGCCGGCCTTCAGAAGAGGTCCAGGACCTCTTCTGAAGGCCGGCGGTGGGCCAAAGTCTTTGCTCCCCCCCCGCCTGCCTTCAAAAGCCGTCGGGATAGCGGAGAAACGCGCTGCGCTTCTCCGCTATCCCGGGAAGGCAGGCGCGGGGGAGCAAAGACCGGCGGTGGGCGAAAGTCTTTGCTCCCGATGGCCAGCATTTAAAAGAGGTCCCCGGGGATTTCTCTATGGGCTTTCTTCTTGCGAAGCAAGCCCATAGGGAAATTCGTTTTGTGAAGCGCCTCCAAAACGGAAAACCCTTTCGTCTAGCGGGTTTTCCGTCTTGCGAGGCGTTCGTCTTGCGGGGCGCCACTGTAAACTAATTGTGAAGAAAAGCTGGAATAATTGTCTAGTTTAGGTGTTAGAACCAAGGTTTGTTCTTGGTTTACCACTTGAGGCTTGTCTGGGAGAGAGAAACCACAAGCTAGGGTTTGGGTATAATGCTAAGCCAAATCATGGCTTAACAGCAGCAGCAAGACCAGGGGGAAAGTGCTGCAGTCCCCATCTTCACTCTGAGAATCCATGTTTGCTCATTTATGCTAAGCCATAGATCAGAGTGTTAAGCTACTGACCTCCCTTGAAACTAATATAACACACAATTGTTTTATATCTGCAGAGTAAGATTATTGACCTATGCAACCCAGTAAGCTCTAAATCAAGTGAGGAACTTCCAGCCCATGGGCTTCATCAGGTATTCCAGGAATCCTCATTTGGTTCACGAGGCTGTTTTGGCCAAGCCACATCCATCTACTCTACACTTCCCATCATATATGATAGCAGGCATGAGGAAGGTAAAGGCAGGGCTTGATGAAAGGGGCTTTGCATCCACGATCAACCAAGGCCCCCAGTGCAATGCTTCCCAAGTGATGATAATCAGCTGGTTATTGGTACTTGAAGAGTGATGTGTAGGAGGGCTTTGCAGGTCCTGTGCTAAGTGCTTCCCAAACCCCTATAATCTCAACTGCCAAGCACAGGCCTTGAACAGATGCTTCTCAAGTGCCAACAATCAGCTGATTGTTGATGCCCGGGAAGGGACATATACCTTTTTCTCCTGGAAAAAAAACAGGTCATCTGACATCATAGTAACATTAAATAATTAATAGGTGGTGGGTTCTGTCCACCAGTCTAACTTGGCCCACAGGGATTTGTGAAGGTAAAGACCTGGTCCAATGGCTTGATCCAGTTCTCTACCTCTGCCGTACTGTAAATATTCACAAACTCAGTATGTTCAATGAGTTTCTTTTCCACAACATATGGAAAGCCATAACAGAACTTCTTCAGTTTACTTCCAAGACTAGGAATTCTAAGGAACTGTTGATATCTCCGTGCATGTGTGTGTGTGTGTGTGTGTGTGTGTGTGTGTGTGTGTGTGAGAGAGAGAGAGAGAGAGAGAGAGAGAGAGAGAGAGAGAGAGAGAGAGATCCTTTGTCAGGCAGTTTTTGAAGAGCTTTACCTTTGTCCTACAGTAACATTAACATCAGGATAGCCAAAGTCTTGGTGTGGTAGATCAGTTGTCTGCAAAAAGGAAAAAGGTTTGTTTCATAGGCATCCTAGCAGTTACCTACTTTTGTGGTTATGGTGAAAGCTTGTAGTTGAATGGTACTGTCATGTAGGGATAATATTCTATTTTAGATCATATTATGTGAAAGTTCCCCACTATAAGGTTTGTGCTTTTATCAATCTGATTCTCTAAGCATAGCCAAATATATCACCTCTCTCTCTTGTTCCCGATGGTTCCTGGCATAAGCCCTTTAAAAAAACAACAATTGTGTTCCTTTCTTATTAATTATAATCTTCTTAGAGACAAACTCAAATGTGTTAGTTCATCATGGATTGTCTGGACACAACTTTCCTTGAGTTCTATATGGGGAAGGTGAAACATTTGGCTTTCTTGGTTTGATGTGTTGAACCAGAGGCAATTTCCAGAGTGTCCAGGTTTCCAAATTCATTGTCCCACATATGTGCATCACTTTTGATTAATGAAACTGCTTGCTTCTAAGCAAGTATGAAATGGTAAGCATATAGGCCAGCATGGGTGTAGCCAGGATTTTCATTGGGGGGGAAAGGGCAGGACTTGGGGAGGCAGAACTGATGTGATTTGTCAGTTAGTTATTTCTATTGTTTTACTTGATTGGGGGGGGGGCACCTGCCCTCCCCTGCCTACGTCCATGTAGGCCAGTTACATATTCTCTTTACCGGACCTAAAATGCTCAGACATATCTGACATGAAGATCAGACACAGGAATTGCTTTTCTGAGGTTATAAATACAACTATGGCCAATTCTTGGTTTTAAGTCCTCCACAACCTAAATTATTCCTACCTTGAAAGCTGTCAGAGGGCATGTTACTTGCTAAGGGAAATCTGGAGGAGCAACTGACATGATCTGCTTAGTTGTACTCTGGGGACGTAGACTGACATTACTGTAAAACTAGCAGAGCTTGTGTGCTTCCTGCTGCACCTCTACAAAACTTTTCAACCTGCCCAGCCTTAACTAGAAGTAAAATACATTTTAAAAAATCTGTTTAACAACAGGCAACATCTTAAGAAAAAGAATCATTTTCATACTTTTTTAGAAGGCCATCTGACACATTGTGATCAAAACGCTTATGTGCCAATAAAGTGAAAAGGAAGTAAAGAAGTGAGATTAAAACCTGTGAAACATTTATGGCAACCCAGGAGTTCAAATAAAAACGTTGGTTGCCTGTTGTTTACTCTGTCTTACACATAAACTGAATGTCCTAACAGTTTATAATAGCTTCTCAGAAATGTCACCCTTGAAGGTTAAATACAGGTTCAAAAAAAGGTTCTGACTTTAAAAATGCAAGTCAAATTCTAGTTCATCCACAAATAAGCAATGCAATCATGGTTAGCTAGCATCTACAGCAAGAACAGATATCTAACATTTGACAACTTTGGTCTAGCAAATATATATCAAGTTTCAGTATCTGGGCAAAGAACAAGAGAATGAATGTGTGTGTGTGTGTGTGTGTGTGTGTGTGTGTGTATATATATATTCAGACTTATAGAGTGGTGTGCTGTTCACAAGTGATATTTTATGTCTTTGCTTCCAGAACTCTGCTTTCAAGAATGGCACATTTAGTGCCAGGTTTAACATTTGAGTGTGCTGTACCATCGCTGCAAAAATACCTTTTGTCTGTAATTCCTTTCAGGACTGCCAGCTTTCTTCCTTGGTCCTTGTGACCGATGCAGTGCCACTTTACCCTCTGGCAATATTTCCTGCAGCTTGTTAATACACAAGATGACATTAATTAAAGATGTGTGGGCAAGAAGAAAAGGATGAAAGCTGGAAGCATTCACAGCAAAGTTGATCTATCGTCTTTGGCAAAAGTTCAGGCATGTTACATGAACAGTATCATTCATTTGTAAATTGCAAGTCTGCTAAAAAAAAAGTCTGCTTGCTACAATTCCTTTAGCAGCAGTCACTCCACACTTTCACTCTGAGAGTTTTAAAAATGGAGAAACTGTTGATGTAAAAGAGACATTGCAACTCCAGCTTTATCATTAATTGCAGCCAACTTAAACATATGACAAGTCTGGCCAAAATTTGAAAATTATTTTTTTCTTTAGGAAAATAAGAGAATCAGTTTCCCACCCCCACAGAGGATAACAAAAACTAATTTGGAAATAAAATAGTTAAGTCAAAGTAGCAATCCTTCAGAATTAGCATCCATGGAAAGTAAGTACTACAACAAAGAGTATCGCAGATTATTTAAATCAATGTTCTTCTATCTTAAGTCTCAAGATATTGTTGGACTACAATTCCCATAATCCTCAGTCAATGGTCAGGGATGATCTGAGCTGTAGTCCAACATCATCTAGGGACCCAAGGTTGAAGAACTAAGTTAAATGACCCAGACAATGAAAGTTGCATCAGCCTGACTAAATCAAAGGGCTGCAACAGTAGCTACTTACTTCTGCCACTATTTTAGCTAAACTGTGTTCAACATCAGATGACAAGAGTTTTTTCTGACGTTCTGCCACATCTGCAGGTGATTTCTGAAGCAAAAAAGAAACCATAAAAACTATGACTGAAACTGAAGATAGAGAAGGTCATATGATATTATGTGTGGGTGAGGATGGGCATACTGCTTTATAAACATGAAACTATGCAACCAGTTGGCTGCTCTACAGAGTTCTGAGATCAGAATGCTTAGTAAGTTTTTTGAATAAGAGGCAGGAATCAGTTTTGTGTTCTTCACCTAAACAGTGGTGGTAGTTATTGTGTTCTTTGTTGACTGGACATTTTCTACCATGACATTTCTTAAATGAAGTCTGATGCACAATAAGTGACCAGGGCAGGAGGAAAAGCAAATAAAAAGTAAAATACAAATCCTGATAAAAATTAACAGGCCAGAGACTGTAACTGGAAGGAAACTGAAAACAAATGAGCCCATAACTATGAAAAATGGCTAACAAAATTCACTAAGAAATAAACATTTCCACAATGCTGCTTCAGTGGACAAAAAAAACCCCAAGAATGATAAGTGTGTGTTTTGCCCTATGAGATAAGTGTAGTGGGAGGACTTTCCCCCTTGAGAGAAGGTATCAGTTTATAGACTTTTACTTTAGAGAGATCTCAGCAGTATTTTGGACAGGTGAAAAACCAAAAGATGTGCTTGCACAGAGAACACAAAGAGCCAACTACTCTATACAATAGTAGGATTAAATAAAATTAATGCATACTTTTAAAGAGATGTTTTCCTACCCATAAATTACTAGCATGGGATATCTGGGTAACTCCTGAATTAGCAAGCAGCCTTTTTTGTTTTTTTTAATAGCATCATAAACATCACAGAATATTGGGGTTGCCCCCTTTGGCCAATAAACTCTTCCAAAAGAGACTTAAAGGTTTGTGTTTCAAGTGCTGCTCCTGCAGACAACCCAGCAGCTGCCCTCAGGAGAAATCAAGTGAGGGAGTGAAGTATGGCTGGGCATTGTAACAGGTTACTCTTGAGTTTGTAAACTCTTTGTGAAAGAATAACAGGTTAGATAAGCATGTCTGAGGTGTGACTTGTATCTAGCAATCCCCCCCCCACATTGTTGGACCTGACCAGTGCTTAAGTGCAAGGTTGGCACCCCTAGGGGGTTTGGTGGGTTGCCAGAAAATCAATTTCTGCCATGATTGCTTCTCCAAAATTTATCTTCATTAGGCTAACAACCAAAAGTAGCCAATTTGATTATTAGAAGATGTATCATGGAACAATTCACTGCATGGATATGAATGCTGTTCTGTCCCGTTTAAATATACCCGAAATTCGTCTACATTCCCAGTTATAATTCCTCTGATGTGTATTTTCTGTTTGTAAATAAAGTTGAATATTCTTAACTGTCTGTGAAATCTATTTTGCATCAGATTTCCTAGGGCTCTAGTGCATCAACAGAAGCCACAGAAGAACATTCTAATTATGTGATTGGAGTAATTGCTTCACTTGTCAGGAGTCTGACACAAAGTACATCAGTTTATATTAGCTCACAATTTAGCTATAGCCATAAAATATTCATGCCTTGGGTTACTTACATTTTCAGACCCAGAGGTATGTTCAGTTGTCACTGTGAGGCCATTTGTTTGGATGACTACTTCTGTGGTTTTTCCTAGGTGAGAATATATTTTTTTTTTAGTAACTGTCACTGATTCATCTATGCCACATTATACAACACAATACTTTCAAAAATGGAGTTCCAAACTCAAGAGCTCTGAAGTAGCTGAATTTACTGTGCAGAATGCTAGGATATGGGATTTTACGAAAGTGATAAGCTTTCCTGAAGTATTCTCAGGTAGATTTCTAGAACATCCTTCCCCACACTCTACTATTCAAATAGGTAAAGCATTCCTTTGTTTCCCAAGCCATTGTACTTTCAGCAATCCTGTTTTCTGAATTTACAGAATCCAGGCGCCTTGTGCCAGCCATATGCTCATGAAAGTAGTCTTCTGCACATGCATCCCTAACATGATGGGGAACTATGCATGCAAATAATGTGCATGGGTGAAACCTGAAAAGCACACACACAACTGAATCCCGAGAATGGTTCAAACACACACCAACCCTTCATGAGATTGCTCCAGAATGAGATCCCCACAACATGCTTACTTTAATTATGAATGTCATCATTTGAATTTACAACAAATCTATGTTAGCCATTAGGACTGTACTATATATTGGGGGTGGGGGCTCAAAGCAGTTCATTTAGGGAATGATTACTATGTACTACCTTCTCCATCATTTTCAGAATTAACCTCACTGTTCAACTCAGCTGCTGTTCCTGGGCATTGCTTCATCAACTGCAGGAGCTTGTTCTCATAAATGGTCCTTGTAGAAGCTAAAAGAAACAGGCCAGAGCACAAATGTTTTTAGCAATAGCTTGCTGCATTTCAAAGTGTTATTAAATTGTTTGCATTGAACGGGAAATTTTACATACTCAGAATGGTTGATAATCATAGTTAGAGCTGGATGGAGCTTTAACCACTGCAGGAAATCTAGAGCTGGGGGATTCCCAACAGAGGACTATCCAGTATCTTTGCCCTCTCCTATGCAGTAGCTGTTGGCAGGGCAGAGGCATTGCTCACCTAGTTTCCCAACACAGAGGCTGCTGCCAATTACCAAGGGAGTGGTTGCAAGGACAAGGCACCATGGGCATAGCGGTGGAGCCATGTGCCCATGCTGACCTGCAGCAACCAAACATTCATTCTGTCCCCAAAAAAAAGAACCTCAAATCAATTGCATACACTCTCCCTGCCCAGAACTGGCCTGCCTCTAGCTGGGATTGACAACTATTTGCCTTAATCTGGAAATCACTCATCTGTTACTGCAAATTCAACTCCTCACTACATTAGACTCAACTGCCCTTTATATCACTGTTTTAGTGATCACTCTTCTGAAGCATACGTAATATTGGTCCAGGGGTGATTCCATATGCACAGAGAAGCTCCCATAGCTCAGTGTCACTCAGAGCTGTAACATCAATTTCATCTTTGGAGTCTTGTTCCACAGAGCCTTGTTCTGGAGAATCTTTTCCCTTGTTTTCTATGTGCACATCAACAGTAACCTTCTCCATATCTCCTAATGGTAGGGTCTATGAAAAAAACACAACACTGGTTAAGAATACTCTCTTTATTGCAGTATTTCCCCCCATTAATCACTTTTGAATCAGACAAGTAAACATGAATTAGCTTAAGTGCTGCATCTGGATTTGTGCCAGCTTTGGAATGATTTCTTATGGTCTTAAAAGAATGATGAGCTGAACAGTATTGCAATGTTTATATGCATATTCATAAAAATGTAGAAACCAAATTAAGTATAAAGTGACATATCTCACTGACAACACCAACAAAAATGATTCTGCCAAAATTTCAGTTTAAGTGCTCCAAAAATGAAAGTATATATAACTAGAAAGAGTGTCAGGAATCATGATGAACCAATAAAAGTGACTGCCAGAATGATTGGATATATTTTGGGCAAAACTAGACTTTTCAGCAGAGGAGGGATTACTGTCCCATGTCTAATACTCCCCTCCACATCTTGTGAAGCTCACCAAGTAACATGCTATAATTGTAGCCTGCCCTATAGAAGCAAAGAAACGTTTCTTTCAACAGGACTGCAGTTATGCAAGATAAACTGTTTGTGCAAGGAGAAGGTGGGCAGAAATGGCACAGAGCAAAAAACTCATTGTCTTCCTGGCACTCTGCAAAAGAGAGAGCCAAAAGAGGCGGTGCACCTCCTATTGGAGAGGAAGGCACACTGCATGCCCTTGAAAACTCTTAAGTAAACTGGTGTTTAGAATTACATCATCCCCCCATAGCAGTATGATCCGATTAGTAACAACACAGCTAAGTAGAAAAAAGAGATTCCAACCACTAACTGCAGTACAGCATTGCAAAGAACAAAACTGCTTTTCAGATTTACATATACATATTTTCCTGCTCTCAAGCCAATATTATCAGATGCATCAATGTGCTGTTCCAGCTTGTTTTATGACCTTATTTCTATTGTAACCCAATTGAAAATACAGTAAATGATTAAAGGCACGAGTTTTTATTGTATAAGATCTATCAGTATATATTCTAAAATCCGCTCTCAGAATACATTTTGTCCTCAAAACTCTTATTATCCCCACATATAAATCATACCAAGGGCTCCTCCAGACAACCTGTTTATTGAGCATTCCTCCCGATTTACTTGTACAAAGTTTAAAGGGAGAGCAGGCTATTTCTGGTCTTTATTGCTTTTTATATTTTTACCAATTGGCTTTCACCGATTTTTACTGTTGTTACTGCAGTATTCTGCTTTTATGTCATACACTACCTTGTTATATTTTTTGTGAAATATTTTCTGTGAAACGGCAGTGTGTGTGTGTGTGTATTTGTGTGTGTGTGTATATATATATATATATATATATATATATATATATATATATATATAATTGACCATTTGTTATTTGTTTGTGGAATGTTTACGCATCTTCCTGTCAATCATTCATTCTTGCCACACTCTGAATACTTTCCTAACCATAAGAAGTCCAGGTTAAAAAAAGAAAGTGGATTTGTTGCACTAGCATAATGGAACACTTTTAACTGCAGAAACCAGTATTTCCAGAATTATTTCTGCAAAACAGCAAGTCAGGAGGCACCCAGGAGGAATACCCTTGAGGTGAGCATCTTCACATCTTTTAGGTGTTTCCAATTAAATCACCCCAAGAACTGGCACGAGCGTTTGGCACCCTTCGGAAGCCAGCAGATCACACGCACACACACACCAGGTCCCCATGCCTTTTTTTGGGTTGCGGCGGCTAGGAACACATTTTATGGGATGAAAAATTGGGGGAATGATAGGACCAGCTCCAAGTCTGAGGAGGTCCTGAGCAATGTGGGTCAGGGTGTCCCACATGCAGCAGTGTCAGTACATCTGGTCCATACAGCTGCATCGGGACACACTTTTAATTCCCCACAATTCCCCCAGAGTAATGCTAGATCACAGATGTTGTGAAAAATTAAAAGGGAGGCTGGATCCCAACCAGCTGATACAAACAGCTAGGTAAGCCTCCTGCCAGCTCCACCAAAGCACTTTTGCCCTGGAGTTTCTCAAATCTGGAGCCGACCCTGTCAGTCCCTAATTTTCCATTTCAAAAAAAATCTGAATGCCATGTTCTTTAAAATGTATGTGAAAGTGAGGGGCTGGAAAGAGGATAAAATTTCAGATTCACCCTTCTCTTTTTCTGAGGGATATAGAAAATAGGACATCTGGGTTTTTAAAAATGAAAATGGCCACGTTTTCAATATTGTGAACAAACAGCAAGTAACAGAGTGCAGTGTAAAAAGGGGTAGGGCCGGTGCTTTTTTTCTGGGGGTACACATACCCCTAAACATTTTGTGAATCTTTGTACTTTTACTTTGTACTATTTACTGTATTTATTTCCCCCCGATTTGAACTATAAATCGATTTTCTTGAGTCAAAATGAGAGTACCCCTAAACATTTTTAAAGGAAAAAAAGCACTCCGTAGGGCCTCCCCAAAGGCATCTCCTGAACCTTGTTTTGCTCTATATTTACCTCATTGAGGGGCTTTAATAACGCCCTATAAAAATTCACAGTGCTCTGTGAGGTAGTTTCCCTAAACGGCTATTACTTTTCAAACTTGCCTCCTCCCTCCTTTGGAAAAGAAAAGGCAAATGAATCTGGATGGCCCCTCGGTCTTATTAACTCGTCCTGGACGGTAGCAAACTGGGCCTCGCCCTTTCGCTTTCCCGCCTCACTATTCAGTCTCCTCGCTCTCACGAAGCTGTCGCGCTCCATTCGCCACATTCCACGCGGAACGCGACGCCCCTCCCACCCCCGCGCCTTTTACGCCCGTTTTCACCCCCGTCTGGGTTCCTCGCCCTGCACTGCAAACCCCGAGGGGGCGCCCCCCTGCTCTTAAACGGCCGGCGTAGAGAGAACGGCGTGTTTCTAAACATAAGGTATTTCTAAACCTTCGACTCCGCTTGCTTACAACTTCATCGAAGGGGTAAAATAAATCCCCTCCCGGGGACCCGTGACCCCGACGTGATTCGAACACGCAGCCTTCTGATCTGGAGTCAGACGCGCTACCGTTGCGCCACGAGGTCTTAGGAAGCTCTTCGAAAGCTCAGCTTGAAGAGTCTGCCGCCGCTCTTCGGCTTGCTTTTTTTCCCCCCCTCCCGCTTCCTCTTTGCGCATGCGCTCTGCTCTGTTTGGGGTTTTTTTAAATACACACTCACCGAGGTGGGGGACCTTGCTTTTTCTGCATTCCTAGACTGGCTACCCTTTGCTAAAGGAAGTAAATTACATAGCCTTAGTTATTTTCACTTCAAAACCCTACTCTAAGCCCCCCGCAGAAAGAGATGTCAAGGCAGCTAGTAGGAGGAGCAACAGCTTCGCGCCCTCCCGGGCTGTTTTGAAACCGCCGTTTTGAAGGACAGCCCCTATGTGTTTACCCAGCCAACCACCAGGCAGACCACGCCTCTTTATGGGCGGAACCTACGGGGGAAACTGAGACCCTGAGAAGGCAGTTACGCCGGAAGCTACCACCTTGTGGGGAACATACTTTTACTGGACAGGTCCACTAAAGGTCCTGCGGGCGGGGGGGGGAGCAATAAGTGGTAAGGTTCGAAGTGGCTGTCTCTGGGCAGGGACCGCGGTGCTTGCAGAGCGAGCTGTCGCTGTTGATAGGAAAATACAACAAAGAGCCTTGTGTCACTTTAAAAAGGTGTAGCTATTTTGTGGACCGAGTCTTCTGAGGCATGAGAAGTCCTCAGTTGGCAGACCAACACTTCTTACCTCTCTCGTGAATGGTTAAAGTCTTTAATGCACAACAAGACTCTTTTATTTTCTTGTCGCCTCCCTATTGACTTCACCTCTGTAATTTAATTAAGATGTAAACCGCGTACACTTTCACACACAACAGGTCGATAACATTGATGCCACGGAAGACTTGAGTCCACGTAACCCACGCCAATAAATCTTACAGCTGCCACCTGCCAACTAAAGTCCAGCCGAAACCATGCATGTGCATGCCTGTAGGAGAGCCAGCATTTCACCAAATTACTGCTTTCCTAGAAATGTAATAGTCGTATAAATAGAAATATAAATAGCGGTATAGACTGTTTGCAGTCTAAGCACATTTAACTAGAATTCAAAAGGAAATAATTAGTTCAATGGGACTTACTCCCAAGTAAAAGCTACAGTGCTGTAATTCCTTGAAGACTGACCCCAAATTTAGTAAGGTACAAGCTTCTTTGTGTACTGAGTCTGCTTCATCACCACTACCAAGTAAGTGTGCACAGGATTGTCACCACAGAAATCCTGTGCATATGTGAAACTGCATTCTAGGCAGCGATAGCACACACCAGCCCATCCAAATCAATGTGCTTTTTAGCTCACCTAACAGGATCAGGTTGCTACTTGATAAAATAATTGATCAGATTGACTAAATCTGTATCAGTTTGCATGAGGTAATGGTTCTGAAAGGGGGGGGGGGAAATAGTGTTTTAGTTTGTTTTTAAAGCCGTTTGCATATTTCTCATCAGGCACTATTTCAAGATGGCTGTTGGCATCCCTCTGCCTCAAGACACAATGGAGTGTGCCTCCAGGGGTGAAGCCAAATTGCTGCAGTAGTAGCACCAAAGTGACCTCTCCAGGCCATAAGCCTGCACAGTGTGTATGGAGGTCCTGGGCTGCCCAGATGACAAGACCCTCCTCTCAGCTTCATTGATGTGGTCCAAATGAAAGCAGAGCAATATGTTTGGTACCAGGTTGGCTGCTGGAGTTGCCAGAAGAAGACCTACAAGGCACCATCAAACCGTCTTAGGGACTCCACTCTGGATTTTTGTAGGGTTTACTCCTTTGCCTCCCACCCAAGGTATCCTGCAAGGCAGCAGAGATCTAGGATCAGAGTTTTCTTTCTCCTAGATGGACTCCCTTTCCAGGTTGATGAGCCCCACCTGCCCCTCCCTTCTACAGCACGTGCAGAAAGCACCGTCTTGACCATTGGACTTACTATTGGTCTCATCCATCAGTCTGCCAGAACCTGTCTTCACATGCTGGGAAAATCCCTAACTCACTGATGGTTTGAGACCCATCAGCTACTCTCACCTGGTTTAGCTGGCCAGTTGAAGCTGTTCCTGGGGTGTGGCTGCTGTCAAATGCTGACAGCTTCCAGGAGCCACAGATGAGAGCTGAGTGCAGGGTGGGGACCAAAGATGGAGAAACTACCCCAGAAGGAGCACAACATGTCCCCCAACAGTAGAGGTACTACTCCTGTGCTAACACCCCATACAGCCCATTTGAAGACGGTGGATCTTTAGTAAAGAGAATACTTCTAAGATGGTTCTGTATGAAATTTATACTTAATTTTTTTGCACTGAAAATCTCCAAAATCATTAACTTTTCTCCAGATGTTGTCTGAGTAAACAGGGATGCTTGTGCAATTAGTTTTAAAAGGTTAATTTAACGGCTTCATCAATAAGGTTGCAACCCAAGGGTTAAGTGACAATTTTCCCTTCTATCCTTTCTTCCTCATCAGGGATCTCTGTAAATGATGTTTATGACACCATTCATTGCTTTCACTTATATCCAAAAAACCTGGCCTATCTTCAGCCTACTGTGGATCTTAGACTCCTGCTGTGGTGAAGTGCCCTCGTGGAAGGAATTAAGTTTCCAAAGTGCTGCTTTGCTAGCTGCTGTGTTCTGTGAAAAAAAAAGCTGAGGGAAAGCCCTGCAGATGGCACTGTCTGATCTTTTTCCTTACTGCCTTATTCTCAGCTCATATAGCTCCAGGCAGTACAGAATGCAAAAATCATGTAGTTCACATAGCTGCATCAAAACTGTCAAAATAGTTATTTTTAAACTGAGGGCAGCCTGCTGCTGCTGGCTGCCATAAAATTAAATGTGCAGACCTCTGACCAAAGAGACATTGGTGTTTTGGGGAAAATATATATGAAAACTAACCTATATGTGAAGTGGGCCTGGGTTAAATAATAAAGGCAAAGGGACCCCTGACCAATTAAGTTGCGGACGACTCAGGTTGTGGCGCTCATCTCGTTTTACTGGCTGAGGGAGCCGGTGTTTGTCCGCAAACAGCTTCTGGGTCATGTGGCCAGCATGATTAAGCCGCTTCTGGCCAACAAGAACAGTTCACGGAAACACCCTTTACCTTCCCCCCGGAGTGGTATCTATTTATCTACTTGCACTTGACGTGCTTTTAAACTGCTAGATTGGCAGGAGCTGGGACCGAGCAACGGGCGCTCACCCTGTTGCAGGGATTTGAACTGCCGACCTTCTGATCGGCAAGCCTAAGCCTCAGTGGTTTAGACCACAGCGCCACCCGCATCCCTAAATACCTATAATAAAGGTACAAACCAACAAATGCTTACATGGAAATACCATTGAAATAATAGCTTTCACTGATTCCATTTCAGGTTAATTTTTTTCTTATCTAACCTGCTATTTATCAAGCTTTGGCATCAATCACTTCTTTCTAACTGTTTTGTGAAGTAAAAGACAGGTTCCAGAGCCATGTTTTTTTGTGCACTCAGGGCAAAGGCCAAGCAGAAGGGGACCCAGGAAGGCCATTTTGCCAAGGCATTAAATTTAGACACTTATTGATTTAGGGTGGGGACCTCACACAGTTGTTTGTTTTTTGGCATTAGATAAGTTTCACAACTTGTATTTATGTGCATCAGACATCCCCAAAAAAAGTGGCGCACTCTGTCCAATTAGGACTGCAAATTTAAGCAAATTAAATGTAATTTTGTTGTTGTTAACTGATACAGATTTTGTTCTGTTAAAGAGTTTAAAATGCTCACAACTATTCGTAAAAATACATCGGTTCTGATAGCACAAAATTGGACCGTGACAGTGGCGTAGCGTGGGGGGTGCAGGGGGGGCCGGCCGCACCGGGCGCAACATCTGGGGGGGGCGCGCTTGCCGCCTCCGGAGTCGCCGAAGAGCCTCGGGCTCAGGCTGTAGCAGAGCCTCATGTCTCGCGGAACCAACGAGCTGTGCGCGCGTCCGGGCTGAAGGCGTCCGGCAGGCAGCGGCTCTCAGTGCTCGCCGTGGTCCCCGCGCATCAGGGCCGCGGAGGGCGCGCCAGGCAGCCCCTCCTCACAGCCCCGCCGCTGCCGCTGCTGCTGCTGCAGCTGCTGGGCCATGTTGCATTTTCCTCGCCTCTCTGCCCTCCTCCTCCTCCAGGCAAGCAGCGTCGTTTGGGCGGCAGCGCCAGCGGCAACTCGCCTCAGATCACCTGACACGGACCCGCCGCCGCCGCCGTGGCTACCTTACCGTAAATACCCCAGCCCAGGCAGCAGCAAGAAGCTGGCAGCGGCGGCAGGTTAGGGGTTAGGGGGCGCAAATTACTTGCCTTGCCCCGGGTTAGGGGGCACAAATTACTTGCCTTGCCCCGGGTGCTGACAACCCACGCTACGCCGCTGGACCGTGATGAACATGTCTTCTGAGATCTGCTGTTTATATAAGCAAAACCAGTTTTTGGTGTCTAATTGTTTTCACATGTCATCTTTTTTATTGTTCTTATCACTAGCATCCTCAACAGCTGGAAGCGGCCTGAACCTGTCAGGACCTCTGAAAGAGTCTGCTCAGGGCCCTAATCTCAGTTGCCCCATGCGGACCTCATCTTCTTAACGCTATTATGTGCCCATTCTCTGAATTGTTTGCTTTTTAAATACTTCTTTAGCACTTTTACCAGCACTTTTTTTTTGGTTAAAATGTACTCTCAGATCAGCAGCTGCTGTCCCTATGGAAGCTGATTTCTGGAAGAGGCCCTATTGAAGTTTTACCTTAGGATATCTCTAAATGCCTTGTATCTTATAATAAATGGGTTTTTTTAACATGTTTGTTGAAGTTTCCGGTATAATTTATTCAACTTTTAATGACGCACATACAATAGTCAGGGGTAGGCAAAAAGTTGATCCATATCTACCAGGTCCTTAGATATCTGACTCCCATAACTTCAGCTTTCCTCCTGAAATTAGGCTACTGAAACAAAAAAACAAAAACAATAAAAAAGCATAGATGAGGGGGGAAAACCAAGAATGGATTTTTGTGTGAAAGGACTTTTATTTCAGTTCCGACACTGAAAAATATTCTGGGATGGGTTATTCCTAGAGGTGCCCTCTTTGTTAGTTCTAAGTATATGTCTGTTCCTCTTTCTAAGCCAATATTTTGCACTTCACTCCAGCTCTTGAGTTCTAGGGAAAAAGCATGTTTGAAGTCTGCCCACCACTGCAATAGATAATAAAGTTTGTCTTGACATTTTATATCCCAGGAAAAAGCTTTGTGAAGCATGTACTTGTTTTGATACAGACTGCTGCTACTTTGTTCTTTATATCTTACCTAAGGAATCTAATAATTCTAATAATCTAATAATTCACAGGAATATATTTTACCATTAAAGCAGAGAAAGGGAAAAGAGTGGTTCTTTTACACTTCATCTTTAGGGTGGTTCACACATTTATTTTTCATTTTGGATTAGATTACTAGATTTGGAGCTCTCCGCATCAAATAAGGCTTAAATCTGAGGTTTATTGATCTCTTATAGAGTTTCAAGTGACCTTCCTGGATTTTGGATATAGGCTACATATAGATGATAGTGTTTCATATGTCCTTTTCTCATACTAGGGTTGCTCTCTTTGGGAAATAACAAAAAAGACAAGTGATCTTGAAATATTATAAAAGGCTGGTTTCTTTTTATTTGAATTGGGGTTTGTTTTTTTAAAAAGGAGGCTCTCTGTATTCTTTTTGCTGCTTTAATCTGATTTATGTTGGTTATCTTTCTGTTGATTTTTTATTGTATTTGTATTTAAAAATGGTGACAACTTTTGCAGTTTTATTTTTAGAACCTGGAATATCTAAGGCAATAAAAGGTATTAGGGAACACACCCATCTTACTAAAGAACCATTTATCCAGTAGATTAAATGCTGGAATTAGACCTGTGAGGGTAGCCAAGGTTATCTGTAACTACAACATTTTCGTCTTTTGGATGCTTCTTTGGTTTCAGTCTTCATCTCAAGATCTCCCTGAGCAATAGCTGTCTTAGGACCAACCAAAATGTCACAAAATTCTAACAAATTTGTGAGTTCCCCAGAACTCAAATATCTTACACAACATATGAGGAGAATGGATAAGGGGGGGTCCTCATGGCTCTGACACCTGGGAGAGGCCAGTCACTCTGCAATCTCCATCTTGGAACTGAATCTGTAAGCTGACCTGGTTACAACACCCAGGCTAGTTTTTGTACTTCCCCCTCCCCTCCCCCATACTTTGTGTAGCATCTTGCCTGATAGACTTCTGTAGAAGTGGAAAGCTTGTCATGATTTGGTGACATATTAGTTGGTTCTAGTAAAAAGCATTGCCAATGGAACAGACCAGAGACAAGAGTGGGCACATCAGCAAATGTGAATTTATTATGTTTGTATGGATGTGGGTGGTGCTGTGGGTTAAACCACAGAGCCTAGGGCTTGCCAATCAGAAGGTCGGCAGTTCGAATCACCATGACGGGGTGAGCTCCCGTTGCTCGGTCCCTGCTCCTGCCAACCTAGCATTTCGAAAGCACATCAAAGTGCAAGTAGATAAATAGGTACCGCTCCAGCAGAAAGGTAAACAGCGTTTCCGTGCGCTGCTCTGGTTTGCCAGAAGCGGCTTAGTCATGCCGGCTCCCTCAGCCAATAAAGCGAGATGAGTGCCGCAATCCCAGAGTCGTCTGCAACTGGACCTAATGGTCAGGGGTCCCTTTACCTTTATGGTAGACTAGTTTCTCCCTCAGTCTTCCATCCAGGCAATCCTAACCCAAGTTTGCATACATATTCCAGCCAGGCAACTACACCCTAGGAGAGTACAAAGCAGGGCTGGTGAGGGCTGTGGCCTGGAAAGCATGTATGGCCAAGGGAGAGTCATGAGGGCTTGAAAGAGGCTTTTACATTGGCCTCCAGGTCTGTGATTCCTCATCCTTGGTCTACACCAGTCTACACCAAACTTGGCCCTCCAGCTGTTTTGCGACTACAACTTCCATCATCCCTAGCTAACAGGACCAGTGGTCAGAGATGATGGGAATTGTAGTCCCAAAACAGCTGGAGGGCCAAGTTTGGGCTTCACTGGTCTACACTAACTACAGGTTTTTCTTCATCCCTGCCTGGAGGTGCCAGGGTGGATATGCCTAGATACATCAGCAGGGATTTAAGAGGACCTTCCCACTCATTCTATTTCCTTTCCACATTGTCATGCAGAGTTTATCCTACCATTAAGCATCAGATTTGGAGATGGCTTTAAAGAACAGCAAGATGTTAGGCATGTGCCACTTTGGAGGGCACCTTTTGGATTTCCTGGCCCAGTGGCCCAAACATCTAGAATATTCTAGGCTGCCAGGGTAGTGTATATAGATCTAAAAACTTGTTAAGTGAAAACATTGTAATGGCTGTGCTATTTCTGTGTTGTTTGCATCATACTGAATAATAAAAAGGAGGGTGGACAGCTCATTTTCCAGCAAAGCGGCCTCATTTGCCTTCTCTTTCAGCCACCCTTTTGTTTTCTATTCCTGATCATAGTCAGCAAGTGTTTCTACCTTTGTGCTCCTTTCACTTGTTTAAGTAACCAGTGGTTCAGGTTAGGGGTGTATTTCAGTTCATCCATAGTAACAATAAAGAAAGCATCAAGCAACAGCAGATGTAATTTATAGACTGCACAGAGACGTAATAATAAAGTCTGTTTATTACAGCAATTAACATATCTGCTCTCCTAAGCATGCTTTCACAGTTAGAGCAAAAAAGTGCTTACTTCAAGTGCATAGTTTACAGAAAGAAAATACAAAGGAAGGAATGAAGTCAAGCAAGCTAGTTCGAAAACGGGCATTGGGAAGAAAAGGGAATTAATCAGCCAGAAGGCCAATCGATCGGCAAGTATTTCAGTGAAAGATACAGACATGATAGGCATCTATAATTTATAATACAACCTTGTAAACCACCTTGTTAAAGCAGAAGTCTTTGGGCTTTATGTTGTTACAACCCAAAATATATCTGTTAAGTGCTAAAAGAAAATCAGCTGTGCCGTGAGGGGTTTACTGATCCAATTGGAAGAGGGTCCTGCTGTGTCAGTGTTGAGAAGCACTGGAATGTATATATAACATGCTCAGCAGGATTGCATCAGTAATAAAGTCAGTGGAGCTTCTCTGATTTTACCTTAGCTAAGGTTTTGGGGCATGTAGAACGATCTCTTTCATTTTAGCAAGGTAATCTCAGTAACATCTAGCAAGTTGTCAATGAGCCTTACTTTGTATCAATATATATCATATATATCACATACAATCCATGAATATGTATTTTTAGCACCATTTTTTTCACCAGAAAAAAATTCCCCAACCAAAAGGCTCATAGGATTTTAAGGGCACATACAGCAATTCTGTACAGATATGTGTGTTGAAATGGCCTTGTAGTCATCCAAAGCATTCAGATACTCAGTGGGACACATAAATGGAAATATTATTTTCAGAGGGATACAAAAGTTCTGAAGTACACAGTGAATTCGGATAACAAGTTTTCAATTAAGGTTTTGACAATGGAGACTCTACTGTATAGGTTTCAAATAAACATTTTACATGTATTGCAATGCCTTCATCTCTGCAATGTAAATAAATGGATAAACATTTATGACTCCAAAGAGATATGGCAGACTACCATAATCATCCAATTGTGGGACTGGAAATCCTAGGAGAAGCATCCTGCATTACAAATTGCAATTATGTTCTTTTGTGAAGTGCACTTGATTATTGAGCATACAAATTTGATTATTTATCCTGCTTTATAAAAGCCTCTTTTAGCAAATACAGACTGGATTCCATAAAACAATTACACTATTTTTGGCTGGCTTTCTTTAGTGTTACAATGATATTCTCACAGTCATTAATTTAATCTTAAGGAGACACTGTGGCAGTGGCGTAGCATGGGTTGTCAGCACCCGGGGCAAGGCAAGTAATTTGCGCCCCCTAACCCATGGATTTGCGCCCCCTAACCCGTGGATTTGCGCCCCCTAACCCTAACCCCCAGATGTTGCGCCCGGTGCGGCCGGCCCCCCTGTACCCCCCACGCTACGCCACTGCACTGTGGTGTGTCTTTTTTTTAAAAAAGCTGTCATCTTTGTTAAAAGTGAATGCTTCTGTATCAAGGATAAATGACAACCACCACCTGGTTCTCAATACATTTTTAAAAATAAATAAATACTACAAAGGGTGTATTCTAAAAATTCTCGTAAATATTTTCTCTCTCTGAAAGGGTACGTAATAGAATGTGAATTATCTACATAGCAGAATCCTTTGTGCACTTACAAACAATCCTGTTTTCTATTCTCAGTGTACAATATTATACAAGAGATATGCATGGCTTATTAAGGACATCCAGTTAGCAGGAAGCTGAGTTGACCTGTCTATCCAGTGTAGAAAAAGTCATTTATTGATATCATGCAAAATAGATAAAAAATAGCTGGTTTCTATGGCTACTGAGGCTGGAAGACTACTGAGGAATATTTCTATTTACGTTCCTATATGATGGAATCCAGAGAGCAAAAAGGGGAGTAGAAACAAATGTAGCCAGCTTCGGGGACATTTTCTGCCTTCGTGTTTCCCTGTCCTCAGTTCAAGTAAGACTCCTTTTTACTGACAAGAGCTGGAGATCCAGGTCAGACCAACCAGTATGGCATAGCAAGGCAAGAACTTTCTGCACGATAGGCACAATTACAATGAGATCTAAAAATAGTTAATATAACAGCATCTATTTTCATCTACCCTTATGTCCAGGGGGTTTCCCACAAAGAAGCCTGAATAGACATTTCAGAGTTTTAGGGGGGGAAATGCAATGTGAGCAAACAAAACAAGACACAGAAGGCATTCAAGATAGGCTCAAGATTTTCCATGCAGTGAGATCTGAACAAATCGTCCGCAGCATAGGGGGATGGACTGTGGGGCTATGCTAGGAACATTTAAGACTTCCTTGTCCCTGCTGCAGAGATATGTCCTGACATGACCCAACTGACTGTCTCTTGTTAACTACTACACAGTTTGGTCTTGCCAGCTCTAAAAGTTGGCCAAAGTATCGCAGATGAACAGAGCATGTGTAACAGGTAACAGCTACCACTAATGGGGGCAGGTGGAGGTTTAATATGGGGCATGACCCATAATTATGACAGAAGAAAGCTCCCTAAATGTGACATCCTTTATAATGAACTTGGAAGCATCAGACTTTTTCAGATGAAGAAGAGGAGGAGTTTGGATTTGATATCCCGCTTTATCACTACCCGAAGGAGTCTCAAAGCGGCTAACATTCTCCTTTCCTTTCCTCCCCCACAACAAACACTCTGTGAGGTGAGTGGGGCTGAGAAGTGTGACTAGCCCAAGGTCACCCAGCAGCTGCATGTGGAGGAGCGGAGACGTGAACCCGGTTCACCAGATTACGAGCCTACCGCTCTTAACCACTACACCACACTGGAGTGCCTTAGAAAGGCATCAAAGTCTATGCCAAGTTGTATTTCTGTCCGTCCCCTCAATTACTCTTATTTGCTCCTCTTGTTACAGGCAATGCCTTTATCTGTTTCCTCAGACATTCCAATACCACAATCGCTACCATTTCTGATGCCCATGACATAGATTTATATCTAGGAACTGCAGGGGTTTCTGCTGGCATATTCCCCATGGATGATACATGCATTCTGGATGAGTTAGATTCCTCAGTGTTTTAAATCAATACAGGTGTCTTGAAAATGACTATATAGTGAGTCTCAATACCCTGGTTGTCGGTTAATGGCAGTAAACATATTGTTATGGGTTGTCAGGCAGATCCCCCTAAACTCTTAAATTAGTAAATATTATCATTTAGCTCATATTTGGAGTATTAAGGGAAGATAGAAAGAGCAGTGTAAAAATACAGGCTATGCCGCTTATCCTGTTCAGGACGTCAATACACTGCATATGTGCCTTAATTTTCCAAATGGAACACAAACCTTGGTTAAGTGCCAAGACCCCTGGAATCTCATGCACTGCTCAAAGGAGGTTTGGATGGCTGATAAGGACACATCAGTACCTTTAAATGTGGAGAGTTTTGAACATCCATGGAGGTCACAGGAATTACAGTAATGGTGAATATGAACCACTATCATTAGGTCTGGCCTAGCAAGTGTTTGGAGGCACACTTAATTCCATCCCTTTTCAATGACTCTGTGCTCAAGTTGTTCAAAGGAACTAACTTCCAAGGTAGCTGTGATTCTCAAAGCCTACAGCTAGATATAAGTAGATGTTTAAGTAGTTTGTCAAAAGGAATGGGCTGAAGCTTGTGCTTTATCGCTAACACTTAGCTTTTGTATAGCACCTTTGACCCTGAATACATACAATATTACTGTTATATCCAATGACATGATCAGTGTCATTGTTCCCAGAAGAGGAACTTGTTGGAGTCATATAGCAAAGACAGAAAGAGTTATCTGTGTGTCTTTGTAACTTCTTGGCAAGTTCTCTGCCCTGTGGAAAAAACAGCTTTCACGAACCTAACTAAAGAAACATTTGAGTTTCTAATTTATTTCACAAAGATATATAATGGCCTTGTAATGTTTCTGGTAGGTTCAAGGTGTGTACATCCAAGGATCTCAAAGTTGCTGGGTTTGACCAATGCCCATCTCTACACATATGTATTTCAGAGAACGTAGGACATTTTGAAATAAAAATAAATTGCTGTGCACTAGCTAGGCTCCAGCATAATTAAGAGTAAACTTAGACTATATTTGTATATAGATAAATATATAAATCTATATTGACTTTACTTGAATCATTAGTGGTCTATATACATGTGTGGTCACTCATAAATGTGACTGTGCGAATTGACTGCAGGTACATTCAATAAATAGATGGGGTAGATAACAATTCTTTCCATTAATCAGAGATGCAGAATCAATCCAGCCCACAATTTTGTATACTGCATACCTAAATATGCACAGGATTTCATTCAATTTCAATATAGTGCCTATTGCTTACAATGATAATTATGACAAGATTTGGTCACTGCAGTATTTTCTATGGCCAGACAAAATAATATAAAACATTTTCAGCCACCCTCTGAAAAATTCATAAATTCACTGACCACCCAGGCATTCAGCTTTGAAATTCAGAGAACACATCAGATGGTTATAGCAATAAGCTATAAGTAGAAGGTAAGAGATACTGAGTAGATGTTTGGTTTTCTTTGTTTCTATCTCCTGAGGGACTGTATCCTTGCGAGCAACAAAGCCATGAATGTTTAGATGCTGGTCTAACCTCATCCCAAAACATATTATCTACTGACCCTGTAGAAATAAAGTGCTTCTTATAGCCATATCAGCCTCAGTGCAAAAACCCACCATACAACTGTATTATGATTTTTTAAAAGTATCCTTTCTACTTTAGGTAATATTGGAATGCAGTAACTGTACAACCTGAAATTAACCTGATACTTATATTTTTGTAATACCTTTAAATGCCAGTCAGAAATAACACAATTATTGGATTTATTCCTATTTCACAGTTTAAGATTCTAGGATTAGTAGTGCAAGTGTACATAGCAGAGTGGTTTAGGTTGGGAAAGATGTTCATGTTTATAATTTAGCACAGTTTCTTCTTGGGAAGCTGTACAACAAGGTATTTGACTCATTCTCCCTTCCTTGGCTTCATTCCTGCAATTTGTGCATGTCCTGCACCCGTCCAGCTGGTCACAAAAACTTGTCATTTACCTTAAACGGGTGCAATGAAAGTTGTCTTGGCAGCATCACCTCTGTCAAAAGATCAAAACAAAGCACAACTTTGAAGACAGCTTCATCACACACACAGTTTTGTTTCCTACCCTACCATTAAACATTTGGGAGACATTCTGGCTCCGAGCAAGACTAATATTTATCCAGACAGACAATATATTATCTATCTTGAAAGATACCCTGAAGCAAAGTTGCAGGCAATTAGTGTTAATGGTAAAAATCTTGACACACACACACCGACTAACTTCCCACTCACCTATATTGACTGTTGATGCTCATTCATTTTTAAACATCTTTCTCAAAGTTGAAAAACTGCAAATATTATTATGTTTCTTTCGGATGCACATGATTCCAACCAAAAATGAGTCATTTGCATCCATACATTGCAGTACAGTGGTACCTCGGGTTAAGAACTTAATTCATTCTGGAGGTCCGTTTTTAACCTGAAACTGTTCTTAACCCGAGGTGCCATTTTAGCTAATGGGGCCTCCCACTGCCGCTGCACGATTTCTGTTCTCATCCTGAAGCAAAGTTCTTAACCTGAGGTACTATTTCTGGGATAGTGAAGTCTGTAACCTGAAGTGTCTGTAGCCTGAGGTTACACTGTATTGATACTTGGAAAATATAAACTAGCAGGTTAAACAACTCTGAGCCATATGATTTAGAGTCAACACTGAAGTCTGCCAATGTAATTTTAGAGACAAGGATGAGGGCAAAAACAATGTCACTGCTTGATTAGTTCTGATACAGCCTTGTCTGAATGTACACGTATGTGGAAACTGGGGATAGTGCACTCTGTTTACATTATTACCTTCCATAGGGATGAACATATTAAATAAGTTTTGTTGGAAATGGCTTCCTTAGAGGGGAAGAACTTATCTTGAAAATGGTAGTGAGCAGTTCATCTGGAAAACATCAAGGGCTATATAGTTATGTATATGGGGGGGGCAGGACTTATTAAGCATGATGGGAGATGGTTTGGTAGTTCCAAGTAAATGTGTATGTTTGTCCTAGTGCAAGCTTTGGAGAAAAAAATCCCAGTTATGCAGTTTTCATCATGGTTCAATCTAAACTGCAGAAATTTCAGCTCTGGTGGATGCCTATTGGCTAGCATCCCCAGATTTGTACAAGGTGGCATAGATAGTTCAACATCTTAAAGCGGCGGGGGGGGGTTGGGTAAGGTAATCTTGACACTTATTTTATGGAGATGAGACTTGCACACTTTTTGTGGCTAAAATGTGGTTAGAATGCATTTTGAATGCTCTTTGAGAAGACAATGAATCTAAAATATATTGATCCTACATCAGAAATAGGCTTCTGCTGAGTTCAGTGGGACTTGGTCCAAAGTAACAATGTATAAGGTGGTGGTATCCAGAGAGCACTCTTTGTTGCGATGGCCAAATTGTACCAGGGTGGCTTCCATTGTTAGATGAGTTTTAGGCTGCTTTCCTGGCCTTGTTTTTGTGTATAGTTGAACTAGCCAAAGTCTTGTATGAGTGTCTTCATTCAGCTCCATGGCAATGAGAAGGAGAAAAGGACTCCTGTGAACTTTTAAAACTGATTCTGTGAGGAGATGAATCCTCATTGTGGCTTCATGCCCATTATTTTACTGCTCTTTAGAATTACAGGTTTGGAACATTTCAGCCATCTCCTACAGCAACATCATTCCCTAGAACTTGACAAAGATTGATTAAAACCTATTTAGTTTCTATTTTTTTTCTTTACAAAAAGGGGGGGACCCCTTCCCTGGAATGACATCATATTTAGCTCATAGTTGGTCATCTTTACTGGACACAAATTTTACATTCCCATTATGGGCTAAGAAAATAGAACAATTGCTGTGTGCTTGTTGGCAATCAGCCAGACTTGTAAGTCCTCCTAAAAAGAGCTCAAGTCACCAGCATGTACAGCTTTGCTACTATGGTGCAAATCTGGTCTCTTGGCAGAGATGAGGAGCTTGGAAAGGTTAAGAGAGTTTATCATAAGATAAACTTGCATGCCATCCACAGTCAGCTCATCAGATACTTCCAGGGCTAGATTTATTCTGTATTAATCTCCTGTGCCCCATAGAATAAAGATATGTGACGTGACATCCATCAAATTATGCCCTCATGATAAAAAAGCAGTAATGGTCTCAGAAGTCGGCCCACTAGGCTGTCTTGGGTGAACCATGCCCACTTTTCCTGTGCCCAATGACAGAAAAAGATGTTATATTCAAAAAGGGCAGAATTCAAGCCAAGGCTACAAAGAAAGCATCAGGGGCGCATTCCTGAGTCTTCCTTTGCAGCCATAGCTTAAATTTTTAAAGTATCTGATTCAATTTGGGATCACAAATGAAGGAACAATCTTCCTTTGCAGTTTCAGTCAGCTGATGTCAGGTGACTGACAGGTAGGCATCCCTTCTCATCTGCCCAAGTGGCCCATGGAGGATTGGCTGCTATGCATCTGTTTCTTTAGCCAGATCTAGTTCCTCAATCCTAATATAAACACACTGGAACACCATGCATTAGAATGATAGTTCCAGCTCAGGAAATTTTACACTGTCAAGGCTCAGGTGGCCTGCAGCAGTAGTAATAGTGGTAGTATTTGTTCATTCATTATTATTAATTAGGTCTCGTATCCTACACTTAATTATAAGGTCCCAAGCTGGGTTACAACAATGGAAAAATACAATATTAAAATCAGTTAAAACAAGTATATTTATATAGTTAAAAGGCTCCCTTCTCCCTCATGCCTTCTTTGGTTTTATTCAATAATTGAAATGGGCTCAACAATTAATGGGGTGGCCATGTGTCCTACTTTACATAGGACAATCTTCTGTTTGAGGACATCCTCTCTTGGGAGGACTATCTGGTCCAAGTTAAGTTTAAAACCATAAGGAGGAGGAGCTGCAAGGTCTTCAACTTGCCCCTCAGGTGTGAGGACCTGGGACAGCAGACTGAGCAGGCACATAAGGTCACCTGGTCACTGTTTTTCCCATTGTGCTGTGATGCATTGCATCTCTAAATAGCTGTACTTACCACATCTATATTTTGTTTCTTTGTTATGAATTTCTTCTTCTTTTTCAACGTGCAAGTGGCAACGCTTCAATAGAAAGGGGGGGGGCATCTACTAGATTTTATATGAAAGTGTATGACAGAATGTTCATTAAGATAATCCAATATAAGCACATTAGTGCTTTGTTTCTAAATGAACTTTCAAATTAATTTTGATTATATCCGGAGGATTTTGCAGGCAGCTTTCTTACACAATAGATGAAAAAAACCCAGTAAAGTGGTATCTTAAGAAGCTAACAGAATCTTTTAAGTCATGATACCCACCGTCTCTAAGGCTCAGGGTAATTCCAAATAGGACACCGTGTAGAATTGCCATTTTGCCCAGCTTGGTTTCTGGATCCTCAGTTACATTCCTGTCTGCACAGAGCGAGGTCCCCCCCCCCCAAGCCTGCAAAGTCTCTAGGGGAGAAAAACAAGGAGAGAAAAATAAATGTAATAAAGCAGATTAACGTCTTCCACATTCTCCTCTTCCCACTGCCGGCACTGATGAGAGAGGCTATCATTCACATAATGGGTTCATCTCTTCCTGCCAGTATTCCTTCCTGAGCTAATCCATCAAGCTCCATGGAAGAGCCGAAAGGAGAGGGGCAGCATCTCTGTGGGGGGCATGGAGCGAGGTTCTCCCCACTCAGCCTCCACCAGAAAGACCATTCCTTTGGTTTGCTCCAACCTCTCCGTTGACACCTCCACAAATCTGTGGTGATGTTAAAAATAGTTATGACGATGCAGAGATGCTAGTGCAGGAGTGGGCAACCCTTCTCTGTCAGGGGCACATGATTATTGTGGGTAGGGCCAGAACAGGCCAGACCAAAAAAATGAGTGGGGTCACTCCTTTTCTCTCTCTTTTTTCTGGCACCTCTCTCTCTCTCTCTCTCTCTCTCTCTCTCTCTCTCTCTCTCTCTCTCACTTTCTGACATCCTCTCTTTCTGTCCTGTCTCCCTGCACAGCAGGCTGTTGGTGGAGGGAAAGCTTTCTCTTCCCAGAGGTCTAAACTAATAGCTTGCAGAGGGCTTTTTGGAAATGGACTTAAGGGCTCTAGAAAATTTGTCTGGAGGCCACATGCAGCCCTGTGCTGGTAGATGCTGCACCCTTCAGTTCCCCCCCAGAACAGAGCCATGAGAGTGGGCAGCAGGTAGCCTACAAGGGTAACAGCATCATACCACAGTTGCTGTGCTCCTCCAACTCAACAGAGAGAAGTAAGATGATGCACAATGGAAAGGTCACACCGCTGTCTCTTGCTCAGCGCTGGGCTCTTCCTTCTTCCTCTTCATCTTGCAGAAGCCATGGAGCCCACAGAAGCAAGCAAAGGTGAACTGGGGCATCCCCTGGGACAGGCAAAGGACAGGAGCATCCAAGGAAATCTATGCAAAGTAAGGTGAGAGAAGAGAAAAGCTTGGGTTTCTTTCCCCGCTTTCCAGCAGAACATCTCTTACTTTCACTTTAGAGCAGCGTTCCAAATGCTCAGTGCATTAGAGAACAGCGGGTTTTCCACCTAGAATGAATCTCGGCTCCCCCACCTAAAACCTCTACATATTGGGGGGGGGGACCAGGGACCAAGCTCAGTGGTGAGGCATATGCTTTGCAAGCAAAAGGTCCAAGGGTTCAATCCTTAGCATCTCCAGTTAAACATCTTTCCCTGAGACCCTGCAAACCATCAGAGAATATTGTCCTGCACCAGATGGGCAAGGCCTCACCTGGTTGGTAGAAAGCAGCACCCTATGTTCCTTGAACATGGATAGCTGCTGCCATCCACAATCAGATTCAATCAGTGGTGGGCCTACATTTGGGGGGCCCTGAAGTTTAAACTGTTATGGGGGAGCCCTTTGCAACCAGCAATGAGGTCTGGCTAACCACTGCTATCTTCTTAATTGGGTTATTCTACAACACATCACCACGTTTTTTAAAAAAATTAACTACTACATCTCAGTTTTTCATTAAAATTGCTGTACTGGATTATCTCATGTCAAAGTCACTGGTGTGAACAAAAATGTCCTATGTCTTATAGTTTGAGTTATTGAAGGGAGGGGATGAAAATTAGGGAAATGTTACATATATGCATGATGCACTTTTTAAAGCAAATTTTTAAAGCCATGTGGACTAAGGTCGCTTCTGGGGCTTCTCTGGGATTAGCTTCATTAGTTTCATAGTAGATCAACCCCTGGATTCAATCTATGATTCCTCCCCCCAAATTATAGTTTTGACACTCCCCACTTTTTTGTTGTTTTGTTCCCAACAAAGGCCACCAGAAACTCATCTTTGAGAAAGCTGTTTCTGTAAATATCATGTGGAAAGGATTTCTTTTTGCAAACACTTCAATATGAAATGCACACTGTGGCTGGGTTTGCCAGCGGCACCCCCCGCCCCCTGCACACCTGAAACCACATATGCCTTTCATGAATATACAGTTTAGGTATGGGTCGCCTCGCATCTCTCACATTAGAAATTAAGCACTGGGTGGCTGCCCCTCATCTCAATCATTCCGCCTCATTGTTTCTGACTATGGTCCAGTGACTCACATATTATCTTTGTGGTATGGTTGTTGCTGCAAAGCCACTCACCCACTTCTGGCTTCCATTTGGCATCAGTAATGTATGGATGTTCTAATCGTTCACCTTTCCTACACCAGCGTGGCTAGCTGAGGCGGCAGAGTACAGCTTCACCACTGTAGGTTTGATCCCCACATTGGGCATCAAGAATTGCTATCATGAATTTGGTATGTATTGACTCATTCATCCCTTCATTCACACGTTTTATATCCCAGCCTTTCTCGCAAACTATCTCAAGGCAGGTCACACTCAAATAAAAGATGCAATGAAACCAGTCAGTAAAACAATAACATCACCTCAAAAGATAGGTGGAGCAATGAGTGTAAAGGTTACCTTTGTAAAGGAGGCTAAATTCGACATACACGTACATCCCCCTGGGCTATTTTTCAGCCAGAACTTGGTGGAACTCAGTCCTGGCATCTCTCAGGTGGGTCTCATTGCCATTATAAGAGAACAAGGGAGGCTGTTCATAGTCAGTTCTGACACCTCTTTTCCTAGAAAAATAACACAGCATTCCCCCCTCCCAACTCTCAGTCCTCCATCCAGGCAAGCAAAAGGCATGATCATGAATCAACGTTAAGCAACGGCTTGGAGGCCAACTTAACCACGAAGAATATGAACTAAGCGCCAGCTTTTGAGGTTGGCCTTATTGCAGAGCAATGTGAAGCAATGTGGGCACCAGTCATTTCCCTCACTCCATCTCAGCTATGTTGTTTTTAAAATGAGGTTTCATCTTAAGATGAAAAGATGTCTAGGGCCTGAACTTCTCGTAGGGAACATAGAGACTCCAGCAAAGCCCTAACAATTATTTTCTTTGCACAAAGCTTGTGAAGTAAAATCAAACATACGGAGTCCAAATGACTTTTTTCTTCTCCCCGCCAGCGCCCCCCCCCACCATTCGCACTCCTGCCCCCACCGAATCACAGCATTCCAATCTGCGAATTACCTCAGCCAGATGAAAAAAGAAAAGGCGAAAGCCAAAATCCCCGGTTTGCGATGGTTGCTCTTCAATAGCTCGGCTAGCACTCAGGGCATGATTAAGCCCTCCAAGGTTACAGGGAATATTTGACTGACCTTCTAACTTCAAACACAGCCGCTCGGCATTCATTAAATAACCCTTCAGCACCTCAGAACAGTCAGTTCCACATGGCAATAAAAATTGCATCCCTCCCATCCTGTAACCTGGGAACCAGAGGAGGTTCGCTTTATCCTTTCTGTTTCAGCCTGACCTTGTCTTTGCAGTGACAGGCCCTGCCTTCAGCACAAAGCAGTCCCTGTGCAGATAAGCAAGACAAATGCACACCTCCCATTGAACTCACTTATTCAGCTGCACGCTCACCACCCCCACCCCCAGTTTCATTTGACAGGTTTTGGTATACCTGTCTGCCAGACACCTAGTTTAAATAAGGCCCCTGATGCTTCCTCTGAGACTCACAAAGCAATGACTAGGGACTCCTTAATGAGTCTTCCTGTCTGCAAGGTTTGTGAGCAGACCGCCAGCTCTGTGCCTCTTTCAGCTGCTTATATTGCATTCGTGCAAAAGAGTTTTCTGAGGTAATGGCCAGGAGAGAGCCAGTTCTACCAAATGAAGCTGTTGCAAGGCTAGTTATGCAGCCACAAAAGTGAACTCATTCTTTGCTTTCAGACTGCAATTTTGCTGTCAATCCTCTCTAGGTAAATGGCATTGTCAGAAAGTGTTAGAATACCGTAGTCGACACCAGATTCCATTAAAGGAAGGCAAAGGAAATAGGAAAAAGGAAACCCACTTTCTATGGACATCCTTAAATTTTCAGCTTCTGTGTTTATATTCCCTCCCCTCTGGTTTTCATGTTAAAAACAAAAACACTTCCTAAAAGCAAAGTAGAGGAATAAAATGAATGCCAAACATCACACATCACCAGAGAAATCACAGTTTTTAAGCCATTTTATTTTCTTACGTTTTTTATTGCATACTTTGAATACATAGCATAAGGAAAAGTGTATTTAAATACCATGTGTACACTCAGGAAGAAAGTGTGTCACATACTGTTTTTTATTGTGTTGTGTTCTGAAATGGTTTCAAAACTTATTTTACTATAAATGTCTGCAAAGCATTTTGTTGTTGTTGTTTAGTCGTTTAGTCGTGTTTTAAAAGAAAAGTAAAAATACTCGAAAATGTCATGTTTGCACCTGCAATATCAGGCACTCTCCATCTGGTCTTCATCTCCTTATTTGACAGTCTGAAGGGCTGTGGTGGATTTCAAGTTGTCCGTGGCCTACAATACGCACCTGCTGTTAATAAATATATAATTTAAAGTACATGTGTATCAAGTGTCATAAGAGAGCACAACTCATCAGAACTAAATGATGCAAACAAATTGCTTCCACTGGGCTCAGTGCTAACGTGTCCTGCTAAATAATTTTGGAAGCTTTGGTTTCCAAAGTTAATATATTTTTCAACTAAGTATTCAGGATAGATGCCCTGCTGCTTTTGGATTTGAAAGAGGAAAAGTATTTTTATTTTATGCGTTTGCTTTCCCCAGCTTAATGTGGCTTTCCACTTTTACCTGAGCACCTAAAACTATTTTCTTCATAGGCTCATTAAATAGTACTAGTAGAACACTGTAATCTGGTGTGAGAGAGTTGGTTGGATGAAGAGACTTTTTATTTTATTTTATTTTATTTTATTTATTTTATTTTATTCCCTCCCTCCCTCCAGGGTGTGTTACAGCATTAAAAACAATTTAAAAAACAATTTAAAACAACTTACAGCTCCTGTTTTGGAGCAGGTGGGTGGATTGGATCACCTTCTAGTCCCTTCCAACTCTATGACATATAGACAATAATTATTTTTTTAAAAAAATACATTGTCATGGTTCTTTTTTTAAAAAAAAAAAGATTAAGATCAAAAGGATTGTGCATAGCCTGATGTGGAAATGTGATGAACTGGACTCAAAATGAGAAAAATGAAAAACTGAACAACACAAAATGGACAAATTTGTCACTCTCTACTCAAGGCAACTCACTAAAAAAGTAATCAATAAAAAAATCAAACTATAAATATCATAAGATTAGAAATGTACCGTACATATGAGAGGTCAAGTTAATTAAATGCACTTAGATGAATTGCCTTCATTGCCACTCATTGAGGCCAATGGATTGCTCAGGTGAACCTTTGTAAGTAAGCTGCTCCTCAACCTGAGCACCACACCTGATGGACCTCTCTTTTGTGTCCACCTGCTACGCTACAGTGCAATGGAATTCTTGGGAAAGTTCTCACAAGAAGTGGCAAATCTGAAGATACCCTGGCATCAGGTGATTTAAGGCTTTAAAGTTCCTAGGCTGTACCTTGAATTAGTAAGAAGTATAGTTGATACACAATCGTGTGTGTGTGTGTGTGTGTGTGTGTGTGTGTGTGTGTGTCAGTCGTTTATCTTCCCCAAGGCAACCCAAAGCCATAAGGAAATATCCCACCCAAGTTATATGCACCAATCTCCCAATCCCTGCTAACATCCTAGAGGCAACTTTCTGGACCAATTGAAGTTTTGGAAATGTCTTCAAGATTGGCCCCATGTAGAGCTCCTTACAGTAGTCCAACATCATGTTACTGTCGAAAGGGAAGCCGTGGCAAAGACAATAATCTGCTTACATTGTAGCATGAGATTGCCTGCTAATGGGATAGAGTGTATACCAAAGTACCTGAGGTACATTTGCTTGCTGGAAGACCTGGGTGGTCTGAATGACAAGAGCCCCAATTCCATTAGGGAGCTATTGATGTATTTAGGAAAGCTTGTAGCATGGAGCCTTTTAAAACTGACCCTCCACTTTCCATTCGGGGGCAGACAATGATGAACGAGCCTGGAAGAACAGAGGCAGCACAGCTGAGTCAAATGCTCCTGTTCTTCTTGAAAATGGAGAAAAGGGATCTTTTAAGGAGTGAGGAATAATTAAAAAATAAATGAACTAGCGCTAGTGGAGTGACAGATGCCCTACTTGATTTGCAAAATCCAAGCATGTTTCATGGCCCTGTTCTGCCCTTTCTATTCAAGGGAGAGGATCCTTTGAATAGAACCCTCTGCAGCCAAGAAAATGTGGTGAGCATTAAAAATGTAAAACCAAAGAATTCTCTTTAGTCATTTGCTTAACCTCAGACTGTGTTTGTCACTGTCAGAGTGATGAATTGGGAGCTGTCTGAAATCAGCATGCTCACTTTAATAATGTCACTTTCCCTGAGCTCTAATAAATGTCTTTCTGAACCAGCTGGACAGAACCAATTCCTTAGACCAACAATTACCGATTTCACCAGGTTTTTGCTCTTCTTAACAGTTAGGGCCCTGCTGCTGAAATTGGAAATCTTTATCCATTTTCACACATTCTCCCAGCCACGAGGAAAGGAGGAGATCCAGTTTGTTAAAGCCCTACACAAGGAATTAGAGGGAAATTGTCCTATGGAAAGAGCAAGGAAATTGACTGATTTTTAATTCCTGTTTCCACCACCGACACAAAAAGTATATATTGGTGAGGGAACTATTCTTCTCTTGGAGTATGCCTTCTTGGGGCATATCTACTATGTGTCCAGGAAAAGTGCAGGAGCAAACATTAGAATATAAATGGACTCCTTCAAAGGAACCTGCTCTGACCAAATCATGGATAATAGTCAATACAGGCAGAGCATGATGTCATGACCACATATTTAGTCCTGATCACATGAGTGCATCAATCTCTCTAAGATCTACACTGAAAGGATTAGACTAGCCAGCCATCAAATCTTCAACCACAGAAATGATTGTTTTGTATCAGGTGATTACAGGCCTGTATAATTTAAGGGTGCATCTCTATGCCTGGATGCCATTTAAAAAATCCAGGAATATGAGGATGTTGGTAAATAACATTACACCACCATTTAAAATAAACAATGATTTAATGAGCACGTACACTTTTGTTCCTGTCCTGCTCTTCACAGCCAGAGTCAGGATTGTCACAGTGTGCAAACCTGGGCTGAGGGTTTGTTTGGAGAGAAGGAAATGATAAGCCTACATAGGCCCATGGGCTTGTTTCCTCACCTGCATGGTTTAACATGGCATGTGAACTGGGTCTATAAACCTGCATGTTTGAACTGCCAGGCAATAAAGGAAACACAAAATAAACTTTAACTGTATCAACATTTGACCAAGAAAACTGCAGACAAAATAGGTACAGTACTGTCTTGCACTGAGTCAGGCTATTGGGTCTATCTAGCTCAGCCTTGTCTATTCTGAACGGCATTGTCTATACTGATTCTCCAGGATTTCCATCAGGAATTTCCCCCAGCCTTACCTGGAGGAAACAGAAACTGAACTTCGGACTTTGGGCATGAAAAATATGTGGTCTGCCACTGAGATACAGCACCTCCTCCACGACTCAGTTTGAATATTAACCAAGAAAGTCAAGTAATAGTGATAAGTTAGGCACCTCTAGAACTGTGGTAGATTCTACTGCAAGAAAGAGCAGGTGCTCCCTTAGACGGCTACTCATAATAAAAAGTATACAAAGTTAAGGTAAAGGTAAAGGGACCCCTGACCATTAGGTCCAGTCATGGCCGACTCTGGGGTTGCAGTGCTCATCTCGCTTTATTGGCCAAGGGAGCCAGAGCAGCGCACGGAAACGCCGTTTACCTTCCCGCCGGAGTGGTACCTATTTATCTACTTGCACTTTGACATGCTTTCGAACTGCTAGGTTGGCAGGAGAAGGGACTGAGCAACGGGAGCTCACCCCGTCGTGGGGATTCGAACCGCCGACCTTCTGATTGTTTAACCCACAGCGCCACCCGCGTCCCTATACAAAGTTAAGGTACCTACATGCAATTTATTATCCTCATCCTCATCATTATTATTGCCAGCTGCAACTTGCCTGAGTTGAAATTGTACTGATTTGCTCTCCCTACCCCACCCCTGATGTGAGCTGCTTTGAGTACGTTTAAATGGAAAAGCGGTAAAGAAAAATAAATTCCCTATTCAGTGTAACAATAGGAGCGGTTTTATTAGTTGCCATTTTAGTCTGCTGGTTATTTATATATCACATTTTATGGTTTGATTGCCATGTAACTCACCCTAGGACCTTTTGGTGAAGGGAAGATAATAAATATTTGTGACGCAGGAGACCCAGCCTCTCAGGTATCCAGGGGCACTAACAAAAGCTCTCACACCAAACTACCTTGATTCTATTCAGTCTGAAATAGGGAGCAGAGGATAAAATGTACTATCCGAGTCAGGGCGAGTGGGTCCAACCACAAAAGGAAGCAAGGCTCCTGCACTTTAAACATGTGTGTAGAAGAGGGAAATTCAACAGGTGTAGCAATAAAAGCTACACCTGTTGAAATCCCCTCTTCTAAACAAGTCTTCAAGGTACAGGAGCCTGGCTTCCTTTTGTGTCTGGGCACGCTTGCAGGGATAGTGGTTTGCGGGCTAGATCAATGGGGGAGACCCTCTCGGTCTAATTTTGCCTCTCTGGATCATTACGATGATAACATGAGATAACTCCTACATATGCTGCTCTGAGCTCCTTCAAGGAAGGCTACAGTGCTAACATTTTTTCCCCTTCCCCGACCCTCCTATTATTAATTTCTATGTCCCTTTCTTTTCCTGGCCTTCATGTATTAACCGCCAGCCTAAGAAATATACACACATATCACAAAAGCACATACCACCCACCTCTTGCGTTAAAAAAAAAGCCTTAAAAAAGAAATAAACTCAATTAGCAAAGGGAAGCACTGGCTCTTTAAAAGGAAATAATGGTGCCTATACAGCTGGCGTTTCAGGTTGCAGTGTTTGCAGAGAACCACTAATTAAAACATTGCTTCTGTAAAGTATGCTGATCCCATTGATTCCAATCCCAACCCCAACCCCCCCTCAGCCTTCATATACACACAGTTAATTTGCTGCTAGGAAAGCAAAGTCGCAAGGGTCCTCATTATAAAAATTTCACTGGCTGCAGCTAATGGTTGTAATTAATAGGTGCAATAAATTTCAAATGGCCAGCCAGGGTGTTCATTAGTTTCAGCCTGAGTCAGCACCAGTGGGGTAGCCTGTTACTTAATAACCCATTTTCTAACTAACTGAAAGGGAGGGTGGGGAGCGTTCGACCCACCCAGCTATGGTTCAACACAACCAGAATTCTCTCGTCTCACTTGCCAAAAAGAGACAGAGCTGAGTAAATCATTTGCAGAGAACAATCTCCAATTGGACACACCTGCTTGCCCCAGTTGCGTAAGAATGAGGCAGGACAATCCAGATTGTATGTTAGCCAACAGGCCAATGTACACAGCCACCTGCAACAATTTGGTCAGATCACTTAAACACACACACAAGAAAAAAAATCCAGTGTATCATTAGTTACAACTAGGGACAGCACAGTTGTTAACTGTCAGCTCCAAGGAGGTAAAAATAAAAGCCTGACATGCTTGAGATATTGCTGAGCATAAGGAAGTTGGTTAATGTAGTGTATCTACTAGCTACATTTTCAAACAACAGACATCTGCTTCTGTGTTAAGCAGCAAAGTACATCACTATTGTGATTAGCTTTCCTGTAGGAGCAGGGCTCCTGTATCTTTAATACTTATGCAGGAGTTACGTTTTGGGAACTCTGCGAGCATAAGTGAAATCATGTAAAGTGAGGAGTACTTTCCAAATGCCCTCTCTGCCACTCTCTCTTCCATCCATACCAAAAATATCCACAACTAGAATTGAAGGAGGCTGGAGGGTGTGTGGGAAAGCGGTGATGACAACAGCGCTGCCCCGCATGCCAGCTGTTAGAGGGAAGGCTGAGCAGCTTAAACAAAGGCCCACTGCACCTCCAGTCTCTTCAAGACTTCCTCCGCCTTCGCTGATGTCCTCTTTGGGCTCTGGGGAGGGTCTCCTCATGAGCCACGAGGACTCTCCAGCTCTCACCCACCATTTCCTGGTTTGAATTGAATTATTTAATTATTCCCCGGTGTTTCTGCATGTTATGCTGTCGTGCACAAGTCAATTGTGCATAAGTGGGGGGGGGTCTGTAATAAATAACAAAGTGGGCAGGCAACACCATGTTGCGCTGTGGAGTCCTGCTGTTCCATCTGGGGTGGCCACTCACCCCTGTCCAAGGGAATGCAACCCTTGTCGGAAAATAAAGGTTCCCTAGCCCTGCTTTCCTGAGAGATTTCAAGAGCAATGTCCAGTACAGTGGTACCTTGGGTTACAGACGCTTCAGGTTACAGACGCTTCAGATTACAGACTCTGCTAACCCAGAAATAGTACCTTGGGTTAAGAACTTTACCTCAGGATGAGAACAGAAATCGCACGGCAGCAGCGGGAGGCCCCATTAGCTAAAGTGGTACCTCAGGTTAAGAACAGTTTCAGGTTAAGAACGGACCTCCAGAACAAATTAAGTTCTTAACCCGAGGTACCACTGTATACAGGTTGTGAGACAGGACCCCTATTGGAGGAGACACTAAATGTGGGGACTCCCCTGGTTCATTTTTTTAGCTTCATTAGACCAACTCTTCCATAGAGGCCCAAGCAGACTTGCTAATTATACATGTGCTCATTCATATGGCTTATAAGGCACCAGTGAGAGGCACAGCTGGCCCTCCCATGACGCGAAGGGTGGTGGTCACCTCAGGTGGCAGATCTGGGCCCAAGGAACATGCTGCTTGCCACTACACACACACATGGAAGAGGTGGCGGTGTGGAGCACCCACAGAGAAGGAGGCAATGGCATGTTGTGCCTGCAAGGGGGGTGGGGCTCAAGCAGCAAGCTGCCCAGGTCCAGTCTTGGTGGAACTACAGACCAATGAGAGCACCTTCAAACAGGGAGTTAAGCTAAGGTTACCAGATTTTTTTCAGTGAATCCAAGGACACTTTTCAACTTCAATGGATTTTGTATGGGGACTGATTTGTAAATCTGGGGGCTGTCCCCGGGAAATGGGGACGTCTGGTAACCTTAAGTTAAGCCCACCCTGCCTCACTTTGCTGCTTTAAGCTCCTTTTTTCAGCTGAGCTTCACCCCCCCACCCCCCACCCCCGTTCAACAGTGGCATTGCCACTTACTGCTAAAATGCCATCTGAGCACCCAGTGGGGAAGATGGCGGGTAGCAGTGGCGCTACCACTGCAGAAAAATACTGTGCAGTCGTGGCTGTGAGGGAATGTGAGGCCCCTCCAGCAACACCATGCAGGGGCCCCTAAAGCCTTGTGCCAGCTCTGAGAATGCTGGACTAGACTGCATTTGGGTCTGATCCAGAAGGACTTTTTTTATATACTTATGGTTTGGGTACAATTTGGCAGAGTCGGGGGCAATGGCTCATGTATTCCATTAAGGTCCCCCTCCCTTTCCCCCTATAATTTCAACCATTAGATGACATTGTCACACTAATTTATCCATCCTATTGACAAAGCCCTACACAAAACGAAACGCTTTCTCTTGCCGTCCTTGCCGTCCGATGGGAGCATTGCAGGAACAGAGTGCTTCTTTTGGTATCTGCTTTGCTAAAAGGAAAATCAATAGCATAAAGAAGAGCGATGCAAAGTGTGAGGGACAAAGATCTAACCTACATTACAAAAACTTGGTGATAAATTTGTTCAGAGCCTCTCTGCTAAACAAACGAATATTTATTGGGGACAACCTCACTTACTGTTTCTTGAATCTGTTGATATACGAATATAAAAATTTGCTCTTACAAACAATTGCCTGTCTCCTGTGTCTGGAATATAAAAAAGGATGTTGGGCGCTCAATATTTAATTAAACAGAGAAACAAATTATCCCTGTCTCTTAGATTAGCAGGAGAAGCATTACAATTACAAGCAATTAGAATACGCAGTCCAGACCTTCTGCCATCTGAGATGGGGCTGTCTAAGGTGGAACTATATGCAGTCCTGCAACCACTCAGCAACACTGCTCAATTCCGATTCTATTGTCCCTGTATGATTAGCATGTTGTTTCTAAAATCAATATCTCGCTTGGCTGTTACAGAGATCACCAGATTATCAGTTTAGTTCATTGTCTGCTTTACAAGGGTTTTGTGAGTCCTGCTTAGTGCTAGACACAGATTCAGCTAATATATCCCCCCCACCCCAAGGAGAAGATCTTCCTTTCTTCTCTGTTCCAGCCAGGATTGCTACTTATTTACTGGCCACTGCTCCTGTGCATTTAACAGCACCTTCATCAGCAGACATGAAACACCAATAATACATATCTGATAGTCATGAAAAGCTTCACCTACTGAAAGGCAGCTAGCTGCCTTTAAAGACATAAGAGTTGGCCAAGTGGGTCATTTTCCTAGCCAGCTGTCAAGCCCCAGAATACATATTGTACAGAGTTCTAGGGTGCTTCTAGATAACCTAGTTGTTGAGCATTCATTCTGATTGGTTTGTGGAGAGGCTCGATGACATTGCAACAAAGCAAAATTTGCCACACACTTTCCACTGCATTTCCCCATCCCTTCCCTTACTGCAGAGTCTTTTGGGGAAGCAAGTTTGTTCCATAAGAGCTCTAAACCAGCTTTAATTACACAACCTGAATTTGCTGGTATGTAGTTGTCATTATTTTGGGATGGGATTCAGTCTGGAAGTGCCCCTTTGATCCTCGTAAAAGGATCACTGTCCCTATGGATTCTATCATCATCACCACCATTTTAATGGACTGTACTGGCTACCTCTTCCAGATGAACTAACTTGGGGATCAGAAAGGAGCAGAAGTGAGCAAGCGCCACACAGGGAAGGTTGAGGGTTTGAGAAGAGCTGCTCCTCAATCCTTTTCAGTAATGTTGACCATTTAAAAGTCTGGCCTTCAAAAGCTCCTGGGCCCCTGATGCAGCTGCCCTGATCATTAAGAGATACAATTGGGGGGGCGGAAAAAGCGAAAACAGGCCTGTACATTCCATAGGGGTTTTGTTCCAATTCAGGCTCGGCTAAAGGCAAAGGGGATTTTGCTCATTACTTTCCCAGCACAAGAAAACATTTTGGTTTGCAACAAAGAAGCTGGTTAAATGGGTTCTTTATCCCCCTCCATCCCTTTTCCTATTATTGCTAGTTAATTAGGCACTGGCCATCCAAGTCCCCTTCATTCACCGCGACGAGAAATACAATCAGAAAAGCAGGTGTGTGGTATGACCTTTGCAGTTGGCACTGCAGCACACAAAGGGAGTGTCTGCCATAGGAGCAGAGGCGCATTTTCTAGGGTGGTCGTGTTAGAAAGAAGTCTCAGATATCATACGCCTAGATATAAAGGAGTAGGATAGGAGGAAGACCTCCATCCACCCACTTTTCAAAATAACCTATCCATACACAAATACACAGCTACCCAGTCATTCAGAGATAAAACTGGCAGCTGTTTACAGCAAGTAAAATGTAGCTTCTTGCTACAGCAACATGTGCTTCTCAGAGGCACTAACCACAGCTGGATTGCCAACTGACCAGAAAACCCCAAACTGGCTTGGTCTGTCACATTTGCTTTTATTACCTGCTTGATCTGAAAAAATTAGCAGGTGGAACTTTTTATAGCCCGGAGGAAAGTGTTATCGGCTGCTCCTGTCTGCAGAAATCAGCAGGTGATTTTTTATATATATAACAGCATGTAGATAAATATTACCACCTCCTGGTGTTTGGACACCAACGGCTGCCAAAGGCACAGCTAGGGAAGCCGGTTGAGAAGCTGATAAGACCATGCTAAAATGCCCAGATTTTCATATATCAGGCTCTCCAAATGTACTGTGAAGGGGCTCTCTCCAACAATATGCTATCAAAATTCAGCTGATTGTCTTTTTGGCAGAGTATGCTTAAAAGCAACAATCCTTCTTAAGCAGAGGCAGATCCGTCGTACTCAGTGGGACATAAGAAACATGTTTAGGACTGTGCTGTGAGAGTGTCATCAGAAATCAGAACTCCACATGTATGTTTGTACCCATAAGTTTGGCACCACATACATATTAAGGAGCAGGGCTTTTTATGTGGCACTTTTAAAAGGAAGCAGTCTTCATTTGCAGATTCCCTAGCGGCAGCAAATCCATGTCTTCCGGAGTGGTGGTCTAAAAACTATTGTAACTGTGCTGTGGGCTGAAAAGTCAAACTTTTCGATTTCTTAGCTTCCCTCAGCTGTTGGCTGGGACACCTGTGGAACCTGACTGTGAGAAAGTATCTCTAATTACCTGGTAGCTGCTCTCGGCACGCCTAGTTAACTACCATCACTCGGTGTATCTTTCATGGAAATGGCTCTGCATTCTGCTCAGAGCATTTATTATGTTGGGCTTTTTGCGAGGCAATGGAATCTTTGGGCCCTGGGTTTGAAAGCAGAGGTTTGGTGTGGGTTTTTCTTAAAAAAAGGAAACGTCTCACAACAACTGAGCTGTACCCTGAGCACTGCAGTGGCTGTTCTGGCCTCTGGATGGAGAGAAGAAGCCCAGAAGTATAGAGACCAGTCCCTTCACCTCTGTACGTTCATTTGCTAAGTATTCCTTGCCACATTCACCCAGCTAAGTCTCGCTATACCCTAGCCTCTTTTTCATTCACCGTTGGTTACAAAATAAATATGGATGTTTGGTTTTATTAAATGAAGGAGGGATAGCATTAAGGAATCTGTATTTCACACAGCTTTGCTGAGGTGCCCAAGAAAGTGGATTATTCCTCTGTGTAGCCCATGGCTTTTAGCCCTACATGAGTTATGAAAAGCAATCACATAGGAATAAAAAGCCATAGACCACAGCAGAGGGCTTAAGGAGGATAAGCGGAACGACTTTAGAAAAATACAAAAGGAGGGGAAGAAAAGGGGCCACCTTGACTGTGTCTCCAGTGTTCCACATTACAGAGGCATTCCAGGAAATGCTACCTTGGCTAGTCATGTCCTCAGTAATTGATCCACTTTGATAGTTTCCAGTCTACTCTAAGCTCAGCCCTAATGAAATTTCCTTTGTCTGTTTGCGCTCATCTCTTGAGATAAGCTTTTAGTGGCCTCATCCTGCTTTTGCAGAGCAGGGGATATCTTAGAATGAGTCTCAATAAATTCAAAAGTGAAATCCACAAGTTCCTGATTGCTCCAGCAAGCTCCCCAGACACATGTGGAGCCAGATAGCACAGCCCATATAAAAGTATCCAGCACTGCTAGGATTTGGCTAAAGGATCAGCAGAGCATGTTGACTGCTAGACACTTGGGAAACTGGCTGTACTTTGAAGAACTTCTGAAAATAATGATGCACTCCAAGCTCTCCTGAAAGAAGAGGAGTAAAATGGATTTGACAAAGATCATATAGCGCAAGTCTCTAGGACTGAGCCCAGATATTTTCACTGGATGAATTAAATTTGAAACCAACCTTCAAATCTTTTTGTATTCACCTCAGATTCTCCAATTCAATTAAAAAATCTCTCTTAACAATTTAAGTTTACATTTAAAACATTTGTACGTATAAACATGTATAATTTGCTTGATCGTTGTCCCTTTCAGGAAACATCACTGCAAGGGATCTGTTTGCTAACTGTGACACAAAGGGAAGAGGAATTGCCAAGCCTCTGAAAAAGCCAGCTCTCAAAGTATTATATGACAAATAGCCCCCAAACCAGTCACAGCTGGCTACATTTGAGTAACATTGCACCATGCTGCACACTGAAATCAGGATATGCCAAATTGAGTTTGAAAATTTACTGTAGCCCAATTGTTCTGCATTTGTATTTTTCCTACAAGACACGGTGAGGCAAGCAAGGCCAATTTCAGATATGCACTCCCTATGCTCACAACTGTAGGTTTTATGTGTATGATGCTCAGCGGCTCATGCAGAGGCGCACAACTGCTGGCAATTTTCTGTAAGATACGGAAAGATAATAGATCAGTGAAAGAGAAGCCACTTGCTATTCTTTCAGCAGTGAATTATTTTCCAGCATTTTCCCATAAGCATGCATTTCAAATGCCCCTTTGTAGACATGGCAGGCAGCAGGCATATAAGAAAAATGCAACTTTGAATACAAGTCCACAACTTGAGTGTTTCCACAATACGCAATGCTGCCTTTCAGCCTGAAATGTGTCCTCTGTGAATGTTATGCAAGTCAGAAAGGGAGAAGGAAATACTTTTTTAAACCAAATGTACATTTTCCAGTCAATGTAGGTTTTAATTCCATTTACAGACACAAGAAATGCGAGACCTGATTTAAGCATCACTCATGAAAATGGCCTGAAATGAATGAATGCCAGCCTGTGGAGCTCTGAAAGGTGTACAAAACAAGACTCTCTCTCTCTCTTTTTGTAGTTCCCAGACAAAAGGGATAAAGAGAGTTGCACTGAGTGTACGATTTCCGCCTCCCGCGTTTCAGGTGGATGGTCTCTCTCCTCAGCTGCCTTTTCAAAGGAACCTCTCTCGGTGCTTAGGCCGGGGAAACTACAAAAAGAAAGAAGGGCTCTTGGAATAAGGAAAATGCTTTAATTAGAGAAGAACAAAATCTCCCCAGTGCTCCTTCCTACAGATGGGAACAGTTCCTGCTCTTTAATGAATGTGTCTGCACCTTGTGCTCAAGATGGGATTTGTGGGCTAAATCTGCCGAGCGCCTGTGGAAATCAATGAACTTACATGAGTTTGGCCAGCTGAAGGTTTGGCTCTCTGCCTTTTACTTTTCTCTCTGTACAAACACTGCTCTGACTCATGCTTGCTCAACAACAGTGCTTATTTACTAACTTAACCAAGACAGGAGGATGGCTGGTAGAGGAAGAACTTCCACATCCATCTTTTGTTCCTTCCCCAAGACTTCTGAAACTGCTATTTTTAAGCAACCTCAGAAAGCTAGTGTGCTCTGTCTGTCTGTCTGTCTGTCTGTCTGTTTGTCTCGGCAGTGAACCTTGCATCCTACAATGTGGAACATCTGGTATGACTTTGCCTAACATTGCTGGCTATCAAATCACATGGGCTCTCAATTCTGACCTAACTATTCCCTTCCAAAGCCAGAAAAAGTATGTATATGTGTGTATTTATAGGAAAGTCATTATCTCTATGAGAGCAATAAGCAGCAGTGTGTGTGTGTGTGTGTGTGTGTGTGTGTGTTTGTGTGTGTTTGTGTGTGTGTGTGTGTGTGTCTGTGTGTCTGTGTGTGCTGGGAAGATGTCCAGTGCATGACCTGCTGCAAAATCTAGGCAAGCTCAGATGAATGATCCCCATCGCCCATAAACACCCATCACAAATACATGACAGCCAGTATGATGTGGTAGATGAAGTGTTTGGCTTAAGAGGAGAGACCTGGATTCAAACCCCCATTCAGCCATGAAGCTCAGCCAAAGTTGATTTTAGGTCAGTTACTGTCTCTCAGTCTGATCTACCTTATAGGATTGTTGTGAGAACTCTCTCACTCTCTCTCTCTCTCTCTCTCTCTCTCTCTCTCTCTCTCTCTCTGTGTGTGTGTGTGTGTGTGTGTGTGTAAACTATGTACAATGCCTTGATCTCTTTGGTGGAAGATAGGGAAATAAATAAATATGCATACCTTTCACAGCTGCAGTGGGTGCTTCTCACTAGCTCACTCCATAGTGCTAAAGAAAGCTGAATTGATCATGAACGAACACAACACAAAATACCCTTTCTTGTTTAACATTTTGTTTTAAAACTTTGATTAGTGCATGGTTCATTTAAGTGCAGAAATTAGGGTGGTTTGGTTGTGTCCATCACAGGAGACACGGCTGTGAGTGCCCTCACCATATGCTGTTATAAGGTCATGTATCATGGACAATGTCCTATAAAACAGTCAGTACAAAGCTGTAATCTTCTGTGCATGCTCTGTGTTTCAAACTATATGTCCAATCATAATTCCAACAGCTGCTAAGAGGACCTCTGTCTTATATATGCACCTTCCATTTCACTGCAACATCTGTTAACTTTATTCTCTCCTTTTACACAGGCCGGAAAGCTACATGTCTAGCTGCATTTGTATGGGCAGTGGCCTTATGTGGTGTCCTCAGGGCATGCATAATATGCTATATGTACAATATATTTTTCCCCACTAAAAGGTCATGGGAATGAACCATAGAGTGCAGCTCCTGTTTTCCAGAGGAGTCATGCAAGCTTAAAGTGAGGTCTCTCTGGAAACTTCCCACTTCTACCAGCTCATACTGCAGTTAGGTAATTTTAGACTCTGAACTTTATGTATTTAGGAGGACTGCTCTCCTTTAAATGGTGATGTGTGTTATATCCCTTACTTAAAAAATAAAATAAAATAAAATGTGGTTAGCTAAGCCCACAGTGTTTTGGGTCCTCCTCTCCCATCCATTCTGATTCATGGTGTCCTGGACTTCTGCCCCAGAGACCTATTCTGATGATATCACTGCTACCAGCCATGCAACCACCAGGAGCAAGTATGGCAGTGGAAATGGCTCCTTTACTTTACGGCCTGCATAGTCAAAGATGGTAGTATTCTGCACTATGGTTGTACAGAGGGGAAAAGAAAAAATGGAGGCCTCCCATTCTGCTCCTCCTGCCTACTCAGTAGGGGTGTTCAAGCATTACCTTCATCAGGTGTACTATATGTGTACCTGTGTACACAAATAGCTGAGCTGTATGCTCACAGTTATTCTCATGTAACATAATATTCAGTGGGTGTGCAGTCTGTGTATTTAACAGTTGGCTGTACAAGTCATCAAGTGTACACCCTTTCAGACAAGCAATTGTACACGCATAGATACAGCCTGAAGGGAATTTCAGCAATGCATACATAAAGGCCAGTTTCACAAGTGATGCTTGAACATTTTTGGATTTCCCACTATAAACCAAATTTAAAAACCTGCTTTGACCGAGCTCATATATTAAATATGGCACGTTGGCACCATTAATCACAACAGGACATCCCATGCTAACAGTACAATCATACATGCTTGCTCAGAAGAAAGTCCTGCTAAGTTCATTGGAGCTTAGTCCCAAGTAAGTGTTCAAAACCTTAAACTACAAACAGTATTCATACTTACCTGTGAATAAAGACCACTGGATTTAGTGGGACATGCAGCTTGTTCAATGCACAAAAAGTCATCTTAGCATCATTTGTGAAAGCACCAAAAGTCATAGCCTTTTATTCCAGATTAATTAGCTTCAAATGACCTACAACTCTATGTTCAATCACTAACACAGATTAGTCTTCTCTATGGAGCCATCTCCCCTCTAAAGGCCTTTTCGCACTTGCTAAAAACTCAGTTAATTTCTCTGATGTTTGCTGGTCATTTGTACCAGTTGGTTGTATTTCTTAATTTTATTCCTTCCCCGGTCTGCCGGCTGCTGTTTTAGTTTGTATCGTAATTTTAATATTTACTTGTTCTTATTCTTTTTACTGTAAACCGTCTTGCGATTTCAAATGAAAGGCAGTATAGAAATATTTTGTGTGAAAAAGAATAAAAGAATAGGTGCACGCTCTGCACCTAAACGTACACAGAAAGCCGACAAACCCTCCAGCTCTTTTGCCACACTTCATCCCCCATGTATTGGCTGTGCAGTTGCAAATAAGGGTAGATACAGTGGGTCAAGGCATAAACGAACCAGAATGATCTCGAACCTGGTGCTCTCCAAGTGCTCATACCTTTCACCACCACCTCCACTTCCCCCCTGCTGCCAAACCATTCCTCGCCACGCTGCACATACAACATGCACACCCCTCTCCAAATTAAAAGGACCGAACCTGAGACTTATTCTGAAGTCTCTGGTCTGACCACTAGACGCAGATGATCTCACCTTCAGCAGACAAAACCCCCTGGCAGCGGAGAGGGTGCCAAGGCAGGCAGGTGGGAAGGATGCAGGCCTTAAGGACAGCACCAGGTAGCAGCATCAAACCCTCAAGCTGGTGACAAGAAGCCAGGCCAGGCTTTGTCCTTCCTAGACCTCCCATCAAAGCTTCAGGAAAAGATTGTCCCACTTGTAAGCACCCAAGCAATCCAGCTGGTGGCTAGCCCTGAGCACGCTGCTTTCCACTCCAGCTTCGGAAATCTGAGCTGTGTGTCCAACTAAACCTGACTCATTTTGTGTGTGTGTGTGAAGCCCCGGACCCCTCCCTTCCCCTCATCTCCCCCCTCCTCTCCCCTCCCTCTAGGTTCCTCCCGCAGTAGCCAAGCAGCTACTGTTGTGCTTCATACTTGAACTGATTCCGCATCAAGGCTCTTGGCGGTGGTGGAGGCGGCCGGGTGGGGGGAGGCTGGGAGAGATCAGGTATTTCTCCATTCCTGACTCTGGAGGGCCCTGGTAACAAAGGCTCTATTTAACCAGATCCTGTGAAGCAGAAACCTCTTGTATCTACTTCACTGCCTTTGATCTAACTCCCCCAGTGGGATGTGTATTAGTCATGTCCCTCCTGCTAAGCTGTTGCAGCCAAGAACCTGGGGTGTAAGCTCCCCTCCACCCCTCCCCAGCTTCCCCTGTTTTGGAAGGCCTCTCCTCCTCTGTGGAGGCATGGCAGAAAGGGCTCACCCATCCCTGTCTGGTCACAGCTGTTTCCCTGCCCTACAGCCTCTCCCTGCCCCAAACAGGCAGCGCCTTCCCAGCCTCGAGATTTTCAAGGATGAGATACAGACACTTATCCCTGCCTTTTATCACTCGCCCAACCATTGAAGTGACAGCATCAATATTCCGCTATGCCTTAGAGCCCTCTTTTATTATGAGCTTTTTCCCCCTTGCTGTGACTAAGCACCTTGCAAAATCCATTCAGTCCTGGCTTAGCATCCTGAGAACATTGAAGCTGGTGGATGCGTTTCTTTTTTCCAAAAGGGCTTTACTGGCAGCTGGACAAGGGGCAAACAAAGGAAATATTTGACTGGATGCCTAGATCTTCTGGTACTGAATGTGCTTTTTAAACTCCTGCCTTGCAAAGATCCTCTGCTGTGGCTCCTTTATCACAAAAAAACTTTTTTTGGGGGGGTAGAGGCATTGTGGGGAGATATATCCTAAGAGGATGTGGTTTCTGGATTATGGGACCCAAGAAGCAGAGCTAGCCTCCAACAGCTACCAGAATTCGCCCCCACTGATAACAAATGCCTTAATAGCTTAGATCAGTGTATTGTCAATGACTGAGAAAACATTTATGTTTTCCATTGACCAAGTGCAGGCAAGTCCCTCAGAATTTTAAAGTTATTCTGTTCTTCTGGCACCCTCCTACATTGTCTTATTTCCAGTGCAGAAAAGAAAGACGGAGAGCTAGTATCTTCCCCAACCTCTAGTGCCTTTCAGATGTTGTTGGACTACAACTCCCACCATCCCTGACCATTGGCTATGTTGGCCTGGGGTTATGGGAGTTGTAGTTCCATCTAAACATCTCGTAGGCATTAGGTTGGGTAAGGCTGGTATAGTGGCTAGAATGTCATCTGGATGACATCTGGATTGTCCATTGGATGATCTTGGACCAGTCACTGTCTCCCAACCTAATCTACCTAACAGTATTGTTGTAAGGATAGGTAAAAGGTAAAGGACCCCTGACCGTTAAGTCCAGTCACAGAAGACTCTGGGGTTGCGGCGCTCATCTCGCTTTAGAGGCCAAGGGAGCTGGCGTTTGTCCGCAGACAGTTTTTCCAGGTGATGTGGCCAGCATGACTAAGCTACTTCTGGCGCAACGGAACACCAAAACCAGAGCAGCACATGGAAACGCCGTATACCTTCCCACCGGAGCGGTGCCTATTTCTCTACTTGCACTTTTTCACGTACTTTCAAACCACTAGGTTGGCAGGAGCTGGGACTGAGCAATGGGAGCTCACCTTCTGATCCGTGAGCCCAAGAGGCTCAGTGGTTTAGTGCCACCTGTGTCCCTTTGAAATAAGGGTAGGAAAGAACAATTCCAGGAGGTCCTTGGAGGAAGGATGGTATAAAATGTGCTTTAAAATAGTAAACAGAAAGTTCAAAGAGAGCATTTATCCTGGCAGCACACCTGTGAGGTAGGTTAGGCTGTGGGACGGAGCATGGCATTTGAACCCTGATCTCTTTAGTCCTGCCTCACAAGGTTGTTGTGATGACAAAACGAGAAGGGGAATAACACCATGCAGGCCACCTTGAATTCCTTGGCAGAAAGGTGGGATATTGTATTTATTTATGATGTTTGTTGTTGTTTAGTCGTTTAGTCATGTCCGACTCTTCGTGACCCCATGGACCAGAGCACGCCAGGCACTTCTGTCTTCCACTGCCTCCCGCAGTTTGGTCAGACTCATGTTTGTAGCTTCGAAGACACTATCCAACCATCTCATCCTCTGTCGTCCCCTTCTCCTTGTGCCCTCCATCTTTCCCAACATCAGGGTCTTTTCCAGGGAGTCTTCTCTTCTCATGAGGTGGCCAAAGTATTGGAGCCTCAGCTTCACGATCTGTCCTTCCAGTGAGCACTCAGGGCTGATTTCCTTCAGAATGGATAGGTTTGATCTTCTTGCAGTCCATGGGACTCTCAAGAGTCTCTTCCAGCACCATAATTCAAAAGCATCAATTCTTCGGCGATCAGCCTTCTTTATGGTCCAGCTCTCACTTCCATACATCACTACTGGGAAAACCATAGCTTTTACTATGCGGACCTTTGTTGGCAAGGTGATGTCTCTATTTATGATGTTTATATACCACTTAATCATTCACATTTCTAAGCAGGGTACATAAAAACAGAACATACAGAGAATGCAATAACAGAATAATGCAAACTTATCATAAAACTGAACACTACATTAACATGCCTACTGGAACAAGCAGGTCTTAGTCATGGGTCTGAAGTTCAGCAAGGACAGTCCCTGCATGAAAGAAGGTCCACAGGTTTGGGCCCACTGCACCCTAAACGTATTCAGTTTTTCTTGGTGCAGGATTTGGATTGCTTGGGCGCATACTTTTTATTTTTGCACACAGCTTTTAAGATGTCCTACAGGGGAACTTCAGAACTGGAGGAGAATGTAGTTAAGAATATGTCTTCCAAACCTCCCTCTCCAACCAGCCACAACACTTAATTCCTCCATTAACTCTGTTGACCTAGACGTCTCAGTTCAACATATAATCAGGTGCATCCAAGCCCATTTATTTCAGTGATCTTAGGAGCACAGAATCAAAGAACTGTAGTATTGGAAGGGACCCCAATAGTCATCTAGTCCAGCTCCCTGCCCACAGCCGTCCCTGGGTGGGCTCAAACTGCCAAACTTCTGGTTAACAGCCAGATCTACCGACACACTGTGCCAGTTGAAGTTGCTCAAATGGGAGTTGCATTGACCAAGAATTAAGCCTGGGCCTCCTGAATGGCAGTCAAGAATTCTACCACTGAACCACCAATACGCCTTTAACTAATGCTTGTAGCCAATGTGTTCTAAGAAAAGCTTGTGCACTTACATGGATGTAAGCCTCATGTAGAGTGCATTGCACTGTGAGAGCTGGAAATGCTGCCACCATTTCAGCCTGGCAAAGAAGATTAAGTCCCACAATGGAAAATATACCATTAATGTGCCTAAAGAATCAGGTTAGGCAAGGAAGGCTGGGAGTCCATAATGTCTTCCCCACAATTTCAGCTATGGAAATAAGAAACCTGTTTGAGGAGAGGGGATTTTGGTAACATTGAGATGTGAAGTCTAGAAAGACTACTCATTGCTAGGCTAAACTCGCCCCATTTAAAAATTCTCTTATTTCTAGAAAATGCATGGAAAGTACCTAGCTTATGTCATCAGAACTAAACTCTGTGAATAGCTGGCACTGATCCACTTTCCATGAAGTTCACAGATCTAAGCTGAGGACAACCTTTCACAATTCTGGTGTCTGCCTGAAAACTTTTTCATGATTCAGTTGGATAGACTTGCAAGATAAACATGAAATGCAGATGCTGCAGGATCCCAATGCTGCCCCTTACAGCACATTCCTATACATGCCTACTCAGAAGGAAGGCACATTAAGTTCAGCTAGGCTTACTCCTAGGTAAGCTGGCATGGGGTGCAGCCTTAGTCCCTTGGTGGTGGCAGTGAAGAAAATGGATGGTGGCAAGAATGATGATACACAGTTCTAAAATGTCACATACTGAAACTTTCTGTACCCAGGTTGTTTATTCCATTACTGACACCATTTCATCTGATTCATTAAAAAAGTTACAGTCATTTCTTTTATTCTCTCTTTTTCTAAAAGCCTCAAACTTTGTCAAGGTGCCACACACACACACACACACACACACACACTTTGTATCTAGTTGTGTAGAATTTGACAGACTTGATCTCATAAGATTATCTCTAAAGGCCTTGCCATGCCTACTGATGTTGACCAATTCTGTAAAAAAGAAAGAAAAAAGGTTAAAGGTATTTGCTGATTTCCCCATTTCAGTCGATGAGGAAGAGTCCTGAGATCTGGGAGGGGGCAACTGTCTCCTTGTCTTCTGTCCACACCCATGGGTGGGAGGACTGGCAGAATGGGTGGCAGAATGGGTGGCAGAGCAGCAGGATATTGGACTTTTCAAGTGTTCAAAGTTAAATGCTTGAAGAGACCTCAGGCGCTCCCCCCTCCCCGGCATTCAGCTTGAACATTTCAAAAGCTCAAGGCATTTTTTGAGTGAACCAGAGAAAGCTTGCATATCCCCTAGTCAAAACATCCGTATCAAATCTCAAGTGGGAGCATTAAATAAAACTTGGCTAGTCTGAGGAGGGGAATAGTGCATAGTCCAAAAAAAGAATGGAATAAAATCTCTCTTTGGAGATGATGTTTTTGCAATGCAACTTCAGCTGCAGCATTCTCTGCATATTTATTCCATTGCTTTTTCCCAACATACATCTGCAACTGAAAGAAGGAGAAGAGAAAGGTTCTTATCCGTTTTCCCAGTTACCTTCTCAGTACAGAAGATTATAATTAAGTTAGATGGACCTTTGAGGTGGACTGTGTAAAGCTGTTTTCTATTGTCTAAAACAGCATGAAAATTAGGAAAAATAGAAATTCTACTTTTTTAATAGCTTGCTATCCACTATTTTGGCTGTAAGAGGAGGATGCACTACCAAGCTTTATTCTGAGGATGCAATGAAGACGCCCTTTAGGGGAATTTGGCTATAATTCCTGTCCGCTAAAAAAGAAAAGTAAAATTGCACCACACTGGCAATCTCACTTGTATATGCAAGGGCCATAGCTCAGTGGTAGAGCACATGTTTTTCTTGAAAAAGACCAGCCCATGGCATCTCCAATTAGGGTTGGAAAGGACTCCTGCCTGATATCCTGGAGAGCTGCCGCCAGCCAATGTAGATAGTACTAAGCTAGATGAACCAGTCTATCTTGGTATAAGGCAGCTTCCTGTACAGTGGTACCTCGGGTTAAGTACTTAATTCGTTCCGGAGGTTCGTACTTAACCTGAAACTGTTCTTAACCTGAAGCACTACTTTAGCTAATGGGGCCTCCAGCTGCTGCCGCGCCGCCGCAGCACGATTTCTGTTCTCATCCTGAAGCAAAGTTCTTAACCTGAGGTACTATTTCTGGGTTAGTGGAGTCTGTAACCTGAAGCGTATGTAACCTGAAGTGTATGTAACCCAAGGTACCACTGTATTTGAAATATCCGGCTGGCCTACCCTTATGAGCTTAAAGTACCTGTGCTTTGAAAACTGCCCGGGTGATTTATCAGCCCTTAGGTTTAGGGCATCCACAAGCTTTCACTGCCTCCTTTTGAGGGGCTGGGATATAAAATAGCAAAACTGTGTGTAAAACTGGACATCAAAAATCTCACAGATTATATACGTGCTCTGAGTCTCAGACATAATAAGGCTTTCATGAGGCCTTCAATCAGCAAGAACGTTGTGAGCCCCCAGCAGTTTTGTTCCATGGCAGCTGGGGGTGTGAGTTTCTAGTTTCTAAAACGCAAGTCGTAGGAGATGTCCTATTGTGTGCCCCTCATATTGTGAGGCACCAGTTAATTTAGTCCCCAGCTGCCTCCTCCCTTTGCTCTCTCCACCTCCAGCCTCTCAGGTGCTTTCATTCCACAGGTTACGCCTGGTCTCCAAGGAGCTGAGAGATTGCAGGGAGTGTGACAGAATGCCCATTCTTCTCCCAGCTCTGTCCCCTCTGAGAGCTCATTGTTTACCATGACTACACACATTCTTGAGCTTCTGATGAGACCCTTGTTACCATCCAGAGGCAGGTTAAACAGTACATGCCAAGGAAGGAAAAGAACTCCTGGCAACGCAACTGACAGTCGTACTGGGCCCACATCACAAGCCACCCACCAGAGCTCTTTCCTCTGGCTGTAGAGCTCCCCGAGCTTCAGAAGAAAAGGATGGGGGGGGGAGACATCTATCTAGAAGGGAGGGGAGGAATCTGCCTGTATTCTCTTCTTATGATAAAAGGCTGAGCTTGAAGTACATAATGAGCTGGGAGCAAAAGGGGATAGGAAAATAGGAACACAAGAATCTGCTCTATACTGTGTCAGACTGTTGGGTCCATCTAGCTCAGCATTGTCTACATTGATTGAGAGCCAGAGTGGTGTAGTGGTTAGAGTGTTCGACTAGGAGCTGAGAGACCAGGGTTCAAATCCCCACTCGGCCATGAAACTCATCAGTTGACCTTGGACCACTCAGTGCCTTGCAGCCAAACCTACCTCACAGGGTTGTTGTGGGGATTAAAGGAGGAGGGAGAGAATCGTGTCTTGAGCTCCTTAGAGAAAAACACCGGGTATAAATGCAATAAATAAATAGATAAAATTGATTGGCAACAGGTCTCCAGGATTTCAGACAGGGTTCTCTACCAGCCCTATCCGGAAATGTGCCACTGAGTCATAACCCGTCCCTCCTGGGCTCACTGGTTTTCAGCGCCAGTGTTCAGACAGGACACACTGTGGGAAAGGGCAGGCCATATTCACCTCCCTCCACCCTCCGAATCATCATAGGCAACCCTTTCTCATCTAGGATTAAAGAAAAGGGATCACAGTTTTCGAATGAGGCTTGAGTCCCAACATCTGGGAAATTAAGCATTAAACAAAGAATATATTTAACCAATTAAACACAGAATATATTTAAGACAAAGAAATGGAAGGGGGGAATGCAGCTACACAGCAAAATGTATTGTCACATGCTTCTTTTTCTTTTATATTTAAATCTCTCGTGGTGCTCACAATTGGGGTCTAATTAATGCAGCTGCACAAAACATAATCAAGGTGAGTGGGGGAAATCTGAAACCAATGTTCAGAACAATTTTTAAAGCATGGGAGGTGGATGAAGAAAAATTTCTACAGCACCACATCAAGGAAGCGCAAGTTAACACTTTAGTCTCCAAAAGCTAGGAGACCTGAAACCGAGGAGGCTGTCTTGGACCGAGTCAGTTTTGATATGTACTTTATTGCATCTAACCAAAGACGAAACCTCAACCGACTAGCAAACAGCAAGATACAATGCAGATTTACAATATTTGTTAAACATCTATTATAAAGAAAAGCCATGTCCAACATATTTAGCACACAATTAAGCCAATTCAGTTAAAACCATTAACAGAATTCGTATTTTTTTAAAAAGATATTTATTGAGATTTTACAAAAACATAAGTTTACAATATAGAAAAAAGTCATATAGAAAGAAAAAGATACAAAAAAGAGAACATAGAAAAATACATAGAAAAAAAGAAGAATAAAAATACAAAATACAAAAAACAAATAGCTAAAAAAAATTAAAAACAAATCCGTTTTTGTAACTTTAAACTCATTAGCTTGTTTCCTTGGCCTCCTCACACCTCCCCTTTTTGTATTCCCATTTAAATAATCAAATCAGCAAATCCTTACCCTCTCGTTTATCTTAACTCTATATCTTAACATATTATAACTCTATATTTTCATCCATTATCAATTCATTTTTGCATATTCTTATTAACTTTGTTGCTAATGCCACTTATTTTCAATCCAACATCATTTTAACATTCATTAATTTTACAGTGTTTCTGAAGATAGTCTTTAAATTTCTTCCAGACTTCTTCCACCAACTCTTCTCCCAGGTCTCGGATTCTGCCAGTCATTTCCGCCAATTCCATATAATCCATCACCTTCATCTGCAACTCTTCCAGGGTGGGTAACTCTTGTGTCTTCCAATACTTTGCAATAAGTATTCTTGTTGCTGTTGTTGCATACATAAAGAAAGTTCTATCCTTCTTTGGCACCAATTGGCCGACTATGCCCAGGAGAAAAGCCTCTGGTTTCTTCAGGAAGGTATATTTAAATACCTTTTTCATTTCATTATATATCATCTCCCAGAAAGCCTTAATCTTTGGGCACGTCCACCAAAGGTGAAAGAATGTACCTTCATTTTTTGTATTTTTAAAAAGGATGCATAGTTTCTTGGCAGCATATAGGTAATATAAACCTGGTTATTTACAAATAATTGATTGTTATGTTTTAACCCAATACTGTGGGAAAATATTTGATTTTGTTGCTATTATTAACATTTTATTGATTAAAAAAAATTAAGCAGAACTTTCCACTGTGGTGCAGAAATGCTGTAAATAAGAGGAGCTGCAATGTTGCCATGTCCACTCTTCATCCCCAACACTCCCCTTAACTGGTTCCCCTTAGCACTTCTCCCCCAGTCCTGCTGCTGCCTCACTACCCAGGGTTAAACCATGGTTTGGCTTAGCATTACCTCTGAACCCAAACTCATGGTTTGTGTCCTCCCAGACAAATCACAAGTGATAACCCAAGAACAAACACTGATGGCGGCTTGCAGATTGTCTGGAGTGAGACAAACCACTGGCCCAGCTTTGAAAGTAACACTAAGCCAAACCAGCCCCAGGAGCAGGGGAGAAGTGCAGCAGCTGTGATCTTCAGCCCAGGAACCTGCTCATTTGTGCTAAGCTCTGGCTAAGCAAACCAGATCTATATATATAAAGCTGAACCTGAAATCTTCCAACCAAGAGGAAAACTAGGTGCAGGATATGTTAACCAGGACAGACCCAGAAGGAAGGCAATAACAAAAAAGGGAAAGGGCAAGAGGAGAAAGAGAAAAATAATTTTATTATTATTATAGGACACCAAATTTCCTCCTTATGCATTGTGGTACATCTGTATTGTACCGTCATTATCACGTCAGTCTACATAGAAATCAAGAAATACTTGTCATATTGCTGTGGTCACATAAGGGACAGAATAGCAAATAGTGAATTATATGCCTGATATGATTACATCCCAAAAGGTTTTTGCTCCTACTGTTTACTCCCTTCAAGATATACAGATGGCATTACTTGAAATCTAAGTTTTGTGAAGGCCCTGGAGAAAGGTCAGCAACCGAAGATAATATGCCCTCGCACGATCTTTCTTAATCTTAGCACATGCCACGTCAACCGTTGGTCCATCTAGTTCAATATTGTCTACCGTATGTCAGGGTTTCAGGCAGGAATCTTTCCTAGTCATACCTGCTGATACTGGGGACCTTCTGCATGCAAAGCATGTACTCTGCCACCGAGCGACAGCCCTTCCTCAAGTAATAACTAATCCATCATAAAAATGTAGTACAGACAGAGCCTAGACAACAGTGAATCTCCTGTCTAACTTGACAAAAGATAAAGTGGATCTATCGAACCACTGCGCTCCATTCTGCAGTACAGTAGCATAATAATGTCACATTTCACCATCACAGATCTGAATCAACACATTAGGCTGTGAATTATTATTGGAAGAAAACCAGCTGAGATTGTTTATTTTAGGAGGGATGCCCACTTTTTGGCTGACAGAGCTGAATTATTCATTGACAAGCAAAGTGGTTTGCAAGGTTCATGTGACAGATTCATAACAGAGTGGTGAGATAAGAAAAGCAAAGCATTCTGTACATTGAAAAGTGGTATAGAATAGTGGTATTGTTGACTATCCATATTACTTTCCCATCAAGTCGTTTTAGGGAGGTATATACTTTCTACACCTTATAGAAGTGACACCAAAGAAGGATGTTCTTCTCATTATAGGGGATTGGAATGCTAAAGTAGGGAGGCAAGAGATAAAAGGAACAACTGGCAAGTTTGGCATTGGAGATCAAAACGAAGCAGGGCAAAGGCTAATAGAGTTCTGTCAAGAGAACAAGCTGGTCATCACAAACACGCTTTTCCAACAACACAAGAGACGACTCTACACATGGACATCACCAGATGGGCAGTATCGAAATCAGATTGATTATATTCTCTGCAGCCAAAGATGGAGAAGCTCTATACAGTCAGCAAAAACAAGACCTGGAGCTGACTGTGGCTCAGATCATCAGCTTCTTATAGCAAAATTCAAGCTTAAACTGAAGAAAGTAGGAAAAACCACTGGGCCAGTAAGATACAATCTAAGTCAAATCCCTTATGAATACACAGTGGAAGTGACGAACAGGTTTAAGGATTTAGATTTGGTGGACAGAGTGCCTGAAGAACTATGGATGGAGGCTCGTAACATCGTACAGGAGGCAGCAATGAAAACCATCCCAATGAAAAGGAAATGCAAGAAAGCAAAGTGGCTGTCCAACGAGGCCTTACAAATAGCGGAGGAGAGAAGGCAAGCAAAATGCGAGGGAGATAGTGAAAGATACAGGAAATTGAATGCAGATTTCCAAAGAATAGCAAGGAGAGACAAGAAGGCCTTCTTAAACGAGCAATGCAAACAAATAGAGGAAAACAACAGAATGGGAAGAACCAGAGATCTGTTCAAGAAAATTGGAGATATGAAAGGAACATTTCGTACAAAGATTACCATAATAAAGGACAAAAGTGGTAATGACCTAACAGAAGCAGAAGACATCAAGAAGAGGTGGCAAGAATACACAGAGGAATTATACCAGAAAGATATGGATGTCTCGTACACCCCAGGTAGTGTGGTTGCTGACCTTGAGCCAGACATCCTGGAAAGTGAAGTCAAATGGGCCTTAGAAAGCATTGCAAATAACAAGGCCAGTGGAAGTGATGGTATTCCAGCTGAACTATTTAAAATTTTAAAAGATGATGCTGTTAAGGTGCTACACTCAATATGCCAGCAAATTTGGAAAACTCAGCAGTGGCCAGAAGATTGGAGAAGATCAGTCTACATCCCAATCCCAAAGAAGGGCAGTGCCAAAGAATGCTCCAACTACCGCACAATTGCACTCATTTCACACGCTAGCAAGGTTATGCTTAAAATTCTACAAGGAAGGCTCAAACAGTATGTGGATCGAGAACTCCCAGAAGTGCAAGCTGGATTTAGAAGAGGCAGAGGAACCAGAGACCAAATTGCAAACATGCGCTGGATTATGGAGAAAGCTAGAGAGTTCCAGAAAGACATCTACTTCTGCTTCATTGACTATGCAAAAGCCTTTGACTGTGTCGACCACAGCAAACTATGGCAAGTTCTTAAAGAAATGGGAGTGCCTGATCACCTCATCTGTCTCCTGAGAAATCTCTATGTGGGACAAGAAGCTACAGTTAGAACTGGATATGGAACAACTGATTGGTTCAAAATTGGGAAAGGAGTACGACAAGGCTGTATTTTATCTCCCTGCTTATTTAATTTATATGCAGAATACATCATGCGAAAGGCTGGGCTGGATGAATCCCAAGCTGGAATTAAGATTGCCGGAAGAAATATCAACAACCTCAGATATGCAGATGACACAACCTTGATGGCAGAAAGTGAGGAGGAATTAAAGAACCTTTTAATGAGGGTGAAAGAGGAGAGCGCAAAATATGGTCTGAGGCTCAACATCAAAAAAACGAAGATCATGGCCACTGGTCCCATCACCTCCTGGCAAACAGAAGGGGAAGAAATGGAGGCAGTGAGAGATTTTACTTTCTTGGGCTCCATGATCACTGCAGATGGTGACAGCAGCCACGAAATTAAAAGACGCCTGCTTCTTGGGAGAAGGGCACTGACAGGCCTAGACAGCATCTTGAGAAGTAGAGACGTCACCTTGCCAACAAAGGTCCGTATAGTCAAAGCCATGGTTTTCCCAGTAGTGATGTATGGAAGTGAGAGCTGGACCATAAAGAAGGCTGATCGCCGAAGAATTGATGCTTTTGAATTATGGTGCTGGAGAAGACTCTTGAGAGTCCCATGGACTGCAAGAAGATCAAACGCATCCATTCTTAAGGAAATCAGCCCTGAGTGCTCACTGGAAGGACAGATCGTGAAGCTGAGGCTCCAGTACTTTGGCCACCTCATGAGAAGAGAAGACTCCCTGGAGAAGACACTGATGCTGGGAAAGATGGAGGGCACAAGGAGAAGGGGGCGACAGAGGACGAGATGGTTGGATAGTGTTCTCGAAGCCACAAACATGAGTCTGACCAAACTGCGGGAGGCAGTGAAAGACAGAGGTGCCTGGCGTGCTCTGGTCCATGGGGTCACGAAGAGTCGGACACGACTAAACGACTAAACAACAACATACTTTCTAAAGATGGTTTCTCTTCCTCAAGCAGTGGGAAATCCAGGCTAAATAATAAGAATCACTTTGAGGTTGTAAACATTGGAAACGTTTATGTAATTATGAGGTGCAGAAGCTTGCAAATAGGCAGGAGGTGCTATTCCCAGTACATTGTCTATCCCATTTCATAAAATCCAAAACAGCTGTCTCCTACTCAGATCCAAGTATTGCTATACCAGTTTCTAGAAACCACAAAATGGGAGAGTTCTCTTGTGTGAAGGTTTCCCACAAGAATCTGTTTGGCTCCAGTGAGAAGAGGATGCTGGATAAGATGGACTATTGGTCTGATCCAGCAGGATCATGTCCTTCTATTAAATTCATAATAATATAAGGAGAATCCTGCTGCATCAGACTAAAGGCATACCCTCCAATATTTCTCTGATGAAAATAGGGACGTCCCATTCCATAGAGATTATTTTACTATTTATACCCCACACATCTTACTGGGTTGGCCCAGCTACTCTGAGCAGTTTCCAACATATATAAAAACCTAATAAAACATTAAAAATTTTTTAAAAAAACCCTTCTCTATACAGGATTGCCTTCAGGCAACTCAGGGGTCGGATAACTCCATACCCTCCAACATTTCTCCAATGGACGTCCTAAGGAAAAGTGGGACATTCCAGGATCAAAAAAGAAACCTGGACAGCTTCTCTAAATCAGGGACATTCCTGGAAAATAGGGACACTTGGAGGGTCTGCAAAGGCCCGCCTAGTCCAGCATCCTACTTTCACAGTGTCTAATCAGATGACAATGAGAGCACCACGTTGATTACTCCCCAAATAATCAGATTTGCAAGTGGGTGTGAGTCAGTGTGGTCAAAAGCCAGAGATGATGGGAACTATGGTCTGAAACATCTGGAGAGCACCATGTTGATTACTGGTGTGTACTTGAATTCCTCATGCAAAATAGGGACAGTTTGGAGGCCCCCTCGATCGTGTCAAAAAGGATTTGGTCCATTGGCCACTCAAAGATTGTCAAACCTTTCTTATGTGTGTACAGACTGCACAGGCTGAGCAGCCATTATGCAGTATTTTCCCAAATGTGCATGTTATGAGAACAATAAAGATAATAATCATTGAGAGGTTTGATACGTATGCTAATTGCGAAAACCATATTAGATAGCTGTTACTGTGAAACAGTGGCAATAACCTTAATGAACTTGTAACGAGCTTCTTGTTTTAGCTGGCTTCAATCCTTCCCCCAGGGTGGCATGCATAACATACTATCCTCATAACTACCCTGTGAGGTAAGTTAAGCTGAGAGTGTGTGAGTGGCTCAGTTTCACCTAAGGAGTAACATGGCCGGGTAAGGTGTTGAATGAAATCAGGGCTGATGGGCACCAAGTTGATGAATGCTGCCTCAGCCTGACACTTTATCTGTCTATTAGGCCGTGATATCTGTCCCTGTCAGCTGCTTGTGTTCCTGCTTAGGAGATGCCAGCGAGAGAAGCCTTGCAACTAAGTTTGACCACAAGTGATCCAGGGTCAGAGCGCAAGCTGCTATTGCTCCTGTGGCACTTGCTAACAAATTACTTCATATTAGCATGAAAGAATAGAAGTTGTGCTTGAGACAGCAGCGTTCTTCTCATCTCCCAAACTATTGAAATATAGATGGCATATATATTCCTGGAGCAGCTGATGTGGTACCCACCAGAAGTTTGGGACCACAACTCCCATCAACCCCTGCCAGCATAGCCAACGTTCAGGGAAGATGAGAGTTGTAGTCCACAATATCCAGCAGGCTGCACTCTTGTAGATGCTTTAGAGCTCTGCTTTCCTGCACAATAATAGGTGTTTGGCATAAGAGAGCAGCATGACTCACAAAACCTGAAGATTAATAGAGTGGACCTAGGATATCCTGGAAGTTAGCCCCCATCTGACATTTAGAAACTTGGAATAAAAGTAAAGAGAAAGCAGGACACCTATTTGCCATATACTTGCTCAAGTTACCTCTGCCATTTGGGTGAGCAAGCCATTGGATTTCTACTTGTAACCTCTTTGCTATGATCGGGTTCCTTGTGTTTTGACAAAACACAGGTCAGTTGCTCCAGTGGAGTGCCTTAAAGTACCATATTTTTTGCACCATAACACTCACTTTTTTCCTCCTAGAAAGTAAGGGGAAATGCCTGTGCATGTTATGGAGGGAATGCCTACGGGTGGCATGCCTACGGATTTTCCTCCTCTAAAAACTACGTGCGTGTTATGGTCGGGTGCGTGTTATAGAGCGAAAAATACGGTAATTCCCACAGAGGAACATATGTAAAAACTGTTTTGCTCCAACAATAACACTTGGAGGTGGGGCGGGTAGGAGGTTGCAGGAAAGATCTTTGAGCAAGAAGGCTGGCTGATATCCTGCCAAGAGAGCATTCCTCCAAAACCCATTTCCACATCAAAAGACCTTTAGAAATAATTGATGATATAAAATATGCCAAATCACCTTTTCATTGTTAGTAAGTAAAATAAGTAAATGTTGTTCCTGGTAATCTGTGGTCAAAGCTGAAAGAACAACATCCCTAATTAAATGAAAACCCAAACAATTGCTTACTTTAATTTGGGCACCAACTTCCCTGTGTACATTAGATGCATCTCACCCACTGAGTGTGGATTTCTTCAGTCTTCATCAAGCATGCCTTAAAGCAGCGTTAGTAGACTTGCTTGTGCCTGCTGAAGGTGTTACTATTTCAGTGCAACAAGGAGAAGTGTTAAATTCCACGTTTTCACACACTTTGTTTGATAAATTACAGAGCATGCTACAATGCTTAGAGACTTCCCCCTCAAGGTTTACCTACAGGACAAGGCAAAGGTCAAACCATACCATTAGCTTGTTACTTGGGTGAAACAGAGCACACCTCTAGCAAACCAATAAAGCCAGGGGTCTCCACCACTGTAACACTTCTACAGTATCTTGGCTGTATATCTTCAAAAAAATATTCCATTTTGATCTGACCCTTCCTCCAAGGATCTCAGGACTGCAGACAAAGTGTCCCCACCTCTGTTCCATCTTCATAGCAACCCTGTGCCATAGATTAGGCTAAGGCCACAATCCTATACTCACTTGCGTTGGTTGTAAGCCCCACTGATGCATAGGATTGTGCTGTGTGAGATGGAACTGGCTGTGGGCTTTGCAGCTGAGTGGGAATTTAAACTTGGATGTCCCTGGCCCTGGTCTAACAGCATAACCCAGGTTAGCTTTTTTTTGCCCTCCAGATGTTGTTGGACCAACACCCAGCATGGTCAACCATCAGGGATAATGGGAATTGTGGTTCAACGATATCTGAAGGGCACTGTGTTGGTCAGCCATGTTCTAACAACTACAACAGTTCTGCTTTGGCCAAATATAGTGGTTAGAATGCCAGAGTAGGGCCTGGGAGACCAGGGTTCAAATCGCCACTTGGCCATGATGCTCACCATGGCCTCTCAGGCTAATCTACCTCACAGGGTTGTTGGAAGAATAAAATGCAGGAGATGGAGAACCATATACGCCTCCTTGAGCTCCTTGGAGAAAAAAGTAGAATAGAAATTCAATATATAAACAAATAAATAGATGTGCTTGGAGGCACTCTGTATAGCAGCCCAGCATAAACACAGGATCACACAAAAGTGATCAGCACTGAGATGTGTATATATTTGCTCAATATGTGTATATATTCCCTAGCTACACCATCTCTGGCTTTCAAGACACAAGGAACACTGTCATGTTTCCTGTCGGCTCAAAGCAGCAGCAGCAGCAGCAGCAGGCTCAGGCCCAGCCTGTCAGGATGCCCCAGTGTCTCTCAGCGCTGCTTTGTCTTTCAGACATTTCATCTCTCTGCAGCACTGCCTGTAATTAAATCTAGGCGGCGAGTTAGGAAATGCAATACCAGATGATACAACCAGTGGGGAATTCACCTAGATCTGCAGGAACAGCACAAAAGAGCCCTGATGAGTAATGGACTCTAATACAGAGAATGACAACAATGAGCTACTAAAGATTTTAAGCTCCTTAAAAGTGGGGAGGAGAGGGGAGTCAGAGGCTGCCTCACACAAATCTTTGTGCAAGGGAAAGCATCCCCTTTTGATTAGCGCTCTAAACAATCAACTGGTGGGCTGTCTGCAGCAGACCACCTACACAAGGCAGCCAAGCTCTCCCAGGACTGAATAGAAAAGCAGCCTGCCTCCCCCAATACACGCATGCAGCACAGGGGATGCTGACGTTACCAAGGTGGCTTGGGAGGTACGTATTACGCAGATATCTGAAGCGGAGGAAGGTGCTCAGTTTCCCACGTTGCTCTTAATGAGTTGTGTGTGGTGGGGCCAGAGAGGATAAAGATGTTTTATCTATTAGATTTGTGTCCAATATTTCCTCTAAAGCATATTACCGGTATGTCCTGCCTTTTAGCCTTATGACAGCCCTGTGAGGAGTAAGCTGAGAGACAGGGGCCGACTCAAGATCACCCAGTCAGTTTGGGGGCTATGGGGATTTGACCCCTGCTCTCCCCACACCAAGGGTGGAATTCAACTAACTTTTACACAGCGGACACACACCGAAATGAACTCGACTATGGATGGAATTCATCATAGTGCTAAGGTGAATGTTCTGTCTGTGCAAGCTTTTCAGCTTGTCAAATGGAACAATGCCCCCTGTGTGGCATTTTGGGGGTTCTCCTGACTCCCCCAAGGCTCATTTGGGGAGCATGCAGGGAGGACATGGGGAAATCGCTGTGGCACAAGCGGAAATCCTTGCTCAGGGCTTCTATTGACAGGGTTCATTAGGTGAATCCTAAACTGGGGCCATTAATTGTGATGGGTCTACTCTAGTCCAGCCCTCCAGCCACATTGGTTCTTTCAGAGATTGAAGACTTCCCAGTCCCGCTTCCCACCATGCCTGGCTGACTCCTGAAGCCACATGCTGATATTCTGGAGGCATCGATGCATTATTTTCTTAAAAGTCTGCCAGGCTGTTCAATCTTCAAAAGCACATTTGCATCAGTTTCATGAGCACCTTAATCCTGGTCTGAGCATAATGAGAGCTTCCCAGATTCTCAGTTTTCAGTTGTATGCACACACGGTCCTTTGTGTTGATTCCCAGGACCTTTTGCTGTCTGAGGTGGAGGACAAGATGGCGCCAGAACCTCCCTCAATTCCATGTAAAAAGGCTGCGCAGATCAGCAACCAACCTTTACTTCAGTACTGGTGCTGAGATAGATGAGGGCTGTAAGCCAGGAGGGCCTGTACAAGCTAGACTTGGAAGCCACTGCCACCCCACTCCTGCATCCGGCCTCTGAAACATCCTCATTCTGCCTAACCGTAGGGCCATCCCTGCGAAATAAAAGGGAATGATCACAGCTCAGTGCAAGAGCCTCCACCTTGCATGCAGAAGGTCTCAGGTTCAACCCCTGGTAGCTCCAAGTAGCATTGGGGAAAGTCTCCCCATCTGAAATGCTGGAGAGATGCTACCAGGTACTGCAGACAATGCTGAGCTACATGGACCAATGGTCTGACTCTGTGTCAGGCAGCTCTCTTTGTTCCGACGAAAAGGCAGGTTCCTTTCTACCTTCTTGACTCCCCTAAGGTCCAACGTAGAATGAAGGTACATGCTACAATGCACCTTGTACAAATCACTACAAATATTTTTGCTTGCGCAATGGAACATTCTCCCCATCCCTCCACTTTGGCCACACCCACCACAGGCATGCAGGCCTAGAAGGTTGGCCAAAGGCATATGTATAAGGCAGGCATAGGCAAACTCCGGCCCTCCAGCTGTTTGGGACTACAATTCCCATCATCCCTGAACACTGGTCCTGTTAGCTAGGGCTGATGGGAATTGTAGTCCCAAACATCTGGAGGGCTGGAGTTTGCCTATGCCTGGTATAAGGCCAGCAAAGGTCAACCACCTCTCTTCTAGAGTGTCTTTCATTGGGGTGAAACAATTCATCTAAATTGCATTGCAGATTGTGACAGCCTAAAAATACTGAGAGTAATGCTCTGCAATAAAAGATTAGAGTTTTGAGAACTCTCCTATAAACAACCAATGAAACAATCTAGCTTGCTCCAAATGGGATAGAGTGACACTAAGCCCCCTATACATCGGTCCATTTCAAATAATTACCTGGAACCTTGGGAAGCACATTGCATTATGACGGCAAAATTTACCACCTAGAGGAGAAAATGGCGATAAATACTGGTTCTTTCATATACTACTAGCAACTAAACAAGGGATGTGAGCCAAGGCATATGGATGGATCTGCCCTAGGAGGGAACTAGAGCAAAGGACTGGTTCACACATTTATTTTTAAGTGGTAAAACTCACACATGAGGTGTTCCCCACCTTATTTTCATATGGGGAGCCATTTGCCTGAAATGTCTCCTCTGTGAAAATCCCTGCAATTACCACATCAAATAAAGCACTTCAAAATAATATTTTCCCCAATAGCAGTAACCTTTTTTCTGTTCTGTAAAGGTTATTTTCAGTGCTACAATCACAATTTCTCATTTTTCTAATCTCAAATTGAGTCCTCCACATTTTCATATCAATTTGTGATTTCTTTAAAAAGGGAGTCCTTGTGAAAATTCACCAGCATTTTAGTGTGAATTTCTCCTAATATATACATGTTATGCAATTTCATCCAATAGACACATCTCTGCAAAGTCATAATCCCATAAAATCAGTGTTTTTTGGGGGGGAACGCAGGGGTATGCTACCCCTAAACATTTTGTGAATCTATGTTTGGCCTCATTGCAGGGCAGTATTTCAATACGAATAGGAAAATGAGAGTACCCCTAAACATTTTTTAGAAAAAAGCACTACCTTAAATAATACATTTTGTACGTTATTTTCAATAATAAATGCATAGTTATGGACACTGTGCCCCAGATTATGCATTTTCTTCATAGTACTTGGCTGCATAATTCAGAGAAGCACATATTTTGAAGGATGACTGTGTTTCAGTTCTCATATTGTTCCAGAAAACGCAAATTAGGTAAACAGTACTTTTAAATGGGGGGCAGATTTTCTCCCTTCCCTACTGAGGACCCAGAAAATGGTCTGCAGGTACATCACCTACTTCTACTAAGTTGAAGTAGCTAAGCAACTCTAAAAACTGTCAACTGCCTGGATGGTGGACTAGTAAGAGGAACTATATGTAAATCCCCCTGAGCAAAGACTGCACAGCTTGGCCATTGACCATTAAGGAACAGTAATCCCCCCACCCCACCATTATTAACATGCTTTTCTCCAAATCCAGACTCATTCAGAGCAATCAGATAGCAGGGGTTTGTACACCATCTTTGTGGTTCTTCTGCATGTATGCTGCCACTAGACCATGTAGAAGCAGGTCTTGGCTCTTCCTCCAAAACATGCAAGCAAAGGCTCTTACTTATAGTAAGAAGGAGGGTTTTGTTCAAGCAAGTAATGGCAAGGCTGAGCCATAGACACAAGGCTCGGGAGTCACAATCCAGGAATTTGGGGGAGAGGTGAGAAGTTCAAAAGAGATGAAGGTGTGCCAACAAATTTTTAAAGATAAGGCATGATGTCAGGAGTGGGAAACTCAATTGCATGGCCAATCCATGCAGAAAACAGACTGGAAATCACCACCCATCAGCTGCTTGATCAAGACTTCAAGGCTGCTGATCAGGCTCCTTCCATACCCTGCATGGTGCTTTGAAGCCTGGTAGCATTGTAGCATCAAGTCATTGACATGTGGGTGGCCTGCAGAGAGTAGGGAAGATAAGGCCAGACCAGGTTCCTCTCCCATGCCCTAAGCCAGGGGTCAGCAACCTTTTTCAGCCATGGGCCAGTCCAACGTCCCTCAGACCATGTGGGGGGCCAGACTATATTTTGAAAGGGAAAAAAATGAACAAATTTCTATGCCCCACAAATAACCCAGAGATGCATTTTAAATAAAAGGACACATTCTACTCATGTAAAAACACACTGATTCCTGGACCGTCCGCGGGCCAGATTGAGAAGGCAATTGGGCCGCATCTGGCCCACAGGCCTTAGGTTGCCTACCCCTGCCGTAAGCAGCTTACTGTTCTCAGATGTGGTGGAAGATGCTGTCCCATCCCTGCTGCTGAAATAAGATTCAAAAGTCAATCTGGTCAGGGAGGGATGTTGTATTGTCCATCTCCTGCCCATCAGGCTCCTCATGATTGACGTTGACACAGCCTCAGTCTCTTCCCTTACTTAGCACAACCAAAACACCACAACAATTCAGCCCAAGGAAAAGCTGCTCTGAGTACCTATTACATTCCTATCAGCAAGCTGAGAACTTTTCCATCTTTCCCTTGCAGCAGCAAGAGCACCTCTCCTCATGAAACTGAACAGTCTGGGTTTCAAGTCCCCTGGAGGAAAATTGTGGGTCATCTGAGAGCACGGTGACACAGCGGAGTCAAACAGGAACACAGGATAGGACAGGAAGAGCTGGGGAATGAGGGGTGTCATTTTCAGGTGCCCAAAACAGAAATGCAAAGAAGGACTAAACTGTTAGGTCTCTGCTTAATCCCCAGTAATTTTGACAAGCAACTAGAGAGTGAGGGAAGAAGCAGTCTTGTAAATTATGCTTCAGTGATCTGGATATGACTGAGGAGAGCGGGGAGGAAAGAAGATTAGAAGAAGGGGATTAAAAAGAGGGAGAACAGCATAGAAGGAGTCAGATTGAATCTACAAAGTGGTGTCACTGATAAAATATCAGTATACATTGCAGGTTACACCTGTCCAGAGGTGCCCACTTGCAAGGGCGATGGGGTGGGGGGCAACGCTGCAGGCGTTTGACGTCAGGAGGAGTCGAGGGTGGAGCCAAACATGGCGGTTGTTATTTAATATGTTTATAGATGGCCATAAGTACTGATTGTTTAAGGACCTATTGATCTTTTTCATGTGTACAGCTTGAAATATATAAACACAATATTGGAAAACGGCTGCTAACTTGTCTCTAGAGGTATGGTGAGATGCACTATAGAACAAAGCTGTTATGGAGAAACTAACGAAACACCTCATGAAGGAACACAAAGGCCAAAGACAATTTCAAAACAGTATGGTTCATGTTTATTCAGTACACTGGAAATGACCATGTTGTGGCTCACTCTGAGACAGCCTGTTAAGACGGAGAGTAGAAGACACTTAACTGATATAATCAACTCTAAACTATTGTCCGGACCTGCCTAACGTTTGACTGTATGGTGTACATTGTAAATACCGTATTTTTTGCACCATAACACTCACTTTTTTCCTCCTAGAAAGTAAGGGGAAATGTCTGTGCGTGTTATGGAGCGAATGAATGCCTGCGGGTGGCGGGGGGGAATCTGCTGCAGTCGTGAGCAGAGGATCCATGGTTCCCCTTCCTTCCCTCCTCCGTGGTTACAAAGCATGGATCCACATGGATCCTCAGGATTTTTGCATTGGGCTACTCCAAACTCACTGTCAGATCACATGTCTGTGGCCACAGCATGAACCACAAAAATCATATATCCACTATTTCGTTTAGATTTTTTTTCTTCTTGTTTTCCTCCTCTAAAAACTACGTGCGTGTTATGGTCTGGTGCGTGTTATAGAGTGAAAAATACGGTATGTGGAATGTTTCTTGGGGGATAGATGTATCTGGGGCTTCTCTGTTATAAGCATTTCAGAAGCTGAAAAATAAGGTTTTGAAAACCTCTGTGTCTACTGTACTAGGAGCACATCAGATCTCACTCATTCTCTCTTTCCCTCTCTCCCACCTCCCTTTCACAAACACATACTTACCAAAGCAAAGGGCATATGACCCTTTCTTCATATCAAGCTTAACAAGAGTAACTCCAGAGAGAGGATGGAAACATGGCAACGCTACCGGTCGAACCCTGCGAGTTCGAATTCCAGCTATTTCTGAGGATGCCTCTGACCTGCACTCTCACACACACTGCGAAGGAATCACTTTCATGAACTTAATCTCCAGAGTGTCTAACAGGGAAAGGGGAAATGAGCGAAAACATTTTCCTAGCAATGCCTGGCCATTTATCTTGCATGAACGGAACAAAGAAAACAAGCATAACCCTTGCACCGCAGCCTGCAGCCTAGAATTCTCACTCAGGGTGTGTTTATGGATTTCTTGGTTGTTCATCCCCCAAGGAATGTCAACAATAAAAAAGTGGGCTTGGGTTGTATCTGGGTTAAGATAAGCTAAGAGAAAGTTAAGAGAAGTAACAATGAACTCTACCTTGTGCAAGGTGGCATTTTGTTTTTGCCCCCCACCCCCAAGCAACAGCATGTTTATCTGCTCAAATGTTTATTTGCTTGTCATTTTCACTTCTTTTTACACTTTGAAATCCGCTGCTTATGGGGGAGCATGTTTGACGCACAGACCAGCCAATCAAAGCTGTGCAGAGCCCTGCTCTGCATTCAGACTTGGGGACTATTGCATTAGTTATCCTGATTATAATGGTAGCATTTCTGTCCCAGTTTCTAATGTTCCTTTTATGTGCTATGGACCATAAAACATGGAAATTATGAGGTAATGAAACATCATGAAAATGGAATGAAGTGGTGTCTGAATACAGTCTCAGTCAAATCAGCACTGTGCAAATCCGGCTTCTACTCAAACATGAACAACAGGCTCCTTCTGTCCCTGAAGAATAAGGATGGGGAACCTGTGGCCCTCCAGATGTTCACAGAATCATAGAACTGTAGAGTTGGAAGGGACTCCTGGGAGTCCCACATCAATCTGAGGGCCCCATGTCCGACTACCCCCTTTCTACAGCTAATTCAGCTTCCTACAAATCCCACCATCCCTGGCCATTGGCCATGCTGGCTGGGCCTAAGGAGAGTTCAGCAACACCTGGAGAGCTATATGCTCCTCTTCCCTGTCAGAAAGGCAGCGAATGCTTTTCCAAGGTGGGGTCCCTGCCAAAAAATATGCACACCCCCAGAGTGAAATTGAAGTGACACTGGCAATTAACTGAGCGCTCAGTGCAGCAGATGATTTCTCTGTTGTTACATCTTTACTATAATTCTGAATGCTAACAAATTAAGGGGAATAATGAGAAAACTAAGTGCTCCCACACATATCTACAAGGATGAAACTGGCCTGTGTGCCTTTACTCTGTTGGAGTTGAGTATCTTGGATTAGATTATCTATGGCTCTTACAGGGAGTCAAGCTAATTTGGAGCATTTTTACTAAACCACTTTGACCAGGAAAGGGGCGGGGGGGATGGTTTACCTCCTGGTTCAAAAACAAATCTGGTCCTACTTCCTGAAATCTGATCCAATCTGATATGACATGAACTTTCAGCATTATAGTGGCCCCAAGTCCTCTGTTCATGTACCATTATCCTTTCCAAAAAAAAGAGAGAAGTTTTCAGAAGGAAGGAGAGCAAATTAAGGCAAATGGGAAGACAAGAATGCTGGCAGAATCTCTGAGCTTCTTTTTCTGCGAACCAACCTCCCTGCGGACACCGCCCGCCTGCTGACATTCCACCAGCACCGGCTGAAGAATAATTAGCCAAGGCAGCTGCTGGAACGTTGGATTAAAATGATACTAGATGAATTTCATTTTGCTCCATTTCACTTGATTTGAGCTTTTGCTGTGCTCCCTCCCTCCTTTGCCTGCTCCGACTGCTGCTGTTTAACACCCACATGGCAATTCCCCTAGTAATTCTGTTCCCTGCGTGTGCATTCAAAAGAACCTCATTTGAATGTCTGCTACCTCTTTCCCCCTTCCATCATAAGACTGTGACCAGATGCAGATTCCATGGTTTCAGCATCAATAGAAAAAAATTCTCCCCCGCCCCACACATGTTTACCATCTGGCCTGACAAAGAGTTCTGTGGAACCTGAAAGTTTGCACACTGTTTTGTGATATTTTGGTGGGCCTAATAAAGGTATTGTTGTAATATGGAATTTGAAATATTTTTGATGAGCCAACATGGTTACCTTTACTCTCTTTATGACTTGGGGGAAAAAACAAAATTAGACACTCCTACCAACTGCTAGATAAAGCTACCCAGTTTGGCTGCAAAAAGAATGATCCAAAATATGAAATCTCATAGGCTCTCAAACACCGGTGGCCATTGTATGTCATCTGTTGCATACTGAAAATATGATTGCAGTCTAGCCATCACACACACACCCCACACACAGTGGTTTTCAAGCTACATATTTGCTAAGGAACTTGGCTTTATGTAGGGTTTTTGGAGAAGCTTAGTGTTGATGGAAGAAATTCTTTGAAAGAAAGCTAATCACTGCCACTGTTCCCATGTAAAGCACAGCTATAGGTGAGTGTTGGGTGCACTATAGTCAGGGGTGGAGAATCTGTGGCCATCCAGATGTTGTTGGACAACAATTCCCATGGCCAGAGTGTGCTTCACACTGGAGGGCTCCAAACCAACCACAGGTCTGCACTAGAGCATACGCTCACTTCACAGTGATTGGTGGTGAAGACAAGTGGTGTCCCACACAAATTGAATTTGAATATCCTAAAATCCTGTACAACATTGAAAGGATTCCTTATGTTCTCTGTAGACAGATTGACAACACTGATATATCAAGATGACATACCTAGTCAAATACTACATGCATGCATGTATGCCAAAGACTACATACATGTAACTATCGGATACGATAACATATTGACTGTTTGATCAAAAAATGAAATCAAGTATCACTAGGTCTCAAATGTAGCTTTCAAATATCCTGAGAATATTCGGCAGATGTTTGAGCAGCCAAAGGTCACTGGCAGAATTTTTCATGCTAAAATGCCACTGCAAAGTTGTCCCAAATAAGTAGAGTAGCTGCTGTGAGCTGTATTAGTGTGGGCAATACAGAACTGCTCAGCCTTGTACTGTATATGAAATTCATAATTGGCTAGGCATGTAAGCTTTAGTAAGCCTCATAATTGGATATATCGATAACTGGATGATCAGTGGAACCCAATTATAATCAGCAGGGACAAAGTTTAACTGTTCGAGTTAAGGGACAAAGGCACATTTGTCTATTTTTAAAGGCTATTTTGGCTCTAATACATTGGAGCTGGATCAGATAAGACTAGCCACTGAACACAAACAAGGGCAGCAAGGATTCTTGAGGGCTGCTGCCACCTCTGATGACTCGCCTGCTGCTCTCTTTTTCCGGCAGGCTCATGAACCCTCTTCATTCTGGTGGGAAGAACAGGCTTCCACAGGGTGGCTGAATGAGGAGTTCAGTCTCTGCCATGCCACCCAGAGGGAGACTGCAGATGAACTGCGACTGCTCCTTCCACCACCAGCCTTCTGTGGTGCAGCACCCAGAGCATAGATGGCTAACCTTTTATCAGCCAAATTCACCTTTCACCAATTCTCCCAGGGCCCCATGTCAGTGTTGCAGGTGGTCCAAGCAATTTTGAACACATACTGCCACACAGACAGAGGCACATAGCCCCCCTCCTCAACTGATCCAGGCAAACCAGCTGAGGAGGAGGGTTGTTAATTCCCTTCCACTCATCAAATGATTGATTTGCTGGCCAGGAAGGGGGTGATTTGTGGGGTGAATGCTGTGTCTAGTAAACAAACAAACAAACAAACTATTTTTGCCACCACTGCCGTGACCAATGTGGGTTGTTGCTATTTTTTGGGGGGGTTAAAATTGATTGTGGGGGCTGGACTAGACCCCTGAACAAGGGCTTAGAAACCCCTGGCCTAGAGAGAAAGAGGATGAGCAAACAGGCAGCACTGCAGTAAAGAGAGGAGAGAAGTTGTCAATTACTGTTTTCTGTTTAATATCTCTCCTGACCAGCAATGGCTGACAGTCGGCTCCTTTTTCAAAAGTGTGCCTAACATACTGTGCAGTTTGTCCTCAGGTCTCAGTGAGCGGTGACATTTATGCTATGGAAGTGCAAGGAGAGCAGAGCTGCACCTGCCAGGTGCAGACCTGACCAGAACCTTCCTCCTCTTTCATCCGTGGTAAGAGATCTAAGTTCCCGATAGGATTAAGAACTGGAAGCATCAGGATGAAAGGAGATGAGGGATAATAAGTGTTAAATTGTGGGCGAACATAGCAGACGACACAGCGATTTCTCCAGAGCAGCTCTTTATTTGTAAGCTGGACAGAACTGAACAGCAAACAGCTCAGCCGGCCTGCTTTTATAGGCAGCCGGCTGTCAACATTGTAGCAACAACAACCCAGGGTTTCCCACCTAAAATAACTGACGTGGACCTGAGTGAAAACTATCTACAGTATCCCCCTGCTGGCCCAGGGTGAGAACTTCAGTACATAACAATAAGTGTCAGGAACCTCAAAGAGCATGTTAGCAAACTGCAAAAGCTGTATCCATTCTCTCTGTTATGTCACATATCCGTTTACTGCAAATATACCCAGGTTTAAGGATATTTTTAAAAGCCAGGAACATTTTTGGCCAAACCTGGGATGGTAACGGAGTTGAACTGAGACCACCAAGAGACACTCAAAGCAAGAGGCACTGAACTAGGCACTGGTTCTCACCTGTCTCTTATGGTGAGGAAGGAGCAGAAAAGGGTTTTGGGTGGTAGTTTTGGGTGGCGCTGTGGGTTAAACTGCAGAGCCTAGGGTTTGCCGATCAGAACGTCGGCGGTTTGAATCCCTGCGACGGGGTGAGCTCCTGTTGCTCCGACCCTGCTCTTCCAACCTAGCAGTTTGAAAGCACATCAAAGTGCAAGTTGATAAATAGGTACCGCTCCAGCGGGAAGGTAAACAGCATTTCCGTGCGCTGCTCTGGTTTGCCAGAAGCTGCTTAGTCATGCTGATCACATGACCTGGAAGCTGTACGCCGGCTCCCTCGGCCAGTAAAGCGAGATGAGCGCCGCAACCAGAGTCGTCCGCGACTGGACCTAATGGTCAGGGGTCCCTTTACCTTTACCTATGTCCTACTTTGCAGAGCACCGTCCTCACTTGGGAGGAGTCTGCTATTTGAAGGGCTACCCCAGTCCAAGGCTGCATACAAATCATGTACTTACAGGGCATTTAAAACATGCAGCCGTGCCAAGAATCGTGGGAATTATAGTGTGTTAAGGGGTGCTGGGAACTGTAGCTGTGTGAGGAGTGAACTTCAGTTCCCAGAGGGTAACTAGGATCTAGGCTTCCCCACTATGATAGGACATGTGGTATTTCTATTTAAATTTTAGCAAACATTTTGAAATCTGCACTGATACATATGAATTAGCATGTGGAAATGTTAAGCAAATTCATATTCTCTTTTGTCTTCTTGTCTGACAACATGTAGGTAGTACCCTAAGGAGGACTGAGAGAGAGGCCTCTCATACTGGCATCCACTTCATATTTGTAAAATAGGGTCTGCATGTGCAGCTTCAGCAGGTTTATACCCAGACTAATGACAGGTGAGATGGGAGAGCAGAGAGGGAGGGATGGACAGATAAACTCATTTAGGAATCAGTGAGGACAATAGAGTCTCAGTTCTGCAAAACAACCCCCAATAAGATCAGGACTGCTGGAGGTGGGGCAAGGGAAAGAATACACAAGGCTTCAGTACATGCATAGGCTTTGTCCCATTTTAACTGCTGTAGCTTTACCTCAAAGAATGCCGGGAATTGTAGTTTAAAAGTGATAGGAAACTGTGCCAGAGATCACTGGCGGAGGAAGAGGAGTGCGGGGGGAATGCACCACCCCTGGCAGTGAGATGCCCAGGGTGCCATTGTGGCTGTTTCCACCCACCTGCGCTGGGCGCCCCGCCCCCACAGGCGGCGTGCCACGCCATGCCCCCAGGACATGTGCCATGCCCCTGCGGGCAGTGCGCCATGCCCCCGCCTGCTTTCCGCCCCCGGTGCCGGAGCATGAAGCTCTGCCACTGCCAGAGATCCCTATTGGAACACTGTCCAAGAGTGCAGTTTAATTATACAGGGTAAAGAATGAGCAAGGCCTTTGAGCAATGCAGCTCTGGGACCGAGTCTTGCATCCTGACTTAAACATGTCAAAACTCACCATTTGGAGCTGCCAGATGTGGGAGACAGCAGCTCTGAGATGCAGAAATGTGGCTGGGAGTGTGAACCAAGGAGAAAGAGAAAGGCCTGAAGGGATCCTGATGGACTGAAAACTTGCTTGAATAAGCTGTTACTTCACTGGCCTTGGGTTAAAAGAGCAATTGTGTTTTACTAGCTGATTTAACGATGTGTGTTCTAATGCCTTTACTTACTTGTCTGTTGTACTTCTACAGAGAATCTGTATTTTGCTGTTTGTTTGTAGATCTGGGGACAACTGTCTTGTTCTGGGGTGTGTCTGTGTAGTGTTATTCATTTGTGGGGGTAGGCTGTATGTGAGACCCTTCTAACCCCTGGATCAAGCAAGTGTTCAAATATAACCCAGGATAGCTTCCTGATGAGGCGATTGTCTGGGTGATGGGCCATTAAAGGGAGCAAAGGAAAGGGGCTCTGTGTCAGATTGCAGATGGGGGGGTGGAAACACGAACCCTTAGAATCTCACACTACTCAGAGATCCCCCCCCCCCCCTTTTCTTTTACAGAATACATTTTCAAAACACACAGAGAGATCTTTTGCTATTTCAGTTTTCTGGCAATGGGACATCAGCAAATCCTCTTTTTCGTTTTGGAAATATGAACACTCTGTTCTGAATCATCTATAGGCTCACTCTGCTGATATTCACAGCTATAATCTAGCTCAATCTAGAGTATTCATCACCTTCTTTTCTGAGCATAAGCGGGGGGAAAGTTTCACATTTATCTTGATCCGTATCCCAAGTTTGAATCACAGAAACACAGGGTGGAATTCAATGTCATAATCTTCTGATTGCTTCTTCAGTGCAAGCATTTCCCCTGGCAATCACCCCTCTCCTCTCCTCGCCTGTGCACTGGTCTGGAGGTTCTACCTACCCTCCAGAGTGGATTTAGGAGAGGTGCAGGGGGTGTGCAGGGGGAAAATCCCATTACACTTGCAAGATCTTGTGCGCTGGCTTCCACTAGCACACCAGGTTGGTTGAATCAGGGCCACAGGGTGGCATTCAACCAAGTTTTACTCACTGAAATTAATGGACCAACTTAGTCTTGTTCATTCAGTTGTACGGTCGTACTCTGGGTAAAACTGAGCTGAATACCACACATGGAGTTAGAAGGAAGCTAAGAGGTCATCTAGTTCAAGCCCTTGCTCAGGGCAGGATTTGCAGTGCAGGATGCGTGCAACCAGAACACCACTGAGAGGAGGCTCCCCAGCCCTTGCTTAAATGCCTCCAAGACAGAAAGCCCCCCCCCCGGGCTGCTCAAGACATTTTGCTGCCTAAAATGGAGCAGCAAATGGTGCCCTATTCTCACCATAAGTCAAGGTGCATGGCACCCAAGGCCAGCCAAGCTGTCTGGGCAGCTGAGGCAGAAAATCTAGTAACTGTCTCTTCTCCTTCCTGGCTGTAAAAAACACAAAAATTACAAATTAAATATTTAACAACTTGCTGTTCTTTCATGACACCAGACTCAGCGACTAGCCACAAACCTGGGTTTGGACATAATGCTACGCCAAACTAGTTCCAAGTAGCATGGCAGCAACAGGACCAGAGAAAGAGCACATGGTGGCTGAAATATTCACTCCAGAAACTCACTTGTATTTCCTCATTTCTGCTGAGCTATGGTTTGGCTCAATGTTACATGCAAATTGGGCCACTGCCAACCAGTTCTCACCATTTGGGGAGTGTGCTGCCTCATGCTTAGCCAAAATTTGCTTCCCTGCCATTTCTAGCTCTTGGGTCTAGTTCTGCCTTCTGGAGCAAAACAGACCAATTCTCCTCCATCTTCAGCTGTTCCTTTTATACTTACTTTTCTCTTCTCCAGTCTAAACATACCCACCCAGCTCCATCACATTAGGATCCTATAGCTCAACAATTAGTAGTTAGCAAATGTTCTTTGTACCCCCAAGCAGTGCACTTCTCCTCACCCAGGAGGTGTGCCAGAGCCGTCTCTAATCTATGGCTAGCAGTTTCTCCTTATTGAAAAAATATTAAGGCAGAAACAAAGGGAGTGCAGATTTCTTCCCAGCAGGGATGTGTCTGCATCGAGACTACGGTGTCTCCCCAGCTAGCTTGCTTTTAATAGACAAATTCCATCGCACAGTATGGAGTACAAACAAGATTTCTCCACCTTTGTTACAAATAAAGCCAGTGGGAGCAAGGCAAGGGCCAATAATGCCGTGTCTATCTTATCCTGGGCGAACCTGCAGAGGATCTGGAAATGTGAGGCAAAATCAAAGGAAAAGGGAGATCCTATCTGAAGTTCAACATACTCTTTCATCTCACAATCATGCCAGCTGGCAAACACTATTAACACGAATCAATATCCCCATGGGGTTGTGGTGGGTGAGATCACACACACACACACACACACACACACACATACACACTTCTAAGATGCACTACTAATACAGTCTCAAATTCTATTCCTTTTTTGCTTTCTCATTCTCTCTCTCCACTCTTTATCTCCCTGTTCACCCTTTTCTTTTGTGTCCTTCTCAAGTAAGCTTCCAATAGAGAAAACAATTATTCATCTCATGAGCTTTCATGTTGACCATCTTTCTTTACTGGTAGGAGCGTAAATCAGTGAAAAGTCTTTAGTCTCTTTGCACCAAACTGTTATCTCTTAAATTGGCAGTTGGGAATACACCTAGAGCATCTTTTGCCAAGCTGGTGCCCCCCAGCTGCATTGGACTTCAATTCCCCTCAGCCCAACCAACACCATTGATGGGAACTGTAGTCCCAAACACCTGGCTGGTGAAGGCTGTCTCAGAGTGCATCTTTATGTACACCCTTGAAGTAATTATAATAACTAAATGACTTTAATCAAGGTTCTCCCTTCCGAGAATTAATTCATCTTTCCTGTTTATGCCTGTTGATTGGGCTTCATAAAGACTTCCTTTAAAAAATCTCAGTTGCTACGCTGAAGTTCTAGCTTTTACTTAGCACAATGTCGCATTTTAGAGGTGGTCATCACTCTTCTCTGTAACTGTAACCAAAGACATGCTACTTTTTAAATAAAACCAAGCTACCTACCATTATCTATTGTTCAGGTCACACTCCTTTAAAGAGATGTAATTACTAACCGTGTGTCTTTCCCTTTCGCCTGCAGTCAAAGAGGGATACTTGACTGCAACAGATTAAGGAACTTTTTATCTGATCACACAAATATACAGGCAGCCATCAGTTCCTTGCAAACGGCATCAGAAAAACACAAAGGTTTTACTCATACACACAGATGGCAGTTGACAATAAGCAAGGACTTGTGCTTGATTGGGCTGACCCCATGAGCACACCTCAGTCTAAAGTCAACTGCATTCATTTCAAAATAACTTCTAAGAAATGTATGTAAGAGCAACATACCTAGTATATATTGCCTGTCTCTACAGAAATAAGCTTATGGTTATAAAGGCATGCATACTTCACACATGGCAGCAGCATTTTAATCATGCAGACATAAGACTTTTCTTTATAGCATATGAACAAGATATGTATAGAGTGCAAAAAAATCAAAAAGTTGAGAGCTTATTAAAAACAAATTCATTTTAGTAGCCCACACATATACACACACTCCTATAAAACTATTATCTGAAAAGGACATAGTGTCCAACCATGAGCAATAGTAAACATATTATAAGCAAATGGTCCCATATGCCTGCATACAATTGTCTTATATTTAAAACAAATCTAAATTGAGCCAAAGAGCTCTGATCCAGTAGGATTTATTGTGTGCGCATATGCACATTATTTATCTTTCCACTGCAGACATATGGGTATGTTTAGGACCCTATCCACATGCAGCTACTTGTCTTCGCATCCACTTAGGGTGACTTTCTTGGGAATGACAATATATCTCCTCTTATTCATCAACGATCCACAGATTTATGTGAACATACTGATTGCAGGTATAACAAAACACTATTCAAACAAATGGGTGTGTGCGTAAATGAGAATGTATGATTATCATTCACAGGCACTGGCATTCGATTCATTGCTTAAAATAAGAATAAAGGGCTACACACACACACACACACACAAAACACAGAGATACAGTGTAACATTATATAGTACACAGTGCACACACATTCACAAAAATGTCACTCATGCTTTCTTCTACCAGACAAGACTTTAAACAAAGAAAGAGAAGAACACTGCCTTACTTTTCCCCCCTCTCTCCTCCTTTATGTGATTTCTTCCCTGGTGCCTTAATTTCAAGACTTCAGCAGAGCTGGAATTCTTGGGCAGAGATTACACAAAAGCAACTAACCAAACCGTTGAGCGCAAGAACACCGATTGACTCAGGATAGAGCTTGCTAGCAAAGAAAGGACAGAGAGAGACAAAGCCTAGCAATAAGAGCAGTGTTGAATAGGTATCTTCCTAATTGTAAGGGAAGTGTGTGTGTGTGTGTGTGTGTGTGTGTGCGCGCGCGCGCAAGGAAGGGGGGAGGGAAGCCCTTGGACGAGTGCATATGAAGAGGCCTCCCTCCCTCCGGCATAGGCTATGGAAAGGAGCTTTGCAACCTGAAAGTGAGGTTATTGAATACATTATTCCCCATCCCTTGCTCTCTCCTCATTGGGCCGCAGCGCCGGCAAGACTTCTGCATCAATGGTGTTATGATGAGATCTTTACATTCACCGCACAGTTCCACACTGTTACCTTCTGCTAAGGCAGGCTCCTGGATCTGGGCATTATTACCCAGTTAGGATGCTCAATTAAGAAACTAATTAATTCTAAAGTGAAACAGCACCAAATTAATTTGCAGTCTCTCTCCCTCAGGCACACACACTATATTATTTCTGTCTCCCTGCGACCAGATTTTAAAAATCACAACTCTCAATTTATTTTATGATTTCAACACAACAGGAAATTACAGATAGTATTCTGTGTCTCAAAGAGCAGCGCCTCCTTTATGAAATGTAGCTAGCCATCTATTGTTCGCCACCAGCACTTCCTTTGTATCTTTTGGCTTCCCTTGAGGTCCGTTTCTGAGGTGGCAATTTGCAATCACAGACTAGCTTATAAAGAGTGACAAGATATGTGGGGGTCTGTTTAAAGGACAGGTCATCCAAATCACTTTTCTGGAGTTGAACATGGGAAGAGGACCTGATAGGAATCTAGGATTTGGTCCATCTTTGAAATGTATCGGTCCACATAAAGTGAGCACTCAAGACTGAGTGATGCACACTGGGGTCTTTCCTTATTAGGCTGGGCAGAAAAACAGAAGCCACCGCTCCCCCTTCCACCCGCCAGCATCTGTGCAACTTTCAGAAGCAGCAATGATGGTACAAACATTGTGTGCTCTTGATCTTTCTTTTTGACTTTGTTCCTAGCTGGGCTTCTTTTTTAAAAAATTATTATTGTTATTATTTGGCTTGGCGGCTTTCATTTGCATGATCCTCACAATGGAGCTTGACAGAACTTTTGTTCTTAGTGGATGAATGGTCACTAAAAATAACTGTGCCGCTGAAGATTTGCTTCTGTAATTCTTTTCATGAAGTGAATTGCCATTAAGAAATGTTTTGCAATAGGAGTCCAGTTCTGCAGAATCAGGCTGATCTACCCAGAGATGGAGGGCTCTGCCTATGACTCACCTGGCAAAGAGGTGAATACAGTTTGGAGATATAGTTTGCTGCTTATCTAGTGTCTAGACTCTAGTATGATTGCCACTGGTGGCTGTATCTACAGATATATAGCTAGCTAGCAAGGCCAGAGCTCAGGGATGATGGGAGTTGTAGTCCAACAACATCTGGGGACCCACAGGTTGAGAACCGCTGGTGTAAGCCTTCCTTAGCCTTTCTTTTCCTCCCAAAGATATCCCACAAGGCAGTGGAGTTTTCCTTCTCCTAGATGGGCTACCTTCCCAAGTTGACAAGCCCCATCTGCCCCTCACTTGACCCCTATAACACATGCAGAAACCACCTTCTTGACTGGACCCACTATTAGTCTTGTCTACTCAATCCATCTTCGCATGCAGGGGCAGTCCCTAACTCACCAAAGGTTTGAGACCCATCAGCTACCCTCACCTGGTATAGCTAGCCAGTCAAAGCCATTCCTGGGATGTGGTTGCTGTTGTATGCTGGCAACTTCTAGGAGCCATAGATGAGAGTTGAGTGCAGGGTGGGGACCAAAAGTGCACAAACTACCCCAGAAACAACATGATGTGTCTCCCACCAGAGAGGTGCTACCTAACACCTCATGCAGCCCCCCCCAAAGCTTGATGCATCCCAAATATAGTGGAATCAGAATAGAAGTAACCAGTGCTATTTTTCTAGAAAAAGAGGTGCTAGAACTCACCATAAACGTCTCCCTCGTTCTCTTAGAATGGCAATGGCGCCCACCTGAGAGGTGCCGGAACCAGTGGCGTAGCGTGGGTTGTCAGCACCCGGTGCAAGGCAAGTAATTTGCGCCCCCTAACCCGTGGATTTTAGCACTCGAGTGTGAGCGCCCCCCCCCCATGTTGCGGCCGGTGCGGCCGGCCCCCCTGCACCCCCCCACGCTACGCCACTGGGGCTGGGGGCGAGCGAAGGAGCCAAGGACCGCCCCCCAAAGGCTCAGCAGGAATTTATTAAATTTATTATTTGCGGAGCCCCCGCGGGCCGAGGCAGCCGAAGCCCCCTCCCCTCAGGCGCCTCCCCGCCCCCTCCTCTCCTTGGGCTGTAGGTGGAGCCCGCGCTCCGAGGCGCTCCAGATCCGGGCTTGGCGAGCGCCTCTCCTCCTCCCGGCCGGGTCCGGGGGCTTCCAGCCGAGCTCCGTCCTCGCCCCCCCCCCCCGCGGCTGAGACTTGCGCTGAGAGCCGGAGCCAGCGGCGCCCCCTTCCGCCGGCAGACCCTCGCCCGCCCGCCGGCTTCCTCTCGGAGGGTTTTGGGGAGGGCAGGGCGCGTCGAGGCCCCTCGGAGCTCTCCTCCCTTCCAGTCGGCAGAAGCAGCTGCCGCCTGTGGCTGGGCCGAGGAGATGGCGGTGGCGGCGGGGTGCGGAGGCTGCCCGTGCCCGGCCAGGCGTCGGTGGCGGCGGCAGCGCTGCTGCAGCGGCTGGTCCTCCTGCGAGCAGTGAGTGGAGCGCAGCCGCAGCGGCAGCGGGGCGCGCACGCGCGCTAGGGCGCAAGGCTGGCGGTGGCGGTGGCGGCGGGGAGCCCGGCGGAGGAAGGAACTTGTCCCTTCCCTCTGGACTCGCGCCCCCCCAGATGTTGCGCCAGGTGCGGCTGGCACCCCTGGCACCCCCCACGCTACGCCACTGGCCGGAACTGAGTTCTGATGAGTTCTGACTGGAAAAAAAGCTCTTTAAGTAACCTTCTTCTATCTGCTCATTCATGCCTTAACTTTGTTAACTTGTATGGTAGGCACCACCCTCTCCTAGAACTCAGCAGAGCTGTATCACTATTCTGGACCTGGTGAGTTCACAACTGTAGTTCAAGATTATTCTCCCTGCCCCCCTCCCCCCGCTGCCACCGCCGACCCGGTGCACTGCAGAAATGTATTAAAATTATGTAAGAACGTGTGATTTCATAGCCACAATTACACAAATTTGGTATTATTGAAGGAAAATCATGCCACATCACGTTCCACACGCTCACCAGAAACACTTCCACAACAATGCAGGGCTGGCAAGATGGTGTGTTCTTTGACCTCTTACTCTGTCCATAGTATTTTGTTGTCTACATGTCTCATGTTTCTCAGTGAGCTGGCTTGCAGCACCTCTTCTCTTTTGTAATGCCTTTCTGAAAAGGTCTCATCTGAACACACACAAACACACCCTTTGACACCTGCGACTTTGTTTGATGCACCAAGGGCACAGAAAGCAGAAGGCATGATGCACACAATAGTGAAGGTACAATGGTGGATTAACTAAATTCACAAGATAAGAATGAAAGAGCAGGAATTCAGTGAAGGGACTCACTCTGAAACTTCCTTAAACTCTCCACTAGCAGGTTCTCCACTGAATTATACCATGTGACCTGAAGTAAACACAATTCATTGCTTGTGACACCAGACCAGCAATATGAGAAGCAAATCACCATCTGAGTGAGCCTATAGCAGACCAGGGGTAGCCAATGTGGCCGTGCCTTCCAGATGTTGTTGGACTACAGATCCCATGATCTCTGACCACAGACTGCGGGGACTGATGGGAGCTGGAGTCTAACAACACTGGATACCCCTCTGCAGCTGATCCAAGAATCTGCTCTAACAATGGGTAGATAAAATAGTCAAAGTCTTTTATTTGCACAGATATTAGCTAATTTGAATATAATTTAAGATACTATGCCAGCCAGAGGTTTAATGTGCTGTACAGATGTGCAGTTTGTGGTTTTCTTTGACAAGTACCCAAATCTAAATTGTGGCCTATTCATTTTCTTTCAGAACTTCCCATCACCTAGAATCAAGGCGGGCAGGTTGTTTTTATATTCATAGCACACCTGAGATGGAGTCAAGCTACCACAAAGTACATAATCAAGACTGTGTGTCCCCAAAGTAATCAGATGTAGACACTGAATTAACCATTCAGCAACACCAGATTAAAGCATCTCAAATACTATGAGAGCTAATGAGCAACAAAATTATTGCACCTCTGTGAACTTCAAAAGCAGCATTTGCAAACATAATGGTATTTTCAGAAGCATCATTCATGAGCACATATGAGGCAGATCTGAACTTAAAGTTCTTGATGGAAGCACCATGAAAATTCAGTAGAGCAATCAGATTGATTGAAAGTTGTCTATGAATATTTAGTTGTTCTCTATTTGAAACAGGAGCTGGAATGGAGAGATATTTAACCGTCTGGTTTTATAATTCTGCTTTAGTAGCAGTGTTGTGTATCACAGCTATAGCAGCATCCTAATCCCTGCATACAACAGACAGAGGTATCCAGGCCTTTAAGAAATCCCCTATGAAGTTTTCCCTGCTCCTAGAGGTCACTAATGTGACACATAGCATGAATTTTCAGTGCCCCGTCCTCATAATACAGTTGGCCTGCCACTGTTATTTATCTGCTATTACATTTATATCCTACCTTTTCTCCAAAGAGCTCAAGGTGGCAAACACACTTATTCTCATCTCCACAACAACCCTGTGAGGTAGGTTAGGCTGAGAGACAATGACTGCCCCAAAGTCACCCAGTGAGCTCCTTGGCCAAGTGAGGATTGGACGCCTGGTTTCACAAGTCCTAGTCCAGCACTCCAATATGAACTTAAAACAAAATCAGTAAGTATGCTGCTGTCAGGAGTCCTTGCTGCTCCAGCTTCCCACACTTCAAATAAAACTCAGGGGAAGACACCATAAAGAAACTTTTCCCATGTGTCTTTTTGAAATCAGGAAGCACGGGCACCCGGAAAAAAGCTGGAATGCAATTTCAGTCCTAACAGTCATGCATAGTAGAAGCTGATAGCAAGTAAGGAATAATAGTTCTTTCTGCATCATAAATTGGAAGGAAAAGGTGCGTCCTAAGTTGCACTGCAGAACACCAATGAGGTCGACATTATCTGAGTCACGTATGCATCCCTGGCATTCAGTACTGACCATCACAAATAGAAGGAAAGGCAGATTTCAGAATCAGTCTCCCCCACAGTATAAGCTGCAGAATCCTTAGCAAGTTTTGTGTTGCAGAACAGCCGTCCACCCTGCAGGCACACCCCTTCCACCCACCCTAGGTATTAATTGGGCAGTAGCTCCTGAAATTAATGTGCAAACTCGTTACTTTTCTGAACATCTGTCGCATGCACGTTGCACAGGGCAGTGGAACAGGGGTGTCATCATTGTTCCAGTTCTTCCCATCTCCTCATTAAGCTGGAAACAGACAATAGTTTCCAAGAGAGGGTAGAGCCATCTTTTCCCCATTATTTACACCAAGGGTCGGGAACTCTCCTCTTTCCTGTTGAAGGCCACCTTCCCTCTCCTCACTTTATTTGTGGCATAGATCATCCTTGTGAAATATCACTGGCCCATCTAGTCCAGTTTTATCGGCAATGATTGGCAGCAGTTTAAAACCCGCCATCCTCTGCATGCAACCAGGTGATCTACCACTGAACTAGGGGACATTTCCCCAAATCTTCTACTTTTTATTCATTCATTTTGCTGTGCGTTTTTGCGTTTATATTGATGTTAGCTGACTTTGGCATCTAGTGTGGAAACACAGGCTTTAAATCATAGGTAGGCAAACTAAGGCCCGGGGGCCGGATCCAGCCCAATCGCCTTCTCAATCTAGCCAGTGGACGGTCTGGGAATCAGCATGTTTTTACATATTTATTTAAAATGCATCTCTGGGTTATTGGTGGGGCATAGGAATTCATTCATATAATTTTTTTCAAAATATAGTCCAGCCCCCAGCAAGGTCTGAGGGACAGTGGACCGGACCCCTGCTGAAAAAGTTTGCTGACCACTGCCATAAATCATTTCTGTTATTAAACAAACAACACATATACACTTATGGGAGGGGGACTGGTGACAAAGTAGTGAAGAAAAAGGCCACTGGTCAAAAATAAGGTGGCGTCTAGGTTATACACAAACACAAGGGAAGCCTTGCTAGATCAGACCAATGGGCTACCTAGTCAAGCATCCTGTTATCACAGTGGCCAAGCAGATGACTATAAGAATCCCAAAAGCGGGACCTGAGTGCAACAGCACTCACTCCACTTCTGATTCCCAGCAACTACTACTGCCTCCAACAGCGGAGGAAGGACATAGCCATTGACAGTCCACGAATGTGTCTAATCCCTATTTAAAGCCATCCAAGGTGGTGGCCATCATTACTTCCTGCAGGAGCAAGATCCACAGTGGACATTAGTTCAGATCCCTGTCCTCTTTCTCACACACATGTGCTGTGAGGTCTTAGGTTAGTCGTTCAATAGCCATACCTTGTTTCATCTCTTTGCTTATTAAAAAGGGGTTTGAATGGCTTCCCCCAGCTCTCAGAGACACGGGCAGAGACTGCACTAATGAGAACGGAATGATCAGCGGCTGTTGCATGGGTGAAGGCAGGGCAATTAATAGGGAGCCGGCTCATTTCTGAGAAAATGAGCTGCAATGGAAAAGAAGGTTAAGGGAGGGAGGGGTGCGGAATAGCCTAGAGGTGTGAACAAAGAGGCCTGGGGGAATGTGATGGGAGAAAGGGACCAGGCGGGGGGAGCAAAGGTGGAGAAAGCGATGGAGTGTGTCTTCAGGATCTGATTGATGATTCCTTTCCCCCTCCTCAGCTCCTCCTCCAAGCTGAGCAGAGAGGAGACCAGAATCATCTGTCTTCATTACATCATCCAAATAGGCTCTGTCAGTTTACACTGTAAAAGTAATCAATATTCCCTTGCGGCCAGCAAGCTGCCTGTCAGGCTTTAGCAAGTAGACCCCACCTCTGGTATTGCCTGTGGGAATGGGGCCTTTGCTCCCAGAGGCACATTCACTCCTCTCTCTCTTTAAACACACGCACACACACACTTTCCTCTCATCAGCAGTATGTGACTATGTTTAGCTGTACCTCACTAAGGGAACTGTGCTGGGTCAGTTATTGGAGTACTGCCAACAAATATATGATATGGTTATGTTAGATGGTTCAGAATTGTGCAAGGTGTCTGCGTGCCTCTTCATGAATTTGTGTGTGTGTCAAATTATTTGTCAAAGTTTAGATTTGTTGACAGTACTTGGGACTCTCCATGTATACGTTAGCATGTGTGCCAAATGGGCCCAGATTTCAGCTTTATAAATTTTGTAAATCCTAGTTTCTAGTCCTCATGGTCTCAGATTTAAACCTTGTGGCACAAGTTTACTTTACAGCTAATATCATGGTGAAATTGCTGCTAAAAGATTCAAAGAATCCCAGCTGACTCCCATTTCCCTGTTAGGGGTGTGGGTGGGTGTGGGTGTGTGGGTGTGTGGGTGTAGGTGTGTGTGTGTGTGTGTGGGTGTGTGTGAGAGAGAGAGAGAGAGAGAGAGAGAGAGAGAGATGCAGAGCATGGTGAAGGGTGAGGAGTGGATAGTACTCACCATACAAAATCTTAGGGTTCCCATAGCATCTAGGAATGAGAGACAAGGCCAATTCTACTTCGGCTGGCTGGAAATTTTTGTTTTTATTTTTAAAAAGGTATGCTTCTAGTGGATGTGGCTTGCAGAAGCAGCACATCTGATATGCATCATCTAAAAATGTAGTTCCTCAGATTTTGGAGTCCTGGGACTCCAAGCATATTGGGACCTTCCACTCCCCTCCCTTTTTTGTTTAATACTTCTAAACCTCCATGGGGAAAATTGAATTTTTAAATAACAGAAAGAACCTGGGAGTTTAATGCAGCAATGGGCAACTTGTTCTGCACAGAGAAGCATATCTGAAATCTGTCATGAGCTGGAGGGATGCAGCTAAGGTGCATAATTCCGTTTCATGTAATTTTGATTTTATATAATTATATTTTGCATAATTAAGGCAATTTGCATATCATCTCCCTGAATGTGGCCGGCGCCCAAGCACCATTGGCAGACAGGCTGCTCCTCTTCTACATGGTTCCAACTATGAAATTGATGCCCTCAAAGGTGAAAAAATATGAGCCAGAATTGGACTCACCCGACCCATATTAACAGTCCACAATGTGAGAAGAAGCCCAACATGTGCAGAAAGGTAACACTGAAGGACAAAACAAACACTAATATCTGCAACACAGGGGCACTGGGGCTGGCTTACAGCTGGCTGTTTCACACATTACAGAGCAATAAACCTGGGTTTACACTTGACAGGGAGCTATAGCCAGTTCTGGTTCCCTGATTACTTTTACCTGTTTTCATTTCTATCTCCTGTGAAAATGTCTGTGCTTTTTCCGGGAGGCTTTTGAAAATCCCAAGTGCATGGAACCAAGGCACCATTAGCTGTATACAATCTATGCTGATCCCTGAAAGCACAGATAACACAGCTTAAACCAGTTACTAGCAAAAAAACAGAAGCAAACAAAAGCACCACTGTGTTAGTTGGCAGGTATCACTTTGGCAGAAAAACCTGATTCCCTTTCTCATGTAGAGCTGTGATTTCTGGAGGAAACTACTCTCTGGATGTGGTCTGAAACCCCCTTGGTGCACCAGACGTAGGAAGGGAGATTCATGCAATGAAGAGGAAGAGGGCTGTGCCACTTGCCCTCAGTATAGACATCTGAAGAAGCGGGGCCTATGTGCATAGAGCTCTATGCATCTCCAACCCTGTGAGGGCAGTATTCCAGATCACACAGAAACAGAAGTAGTAAGGCTTCCCCTCTTCTGATTTCCATGCCCAAAGAGCAGACCAGGGGCAAAACTAGGCTTTTTTTCACCCAGGTCAAAGAACTGGTTTGGCACACATCCACCCATGTCCATTTGTGTACACACATGGGCTGGGAGCCTTAATGGTACCCCTCTCAAGGATTCACCTGGGGCAAAAATCCTGGCTAGCCTCCCCATAGCTATGGGTCTGGTACGGACATCAAGGGGCACTGGTGGAAAGAGGAACAATGCTGGGGGCAAGGCGGAGAGCATGTTCCTGCTTTCCCTCATAGGAACACTTTCATGTGCATAATGCATGAAGGGGGCCTTAATAACATCTAAGAAGACAGCGCCATGCTTTTTGTGGCAGATTGCTTAAAATTACCCAATAAGATTTTGCTGAAGAGGACAGAGATCTTTGTTTCTTTGTTCCCATCCAGTCACAAATCCTGCTGGTGCCAAAACACACACACACACACACACACACACACACTACCATTTCCCATCAATTAATGAGAAAGAATTTGCATCAGGCAATCTCCAAACAGGGGAGAAAATGTTGGTGAAATTCTCATAAGTGGGATGAAAGGGTTTTGCCGTGCTTATTTATGGGGTAGCTGACGGATGCTCCTGAGTGCCCTTTTCTCCCATTCTACAAATCATCTCACTTTACACTCCTGTCCCTCAATTAAAAACCAGGGCAAGCCTTCCTGTGTTAACTCCACCCTTGGGGCTTTTTCAACTAAGGATGACTGAGAAGCGGGAGAGTGTTGTTGAAACGTTTACTGAAGGCGTCACCAACCCTTTCTGAATCTGTGGGGATATTTGCAAACTGGAGAAATATCATGGGCAATGCACAAACTGCAATCAGGTATACCAGGGTAGGCCCTAGTAGCTACACAGGTTCCCACCCGGTTCTGCTGTCATGAGGGCAATTCAGCCATTCTGAACATAGGAAGTAGTCCACAACCAAACACAAATTTATGTGTTATGAAGTTATTTACGGGCTTGGGGGCCTCGAAGTGCAAATGGGATCGTCCTTAATGAAGGTCCTGGTTGCACTCAGGCCCCCGGGACACCCCTGTAGGGTGGGTTGTAGCTAGGTGTGGCTCAAGCCTTAACCGTTAGACCCTGGGATTGTGCCAGGCTGTTTTGATTCCCGAGGCCGATAAAAGCAGCAGCGTGATGTGATGGGGGCACTTGCTTCACGCTGCTGAACACCCACCCTCCCTCCTTAATTTTAGGTCATGCTGCTTTGGCCTTGCTTTGGATTGGGTCACCTGCTTTGGAGCAGGGGCTGGGTAGGATTTTTTTCCATTGGGCAGATTGGCTGTAGCCACTTGGTTTTCACCTACCCCCTTAGCAATCGTCAGAACTTTGTAAGGTTTGGCGGTTAGGCATTGGCTTATTGAAGTATGTAGGAGGGGAGGTGCGGCCATCAACTGCCCCTCCAGAAATAGGGTATTCCGATAAAGGAATCTGAGGGCCCTGGATCTCGTCCAAAGTCCACTTGAGGGGCTAGGGCCATGCCAGGACCACAGGAACCCCGGGGTGAGCTTCGGTTGATCTTCATCAATGTTGCTCCCTCGTTTGGTGTTTACCCTTTCAGACTACCAGCCAGAGAGGCAGGAGTCAGTTATAGTCTGTTGCCAATGCCTAAGCCAATACTGCTCACTTTGCTGTAATTAATAAAGTTGTGGCCTAAAATTTTGCCCAATAACTTAAACTAAAATTTAAGTGTCAATAATAATAATAATAAATACGTAATAATAATAAATTTTATTTATATCCCGCCCTCCCCAGCCGAAGCTGGACTCAGGGCGGCTAACAACAATCAAAATAATCCAACATTCTAAAAACATTCATTTTAAAATTAATTAAAATCAAATTAAAATCAAATTGATAGCAACCATTAAGCAAAATTCTGTGCAGATTGCCAGAGGAGGGGGTCAGGCTGCGCTCTGACCAAAGGCCTGGTGGAACAGCTCTGTCTTGCAGGCCCTGCAGAAAGATGTCAGGTCCCGCAGGGCCCTAGTCTCTTGTGACAGAGCGTTCCACCAGATTGGAGCCGCGGCCGAGAAAGCCCTGGCTCTAGTTGAGGCCAACCTAACCTCTCTGTGGCCTGGGATCTTCAGGATGTTTTTATTTGCAGACCGTAAATTTCTCTGTGGGACATACCAGGAGAGGCGGTCCCGTAGGTACGAGGGTCCTAGGCCGTATTGGGCTTTAAAGGTTAAAACCAGCACCTTAAACCTGATCCTGTACTCCACCGGGAGCCAGTGCAGCTGGAATAGTACCGGATGAATATGATCTCGCAGTGAAGACCCCATAAGGAGTCTCGCTGCGGCATTCTGCACCCACTGGAGTTTCTGGGTCAATCTCAAGGGCAGCCCCATGTAGAGCGAGTTACAATAATCCAGTCTGGAGGTGACCGTCGTGTGGATCACAGTGGCTAGGTCAGGGTGAGAGAGATAAGGAGCCAACTGCTTAGCTTGACGGAGATGAAAAAATGCCGCCTTTGTTATAGCTGTAATCTGCGCCTCCATAGAGAGGGAGGTATCGAAGATTACACCCAAACTCTTAACGGACGATGCTGGCACTAATTGCACCCCCGCAAGAGATGGGAGTTGCCCCCTCAATCCCATATCGCTCCGTCCCAGCCAGAGGACCTCTGTCTTCGAAGGATTTAACTTCAACCGGCTCCCACGTAACCATCCAGCCACAGCTTCCAGACATCTGGTCAGTGTGTCTGGGGCCGAGTCAGGATGGCCATCCATCAACAGATAGAGTTGGGTGTCATCGGCATACTGATGGCAACCCAGCCCAAAACTCCAGACAAGCTGGGCGAGGGGGCGCATAAAGATGTTAAAAAGCATCGGGGAGAGAATCGCACCCTGAGGCACTCCACACACCAAGGAGTGGCGCGATGACAATAACCCCCCAAGCGCCACCCTCTGTCCCCGACCAGAGACAAACGAGCGCAGCCATTGAAGGACTGTGCCCTGGATCCCCACGTCGGCAAGGCGGTGGTCCAGGAGTTCGTGATCGACCATGTTGAAGGCTGCTGACAGGTCTAGAAGAATCAGCAGCCCCGACCCGCCTCAATCGAGCTGCCTGCGGAGATCATCTGTTAGGGCGACCAGAGCCGTCTCGGTCCCATGACCAGCGCGGAAGCCGGACTGGAATGGATCGAGAGCCGATGTTTCGTCCAGAAACCTACCAAGCTGTGAAGTTATTTATGGGGGAAGGGCTTGGGGGCCTCGAAGCGCAACCAAACACAAACCACAACCTGTCTTATTGACTATAATAGGATGCTTCTTTCAAGCCTAATTTGAGCAGTAGCAGAGGCACCCTGTGAGTGCTAGGGAAGGCCTCTGGAGGAGCGTGCATGCTTGAGGGTGCCGTGTTGCTGGCTGCTGGCTTTCACCAAAGAAAAACAGACACGCCACTCTCGGCCACCTTGCAACAACAAAACAAGCTCAAAAGCCACTGACGGTCTAAAGACATTCTAAAGTCCCCTGAGAATGAGGCAGAAAAAACTGGAAGCCTCTTTAACAGAAAACCTTTGAGAAATCTACAGCACTAACTCACTCCGAATTTTTTGTTTTGTGGTCCAACAACCCCCAGGTATGTGCATGTACTGGAAATGGCATTTGTCTCCCTGTCCACCTGCCATGGTGCTCAGTCCTCACACAGTAAGACAGAGAGTTAATAAAGCACAACAATAAAGGTCAAGATTCAATCATCTGGTGCTGCTGGGTATGAAGCAAAGAACAGAAGGCATTCAGTGGCTCCACAGGCACAGACACAGTTGAAAAGGAATAGATAGGGGTACAGGGCGGGCACTGTTCAGAACAATGGCAAGACGAGTTTGCAGTCTGATGTGGGAGAAAGTGATTAACTCCTTTGCAGAAGCCAGAGCAGGTTCTTGTCTTAAGACTTCCTTGCAAAGTGGACACCTATTGAATGGGGCGAAGAAGCTGGGAAAATGTAATATCTTGCAAGAGACATAACAACTGACTGGGGGATTTCGCCCCTTAGCTTATTGCAGAATAAATGTGTTTTTCTCATTCATTGTACACAGTCCCATCTTGTTCCTTCAGGGCTGTACTTTGCTGCGGGGTATATCGCAGTTCCCAAGCATTCAGTGCGCAATATTAACTATGCAGAAGAAGGTGCTGTTTCCAGTGTTGACATCTGCATGGCCCCACCCGCTAGTGTGTGACAAAGAGATGGAACCTAGGAACAGGCTAGGTGAAGGGGGATAAGCCTGAAACCAGTCTGGAAATGAATAGCCCAATTTAATTATTAACTATGAAACTATGAGGTGGGCTGGATTGTGGGTAGGGGCCTTATTTTTTAAAAAAGAAAATTGTGCCAACATTTTAACTGGAAAGAGATGGGGAAGAACTTTGATTCCTTTCACATTTAAAGGAGAAGTTACCTAATCCACACAATATGCAAAATGAAACACAGCAATCCTTCAAAACTTGCCCTGCTATGGATTTTGCAATGTAGTTTTCCAGACGTGTATAAAAATGCATATACAAGGGTAAAGTGTGCATATAAATGCAAATATTACTGAAAATAATATAGAAAAACTCATTGTATTAGGGAAAATTTCTTTGCAACAGTACGTATATTAGGTAAATTTGTTAACAAAAATGTGGTGTGTTAATTAATGTAAATTAATGCTGAAATGCTGGTTGATTTTCATGAGAATTTTTTATTTTAAAAACCCCCAAACCACTCACAAACTGATGGGAGAAATATGGAGAACCCAATTTAAGATTGAAAAAATGAGGGAGAAACTGACATGGACGTATTCACTCATCCCTGTTACAGCACCATAAACTTAACCCAGAGAGACAGCAGCAACTCAAGTAGACACACTTCACACAAGTGTGACTAGGTGGTGGAAATGCTCTGGCCTTGGCAATTGAGCAGATTTATCCAACCGACTACAAAACTATCCTTTCTGGCCTTCAAACCTGCATCTCCTGAGCAGGATGTAAATCTCCAACCTTTTGTTGATCTGAAAGGAGTGACAGTAATTTGCCCCAGCTGGAGACCTTTCCGCCTGGTACACAGAAGATGTTTAGATGGTGAGATCATCCCTTCCAGTCGACATGAGTGTCTCCCTCACACAGGCAAAAGGCTCACCCTAAGGCAAAGCGCATATCAACCCTCTTATTCCCAGTCCCACTACTAAAAATAAACCAGCTGTCACCCCTGGATAGTGGCAACACTATAGCTCCTTCAAAGCACCTAGAGAGCTCAGGATAAATGCACAGACCAGGACGCCTGGAAGATGGTTGCACTTGCCAGAAGCTACAGTGTTGCTTATAATTAAGCAGCAAGACCTGGGACATTAACTCCCCTTGCTTCTTGTCATGGAAGAAAAATAGTCTGCTAAACAGAGCTGCAAAAAGAAAGAGGTCGGATTCAGTTCCTTACTCGGATGAAGCGGGCTCTGGTCCATCGAGATAAATCTGCGAATCCACAAGACACTTCTTTGTTTTTGCTGCTCTGCAACAGAGCTCCATCCCTCCTCCCTCTGTGATCTTGGACAATGCACGTAATAGTGCTGTTTGCATGTAACGAAGTTGCCTCTCTGTACCGTCTCAGTGTTCTGGGGTAGGTGAATAAATTCAAACATAATACCTACATCCAGGGCACTATAGCAGGGTGAGGAACCTTCATAGTGCCTCTGGGAATGAACATAGAGAATGGGTAGGTATAGGCCGACATGTGCACCTGACTGCTGAAGACCCAAACCAGGTGGGGAGAGGAATGACTGGAGGGAAATGCTCCCCTACAAAGGTTTTGAGAGCTGCTTCTTAATTCAGCAGCAATACATTCCCCAGAAGTCCTGGCTCCTGTGTTATTATCCTAGAATCCACACACCTAACCTAGCAACAAAATCCCCAAATCCTTATACCCTGCACTGTGATCAAGGAAACTGCTGTGCCCCTTCTCCTCTTGCAACCTGTCACAATCCCACTTAGAAGACCCCTCCTCTGCAAAACCTCTCCCCCCCCCCACCTTAGCCAATGCCAGGGTGATCCATACTGATTTGGCACACTGGACATCTGAACTGGTTTCTGTTACGAGCATCCATTTGTCATGTAGATCTGGTATTTTTAAGGGCAGATTTATTTGGGAGAATTCTCACATCCAATTTCCTCCAGTGATGGCTCTATTAGGCCATGTGTGACAGAGATAGAGGCTCCTGTCCTCCCGCTGCCACTGATGGAATTTGATTCCACGGCACCAGATTCGCAGGGCTGCAAACACATTCTCTCCCTTGATTAATGCGAGTAATTTCTGCTTGAAAGAAGGCTGAAATGAGCAGCCGAGGGGAAGCGAATGGTGAAGGCTCCCCCCCGCCCCCACCTCGCCTTCCTCTCCCCATCACTCACTGCTGATTGCATTTCTCCGTCCCTGGAATGGGTTCAGAGATAAACAAAAACTCTGGACCAGCTTCAAAAGTAGCAGAAGGTATGGGAGGCAGGAAGCACCTAATGCCGGGGGGGGGGGGGCTGGGAGTTTGCAAAGGCAGTTGGATGGCAGCAAGCTTGAAGTTTTGGATGGACTTCTGCCTCAAATGACTGCGGAGTCTATCTGCTCATCAATCTAGAATGCTCTTGCAGTGTGATGTCAGCGTTTCAGGCACCTCAGGAACGGGGATGCTGTAAACCATGGGTTGGCAAACTAAGGCCTGGGGGCCAGATGCAGCCCCATCACCTTCTAAATCTGGCCCACGGACAGTCCAGGAATCAGCTTGTTTTTACATGAGTAGAATGTGTCCTTTTATTTAAAATGCATCTCTGGGTTATTTGTGGGGCATAGGAATTCATTCCCCCCCCCCAATATAGTCCGGTCCCCCACAAGGTCTGAGGGACAGTGGACCGGCCCACAGCTGAAAAAGTTTGCTGACCCTTGCTGTAAACCCTGGATGAAACTTCACCACATCTCTACTTTACATCCCTCATTCAGCAATTAGGTCATTTTAGATACACACACACACACACACACACACATCCAGGCAAGCAAGAGGCAGCTCAAGGACACATTCTAGGCAGGCAAAGGCCATTGAGGAAGGTGCAAAGCAAGGCCAGGCAAGGGTGTGACCTTGGAAGAGTTCCTGTTCTTGAACCCCAGAGTCATGGCTTCTGAGCACTGTATCTGCTGCAGAGCCTGTACCATTGCCTGCCCGGATAAAGATAGCTTTCTTACTAACAAGTAACAGCCTCTGTTTGCATGTTTCAAGCAGGAGCAGGACACCAAGGGAGTTGGTTTAGGAAACAGTAACCTGCCTGTTTCAGAATTCGTTGTAGTCTTTGTTTAAGAAAACTGTGCTCGGGATGTGGCTCAGCTGTTTCAAAGCTTCAGGTTGCAACCCTGAGCTGCACTCTCAAGCCCCGTCCAGATCGGCTGGCCTACCGCTCAGAAGGTAAGGGCAGCTGGGCTGATGAGTTCTCACCCAGATTGCTGCAGATGTTCACTTGAAAGATAAATAGCACCGCTGAGGCACTCGGTTGCAGGAGGGGGAATTGTTCTTGACTGTTCAGGTGTTCCCTTTTGCTTTATGTGTTGAAATAAATGCATGGCTGCTGTTACACATTCCTCTGTATGAGCAGCGGAAGGGCTCTCAAGGTTTCTCCCTCACTCGGGCAAATGAGAAAAAACGTTTCATAGTTTATGAAGCCAGGTTTTTGTTGCATTCATAATTAGCAAGATCTTTTCCAGGGCATGAGGCTTCAATAGACCCTTTGCCACTAATTAAAATAAATACACTGAGCTGTATCCAGCAAAGGTGCCCTGTTAGTGCAAGGACTTCTGCCTGCACAAGGGGACTTCCTCTCCTTCGCTTCTCCCTGTCTGTTCTGGGGGTTCTCCAACCCTCTCTGGAGCACATGGGGGCAGGGGTGCCAACTTGAATAAAATATTGGGTGGTCCAGGTAAGTCCTTCCATGCCTAATTCATCACAATATGTGGTGTGCACACACCATTTGAATATCAATGCCCACCAACTGGGGGGGGGGCATCCATGCCCTCAAATATTTATGGGGGGGCAAAGGGACCTTGGCCCCTAGGAGCTGGCTCCTATGCACGGGGGGCAGAAGGAAAGGAAGTCCAGCTGAGCAGATGGAAATCATTGTACAAACAGGATGACTTTGCTGGATACAATCCATATTTTTAAAAGCCCCTGAAATTAACATGAGTTGACCCACCCGCCCCAAAACTAGATTTGTGTTTTTCTAGCAACTTGTATAAATAGGCAAGAGTGGTTAGTTTCCTGACAATATAAGAATCTACATTAGATATTATCAGCACAGCTGATATTATGGGACTGCCATGACCTTACCGGCAGGAGAAAAGGTGTCTGAGATGGGGAAAGTATTGCTGTGTAGAATCTAGTTCAGTAGAATGTGAGCCTAAGTCAGTGCACAAAGGATTGCATCCAAAGAGCAACAAGGAAAGCATCATGCTTTAGCCATGACATGCAGGGATGCTTGCATTCACTACACTATACTTTTTAGAAAATGGTAGCAAAAGCTGACAGCGGCCCTTTGCACCCCGTCTAGACAAGGCCTAGCAGGAATTTTTGGCATGGCTTACAACAAGGAGTAATTAGGCACTTGTCTGCTCGTTCCTTGTCTTGACAGACTGTTGAGAGCAACGTGCAGTCCCGCCATTGACTGCCAGAGCCTCCTAGGCCCTCGCATCATCCTCTCCCAAAGGAGCAGCAGTGCAGCTTTCCTCCTCCTCTGTTTATTTTTTAAATTGAAAAGGGAAAGGAGACAAATGCATGGCCGTCTGGCAAAATGTCAGCAAGTGATTCAGAGAAAAGGCAAGATGAAGGCAAGGAGAGGGAGCCAGCCCACACAGGAGACTTGCTTCTGATTTCCAAATGTCAGCATGTCCTTTAATTAAATGCTGATTAACGAGGGACAGTCTCCCTCACGCCAGAACGGGGTGGCTGCTGGTGCTGGTGGTGTCACACTGTGCTGAAAAGGTTCCCTTCCTGTCACATACCCCAGGAGAAAAGTCTCTGGTGCTTTAGGTGCAGGACCAGGAGGTTTGGGGAGAGGAAAACAGATACTCTGGGGACCAACAATCTGGCAGTTAGAGGACAAGTCATTGGGGAGCTCCTGAAGAGCCAGGAGGCCTCCTCTGGGAAACCAAAGGGCATTCATTTCTGCTCATTATACAGTGGATGCTCAGGTTGTGAACATGATCCATGTGGGATGCACGTTCGCAACCCACAGTGTTCGCAACCCACGTCTGTGCACACACGGGTTGTGATTTAGCGCTTCTGCACATGTGTGACTGCCCAAACCCGGAAGTAACCCAAAAAACCACAACCTGAAGCGGACGCAACATGCGGTATGACTGTATAGTTTTAGGAAGCATCTTAAGTTCTTTCTTGAATAACATCAATAGTCTTAGCAGCATCGTCAAGTAGGGCAGGGATGAGGAACCATTTTCCACACAAGGGAAATTCCCTTCCATGGCAGCTGAGGCCAGAGGCAAAGGTGAATACAGCGATATGAACAAACAGTATCTTTGTACAGTAGCCTGATTTCTGCCCACATTCCTTTCTGACCTTACTTCAGGCAAGCAAGGACCATCAGAGTTCAAGGACGCATTCCAGTTAAGTTCAAAAGAGGGTATGAAGCAAGGCTGGTGTAGGGAGTGGCCTGGGAGCCAGACAGAGAGGTTCCCTGGCCCCTTGAGGTAGGGAAAGGCAGCCCACCTCCATTGGTGGTGTTGGGGGTACTAATGAAGGAAGCAAACTGAATGCGTGTCTACACAAGAAGGAAACTCCACCAAATTCTGTGGGACTTCCTGTCAGGTATAAGCAACCAGGCATGCCTCTAGTCAGTAGAGGGCAAGATTGAGACTAACACTTTGCACCCTTGAAAAGGAGAGCGTGTTGACAGGTGCCACTCTGAGCATAAGAGTGGCATAAGAAAGAGCTCAGTTGAACCAAAAATCCTGTTTTCCACAGTGATCGACCAGACACTTCTGGGAAGCCCACAAAAAGGCATTCATCCTCTCCTGCTGTTGCTCCACAGCAGCAGGCATATGAAGGAAAGTTTCATATATCCCAACTGGGAGAAAGATGGGATACACATACACACACACACACACACACACACACACACACACACACACACTATGCCACCTTAGCGAGTAGTCCACAGTTGATTTTCCTCCATTAATGTATGTGCTTGTATATTATATTTCCTTTAAATCTATCTAAGCAAGTGGTCACCACCACATCCTGTGGCAATGAATTCCACAGATTAACAGTGGTGCACCACACAAATAAATACTGGCTTTTGTCACTCCTCAAACTAATTCAGATACATTTCATTGGCTAAATCCAGGTTTTCTCCACCCAATCTTTCCACACTTATTTGTATCCCGCCTTTCCTTCAAGGAGCTCAAGGTGGTGCACACAGCTTTCCCCTCGGCTCTATTTCACCCTCACAACAAACCTGTGAGGTAGGACAGGCTGAGAGACTGTGACTGGCCCAAGCAAGGCCTTTATGTTGGGCAGGGCTCCTTTTGAAGATTGCAAATGTCCTTAAGATGTCAGCAAGGCAGAAAGGTGAGTCACAAACTGGGACTCCCAGATGTCAGGCTCTGTTATCTTCTTCTGCACCCCCAGTGTCCCCCCCCCCCCCCGTGTCCTGTTACTACTACTAAGAGTGTGGGAAGCAGCAAGAGAGCAAAAAGTGGACATCTTCCCACATGCTGTGGTGCTGACAAATCATCATCATCATCACACACACCCTCCTCTATTAATTTTGTAATACCCGGTATGTGATTCCATAAATTAGGTGCATTTAAAGTCCTACCTTGTGCTATCAATAGCAGTCTGCTTGAGCCTTCAGTCAGCTGACCCTAAGCGCCAATCCCTGCCTACCAGGCGCTAGGATGAATCCCTGCCATCTGGAGGAACAAACATCAGAAGCAGACCTCCTGCAGACTGAAGTCTTGTCAAGGCAGAACTCGGCATTCTCTGCGAGCACCAGCTGAGTAGGTGTGTGAGAATAGGAATGTGTGAGACCTGTTTCTATTTCCATGGGATTTTCCATTTGTCCACCCACAGGCTCGAACATCTCTGGGAGCTTTAACAGGATGCTTTTATGAATTGCCAAAGTACATTGGAAGCACATGAAAATGTACATCGGAATGAGCAACTGAACACAGGTGCTTTCTGGCTTACTCCATTGCTTTTCAAGGTACCTATATGCCAGTGTACCTTTTATGTCTTGTCTGAGAGCCCCTGCAGATGTCCTTTTCACTGAGCATTCATCATGATTCATACTCATGATGTGGGGCGACTAGATGCGATCACACTTTAAATACCATTTGTGCCTGCAAAACTTTTGGCACTGTCATACTGCTTTGTGTGCAATCGGGACATATCTGTAGCCTCCTACTAAAATCCTGTAACTTTTCATACAGCAAATGTTCTAGGTTTTTGTTTTTGTTAAAAAGAATAGTCCACTTTTGCTGCGCTGTAGTGCAAGAGTGCCCCTCCAGGTGGCAATAATGTGCGGGCATTAGCCATGTTCACCCCACACATTCAAAATGCTACGAAACCACTTTAAACAGCCATGGTTTTTTCCAAAGAATTCTGGGAGCTGTGGTTTCTTAAGGGCACTGAGGAGGCCCTTATCCCCCTCACAGAGCTACGATTTCTGGAGTTCCTTGTGAAGAGGGGTTGATTGTTAAACCACTGTGAGAACTGGAATCTGCGAGGGGTCTCCTAACAACTCTCAACACCCTTAACAAACTACACCTCCCATAATTCTTTGGGTGAAGCCAAGCATTTTAAGGTGGCATCATGGTGCTTTAAATGTATGGTGTGGATGTGGCAATTGAAGAAGTGTTGCAGAACTAAGAATGCAGAATGACCTCTAGTATAACTCCAAAGTGGAGTCCAGTATAACTCCATCACCAATGTACTATTATTCCATCGATGACATGTTCCAGAATTCACCTGCAAAAAACACCGGCCCAGAGGGTCCCTGAATGTGCCTTCCACAATGATTCATTCCAGCACAGTCCTAGGTGTGTTTACTCAGAAGATAGTTTTGTGGGGTGTGACTCCTAAGAAAGTGTTATAGAATTTCAACAATAAAGCCCCAACTAGTTTCTGCAAGAATGTGCAAATGCAACTTCTGATATATCAGTTCAGACGCGGTGGTTGTTTGAGATAGCTATCTGCATCACCAGAATGACAATATCTGTGTCAGAGATCAAAATCTGTCCAATTACCACACACCCCTGTAAGTGTAGAAGTCACTGTCACACACATACTGCAGCAATCTTGAGCTGCGTGAGCATACACATTGAATCAAGAACCACATCTCCTGTTTAAAACTCTTTTTTAAAAAAACATAACCGAGGGAGTTAGCTCTCTGTGCTTTGAGAGTTGCCGTTTGTAAATGCATCATGTGACCATCATGTGACAATAACATTAAGGGATCACTTCAGTGTCTTCCTCTGACCCTGAAGCAGGGTATGGCATCAACATGAGCAGTGATTTCTTGCCATACGGCAGTGCCTTATTCTGCTCTGTTGCTGAACTTCATCCCTCTGCCCTTTCCGTTGCTTCTTGCTGCAGTTTTGAAGAAACTGCATATGTGCCCTCATAAACTAACATCACTTACCCATTTTAGAGGGGGCTAGGGGAATTTATGCTGTGTCCCACAGACTGACAGAGAGAGGACACCATTCTAGAAAGAAAACATAGGAAGCTGGTGCCTGTGTTTGGCAGGGAGGAGGAGGATTTGAAACAGCTTATTCAACACGGGTCCCTGGGCTGATTTTATAAGAGGCTGCATTGCAAATCTCCCTCACAATAGAAACTTTGCTGCAATCCTACGTCTGAAGAAAGACTTGCTTGTCCATGGACACACACATACCTCCACTGGGACATATGCTCATCATTTTTTACTATGGAGATCTCAGTGCAAAGCATCAAATCCAGAACCTACACACATGGACACCCCTGGACATCACATAACCTTCATGCCATGCAGAAGCCAACCTTCACCCAGAACTAACAGCCTTAACAGGTACCCACCCACTGTACCCTGAAGTATCTACTCAGCCTCTGCACCGAGCATCGCCGGGAGCATTAAGAAATGCACAAATCAGCTGAGCGTTGTAAGCTGTGGAGTGAGGGGACAAGATGAATAATTTTTAGATGAAGCTGGATTCTTTCCTTGCTTTTAAAAATGAAAAGAATAATACTAATAAAGCTGGCGCTTAGCTTGCATCCCCAAGGCAATTGCTTTGCATTTTCGGCCTGTGGAAGAAACCACGTACCTCTCAGCAGCAATCCCTGTCAGGGGCCATGTCATCTAACTGTCAGCAGGGTCTTCCTTTCCACTCACACTGAGCATCATCATCATGTTCCTCTCTGAGCAAGGAGGGTAGTTCAAAGCAGTAACTTAAGGCTCTGAGAGCAGGACTGGATGGGTGGACTTGGCTGCGCAGCCATTGGCTCAGCTCCTCGGCAGCTGTGCTAGTACGTTAGGTTGTACATGCCATCCCTCGCCTCAGTTCCCCTTATTCCTGTGTCACTGTCCTGCTCCCTTTGGTGCTGGAAGGAGGAGGAGGAGGAGGAATTAAAAGACTGACTTCTTCCCCGGGCGAAAAAGCGAGTGTGGAAAGGCAGCGCGTGTCAAGTCTGCCCTCAAGCGGCTCTGCTTGGAAATGGTACCCGGAGATGTCCAGCTCCCCTCAACGATACGGCTAGTTTCTCTGTGGAGAATGCCAGCTCCTTCCATATGCATGGGTCTTGTTTCAGCATATGGCACCAGAGTTTTAATTTCCGGGGCTTGATGCTTCCCATGGCAAACAGCAGCTTTTCATGCTGCTCTTTATTAGGCTTGGTGCTAATTCTCTGCTAAATTTGTATTTGCCAAATGTCCCTGTTTACTTCTCAGCTTTCTGCCCTTCATGTCCGTGTCTAGTTATTAAGAGAATTCCTGCTGCCGTAGCTTCCAGTAGCTTCCAAGGATGGCACAACTGGATCACCTCAAGTTGGTCCTCATCGTGTTCTTCAAACCTTCAACATGCTTTGTGCAAAGGGTGAACTTGCCATTGTCTTTTCCTATTGATTCAAAGGGACACAAGCTATTGATAAGAATTTGGAAGCAAATGTTCATGTGTCGACAGAATTATACTTCAAAACTGAAGTTGTGTTGTTGTTGTTTTCAAAAAAAAAAAAATGCAACCTGAAATGGCTTTTTAAATGGTCAAGCACAAACTTTTCTGTTGTGAAATAAAATACATGTTATATTTAGGATAATAAATGGAATCAAAAGAACAGAGTGCAATTTAAATAGAAAGCACCCTCCACCACCAGGGACACGGGTGGCACTGTGGGTTAAACCACAGAGCCTAGGACTTACCGATCAGAAGGTCGGTGGTTTGAATCCCTATAATGGGGTGAGCTCCTGTTGCTCAGTCCCTGCTCCTGCCAACCTAGCAGTTCAAAAGCATGTCAAAGTGCAAGTAGATAAATAGGTACCACTCCAGCGGGAAGGTAAATGGCGTTTCTGTGTGCTGCTCTGGTTCGCCAGAAGTGGCTTAGTCATGCTGGCCACATGACCCGGAAGCTGTACGCTGGCTCCCTCAGCCAATAAAGCGAGATGAGTGCTGCAACCCCAGCGCAACTGGACTTAACGGTCAGGGATCCCTTTTTACCCCCCACCACCAGCAGCAGGACAGGAGCAATAGCCAGGTCAACTGCAAAGTAGGTAAACCTTTTGCTACCATCTTCCTGCTTTGTTTTGCTACTGCTCCAACCTGAAGGGAAAGGAAAGATGTCAGACCACCTCTGGAGGACACTTGGACCCACCCACCACTGATTTGTAACAGCTGGCCTTGACACCAAGCTTCAGGGAGGGCTGGGGAGGTTAAAGGGGAAAAGTTGTTGGTTCGATGTAAATGATTTTTGGACTGGGGGAGGTTGAGGTTTTGTTTATTTTTGTTTATTTGCTAATTAGGGGTGAGAGTATTGCTTTGTTATTTTTATTTATGTGTTAGTGGGTCACAGTATTGCTTTGTGTATTATTTGAATAAGTTTTTAATGGATGTTATGTTATATGAAATACTAGTGTATTATATGACACCCCCCCTCCCACTTTCCCCCCATGGTATTATGTATTGCATATCTATTATTTTGTTTTTTGCTGTGTGTTACTTGGAGACCTTTGGATGACAAGTGACTAATAAGTCCAATAAGATCACACACAAAATATGTATTTGGCTCTTTGCGCCAGTAGCAAAGTCATTATTCAGGAAAGAAAACTGAACGGAGTCCAGAGCAGTGTGAGACAGGGCTTCACTTTTTTGCTCCCCTCCCCTCTGCAAACTCCTGTACACCCCCAAAATCTATTGTGGAGGCTCTCCTAACCCCCTGAAACCAAATTTGAGATTGCTGCAGGGGGCAAAGAAAGGAGGAAAGGAAAGTCCCACTGTGTGAGTAGAAGTCTGTTCCTCTCACACACAACAGCACTGGATACAACTCACAACCCCTCAGGACTGGAGGGTTTTCACTGTTTTGATATTGACACAGTAATAGTGAATTTATGCTGGACTGTCTACACATCCTTCTGCTGTTTTAGTCATTCTGTGATGCTTCCTCAAGGCTACCTCATTCGCGCCATCTAGAGGGATGCTCTTGCACAACGAAGGTGGAGCTTATGTAATATGAAAAGTTACAGGATTTCAGCAGGAAGCTACAGAGCATCCACAGACTGGTAACAAAGCACTATATTAGCCCTGAAACTTTTGCAGGTGCCAACAGTATTGAAACTGGGCTTGCTTCTAACCACCCCAATATCATCATGAGCACAAATAACCATGAATGCACAATAAAAAGGATGTCTGGATGGCCCCCTGTTATTTGTTGCAATTTTTCTTTTGCTTATCATGAGGTGCTAACATTAAACTAGGAATGATCGTGTGTGTTGGCAGGCCATAAGACAAACAACAGCTCAATTCTATTTTTTCAAGCTCCTTTCAATGTCACAAGTCCCATCAAAGTTCTGCCTCCTGGTGGCACATGTGGTATTATGGGTAATACAGGATTTGGGCTATACCAATCATTTGTCTTACCGTGTACAATCTCCTGGTATCTATGTGGGTGCTTGGCGAGGCTCCCCAGTAATCAATGCTACTGTGCCTCAAATGTGAATATGGTTTGGTCATCCTGGTGGCTTCTGGCACCAGACCCACTGGCAGACTAACTCCATGTTACAAAGAAGTCTGCAAACGAGACATGAAGGTTTGCAACACCAACCACTTGCAGATGACTATTGTGCCTGAAGACAGACTGTCAGGTTGTGTATCCACAAAGTGGCCAGAGAAGGAATGACAACTGGGAGGAGTGCAGACAGAAGAAATGCCATGATGCAGCAGCAGCAGCACAACTGGACGCCTTCATCTACCCCAGCTGCAACAAAACATGTCTCTCCCATATTGGTCTCTACAGCTACAGCAGGCGCTGTAATTCTCCAATGGTTTGACTTCACCCCCAAAGGTGCACTCCTCCACAGTCTCCCGGGACAGACGGATGCCAACAATATTAACCAGCCTTTGGACAAATTCTCAGGAGAAGCATCCATGAATGGAAGCAACCAATGGATTCAAAATGCAAGAAATGAGATTCTAACTAAACATTAGGAAGAGCTTTCTGATGGGAAAAGCTATTCAGCAGTGCAACGGATAGCCTCGGAAGGTGCTGGACTCTCCTCCATTGCAGGTTTTGGTAGCAGGTTGTGTGGAGCAGCAGCAGTGCTTAATTGTCCTCCTGGTGGCTGCATTGGTGCTGCTTACCAGGAGGAAGGGGGTGGAGCAAAGTGGGAAGGGAGTTAGTACCAGTGGAGTCAATCCAGCGCTCCTGCCAGCGGATTTACTCCTGCTGCACCTCCCACTTTCCCTCTCAGGAAGCAGCAGTGACTCAGCTGTTGGGAGTTCAGATAAGCACAGCCTCCCCACCATGTCAACTACTGCTTACCAAGCAGGATGCCAACAGTTTTTTGGATGATAGCAGTTTTCCATCAGCTAGCACACTCTACTTGGAATGTAGATTAGCAAAAGCGGAGATAAAAGGGCAAGACCTGCAGCTAGAGAGTTCAGTTTCAGCATTATCAGAAGACTGAACTCTTCTGTGCCCATAAATAATAGGCCTTTTCAAAATTCATTTTTTACTGCAGTCCCTGGTGAGGCTTTCTGTTATTTCTTTATCAATATGCATGAGAAGTACGTGCCAAGGATGTATGTGCTGTTTGTTTAGCATCTCATTTTCTGGACTCAAAATATCACCTCCTCTGGGACTGGCTCCAAAATGCAGGTTTAGCAGCAGGTCCTCTGCTGTTACTTGCCATGCCACCTAATTGCCTAGATGCCTGCTAGGAATTTATTTCACAGCAGGTGCTTGAGACTAACCGCCAATGGGGAACAGCAACCTAAAATAGTAGCGTCAACGATGAAGGTCTTTCTAATGGCAGTGGCTGATGTATGTCAGTTCTTGTTGGGTGGAAGGCAGGGAAGCCAACAGTAGGGGGAGCCAGAGCCAAAGACAGGCAAAACCAACAAGTTTTGTCCCATCCTCCACTCTGCTGTGCTTTACAAGGGCAACACCGGCACTAAGGAGTAGGAAGGTGAGAGCCAATACCATCCTCTGGACTGATAGTAAGAAGGCATCAGGTGGGAGACCTTCAGGTCTTGGGCTCCTAATCCTTTCAGCCAGCATAGCCAGTGCCCAGAGATGATGGGAGCTACATTTCAACAATTAGCTCTAGCTCCTCAACAAGTTGGGAACAGCTTATCTACAAGATCGCCTTACAGTTTCAATCTGAGGAACTGGTACAGGTGCCACCACAATCCCTGTTCCACATTTGTAAGATTAGTTTAGCATGGCAGCACTTAAACTTTGGAACTCTCTGCCTCTTGATACCAGGCAGGCGCTTTCACTGTACTCTTTTTGGCACCTGTTAAAAAACATTTGTGTGCAGACAAATGTACCCAGATATTTAGAATACTGATGTGTGTCAGTCAACATATTTAGAACCCAAACCCTTCACTTCAGAAATGTGCTAAATTCTGTGAATAATTCAAAACCTTCTTTGGAGCATGTGTGGCCTTCTGAGTCTTTGGTTGTTGTTGTTTAGTCGTGTCCGACTCTTCATGACCCCATGGACCAGAGGATGCCAGGCACTCCTGTCTTCCACTGCCTCCCGCAGTTTGGTCAAACTCATGTTGGTAGCTTCAAGAACACTGTCCAACCATTTCATCCTCTGTCGTCTCCTTCTCCTTGTGAATCTTTGGTAGTGAACCTAAAATGCCACACGGTGGCAGCATTTCCATACATTAAGTGTCCTGTTCCCTGTTCCGATACTCAGCTAAGGGCCCTTCAAGGCATTTTCCAATAAATCATGTGAATTGGATTATGTGAAGAGGGCAATGAACAGCTCAGTCCTAGGCATACTTATCTATAAGTTGGGAGGTAAATGTACATTGAATTAGAGTCCATTGAGCATAGTGGGGCTTAATATGCATAGCATCACAGTCTACAATGCACTGTCCAGGTAGGTTGAAGGTGAGAGACGAGCTCTAGGCAAGCAGTCATTATAAGGAGAAAAGCAACCTTACCTAGCTGGTTTTGTGCAGTTGAGCAACACTTCTTCAGAGCAAATGAAAATATTGTTGTGGCTGCTGGCCAGCTATTCATTGTGTCTCGCAGATTTCTGCTTAATGACCCAGGAATGATGTCTGGGAGATGTTGCCTGAAAGGGAGCTACTGGTTAGGAAAGAGTTGAGAACTCTTTTGAGGGTGAGTTTTCAGAGCTTTGAAAAAGGTGACGCACCTTTTCCCCTGGCCTCCTTCCTCAAGCTGGTGCCCTCTGGCCTATAACTCCCATCATTTCTGACCTTTGGCCACATTGATGGCAGCTGGAGTCCAACAACATCTGGAGGGCGCTGATGACGTTAGCCTTGTATGCAAAGGAACAAGGAGAGTGAGAACACCAGAGCTTTCCAAACTTTTCATGCATCATTTTATGACACAATAATACATTTTTACTAGCAAACTGGAGGTTAAACCAACCCCTTTCCAACCCCAGAAGGAGAACGGGGAGTGTCTGAGTGACACACCTACACACTACAGCCAATGTATTAATGTGTTGCGACACAGTTTGGAAAGCTCTGGTGTACACCCTAGATGAAATATAAGGGTGGCTGGTTTGATTTTTTATTTGCTGCAGAGTTGATTGATGTTCCTGACATATAGCCAGTGTTATTGATTCATCCTCTATACTGCTTTGAAGTATAGTGTCTGGATCAAGGGAAGTAGTAGTCTTGGGACTCAGATAGTCTTGGGAGCTGCAAACAAAACATTTTAAAAGTGTTGTAAAGTGCAGTATACAAGTGTGACACTAGATGGCAACACTGTGCCACGCAAAATTCAATGTATTTTTCAAAACTTTTTTTAAAAAAGCATTTTCACAGCGTTTCTTATATCTGTGTAGATTCCACCTTGTTCTATTCTGTCTTGGTCAGACCACACCTGGAATACTGTTTCCAGTTCTTGGAGATATAATTTAAGAAGAATATTGACAAGCTGGAACATGTGCAGAGGAGGGTGACCAAGACAATCAAGGGTCTGGAAACCTTATGAGGAACAGTTGTCTTTTATAGGTAATTTTAATGTATCAATTGTTATTTTTCTAAGCCGCTCTGAGTTCTCATCACAATCAAGAGGTGTTTAAATTGTGTTAATTAATTAATTAAAATAGACTTAAGTTATTTGTCTGTTAATTGCAAGTGGGTCTACTCACAACTAACACTCAATATCACCCACTATTTCTTTGTCCTCAAGCTTGGAATCTACTCATCCATACTTCTGCAGCACAAACATCAGAAAACAAACAAATACTGAACATTAAAGGATGGTGAATTGTGTCCCATCCATATGGAAATGCTTGTTTCCCAAATAAATTTGTTCCCTGTATAAACCTTCCCACCCAGCATTATTCCTGAACCAGCGTTGAAGGGGCTTTCGCCACTTCTTCAAACGCAACCTGAGCCTTCCTGTATCTGAGCCCACTATCACAATGGCACCGTCTAATTATATACATGAGATTCTAATATGTAATTTCCCATTCCTGGAGCAACAGCCGAGTTTAAGCCTTATATGAACGAACCTATTGTTCGCTTCAAAGGATTCTGGAGGAGATGGTTTCCCCATACAGGTGTGGTGTTGCCTCTGCCTTCAAAGGAATTCTCCCTTATTAAAGGGAAAAAGGAGTCCTGTCTGATACACAGGCTTCTCAGATTAGCTCCATGAACATCTTTTTAAATTAATTCTTACTATCACAATACACATACCTACAAAAAAACACAGCAGCCATAAAATACAGGGAACTGTGAGGTGTTTCCAGGTGGGAGTTCAGTGTGGAATCAGGGCTGCTCATCCACACAAGGTTTTTTCAGAGTCTGCTAACATCTTCCTCATCAAAATTCCAACCTGTGTCTTTGTTGTTGTTGTTGTTGTTTACAGTTCATACAAATTTGGAAATGTGGAAATCCAGTGAGTAGAAAAAATAACCTGTTACACATCTGCAGTCTCTGTTAGTGTGAAAACCTGTTTGGTGCATTTGGGGTGGGTGGCTGCTGTGCTATGTCAATGGACAGACCCCAAGGCTGTTTGCTCATTGCCTGGGCAAAACCATGCCATTTTGCTCCTAGACACTCAAGTAATACAAGTGTGCCTATTTGCACCGACTGTCGTGTGCTGAAAAGGGACGCAGGTGGCGCTGTGGGTTAAACCACAGAGCCTAGGACTTGCCAATCGGAAGGTCGGCGGCTCGAATCCCCACGATGGGGTGAGCTCCCATTGCTCGGTCCCTGCTCCTGCCAACCTAGCAGTTCGAAACCATGTCAAAGTGCAAGTAAATAAATAGGTACCTTCCCATAAACGGCATTTCTGTGCACTGCCATATGACCTGGAAGCTGTACGCCGGCTCCCTTGGCCAATAAAGCGAGATGAGCGCCGCAACCCCAGAGTCGATCACAACTGGACCTAATGGTCAGGGGTCCCTTTACCTTTACCTATTGCGTGCTGAAGTCATGTTTGAATGTTAAGAACCCAGTTAGGAAGAGCCTCTTGTCCCAAGATCTCCCTGTGCCACATGTGAGAGATTGCTTTGGAGACTAATGCAATACATTCTTTTTATCATAAAAACAACAAGAAGGTTTTGCACAACACCTCCTTCTCACTCTTGGGCAAGACGAAGTCAGGTAACTATTGCTGTTGAGCATGACCTCAGTATTAAAAACCGTTCTTCAAGAAACCCAGATGGAAATTGCCCTCCCTTTTCAAAAAGCAGAAGCTTCTAGGAACATAGGAAGCTCCTTCATACTAAGTCAAACCATTTGGCCATCTAGTATTGTCTACACTGACTGGCAGCTCCATGATTTCTGGCAGGAGTTTCTCCCAGCCCTACCTGGAGATTGAACAAGGGTTGAACAAGGGATTGTCTGCTTGCAAGTCAGATCCTCTACCATTAAGCTAGGGTATTCTTCCCCTGTTTTTGCCTCTTGTGAAATAGGACAGCTAAGGCTGGTAACATTTGCTCTTGCACTCTTCTGTTCTTCCTGGGGGTTTTTTCTCCCTAAAGAAAAGTTGCACAGGTCTCTGCATACCTGCCAGAGAAAAAGGCAAGGCAAGGGCCAAAAAGCCACCTCTGGACTTTATAAACTTCAGATTAACTTCAAGTATTTTTGTACAGTGCAGCTCCCCTTGTCTTTAAAACACGTGCACAGAATTTATACCCCAGCTTTTTATCTCAGGAGCTCACGGTGCCATACATAGTTCATGGAATAACAGAAATGTTGATTACATGCTCTAATGGCTATTGCTAATGACAAATGAGAGGTAATTCCTTCGATTTCTGCTCCTGTGTAATTAATTCTTCTGTGATTAAGAATTTAAAAGTTAACCAATTTCCCTATAAATAACCAAGAATTGCTTTGGGAAAAGAGAAAAATACTGCGTGTGCAGGACTGTGATACATTAGCCTGGAGGAGAACTGCTGGGGTGTAACAGCTGATGCACTTTCCTTTTCTAGTGACAAATAGGCCCCATACTTTAAAAAACCATTGGTTCATGCAGCCTTTGCCAAGCCGGTGCCCTCCATCAGGGGCTGATGGGAGTTTTAGTCCCAAACTTCTGAAAGGCACCAGCTTGGCAAAGGCTGCCTTCATGATACAATCTCCACCCACCCCAAAAAAACCTGATGGGTGCTGTCCAACAAAGTACAGTGGTACCTTGGGTTATATACGCTTCAGGTTACAGACTCCACTAACCCAGAAATAGTGCTTCAGGTTAAGAACTTTGCTTCAGGATGAGAACAGAAATCATGCTCCGGCGGTGCAGCAGCAGCAGAGGCCCCATTAGCTAAAGTGGTGCTTCAGGTTATGAACAGTTTCAGGTTAAGAACGGACCTCCAGAACAAATTAAGTACTTAACCCGAGGCTACCACTGTAGTTCCATTAGTGCAAGGACTTCTGGCTGAACAGGGGAACTTCCTCTCCCTCTCCTCTCCCTTAAATCTAAGTCTGCTCTGTTGGGAGCGTGGGGGCACACAGGAAGAGGGAAGACCTTCTGTTGCTCACGTTTTTCCTCATGTGATCGTTGCTTCTTTGAGAAACAAGGATAGCCAAACTTTATATAAGCAAAGGCAAATGGTAACAATCTCTGAAACACTGTTTTTGTTTCCTTTGCAGAGGTGGAGCAAAGTCTCCTTTTCTGCAAGAGCATGATTTATAAAGAGCCGGGGTGAAGTGCGGAAGACTCCACTTTCCCTCAGAACACTTAATCACATGGAATTATATGTGTAATAAAATAATAAGTGTGTGCAGCTGGAAGAGAATGAATCACTGCTGGTGGCAGACTTAGCTTGGGACTATATGTAAGACTAGGAGATCTTGCTGTTATTAGTTTCTAAAATAAGATGCTTCAGCTCAAACCTGCCTGGAAGCCATACTTTCCAATGGCCAGCACCCTCACTTTTCTGCCAGATGTGTGGGGTGCAACAATAAAGGAAAAGAACTCTTAATGTACTCAGAGGTGCTCTTTTTCTTATTACTGGAACTGTAACAAGGTGTTGAACACGGGTTCTGGTACTAAATCTGGGAAACTACTGTTAAAATTAACCTGAGAGGGAAGATTTGCTGGAAAATATAGCATGAATTCCTCTCAGTTGCCCTTTCCCATCGAAATTATTTTGTTTAAGGCATTTTGAGCTTACGTTTTCATCCTGTGGTCCAAGGTCACAGTTAGTCCAATACCTTGGATTATTGGAGCAATACCTAGGCTTCTCACTGAATATCCAGAATGAGGTGGAGAGCTCTCTGATATAGAAGGGTGTGTAGGTGCACGAAATATGCATCATTTATTTTACAGCCAATGCAGGACTTAATAACTACATACATATATGTTCCTATGGCTACATATATAGAAGCCACAAGAGAAGATAGGTAACACACTAGTTACCTATCTCAGCAGTCCTCAGCAGACTCACAACATTTGGAAGTCCAGGAACTGTCCTGCACGTCACAACCATCTACAGTTATACCTTGGAAGTCAAATGGAATCCATTCTGGAAGTCTGTTCGACTTCCAAAATGTTCGGAAACCAAAACACGGCTTCTGATTGGCTGCAGGAAGATCCTGCAGCCAATCGGAAGCCATGGAAGCCCCATCAGACATTCAGGTTCCAAAAGAACGTTTGAAAAACTGGAACACTCACTTCTGGGTTTCGATCATTCGGAAGCCAACGTGTTTGAGATCCAAGGTACGACTGTATTAATGATTGTGTCCCTCAGTGGTAATATCTAAGGATTTGTTGTCTTATTAAAAGGGAAGCAAACCTTTAGGCCAGGGGCAGGAAACCTTTTTCAGCCTAGGGGCTGTATTTCCTTCTGGACAACCTTCCAAGAGATGCACATTGGTGGCAGGAGGACCAGAGGCAAATGTAACTACAGTGGTACCTCGGGTTACATATGCTTCAGGTTACATACGCTTCAGGTTACAGACTCCACTAACCCAGAAATAGTGCTTCAGGTTAAGAACTTTGCTTCAGGATGAGAACAGAAATTGTGCTCTGGCGGCGCGGCGGCAGCGGGAGGCCCCATTAGCTAAAGTGGTGCTTCAGGTTAAGAACAGTTTCAGGTTAAGTATGGACCTCCGGAACGAATTAAGTACTTAACCCGAGGTACCACTGGAGGGCAATAACTATGAATTTTGCCTTTGTACTGTAGGCTGGTATCTTCACACTCAACACACCATTCTGCTTCTTCCATGCAGGCAGGCAAGAGGCATTATCAGTCACGCAAAAATACACAAGGAGGATGCAAAACAGGTCTGGTGTGGGATGTGGCCAGGGGGTGTGTGGCTTGGAGAGAGTTCCAAGGACCAGGCAGAGATGCCCAGAAGACCACATTTGGCCCTGGATTTGAGCTTCCACATCTCCTTTCTCAGCTTGTGAAAACCATCTGATCTATTTGTGCATGTGACTTTTGTGGAGGGGGGGACATCCTGAGCAATGAGCTCATTTCTGTTGTCTTACTCCAGCTTAAAAATGTGCTTCCACAGACCTGAAAGAGGAAGCAATACAACTTGGCAAGCAGCCATAGTGCCTCAAAACACTAAGCAAGATCAGAATACAGCTACAAGCTCTCTCTCTCTCTCTCTCTCTCTCTCTCTCTGTGTGTGTGTGTGTGCGCGCATGTTAGCAACAACAGAAAGTTACAGAAATCACTCAGCAGCCTCTCAACCTCAAAGCAAAACAGCCTCTTTGGATGACCAAAGATTTTCAGCTTAGGGTCAAACTACATGCTACATAAAAGCAGGTGTAATTTAATCCCTGCATCCTTTCATTTTATGTATGTAGGGAAGGAGAACCACTTTCACAAAGGGGCCATTTGGAGAAATGGTGAGGGGAATCATCTGAGCCCCCCCTCCACCCCCTTCATTATGAAGGTAGCCTCATTCAAAGGAACCTCCATAAACTCTGAAGTTATTTGGATAGTGAAACATCCAAACGAATCTATGCATTTTGTAAATACATGCTCATCTTATTTGAAATCACTGGTGACCCAAGTGGCTAATGTCATGCACATCCATTCCCCCTGCCAGTTATTTTCAACAGAGCAAACTCCTGGCAGGCAGTAGCTCTGCTTGAAGAACCTAAAACATTTAACAGCATTTGCAAGTAACTATGGGCTCCCAAAATGGTGCAGGGAGATGGGAAGGATGAAGCTAATATTTCCCACTCCTAAAATCGGGGAGCGGTATAATTATGCTCAAGCGTGCATCTTTGCATAATGAAGCTTGGCTGAGAAGAGAATGGATGGGCTTTATTTCCTGAGCTGGGCCCTGTGCTGCTTCAGAGTGTAAATGCAATGGGAACTGCAACACACCGTGGAAAGCGGGCGGTCGCTTTTCGGAATCCCTCGTGATTGCTCCTCTCGCAGCTAAGCATGTTTGTGAACAAGCACGTTTGGTGGAGCAGAGAAAAAACATGTCCTTGAGCATCTGTAGCCCACCTCGCTGGGACTCCTTCAGGAATGATTGCAGCTGGGGGACAGCAAAGCTGTTCTGCTGGAGCAGAAGCTACAGATGGGGAGAAGACTGATTGCCCTTGAACAGGGAACAGGAGGTGCCTTTGCTACCTGCAGACTAGATTAGACATGCAGAGAATAATGTGTCTAGGATACACAGTGCTGCTGTGAAATAAAGGGTTCATTATTTCTCTATAGCGTAGTGCTAAATCCTCAGGGCTATAGAGCTGCTTGTATTTATTTCACTGCTGTGTGCTTGCATGCTTAGTAACTAGAATGCTGACCCTGGAGAAGGCCACCTGTACCTTATTCTGGGTGCGGGGAGTGGATCACAGCAGAAGCCAATGCCATGAATAAAGGGAAAATACAAAACATGGACATTGATGTGACTAACAGGATGATAGCAGGGCCAGGCCAGCTCTCTTCCCACGATCAAGGTCCATAGTACCCAAGAATGGCCAAGTCATTTTGGCACCAGAGGCTGAAAATCCCACACACACCTCTCCCTAAGCATATAAATGTAGTAATAAAGCAATTCAAACTCTGACCAGGCAGGGTGTGACACAGTAGCACAGCCACTGCCAGATCTGCAGCCCTGACATTCACACTGGCTGGGGGAAAAGGCAAGTGAAAAGCCTGCTCCGGGCTACACCATGCTGGAGCTGGCACAGGAAGTGGGTCAGGATCTGGCCCAATGGTGTTGTGGGGCCAGATTGAGATCCAGTGAATTCCAGGCTGGCTCAGCCCCTCCTCATTCCCAGAATGCCTCATGTAGTCCTTCCCAATGGTGATAATTCTCCCCTTCCACACTTTCAGCCAGTGGAACAAGGAGGTCCATGCTGCCAGAGTGTCACTGTTGTCAGTTGGTGGGGACAGGCCATTGGAGCTGTTGTAGGCTGGGTGTAGGGAGACCTCCACCCCATTCACACCCACCCTGTGCGGCAGATGGGGGGGATTGTGCCCTAAAAGTTGTTGCCTTCCCAGGATGCCCCAAATCAGCTGCCACTAGTGGTCGCTTCACTCTGCCTAATGGTTTGGTTAGACCTGAGGAAAAGTATCCAGCTCAAAATACATAGACTGATGTTTCCTAAACATTCTGGAAGAGCTGAGCTTGCTGGATCAAAGCAAAGTTCTTTGTGTGAGTTTTCCCCAGTACTGATGGAAGGCTTCTTTCAATAGAAGAGGGAAGGAGCCAATTTCACCAATTTTCCTCACCCGCAACCAGAGGCGGAGCGAACTACTCCAGCACCCAGAGCGGAGCACATGCTGTGCACCTGGGGGTATGGCCAGGGGGCAAGATGCGCAGGGGGGCGGAGAGAGCTGCCGATGGCGGGCTGCTTCCTGGGCACGGGGGGGGGGGGGACACACACCACTTTGCCAGCAGCCTTCCCTCTTCCTTTTGACAGCTCGGGGGAGGCTTCCCTCTCCCAGGAAGCAGCCTGGGAGCAGGGGGCAATGGTGTGCCAGCCGCCCGCGACTCCCAAGCCTCCCCCGAGTTGTCAAAGCGAAGGAGGAAGGAGGGAAGGCTGCCGGCAAGGTGGCACAGCTCTGCCTCTTCCCCCGACGGCTTGGGGTAGCCTTGGGAGTCCCAGGTGGGTGGCGCGCTGAATGTCACCCCCCTCAGTGATGACACCCAGGTCATACTGCCACCACTGCCCCCTTCCTCCGCCCCTGCCCCCAACACCATCTGTCATGCTGTTATGAAGCATGACACAAAGTAGATTTGGGGAGTGCTCTGACCAGGGCAGAGAGAGATGGAGGAAAGTAAGGAACTAAATATTTCATCATCACTCTCCCTTGCATAAGGCCAGAACATCACACTTGAATGCATCAGACTTGTCTTCTGGAACTACTTTTTTCTCACCTGAAGGAGCTTTGGATTAGAGGGAAAGCAGTAATGATGGATTGAGTATTGTTTTCTTCACATTTTGACTGAAAGGCTATTTGGGCCTCACAAGCATACTCTAGGAAAAGAAGCCCCAGAGCCTAATGAAAATGTCCTCTTCTTAAGACCCAGCCACAGAGATACATAGTTGGCTTCTTCTTCTTATTGTCTGCATTAAGGATTAAAGGCTCCTTTTGGTTTTTTAAGGAAACACAGCAGACAAACATGTTTCCAGTTCCAGAGTTTGTTCACACCTAATGTCTGGACTTGCCACAGGCTTGGTAAATCCACAGGAACTCAAGGGCTAGACCATAACATCAGGAAGTGCAGCTGATGGCAGCTGCTGACACTGCTAATTTGGAGCTGCAGTCTATGTTGACCTTAGGCTGATCTAGGCTGTGGTGGAAAAATACATGCTGAGCTCTTTCTATATTGTCTTCAGGGCCAGCTCAATACATTTTGCTGCCTGAGGTGGACAAGATGGTACACCTCCACATTTCAAGCAGGCAAGCAGCCTCGACAGGCAGCTGAATCTTCCTTCAGTATTGGGGATGGGATAGTGTCCTCTGCAACACCTGAGGCAGCAGGCTAGTTTAGGGAGTCAAGGGCATGCTGTTTAGCAGACATAGGTGTATTTACAAACAGAGAGCAATGGCCCTAGGAGAAATGATCAGGGGCTGCTGCCACACCCTAGCATATGCTGCCTGAGTCAGGTGCCTCATTTTGCCTAATGGCAGGGCCGGCCTTGGTTATCTTGCAATACAAGCCTTTATTCTCTCTAAAAAGCACGTTTCTGAAGCAGATATAAACTGCAGGTATTCTGCATGGATTGGATGCAGAATATTATGGAATTAATATTATGGAAACTAAGGAATTCATATTATTTCTCTGCAGATACAAGCTTTAAGTGATAATCAGTGTGATCACTTATCAGTGCTGTAACTGAGGGGTAAGCTGTTTGGACACCAAGTGATAAAAATCCCTGGGATCCTAAATAACAACTGCCTCCCCCTCCCTTTTACTGTACTTTTCCTGCTTGTCTCATTTTCTAGTTCTTGCAATAGCTGTAGTTTGCATAAAATTGCAGCCCACAACAGCCTCCTGCCATGCAGACAGACCATGCAGAGAACCCAGAGAATCCATGCAGAGAATTCACACTTTCTATACCAGATTTAATTGAAGCAGACCCTTTCTTCCAGTTTGTATCCAAAGCAAGCACACAGTTTGCCTCTCAGTTTAAAAACTCACATTGAAATCAGCAGCACAAGGACAACGCAATATGTAAATAATAATCATAATCATAATCATAAAGGAGTCTGAAAAATCCTGGAATGAAGAGGCAGAAATAGCAGCAGTATTACAGGTTGGAACATGTATTTACGGTCATGCAAGAAGCAACAATACTGCAGAATAATTCTAATGTGGGTTGGACATCGGCTGTGTTTATAGTGATTGTGTGTGTGTGTGTGTGTGTGTGTGTGTGTGTGTGTGTGTGAGAGAGAGAGAGAGAGAGAGAGAGAGAGAGAGAGAGAGAGAGAGACTTTTATCAATCTGTGCTTCCTAGTCTCTCTCTTTGAAAACTTAGCATGGGGTAACTGGGGGGGGGGGGGGTAACTGGGTAGGCATCCTGAGTAAGACAGATTCCATGGCTAGGCAAAATCTTACCATTAACCCCAGGGTCCAGTCTTTCTTGTTAGGTGGGCTGAGAGTGTGGATTTGAGAGGTATGTGTTGAATGTAACTTGTTCTCACTTAGTGCCAAACTTTGCAATCATAGAATTGTAAAGTTGGAAGGGACCCCAAGGGTCATCTATTCCAACTCCCTGCAATGCAGAAATCTCAACTAAAGCATCAATGACAGACGACCATCCAACCTCTGCTTAGAAACCTCAGTCTGTTCCACTGTTGAACAGCTCTTACTGTCAACAAGTTATTCCTGAAGTTTAGTCAAAATCTCCTTTCTTGAATCCATTTGTTCAGCTCCTACTCTCCTACTTTTTCAATCTGCCATGTGACAACCCTTTAGATATTTGAAGATGGCTGTCATATCTCCTCTCAGTCTCCTCTTTACCAGGCTAAATATACCCAACTCTCTAAACCATTCCTCATAATGTTTGGTTTCCAGATAATCTTTGTCTCCCTCCTCTACTTATGTTCCAGCTTGTCAATATGTTTCTTAAACTGTGGTGCCCAGAATTGGACACAGGCAGATATGGCTGACCAAGGCAGAATAGAGTGGGACTATTACTTCCCTTGATCTGGGCTCTATGCTTCTGTTGATGCAGCCTAGAATAGCATCAACATCTTTTTTTGCTGCTGCATCACACTGTTGACTCGTGTCAAGTTTGTGGTCTACTAAGACACCTAGATCCTTTTCACACATACTACTGGTTTTTCCTGCCTAAGTGCTGAACCTCACATTTGTCCCTATTAAAATTTATTTTGTTAGTTTGGGCCCAATTCTGCAATCTGTTAAGGCCATCTTGAATCATCGAATTCAAAGGGACAGAAAGAGAAGGGTCTGTGTTTCACTACGGGGTAGAGGAACTCCCTGGCTGAAATACAATTTTAAAAAATGCAATAAATATATAAACCACTAAAAAAATAAACAGCAGAAACTGCAATTAAAACAAATCTATAACATTCATAAGGACAGATAAAATAACAATCAAGGCTGATTTACCTTTCACAGTTGCAAAAGAGACGACAAATGAATAGCATTTGTCTCAGCTCCAGGTCATAACATAATTCCGATCATATCCCTTCCAAACTACAAAATAAAAACCTCCAGATGTGCCCATATCTGCCTTACGATAAATCATAAAGCAGTTATTCTATTAGCAATCTACCAAACATGTGCCATAATAGTTTGAAGGCAGGAAATTGGTACATAAACATTTCCCAGCATGGAGATGAAGTGATAGGATTATTGCACCTGCTAAATTGCAGCCTACCCCACACCTGCTCAAAGCACAGTGAGTCTGCCAGAGAAAAGTCTTAAGTCTTAGGCCAGGCACTTGGCAGAATCTGTCCCAGCCCCACTTCCCTATGTTACGTTTAGCTACTGATTCTCAATCCAACAACAAGGTAGATTTGACAATATATTTGACAGTCTGCTCAGCAGTTGAACTGCTCCCCGCCCACCCTAAACCTGTTCTGGGGCTTCTGTCATCTCTCCAGAGCATTGGGGGGTACATGTGGGGTGGGGGGAACATTGGGGGTACATGTGGGGTGGGGGGGAGGGAAGACCCCTTATGCAAGCAGAATTTGTTCTGCCTGTGCATTTAATACCACCCAGTGACTCCATCTGAAAGGGACCTGGTTTCCATTAAATTTATCTATGATATTTTCAGAGGCTGTGCAGTCAGTTTTCAAAGATGGCAAGGATGTTTTCTCCTTTTGTCCAGCTCTTGTTAGGGGCCAAATGAGGCTCATTGTGAATTCTGTGGATGCAATTGAAGTGCACGTTTTTTAAAAATGTAAATAGTTGAAGGAGTGAGGAGGTGGAGCTCCACCCTTTCCCTTCTGCTGTGATCCTGAGGAAATACACATACACACAGCTGCTATTTGCATTGAAGGGAATCCTGTCCTTGAGAAGGGCAACTTTTGTGGGACATAAAATTCTTTCTCCACCCGTCCCCCATGGTCCCCATGCCGCTCACCATGTTAATTTCATTCACACAATGTCACCTGGTTTGGCCTTTTTTGTATAACACTTCCTACATCCCATTTCACAGTACAGAAGCCAAGAAACAGCATTTGATGTAATTATTTGAAAGGATTTTATACTAAGTTAGGCTGAAGGCCACCAATGTTTAGAAGGAGTTAAGTCAGATGACCCAAGTCTTCTTGCTGCGGGATAATTATTTCTCCATAATATTTATTTAATTCCCACTGTGTTCTAGGACTGCTTAAAAGTAACATGGTCTCTGCCAGAAGCATGTGCAATCTAAGTAGAATGAGCAAAGGAAGAAGATTGAGAATATTACTAAAATCTTGGCAGACAATAACAAACATCAGTAGTACAGAAAATGAGATGCAGAGGTACAAAGAATAATCTGTAGGGTCCTTTTATTGCTGCTTTTCAGAAGCAGTGATCATTTCTAGCACTGCTCCTCAAGATGTCTCTGAACAGCTGATGTTTTCTGGATAACCAGCAGGCTCTTTTTGCATCCCTTCCATTCAAATTACAGGCTTAGGCTCTCATTGCCACTGGTGATGATGATATAATTAACATTATGGTCCAACAAATAGTTCCTGTGACACAGTGGCAAGATTTAAGTCTGAGCTCAATGATAGCTCATAAAATTATCTCACACAGGATCAGTTTTGTTTAGTAAGCTAAACAAGTTAATGGTTTTGTGGCACTGTGCCAGCCTATGCCCTGGTTTTAATTGGGTGTAGAGGGCCATTGTGGGCATGAACGTTGATGCACATTTTTTGTAGCTGTTTCTTGGACATTTTTGAACCCATCTTTTGACTTTAAACACCCTCAAAGTAGGTGATAAAATAATGTAAAGAAAACTGTATCTCGATGAGCACGAAAGAAAGGAGATTCCGACTAAACATAAGGAAGAACTTTCTGACAGTAAGAGCTATTCAACAGTAGAATGGTCTCCCTCGGGAGGTTGTGGAATCTCCTTCCTTGGAGATTTTTAAGCAGAGGTTGGATGGCCATCTGTCATGGATGTTTTAGTTGAGATTCCTGCATTTGCATGGGGTTAGACTAGATGACCCTCGAGGACCCTTGCAACTCTACAATTCTATAATTCCATGTCAACATTTTAACTGCATATTTATTTCACAAGGTGCACATTTCTCCTAAGTAGCTTCTGAAATCAGACCATTTTGCATCCAAGCTATTTGTAATGTTTACCATAGACATGTCTACTCAGAAATAAGTCCCATTGAGTTCAATGAGGCGCACTCCCATTATAGGATTGCAGCCTAAAATATATGTAACATGCATGTTGCTTAACCTATTTCTCCATCTAGTTTAATTGCGCATTTTTGACAAGACCTGCTGGCAGATGCTTCATAAGCAGTGTGCAAGAAACAGAGCAATTCAAAGTAGAATTGTTTTATTTATATAATTTACAAACCCCTTGAGGCAGCCCAAAGAGATCTACAATATTGTAAAAGTGACATTACTGTATGTAAAACAGTTGATAATAGAGATAGACTTATAACCATTCAAGCAACAACAAAAATCATTTTGCCCACTTGCGTTATTCTCACCAGGGTGGTGGCTTTGATTTGCCTTCCTGTGATTGATCCATACATACGGCTTTGTGTTTCCAACTCAAGACCCATTGAAGAACCTGTCATCCAGTTCAATCTTTGAAAAACAGCTTTGAAAAACTTTTTCATATTCTCCAGTGTGCTACCTTTGCCACTGTGGCGGCACGGGGTTGCCATTCTGTGATTGAACTTACGCTACTTGTTGAACGGTTCATTTATCCAGTCTGTATAATGTTTATTGCACACGTAACTTGTTAAGATAACTTGTGGATAACTTGTACATTTATCCACTCCATGATTACAGTATCTTCAGGCTTTGTTTTGCATATGGCACCTTAGTGTGTTTGTTGCTTGAATGGTTACAAGTCTATCTCTATTCTAGCTATTATTCTAGTAAATTTGGTTTTATACTTATAAGCCAGTTTGTGGTGTTGTTGTTTTGTTGCATTATTATAACTGTCACTGCATTTGATACTTTGTGTATGTACATAAAACAGTTGAAACAATTGCATATAGAAAGGCAATTCAAGAAACATTATAAATATATAAAAAGCAGTGTAAAACGTTGACATCACATTCACGAAATCAATTCAATTAATAGACGGGTAGCAGCTGGGATTTTAGAAGGCTTGCTTGAAGTAGGAATGTTAGCAGGTGTTGAAAAGATGATAGAGAAAGCACCTGTTTGGTATGCAATGCCAGGGAGTTCCAAGCTGCTGAATGAACTATCAATTTTAGTCCCAAAGGCAATGATGTTGTATGCATCATCTGGGCATGTTACATGCATTCCTTCCACCCAAACCAAATAAGTAATCACACCCAAGCATTTTTTTGGGGGGGGGTGCAGGTGTTTCAGGAAGCCAGCTCCATTACAGGTCAGTGGGTCTACCCCTCTCCACAATTGGTGCTTTTAAATCTATATATAGGCCTTGATTTAGATTTGAAGCATAAAGCCATCAAACTGATGCCATGTAATTGGAAAAACTTTCAGGGGGTGCATATAAGTGGGTATGGCAGGTGGTTTTGCTTGAAAAGTTAACACAAATGTTAAAGTGTTGCCAATGGGCTGGGGGAAAAAAGACTTTTCTGAATGGGTTTGATACATGTTTATTAACTTTGTTAGCCGAACATGGATGATGATCACCACCACCAACATATACTTGATTTTGGACACTATTAACTGGGCTGCACTCTTTGCTCTGGAAAGCAGAGATGAATGGACTCTCTTTTGACTGAGACACGAGCTCAGGGGCTCTCACTCAGCCATTGGTATTGACAAACATACCTTGGACTCCTGATGTGAAATGCATTTTTTTTGGGGGGGGAGTAATCACATTTCTGGCCCAACTTGGTTATGATAGCTACTGATGGATACTAATGAGTTTCACAAATAATTTGTGTATTGTTGGGGGGAGGGAGAATCTCCTTTTCCATTTTGTATGCACATTCTTCTGTCTTTTAGTAGCATCTTTTAGTAGCATCCAAATCTAAATAAGAAAAAAAAACACCTGATTATTCAAATACAAAAGCAAAATATTCTATCTGTCTGGGGCAATGAGGGAGCACTGCTCCTGCTAACTTTGTTTTCTTTTAATAACATTCTTTGCCTTGTATTCCAACATGCAAATTTTTCCATTTATAATCACCATTTGCATCATTATCTACCTGCTACAAGATCCTGGTGTCATTCCATATGTTAATCGCAACATAGTCCATGTTTTCTATCCCCTGCTTTGTATTTGGATTCTTAAATCACCTTATGCTTCCTTCAGGTTAGATGTTAGCCTGGAATTAATCATTCCAGGATGCAATAAAAAATGAGTGTGAGGTGGTGGTGATTATTAATTAAATAATTTCAATTTTGATGGTGTTCACACCTTCACTTGTCTGATGTGGATATCTATTTGGAGGAAGCTGGGTTTGGTTTTGCTTTTAAATAACATTTTGCAGCAGAAAGCAGATAACAAAATCCACTGCAGAAAAATGGGGAAGCGACTGAATACAAAAGCCAAGTCACAAAATAATAGGCTTGTGTTTTCATTGCTATTGAAAAGGGGAATTGGATTGTTGGAAATGATCACAGGGCTGTCAGATCTACCTCATGTTGTTGTTTCTGTCCTTGGAACGGCAGAAATACTTTGCCCAGTGCAATTCAGCAGTGGCAGATAACATGAGTAAGGAAATCCTGGTGCCAGCCCTATTTTCCTGAAATGAATAGAGGAGATCAGGCCTCACTCAGACCTCCTGTATGACCCAAAGCCTACCCTTATGTCTACAAAATGGCAATATTGTGTACAAGCAAGCCAGAATCCAAGAATTTCCATTACTTCCGTCTCTGTCTTCTCATGCCATTTTATACTAATGTGAGTACCTAAATTATGAGCTCCTGGGATCTTTCTAGACTGTGTTATCCTGGCTCAGTGACATAATAGCTAATGAGCTTGCCCATCCATCAACTCATGTACTTACCCAGCCAGCTACAGATTTTATATATATATAAATATTTATAGACCACCTCCTCATATCAAAATCAGCTGCTTTTTAAAAAGGCTTTAAGGTTTTCTACAATCAAGTGGTACCTATATAATTTTTATGAAATAAGTAAGCTATTATACAGGTGTAATAAAGCATGAAAAACCATAAAACAATGCAAAATAACCATCAAATAGCTGGCTCATCTAGAAAAGGTTTAAACAACTGCACCACTTGGGGCTACCCCCTATGCATGGTTTTCGGTGGGAAATTACCTCTGCTCTGAACATGGTTTTAACTTATCTGTCATGCCATTCCTTCTTCTCCAGGCATCTGCTAAATCCCTTCAGGAACATAGAAAGCTGCATATTGGTCATCTGGTTCCATACTGCCAGCACTGACTGGCAGCACCTCTTCAGGAATTTCAGGCAAGGGTTCTTTCCCAGCACTACCCAAGGGTGCCAACTTGAATAAAATAGGGGGGGGAGCCAGGTAAGTCCCACACAATCAGTCACAAGATGTGGCAAACACACCCTATTTTAATGGCAATGCCCATCAACTTGGAGGGGGCGACGGTGATCCCCTCAAATACCGGTATTATATTGGGGAGGGGCAAAGGGACCTCGGTCCCTAGGAATTGGCTCCTATGGCACTAGTGAATGAACGTAAATATGCCGGATTTACTTACAAGCTAAACAAGCTATAGCTTAGGGCCCCACTCTCTTGGGCCCCCCCCAAAAAATTTCACTGTTAATATACGGTACCTCTTCTTACTTGTATTTCAGTTCAACAATTACTTTGATAAAATACATATTTTGTTATGTGCAAATGGCTTTAGATACCTATTAGGTCCATAAATTACCATATAGCATAGAAAGGGTAAAGGGACCCCTGACCATTAGGTCCAGTCATGGCCGACTCTGGGGTTGCGGCGCTCATCTCACTTTATTGGCCGAGGGAGCCAGTGTACAGCTTCCGGGTCATGTGGCAAACCAGATCAGTGCACGGAAATGCCGTTTACCTTCCTGCCAGAGCGGTACCTATTTATCTACTTGCACTTTGACGTACTTTCGAACTGCTAGGTTGGCAGGAGCAATGGGAGCTCACCCCTTCGCGGGGATTCAAACCGCCGACCTTCTGATCGGCAAGCCTAATAGGCTCAGTGGTTTCACCCACAGCGCCACCTGCGTCCCTACCATATAGCATATATTCAACAACAAAAAGAGCGACAATTTGTTGTTGACAAAGGACAGCTGGACATATAAAGGGCCCCAATGACCTTCATCAAACCTAAATCCGGCCCTGGCCACTACCTGGATATTGGGGATGGGGGGTGTTTTGAACCTGGGATCTTCTGCATGCAAAGATGATGCCCTGCCACCGAATCACAGAATTGTAGAGCTGGAAGAGACCCCCCAAGGATCATCTAGCTTGACCCCTGGAGCAAACGGTTCCACGAAAAGCAGCACCTGTTGAATTTCCGCCTTGCGCGGCGCTTTGCCGCTGACAGCGCAGAGCTGCATCTCTAAAGCCGGAAGGGGGGGGAGGCAGCCCCGCCCCCTCTGCAGCCTCAGCAAAAAACCCCAACACCCCAAGGCACCCCACGCCCGATGCCACCGAGCGACGGGGGGAGGAGCCAGCGCCGCGCGAAGTCGGATTGGTCGCTCCCTAGCCGTGGCTCCGCCTCCTCCTGCCTCAGGTTGTCGCTGGAAACCAGAAGCCGCCAGTTCTGCTTTCTGCTCTCGGCCGGCCGGTGAGGAAGAGCCGGGAGTCCCAGCCGGGGCGTGGAAGAAGGGCGAGACGCGTGGAAACGGGGCTCGGGCGCTTTTCGAAGGGGAGCCCCTCGAAGCCGGAGCCGGTAAGCCCTCGCCGGCTCGTGCCCTGCATGGCGCGCTTCTCTCTTTCAGTTCGGCGGCGCGACAGTGTAAACAGAGCAAAGGTGGGGCGAGGAGGAGGAGGCTCCTGAAACAAGCGCCTTTTCTTCCAGGGCCCCCTTGGAGCTAAGCTCTCCAGCTTGCTCCTTCTCGGCTGCTCGCCTCTCAGGGGTGCGATTGTCGATGGCTGTGTGTTGGGGCTCTCGAAGGGAAGAAAGTTCAGACCCCGGAGGAGACTCGGGGAACTAATTCGGTTTGGGGGAGAAGGCAGCAGCCCAAACAGACCCTGGGATTTGAAGGTTAACCTCACCTCTGACCTCCCTGGGTTTAAGTTTTGACATGGCAGAAGGAAACTGTGAGCTCTCCCTCCATGAGGACTGGTGACAGATTCCTCCACACAGAAAGCTAGCCCGTTACTGAGGCAATACAAGGACCAGCCTTCTCTCTTAATAGCTGGCTTTCTGTGTGCATGGAGTTATTTCGTATGGAGCATGCAATCCTGTGCAGGGTCCACTTGTGGTTTGGAGCGTTCACAAGTTTATCCCTGTATCTTGTGTGTTTAAAAAGCCAGGCCATGCCCTGTGTTTATCTTTAGGTGCATGCTGGTTTATCTGAAATCTTTGATGCCTGCAAACCATTCAGATAGTGAAGTTGGACATTATGTAACCTGGGGAGTCTTGTGTTCACCTGGAAGCCTCCCATATCTTTTAAACCATATTATCCTGGCCTCCAGACCCCTTGAAGTGGACTTCTGTCAGGTACAAGCTTTGGCTTTTATAGGAGAGGAGGAGGAGGAGGGAAGGGAAGGAACTCTGCTTTGGAAATCCAGCATGAGATTCTTCAAACCTATTCTTCAGAGGTTTCTGTTTTTCTCTGCTACCTGATGTAATGTCCAAGCAAGAGTTAATCTAAAAGATTAAGCACAATCTTTTGCTCATACAACATTTTGGATTCCTCCAGCATCTCCATTGTTTTTCTGAGTTCATGGAACAACTGTCTTTAAAATACTTATTTGACATGGTTTTCTTCCATAGAGTTAAGACATTCCCTAAGCAAGATGAGCTAATGCATAAGACTGGAGCCACCTGCCTTGCCAGACTAGAATTTGTGCCAGGGGTGTTTAAACTGACTGTTCTCTCTAAGAAAACAAAAGGGAGAGTGACTTTTGCAGATGGATGAGCACAATACTGGCATTAATTGTGAAGGGGAAGACCTAGTACCTTGAAACTTCAGGCTTCTGGCATTGATTTTTAATTTTTAATTTCTTCCAGCCAAGTGAGTTGGAGTTGATTGGCATGTTGCTTTAGAGGAGATGAAATTGTTACTGTAAGGATGATGATCTCTAATAAAGTTGAAGACAAGTATATAAGGTATTAAGGAAGCTGGTGGAGTTGCTAGGCATTTTTAGCAGCTGACTTATAAAGGGACAGTGAAAAAAACCATGGGTGGCAGAACAGGAAATCTGTTCAAATGTGACCTTCCTTCCATCACAAAGGTGTTTTTTTTAAAAATAGTAATATTAGACTGCAAGCATTTTTTCCAGTGGACATTAGTATGTTCTGTTCTCATTTGTATTCATCATTCCCTTCAGCTGGAAGTAGATCTAGAGGAGGAAGCTGTGCCATTCAGAGATGGGGATGGTTCCACTTTCATATAATCTTGGAGCGAGCACTTCATAGGAAAGTATTCTGTAAAGAGCCAAGCTGTGCTGTTGCAAGCAACACCTTTTTCACTACTGTTGCTATGCTACACAGGTTGTCTAAAAGACTGTCTCCATTCTATTCCATCCCTTTCGTACATTTATCGCAAGTCCTGAAATGGGAAGGGAGTGAGGAGGTGTGTGTTCAGTTTCTGCAAGCATTCTATGAAGCTCTGACCCTTCTCTTGGCTTGTGCCTCTTGCAAGAGTGCATATTGCACGACGTTCCCAAAGCCTTTTATATGTCCTTAAACTTTTGACTAGTCGGCTATTCATAGTGCACCAGCATTTTTGAAATTTTCCATGAGTAGGAGCAGCTGCTACATTTAGTGTCTGTGGGGAAGAATCCACTTTGAACCTGACTAACTTGAAGGAAGGAAGTTAAAAAAACAGAACCGGTGGCATTTGTTAGTACACTGGAGGAATGTTGTTAGTCAAGGCTTATTGACACAATCAAATAGCAAAGGTTGTTCCCTCATAACTGATATCTTGGGGTGTTCATCCCTTGTTTACTCAATCAAAGAATTCCAGGTTCTTTTAGGTGTATTACCCACAGAGCCACCTTTCTGACACTAGCATCATGGCTGCTTACCTGGACAGTGAGGAGTGAGGCAGGCCAACAGAGAGATTGGTCCTATGGTTGGCAACACCAGTTTGGCTTTGCCAAGACTTCTGTTCTATCCTGACTCTCCATTTGTACCATCCAAGTAAATGCCAGTGGTGCCAGTGTCAGGACAGGGGCACCACAGCACTCTGTTGGCCACTCCTGAGTCACCCTGCTTCGTATTCTGACAAAATTGTTGATGCTACTGTGTTTTTCTGTGAATGCTACGTGACGTGGAATCTCTCTTGTTAGAGATTATTGGGTGACCACCTAGTCTCTGCTCATCAGATGTCTCCCATCGAATGTAACTGATCTGTAGAAAAGACTCTATGACCTGAAAATGCACATACTTCTGCATCCCAAGAAAATCTTTAGTAATTTGTTTTTAAAAATACGCTGCAGTAGTAGTAGTAGTAGTAGGTTTCTTGAATTAGCAAGGGGTTGGACTAGATTAGCGTTTCCCAACCTATGTCCATGAGCTTCGTTCAGGTGGTCCGCGATGTGTCTGTATTAAATATTCATATTGATTTATAATTGAATTTTTATTGCTTCTTTTATTTGCTGTGATACAATAAAATGCAATTTGAATTCAGGTTGTAAAACAACAAAATACAATATAAGAAATAAAAGAAGCAATAAAAATTCAATTTAAATCATGCGGCATCTATTACTGCACATTACAACTGCTACAGCAGGCAGGGAAATCATTAAGTGGTCTGCCAAGACGCTTAGTAATTTTCATGTTGCCGTTGGAAGGGGTGAAAGTTTGGGTACCACTGGATTAAATGAACCTTAAGGTCCCCCCAACTATATTATATTATTATTGGTGTGGGTACAAAAGGTCTTCCTGGGAATTATGGACTTTCTGCCAATTTATTTCAATCTGCAATTCTTCTCTTGAACATAGCAATGAAGAAGCTGAAGTGAGGTGAGTCCAGAGACTTTTATATCCCAGGGTAGTTAATTCCATAAGATACTGTTATTGGGGGATGCCCTTAAGAATGTGGATTTGAACCTGCAGCCCCTCACTGATAATCTGCACTGTAGAAGAGGCATTTCCCCTGTATAATCTATCTGTGTGAGCAAAAGTAAGAGAAGGGCAAATTGGGGAGTTATCACTAGTTATTGGGGGGGGGGCAGATCAATATATTGGGTAGAGATGCAAATAGTGTAGGTTAAAGGTCCCAAGAGAGAGTCCCTGTTCTTCTGAATAAATTCAGAATTGGACTACAGTGCATAATATATCAGCTGGCAGTCTTGCTCTTGCACATCTATTCAGGCAAGATTGAAAACTTACCCTGGGGGCTACTGTGCTACATCCAGTTACAGTGCTTTCCTTATATTAAGAGAGCTGTGGCTGCACATTCTTATGAGCAATTTAGAACACGGCAACCACTTGTGCCGCTATAACTTATTTTAGAATCTGGATTGTTTCAGTTTCTGACATTTTAGCTGCCACAATGCAAATTTGATTGGTTTTAAGTATTGGTGGTAGCACCCTCTAGCAGCTAGCTCCAAGGTCCCTCATGCAAGGCAGCTCATCCACTCTAAACCACAAAGGAAAATTACTGCCCACAGAATAAAAACAAGGCCCTGAGGCATATGAATTTGCTTGAAGTTTCAAGTGGAGCTTCAGAATAGAGATAGAAGTCGAATGGTGACCTTGCCAGTCTTAGGGCAGTGTTGTGTCCTTCAAATTCTTTTTTCCTTGTGGCCTGCGACCTTGGACCCTTTCCCTTTCTCTTTTGAAAAACTCCAAATGGCAAAACATTATGTATCCCTCATGAAAGAAAAACTTTGGTTGTTCTTCTGGCCATTGAGTTTAATTTATAATCAATCTATGGAGGTGTACTTCATAGCTTTAGCTGTAAAACCCGTGCTTGCAGTTTGAGAAAAGAATATTATCTTTTTCATGCAAAAAAATTAATCTCATTTTTGTCATCTTCAATGTCATTTTGCCTTCCTGGAAACAGATATATTAGCATGCAGGACACTATGGAAAAGCACATTTTCCTTCTGGCTTTGTTACACACATCAGACTTTGGTCAGCTAAAAGGCAGGACTTCCTGAAGTTCACAAAGCTCTCAGTGGAGCAAAATATCCCTATCATGGTCAAAGTTATTCTTGATACCTTCCAGGTGCAGTACTGTAATAACATTGTTCATAAGAACAGTTGCTTGAGTTATGTGAAGAATTGTAGGGAGAAAGCTTCCCCTTGTCTTCTTCAGTACTTTCAAAAAAAAAACTCCTATTGAGAGTCCCTTAAAAGTAGTTCCTGCTAGCCTGGCTTTCTTTCACAGTGCCAAAATTGAGTTATAGGGAGAAGTCAGAAGTAAAGCCAGGAAGTCAGACCGAAAAAGCAAGGCCCAGAGGAATGAACACAATGTGGCCTAGATCACACTAAGCCAAATCTTTCTTAGTGCAACTGTGCATGTCTCCGGAGAGGAGATAATGGATGCTTTGCTTCATCCCTGGCTGCCTTCCTGATATGCTGCCATGAGCTAAGCCAGGGGTCAGCAACCTTTTTCAGCCATGGGCTGGTCCACTGTCCCTCAGACCATGTGGTGGGCTGGACTATATTTTTTTGGGGGGGATGAACGAATTCCTATGCCCCACAAATAACCCAGACATGCATTTAAAATAAAAGGTCACATTCTACTCATGTAAAAACACGCTGATTCCCGGACCGTCCGCAGGCTGGATTGAGAAGGCAATTGGGCCGCATCCGGTCCACAGGCCTTAGGTTGCCTACCACTGAGCTAAGCCATGGTTTATTGAGTTGTCTGAGCAGATGCTCTCAGTTTGCCCCCTCCAGACAAACCCCCTCCAGACAAACCTTGAGCTAGAAAGAGCAAACCTTGGTCACAGCTCGAAGTTTGTCTGGAACAGTAGCATTCTAAGTTAAACCATGGCTTAGATCACAGTAACATCCCAACAGGAGGGCCAGAGAAGTAGCAAAACAACTGCGATCACCTCTCCAAGGAACCACACACTTGCACATTTGTACTAAGGTTTGGCTTAGGATGGCTTGATTTGTGTGATGTGTGAATCAGACCAGTATAGATTCTTTATTAAGTGTGTTGGGCACCCAGTACCATGTACTTGACCCCATTTTTCATCTAGTATCTATCTAGTAAAAGGAAAATCAAATGATTGAAGTGCTCTTCTGGTTCCCCCCACCCCAGGAAATTGGAATCTGTGCAATCTGCCTATTGAATTTGTCCCTTATCCCCTTATTAATGTGCAGTGCCCTTTTTTGCAAAGGGAAATGAGAAACAGAAAACTGCCTGGTGGCTGCTGTCAATGAAAGTGCCTGGGTTTCAATCCAGCAAGCAATTAGGCTTTGCAGAACTGTAGGTAATCATCTAAAAATTCCATTCAAGATTCCTTTTTAAGGTGGCACCCCCCCCTGTCATGTCTGTTGGATCCTCCACTTGCTCCAACCCTACAGCCTTTGCTCTGGGGGCATTGTGAAGCTGTTCTTACTGAAGTATAACATCTACATTGGATATTGGAAAGAACAAATGCACTAGAAGCCTTATCATTTGTACCAGTTCCTTGCAATATCTCATTATCTGCATTAGACATCTACTTTTGGAATGTCTAACTGTTTTGAGACCCCAGTACTATGAATGATTCTGAGCATACAAAGAGTAAAATTTGGCTTGGTAGTGAATGGCTGCATCATCACTCACATATTTGGGAATAGTCTGAGGGTGCTACTTTCAGAAGTCCCTGAGCCCTGAATTGGAAAGCTAAAGCCAATGGAAAGGAATTTGCTCAAGCCCTCCATATGAGCCTGAGCACTCTTGAGTCTCAGATAGGGGGGATGTGCACCTTGTCCCAGAAATATGAAACCCAATCCAGATCTTAGGGGTATTTCTAGATGGTGGACTTGTCACATATCATGAATGCTCACTTGGTGTGTCTTGCCCTCGCAAGCCACACGAGGATTATGCCAGTCCTCTTGCTGAGCTTTGCTACTTTGCTACTCCTAGCAGCAGAACACAGACTTCCAGAATTAGGTGGCACAATCCCAAACAGCACTGGTTGCTCCAAACCTCAGCAGGGATGAGTGCCTCTTTCTTGTTGCACCTCTCCACAAACACACACACATATGCACATGTTGTTTGGGGGCACAGTCTAGGGACCCCAAACTCCAGGTCTTTTGCACTGAGCCCCAGATTTTCTTTCTCACCACCTTCTTAAAAAATTGCTTACAGGGTTGCTGGGCATGACACAAAGTACTGTGACCCCCAGTCACAGACACCCCAAGTTAATTTGCTCAAGAGACCTAAATCTGCATCTATACATATAAGTTAGAACATGCATTTCCCCACTCCCACCCCCATCTTTATATTTGTGTCATGGGCCTGTGCTCTGAGACTTTTCAGTATCTAGCAATGGCTCTTTGTGTACACACACATGGACTCTCTGACTCTCTAACACACACACACACACACACACACAAAGAGAGAGAGAGAGAGAGAGAGAGAGAGAGAGAGAGAGAGAGATTATTGCTTAGCAATACAGTTAAATTTATTTTCTAGATTTCCACAAGTGAGTGGGAGAAACTGGTGTTCATAACTGTCTTATCTTCTTGGCTTCTACAGGGGCCAGAGGGCAGCAGATGCTTTCTTTCACTATCCCTGCATTCTGTAAACAATGAAGCAGTCAATATGCTTCTCTGCCACCTGCCTCCCTGCACAGACATTCATGTTGTATGGATTATTCCAGAGCATGTCTGGAACTAACCACACTCAGGCAGAGAGACGAGTAGGGCTGAAGTTGTGACAGTCTCTTTTTCAGATGTGGGGAGTGGGCATTGGAGGGCTTGTGAGGCAAAGCAAAGGATGCTGTGTCCTAGACTTGGCTATTTCATATCTGCACACCTTGATGCACTGAATTTGCTTCAGACAGACAGGGAAGTAAACCTAGATGCACAGTCAGGACTAAGGAATTAAGTAAGGTTTTGATCTAATCTGTCTGAAAAAAGCAGAAGTGAGAAAAGGCATGTGGTTCTTGAAGACAGCAGCACATCAAAGGCATCCACTAGAGAAGCACAATAGAGAAATGTTCTTATGAAACAGGTGAGAGATTAGATAAAAGAGGAACAGAGGGAATTGTGATGGGTGCACAGAAAAGGCTAGCCTAAATCAGTCTAGCTATTACATACAATGTCAGCTGCCAGAGCATTGCCTGGTACAATTGAAATAGCTCCAGATGAGACATAAGGTCAAATGATATGTGATGGTGTAGTTATGTTTGTTGTTCGTGTGCCTGCTCTATTCATCTACAAAGCAGTGCACGAGGTCTATTTTTAATATAAAAAGGGATATTTGGGTGAGGGGAGTTCAATTCTCCTGTGCCTTAGCTGCTGTCTCCCCAGACACTCCCCCAGCCCACTAGATGTCAATACCATGTGCTTTTTGGCACATCAACATTTGCATTATAGAAGCAAGGAGCTTTGTGTCTGGCATAAAGTCCAGCATCCTAAGTTGCTCTATTTCATTTTTCTCCTCTTAATCTCTGTTTCAAACCTATATTGCTGCATAGATAAGTTTGAAAACATGTCTGCAGAAGCCAATCTCAATTCACAAACTGCAAGGAGACTGAGCAAGACTTTTGATGGACTGGGCAGAAGGTGGAACTCAAGTGCTCTGCTAGGTCCTCATTTCAGCAGAAGACTGCAGTGGTGGGGGGGGGGGTGAGGACACCCAATCAAGCTCACTGGTGGAGGTTAGGTTTGGTTCAAAATGTGCCCCTGGAGTGGTGGTGAATTTTGGAATTTGCCATTCAGAGAACAATCCAAACCCCTGACCAGCAGAGGGATGGTTCAGTGAAGTGGTGGGTCCACATCCACAGCCTTGCTGCAAGGCTGGTTGCAAGGAGGGGGGAATGTCTCTTTGCCACACCAACTCCCAGGCTGCTACAGTTAAGGAGCCCAAATCCAGTGTATCCTATGCCAACCCCATGCCAACCCCATAACACCCTGTTCCAGGTCTGTCCACTGGCTGCTGCCAGCAGGGATACCATCAGCAGTAGTTTGGATGGGTGCAACCATTTGGATGGGTGCCTTCCTCATCATCAGAATTTCTTCTCTAGCAGCAACAACAACAACATAGCCAGGCAGAGCCTAATCCAAACTCTCTCCAGTATGACGACAACAACAACAACAACAACAACAACAACATCATAGCCAGGCAGAGCCTAATCCAAACTCTCTCCAGTATGACAGATTGCGGAGGTTTGATTGCTTTGTCACCCAGTTCCGAGTATTTGCTGCCTAGATGGGAAATGGGAAAACAGGAATTGGCTTAATATTTCCATCCTTTCCCAGGGAGTGGGGAATTGGATCTGGCCAGCAGTTCCCCCACTGTCAGTGGACCACTTTGTCAGGTGGGCGGGGCTGAGTTTAAGCAAAGGTATGTCTGGCCTGCTCTCGCACCTAATCTGACCCCAGCTGCTTCTGTAATCCAGGTGTCCAAGGATCTTACCTTATGCTTTGTCACCTTCTCTCAGGATTACTTGGAGCTTCCTCAAGTGTTCAGGAAACACATGGGGATTCCTCCTGAAACTGTGCTGCCACTCAGAATGCATGTGGGAGATGACATGTTCAAATGTTTCCTTAACACAAAACCATCACTTGCTTCCCCATATATGGAAAGCTTGCATGTCCGAGAAAAGATAATCCAAGACCTTTATCCCAATGTGTTAGCTTTCTACCTGCAGGGATTTCTTTATGTGGGAAAATCTGGCATTCTTAACTATGAAGTACCAGTGAGCTTCTTTCCCTGCTTTCCCCACCACTGCTTGCTTGCATTGGATCATCTCAGAAATAAACCAAGCTATTCCCCAGAAAATAGTTTGCCTTATTTCTGAGCTAATCCTCCTTCTACCTAAGTCCATCCCTGTGAGCTTCGACATGCCCTCCCCTTTCCACTTAAATCTAGAAGCAGAAAGGATTCTGGAGCAGAGGGAGGAGGGGCAGGCCTACAGCAATGACTCTGGGAGGAAATTACATTTCCTCAGGGCAGGGGTAGGTAATCTAAGGCCCGGGGGCCAGATTTGGCCCAATCGCCTTCTCAATCCGGCCTGCAGACGGTTTGGGAATCAGCATGTTTTTAAATGAGTAGAATGTGTCCTTTTATTTAAAATGCATCTCTGGGTTATTTGTGGGGCACAGGAATTCATTTTTTTCTTTTTATAATAATAATAATTTATTATTTATACTCCGCCCATCTGGCTGGGCCTCCCCAGCCACTCTGGGCGGCTTCCAAAAGAATATTAAAATACTGTGATACATCAAACATTAAAAGCATCCCTAAACAGGGCTGCCTTCAGATGTCTTCTAAAAGTCTGGTAGTTGTTGTTCTCTTTGACATCTGGTGGGAGGGCATTCCACAGGGAGGGTGCCACTACCGAGAAGGCCCTCTGCCTGGTTCCCTGTAACTTGGCTTCTCGCAGTGAGGGAACTGCCAGAAGGCCCTCGGTGCTGGACCTCAGTGTCCGGGTAGAACGATGGGGGTGGAGACGCTCCTTCAGGTATACTGGACCGAGGCCGTTTAGGACTTTAAAGGTCAGCACCAACACTTTGAATTGTGCTCGGAAACGTACTGGGAGCCAATGTAGGTCTTTCAAGACCGGTGTTATATGGTCTCGGCGGCCGCTCCCAGTCACCAGTCTGGCTGCTGCGTTCTGGATTAGTTGTATTTTCCGGGTCTCCTTCAAAGGTAGCCCCACATAGAGCGCATTGCAGTAGTCCAAGCGGGAGATAACCAGAGCATGCACCACTCTGGCGAGACAGTCCGCAGGCAGATAGGGTCTCAGCGTGTGCACCAGATGGAGCTGGTACACAGCTGCCCTGGACACGGATTTAACCTGTGCCTCCATGGACAGCCGTGAGTCCAAAATGACTCCCAGGCTGCGCACCTGGTCCTTCAGGGGCACAGTTACCCCATTCAGGACCAGGGAATCCTCCACACCTGCCCGCCTCCTGTCCCCCAGAAACAGTACTTCTGTCTTGTCAGGATTCAATCTCAATCTGTTAGCTGCCATTTCTTTTCTTTCCCCCCCAAAATATAGTCCAGCCCACCACATCTTGTGAGGGACAATGGACCGGCCCACAGCTGAAAAAGGTTGCTGGCCCCTGCCTTAGGGCTACTTCCTTAGAAGTAGAAGTAAAACAATTTCTCTAAGATGTGTGATAGGATCTTAGATGGAACTGTGTCTCTCGGTGCTCGGCTTCCAACAACCATCTCTGTGCCAGATCCACAGCTTGTCTTCCTTCCTTTGGAGATTTCCCCAAGCCCTACCCTGAGTATCTTTCAGAAACAGTGTAAAATTATTCTCTTTGCTTTGGAGAGGGCATATATAAGCTGGTAAGAGGACTCTAGGTTTTAGCATTTGTTATTAGCAATGGTGGCGTTTGCTGCTTTTTAATTCTGTTATAATGAACTAGCTTAATTTTTGTTGCTATTGATTATCATCAGACAGTTTGTTCACAACTAGGTAACCACTTCACTATGCTGAAGATTATGGAAAAAACAACAACTAGTTAACAGATGTTTACTCTAAAGAATGAGGAGTGCATTTTAACCATCTCTCTTAACATGAGTGGAAATATGTTCACATCTGAAAATATTTAATGCAGATTTCTCTTGGTGTGTTAGTTTTATACCCAACATTATAGTCTCTCTTATCCTTTTATGATCAAGGTAAATACCATCTGGTGTGTGTGATGGTTCTTGCTAGGATGTTTTTGAGTGTGTGTGTGTGTGTGTGTGCGCGCCTGCGCTATTTCTGTACACTGGAAGTGATTTTGAATTTGCTGCGGCAAAAGACTGCTTCACACTTCATGCATATCCCTGGCATACACAGTTTATAGGTGTGTGTATCTCCTGTGTACCTCTCAGTGTGTTAGAGTCATACCATGGGTACACTGTGTATTCATGCCAAAGGAATCAGTGAATGATCCTGAATTTCCACAGCGTGTGTATGTACACATAGATAAGGGTAAACAAAAAGGGTGTGTGCCTCTTTCCACTTGAAATATACAGCATTACAGACATTTCACAAATTTATGTAACGTGGAGCATTCCTAATATTTGGTCAAAGCCAGGGGCGCGGCCGAATCTCTTGTTAAGTGATTAATAATTGTTGCACAGGACTAAGGAATTATTAACTGTGATTTACTGAGCATGCCCAAAGCCCCCTTCCCCCGTAAGATGCATGTTACAGTTTATTGACTTCTGCCAGAAATTGCTGTAATGGCTCTTATCAAACCCAGTTTGTACATTCAATTTATGTTACAGTTTACATATAGGACTCCAAAGATTTCTCAAACTACTTAGGCTGGATTAGTCCTATTTTACTTTAGAAGATTTTTTTTTCTTTACAAAGTCCCAACATCTTGTGTATCATCATACAATAGAGCAATTGTGCAATTTTGGTAATGGAATATAGCTTTTTGTGTGTTTGAGCTATGGAGAAGGGGATGTGCGTGCTCACCAGTAATTGTACAGTTGTATATTTGTAAATAGCATTGGTTTCAGTGGTCATTACTGCAAATAGAAAATTCAATGGGACCTAAGAAACTCATTTGTTTAGCTTTTGTGTTTCCCAGCTTGTGTATTAAAGACGTGTGTCAGGAAGCAGCTGCAATATGACCAAAGTCCATCATTGTAATGTTGAAAAAACTAGCCGCAAACCTTTATGCATTTATTTTCTTTCCATGCCCCCAACACTTGTGCTCCATCTTTCACTAATGAAAACTGAAAGCAGCTTGCAGTGCTTTTTGTAAAAACTAAAACTAAAACTAAAACTAAGACCAAGACCAAGAACAAATATAATAAAAGCAGGCAATTAAACAACGTATCATTACAAGATCCTTGTAAATTTCAGTCCAAACAATCAAACATAACAAGAAGTCAAAAGATAACAGGAAAAGTATCCTGATCATTTGAGGATGGGTACAATGTAGCTACAATGGTTGCAGAAGAATTGATACTTAGAATTTTTGCAGGGATGCGGTTTTCTGAAAATTTCCATGTTGAGCTTATCCTTAGCAATTCCCCCAGTAATTATCATTTTTCTCTTTGATCTGCACAAGAACTGGATTTTTTATTATACCCCTAAAGTAAACAGCTGCATATAACAATACACATAAATTGTATACAAACACTTATTAATACTTACAAAATTATCCTGCAGAAATATACAACCATGTAGGGCGTGATTTTTTCATATGTATTGTACTTCTAATATACATAGTGTATATATGTATGCCTGATGACAATAAGTGAGCAGCTCTTTCATAAGTGGGCGATTCATACAAGGGGCAATTCAATCCAGGCAAAACTTGATTTCCATGTATAAATCCATGTAAAACAGATTCTTCTTCCATCCGTAACTTTAATGTATTATTATTAATGTAATGTAATTTATAATAAAATGGCAATATTTTGAGGGGGCAACCCTTTCCTCTGTGTTTAGACTCTGAGGAACAAACATGTTTTTACTTTATAGTGCACCAATTGTAATCTGAGAAGCACACACAAACTGTGAAATTTAGTGATTTCTAAGCTGGATGGAGTCTCCATGGAGACTGAAATGTTTTTGTACTGGTTTCTGTATGTTCCAGTTTTTCATGCCTCATTAGTGTCCATTTTGTTGAAGAGTAATTATGGCAGCAGAGATTCACACATGATATTCAGCAGCGTTGAAAGTTATTTTAGGTTTATTTGCATGCTACATTGTGGTGAAAACTAGTCTTTATGTATGAAGCCGTGAATTGGTCATCAAAATTTTGAGAAGCGGGGAGGGGAGGCCATAAGGGAAAGGAAGGTACCGTGCACCAGAAATCAAGTGTCACCAAACCATGGTTGAACTCATGAAAGTGTGACTCTAACCACTACTTCTCTTGGCAAAAGTGTTATTTCTTCAAGCTTTGTCTGAAAGCATCAAAGACGGATGCTTGATGCCCCTGTCTGATTGGAGGCAGTTTTTATCCCTGAGTTTCATCTCTACATTTCTCAGTGCATTTATCTTTTGTCCTGATTAGACACCTCATTTCCACAAACCTTTAGACATGATAGCAAATACCAGTTTAGAAGCTTTAATTTACAAAACTGTCATATAGGTTTAAAAACGATGTCTGTGTGTCAGAGTGAGTTCCCATGTCCCAGTCTGCTTTGCTTTCCTCATATATCTACTTCCATCTCTGTCACAAAACCTGCTACTTCTCGGTTATCAAACAAGGTAAAGTTCCTGTTTTATTTTTCCACTAAGAAGTTTGTTCTTAATCATGAATGCTGCACCCGGATGAAAATGGTGAATATGCATAATTGTTTATTAAATACTTGGGATTGCTTCTCTGCTGGTGTGTAAATTCTTGAATCTCGGTCTGAAACTTGAAGCATCCGTGTTGCTATGGAGGCAGTCTGACATATCCTCCAAAGTCAGTGATGTTACCCAAACACCCAACCCAGGAATATGTGCTCCCACACAGATTCTGGTATGGTGAGCAGCACCCAGCATGAACTGAAAATGCACTGCAGAATCCTCTATTCCTCATTAATAAGTTGCATGGCAAACAGACCCAACCAAAAGGCCTGATTTCCCTTTCTGCATTGTAGTAGGTTATACTCTGAGTATATACAGTCATACACCACCTGGATTGCTCAGTTGGTTAGAGCATGGTGCTGATAATGCCAAGTTTGCAGGTTCGATCCCCGTATGGAACAGCTGCATTGCAGGGGGTTGGACTAGATTATCCTTAGGGTCCTTTTCAGCTCTACAGTGCTATGATTAAATCTATAATTAAACCAATTGGACAGTGTAGCACATACTTATGTGGCTATAATGCATTGATGATTTAATGATTTTAGAACATCAGGCTCATGTCATTAGCAGTGTTCTTTACAATAATAAAAGTAGATTACACATTCTTCTGAAACTCTTTTACAGGCAATGAATGTTTTGAGTGGGGGTTGTGTTCCTGACACCTGCACACACTGGCAGAGCATGTGTATGCCTGCTCTGCCTCGCCCCGTTATGACCCCTGCCTCACCCCCTTTTCCAGCCACTTCCGGGTTGTGGTGATGCACATATGCACAACCGCACATGCTTTGAACGCATGCAGAATGCTTGTGGCCTGTACTCAGAATACTGTAATGCAGTGTTCTTCAACCTTGAGTCCCCAGATGTTTTGGAACTGCAGTCAGTAGCAGATTTAGGGGAGCACAATCAGTTTGGTTGCACTGAGCACAGAGCCCAAAGGGATACCACAACTGTTATTAGGAATGGAGTGCAAGAGGTGGGGGGGGGGGACCAAATTTTGGCATTGCACAGAGCGCCGCTGAAATAACCCCAGGTGGGTTATCTTCCCTCTTCTAACTGGGGCAGAGGAGGCTCACTCAACCTGTTTATGTGGGCTCTAGGCTGCATAAGGAGACTCTAGGCCAGGGGTCTAGGAGTCATTTTTCAGCCATGGGCTGGTCCACCATCCCTCAGACCATGTGGTGGGCCAGACTATATTTTTTGGGGGGGATGAATGAATTCCTATACCCCACAAATAACCCAGAGATGCATTTTAAATAAAAGCATACATTCTACTCATGTAAAAACACGCTGACAGGCCGGATTGAGAAGGTGATTGGGCCGCATCTGGCCCCCCGGCCTTAGGTTGCCTAGCTCCTCTAGGCTGCTTTGGATGCAAATAAAACCAAGATCTCGAGTACTTACATAGAGGAGGCGATGACAGCAGGACAAAAACTTGACAGCCTTAGATGGAAACTGCAGAAGGTGCCTTAATCCTGGGCTTTTCAGTCAAGGGGGAAGCAAAGGCCCAGCAAATGTAAGGCTGGAAGCCTGGAAAGTTGAGTTTGAAGAGATCCCTCCAGCTCTGAGGGCAAACCCACACATGTGCACTCTGAAGGTAGTCATGTGTTTTGAAGGGGAAATACTTTTGAGCTTTTGAAAGAAGAAATCTGTTGCTCTTATGAAAAAGGAGTTTCTCTTTAGAGAAAGAAGAGCACCCCCATTTGCAAGCAGTACAGTGGTACCTCAGGTTACATATGCTTCAGGTTACACACTCCGCTAACCCAGAAATAGTGCTTCAGGTTAAGAACTTTGCTTCAGGATGAGAACAGAAATCGGGCTCCAGTGGCGCAGCAGCAGCAGGAGGCCCCATTAGCTAAAGTGGTGCTTCAGGTTAAGAACAGTTTCAGGTTAAGAACAGACATCCGGAACGAATTAAATGCTTAGCCTGAGGTACCACTGTATTATCCCTAGCATGAAAATAAATACCCCAGCCCAGCAAATTTCTACCTTAATTCCTCTCCTGACTCGTATCTGGACCTCCCTTCCTGCGTATCAATAAATCTCCTTGGGCCCCTGGGCAGGAACAATAGCAGCACTTTTCTGTGCTGCTGTGAGAATTTTCTTAGTGCTGTCCATGGGCTTTGTTGTTGCACAGTTTCTCGGCCTCGGTCTAGTATATCTGAAGGAGCGTCTCCTCCCCCATCGTTCTGACCGGACACTGAGGTCCAGCTCCGAGGGCCTTCTGGCGGTTCCCTCACTGCGAGAGGCCAAGTTACAGGGAACAAGGCAGAGGGCCTTCTTGGTAGTGGCGCCCGCCATGTGGAACGCCCTCCCATCAGATGTCAAAGCGATAAACATCTACCTGACATTCAGAAGACATCTGAAGGCAGCCCTGTTCAGGGAAGTTTTTAATATGTGAAATTTTAGTGTATCTTTCATATTTGTTGGAAGCCGCCCAGAGTGGCTGGGGAAACCCAGCCAGATGGGCGGGGTACAAATAATAAATAATAATAATAATAATAATAATAATTATTATTATTATTAAGAGCTGTGGTTACTTTGTGACGCTTTAAAGGCATTGGCTGTGCAAGCAATGTGCTGCCCCCCCCCCTGCCTCAAATTGGGACCCAGCATGGGGAATTATGCTGAGGTGGAAAGAAAGCCAGTGCAACACAGTGAAAGAGCTCTTTTTTAATGTTAAGCTCCCCTGCCTTCCTGCAGGAAAGGAGATTCCCTCAAAGTGTTTTCTGTTAGAGATTGAGAACAGGCCATTGGGAAATGAACCACCCCAGCAGCCCGCCTTCTGTTTTAAGCTCTTAATCCATCCTAGCCTCCTATTATGAATGATTAATTTATACAATTAGTAGTGTTATGGTAATGAGCTAATGGCATCTTTGTTGCCACCCTATGTGGGGATATAGCTAATTGCATGTTGCATGATTGCTCCCAGAGGCTTTTTTTAACACAAGAGGAGAGTGACTTCTACTTCTTGCCACTGAGGCAATGCCTATTACTGATCTGTAGGTGATTTATGTGCCTACTCAATTAGGTAGAGTATGGTGCTGGTAATGTCAAGGTCACGGGTTCGATCACCATATAGGCCGCCTGAATATTCCTGCACTGCAGGGGGTTGGGCTGGGTTCCTTTCAGCTCTACAATTCTATGATTCTAAGTACATAGTAGAATTATGTGCTTCCCAGTAATGCACACTCAGGGGGCCCTAGAGGTACCCACATGCTACTGTTAATGCTGATGCTAATGTTGATGCTAATGTTGCTCTATAATCTGGAGGCTGGATGCTTCTAAAGTGACTTTCAGGCATTTGATGCAACTAATAACCTAGACTCTACCCTGATTTCTGTGAAAACACTGTACCTTTGCATAATAGGTAAGCGCTTAGTAGGAAGGTGTTGATAGCTGGTGCTCCCGTCAGCCTTATGACACCTTCATGGCACTCATGGCACTCTTCAAAACACCTGAAGAGTACCACACATATGCCAGTTAATAGGGCAGGTTTCTGCCCTCTAATGATGTATCCAGCACACACAAATTATTTTTCTAACTGTTCAATGGTTTGCATATTTCTTGTTTAGATGTATACTTTGCCCTTAAAATATCAGAGTGGCTTATGCTAAAATTAGTAAAAGCATAATTAAATAACTAATATATTAGTCATCTGCAAACAACAGCATTTTTGTAAATGCAGCATAAAACTAATCCAAGTAAAATTGTTCAAAATATATTCATCTGATGCCAGAAATGTATCTGAGCAGATGCTGAGCAACGCTTTTTGGAGGAGAGTAGAGGAGAGCGCAAAATATGGTCTGAAGCTCAACATCAAAAAACCGAAGATCATGGCCACTGGTCCCATCACCTCCTGGCAAATAGAAGGGGAAGAAATGGAGGCAGTGAGAGATTTTACTTTCTTGGGCTCCATGATCACTGCAGATGATGACAGCAGCCACGAAATTAAAAGATGCCTGCTTCTTGGGAGAAAAGCAATGACAAACCTAGACAGCATCTTAAAAAGTAGAGACATCACCTTGCCAACAAAGGTCCGTATAGTAAAAGCTATGATTTTCCCAGTAATGATGTATGGAAGTGAAAGCTGGACCATAAAGAAGGCTGATCGCCGAAGAATTGATGCTTTTGAATTTTGGTGCTGGAGGAGACTCTTGAGAGTCCCATGGACTGCAAGAAGATCAAACGTATCCATTCTTAAGGAAATCAGCCCTGAGTCCTCACTGGAAGGACAGATCCTGAAGCTGAGGCTCCAATACTTTGGCTACCTCATGAGAAGAGAAGACTCCCTTGGAAAGACCCTGCTGTTGGGAAAGATGGGGGGCAGAAGGAGAAGAGGACGACAGAGGACAAGATGGTTGGATAGTGTTTTCGAGGTTACCAGCATGAGTCTGACCAAACTGCGGGAGCCAGTGGAAGACAGGAGTGCCTGGCGTGCTCTGGTCCATGGGGTCACGAAGAGTCGGACACGACTAAATGACTAAACAACAACAACATTCCAAAACTGGGATACCACCACTGAAAAGGCCCTTTTCCAAATAGCCATCTATTACATCTTACTGGTTCTGATGTTCATTATTATAAAACAGTGATTTAACCTAAGCTGATCTGAGAATGTGCCCTCCTCACTCTCATCAGTTCAGAGAGTCAACTTGGGCTGCATCGACGTCCCATGGAAGGAACTGTGTAGCTGATGGATAAATTTGTAGAAACGTCACAAAACATAAGCCACCCCTCCCCACAAAGGGAACAGTGCTGAGAACCTGTAAGAGAAACAGAGTAAATTGAAATTTGTATTCTTCCCCACCTCAGATGTATTCAGATCTTGTTCCTGTGCTTAGTCTACTTCACCCACCCACTCTTCTTCCACTTTGAAACTCTCCGATCTCTTGTTCTGAGGCAGCCGTTCAGTCTCCCACACAGGTTGAAGTTTTCTCTACATGCAAGTAACTCTGATTCTGGTGTCCTTGAGAAATTAGCAACACTTTCAAAAGAAAGAGAGGGAGAGAAAAGGGGGTGAACTTTGGGAGGCTGGGGAGATGACAGAAAATCGCATGAGGTAGAGAGGGTGTTCAATCAATTCTGAGAAAGATTCACAGCAAGGTTTTGCTGCCCTTCTTGTTCTGCCCAAAAGCATCAGGTCCAACAAAGAATATGAGTAGGTTGCACTGATGGGCAGGTGACTCATATACACACTTTTTCTGTGTGTGGCTTTGGGCACATTATTCACTTGCTCTTCCCTGTCTTATGTGTAAATATGATAGTGATTCTGTGCTGTATCCCTAGTGTTCTTTAGGTTTTCAGTATAGGGAACTTTTCTGTGCTCTCCTGCTGCATATCAAGGCAATGGCCATCTCTACCATCTTTTTGTGGTGTAGTGGTTAAGAGCGGTAGACTCGTAATCTGGTGAACCGGGTTCGTGTCCCCGCTCCTCCACATGCAGTTGCTGGGTGACCTTGGGCCAGTCACACTTCTTTGAAGTCTCTCAGCCCCACTCACCTCACAGAGTGTTTGTTGTGGGGGAGGAAGGGAAAGGAGATTGTTAGCCGCTTTGAGACTCCTGAAGGGGAGTGAAAGGCGGGATATCAAATCCAAACTCCTCCTCCTCCTCTTCTTCTTCTACATTTTAAAAGTGCATGATAGCACTAGGCCTACTCAACAAGAGTCTTCTAATGTGGTTAGATCCCTGCTGCATGACCTAACTATCAACTCAGCTCCACTCACCTGATTTTGGATGGGGTAGCCCCCTCTCTTTCTCTTCAGTATGGCAGTGTAAGAATTGACAAGTCACAAAGAGAACTCAAATTGTCAAAATTCAGACCTATCCCTAGAACATGAAAATAGGCATATTCAGTAGGAGGTCACGAGATTCACACCTTTGTGTTGCCAGTTTCATTTGCTAGTTTTAATTTATTTATTGCCGTTAGATTTCCATGAATTCAGTATTATTTCCCTAGCCCTGGCGATGATGGTGATAAGTAGTAGATACAGTATCTGCAGTAAGGATATTTGAATAAACTACAGCTGTTGTTCAAATTATGAAGGGTGCTTTTCAAATGAATTTAAATGGTGTAAGTTTAGCACCAAAAGCTGACCTACTCAGGGAATTTGCAGCACACTTCATTTGCAAAGAATTGCATACTGAGAAGTGATGTATGTATCTGTGTGGGAGGTACTGTGAAGGCCACAGGGGCAGAAACTGTGGTTTCTCTGAGCTTGTGAATATTTCCAGATTCTAGATGATAATTCTGAGCAGCTACTGGTCAGATTTTACAGGGATAGTATGAATGCTGGTTCAAAATCTATCAAACTGCAGAAAACTGTGACTCCGTAATTGCAGAATCCACAGGGCTTTGTTGTTGGTTGCTGTGTAATCCTGTACCTTTCTTTCTTTATTGGCACTTTTGGAGGCAGTATTTTGTGGAAGCTGGTGAAAATGCCGTGTATGCTACTCTTTATTAGGAAGCTAATGATTTCGTTGGGACTGAGCCTGCAGAAGCAATTTGTTTCATGTGTTATAGAAAAATGATAACAGAAAGGATCATCTTGCCCCCATTAGACTACGACAACCTGACATGGATCAGGATGTTCAGTTCAGAAGTTGGATCTGTACTACTTCTTTTGTGGGAAAACCAAGTCAAGTACTCCATTCTTGTGAAGCAAAGCTACAAGTAAGGCTATAAATTGGCAGAAAGGAGGTAGAGTGTTAGGATCCACGTCAGAGTTCTGCTCCTTCAAGGCCTTATCCTTCAGAAAGAAAGGAAGTGATCTTCTGGGGTCATCCAGCCCTGGAGAAATAAAAGCCTTCAGTTCGTTGTTCACTTTGAGCTTGTCTTGCCTCATCTGGGTGGTCTTGCTAAGGGAGGGACTAGATACTGCAAAGCAAAGTTGTTTGGATGAAGGAGCTAGGGTTGTTATCCTACTGTTATCTGGAATGAGGCAACCAGTTTGGGGTGTCCTGATGCGGCAGGTATGTGCTAAGTTATTTAATTTATTGTTGTACTATAATAATAAATAATAATAATAATAATAATAATAATAATAATAATAATAATAATTAATAATAATACCCTGCCCATCTGGCTGGGTTTTCCCAGCCACTCTGAGTGGCTCCCAACAGAATTAAAAACACAATAAAACACCAGACATTAAAAACTTCCCTAAATAGGGCTGCCTTCAGATGTCTTCTAAAAGTCAGATAGTTGTTTAATTCCTTGATGTCTGATGGGAGGGCGTTCCACAGGCTGGGCGCCACTACCGAGAAGGCCCTCTGCCTGGTTCCCTGTAACCTCACTTTTACTGCCAGAGAAAACCACATGCAGATTTTCTGCCTTGGCTGCCAAAATAATATGACCAGCTTCCTGGGAGATATGCAGCTTCCCGGGAGATGGGGAGAGACTTGTTTTCCCTGCCTCAGGTAGCAAAATGTCTTGGGCCTGTTCCAGAAGTAGTAGTAGTAGAGCCTGGGGCTGGAGAAGTGGATTGTTCACTTGTTTAAGATGTAGTACCAGCACCTTGCATGATATGCTGAAAATGAAGGACCCTGCCCTACATGCACACACCTTGCATCAGACACACCACTGAATAATGGGACCTTATGGTGAAGGGTGGTTAATAAATTGAATTGATGAAAGTGATGATGTGAGGAGAATACAATGAAACCTCCCTCACGTGGTGTGTGACCAAGAGACAGGTGCTTGGAACTCAGCTGTGATATAGTAACCCCCCTGTTTTAGAATGTGTTTGTGTGTGTTTGCTAGTTAGATGTTAAAACTAGACCCAAAGTTGCCATGGTAGCATATAGATTAGTTGCATCTTCTATGTGCAGATTTGAGTTCAGTCCCAGAGAGACACCAACTGTTTCTGGTCCCTAAAATGCTTCCTACACTTCTGGTGTTTGCCTTGAAATGTGCCTACATGGATACTTACTGCATTGATGCTGTGTTGTTTTTTCTACTAAAATTTGCTGCTGAAATACTTTCATGTCTTGAACTGTTAGCTATATTCTTATTGAAATATTGTTTTTGAAACCACGTTTCAAAACCATGTTTTTGTTGTGATCTGCTTTGAACATAATTTATTTTGTGAAAAGGCAAAACATAAATTAGACTAGTCTAGTCATAGCATAAACAGGGACATGTGTAGCTTTCTCCCTTGGCCCATTGTGAATGCATATGTATCACTGTTTAGGCTCAGGTGCAACTTAAGTTATTGTTTCTAATTTCCAGATTTGCACAGTAGTGATTGGCTAGCCCTCATGTCACTCGCATAGCAAACACACACACCCCTTTGAGAAAATTTTGAATTGTTTTTTGTCTGAACAAAGATTTTAAACAGATACTTGAATATGAACATATACAAAAATGTATTACCTCCTTGAAGTTTGGGAAGAAAGGGCAGGGAGGACTGAGCAGGTGCAAAAGCAACTGTCTTTGCAAGAGGGAAGGTGTAGAAAAGCAAAGCTCATTCTGCAACGAAAGCCACCCACCCACCCCTGTTCACAAGTACATCTGTCTTCACAATTATGCATCTGTGCTGCCAAATAGCTTCCAGATACCAGCGGAGTCCCTAGCATAGCTAAATGTCAAAAGGCTGCTGCTTCCATTTTATAATGAACTACATGATTTGTACTGTTCTTGCAAATGAATATAGAGGGCTAGAAGGTGATTATACTGACTCTGGAAAGCAAGCATTTATTTTTCTTCACTTTCCTCAGAAATTTCAAATCAGCTGTATACAGGGACAATTTGATGTCAATTGCTGTCTGGTCACTTCCTGGCGACCTGTTTATTCATCCTGATTTGCTTGCACAAAGTTTGCAGAGAGAGGCTTTGCAGGATCATATCAATATATTGTTACCCAGTGCATTTTCTCATCACTTCCCTTACTGCAAGAAGGCTGGGTGGAAGTTCAGGGTTTGGAAGCAGGATTGGTGCACATGGACCACACATCCACATTAATTGCCCAAACTGAACTTGTCAGTATGTGACTGGATCCCACCTGCAAAGGAGCAAGCCATTTGCGCAAGCTCCACACCTGAACCAGGAAATGCTAGTCAAGCCCCCTTGAGCTCCATAGGACTTGTGTTAATTATATCCTGTTTATAGTAAAGGGACTTAAGCATGGTATGGCTTCTATCCTTTGCACATTTTATTTGAATTCAGTGGGACGTACTTCTGACTAAATATGCATTGTGTTGCTCTGTTACTGTCTTTGGATTGGGCCCCTAGTATAAAGGTCAAATGTAGCTCACTTCAAATTGCTAATGGTGCTGCATGAAAGAAAGAGTTCAGCTAAATGCAGAGTGGGCTGGTAAGACATCAAACCACAGAGACTCACGTAAAAGAATTTATAGGAATGTAGAGTTTTAGCAGCGTGTAATACTTCGCCTCCAATACAGAGTAGGGTGGGTCTTGCCAAGCTCCACCAAACCTGAGGAATGTCCACCCATTGAGGGCAAATGAGAACATTCAGGGAGTTCATTTGAGGAAACTGTTTGTTCTGCTGCAGTGATCTTTTCAGCCTGGCTTGGAAATAGGTACTTCATCTGAGCTCTTACCAAATGTGCGGCCTCAAATCAATCAGGCGTGCGTGAGATGTTGGAACATGATGCCTGTCTCACTCGCTTTCTGTGGTTTTTATTTCCCTTGCTGCCTACCAATTTGTTCTGGAAAGTAATAGGCACAACTCTCCTAATTTCTAATAACTTCTCACCACCTCCTTCTACCCCTCGGTAAGCCTGTAGCAATTATTCTCCCAGCTGAAGTAGAGCAAACCCACCCACACTGCATGCTTTCAACAAAGAATGGAAACTTCCCCAGAGACAATTGCAAATGATGCTCCAGGCATCCCACTGCCTGGAACAATGTGGGCTGTGTGTTGCAGGAGCTACTGGCGGGGCAAACTTTGGTAATATGGCGCCTTGACTGAGGACAGAATTGGGCACATGCCCCTAAATATTTCTTATTTTCACAATAATACCTTTTGGTACAGTTGCTTTTTGAATGGATCTTCTCAGTAGGTACCTGTATAAATAGATGATGATGATGATGATGATGATGATGATGATGATGATGTTGTTGTTATACATCTTGGCTTAGCATCCTGTGCAGGAGAGCCACCTGCACCACCAGTGGCGTAGCATGGGTTGTCAGCACCCGGGGCAAGGCAAGCAATTTGCGCCCCCCAACCCGTGGATTTGCGCCCCCTAACCCTAACCCCCAGATGTTGCGCCCGGTGCGGCCGGCCCCCCCTGCACCCCCCACGCTACGCCACTGTGCACCACCCTAAATCCGGTGCTGCTACTGGGTAAGACTGATGAGGTAACTATTTGAAATAGAGTGATGGAAAGAGATTTCATCAAAAAGCGACACACATTATCAGCTTAGAGCTCCAAATTTTTGCTAGTGAGAGCAGTGATTTGGTGTGGGAGGGAATTAATTTTGTTTTGTTAACTGATATTGATTCTGTCATATTGAAGAGTTAGAAATGTGTGGAAATATTAATAAAACTATATCTGTTCTGATGACACAAGATTGGACTGTGATGAATGTGTCTTCTCGGCTCAGCTGGTTATATAAACAAGCAACTCTTTTTCTGTATGCGTGCCTTATTTTGTTTTTGTGCATTGTTGTTTTTTTATTTTTAGTATGGCTAGAGGCCTCAACAGCTGGAGGTGGCCCAGGCCTCCCTGGACCTCTAATTTGCATATGCAAGATAACCATTGCAGAACAAATGCTACAGATAAACTGCTTCTCAATGGAAGTAGTTCACATGTCAGCTATAGGGAAACACTGTTAGACATTGTCTCTCTGAACTTGTACAGAGAAGGGGGTTGGGGATAGTGCCTGCTCATCCCGTTATTGATGCATGTTCATGATGCATGTTCTGAAAGGACCTGAATGCCTGTGAGTAACCTGGGACCCTTGAAATAGGCAGAGTCCTTATCGTGCAGACAGAGCCTACATAAGCACACTTGGTAAGCATATAGGCTCTTTCAGACATTGTGCTGAAATTGTATCAGGTTAGAGGACAGCAGTCACGAAATTAAAAGACGCCTGATTATTGGGAGAAAATCTAGACAGCATCTTTAAAAGCAGAGACATCACCTTGCCAACAAAGGTCTGTATAGTAAAAGCTATGGTTTTCCCAGTAGTGATGTATGGAAGTGAGAGCTGGACCATAAAGAAGGCTGATTGCCGAAGAATTGATGCTTTTGAATTATGGTGCTGGAAGAGACTCTTGAGAGTCCCATGGACAGCAAGAAGATAAAACCTCTCCATTCTGAAGGAAATCAGCCCTGAGTGCTCACTGGAAGGACAGATCCTGAAGCTGAGGCTCCAATACTTTGGCCACCTCATGAGAAGAGAAGACTCCCTGGAAAAGACCCTGATGTTGGGAAAGATTGAGGGCACAAGGAGAAGAGGACGACAGAGAACGAGATGGTTGGACAGTGTTCTTGAAGCTACCAGCATGAGTTTGACCAAACTGCAAGAGGCAGTGGAAGACAGGAGTGCCTTGCGTGCTCTGGTCCTTGGGGTCATGAAGAGTCGGACACGACTAAACAACAACAGGACACAATCCTACCCCTCAGAGTTCAGAGTATGATTGAGCAAGGCTTAAATGATAAGTCATTTATTGACATTGAGTGGCATATAGAGTCAATTGTGAATCAGACTGGTTTTTTTGTTTTTGTTGCTAAATAAAATAGAATCTGAATTCTAAATGCAGTTCCCACTGGGTTGCTACCGGTCATTTTATATTGCTTGGCAGAATAAGGAAACCAGAACTTCCAGATCTGAAAGTACAGAATATCTGAATAATCAAGTCCCATTGTATTTCTTCGTATGACTTTTTCAGAATTGGGAAGAGAACATAAGCAAGTTATTTAGATTGTAAATTGCTCAGAGGTGGAGGAGAATGTCTCCTATTCTATAACTTCTACACATAATCCTTAGTATGCTTAACAGAAATGACAAAATGTCTTCAATTACAGGTCTCCTACCTTTTTTGGAAATTATATCCATGAGTTCATAGTGAAACAAATACGCAGTGAAATGCATGAATGAAAGGGACACAGCAAAACAATGGGAAATTTAAGGACTGAACATTCTAATTTTATTCTGCTGAAATTTTGTTCAGAATATATTTCCTTTTGATTCAAATGCAAAGTGATAACCTAATTTAAGAGGCAGTATGTGCCATAGTAATTTAATCAAATTTGTAGTTGAAGTCTGTCATTCTCCAAAGTCTGCAGTTACATAGTTTACCCATGTCAGCAGATATTCAAATTATGTAAAATGTATGTTAATCAGAATATTACATAGTTGCCACATTTTGGCTTACGCCTTAAATTTTCTGGTTGTTCCAGAGATGGGATCCTCCCTATTAATTTAGGACCATGATTGGTGTTCTCTCTCTCTCTCTCTCTCTCTATATATATATATATGTATACCACACACACACACACACACACACACACACTTAACATTTTTAGGAGAAAATGGAAAGGGGTGAGTCAGGGTTGCTTCCCTTTCTGACCACACTCACACGCCCAGCGGACTACCTGGCAAGTCCTACAAAGGCACCTGGGACTGGTGAGGCAGGAGGTGCCCTCAGGAGACCAGTTTTGGCAGCCACCTGTTATTCTATAGCCTAGGGCTATGTTGTCTCTTAATCCACTTGTGAAAAAGTCCTTACAGACCTGAGACCTTCTGCAATGATGTGGACTTTCAGGTTTCATCATAGCAACCCCTAGAGCAGGGGTTTCCAGTGGGAGCCAGTACACCCACCGGTATCTCCTAAGTCACCCTTGAAAGGTCTCAGGAAATATGCCCTTAGAAATCCACAATACTCAAGAGACTATTCAATCTTCCTGCTCAGTTCCTGTTTGTAATGGCTCAGCCATTTCTACATCAAACACCCCCCTCGAATCTTCCCATTGTGTCACTAGATGCCAGAATTGGGCACCCTCCCTTTCATCCATTCTAAACAGGGGAGAGGTGCAATGAGCTTTTTTCTGTGAGCAAGTGCTGATGGAGGTGCCTTTCCCCCCATTGATTGGGGGGGGGGACATGCCTATACCATTTTGTAGTCCTCTACCCCCCCCCCCGGCACGGTCTTTTAGAGGTGGCAGCTATTTTCTGTTATGCACCGTTTGTGACTGGTGCCCAGAGCACTTTTCTCAAAATTCCATATGCGTCTACTGACCCCAAAGGGTTGGCAACCCCTTCAGTGATCCAATTTAGCATGTTTATATTACTCGTATTTATTTTAAAAAGCCAAACATCTTGAAGCTGCTAAGCTTGCCTAATATTGCATTTGCAATTAGCGTACATTCATTGTTACTAACAGACTTATGAAACAGAAGATTTTTCAACTGAAAGTTTTCTGCCCCACATCACTGACTAGACCTGAAATGTATCTCTTGGGATGAAGGTTTTGAACTTGTCTAAAATCTAAAACATAATGTTCAACAGTGGAATGGACTCCCTTAGGAGGTTGTGGATCCTCCTTCACTGGAGGTTTTAGAGCAGAAGTTGGATGGTCCTATGCTTAGATTCCTTGCCCTGTACTCCTGGCTTGCAATCCTGCCAATCCTTCCTTCACCCTGAAATAGCTTTCTCACAACCCTTTTCCAGACTAGCCTGCCTTATTATGGCACTTTATCAGCACAACCCAATTAAATACACCCACCCACACTCATAGAGGCCCCCAAAGCAGTTTATGCACCTTTGAAAAAAGAAAACATTTTTAAAGAACTGAAATAAATGAATAAGAGCTGGCTATGACAGGCTGTTTGGTTTTTTGTCTTTTTAACAGAATGCAGTGCAGGTCTGGCTATTGTGCGGTAAAACAGCATGCAGCATACGTAGAGGAGAGCCTTTGGCAATAAGTAATCAGAGGGAAGGGGCACTCCAGCAGTGATCCTTGGTGTGGCAGAAAAGGTAAGTACACAAGAGCACCCTTTTTTACAACACCCATCTTTTGAGCTTCCTATGAAGTCTTTTTAATTTTTAAAATTTCAGTAGAGATGTTAAGGAAGCTTATCTTATGGTTAAATTTAACTTAGAGCCTCTCCAGGCCTCCTTTTAACTGTTCTTTCGTGATCCTTTGTGGTAATGGTGGCATTGGGGTGGTTATACACAATCCTGCTTTTAATATTGTTTGGACCTTCAAAAGTTTTGGGTTGCACATACTGCTTCGTTTCTAGTAGTGCATGTGCCATAGCTTCATGCTGAAATCCTGTGACTCTGGGGGTGGACCCACTTTTGTTGTACTATACTGAAAGAGTGCCCACCTAGATGGCCATAATGGGGTAGCATTAGTGAAGCATCACAAAACAACCAAAAGAGAAATGGTGTATGGATGTTCTGCAATTCCACTTCTAATGCACTATTGTTGTGTCAATGACATATTGCAGAACACCCTCCTCCAGACAGTAGTCTGGAGGGGCCCTGATTTTGGGCTGTATCTCTATCGTATGCCACTTTGAAACTGTGGTATTAAGCAGTATTCAGCTTATTTCAACAAATGCCGAAATGCTGTGGTATTATAGAATAGGGATGACATCACAAAAACTCACATAAAACATTATCAAAACAGCATTAAAAAGACCAGCCTAAAATAAATGTTAAAACTGAATATGAAAATAGCAAAGAGAAAGCCGTTTAGAATTTAGAAGAGAAAGCCATATCAGAATGCGATAAAACGTATCATTCAAATTTAAAGGTCCTGGAAGAGTACAAAGGTCTGCACCTGGCATTGCAAAGACTATAACAAAGGCCCCAGGTGAACTTCTTGAAGGGAGGGGGCATAATCCACAACTGGGATGCATGCACAGTTGCTTTTGGTTTAGCCTTTGACAGGGGGGCCAGACTGTTTGGTTTCCTGGCTTTGTATGATGTGGCTCTGCAGCAGCTATAAGCAGCATAGATTTGGAGCCCCACGGCAGTGAGGCTTAGGCGGCTAGTGCTATGCAGCAGCAGCACGGCTGCTACACCAGCCTCTGAGAGTAATCTATTATTTATTGCCCCTATTGCAAAACTGGTTCATTAAGCCAGGATAAGAAAATGGGGTAACTGCTGTCTTTTATTACAGCTCCTGCTGCTGAGTTCTTACTAGGCGGAAAGTCCAGGGAATATTGAACCCTTTGGCCTTTAACCGGAGATCTGGCTTTCTTCTGCAAAAGCAGAAGAGACTGCTAACCCCATGCTACTGGGGAAGGCAAAGTTGGACTCCTCTTCCAAAGGTTTGTGGGAGCATTGGGCAAAATGCCAGGTCATCTGATAGAGAAATAAAGGCTGGTCCATTGGGACGCTTCCTTGCGTGACAGATGGTTCATGCTAAAATTCACTGACCTGCACAATTATTAAAGGTGCTGGGGCCCTATCATTTTTCATCTGACCAGCCTAACGTTCATTTTAGTGGCTACCCTGTTCTGGTCCCAAGGAGAACCACTTTGTGCATGGCAGCAAGGAGAATTAGCAATTTGCCTCTGCGGGGGCTGGTGGTGAACTGAGGCCTACTGAGCACCTGCCTCCCGCCCAGCAGTTAGGCTCTACCCCCTTCCCACATTTCTCCTTCGCTCCATGATTTCCCATTTGATGCACTCCCTATGGTGTTGGAATGGGAAGGGTGCCTTTGAGGGTGTCTGCCCTAGTTCTACGGACCTTGTTGCTGTGGGATCTGGTCCAGTGTGCCCCTGGTCACCAGCATCAGGCTCAGAACCCGAAGCTGATCCATAAGATAGGGTACTAATGCCTAGATAGTCAGGACAGCCCCTTAGTTGTTCTATGTAGCTATTTCAGTTTCTGGTGTGGGTAATGAAAACAAAATAACAGTGCGATTCATTATATTTCTACAAAAGAACTGCTATTGATTTTCCCCCTTTAAAAAATAAAGCATGCTTGTTGTTTGCTGCCTCCAGAAACAGTCTTTTCTTAATGGCATTTTTGAAACTGAAGGAGTTGAGGGACTGATTTGTGTCAGAATAGGCTTCATAATTCTGCCTTTAAAAACAATTGCAATATTTTCTCCATCATGTTTTCTGCTTGCTATGGACTGAGCTCCAAAACTATGAGTAATCCAAGATAGACCAAGAGATGATCCTGAAGAATAGGGTGCCAGTAGAAGAATAAGCAACCTTGAAAAGGTGCAGCAAGAATGGACCAGTGCAGGTTCATCTCACAAATTTGTTCATGGAATCATAGAGTTGAGGGTCGTCAAGTCTAACCCTCTACAATGCAGGAATCTCAATTTAAACATCCATGACAGATTGCCATTCAATCTCTGCTTAAAAGGGAAACAGACGAACTTTGTGAATGTGTGCGATGCTTGAATGGTAACCTCTGGGAGGTGGCTTGTCACATCTGACTGCAAGAGAAGATGTCAGATTAGAACTGTGTGAACACACAGGGAGAACAGGGAACACCAGCCCATTCTATTTCCTATTCCACCTGTATTAACATCCAGAATTATCCTTAGCCTGCATCCCATCCCTTTGCATCATTCCGGATCATGGTCTGTGTGTTATCCACATGCGTGCAATTGCACCTTGAAAGCTTGAATTTTTGGTGCTGAGAAGATCTATGTTATGATTATGGGTACTTGATAACTTCTTATGGGGGGGGACAGGTCCCCTTACATTTCTGAAAAGGTGGCTGGTTTTTCTTCAGAGCGGCAGTTTATAGCTTTGTGGGGATGCCATGTTAAATTCTTCAGCACAGCAAATTTTCATTTGACAAAATGCCAAGTTTTAATAATTATTTTAACTGTGTAATGTATTTTATTCTGTGTTATTTTCTAATGGCTAATGGCTTCAGCTTCATTAAATAAATAAAAGATAACAATAACATGTTATGATTACGGTGGCCAGATGGAAAAGAGAACATGATCCCGCACCTTTAATAGTTGTGCCAGATGCTGAAATTCCCACTTCTAAGGGTGCAGCCCTGATTTGTTAGTTAGTTAAAAAAAATAGTTTTTTTAAAATAAAAAAACATGTTTCTAGTCCTTCTGATTGCAAAAATAGCTCCTTTCCTCCAGCCACTGGCACTTGCTTAACATTGCTAGCTGAAGCAGACATGTACAAATGCCTGTAAAATAATCTGGCATTTGTATACAAACTTGGGCAATATATGCAGAATATAAACTAGAGTTTATATTCAATTTTTGCAATGCAAAGTTAAACCCATCTCTGAGAATCACTCATTCATTCACTTTTCCCTCCTCCTAGCCAAACACTTGCTCTTTCCTTTGAGCTGTGAACTGAGCCCAAGAGACCTGCTTCTCTTAATTGCTCCGTCTCACTTTCTTTCCAAGCCAGGAATAGAAGCCTGATACCTTGGATCCCACTCACTCTGCTTTAATCACTTGCTGCCACATGACACTAAGAAGAAATAATTAAGGGCAGCGCAGAGTAAAAGTAAGATGGCTCGTCTTAGCTGTCGCAAGTAGCAGGACCTCTTCTCACTAAAGAGCAGCATTATTAACTTGCGGTCGTCTCTCCGCTATTTCCTTCTGAGGTTGGATTGATGGCAAGCTGAAATCTTGAAGTGGAACAGTCATAGGCTTTTCATGACTCTGGGGATCGTGGGAGCTCTGTGTGGACTGGAGCATGGCAAGGATGTAGAGATAATGAAAGCACTAATTAAAAATAGGAAAGGGAAAGAAAGAAGTAGCCAGCCTACACCAACCCACAGTGTCTGTATGGGAACTTTTTATTGTAGTGTCAGTACCATGTCTGTGCTTCTCAGTGTTGACTCATTACCTGGGAAGAATATCCAAGTGATTTGGTTTGAGGATGTGTGTAGATTTAGGCAAGATTGGGTCAATATATGCACTGCCAAGATCACCTTGTTTGATGTTGGAGAAGTCATTTTAAGGCTTTGCACAGGCATATGATTTGTGGTTTGTGAAGATGCACCCTCAGTGTTTGGTTAACATATTCAGTTACGGTAACATAATGTGTTCAGTTAACATAATCCATAGTCTTTTGAATACTTCTTTAACTTTCCCCATTGGAGGATGATGTAGCAGTGGTTGCAAGCAGTGGCCCCAGCGAGGTATGTTTGGGAGACTGAGTGAGTGGCTCCAACCAGTGATTGATTCACTGACATGCCTGAAAGGTCAGGTTTGAAGATGAATTCAGAGAGCATATAATGAGCACTCTCTGGGCTGTCTTGATCTTATTTCTGTCTTCAGCCCTTCATAATTTTTTGACCTGGTCCATATGCACACTTGCAGTACATTCGGCTTGCATGTGAGTAGCTGTGCATAGCATCACTGCGCGCTTGCCCTTCCAGATGGATGGTTGGCTTTGTGCTCAGGGTAAGCAGAACAAGTTTAGAATGGGGGGGTCAAGAGCTGAAAATGTTTGAGAAACACTGCCTCCAGCCTTGCTTCAGGCTGTCTCATCCCCATAGTCCATAAATGACATTTCATTTTTCAAAACGTTATTTAGTCTCCCTGCTTGAGCCTGAAAGTAAACAAATAAAATAAAATCCTACGATATGGAAAGACTGAAGGATGGAAATTTCAAATCACATCTCCATGTGTAGCGGAGGAGTGGTGCTGTGGCTTTATAAAAACCATCCCTCGATCCTCTCTTGATGGATGCTGCTGTAGTTCTGTGAACCTCTGTGGTGATAACACTGATTGACACTGGCTGAAGGCGTGTGATCCTTTGAAAAGCAGGAGTGTACCATGCAAAATGCTGACACAACCAACTTCTTTACAGTTCAACAAGAACCCCTCTAGGAAAGCAGACAATATGGGTATTGAACAAGCCATGGGCACTGGGGTGTGACTTGACAAGCTGGCACATAGTAGCACGTTATCCGGCCAAGGGAAACACAAGATGCATTTTATCACATCCAGTAAAAGAATTGATTCCTGGTGTAGATTCATTTAATGAGGTTAAAAAAAAAAGTGACTGTCGTTTTAGTGTCTTCTGTCTGAACTGCTCCGCTCTTGTCACGGTTGGAATGAAAGGCCTTAGACTGAGATAGCATCCACCCTGCACTATCTGTCGGTTTCTCTCTTTTTATGCAGAGGTGAATATACCAAAATGAAAGCAGCCCCCTCTACTCTGCTATATAATGCTGCTCCCTTTACTGGATGTTGCTAGGTCTTCAATGAAATCCAGGTGAAACTCCTTCCTTTGCTTCTTACATGCACATCCTCATTGCAGATTAATGACTCTCATCTTCAAGGGCCTTGGGCATGCCTATACACCATCCCAGACTCAACACTTGCAAAGACACCAACCTTGATCACTCCCTTCTTAAAACAGCAAAAAGCCTAGAGTCTTCCTGCTGGGCAATTTACTGCACAAGGAAGGAACGCCCATAAAACATCTGCAGGCTTACTTGTTGCTGGTAAATCTCTTGAGCCGAAGAGAATAGGCTTAGATTCCCAGGTGGAGAGAAGTTGACACAAGTGATGAATCTGATTACAAGTGAAGAATGAAGGCCAACGGATCTCTAAGGCAGGCGAAAGGTGTGTGTGCCTCTCATGCTTCAGTAAGAGCTGGTTCATACTTCTTGCATTTGTTATACATTCCACAGAAGTGGGCTGTTGCTCATGGAAGATTATGCTGCAAAATATTTCTTAGTCTTTAAGGTGTTGCTAGATTCTTGTTTATTTTGGGGGTGGATGTGACAGTCAACATGAGACTCAAAAGTTTTACCTTTCATGGATCCTTTCATGATCCTTCTTTCTTCCCACCCTCCTTTACTTGTGTGAATCTGAAATTTCCAATATATACCACTTACTTTCCCTGCCTTCTTGGTTGCTTTGTGCTGACTGTTGGTTGTTTGTATGCACTGCATGGGGCAAAGGCTCAGAAGGCTGTGTTATGAAGTACGCCTAATATCATTCTTTTGCCGCAGTAGCCTGTGCCTGATCAGGAAAGCTTTGTTTTGGTCTAGAGAGACAGTAAAAGAAGGTGACTCTAGGTGATCTTCATTCTGAGCATTTATTCTGATTTGTTTGCAGGCAGGTTAGATGACATTGGTGATACTTAATGAACATTCACTTGTGGGGAGATATACAGTGTTGAATCAAAGCAACTGTTGTCCCACACTTTCTAGTGCATTTTCATGTCACTTTACTTGTTGCAAAAAGTCTGGTATTTGGCAAAAGTAGGTTTATTGCGCAAGAGTTTCTTCCAAAAGCGCCTGCCGCTAGACTGCCACCACCCTCCTAAGTGCCTTACCTAAAAAATGAGTATTAGTGACTTTTCAATAGTTGTTACTCCGGGGAGGGTAACACTTCTTTAAGAGTGACCACACTCAAAGTCTCTGGCAAACTTGTCACAGCAGACCTCTTAGAGACCCAGCACTCTGTTCCTGTGGACAGGCGTCAGCATTCCCTTCACCACATGGAAAAAATCTGCTGGTTGGCTGTTTGTGGATGTGATGGAGGCAGCAAAGTAAGCAAAGTTAATAACTAATGAATACGCAAATGCCCTTTTGATATCATTAAATGACTTGAGATTTATCTTTGTTGCCCTTGACTACATTACCTCTTGAAGTGCCAAATTCTGGAGCATGTTCAAGATCAAAAGTTCCTAAAATAAGTGCCAGGCTTGCATGCATACTGTATGCTTCATAACATTTGGGTTCTTCTCTGTGCTGCTTGACTTGTGGTGAAGTATGTCACTTCCACTTACATGAAAGTAGGGGGGGGGTTAGCACTGGGAGATCTCAGATGCATCCAGAAGGCAACCCACCCTTCTACATATGTACTGAAATGCATGACCAGGCAAATGGGATGCTGCATGTACATTCATTCCATGTAGCTGTGGCTGGGTGCTAATGGGAGTTGTTTTGATCCAACAACATCTGGGGCAGCAGGTTCCCTACCCTTGATATAGATAGGGTGGAAATAGTCCCATTTCTAACCATGCTGAAATAGGGCAGAAGACAAATTCTGCCATTTTGGTCAGCCTAGCAGAAAGCTACTGCAAAAGTTTTTCTTTCATGTAACCAGTGCTTTTTTTCTGGGGGGATGCATACGCCCTAAACATTTAGTGAATCTTTGTACTTTTGCCCATTTACTGTATTTATTTTTCCCAATTTGAGCTATGAAATGGTGATTTTCTTGAGTCAAAATGAGAGTACTTTTTGAGCATTTTTCTAGGGGGGGGGAGCACTGCATGGAACTCACATTGTTTTTGATCTCAGGCTTTAGCAGTTTGCTGTGGGAGACATATTGATGAGCAGGATGCCAATTGACTTCTTGCAGACAAGAATGTGACCTCCTGGCAGGGAAGCTTTGTTTCTTTTTTGTCAGTAAAATGTCAAGACCCTGACTGAGCGGCAGAGTCCTGTGGAGAGAGATGAGCAGGTAAGGCTGGGAGATTGCTCTGTCCTCTCTGCTCTCAGGTACTGAGTAATGGGCTCAGCAGTCACCTAGAGTAGTACAGAGAAAGGCTTCTTACAGCTAACAAGTGATGTAACCCTTGCCCTTTCAAGTACATAGCAAGATATTGGGAAGGATTGTTTTCTGCTCAGGTGGAGAAAACAAAGATAGGTTCATCTCCATGTTTTTGCCTGAAATAGTGGCAAACACCATGCTCAGGTATGTGCTTCAACATCAAGGGGGCTGATTTATTTGATACTTTTCCAAAGCCAGTTGTGCTTCCTTGGTTGGAGGGGTTCTCAGAAAGCCATCTTCTCACTGCTTTTTATAAGAAAGTACTTTCTGAAATAGGGATGCAGGTGATGCTGTGGGTTAAACCACAGAGCCTAGGGCTTGCCGATCAGAAGGTCGGCGGTTCGAATCCCCGTGACGGGGTGAGCTCCCATTCCTCGCTCCCTGCTCCTGCCAACCTAGCAGTTCGAAAGCACGAAGTGCAAGTAGATAAATAGGTACCGCTCTGGCAGGAAGGTAAACAGTGTTTCTGTGCGCTGCTCTGGTTCACCAGAAGCGGCTTAGTCATGCTGGCTACATGAACCGGAAGCCGTACGCCGGCTCCCTCGGCCAATAAAGCGATGTGAGCACCGCAACCCCAGAGTCGTCAGCGACTGGACCTAATGGTCTGCTAATTGTGAACTCTGCTTCTGAGAAATGACTGGAGAAATTATCTGCTGCTCTATAGAAATTAGGTGAAAATGGCACCCCCAATTTCTCTGCCAACAAATTATGGCAGGGCACACAGTTTTAGTGTGGGGTGAGGGCATGAATTGCAACTGACTTTCACTTCCCTACACCACTGCAAGACTGAATGCTGTGGCTGGAAGAAACAGGGAGTGGAATGGTTGTGGGGAGCAGGTCCTGGGTGTGTGGGCAGAAGTGGGGATTACAGGATTAGCTGTGCAAAGGTTATGAGTTGGTTCTAAACCACTGAAGAGGAACTAGGGCTTTCCAAACATTTTTTTGCTGCAAAATTTTCTAAAACAATTTTGTACTCTACCTGCAGTGTTGACAGAACCACGTTTCCTCACAATGACTGTGGTTGCAAGGAAGTGGAAATAAAGGACACCTTCAGTTCAGTCTAATATCACTGACTCACTTCTTACAACTGTTGTCCTTAATGAACATTTGGGCAGCCTTAAACATTTGTCAAATTAAGCACCAAATGGGCTGTGGATTGCAAAATAACCTTCAACTTCCATCCTCCTGCAGTCCTCCTTTACCCACCAGCAGGGTGTTTGTGCTTGACAAAAATTGTTCTTTCAGCATTTCCTGAGCTGGGAGAAATGGTGTGTTCAGTGGAGAGGCCTGCTGCCTTGTGTGTCTCTGTTGACTGCATTCTCTTTGCCACAATTCAAGTCAATCATTTGGTGGCATGGGATTCCTTAGGACAAGGCTGAAATCACACATGACACCAGCTGCGTGTATGCTTCCCTTGACTTTTTAAAGACCCAGAGCAGCCTTGGGAGGTTGCAGGTTTAAAGGGGGATGGAGGAGGACTGCTTAACCCTTTCCCTTCCATCCATTTTTTTCCCTGTGAAGTGCCCTCCAAGTTGCTTTAACCCAACGAAAGGAAATAATACAGTCACGAGGGGAACCATTAATGTATCTAATTCCAACTGATGGCAGTACATAATTTATCCAAGAGATGGAAAAATTGTGTTTTATGCTAGCAGGGGTATAAACACCTTCCCAGCCCAGCCTTGAACACATTCATGAAAGGGAGATATTTTCTACCCCACTTGGACTGCTTTCAGCTCCTAGATACTGCTGCAGTGGCATATGCACTCAGGGAATAAGAAACGTGATATTCATGCAATAGCCATAGGTTGTCAGACTTCAAAGACCCTGTCTAGGTTATAAAAGTGTGTTTGTTTTTTGCATTTGCAATTGTTTGTTTGTTGCAGAAGATTCAGGCACTTTCCATGTTTCCTTTTCAGGCATGTCATGTTACATTTTCCCTCCAGCAATATTTTGTTCCCTGTGCAGCCGGTGATTCTTGCACAATTGGTACTCATGCGAACATGTGATGCAGCAGTTATTAGAGAATGTAGGGAGTTTAAAGGCCAGTTGTTTGCACACATACCTCATGGGTCCCTAATAGTTTCAGTTAATTCCTTGTTATTTGTCTCCAGACTCCCCAGGATGCTCAAGAGAAAATGAGAAAGCTGGAGGAATGAAAAAGGCAGGGGCTGTTAAAAAAAGAAAGGAGCATGAAGCAAAAGGATGGTTTGGCACACACACACATGCACACTTTGTTTCCGATCTTGTCTAGGATGTTGCCTTTGTCAGGAGCAAACCACAAAACTTTTCCCTGGTTAATTTCCCTATGAGCCACTTCCTTATGCTCAGAAGTCTGGCTACTGGCCACCAACAGAGTCTTTTCGATTCTCTGCTTCCCAAACCTCTTCTTCACAGCACAAGGGGAGTGTTCATTCAGCTGTGTGTGTCCATGTTATAATGTCTGAGCTGACACACTGTTTTCAACTGCAGCAGCCTTTCTCATGTGGCTTCCTTCAGAAGCTTTGCTTCCCCTTCCTTCAGCTACAGCACACAATCTTTCTGTTGTTTGTGAAGCAGTGTGGCTATTCTTCCTCCACTCCACACACCCCACTCAAGTAAAAGGCTATGTCCCTGGAGCAAAACGTGCTCCCTTCTTTCGCCATCCCATTTTCATAGAATAGACTCTCTCGCTGCTTCTCCCAGCAACTGCACTTCCTTCTGGAACCTATTAGAATTTGGTTAGGGCTGCCATACGTCTGGATTTTCCTGGACGTTACCGGGATTTCAAAGGCGGAATTGACATCTGGGGGAGGGGGTGCGAGGATTTCCAAAAGACGGCACTTTGTCCTGGCAAGTCAATCGAATAATCACAGGTTTTTGACGTTTTGTAACAAAAGGCTCAACAACTTGGGGGTATCCTGGTTTTTACTTTTTGAAATATGTCTACCCTAAGTTTGATGCTGTGCTCACTGTTCCCCCTTCCTCTACGCCAGCTGTTGCAAGTCTGTTCTGGCCTCTGCTAGTCATTACGATCAGAGTAGGGACCAGTATTGTCCCTGGGTAGTTTGCAGGTGTTTGGGCACTCTGATTCAGCACATCCAGCCATCTCATCCCTGTACATTGAAGCGCTAGTGCTTGATCATCCAGATAAGCCAATATGCACTCCAATGTCATGCTCACTTCATTTAGTATTGGGGGCTATCAGGAAAAAAATAAAATAAAAGCAAGGTAGTGCTCGGGGAGCAAATACGAAGTTAGGAGTGTGGTGAAGGAGAACACCATGCACATCACAAGCTGTCCACTGAAACATAAGGAATTGTTTGCCTTAATGAGCTTCTACACCAGCAGTGGCTGTGAGTGTAAAACAAGTTGTCCCCCACCCACCCCAAAAAAAATGTATTTTGGGCAGTACAGGGCAATCCTGAATATTTCTTTGTTTTATTTTTTTTATGGCGTTTGTGTGCCACACCATAACATAAAGTTCTCTGGCTGTCTTGCTATAAATGCATAAAAACCAGTTTTATCGAATAAAGGGCAAAACTACATCAATACAGTGGTACCTCGGGTTACATATGCTTCAAGTTACATACGCTTCAGGTTACAGACTCCGCAAACCAAGAAATAGTACCTTGGGTTAAGAACTTTGCTTCAGGATGAGAACAGAAATCGTGCTCCAGCGGCATGGTGGCAGCAGGAGGCCCCATTAGCTAAAGTGGTGCTTCAGGTTAAGAACAGTTTCAGGTTAAGAACGGATCTTCGGAATGAATTAAGTACTTAACCAGAGGTACTACTGTACAGCAAAGTGGAACTCACTGAAAACCCAAGATAAAATAAAATAATTTAAAATAGGAACCCAGTCTTTCCGGGTGGTGGCTTGTTTTTTTAAAGGGTTTCTGGTAACAGAAAGGTCTTCACCTAGCACTGGAAATTCACAGAGAAGGGTCTAGGCATTTCCAAATCTGTGGTGCACTGAAAAGGCCCTCTCTGTGGTGGCTACCAGTTGGAGCAGGTCCTCCAAATAGGATCTTAAGATTTGGGCAGAGTGGGGCTTGGGAGCATTCAGAATTGAGATGCATTGTCAGAGCTAAACTGGCAGGAAACATTTTGATTCAGGACTCAATACTGGGCAAACCTTACCCCTTATTTTGTTTTGGCGTTTCGGAGCGCAAAACATTGTATACAACTGAGTAATACTTGGAGTAAATCTATTAAAATAAGTGGATATAACTAGCACCCATTGATTTCAATGGGTCTACTGTGCATAGGGCTTAGTTGGCTACAACCCAAAGATATGACATAAGATAAAGTTGCACTATTCTTCCCATGTAATTGCAGAAGCAAAGTTTAACATTTTGGGAAAGCATACATTGAATGCTAGTTTGAGTTGTAGTTAGAAAGTGCACTTTTGGCAGTTGACTGTATGAAATCCATCCAGAGGGAGACAAGACTTTTTGTGGCTCATTAGTAGGTAACCTGTTCTATGCAGCTATAATGAAACCATCTGCCCCAAGTCGCATGCAGGCTGAGAAAAGAGTGAAACAAGTAGGTGGAAGGGAAATGATGTCATAACCAGTGACAATGCTGATCGAGCACATGGAAAAAATGCTAAGGCTGCAATCCTGTGGCTTGACGGGTCTATTTCCAGTCTATGCCACTTTTTCCTGTGTTTGTTCCATTAGAATTTGCATTATTCTTAACAGCTGTTTTCCTCAAAGTATGCATTTTACCCTAAAATAAGCATTCCGGTATTTTTTGAGCTGTAAACTGGATTGCAAAATTTGTAGAATTGCAAAACCCAAAAGATTCAATCCACATAATAGTCTAGGAAGCATGAATCAGTTTGGCTTGCTGAAAAAATGTGGGCCAAACAAAAAACCTTGAGCATCCCAGTGTGCACACATCCTCCCATTGGGCCCTGTGGGGATCACATTGGATTAGGTTACATGGCAGAAACAGAACATGTGTCTATCTCATTTCCCCCATAAGTTTCATCCCATGAGCATATTCAGAAATGGACATAGAGTCTTACCCTTGAGCTCATTCATGTCAGTGCAGATCTTTCCATAAACATTAAGGGGTCTTCAGTCAGGCTCTTGTAGCGTTCATTATGCATTGCTCTCTCAGGAAGCCCAGAGGTTCTTAGACTAGGTCCCCCTCTCTGGCTGTTCTTCAGTTGATCGACCTCCAAAGAAGCTTTTCTGCTGCCTGTTGCAAATTAAGTCTGAGACGGAAATTCTCTGGTGAACTTCTTCAGCTTATGGAGTGGAAAAAGGTTTCACAACCTCACTCTCTGGTCATCTTTTTCACCAGCACCTGTTTCTGTTGTGAAAGTGGCAATTATTATTATTATTATTATTATTATTATTATTATTATTATTATGTGCTGCCCACCTGGTTTGCCCATCCACTCTGGGCGGCTTCCAACAAAATATAAAAACATCATAAAACATCAAACTTAAAAACTTCCCTATTCAGGGCTACCTTCAGATGTCTTCCAAAAGTCATATAGCTGTTTATCTGACATCTGATGGGAGGACGTTCCACAGGACAGGTGCCACTACCAAGAAGGCCTTGTTTCCTGTAACTTCACTTCTCACAGTGAGGGAACCACCAGAAGGTCCTCAGAGCTGGATCTCAGTGGCTGGACAATGGTGGTGGAGACGTACCTTCAGGTATACAGGGCCGAGGCAGTTTAGGGCTTTAAAGGTCAGCACTAACACTTTGAATTGTGTTCCCTCAGGGTTCATATAACTCATGGTTCCTGTTGCAGCTGGCCACCATTTCACAAGGTGGCACTTGCTCAGATTTGTGTTCAGTTATCACATAACCATATCTCACCAGGTATGATGAGGCATCGCCATGGCGCCAAATCAGACTGAGGGCAATGGTTCCTGTCTTCATTCTGGGGTTTTTTTTAATGGTGGTGAACAACAGAAAGTGGTAAACTCATCTCTATATATAGCCAACACCCCATATCAGTGAAATGCCCCATGTGTTTAAGGTGGCAAATTGAGGAGGGCATGTCAACTCCTCCTCCGTTGATGGAGAACTTTTGCTGCACCACAGGTACAAGCTCTGTGAGCTTGAGGGTCTTGCAGCTGAAAGACCTGAAGCAGACAAATCCTTTGGGACAAGTATGTGAGGCGAAACCTGACCCTGACAAATGTTGGGCAGGCTTTTTAGCAACCAGGCAGCACCCCTAGCAAAAAGTTGGAAGGCTTTCTGATTTATTACAACTGTTGGTTAGAAGTACAGACTGAAACAGGGTGAACACTTGTTCTTGCAGGAAGCAAATGAGCAGCAACAGCCCCATCCATCTCAACCTGTGGACACTTTAATTGGAGTTCCCCCTGAAAGTGGCAGAAATGTCCCCGTCTAGTTAAGAGAAGCAGCTCAAGTTCTTGAGTTCAGGGAGTCATAAAGATAATGAATGCGGAATAGCCATGCACACAGCAACAGCACCTAACAATATCCTGTGATTTCTCAGCAACTATTTATACCCCCACCTCACTTCCTCTCTGAGCAGAGTTATATTTAGTAGTACGTAACAAACAAGACATATGAAAAGAAATCTTTCACAGTCTGCAATTTCTGTGCTACCTTTGTTAGAAACCATTGATCCCTAGTACCTGTGGGCACAAAGAGGCAGAGCAAAGGGTCTTGTTTTTTAGCCAAAGCTTGTTTTAATCACTTAACTCCACTTTACCTTGAAGTGTGCACTGTAGCAGCATATCAGTAACAATGTATGGTAAGCAAAAGGAGTGAGGAACCTGGTGACCTCCAGATGTTGTTGGAGTCCAAATCCTGATTGACTCTGCTAGCTAAGGCTATGGAATACAGATGCTGAGAGTTGTTCAGTAGCATGTGGAGGACCATAGTATACTAGTTTTTTTCACTGCAGATGGTAACAGCAGTCACGAAATTAAAAGATGCCTGATTATTGGGAGAAAAGCAATGACAAACCTAGACAGCATCTTAAAAAGCAGAGACATCACCTTGCCGACAAAGGTCCATATAGTTAAAGCTATGGTTTTCCCAGTAGTGATGTATGGAAGTGAGAGCTGGACCATAAAGAAGGCTGGTCGCCGAAGAATCGATGCTTTTGAATTATGGTGCTGGAAGAGACTCTTGAGAGTCCCATGGACTGCAAGAAGATCAAACCTTTCCATTCTGAAGGAAATCAGCCCTGAGTGCTCACTGGAAGGACAGATCCTGAAGCTGAGGCTCCAATACTTTGGCCACCTCATGAGAAGAGAAGATTCCCTGGAAAAGACCCTGATGCTGGGAAAGATGGAGGGCACAAGGAGAAGAGGACGACAGAGAACGAGATGGTTGGACAGTGTTCTTGAAGCTACCAGCATGAGTTTGACCAAACTGCGGGAGGCAGTGGAAGACAGGAGTGCCTGGCGAGCTCTGGTCCATGGGGTCATGAAGAGTCGGACACGACTAAACAGCTAAACAACAACAACAAAGTATACTAGTTTTAAGAAGTGTTGCAAGATTTAGACTGGGAAGCACTCTAAACTATGTATGAAAGCAAAATGTTTCAAGAAAAGCAGCTCAGACACAGCTCTTTTGCAGTTGTTTACATTGCGACTGAAACAAAGGGTGCTTTGGGTAGGAGTCATTCAGCTCCAGTTTTCCTATGTGCATCATTGGCATGTTGGCTTCTGCACATTCCCACTTTTTCAGTTATGGCTGTCCATTGCTATTGTGCTGCTTGCCATCCACACCAGTAATGGTGTGTCCAGAGGTGTTTTGTGTGAGCTTGTCACTCCCTGTAGTCACTTCTCTTCCACCCTCTACTCCCTTCTTTTGTTCTTGGCAGACGTATTTCTTTACCTGTACGTGCACAACTTAAAAAAAAAATCCCAGGAAGTGTGCCAGAGCAAACTAAAGTTGTCAGCGTCAGTTATCATATTTCACAATGCAAGATGGAAGCTTGTGCTTTTAGGGGGTGGGCAATGTAAATCTCCAGTTGTGTTGCTTTTAATTTTTAATGCTGAGGTGTTGCACAACTAGAGTGACATTTACCTGACTAAGGCTTGCACAAGAGTGAGAAAGAAGTTATGCAAGGCCTTTGTAATAACACACACAGTCTCTCTCTCTCTCTCTCTCTCTCTCTCACACACACACACACACACACACAGCCAGATTTATGAAGTGCAGTTCATAAGGTAATCTCTGTTGAGAGCTTGAGAGAACAGCTCTTCCTCACCATGTTGAAATTGAATGTACATTCAGCATCTAGCAGTTAGTGGAAGTAGCCAGTCTTATCGCAAACAAAATGACTGAGGTGTGCTCAGGTGAGTGTAGCATTAGAGGCCACCCAACGACACAAAACCACACGTGACCAAAAAAAAGCACTGAGAAGCTTCAACACCAGTAGTAACTACAGATGGATTTTTATTTATAGGTTATTTTTTCTTGCTGAGCTTTCTGAGCAATTGCTGAGCAATTGTCATTTCCACACCTCTACATGCTATATGGGATGTGGGTGGCACTGTGGGTTAAACCACAGAGCCTAGGACTTGCCGACCAGAAGGTCGGCAGTTCGAATCCCTGCGACGGGGTGAGCTCCCATTGCTCGGTCCCTGCTCCTGCCAACCTAGCAGTTCGAAAGCACGTCAAAGTGCAAGTAGATAAATAGGTACCGCTAAGGCGGGAAGGTAAACGGCTTTTCTGTGCACTGCTCTGGTTCGCCAGAAGCGGCTTAGGCATGCTGGCCACATGACCCGGAAGCTGAATGCCAGCTCACTCGGCCAATAAAGCGATGTGAGCACTGAAACCCCAGAGTTATCCATGACTGGACTTAACGGTCAGGGGTCCCTTTACCTAATGGTAAGTCAGGAAGTCATCAGTTTATTTATTTATTTATTTATTCTATTGCTGTCCCATTGTCCCTCCAAGGATCTCAAGGTGGTGCATGGTTCTCCCCATTTCATCCTCACAGCAGGGACACCGACTCCTGGAGACCAAGCCCTTTGGGGTATTGGGGGGGGCAGACCCCAATGTCCAAAGAAATCAGTGGGTAGAGGAGGCTAAGTGCAGAGCTAAGCACAGAGCTGAGCACAGCGTGGCTTCAGTGGCAGGCTCCTCCTGCTACTGCTGCCATGTAGGGGAAGGAGGGTAAAAGCAGACCCTTGCTGGTGGCGGTGGCGGTGGCATCAGCAGCAGAAGGAGCCACTGGTCACTGAAGCTGTACTGCTGCTGCTGCTGGGTTCATCTCCACCCTCAACTCCTCCTGATGTTGCCCCCCACAATTGCCCTCTCAAGCTGGCGCCTCTGCCTCTTGTAACCCTGTGAGGTAGGGTAGGTTGGGAGAGACTGTCCCAAGGCACCTGGTGAGCTTTCTGGCTGAGATGGGGAGACTAGACTTGGGTCCCCCAGGTCCCAGTCCAAGTACTCTGATGCTGGTTCTCGGCATTTGGCGCAGACATGTCAGTGCATACATGGTAGTCACTGTGTAGATTTCACCACCTTGTCCGTTGTTCTGAACCTAACCTGGGTTGAGCCATAATCTGAATTGTTTACATGCATAATAAATATTGGCCAAAAGCAACTAAACTTTTAGTTGGGATGGCAACTTTTGGTTCTGTGAACTGGCTCTGAACTACATATTTTGGCAGTTGTGGACTTTTGTGATATTCCTTGAACCATCTTGCTTTTGCAGTGACCACATGCCCTCGTTTGCAGGGTCACTTGCCAGGTGAAGGACTATATTATTTTTACTGGCTGGCTGTGTGACGCTAATTCATATGTCATGGCTTCTGAGAGGCATTCCTTCCATGCGTGTCAGCTTGAGCTTGCTGCCTGTGCTAGATCAAACAACTTTGTGCTCTGCACAGCCGTGCAGAACTTGACCTGAGTGCTAACTTGGCTGAGCTCCAGTCTCCCACTGGCTGAGTCGGGTGGTGGAATGGGTAATGATGGGCAGTGAAGCAGAACTAGTGCGGAGCAAGGTCCTGCCTCTGCGTAGAGGGAAAAAGAGAAAATAACTCAAATCCTGTGGGAAACGCACACACTAAGCCCCAGGGCCAGAGTAAAGGATCTGCCCTCCTTAATTTCTCAGTCATGTGCTCAGGGAGGAGGCTTGGGGACAGGCTGGGTGGGGTGGAAATCACCTCAGGGCAGCTTTTGCAGGGTGAATTTCACACTGCCTGTTAGGATAATGCTGAGGAATTTGGTACAGCTGTGTTTCCTTCTTGATGCACAGAGAAAAGCCTGCTTGCTAAGCCTCTTGTCAGTCTACCGTCATTCATGAGCATTTAAAGCAAGGTAATTGTGGGTGTTTGCTAATGCTAGAGCATCATCTTTCTAAACATGTTGTTATGCATAATAATAGAGTTATCCTACTGTGTGTTCACATCCAACCTTGGCACTTGACACATAATGCCACACTGAAATGTCAGGTGTCTGTGTCGAGGAGTGCTGAAGTGCAGGTGTTGCCTGCAAAGCAAGCAGAGCTGTGTGCAAGACTGTTATGGCTGATACTGATTGGGGATATTGACATTTCAGGACCAGATGAATACAGGATTAAATTTCTGTCTCTAAAAAAATTGATGATCCTGGGTATTGTAAGACTGAATAGGAAGAAACTGGTGTGGTTCAGTAGTAATATTTAAAACTCCATTCCTATCATAGACAGCTTCAGTCCGTTATTTGTGAAATATGAACAATCCTACTTCACAATGAAAGCAATCAAGTTTGCAAATTAATGCCTCAGAAGCAGCCCAGTTTGGTATTCAAGATTCATCCAAAACATATGAGCATGCTCATAGTAACCAGATGCCTTTGGGAAGCCCACAGCCCAGGTATGAAGGCAATACCCTTCCATGTTGCTTGACTTATGCATGCCCCACCCCCACCATCTGAGGCTGCAATATATATTACCAGCTTAAAACTAAACTAGGTCATTCTTTTTCTCAATTTGGATTAAAGCTGTTGGACAGGGAACGGTGGGTGGGAATGCATCAAGACCAGAACCATCAGGCAAGGTGAGGTGGCACGATTCACAGGGGCAGCAGATCTGGCCTACAAGGAATGCATCGCCCACTGTTGCTGTGGTGGCAGCAATGGTTGCAGCACTCTCCTTGGAGACCTGATCTGCCACCTTCTTGGCAGCCCCCACTATGCCCTCTCTAAGAGTGGCCTCTAGGCAAACAGCAGGTTCTGCTGGTCTCCTCCCACCCTTGTTTCCAAGGTAGATCTTTATTTCTCCCCTTCTTCCTGAGGTAGATCTTCACTTACCCATTCTTCCCTGGTGGAATGAGGTGCCATTTTGTGGTTCGCCTCAGGTGCCAAAATGTGTTGGGCCAGCCCTGCTCAAACTCTGCATTTTCTAAGAAATGGCAGGTTAGATATGGATTTTAGCTAGCTTCATGTGCACGAAACTTTCCAATTCAGCAGTGGGAGCACGCTGGATGCAGAGCAAACAGAGGTGTGTACACAGCCTGTTTCAGATGCCTCTGAAACTAGAGGTTCCATTTAGCTATGCGGCTAATAGCAATTGAATGACCTTTACTCCATGAATTTGTCCAACCCATTTTTTTAAGCCATCTGGATTAGTAACCACTGCACCTTGTGACAGTTGTATGAAAAAGTGCTTTATTCTGTTAAAGTTGCATAATAAGTAGTTTAACTGGCAATGAGGCATCAATTGCTTGAAGAAAGGACCTGTTGCCTGTTAGTAGTTGTGAAAGGCAAAATTTCCTTTGTGAGTTTAGGGGTGTGTGCATTGTAGGAGCTGATCCTGGGCTTCTGGCTTTAAAAGAAACCAAAGAGGAAAATCTCTTCCACCTTTAACACAGTTTACATTTATTTAAACCTGGGATTGTTAAAAGCTAGCACTATTCATTACATTTCAGATGGCTTAACAAGAACACCATAAAAGAAACAAGTAGAAATTTGCTTTCACTTAATAGCATCCATGATAGCAGTGGTACCAAGAAGTTCATTTTGGTCCTCCTGTTGCATTATATGCATATAATTTCTAACTATGCAATCAAGCCAGCAACTGGTTGCCACAGTGGCTTGATGCTATTTGTGATGCTCCATTCAGATTGCAAAAGAACCCTTTCCTTTCATTCTGCTTCCTTGCTGGTATGTGAGGGATGCTTTCTCCAATCAGCAGCTACAAGAATGATACATTTTAGAACGTAATTTTCCAAGCAGCCTCTTAGTTCCCAGTTCTATAATGTAGCAGCTTGAATTACTAGGACCTTTGTCATTCCCTTCTAATAATTTGCCCATGTGTGGAGATGGAGGTGTGCTAAAAAGTAATAGCACAGTATAGATATCACGTTTTTGAAGTGCCATTGTGTTTTCTGTTATATCCTTCCTTCAAATCTTCTGTTCCTCCTCACCTTATCCTCATTTTGTGACATGATTGTCTTGACAGAGGCAGGTGAAGGGGAGAGGAAAAAAGTATTTGCTAAGGAACCCTAATATCTGATCCTAAACTTGCCCCTTGGACATGGCACTCACATTCACAGGTGCAAAGGCAACTGTCCCACTCTGGTCTCATCCTGACTGAGCAAGGGTTGCACAGTGTAAACTGTGAAGCCCAAAGCAAATGTTCTGAACTCAGGGTACAGCAAGTAAAGGGCTGGCCATGTAATGTCCCCAGAACATCAGTAAATTAGGCTGTATGTTTGTGTCATTGATAGATAATCTTTTAAGCTTTTGGGATACATGTATATAAACCCATGTGTTCTCTTGCCATGGTGAGGCAATGCATTAGCTCTGGATACTGCATTTGACCACATCAGACTGGAATGCCATCATCATTTGTGCATGTATCCCATCGTGGGACTGGCCAGGGAACAAATTGCACCTTGGCCCAGCCCTTAGTTCTGCCTTGCACAGCATACTTGAGTAATAAGAACTGTCCTCTCTGCTTGGTTCACTGGAAGTTCTGGCTAGTATTTCAAAGCTCATCCTATCTTGCAGGATGGGAATAGTCTTTGGAAGAAAGTTCTGTGTTTAATGGGAATCTGTTGTCTGTGTGCACGTTAAGACTGAGGAAAGCAACTGTCCACTGATGAGGAGTCATCCATAAATGCATTCTCCCTCCCACCAACAATTGTGAACCATCTTTTGCAAGGTTTTGTTTCAACCTCTTTTAAACAGTGCCTGCTATATTAACTCTGTTGTCCTAGTTGGCAGAGGGAAAGTATGTTTGGTACAGGGCTCAGCCTCCACTGCAGCTCAGAGACAGGCTGTTCTGGTTCATCAGAGGGCTGTCAAGTCATTAGAGTAAAAGCATTTATGGATTGGAAATGGTATTTTCCCACCACAAACTCCTCCCAGTGCCTCCATAAACCACACAGCGGCTAGCAAGGCTTTTCTGGATCTACGTGGTTGCTTAAGACTGCGAAGGCTGGTGAGTTACAAGGCAAAATTGCAAGGTAGAATGACTGAATTGAATATGCAAGATATGAGGAAGGAAGATATTGAAATGAGAAAAATGAAAGTGGTAAGCTGGGGTTGAAGGAGCCATGTTTTGTGTGCATGTGTGCACATCTGCATAGCCTGGGAAAGTGCTGTGTGGACTTCAGCTCAGTGCAAAAACTGCTGAGGATTTACTGAACTGTGTGCAAGTTTACCTTGGGAGAAAGGCAGAGAACAGCAGAGAGGGTAGTAAATCATATCTATGGCAGAAGGACATGCTAGATATCAAAGCAAAGACTAAAGGGTAGCAAAGGGCTTGTGGATTATGATTGAAAATGGATTTGGGAATTGGCTGGGCTATTCTAGGACTGGGATGTTGATAGTGGCACGTGGCTGGCATTGGGAGAGTCCTTCAAATAGCCTTAGGACAAGAAGTGAAGGGCCAACTCCAATCTGCCTGACTGCTATGCCTCAACATATGTGCATGTTTAGCTAGCTAGCTATTTGCTAAATCTGCCACTGGAGAGCATTGATTTTTCTGCTAGTTTAGGCTGCAGTCCAAACCTCCTCTTCCCAACAGCAATGACTTTACAGAGAGGTGGGGCCCCATTCACAGAGAGGACCGGAATGTGGCAGGGGGCAGTAAGATCTCTGTGCCAGCCTGGAGCTGCTACAGGGATTGGTCCACACCATAATATGAGAGCAGTGAAACTGGCTTGGGATCCAATGGCTCTGGCTCATCCTCACCCTCTCTCTGGAATGTCCTGTTCTGGGGCCTTCCACTGGCTACCATTGACACACCCAGTCTGTGATGATCCAGCCCACCCACACGTTCAGAGGGTGAAAGCAGGAGTACCATTTCCTTTTTTTTTTTTATTAAATATTTATTGGCATTTTCAAAAAACACACAACAGACACAAACAAGAAATAAACAAAACAAAAAAAACAAAAAAAGAAACACAAAAATACATAATATTCATAACTAAGCAAAAAATAGAAAAAACACATAAAATTTCTGATACTTATTATTCTTAACCTTATTTCTCAGACCTCCTCACACCTCCCCTTCTTGTATTCCAATTTAAATTGTCAGTTCAGCAAGTCCTTAACTTATTTCTTTACCTTAACTTAAACATTTGTTCTAACATACTATTGTTTTACTTTACTTCTTTTTTTCCATTTCCTCAATTTATTTTTAACAGCCTTATTTTCAATTAATTTAAAAAGAAAAAAAACCAATTTTACCCTATTAAAATCACACATCAATACTTATACCCCATTAATTATTCTTAAACCTTTTTCCTAAAGTCGACCAAAATTTCCCTTCCACGATTTACCCAATTTCCTTACCACTAACAAAATATAAAAAGCAAATTATCCTTATGTACCCTTTGGATTCCCAACCTCCACCCACCCTTTTCCCGGTTCCAGTCCCCAACCAATATCCATCAGTCTTTATGTTATTTATTTAGCCTGGAGATCTCACGTCCGAGGCCCTTATATCTCTCTCAGTTCCTTTCTGCCGGTCTCTTTGATAGTCCTTGATGTTAAGCCCCAAGTCTCGGAGGGGCTCCGGCCCAACAGAATCCATGTTGCTTCCAGCCAGTCCTCCATACTTAAAAGCAAAGCCTATGGGGTGCTCCAACTCTTGTTTCAAATTTCTTTCAGATCCAGATGTCCCCAAAGCTCCAGCTTTCACCTTCAACAAATTTATAATCCTCAGGTCTTCAGATCTCCTCCAAAGGGGATCTCTCCATTTTCCAGACTCCCATTCAGACCAGGCTTTCCACATCCAATTTTTATTGTCCTTTTTTATCATCATGTCAGGCCTCATATTGTAACTCTCCTTTAGCTCCTGCAAATCTCCTGCTCCTCCTTCATTTTCTTCAAAAACAACATATTGCTCCATCATATCTACACTTTCAGTTTCATTTATTTGTTCAGTTGAATAGGCTTCCTGTTTCAAGTCCTTATCAGGCTCAAAACTGTTGTTTACTGTCCAGTGTAGTAGTGATACCTTTGTAGACAAAGCATTGTATTCATCTTGCAAGTTTCCCAAGAGAACGAGTGCTCTGTCCAATTCTGCTTGGATTTTACATACTCCATCCATTTTTGTGATGTAGTGTCCCTATTACCCCTCTAGGGGGATTTTAGTTCCTTAATGTTCCTTTCAGCTCAAAACCAAAAGTCCAGTTATTTTGTGTCAGCCCTCCTTATTTTCAACAAGTTATACCAAGTAAACCAGCAAAAACAGCAGAAACAATGTTCTCTTTTTCCAGCTGACAACTAGCTGACTAACAGCTCACTTGACAGCTGTCAAAATCTTCAATGCAACAGGCTTTCTCATAGGACGTTCCCGGGTCTCGGGGGGGGGGGGTGAAATTTCAGCTCCCAAAATTCTTTTTATCCTCCAGTAAATCTTCTTATAGTGTCAAAACCGTGAAGTCAGGATCTTTCATTAAAAAACAAAAAACAGATTCTCTCGACCTTAGCTGCCCAGTCCTTTGCTTTAAATTGTTTACAAAGAGGGGGGGGTGGACTTCCTTTTTAGCCCCTTCCCGCTCGTTCCAAATCCAAAATTAGAAATTTTTAAAGTTCCAATCTCCGTATTACTCACGGGTTTATGTTTTAGAGTCCAATCGGTCTTGGAAGAAGTTGGCGCTCTCTGTCAATGGCTTGCGGCTTCACTCCGTAGGCGAGGGAGTACTCTCAGCACCACGCCTCACCCCACCTCCGTTCCGAAGCCTTTAAAAAGGCTCCTTCGCGGATTGGGGGGGCGCAAATGGTGCCCGCCGAGTCTCTGTGTTCACGGGCATCCGCGCCTGTGATTTTAAGGGTCTCCGCTTCGCCGCAGCGGCCAGACCCAGACGCTACGGAGCCGATTCCCTCCGGAGCTCGGAGGGAATCCGCCATTAAACAATGGCACCAACCCGGAAGTCCAGGAGGAGTACCATTTCCAATGGGAAGGAGGGCTGTGCAGGACCTTGGGGGCCCCAGAAACCCTCTGGCTTCTTCTCTTTCCTTTATTATTTATTTTCTTTACAACAACAATTTATATACTGTGTAACACAATGGTCTCGGTGCACTATAAAGTAAGGTTTAAAAGATGCAATGAAGATAGACTTTATTGGTTTCAGCTGTGGAGCGAGTTTGACAGAATTGGGCCCACAGTACTGAGCACATGGCTGCTGGAAGATATGAACCCTATGTCCAAGCCATGGAGGACCACGAACAGTGATTCCCCAACAAACCTCAGGGTTCAGGCAGGGATGTAAGGAATCTGATAGTCCCTTAGGTGTCCTAGACCCAAGTTGTTATGGACTTTGCATGTCAGTACAAAAACCTTGAACTTGGTCTTGCAGCATATGAGCACCCATTGCCCACACACTTTCAAGCTCATCTCCCCAGCCTAAAGGACTCGAGTCATGTTTCTTCCTCCACCCCCAAACCTCCCCTCAAGCATGTAAGCAGCACTGGTCCTGGATCCTAGATTATGTCTATTCTCAACTTTTATGTTTTAGTCTAGGTGTAGTTCTTTATTCTAGTATTGTTATTGGTTTTTTTAAAAAAATTTGTTGTTTTCACATGCTGCAAGGGCTATGACAGAACCATTTCCATCACAGGTTGCAAGAAGGGAGTATTAAAGAATAATTAAACTGGAAATGGCAGTAGTATAAGAAACTGAAGCAAAGAGATCACCGCAGGAATAAAATTGGATCTAATTTATCCAGGAGACAGAGAAGAAAATAAGTGAAATGTACTCTTAAGAAAAAGCCAAATGAAGTGAATCTTCATACAGTTCTGTCAACAGCTCCCTAAGGGTAGGTTCTGTCTAGTTGCATCTACAGTGCGGAGCAGCTGCAAGAGCCAGCAAAGTGAGGGAAGGTAATCACATTGGAAATAAACAGCGTTGCATGCATACCACAGGTGTGTGTGTTTTAGCAGTTGGATTGATAGGGCTAGCCCTTGGGGCTAAAATGGTTTTAGCATTAATACTGTCTTGGAAACAAGCGGGAACTGTTAACGAGCCACATGCTCCAAATCTGTGTGCAGGCACTTTGAAATTTAAAATCTAACAATGCAGTATGAAGCAAAAGTAGAAGGAGCCTCTAATAAATGCTAAAGAAGGAAAGAAGATCAGTTATTGCTTCACCCAAGGAGGGCTGATCCTTAGCACACCACAGTGTTCTATTTCTTTATTTTGCTTGGAAAGCCTATCAGAGTAATCTTATGCAAGTTTCACACATTATGCCCAAAGTCCAGGATTCCGTTTCCCAAAGTGGCTAGAAAGCCTTTAAGTAGGGTGGGGAGACAATAGCTCTCTTGAACCATAGCGTTTATAATTGTATACACTGTTTTCCTGGGACATTGCAGTGAAAAGCTGGTAAGAAATATGGTAAATAAATTCCCCCTTCAGCAACTGACATTGAACTGTAGCCTGTTGCTGCGAAACCTTAGTATCTAGTATATGCGAATAGACATTCTCCATGAATTTGTTTTAATTCTTTCCAAAGCTAGCTAAGCTAGTGCCTTTGCCACATTTCACAGCAGCGAATTCCATAAATCTGTTATGATCTGTGTGAAGAAGTGCTTCCTTTTGCATGTCCTGAATGTACTGCCAACCGGCTTCATTGGGTAAATCCATGGCTGGCTTCCTGCTTTGGATGTATTTATAGAAATGTTTGCTGTTTTGCCCCTGTATTCTTAACGATGGGTTCCTCACATATTGTTCTTCTTGTTATTTTCTTGCTCTATTGTTAAATTGCATTTGTTTTGCCAGGATTTGTTCCTATTTGAGTGACACTTCCACATCTTTAAGGAAGCCTTCTTGTTTTTTATAGCTTCCTTGGTTCTGCTCTTGCTGGCAAGCTGCTCAGCTATCTTTTCTAAAGTATGGTGTGCATTCTAGCTCAGCTTCTATTGCTACAGCTTTAAATAACCTCCAGGATACCCTGAAGACATTTAGAGACATAGAATCGTGGAGTTGGAAGGGATTTCGAGGGTCATCTAGTCCAACACCCTGTAATTGAGGATTCCCAACTAAAGCACCTATGACAGATGGCCATCCAACCTCTGCTTAAAAACCTCCAAGGAAGGAAGGAGAGTCCTTCCACTGTCAGTAAACTCTTACTGGCAGAAAGTTCTTCCCCATGTTATCGTAATCTCCTTTCTTTTAACTTGAAGCCATTAATGTGGGTCCTATGTTCCAGAGCAGGAGAAAACAAGCTTGCTCCATCTTCCATGTGACAGCACTTGAGATATTTGAAGATAGCTATCATATCTCCTCTCAGTCTCCTCATTTACAGGCTAAGCACACCCAGATTCTTCAACCGTTCCTCATAAGGCTTGGTTTCCAGACCCATCATCTTGGTTACCCTATTCTGTACATGTTCCAGCTTGTCAATATCCATCTTAAATTGTAGTTCCCAGAACTGGACACAGTATTCCAGGTGTGGTCTGAAAGCAGAATAGAGTGGGACTATTACTTCCCTTGATCTGGACTTCTGTTGATACAGCCTAGACTAGCATTAGCTTTTTTTGCTGCTGCAGCATACTGTTGATTCATGTGAAGCTTGTGGTCTACTAAGATCCCTAGGTCCTTTTCACATGTAACCAATCACAAGCCCAATATCCCCCATCTTATCCATCTTTGACCTACTTGGCTTTCCCTTTAACTCATTTGTATATTTTATTTTGTAGATGTTTCGTCATTTGAAATTGAATGCATCTGGACATATATACCTAATTTGATAGCCCTGTATTGACAAAGCCCTTGCTTTGCCAACACTTGTTTCTTGCCCTGGGCACTGCTCAGCATTAAGTCCAGGGTCACTTTCTCTCTCACACACTTATTTTATTTTATTTTATTATTTTATATTTATTTAAATACTTACAAGCCACACTTTCATAGAAAATAAACTACATCTCCCATCGGCCAGATTGGCTGGGGCTGATGGGAGCTGTAGTCCAAAGCATTTGGAGGGCACCAGGTTGGCAAAGCAAGAACATGTCTAGAAGAGCAGCAATTCTTGGGATGCTAGAAACTGCAGCCAGACTGGCCTTCGTGCCCTGGGTGCATATGTGCTAATTAACAATTGAAATGTCCCTGTGGAAGCAAAGTTAATTAATGGGAGCACAAGATGTACAATTTCTGTTGCTGTGTTTTGACAATCTCTCTCCTCTGAGAGGCTGCAAATTCCTAACTGTATGTGAGCTGAAATAAAGGAGACCTGAGTCTGCCCCAGCTAAGGCACTGTTATTCCCTGGGCCCCAGATGTACAGCCCAACCAATGAGACATATTTTACATTGAAATCTAAGTCTTCAACTGAGATGATTCTCTGAGAAGAATCCTAGTCTTGCCATCTAGCTGCTCCAAACAGCTGATAATCTATCGTGCTTATTAGTTTTGTTGCGGGGTGGGGGTGGGGAACCCCAAGGGGAAAGCAAAGCTGGTTTGAGGCAGCTGCAGGCAGCAACCATCTGCTAATGTTTTTAGAATGAATCATTTCTCAGGTAAAGGCCAAGGAAAGGTGGCCTGACTAGAATGCAGGCAGCCTGAGAGGAAGCTGAGTGATGAGCTCATTGTTGCTTTTAATAGATTGTATTTATAATTTGAAGATAATGTCTCTCTAGCTTTCAAGGATGCTTTCACAAAACCACAAAATTGGCCCCAAGTGATCTTGAATCTGAGGCTTCCTGAAGCAGCCATAAACTAGAGGCAAAGTGACAACTGAGTTTCATTATGGGTGGTCAACTTCAGTGTGCTTGAAGTGTGCATTTGGAGGCTGATGTTGGGGACATAGATGTATCCAAATTGCATTTGCAATTGCTTCTTTCAGATTAGGAAGCAGCCACTTCGTGTGGTGGCATTTTGTGCGATTCTAAATCATTATGTAGTAGTTGTTTTCGTGGCATTTGTATGCTACCCATCTGGGCAGCTTCCAATAAACAAGACTTATTTTCATTTAAATGCAAAATGAGACATAAAACCAAAGCCTTGCATAAATAAAACAAAAACAAAAGTTTCCACAACCCAAAAAGTTAAAGCACAGGTTTAAGAACTGAGAGGCCCAGACTGCAAGTTGTTTGAATGAATGAGAAGACCACACAGATGGTCTCATGTAAGCCTCCCTGGAAAGGTGTACCACTACCGAGGTGCCACAACCAAAAAGGTCCTCCTCCTGCCCTGGTCTCATTCAGTGGGACCACCTGGAGCAAGGCCTCTGAAGATGATCTTAAGGTTCGGTTGGGTACATGTAGGACACATTAGTTTTTAAGTAACCTGATCCCAAGCCATTCAGGGCTTTAAAGAATTCGAGAATTTACCCTCCAGCCCTGGGATGGGGAAACTGCAATTCTTTACCCAATTTCCCTTGGCTCACACTGATGGGGTAATTAGAAGGATGGAGAGAACTATACAATCTTGCAATGCTGCAAACCCCACCCACTTTTGACTGTGGCTCCACCCACCATCTGTGCTGACTCTGCCCACCATTGGCTATGGCCCAGATTGACTTGTCCTATGGGTCAATGGCCCATCGTAGGAAAAAGGTGGGAATATTGTTCAGAGCTTTGGGGATGAGTAACCTATGATTGTTCAGTTTTTGCTTTGCCATATGGGATTTAGGTAACCTTGGGCAAAATGTCTGAATGTAGCTCCTCTCTCCAGATACTTTTCTTCCAGTCAGCAGTAATAATAAAATAATATTATAATAATTTATTATTTATATCCCATCTGGCTGGGTTTCCCTAGCCACTCTGGGCGGCTCCCAACAGAATATTAAAAATACAACGAAACATCAAACATTCAAAACTTCCCTGGGCTGCCTTCAGATGTCTTCTAAAAGTCAGATAGTTGTTTATTTCTTTGACATCTGATGGGAGGGCATTCCACAGGGCGGGTGCCACTACCGAGAAGGCCCTCTGCCTGGTTCACTGTAGCTTCAATTGTTGCAGTGTGGGAACCACCAGAAGGCCCTTGGTGCTGGGTCTCAGTGTCAGGGCTGAACAATTGGGGTGGAGATGCACCTTCAGATATACAGGGCCAAAACTGTTTAGGACTTTGAAGGTCAGCACCAATACTTTGAATTGTGCTCAGAAACGTACTGGGAGCCAATGTAGGTCTTTCAGGACTGGTGTTATATGGTCTCAGCAGCCACTCCCAGTCACCAGTCTAGCTGCCACATTCTGGATTAGTTGTAGTTTCCAGGTCACCTTCAAAGGTAGCCCCACGTAGAGCGCATTGAAGTACAGTCGTACCTTGGAGGTCAAACAGAATCCATTCCGAAAGTATGATTGACTTCCAAAATGTTTGAAAACCAAAACATGGCTTCTGATTGGCTGCAGGAAGCTGCTGCAGCCAAGCAGAATCTGTGGAAGCCTCGTTGGAGGTTCGGGTTCCAAAAGAACGTTCGCAAACCAGAACAATCACTTCCGGGTTTGTGGCGTTCAGGAGCCAAAACGTCCAAGTTCCAAGGCATTCGGGATCCAAGGTATGACAGTATCCCTATCAGGAGATAACCAGAGCATGCACCACTCTGGCGAGACAGTCTGCGGGCAGGTAGGGTCTTAGCCGGCATATCAGATAGAGCTGGTAGACGGATGCCCTGGACACAGAATTGACCTGTGCAGGGTCAGTACTGGGCTATCATTATCAGGCACATGCGAAGGCCCAAACCTTACTTATCATGAGGTCTATTGCTAACCAACTCTGGCCATGCTCCTCATCCTCCTTATTGCTGCTGCTCCCTGTTTACCTGACATCTACCAGCTTGCAAGCCCTAGGAAGAACCAGAAGAAGGTTCAACAGTTTATCCTTGCTCTGCCCTCTCCTTTTGAGCAGACATAAATCAAAGTCAATGAGCAGTGGTGTGGAGGTGGGTGCTCTGAGAGCATATTTCCCAAGCCCCACCCATGCCCACCTAAATCTGGAGCTGGCACTACCAGCCAGGGTCCAATACCAGAAATTGAAAGCACATACACTTTTCTGTATAATCAAAACTCTGCATTTAAGCACATGGAACTGCTGCTGTTGTGTTACATTGGACCCTAAAAGTCCGTTCCAGGCCTGCTAAATATAGATCCATCTCATCAGATGACAAATAAGCTCTAACCCAAAGTTGGATGAACTGCTCCTGAATGGAACACTGGATATTTTTTTGAAAATATCTGTCATTGCAATGGGGTTTGGATTTCCTCCTCTTGGTTTGGATTGCTGTGCCCAGGTACACTGCTCTCTAATCTGGCTGAGTTGCTCAATGGACTGTTTTTCCTTCCTTCCCAATCCAGATCCTGTTGTCACCTTGCTACAGAAGGTACAATGAACAAGATGAAAACTTTCAAGCGGCGTTTTTCCCTTTCGGTTCCCCGGACAGAAACGATTGAGGAGTCACTGGCAGAGTTCACCGAGCAGTTTAACCAGCTCAACAACAGAAAGAATGAAGGTAAAAAAATAACAGGGGTGAGCAGCACTGAATGGAGGTGATGGGGAGCAGGTGCCAAAGCCCATCGCAGGCTGCTGAAGTTCCCAGAGACAATAGGTATCCATAAAATTGGGAGTAGTGCATGCTTGGTGGTGATTATGGTTCCATTTCATTTAGTTTACATGAATAAATAAATAAATCTCTCTGTTTCTGAGGTACAGAGGTGGGTGTGGATCCATATATAGGCAAAATGGCACTGTCCACACAAAAATAATATTGGCATTAATCCACTATACAGGTAGCAGAGCCTAGAGCTTGCCAATCGGCAGGTCGGCGGTTCAAATCCCTGCGAGGGGGTGAGCTCCCGTTGCTCGGTCCCTGCTCCTGCCAACCTAGCAGTTTGAAAGCACATCAAAAAGTGCAAGTAGATAAATAGGTACTGCTCCGGCGGGAAGGTAAATGGCATTTCTGTGCGCTGCTCTGGTTCGGCAGAAGCGGCTTAGTCATGCTGGCCACAGGACCTGGAAAAACTGTCTGCGGACAAACGCCAGCTCCCTCGGCCAGGAAAGCGAGATGAGCGCCGCAACACCAGAGTCGTCCGCGACTGAACTTAATGGTCTGGGGTCCCTTTACCTTTACATCTTCTAGAAACATAAGTTGTACAAAACAGAATGTTGAGAGGCAAAATAATTTAGAACCATCAAGCAGAGGAAGTGAGTTTTCCATTCCATTGCTTTGCATGAGTTTATTCAGATTTTTGCAACTGGAAGGAAAGCCACTGCCAGAGTAAAAAAAATTACTCTGCCTTCTAGCAGGTAAATTATAGAGATTTTACTGTCATTTACTAAGAGAGGAAGCACGGGTTTTCTAACTTCCTCATAAGGCAATTAGTAATGAGGAAGATCCTCTGTCTCACCCATAGCATTAACAGGGACCCAGACTTTTCCCTCTGTATGCAAATGGGGTTTCAAAATGACAGTACAATAAAACAACAATTTATAGGCCCTCTTATTTGTCTTGTGCCTGGAACCATTAGCAGTAAGAGAGCTCCGGATAATTCAGGGTATAAAAGTGAAAAACAATGAATACAAACTAAGTCTATACATAGATGGCATTGTGGTGACCTTAACTGATGCGGTCTGTGAAATTAATGGAGCTAGAGGTAGCCGAAAATGGAAAATTAGCTAGTTAAAAATAAAGACAGTGAAACGCAAACAATTGGAATTAATCTGCAGAAAAGACATCTGGTGTCCTCCAGATCACTTGGACTACAACTCCCATGCTGCCTGCAGCTGATGAGAGCCAACATTGCCCTGGTTGGAGCTGATGGGAGTTGTAGTCCAAAACATCTGGAGGGAACAGGCTGATGAAAGCAGGGCTAGCCTATCATTTAAACAACAGGCAAAGTAGGGTACTTTGAGACACACTTGAATGGTAGAAAAGAAGAACTATGTACAAATAGAAGGAATGTGTTTTGATGTCAAATCCCTAACAGGACAATAGCTACAGTTGCATCTGCCATTTTCAATATGGTTTTCTTCTGTAAATATGGTTTTATTATCTCAGATTAGCTTATTGTTTCAAGTGCTGCCCACACAGCTGGAAGATAACCACATAAAGAAATAGCAGGAGCTTTCTCTCCAATTTTTATAGGAAAGAATGAGAAACATAAACCAAAGGAAACAATAGCACAATATGCGAAGAAAGGAAAAGGAATGGAAAACTTTGATCTTCAGTTGTGTTATCAGAGCAGTTGTTTACAGACAGTTATGGATTGGATCTTGATGTGTTTATTTATTAGATTGGGTTTTGTTTTATTTGTTTCCACATTAGTGCGTCAGGCACCCTACAAAGATAGAAAGATATACAAGACAAAATAATATGTATTTTTTTATAAAAAAAAGCAGATAAAATCATTCCAAGTACAATAAAAACAGAGTGGCAGGTGGTTATGCCCAGTTAAAATCCCCATAAGGCTGAGTACTCATATCATAGGCCAAAAGCCTCCTCTTAAAAAAGGTCTTTGCCTGACATCAGAAGGTTAATCAATGAAGGGGCAAGACCAGCTTTCCTGGGAAGGGGATTCCGGGGGGGGGGGGGATACTGAAAAGGACCTTTCTTAACCCTTCCAGATGGGCCTCAGATGGGCCCCAGAAGATCTTAAAGCCAGGGTGGACTTATGTGGAAAACAGTAGTTCTTCAGCTGCCCTCATCTTAAGCTGTATGTGTCTTTACAAGTCATAACCAGCACTTTGAATTGTGACCAGAAACTGACCACCAGCCAAGAATATAAGAGCCTTCTGGATGAAGCCAGTGGCCCATTTCGTCCAGCATCCTGTTCTTCATGAGGTGGCCCAAGCCATTTTACTGCCTGAGGCAAAGGACAAGGTGGTGCATTCCCCATTCTGTGCACAAAATCTCCCTAGACTGGTAACTGAATCTTACTTCAGCACTGGTCTCAACCCTTGAGGGACTCCACTTTCTATCTATCTCCATCAGAGAACTGTCCATTTATTCCTACTCTCTGCTTCCTGCTATTTCTCCAGTTCCTGATCCACATCTGGATCTCTCCTCTTATTCCATGACTACTAAGCTAAGGACTACTAAGGACTACCCAGACCACTTCTGTTTAACTCATACTGATACAAGAGACAGGACTTGCCCTTGCAGAAGTCATTCTGGCTCTGCTTCTTCTATATGCTTGGCTATTTGATCTTTAACGATACCACCCATTTAAGCAGAACAGACATTAAGCTAACCAGCCTGTAATTTCCAATTAAAAAATTGGTGTGTCATTAGCTACTTTTGACATTGTCAAAATTTATGAGCTATATTTGCATAATAGAGAGAAGACAAACTCTAGCTTTGTTCAGAACTGGTCAATTAAATACTATAAAACCAATCACACTCCTCAATGAATAGAATATATGCTTTTGAATTGTTCTTGTTTGATTATAGTGGAATCTAATTGTCGAGGGGCTAATCTTGCATCTTTTTCAGATTTCTTAAGCTGTATATCTATGCACAGTTACCTGAGAGTAAGTCCATTTAACTTAGTGGGGCTTACATTTGAGTAGATATGATTGCACTATTAATATATTGATTTTTAAAATTTTGTATTAAAATGCAGTGCCCATTATTTAAGAACATGAATTGTCTCCTGTTTCCTGGCTAAAACATCCTGCTCAAGTTTATGGTTTAGTCTACAGTAAGCCTGTAATGTTGTGCTCCGGGCATCACACCTAAAGCCAAAATTGTATATAGTCAAAACCCATTGGGTTCAGTGGCAAGTGGGATTGCCAACATCATTTCCCACAGAATCCTATCCCTTTTCATATATTTTTTGCCACAAACATAAAGCAGAATGTGTACAAGTTAAATGTGCTTAAGTTGTGGGCTTATTGTATTTGCAAACAACAAGAGAAGAGTGGGGTTTGGCTAAACTTGGACTACTTGGACAAGGTAGTAGCTTTGGACCAGGAGCTTAGTACCAAATGATTTCACTTCCAGGTACCATATTTCTGTTACTTTGATTTTTATTTTATGTTTTTTAAAAAAGCTTTTATTGTAATTTTGAGCCTTTGTCAGCTGTCTTGGAAACTTATTGAAGGGCAGCATATAAATCCATAAAACAACCTAATAATTTCAGTCATATGAGTTCACTGCTGTCAAGGACCAAGGACAATGGCCCTCGACTCCTCTCTCTCTCTCTCTCTCTCTCTCTCTCTCTCTCTCTCTCTCTCTCCCCTCCCCCGCCCCCTCTCTCTGTCTCACACACACACACACACACACACCTCACCTGGGCAGAGGGAACAATAAATCTCGCACAGGAAAACCTAGGTCGACGATCAAAAAAGCAAACAATTACCTAACTGGGCACAAGGAGTTCCAGGCAGTGCCACCTTTGGGCTTGGCGTAGTCTGATGGTACAAAGCTGGGGGTTGATATTTTTCAAAGTCCCCAGCAGCCCAAGAGGCACCTTATGCTCCTCCACCTATACTGACCTCCTCTTGTGCCAGTCCCATTTGGAAAAACTAGGGATGTCATTTCCCTACCTCTGATTTACAGCTATTGGAGACCACTGAGGTCCTTCTAAGAACAACAGCAGAGTTGCAATTGGACTAGCATTGGATTACAGTTCATTCTATTCCTCTTCTCTACAAAATCTCAGAGCGAATGTGGAGCAAGTCAGGAAGATTCTCTAGGCTCTCTGCCTATACAATGGATACAGTAATTGTTTTCTCTTTCTCTTCCTCCCACTCCACAGAAGAGCTGTAAAGGTAAATGCAATAAATTTTGTGCATACAGACAGACTAGCAAATGCTACAGACAGAAACAGATTGAGGGGGATGTCTGGTTTTTCATCGGGTGGCTGATTGGGGTGTAAGAAATAAAAGATTAGCGGAAAGAATAGACCATATAAAACAGATTTTTGTGGAGATTGGCCCTTAGGACTGAGCAGAAATGTTAACGCTTAGCAAAGTAATTAAAAGTTTGCATTTCAAGTAGAGCAAAGAGAGATTCTGGCCTCTTTCCCCAGGAGATCAAAGCTTGTTTTTGGCAGAGGCAATGTTTAAATATATTTATAAAAGGATCGAGACTTGTCAAAGGCAGCGGCAGTGTCTGCAGTTTCTCTTTTAATTTGCTTTGATATTGTATGCACCCTCATTATGCTCTGACTGTCGAATGCTGCTGTAATCCTCATAAAAAAAAAGTGGAACAGAATCAAACAGGTCTCTGCAGTGTTCACCCAGAGTCTGCCTCCATCTCTAGTAAATACCTTGGCCGAGGCAGTTACAGGGCTGCAGCCCAGTAGGATTCCTGCTATGGAACTCTGCTTGCTTGGCACTGTCTTTCACTTCCCTGCTGACTGAGTGGGATCACTGGCTTTTCTTCATAGGGAAAATACTCTAGCCCCTTTCTCTTTTTCACCTACTCCATGGGACAACCTGAATTCTGCACAGCATTCAAAACATGGCTGTATGACAGCTTTTTTTATTATTGTAGTGTTATTATACTTTCTTCTTCTTTTCATCACATTTTCTCCTTCCTAATAATCATTTAAATTGGATTTGCCATTTTGATCAATAGCTGCCAGCGTACTAGCTAGTGAATCTTCCACACACAGACTTATTGGGAGCTTGGCAAAGCATGAGACACTTAATCTCAGGGTTGTGGGTTCGAGCCCCATGTTGGGCAAAATATTCCTGCATTGTAGGGGGTTGGACTAGATGACCCTCATGGTACCTTCCAACTCTACAGTTTGGAATAATAGAGTTGGAAGAGATGTTGAAGATCATGCAGTCCAACCCCCAGCTTGGTACAAGCTCTACTGTGCAATCTGGAGTCAGATCTTGTTCCACTGTGTATTGTAATGCACTCATATTTTTAGCGAAGTAGTTTTACAGGGTAGTCTTCTACAAAATATTGTGTGAAGTTGGAATGACACATACCTCATGTTTTGCAAGCCTTTACTCCTATTTGATGTGTTAATTCTGAGTTTATTTCTTTATTCATCTGAATGCCTGTATGTCATTAAACATCCCTACAATAGATTTGCACTAGGGCAGAAATGAAATGGCTCTCCCAAATTTTCTCCCCATTTGCAAATCTATAAAGTCCGTATGGGAGACCATTTTGGGGAAGCATTTTGGGCCACACCGAACCAGTATTCAGGAAAGGGTTCACTTAATCAATGATGGCCAGGAAATATTGACGCTTTGAAGAAGTTCCATCTGCAGTTTTTCATCCCTGCAATTGTTCAATACAGGCAGCTGTTTTGATCCATGCAGCGTGTACAAGTTCATTGGTTAGTGAGCAAATCGTACAGCTGTCCAAGTAGACTGAAATGAACGCAGTCAAATCAATGTTTGCCATGTAGGGTAGTTCTCAGCTGGTGAGACTGTCAGCTGTAACCCAGCAGTAAGTGGGGAAGAGTGCGAGGGAACATGCCTTGGGCAGCTGAACATTGTATTTTAGTTTGCTTAGAAGTCCACCTGCTGATATTTGGCCTTTTCATGCTCATAGACTGCATTTCCTGTGATGAATAAAGCACACAGAGCAGATGCAGCTGGAAGGGGGTTTGGGTACATAAGAGATTTCCAGTTTGGACTAGTGATCAATTCTGCTTTTCTGTTCCTGGCAGTGATCCCATCCCTATCCATTTCATCTGTCCTTCTGATTATGTTATCATTGCAGGAATGGTGAGAAGTGTTCTCATTGCCCTACTCCCCACTGCTTTGTGGCAAAATGACCAGGGCAGCCTTTTGCAAGTGCACATCTTTCAGAGCAGTGAGCACACGGGAGGCCTAGATTGATTTTCATGGTAACGCCATACTTTGAAATGCTTGGTAGTGAAACAGCAGTTAATATTGACTGTAATGTTTCTCAAAGCAGCCTTGGCATATGCCCCAGAAGCTAGCAAATTCACAGTCTACCCCTACCACCAAAGTATATGTCTGTTAAGTAACTTCATTATATAGTTTCCATCCTTTGCTGTAGACACACCACTTTATCCTAGCCCTTTATGGTTAAGTCTTTTATGAAACCACCACAATTGCCTGGTGTGCACTCCTGGGTTTGTTTTCAAGTGTTTCATTGGCTTTTAATATGGTATAATTATAATGGTTGTAACATGCCTCGGGACCTTGTGGTGAAGGGTGAGTAAGAAATCCCTTAAATAAATAAATACTCCCCTACCTTTTAGCCCTGCCTCTCCTGCTTCTTTTGAGAGTTTACAAAATTTGTTTTTTTTAGAAGGAATGGAAGAAGCAGCACAATCTCAACAGGTTCCTGCTTCTCTTCTGTCTCTTTTTGAGAAGCATGGCTTTGATGTGTGCAGTCATGTTTCAGGCAATTGAATCGTATCACCATGCCACTTCAACACACCTTTTTCCCTGTTGGCAGCATTTCTGCAGCATACTTGTTTGTTTGCTTTTATAATAATAGTCAGCATTTAAATTTGCACTAGAATGCTTTTTCATCTATATATAAAAACATTTGCACAATAGCTTTGAAACAAGAAGGGTTTTAACACGAATTTTATAAAATGATTAAAAAATATTTTTAAAAAGCTAAAATGATGTGCTTTTATCATAGAAGTGTAGAGTTGGAAAGGACCACAAGGATCATCTATTCCGATCCCCTGCCATGCAGGAATCACAGCTAAAGAATCCTTAAGAGATGGCTTAGGTGCATGATTACGGTACTTTCCTGCTCAACAGAACTTCAGCTGTCAGGGAAAAGGCTAAGCTTTCTTATGCCCACTAGTGTGGATGGAATATAGCAGGATGCATATGCAAAAGTCCACATGCAGCTCCTTATACAGCTTACAGGGAGGGAGAACTAAAGAGCAGAAATTGGAAGGAGCCATTTAGCAGTGTCACTTGGCAGATCAGAAACAAGAGGATGATTTGCATCTTTCTGCCATGCTGGCTCCTAACTGTGTTTGAAATCTGACTTATGTAGGTAATTTCTTTTCCATTTTTTCCCCATGACTATTTTTTCAGCATGGACAATGTTGCCTACCTCCGCAAAGGGCTTATGTAATCAGTTCGCACTGCCAAATTCAGTCTTGTTTGATTGTGTTTCATGCATGGTGCTTCTGCATCCATCTTTTGTATCCTTTGTCAAAAGAGCCCAGTTTTCCATATGGAAGGGCGAAGGAAATGGGCAGGAAGCAGGGCTGAGTTCTCATTAAATGCTACATCTCTGTCCAGAAAGATGATAATTAGCAAACAGTTCATTTATTTGCATGCCTATCCTAGAAATAATGCCTCTGCAAATTCACAGGGTTTTATTTCATGGGTTTCTGGGTGACCTGCACTGAACTTGTGAACCGCTGTCCTGGGCCTTTGAGCTCTAGAGCCTCTAAGCAACCCGTCATTCATCACAAGCCCTATCACAAGCATAGAACCACAAGCCAGAGAGAAGTAGCTTTCCACAGAGGACTTCTGAACCTTCTTTGTTCATATTTCATTTTCCATTTGTGACTCAACAACACTTCAGAGCTGTGCTCTCAAGAGAAAAGGTCATTTAAATGTTTTACAGCACAATCCTATGCATGCCTACTCAGAAATAAGTCCTATTGAGTTAAATGAGCCTTACGGGTTACAGGATTGTAGTCTTAAGGGTTGTTTCTCAAAGCAGCAGAACCAGTTGAAAGCTTAAGAGTAGGCATGCATATATATATATATATATATATATATATATATATATATATATATAAAATATTTTCCCCACCTTTATGCCAAGAGGCTGAAAGTGGTGTATGTGGTTCTCCCACTCCCTATTTTGTCCTCACTAAGATGATGATGATGATGATGATGATGATTATATCCCATCCATTTGGCTGGGTTTCCCCAGCATATATAAAAAATTGTAAAGCATCAGACATTAAAAAATTCCTGATACAGGGCTGCCTTCAGGTGTCTTCTAAAAGTCAGATAGTTGTTTATTTCCATGACATCTGATGGGAGGGCATTCCACAGGGTGGGCACCACAATCAAGAAGGCCCTCTGTCTGGTTCCTTGTAATCTCACTTCTTGCAGTGAGGAGACCACCAGAAGGCTCTTGGTGCTGGACCTCAGAGTCCGGGCTGAACGATGGGGATGGAGACGCTCCTTCAGGTATATTGGGCCATGGCCGTTTAGGGAATTAAAGGTCAGCACCAACACTTTGAATGGTGCTTGGAAATGTACTGGGAGCCAATGTAGGTCTTTCATGACTGGTGTTATATGGTCTCGGTGGCCACTCCCAGTCTCCAGTCTAGCTGCCGCATTCTCGATTAGTTGTAGTTTCCAAGTCACCTTCAAAGGCAGCCCCATGTAGAGCACATTGCAGTAATCCAAGTAGGAGATAACCAGAGCATGCACCGCTTTGGCGAGAGTGTCCACAGGCAAGTAGGGTCTCAGCCAGCATACCAGGTGGAGCTGGTAGACAGCTGCCCTGGACACAGAATTGACCTGTGCCTCCATGGACAGCTGAGAGTCCAAAATGACTTCCAGGCTGCGCATCTGGTCCTTCAGGGGCACAGTTGCCCTATTCAGGACCAGGGAGTCCTCCACACCAGCCCGCCCCCTGTGCTCCCAAAACAGTACTTCTGTCTTGTCAGGATTCAGCCTCAATCCATTAGCCACCATCCATCCTCCAACCGCCTCCAGACACTCACACAGGACCTTCACCGCCTTCACTGATGTATGTATGTTAGGCTGAGAGATGGTGACTAGTGCATGGGTGAGTCCTAGTCCAACACTCCAACCACTACACCACACTGCATCCTCTCCAAAGGGCTCTTTTCACACCTGCCATATTTTGCCATGGCTGCCAACTAGAATTAGGGACCTTTGATATGACAAATGTCATTCTCGACAGCTGGGGGGGGATCAAACCTGGAAAAAACACAAGCATTATCTAGACCAGTTCCCTCATGCACAGCAGATTGCGACCATCTTCTTCTGGGGAGAAGGCTTGTGACAATCCTTCCTGTTTGGTGCGGCACATTAAAATACATTTGGGCCTTCACACCATCATTGCTACTGGCTAGCGTGCTCTACATGGGAGGATTAGTGGAAGTTTTAGGATACTTTCAATGAGCCTGGGTCCTTAAGTTAGCACCTGGATAGAACACACACACCCCACACTTATGGGGGATGGAGCAGTTCTAAAAGTGGGACATTGGTGTGCCACTCCTTCAGAGTGTACCCCCGAATGGTTATGGCATTTCTAGGTCACCCAGAAAAATGGAATGGGGTGTGCGTATAGCTTAAGATTCACTAATCAGTAGGGAAATTGGAGAATTGAACACTTTGACACTTAGCACTCACAACGTGAGGCATGATGTATACTTCATAATAGTTGCCAACATTCCAGCACGAAACAGAATGTTGGGCTGTGGGGATTCTATCCTGGCATCTTTTAGTCTTGGGTTGGGTAGGGGGAACTCCATGTAGCACAGCAACCAGAAACAGATCTGTGCTTTCAGAATAGCAGCTTAATTTACTAGTATGCCATACACAAAAAATTATAAAATAAAATTGGAAAGAGCTGTGTTAACAAGCTACAAACATGGGGAATTTTTTATAAAATGTTTCAGGCTTCTCTGCCACTCAAAGCCTTTTGAGTCCCTCTTTCAGTTATGTCTCAGGGCCACTTCACTCCTATGGTTTCTTATATGGGCATTGTTTTTTGCTTTGGGAGACCATGTGTGCAGTCACCTCTGATGAGTATAGAATATGGATGTCTGTTTGCTGAAACAACGTATGATAGGAAATGGCAATTGGTTGTAGCTTCATGTGTGTGCTCATCGAAACGGAAGCAGCAGGTGGAGACTTCTGACAAGTTTGGGGTTGTCCTTTCTTACGGGTGCCATTTGCGAACTAATAAAAGTGCAAGAAGGTCATGCAAATGACCAAGTCTCTGTGAGCTGCAGTATCCAGATGCAAAGTAGTGCTTAACTAGTTAAATCTATCTTCCAGGTTAATTTTTTTCCAGCTGTAAATTTCTTAAATAATGTATGGTGTTAAGTCAAAAGTATAGTTAAGTGTCCTAAGTGCTCAGGATAGAACGGATTAAAAAGGTTAGAGCAATAAGGTCACTTTGTTTGCCTTAATTCCTCTCAGCAGTGACTCCAAACTGTCCAAAGTGTTGACAGTCTGTGGAATCATCTGGTCAATTGCTATCTTCTTTTCTCATCAGATATGGCACAAGGGCGCCTGCATCTGAGTCATCTGAGCAGGGACATCCAGACGCAGCCCAGCTCCACTTCGCCTTTGGAAGGCCCGTCCCCAACCGCTGTGCGTTACCGAAATGGCAACCAGCGTCGGTTTTCAATGGAGGTGATACGCAGTTGCAGAGTGCAGGGAATCTGTATGGAATGCTAGAAATTAGACTCGTGTGCAAATGGCCTCTTGAAATTCTCCACCCTATTTGTGGGCACAGAAACTGAGTGGGTGGGGTGCCATTTCACACAATTTCTCCAGAGGGAGAAAAAATTCTCCAGCAGTTTCCCTGGCATGGCACTCACCGTTAGCAATGACAAGTTGCATAGACTCTTTCCTCTTTTTTTGTCGTAGTGGCAGCCTGGCCATCATTCTACACCCCCCACAATGCCAGTGTTCCAGGACATTGTGGAACTGAGATGGCAGCTGCCACAAAAAATAATAATGGGGCAGGGGGTAATTACGCAAAGTGGTCTTCTTTTTCTAGGAGGCTGAGAAAAAGGAAAAGAATTCTTGAAATGCTTTATGAAATGTCATCAGGTGTATTCTCAGAAAAATTTGGAGAAATTTTGGCTCTAGCTCTAATAGATATGATGTTTATGGACCCCTTTTAATTGCAACAGGATGCTGACTGTTTGAGAATCAGAATCAACCAAGAATATGCCTTTGAGAATGAGTGGTCTGTTCATATCAGAAAAGAACTAGTGTTGCAATTGAAATTTATTTTATTTATTTTAATATACTTATACTCCACTTTTCAGCTCCCAAAAGATTCAGGCAATATACAAATCTAATATCTAACAACAACAACAACAACAACACTGGAACAAAGTTGATGGCCCCTTCCCACATCTTTGTGTTCTTCCCCAGACTAGTGTATTCAGTTAGTCTTCAAGATGTGTGTGCTTTACTCAGTGTAGGGATTCTTCTTACGAAACTTTGAAATAGCTTTGAAATGGCTGCATGAGTGCCTGTTCAAGGATGTTCCCGTAAAGTGGTCAGAGTTGGCAAAGTACATTATGTGACCTTGGGGAACTTGGAGTTACTTTCCTGGGGAACATGTCTGTGCCAGTAGAGGCTAGTGACTTCTTGAATTTGCAAGCTACAATCCCCCCCCCCAGCATCAGAATTTGAATTCCATTTGTACAGAAAAGTGTGCCTTTAAAGCATATGCAAAATGCCATGGTCTGCCTACTGAGAAGCAACAATTATTTCTCCTACACCCATAGATGGGGGAATCGCTTCTTTGTGAGAGGACATGAACATTAGCTCCAGACAAAGTTGAGACCCAGTACAGTGGTACCTCGGGTTAAGTACTTAATTCGTTCTGGAGGTCCGTTCTTAACCTGAAACTGTTCTTAACCTGAAGCACCACTTTAGCTAATGGGGCCTCCTGCTGCTGCCGCGCCGCCGGAGCACGATTTCTGTTCTCATCCTGAAGCAAAGTTCTTAACCCGAGGTATTATTTCTGGGTTAGCGGAGTCTGTAACCTGAAGCGTATGTAACCCGAGGTACCACTGTATTTAGAGATTAAGTCACACCACATGGCATAAATGCTTGAATTCATGCATTTTTAAGAGAACACACATACCACTTGCTCAAAACTAATGCCAGGCTTTCCTGCTTCATCTTCACTATCAGTTTGAGGCTAGAGAGTGGTTTGAAGAAGTGAAACAGATAAACAAGGCAATGTAGCTGCCTTTAATTGTATTTCTCCCACCCTTCAAATGCTAGTGCTGCAACTGTTCTATGCTTCCAAATGAGCAGAAGATGAAAGGGTTGTTGTGGGACATACAGCATTAGGGCTGTGACCACCAGAAGTCTTTTGGATGGCTAGGAGGCCTTGGGAACTAATTCTGTGCTGCTCTTCTCCACAGGACGTCAGCAAGCGCCTCTCTCTGCCCATGGATATTCGCCTTCCCCCAGAGTTCCTCCAGAAATTAGAGATGGAAAGTCCAGAGATTTCAAAGCCTCTTAGCAGGATGTCTCGACGGGCTTCTCTTGTGAGTCCCATTCTTTGGCAGGGGTTCAGAACATGCAAGTTCATGCAACGCAGCAGAACTTTGCCCTCGTGCACTTGCACATATGAAAAAGCTCAAGTGCGATGGGCCTAAACCAGGGCAAACACCTACTTCAGTACTGAAACTGCATTGGAAATGTGTGCTGTTCAGTTATTCCAGTTTCTCTGGGCAACTAAGGCCAGCAAGTAGCTCTTTATTTTCCCCCTAGAAGAGGTGGGGTTGGAACTCAGAACTCTAAGGTGGAAAGAAGAACGAAACCTTATATCTCAGGGTTTCCCATTTACCTGTGCAGTGTTGTTTGTCTCTTGAATAAAATATATGCAGCTGAAGCAAGTGTCCCAAAAATATCAATAACCTCATAAATTAACAATGTGTGCTGCTTTGAAACTCACAAATGTGGGGCTGTTACTTTTGTGAAACATTGGATCATGTTAAAGCCTCCTTTGCTTTGTCTGCAGCCTTATTATCATTTTCACACGCAAAAAGAAGTATTCCTGCATAAAATATGGAAAACATTTTTTCCCCTCCACCTCACTCTGGCCAGTCCTGCCTGGGTTATGGCTGTGCAGGTTGCAACCTGTTTTCAGAGTTTGTATGTGGTTGACCCTTTAGATCCAGTAGGAATCATAGTTGTAAGATTCATTTTAAACCAGCAACTGATCAGGCCAAGAAGCTTGTTGAGCTGGAGGCAGAAAAGCAGGGAGAGGGGCGCTTTTTGTGTGGGGAGCGTGTAACATCTCCGAGGTTTCTAAAATGCATTGCAACCCAGTCCTAAGCATTACTTAGAGGTGTTTAGGAGTGCCAGAGAAGTATGTCAGAAGTGTGTTGTGTTGAAATACTGGTAGCTGATTCCAGGAAAAGGGACAAGCTATGTGTCGCTTTAAGCACACACTTTAAAAACGTGCTTACCACCCTGTTTCTTTAGCAAAAGCAGCTCCCCTGAATTGCTTTTTTTCTCTGCTTTCCACACTCACAGCCGCTGTGTGTTTTAAGTTGCAGTGTGATTGATCGATCTAAATCCCATGGCTAGAATCTTGTTCACGTTCCCTGCCCCCAGTATTTAGGCGCTGAGCTTGAAGAAAACACCTGAAATACTGAGCGAAAACCACTGGTTAATTCATGATCCTAAATTGCTTCAGATGCAGCCCATTCACAAGTTTTCCCTATTGAGCTGAAAATGAAATATTTATTGAATCCCATGGGTCCTTTTCTGCAAAGGTGGCTGTCTCTTTACCACCACCTAGTGCTGAATAATATCATGCTTAAAAGGCAATACATGACCTAAGTAGCATTAATACTTGCTTTGAAAAGCCTCTTATCACCACAGAAGGTTTAATCCTGTTACTCCATCATGTTTACAAATGGTACGTACATTCAAACGCCATGTTCACACAGTAAAATGCAGGCCAAATATGCAACGTTTAACAAGAGGCATTGTTAGCCCTATTGATATTCAGCAAGAAATAGAGTACACGGGATGTGAACAACATTTGACTGCTTATTCAGGGCCATATGAGGTGTTGGTGGAAGAGGTTGGGGGGAATTGACCTGGTTCTCCTGACCCTGGGTCAACGCTGAGCCAGGATCGAAAGGCATTACACAAGGGAATCTTGTATAATGGGAAGGGAAGACCCAATTAGGCAGCTTAAACAGCTCTCTGAACAGAACAATCTGGCAGACTGATGGAGAAGTGTGAGAAATGAAAGCAGTTGGAAGTTTTCCTTGCTGCAACACACCCCAAGTGAAGAAAGCGATTTCCCTGAATATATTATGCACTAGCACTATGGGGACTTGTCCATGATTTCACTTTTGCAAAAAGTAGCTCACACAAGGTGTTTAACTGTGTGTTCAAGGACCTGCCTTGATTTTTTTGTCCCCTTCCTCTCCACCAAATGTATTGCAGGCAAGAACTGCTTTGCAGAATGTGATCATCAGTAAGTTCCCTAAGGAAGAGAATGTGATCTTTTGTATTGACACTTCTTCCTTTTTCATGACAGTCAGACATTGGGTTTGGAAAGATGGAAACCTATGTTAAACTGGAGAAGCTAGGGGAGGTAAGAATAAGCTCTGTCATCATTCTACTCCCATGTTGTGTCTTTGTGACAGATTTTTAACTGTTGTCATCCACTTTGGGAGCCAGTCTTGAAATGTTAAGGGCTTTATAGATTTAAAATGGGGCTAGGAGACCTGTGGCTCTCCAGGTGTTCCTGGGCCTTGACTCCCATCATCCCTGAACCTTGACCTTGCTTGCTGAGGCTGATGGGAGTTGGAGTCCAGTAATATCTGGTTCCTTGCCTGCATTTAAACTTGCTCCTTGAGTTGTGAATAGAATTTTTTAAAAGTTTTGCAAGGGATCATTAGCATAAGGAAACAATTTGGTTCTGTTCAGTGTCCTATAGTACGGACTAGGATGTGCTTCCCAAATTGAATGCTTCCTCTGTGCTGAAATAAACTTCTTCTTTTTTAAAACTAATTTCAGATCATTTGATGCAGATTATTAAGCATATATTTACCAGCAAATGCTTCTCAAAGAAGCATGACAAGAAATAAATCTAGTTTGTCAACCCAAAAGAGACAAAGTTTTAAATCAGATGAAGCCCATCTGAAGATATTGTTTGGAAGAAGACTGCAAAGGAGTCATTTTTAATCCAAATTAAGCAGGGGTGCTACAGAGATCTAATCTAGTTCAACAGAACCAGAATAATGCTGTTTTATGTAGGGAGTAATGAGTGGGGTTTGCTGTGGGGTATGTTAGTGAGCTGCTTACTTTTCTTGGCTTCTTCCTCTCAGGGCACCTATGCCACTGTCTTTAAAGGGCGCAGCAAGCTCACCAAGAACTTGGTTGCCCTGAAGGAGATCCGATTAGAACACGAGGAAGGGGCCCCCTGCACAGCTATACGGGAAGGTGAGGAGCAGGGTTCATTTTCCAAAATGTAAACATACGGAGAAACATCAGGCAATGCTATTTCCACACACACTTGCCTTGCTTATACACAAACATGATAAGGAATGGAAACATCCGATCATGTGAACCTGCAATAGTAGCAATGGAAATACTGACAGTGGGGACCACATGCCGGGGGGGGGTGCCTAAGCCAGATGCCAGAGTGGGTGAGGTAACAAATGTAAATTTTACCTTGCACAATAGGGTACTTTCTACCCACACTCACAGACCCCCACCCTCCATCCAGGCAAGCAAGAAACATTATCAGAGTTCAAGGGCACATTCCAGGCAGACAGACACACTCACTGAGTGTGAGAAACAGGGCTGGAGTGGGGTCTGGCTAGGGAGTTGTGGCCTGGGGGGAGGCTTGAGGGCCACAGAGAGAGGCCTAGTAGTCTGCCTTCAGTCCCCAGGCCTGAGATTTTAGCGCATGGTGTACACCCCACCCACACACCCTTGTGACTGAAGTCTCTCTGCCTTGCAGTTTCCTTGCTGAAGAACCTCAAGCATGCGAACATTGTGACCCTCCATGATATCATTCACACGAAATGCTCCCTAACTCTTGTCTTTGAGTTTCTGGTGAGTCAGGACCTTCTGTCTTATGGAGAGGCTGGCTGGTCCGGGCTTGTCTGTAGCACAAGTGTTATTTGGGCAGTAAGGGAAGGGCTGTAGTTCAGTGGTAGGGCATCTGGTTCACATGCAGAAGATCACAGGTTCTATCTCTGGCATCTCCAGGTAGGGCCAGGTATCTCCTTAACTTGATACCCTGGGGAGCTGCTGCCAGTCAATGCAGACAGTACTGAGATAGATTGACCAAAGGTAAAAGGCAGCCTCCTATGTTCAGGGTCATTGGTTAGTCTGAAGGTTCCCCGCCCCCCAACAGCAGCATCTTGCAGAAAATGTGGTCTCTATGTAACACACTGGTTAAAAAAAAAAAAATGTTCTCCGACCACAATTGCTTACCAATATTCCAGGTGGAACGCCATGCAGGTCCCATTGGGTTTGGTGGGGCTTGCCCCCAGCTAGGTGTGAAGAGGATTTTCCTTAAATAGCAATAGAAAAGTGTGTGTGTTTTCTCAGAACAAAATGTGGTTTGAGTTCAGGGAACCTGGAAATTCTCCACAACATACGGGCCACTTAAGGGACAAAATAGTTGGACTGAATCTGACCTAGCTATGTTGATTAGCATAGTGACTTCGAATCTCTTGCTGTAGCAATCTACTAGTATGCATTCATATAATAAAACAGATACATCTGGAAAGGTTGTGTAGTTTTGATCTGTGTATGAGCCAGAGGAGACAGTTCACTTCAAGCATCCACCCTGCTTCGGAACTGATGGGAAATACTATTTGACTTGCATTTTTTTTGTTGCCAAAGACATGTTTGGTCACTTCAGGGGCCTTGGTCTTCAAGGCAACTGGGGCCTCTCAGGACATGCTTGTCTTTGCAGGACAGTGACCTGAAGCAGTACCTGGATAACTGTGGGAATCTGATGAGCATGCACAATGTGAAGGTGAGTGAACAGGGTGGATGGGTGCAGGGCTTCCTCTTCTGTAAAATGAAGTCAGAGCAGGGGTGGGAATCCCCTTGAAGTGCCAACCCCTCATGGGCCCCATTGGCAAGTAGGCAGGGTTGCCCACCCTTTAGTCACATGGTGACCTATGTCAGGTGCAGGAAAGGAACAATTGAGGGTACACAGTTGAGGATGTGTTTCTGCTTGTTCCTCTGTAGTCACAGCTTTACCTGTCCCACACCTGATGGCAGGTGAGTGGCAGGTGTGTGTGACTTGCCCAGAATGGCCTTGTGGGTTAGACCAGACTCGGGCAGCCCAAGGTGTTTTGGCACCTCCAGTGAAAGACCCTGCTGTCACCCCCATGATGGGGGGGTGCATACTCCACAATGGATCTCCACTGCCAGGTCCTTTCCAGATCCCCCCTTCCTGCCCTGCAGTGAGACTTTGCGTCAGCTCCTCCCTTCAGGAGAAGCTGGTGCAAAGCCCCCCAGCCAGGTGGCAAAGCTGAGTGGCAGAACACTTCCCCTCTCACTGACTCAGCAGGAGGGGAGGCGTTCCACAGAGCTTTGCCACTAGTCCCTCTTGGCCCCTAGAGGCTGGGGAGACCAGCAGCAAAGCTGGGCAGCAGAACAAGAGTGACACCCCAAGAGGGATGCTGCCTGAGGTGGCTGCCTCACCTAGCCTCATGGGTGAGCCGGCTCTGAGACTGGAGGTCTGGTGGGCCAAATTATGCAGTTTCCCCCACTGCCAAGTTAGAGGATTTTCCATCTCTTTCAGGAATGGTATCTCATGCCTTAATTCTCCACAGAGCAGAGTCTACCTTTAAAGTACAATGGTACCTCGGGTTACAAACGCTTTGGGTTACAGACACTTCGGGTTACAGACTCCGCTAACCTGGAAGTAGTACCTCGGGTTAAGAACTTTACCTCAGGATGAGAACAGAAATTGCATGCTGCCTGCACAGCAGCAACAGGAGGCCCCATTAGCTAAAGTGGTACCTCAGGTTAAGAATGGTTTCAGGTTAAGAACAGACCTCCAGAACGAATTAAGTTCATAACCCGAGGTACCACTGTATCTCTAACTGCTTTCTCTCCTCTTCTTCCCCTGTGGTTCCAAGATCTTCATGTTCCAGCTGCTACGTGGTTTGTCCTACTGCCACCAGCTTAAGATCCTACACAGAGATCTCAAACCACAGAATCTGCTCATTAATGGGAAAGGGGAACTGAAACTTGCAGATTTTGGTAAGTTAGGAGCTAAGCTGGGGAAATGCCAGCACAAATTTCAGCTCGGTTTTGAATAGGAGGGTACTGTGTCAGGGAGGAGAAGGACCAACCTGTGGCCTGCCAAATGTTTTTGGACTGCAGCTTCCATCTGCCCCAGCCAGCATTGCCAATGGTCTTGGGAGGAAGGGAGCTGTGATTCGGCAACCTCTGGAGGGCACCTAGTTCCCTATCCCTGGCTTAGGTGCTCCTACATTTTCAGATTGGGGGACTTCTACCACTACTGCCCCCCACCCCACTTCTAATTTACATGCAACAAGTCTTAAACGGAGTGAAGATGTTTGCCAAACACAGACTTTCAATTATTTGTTCATGTGGTGCTTTATACATTATGGCTTAGAGACCATATGAAACTCTTCAAGCATCTTTAGGCTGCAATACTATACATAGTCACCTCAGCGTAAGCTCAGCTCAACTCAGTGAGACCCACTTTTTATTAGACTTGTCTAGGATTGTGCTACTGGCAACTTGTTTTCCAAAAATTCTGATCCTTCATGCTTTGCAGCTCTCAACAGCGCTTGTGGAATATATGACCAACATTAGCAAAGCATTACAATTTGTGATGCTCCATGAATCCTGTTGGGCTGCTGGGTTTACTTTACAAATCCAAGGACCAATTTCTATTATTGCTCTTATAGGTTATACAATTATGCAATGCCTGCTCAGTGAAGCAATCACGAAATTGATTTGTCCTAGCTCAGCCTATTGTATTGTTCTCTTGAGTCTTTAATAAAATACTCCCAACCACTCTCTAGGGCCACTGTTGGAATCATGGTAGATAGTGTGGTACCTGCTAAAGCCCATGCCTTTTCTGGGGAATCACTGTCCCTCACACATACTGTCAGGATGAAATTGGTAGTCGCAAACCACAGGATTGCATCTCACTGACTTCCTTTCCACCCTCAGGTCTAGCCAGAGCCAAATCTGTCCCAACAAAAACATATTCCAATGAAGTGGTCACATTGTGGTATCGGCCTCCTGATGTCCTACTAGGATCCACAGAATACTCCACTCCCATTGACATGTGGTGAGCCAAGGGGTCTGTGTTTGGGAAAGGGTGGGTACAATAATTCTCTCCATTGTGACTTTTTTTCTCCCGGTTTGCCTTCTCCATATTACTTCCAGAGCCTTTTCAGTGTTTAACACTATTCAGGAGGAATGTGGGACCTGATACTTTACAGATGTTTGGCTGGATGCCAGCACTCATCATTCCTGACCATTGGCCATGCTGGCTGGGTCTGGTGGGAGTTGGGCTCCGGTATCATTTAGAGAGCTATAGGTTCCCCATCCCAGCTACAGACAGTTTCTCGTGGCTTGTTCCTTCATGTTCCTGAAGTCCTTCTTTTCTCTACTGATTAGTTTAGTGGGAAAGGTGATGGGGGGAAGAAACAGTTCCTGCCTCTCACATTGTCTTCTACAAAACATCTTGGTGGTCCTCCTGCTTTTTCTGCAGAGACTGAAGCAATGAGAGGAAGACTTGGCAGAGAATAGGATGTTCTGAAGGACCTGATTGCTTCATGTTCTTGTATCTCTTTTTGGTCTGTGGTAGGGGTGTGGGTTGCATACACTATGAAATGGTCACAGGACGCCCCATGTTCCCAGGATCGACTGTAAAAGAAGAGCTGCATTTAATATTCAGGACATTGGGTGAGTCCTTTGTAATTCTCTGTTTCTTGATGTGGACTGGGGAGGAGGGTGGAATGAATAGAAGATTACAGAAAAAACTGTAGCCTTTAACAGCTACGTGTGAACTAGCAGAAGAAGAAGAGTTTGGATTTGATATTCCGCTTTATCACTACCCGAAGGAGTCTCAAAGCGGCCAACATTCTCCTTTCCCTTCCTCCCCCACAACAAACATTCTGTGAGGTGAGTGGGCCTGATAGACTTCAGAGAAGTGTGACTAGCCCAAGGTCACCCAGCAGCTGCATGTGGAGGAGTGGAGACGCGAACCCGGTTCCCCAGATTACGAATCTACCGCTCTTAACCACTACACCACACTGGCAGGGTTATTTGGCTGGTGATAGAATGTGCAGCCCAAAAAACAAATCTCTGTCAATGATATTTTCATAATTTAAATATGCATCCAAGGTTTTTATTTTGTTTTGTTCTGATTTTGTTTAAGAGCCAAGTGTGGTATAGTGGTCAGAGTGTTGGACTAGGACCAGGGAGACCAGGATTCAGATTTCCACTCACCCATGAAGCTCACTGGATGACCTTGGTCAAATCACCTGACCAACCTCACAAGGTTGTCCTGGTGATAAAATGAGGAGGGAGAGAAATATGTGAAACACCTTTAGCTCCTAGGAAAGGTGGGGTATAAATGCCCAAAGTCTCAAGTTTCTTACCCAGCGTTTTCAGTTTAAAAGGGTCTGAGACAGCAGGGCTAGAGAAGCCCAGTCAGATTACACAACAGTAGGCTAAATAAGTTCAGTGACTCAGCATCAGGCATCCTTCTGTGTTCTAACAGCCCAACACTCCATTTGGTTTCTGAGTCTTTTAACAGCAAGTGTGTTTCTCAGCGTTCCTCTGCCGTGAAAAGGGCTTTGTGACTGTGGGTGGATGGATTTCCCTCTCTCTGTGTTCAGCTAAGGTTGAGTTTTTTATGATTCTAAATGCCAGATATTGGATTCCATCTTGTGCAACGCTCCATGTGGATACAGTAAATGTGCAACTAAGCCTATTTCCTGCAGGAACCCCTACAGAAGAATCTTGGCCGGGCATCACATCCAATGAGGAATTCAAGGCATATAATTTCACACAGTATCGAGCCCAGCCATTGATAAACCATGCACCAAGGTAGGACAATGGCCTTAAAAGGCAGGGCAGACTTCTTAATGGGCTTCTGCTGCTGGAAAATACTAAGGGAAGGAAAGCACCAGTTCTTGTTTTTCACTGGATAAACATGCACACAAAGCAAGCAAGGGTGACTGAAGAATCTCTGTTAATTGTGTGGAATGGTATATCAATAATCTTCATTGTGATCAACATATGATCAACGGTTCTTCTTTTTCTCAGTATACACCATCCCCATCTCCTTTATTTTAGGGAAGTGGGGAGGTCCATGAAATCTTTGCCTGCATCCTCCTTTGTTTTGGTCTTTCTGGGGCTGCCACTAGGTGGCATCAGCATTCTGCAAGCGGCATCCATGTCCAACTTGTTGAGTTGCCTCTTCCCCAGGAAAGAACCTAAATTGCCAGTTGTGGACTAGTATTTTCTAGACGTTCCACAGCTTTTCTTCATATGTTCTGGTGTACACGTGTCCCAAGTGTACTGCCCTTGACAATAGCCAATTGCCTCCCAAGCTCCTTTCTTCTCTTGCAGACTGGACACAGAAGGAATCGACCTTTTGATGAGTCTCCTCCTGGTAGGTGGCTTCAGTTGCTGAGCCAGATACCAAAGATTCCATGCTTCATCCAACATATACTTTGCTGCTGCAGCTGCTTATTGTCCAGGATGGTGGTGATGGCTAAGTACCAATTTTAGTGGTTCTCCCACTTAATGGCTTAACAGGGAGTATCTAGGTGCACAGGGCAGAACCTCCCAATGACAGCTGCAAACATTCTACCGAGGGAATTGTTTGAAGTGTCCATCTTCTTCTACGAGTCTTGATATTTCTGACAAAGGCATCTTTGTGCCTGCTTCTTTTCAAGGGTATAAAAGGTTACATGGGGATGGTTTTTTTAAAAGCTTTAAGATGCAGATTATGTCCCCTTTCTTACCTCATACAGACAATGGCTTGGAGTGCCATAGATAAATGAATAAAGTTTCACATCAAAGTGTAGATCTCTTTGCCAGTGTAAATAATAATATTTTTGATGATTTGTGAGTGAGGTGTATTTACTTATTTGTTTGTTTATATAGCCATCTGTCATGGATGCTTTAGCTGAGATTCCTGCATTGCAGGAGGTTGGACTAGATGACCCTTGGGTCCCTTCCAACTCTAAGATTCTATACTACTACTTTTATACCATGAGACTCTTAATCTCATGGTCATGGGTTTGAGCCCTGCAATTGGGCAAAATGATTACTGCATTGCAGGGGCTTAGACTAGATGGCCCTCATTGCCCCTTCCAGCTCTATAATTCTTTGATGCTATTATTGTGTCTCATTTTGCATTTAAAACCCAAATGAAAATCCATATACAGTTACTTGTTTTATCACAAAATACAATGTGTTTTCTCTCAATGTACACATTTCTAAATGTATTATATCCTAAATTGGTGTGCATTTTGCAGTGCATTTTTTGGGCAGGGAATCAGACTCCAAAATTTGAGCAGGTGCAGAATCATACTCACACACTCAAAATGAGCACCTGGGCCCATGATGTAAATACTGATACTTGCCTATACATGGACACTTATGTCTAATCATATTTTGATCCGTGTATTGTCCTTAGCTTAAAATGAGGCTGATTAGCTTTAAAATGCTGACAGAACTAAATTCTCCTCCCCCTCCAGGTGAGAAACAAACCCAATTGGTAAGCAAAGGCCAAAGAAATACTACAGCCATTGCCAGGAAAATTCATAGCACAGAGACCTGGGAATAGTTAGGCAGCCCAGACCTCATCGAGTTAAAAAACAGAAGACCCTGATCAAACCTATCAGACCATTTAAATTACCCCAAACTGGCTGGCGTCACTGGATCAGTTTCAGAGGCTCCCTCTGGGAGACAGGGAGCTGCCCAGTGTTATGATTGCTGGATCCATCAGATAGCTAACTTTGCTGCCCACCCACAAGTTAGTTATGGGGGAAGCCTACTGAGGGCACCCTGCCCTAGCCACCCTAGGGTCAGGCACTCACAGATCAAAACTATGTCAATACCTGTTAGCTGTTAGGTATGACTTACTGCCACTTCACAGACACAGAAATGACCAAAGTGGAAATTAGTATGTAAGCCAGTCCTCAGAAAAGGATTTGCTCAAGGAAATACAAGATGTCTGGTCATAATGGGGAACTGAGACAATGGTTCCTCCGTTCTTGACCTGAACTTTGATCTTTCCAAGCTTCCGTAATCGAAATCAATGGAAGTCCAGAGCATTGTTGATTGTTCTGGTGGCTTGGCCCTCCCTCTCCTGCCAAGATTCTTTTGCTCCTGCTCAAGCTCTCCAAGGAGAGACATTGTTTTGCTCTGCAGCAGCTGCTTGACCTCTCCTAGCTGAGCCAAAACTAAAGTACAAAACGTAGAGTTCCTCAGGTACAATTGCATTTATCTTGGTCAGTGGGATATGAAGTGGCAGGGAATATTTCACTCAGGTTTGGCCTTGAAAGCCAAGGAAGCTTTCTCCTCCCCTGCTCAACTTCGATTACTGGCCTTGCTTTCCTGTATGTGCATATTTCAAAGGGGAAGCCTGCATCATCACCTATTCTTTCCATAATCATTGAGACCATTAAAGTTCAGTCATTCTTTCCAGGTGCATTATAGCTACACACAATGATAATGCAAACTCTACAATGAAGATCATATTTATCCTTCAAGGAGCTTGCAATTGTAATCTTCTGCACACTTACCTGGGAATAAGCCCCACTGAACGCAATAGGTCTTGCTTCTGAGTCTGCATGCATATGGCTGTGCTTTAAAGGAATGTTGTATAGCATCAGAACAGCCTTACAAAGCAGGGTAGGCTGAAAGAGGTGGACTTGTCCAAGATCACCCAGTGCTTCCCACTTGCTTCACTATGCTGTCTCTGTGTACAGGCAGGAAAGTATAACTGCCACATAACAAGAAATGCCACATATTATCCAGAAAGATAGAATGGGGCTGCATGCAGCCTGAGCAGCAAAAAGAAAACATGCACAGCACAGCTGCACAGGAGAGTTGAGTATTTTGCTGAATCAGTTGACCTCCATGAGCCACATAGCACCCATACTGAGCTGCACAGGAATGTAGGAGGGTTCAGGAATCAGACATGCCTGCATACATACATACACACTCAAATAAGCACCTGGGCACATGAGATAAATGCCCATACTTGCATGCATATGGACACTTATGTGTAAACCTTTCTGCCTCTCTCTTTTGCTAGTATGAAGCCAAAAGACGCATTTCTGCAGAATCTGCCCTGCGGCACCCTTACTTTACGGCACTCGGTGAACAAGTGCACCTCCTTCCTGAGAGTAAGTGTGTGACCACTGCTGCATGGAGCAGCTATATTCTTCTCCCCTGCTTTGACTGTGCAGGTGACTCACTAAATCTACCGTATTTTTCGCTCTATAAGACACACTTTTTCCCCTCCAAAAATTAAGGGGAAATGTGTGTGCGTCTTATGGAGCGAATGCAGGCTCCATGGCTTCAGTGATAGCAACGCAAAGCCTCCGAAGTGCAGTGGGAGCGCTCCCGCCCCGCTCCGGAGGCTTCGCGTTGCTTTTGCTGAAGCCTGGAGAGCGAGAGGGGTCGGTGCGCACCGATCCCTCTCGCTCTCCTGGCTTTGCTTCGCTGGAGAGGCGCTGCGCAGCTTTCCCTTTCTGCGCAGCACCCCTTCAGCGAAGCGGGAGGAGAAATGGAAGGGGCTCCGTTTCTCCTGCCGCTTTGCTGAAGGGGCGCTGCGCAGAGAGGGAGAGAATTTTTTTTCTTGTTCTCCCCCTCTAAAACAAGGTGCGTCCTATGGTCGGGTGAGTCCTATAGAGCGAAAAATATGGTAGTTCAAGGAGCACAGCCTGTTTTCCTTATTGCTGGCTTAAAAGAAAGGGGATGGGGAGTTTGAGTGCAAGGAGAGAGATAATTCCCAGAAAAGGAGAAAAGGAACTGCTGCCGGGATGAACCACCTCTGACAGATTTGATAAAACCTAGTACAGTATTCTCTTTGCACAGACAACACTACTTGGAAAGATTAGAAGCAATTCTAAGAGAGTCATACAGCATCAAGGACTTTACTGGAAACCTAAGGCTTATGCTGAGACCTTTATTCCCTTCCCTCCACCCACACACACTCGTATACCAGACAGACATTTCATATCTCTCCTGCAACCCTTGTTTTCTGTAATATAAAAATGGGGCTGGTGGCTGCTCTCCTATACACACTTACCTGAGAGCAATTCCTATTAAACTTAGTGGTCCTTGCTTCTAAGTAAATCTGCATAGGATCAGAATGGCAAGTGAACTGTGAGCAAGACCATATTCTCTGCCCTTCATCTTCAACTAGGGGCACCTATTCCTGTATCTATGCTTCTGTCTCAGTTCTCTGCAGAAATTGTAATTTTGATGTACAGTAATTCTCATCCCCTCTGTCCTTGTCTCCTCATGCACCCTTTTCCTCCAGCTGCCTCCATCTTTTCTCTGAAAGAAATACAACTTCAAAAGGACCCTGGCTATCGAGGCTCAAGCTTCCAGCATTCTGGTAGGTACCTGGTGCTTTTTTGGTCTTATTGTCTTGTGGGGTGGGAGACGAGCGAGTTTCAGGGCCTTTCAGAAACATGTTGTCTTCTGTGCTACTGAGCCACTCAGTCGTAAGTCTCCCAAGTGTAAAGCAGCCATGTTGCAACTTGATCTCATAGCACACTTCTCTGTGTGTGCTAAAGCATTATTGAAGCCTGATTTTGCTGCCACCTAGTTATAGCCATTGCAACCCAAAGTCCATCTTGTAAGTACCCTGGTGTAGTTAGCAAAATGGAAAGGGGGAGGGTAGTGTCCATGAAATCTTTTGCCCTGCTAATAGTAGGATCCCAGTAGGCCAAACTTCCTTCCCACTTGTTCTTATGACATTCCCTGGACAAAAGATCTGACAGTGCTTCTTTACAATAGACAATCCCACTCATATGTACACCTTGAATGGGAAGCTTTTAATGTTCCTGTCCCTTGCTGTTCCTGTCCCTGTATCTTGCTGTGTGCACTTGCCCAATTTCCAAGTCCATTTGCTCTGAATGTAGCCTTAGTTATGGTGACAAAGTTGATCTATAAGCATTATCAAGGTTCCTGGGCTCTATTGGCTGGCTGTCCTTTTTTAAGACTGTTTGAAATACATATTTTAACCATTATTATTATTATTATTATTATTATTATTATTATTATTATTAATTACTACTACTACTACATCCCACCTTTCCTGCAAGAGGCTGAAGGTGCTGGTGTACATGGTTCCTGCCCTCCCCCTCTTATTTTATCCTCACAACAAGGCATGAAGCCAGTGAGCCAGTATTTGAAGTATTAGCTAGCGTGCAGCACAGCATGGCCTAACTGCTTCTGAGCGATAAACTTCAATAAACCTTACAATGTCCAGAGCCGCTCTCTGGCACTTGTTGTGACTGTTGTGATAATTTAAATCATTATGAACCTTTAGAGGCTGAGGAAGAAGAGACTGAGCAGCTTTCTCTCTCACGCACTCTCTGTCTTATCCAAATATCCATCTTCACACGGCACCCTTCCTCACGTGCAATTCAGCATGAGGCCCACACTTGAGGGTTCTGGGAGAACAAAAGAATGGCACAAATCAAAGAGGAAAGCCAGAAGTTTCAAATTTGGGTATTAGGATACATTGTGCAAATGTATATTTTTTCACATTTATTTGATTTATGGGATCATGACTTCAGATTTTGCCTCACCTCAGCATAGAAGCATAGAAGCTGTCAGCTCCCCCCCCCCCCCATCCTTTTCCCATGCTAGAGATTGTTAGAAAAAAATGTTAATCAAATACTGTGTATATTTCTGGTCACTGTGTCTCTAAAAGGATATTGTGGAGCCAGAAAAGGAACAGAAAGGGTCTTGTGTTCTTAAGTTCATCGGTATGTAAAAGGGCACCTTGATCTGCCCTTCTTTTTCTTCTTCTTCTTCTTCTTCTTCTTCTTCTTCTTCTTCTTCTTCTTCTTCTTCTTCCTTCCTTCCTTCCTTCCTTCCTTCCTTCCTTCCTTCCTTCCTTCCTTCCAACTCCTCCGGATCCACTCCTCCTGCAGCCTCCATTCCTAGTTCCGCTCCTCTTGTTTATTCATCCTCGCTTCGTAGCTCTTTGTATTTTCTCAAAAATTTTCCCAATTCTTCCAGGCTCGTGATTCTGTGTCTTTTACTTTTATAAACAAAGGAGATCCCTTCTGGATATTCCCATCTAAATTCAATGTTGTTCTTGTTTAATATCTGTACTGTTGGTTTATATGGGTCTCTCCGTTTAAGAAGCCTGATCGGGATGTCTTTAAAAATAATTATATAATTTCCTTCTATATTCAGTCTCTTTTCTCTGTTCTTTTGGAGAATCTGGTTTCTCATCTCTCTGTCCTTAAAAGTAATCAGGCAGTCTCCTGGAAACTTTCTTGCCTTGGCTGATCTTGTCTTCAGTCGAAATGCACTTTGCACAGATTTTGTCACTTCTTCTATATCCATCTCCATCCATTGTGCAATTTCTTTTATTAGTTTCTCTTTAATATTTTCGCCTTGCTGTTCTGAGATGAGTCTCAATCTTAAATTCACTTCTCTCTGCCTGAGTTCATTCATGGAAATCACATCCCAGACCTCCTCTTGAGTTTTGTTAATTTCTGACATCCCCACCCATATTCTCTCTTCTTCCTTCCTCATCTCCGTCATTTCCACTCTTGTCTTCTTCATTCCCTCTTCCAGGTTCTGTGTCCTCTTGTTCACGTCCTTCAGTTGCCCTTTTAATTCATTAACTGTAACATCAATTTTTTTGTCCATTTGGCCCATTCTCTTATCCATTTGTTCCAGTTTCGCTTCTATGTTCTTTTCGCTCTGCTTGATGTTGGCATTAACCTCTGCAAACATTTTCATAATTTCCCCTTTAAGATCTGACTCTTGTTTTGAGCCTCTCCTCTCTGCCGGTGTTCCCCCCTCCCCTCCTTTCTTTTGTGTATGAGACATTATAGTCAAATTACAAATACTTAATTTACAGTCCACAATAATAAAATGTTCCGTCCAGATATACAGTCAATGAAATTTTCCCTCTAATGATGCATTGAATAAAACAAATATATAAATAGATCCTCCTCCTAAATTCTCATACACTTAAATTTGTATATCAATTAATTTATATAAACCATTTTTTCCCCTAAATAAATTTCCCAATATAAATTCAACTTATAAGGCGGAACACCTATTAACCTATAAGTTTCTGCTTTAAAGAGGCCTATCCAACCCTGAGTTTCTTCCTTCTTCTTTCTTCTTGCCACCACCTAGGCTAAATCCAATTGTTATAGTCCGGTTAATAAAATAAGTTAGCTGTAACCAATGAAAACCAATGAACTTTTGTGCCTCCATTTTAACGGAAAGATAGAGCTAACCAGCTATAAGTAAAACATAAAGCTAATATTAGGCAGCATAATTTTTTGCTCTATTATCTTTTACCTGTGCTTTCAAATAAATTTAACTGTTTAAACACAACGGAAGGATTGCATATGAAAGAAGACTTCACTTCCGCAACTGGTTCCTTCTCTTTTTTCTTTTTTTTAATGTTTATCCGTGGAATGAAATGAGAACGAGCTGCCTAACAGGCTGCATGAAGGGTATGATTATTATTTGGAGCTTTGAGAATTGTGACTTGAACTAATAAACTACTCCCTGTTTTTTTACTTGTTATCTTTATCTTTATTTTAATAAGGGAACAGTCTGGATTAATAAAAAACTACTTTGTTTTCTTCTTCCTTCTATGAACTTTGTTTAACTGAGCTTAAACTTGACACTCTCAGCTACGGATCCCTTAGCAACTCCCAAGTTGCTTTTTGGATAGAACCTTCCGGACATCTCCCTTATTCACTCTTTTTGGACATATTGGGCTCTTTTGGACCTATTTATTCCCTTGGTGTGTTTTTTTTGTTTTTCCCCCTCTTTTTTTTACTAATACCTTCAGAAACTCTGATTGGACTACGTCCATTGGATTACAATATATAATCAATATATATATTACAATATAATATATATATATAATATATATAATAGTGCCTGCTAAATATATTCTTGTTTAGACAAGCCTGCCCAGATGCTTAGAAATGCTGGAGTGACTTTTAATCTATTTTAGTATATTTTAACTGTTGTATGTTTTAAAGAATGACTGCAATTTTTTCTTGATTCCTTTTTTTCCTGTTTGTAAACTTCTTTGAGGGTTGTTGTTTTTTGCAATCAAGCGATGCATAAATTTTAAGAAATAAATGAATGAATAGCTCAGCATTGCCTACACTGACTGGCAGCAGCTCTCCAGGTTTTCAGACAGGATTTTCTCCCAGTTCTACCTTGGGCTCTCCTGCATGCAAAGTCCTGTGGAACTACAGCTCCAAGCCATGTGGGAAATCTGTGGCAGAGAAGAAATTGCATTCTGAGTTCCACCTTAGCCACTTACAGCGATGCTCAGTATCTTGAGTATGAATCCTCCTCTAAAACTGGAGAAATGTAATGAACAAGGCAACCTTTAGGAATCATCACATTCCTGTGATGATGTGGCTCTGTGAACAATGAAGCTCTTGATTGCTGAAGTGTCACAGACGGTCCATTATGCTAGACCATACCCCACGGGCAAAAGCTCAGGGGACAAAAGATTCCCTGCGAAGGTAGCCTGTGTGTTTGAACTGGTAGTTCTGGTGTATGGTTTTGAAATTGCACTTACATCACCTTCTGTGCAAAGGGATCGAGCTACTTTATGTTATAATTATCCCTCAAAATGTGAGTCAATGGAGAACTGGAGATATAACTGGGCTTGGGAAGCTGTTTCAGTGACCGAACCCCAATATTGTGCCAGAGATCCCTGTGCAGAGGCTTTGTCCTTGCGTGCCCCAGTTTCCCATAAGTTGCCACCCTGTTCTGTGGAGGAAAACTCCTCTTTGAAATACCTTTTGCTGTGTAATCTTCCAAGGAACAGGCCATCATTCTCACACCTTTTTAACATTTCTCATTTCCCCCCAGCTCGAGGAAAGAACAGGAGGCAGAGCATATTTTAAACCTGGTTTAACTCATTCATTGCATCACTGGGGAGATCAAAGCACTGAGAGGGGAGAGGACCACGCAGATCCCATGGAGGCCACGCTCAGAATGATGAAGGCTGGATGAACACCCCAAAAAGACCTGGTGCCTGGCCCAGCCCCCATCCATCACACAGCAATTGGCATAATCCTACTCTCTGGATGAGGATCAAGCAATTAACTGCCCCAAGTACGCTTGCTGCTGCTTTAGAGGGAAGCAACATGGAGGCAGCAAGCCAGGGCCAAGATCTCGCTGCAGAATCAACACCTGCTTTGCTTCTTAGATGACGTGTCATGATGAATGTGCAGAATTCCATTCTTTGTTTCTCCCCCCACCCCCATCACCAGGCGACTCCTAGGACAACATGATGAGTATGATGTTAACAGCAGGAAAGCCCTTTGATCCACTTTTATGCAGAGTTCTCTGGCTTTGAACTGAAAAGGAAACCTGTTTTCTTTTGAGTTGCTTCTGCTCTCTCTATCGGGAATGAATCTCAATTCCAAATGGTACAAACATTTAAGAGAGAGGATGGGAGTGGGGAGGCCTTTTGCTGGATTTTCTTTGCCCTCTCGCTCCCTGCCTCATTCTGTTTCCTAGTGTTTGTTTTCTGAACTGAAGCTGCTATACAAGGAATCATGATTTCTTAGATTTCTACCCAGTGTTTCTGAGAATCTCTCTGTAGCTCGTCCTGAGAATCATTCATCAGAAACCTAAATAAATAGGTGCACTTTCACTACAAAAGAGATCCAGGATCCCAATAATTCAGGAATTGCAGAAACAGCTGAGTCCCTATAAAATGTGTCACGGTAAAATGTGAAAGAACTCAAGCCATCCTTCCACTTGCTATTCCAAGTTTCTTTTGTGGATTCTGCCTTTGTGACCAGAGTTCAAAGATGTTCTGTCCCCTTACTTTTTTGCCCATATCACCAGGGAAAGAAACCTTATTTAATAACCAGTAAATGTTTTCAAAGACCCTGGACACACATGCACACAAACTGAAATCCATGCATGTTCACTCAGAAGTATATCCTATTATATCAGTAGGGCTTACTTCCAGGTAAGTGTGCAAAGGCCTGCAGCCATATGAACCCAGTGAAATCTATAGGACCTAAGTGTGCTCTTAGGTTCCAGGGCAGGCAGTTTGTTTTTGCTGCATCAGCAGCAGTTGCTATTCAGGCAAGTCAAACAAGGCTCTTTGGGGAACATGTCTCCAAAAGGGCAGGCCAGTTCTGAAAATGTCTTGATTGTGTACGTTAAAAAACAGAATCTGAACTTCTGTCACTTTTCCTGTATTGGTCTATTTTTATTTCAACCATCAGCTAACCACCAGCGGGGGGGGGGGGGTGGACATAAATGTCATGAGAAAATAGCACATTCTTATAATCAGATATGGTTTCTTGCCTGCCTGTTCTGAGGTCTTATCCTGATTATAAGATTCAATCGGTACAGCCTCATGAGAGAAATAACCCCTCAGGGTTCCAGTCACTAAAGGGAGACATTTGATTGAGTGATATTTCTGAATACTGGCAGAACTATACAGGCATCTGTATGGTGCAGTAAATCAAGCACACAGCTGAACTTACCAAGAAACAGATCCTATAAGGAGCACCAAGTGAACTGCCTCCTCTCTTTATCTCTCTGATTTTTCTTTTTTCAAATAAACTCTTGGCCAGGCAGGGTTTAGAGACAAAGATGGTGGCATTGCTGCCCTTTAAGTTGAAAACTTAGGTAAACAAGTTAGCTTTGTAGTTCCCCTTCTTGAGGCGAGGTGTTTGGGACCAGGAAAGATTTTACTGCAAATATTGCATGTATTTCTATCCAAGGCAAATAATTGGGTGCCTAATACAAATCAATATGTGAAATTCAGCCTCTTCCCTCCTGCTGCTTTTTACCCAGCGATGCTGCAGGGACAGTGGAATCTACAACTGACAGAATTCCCCTTCTCTGCAACTCTTAAGGGCATGACTGGGTCTGGACTCAAGATGGAGTGATCCTATGACCTCTTGACATCTTGAGCCCTTCAGACTTCCCTTGCCTGTCCACTCCTTCCTGATCATAATGCACAACCCTTCTTGCTGCTCTCTGTGTGATGTTTTACCCCAGACTCTCTTTTCTCATCCTATCTTCATGCTGTGTCACCTGCAGCTCTTGTTTCCTCAAGCCACTGCTTTTCAACCCACTTCCTGCTTTCATCCATTTGCTTTAACCATCCTTTCTCTTGGCCTACCTGTGCTGCATTCCTCATAACATAGCTCCCTGATAGTGGCTACCTTGGGGTTCATTCAAAATTCCTTTTGCAAGAAGCTGCTTGGTTTCTTGTTTCTTTTCCTCAGGCCTCCTTAATCCCTTCAAGTTCTTGTTTCTCAGTTCACAGGCTACTTTGTGCCCTTCCTTTAACCACCTTGCCTCTGGATCCTCTGTTGTTTAAGCTTCCCTACCTCCTGGGGCTTTGCACTGCCCTGCAAAGTTGTTCCTGTCACTACAGCTTCCATTCAGCCTTAATCTTCAGCCAGACTGCCATCTTTCCCTTCCCTCACAGAAGTTGAACAGAAAATATTCTGACAACTTTAGTTTCCTGAACCTGCAGATAAACACATTTTACATTGACACACCATTTCAGCCAAACTGTTTGGTACAAATAGAGCCTCTCAAAATAAGGTGGTCCCTGCATATTCAGAGGGTGCTTATGTATGCCAAAGTATTTTCATCTGTAGATTAAGAGGTAAATAAATGTTTAGAAGAAGTTTGACAGCCTGTCAAGGAGCTATGCACATGGACCTCCAAGATCTATGGACTGCAGAGGGCAGTTGAGTCAGGTAATGTTGAGTGTGTCAGTTGAAGTGGGAGAAGAAAAATGGGCAGGAGGATTTGCCTGCTTGAGTTTCTTAAGAATATTATTGGGGTGGGGGGGGAGCTAGGGTTAACTGGATGCATCCCATAAGTTAAAAAAAAACACCACTCCTCAACATGCTGTATTTTTTCCCCTCACTTTCTTACTCTCGCTCAGATTCAGGGCTGGCAGCCAGCCTCAAAACTCCATCCTTAAAGCTCTGTCTTTAAAGTTTTCAGGAGGATGGCACCTTCACTGCCACTCTACCAACCCTGTAGTGGTCCTGTTCCAACCTAGAACAGGCCCTTTTCCCACCACGATGTTTTGTTACAGGTGCCTTGTAGATTTTGCAAGAGTAAACTGTAACTGGAGGCAGGGAATGTGCATTTCAGCATGCAGACTGTTCTCTTAGAGATGCAGATTTCCATTTCTGAGTCAGATCCTGCTGTTGCTTCCACAGGAAAACATCGTGTGAGGCCCACTCATTTTGGTGGTGCTTCTTTATTAGTACCTCAGAGGTTGGATTATATAGCAGGCCTTACGACTACATATACATTTACACTTCAGAACTCTTTACATGCTTCTGTTTCTAAGTCTCAGCCTTCAGTCTTGTACTTGCTTACGTGAGAGTAAGCCCCATTGAACTCAGTGGGATTCATTTCTGAATAGACATGTGTAGGATTGCCCTATTAGTGTGGTGCAGGAAAAAGCAAAGCACTTCTCTAATCAATGGAAATAAATAACCAAGCACAGCTCACCAGCTTTTCTCTTCACCATATGCAAATGAAGCAAAGTTTGAATGTTTTTGTGAAGTCGGGTTATTAGACTAATAACATATGTCCCAATAAACACTCTGTTGAGCTGAGCTTATAATGGTATTGTTTACCTCATTCCATGCTCAGATTGGGTGCTTCAAATAATTGACTGCATGTGAATGCTAAATAGTTACTTAGTATTGACTGAGCTTCGCTGGCTATAGTGGCTCAACTGACAGTCCTATTTATGAGTTAACAGCTCAACTGCCTGTTTGATCCTTAGATGAAATTGCTCCCACAAGACACCGACTAAGCAAAGCATTTAATCGTATGCTAACGCTCAGCACCTAGGTTGCCTTATGGAGATCAATACGCTAAGAATAAGGCTTCTGCCTGAGTACCTTGGTAGCTTGCTGTAATAAATCTCTTCCAAGGTAATAGGATGATAATCCATATTTCTGCTTTAAAATAATGGGTTGGGGGCATATGCCCCTTTCCGTAAAACATACAAATAGATTTGTACACCAAAAAGCTGCCTTTGGTTTTTATCTCGCCCTTACGTAGTAAAGCTTGATTCCTGTAATTCACTTGCAGGGCAATCCTAAGCAACTTTACAATGAAGCCCCAATGAGTTCGGTTTTGCTTCATCCCTATTGGGTTTGTATTTAGGATTGCAGCATATGAACAGATATTTTGGCATAGTGGGGCTTACTTCTCAGTAAACATGCATAGCATGTTAACCATCTTGAGTCCAAATTTTTGCAGATTCTAGCTTCAGCACTTTTATTATTATTCTCCCTTGGTGTCTGAAAGTCCCATTCAGGAATCTGGCAGGATTTTCTGCCTCCCCTCAGGTAGTGGCTCAACAGAGAGTTCTGAGCACCTGAAGCAAAATAAACTCTATATAAATTCAAAGCCTGCTGATGTCATACTGGAGGAGGGGGGGCATCAACATAATCATACTATCAGAAACTCTAACAAAGGGTTCCAGACCTAAACAAATATACATACCTGTGAAAAAGCATCGGCTTTAATACAACACTTCCCTAGAGAGAGATAAGAGCAGTGTAACATACATCTATCCTTTTGGGAGCTGATGGAGGGGATAACAAAATTAATGTAGTGCAGTGTATATTGGGGCCAAAGTCAAATTAGTACAGTATTCCCCAACCATAGAATCATAGAATTGTAGAGTTGGAAGGGACCCTGAGGATCATCTAGTTCAGGCTTCCTCAACCTCGGCCCTCCAGATGTTTTTGGCCTACAGCTCCCATGATCCCAACTAGCAGGACCAGTGGTCAGGGATGATGGGAATTGTAGTCTCAAAACATCTGGAGGGCCAAGGTTGAGGAAGCCTGATCTAGTTCAACTAATCTCAACTAAATCATCCATGACAGACGGCCATCCAACCTCTGCTTAAAAACTTCCAATGAAGAAGAGTCCACAACCTCCCAAAGGAGTCTGTTCCACTGTCAAACAGCTCTTGTTGTCAGAAAGTTCTTCCTAAGGTTTAGTCGGAATCTCCTTTCTTGTAACTGGCAAAGGAGTGGCAGTCAGTGCCACCCAGATGAAAGCAGTACATCCCTCTTGACTTCTTTGAGTGTCTTCATCTACACATCTTCTTGAACAAAATCCCAGAGCTTGCTTAATTGAGACTATGAAAGCGACTCTCATATTGACCCAGCAATTTCATTGCACATGTACACTAGCAACTTTCTAGTGCTGTTCCATAATTCTTATACACCTCAGTGGGATTTTCCTGTGAAAAGAATCCCAGTGTCCTCAGTTTAAATGCCCACAGAACCTCAGCAGAACTTAATGCAGTCTCATTGCAGCTGATGCATGTAACCACCTCCTACAAAACCTGACCTAAGGGATACTGTAACTGTGCCTGCAAAGTCCTTGAACAGCAGGGAAAGGTTATCCTGGCATGTATATGCAATGATGCAAAAAGCTCCTGCTGAACTTCCTTTTGCCAGTCTGCTGTTAAAGCTCTAGGAGTTTTGCTGCAGGGGGAGGGGACGCTGGCAATCCTACATAAAACTTGAAGGTACTGTATGTAGTTTTTCTGCAAGAGTGCAAATGTGTGTCACGATTCAGCAGAGGGAGTAATACACAACTCTCTTTTGTTTCTACTGACCAAAAAAGAGAGAAAAGAAACAAAACAATGCACTGTAAAACATGTAGAAGTCAAAATTACATGCTTTAAAAGTTCAGTATTCACAACTATCAAAGAATCCTGAAGGAGCATCTCCACCGGCATCATTCAACCCTGACACTGAGGTCCAGTGCCAAGGGCCTTCTGGCAGTTCCCTCACTGTGAGAAGCAAAAGTTACAGGGAACCAGGCAGAGGGCCTTCTTGGTGGTGGCGCCCACCCTATGGAACGCCCTCCCATCAGATGTCAAAGAAATAAACAACTATTTGACGTTTAGAAGATATCTGAAGGCAGCCCTGTTTAGGGAAGTTATTAATTACTGGTGTTTTAATGTATTTTTAATCTTTTCTTGGAAGCCACCCAGAGTGTCTGGGGAAACCCAACCAGATGAGCAGGGTATAAATAATAAATTATTATTATAGCTGTTTTGCACATTCACATGCCCAACTTTTCTATTCAAATTTTGCTTCAGCCTCACTCTCTGCAATTCTTGCATGGCCAAAACTTTGAGTGACCATGGATTTGGGGCAGCTGGTCCAATAAATTTTGCTACTTGTGGGAGAGCAGCAGAAAAGGTGTTCGACCTCCCTGGCTGTAAAAATACAACAAAAAGTAAATGTAAAAACCTAACAATTTTCTGCTCTTTCATGACGTCCCAAGTCTGCTACCTGAGGCAGCTGCCTCACTCTGCCCAACACCAGCGTTGGCCTCAGGAGACCTGGACAATGGTGGCTAACAAGCGATTTAATATATCAGCAGGTTCTGTTTGATGCAAGACCTGTAAAGGGAAGCAGGAACATGTGCCGGCATTGTGTAGCATGGAATGTGGCCATTCTGTAACTCCACCGAGTACATGGTGAGCTACAGCATGCTGTAATAGAGAACCAGTACAATCTAAATCTTGCCATTCCCATTAACATAAATCCTTCACCTCTTGGCTTTGTTAGTACAGAGCAGATCCAGGGTCTGAAATACAAGGAAATGTCTGAGCAAAAGACCAGAGCTGAAAAGTGCTTTCCTATGGCTATTAGGGAGAGCGGAATTAGGAACCTTCTCTGAAGCTGAAAGCCTGTTCCTGTAACTTGTTCCTCTGCCTACTATTGAATAATTTAGCCAGGTTTCCCCCACAGCTCCTTCCTGAAGGATTTCTCATTGTCAGGACGCTGTTATTTATTAGGTCATGTCTGGCTATCGGTGTGTGTTTGAGATAACCGCTTTTGTTCCAGTGCAGTTCAATGGCTCTTTACTCCTATTCAGCTAAGGGATAATTGTGTGCAAATATTTGGCTCTAGGCTGTGTGAGCCTTGATTTATAATCCTGCTTTGCTTGCCCACTCATGTGGCTTGGCAGACTCTGTTCCAGTCGGTGGCTGTGTTTGTTTGTGTTCAGACGAACACACTACCTGTATGACTTTTCCTTTTCCCTTGTGTCTGAGTAAGCACTTGCAAGTCAGTAAGTCTGCGTAGGTATCATTCTAGCAGAGGCAGTAACAACACTGGCATGTTCCCTTTTGTAAAGTCACCTAGTCCCTCTGATTGTTTATATGCACTATCTCTATTCTCTTCCCTGGAGATGACCAGACTGTTATTAGAGCACAGTGGTAAGTGGCTGCCCTAATTATTTTGAGACATTTGACTCCTCTGTATACACTACCTGTGTCCACTGCAAAGGAATCCAGCTACTTGGGCAACTTGTGGTTCTTCAGGTGTTGTTGATCTCCAACTTCCACCAGCCCCGGGCAGTATGGCCAATGGTCAGGGGTGATGGCACTTGTAGACCAGCAATGTCTGGAGGGTCAAAGCAGCCCCAGCCCTGAGCTGCAGTCCTATACATATTTTCTCTCTCTCTCCCTCTCTCTCTCTATATATACAGTCATACCTCGGGTTGAAGTAGCTTCGGGATGAATATTTTCGGGTTGCGCTCCACGGTGACCCAGAAGTAACAGAGCGTGTTACTTCCGGGTTTCGCTGCTCACGCATGCGCAGACACTCAAAATGATGTCATGTGTGGAAGTGGCGAATCGTGACCCGCAGATGTGGGTTGCGTTCACTTCAGGATGCAAACGGGGCTCCGGAACAGATTCCGTTCGCATCCAGAGGTACCACTGTGTATGTGTATAAAGGTAAAGGTAAAGGTACCCCTGCCCGTACAGGCCAGTCTTGACAGCCTCTGGGGTTGTGCGCCCATCTCACTTAAGAGGCCGGGGGCCAGCGCTGTCCGGAGACACTTCCGGGTCATTTGGCCAGCGTGACAAAGCTGCATCTGGTGAGCCAGCGCAGCACACGGAAACACCGTTTACCTTCCCGCCAGTAAGCGGTCCCTATTTATCTACTTGCACCTGGGGGTGCTTTCAAACTGCTAGGTTGGCAGGCGCTGGGACCCAGCAACGGGAGCGCACCCCGCCGCGGGGATTCGAACCGCCGACCTTTCGATCGGCAAGCCCTAGGCGCTGAGGCTTTTACCCACAGCGCCACCCGCGTCCCTGTGTGTGTGTGTGTGTGTGTGTGTGTGTGTGTGTGTGTATATATATATATATATATATATATATTGCAATGCCAATTTTTCCTTTCCTTTCTTCATCCTGAAGAATTCAGTTCCTAATAACTATATTGATTCAACAACACAAAACCATAATCTGAGGGAGCTAGATGGGACCCATTTTCTAACACAAAGCTTTGCCTTCTCCACCTTCAGCCTGAAATCTTGTACTCATACCTAGGAGTAAGACCTGTTGAACTCAAAGGGGCTTACTTCTGAGTTGACATGCATGGGATTACGTGGCCAACTACCTTGCTTTCTCAGATCTTGGCGAAAACTTGAAGTGGGAAAAATACATTATTAATGCATAATTGAAATTTTTGATTATGTTATGATTACATTTAAATCCTCCAGGGAACTCAAAGTTGCATGCATAGCTCCCTCTCTGCAGAGAGCTAGTGCACTGTGATGGTTAGAGTGTTGAACTATGACCTGGGAGACCAGGGTTTAAATCTCCAATCTGTCAACTATTCTGCTTCTCATGGGGTTGTTCTGAGGATGAAATTGTTTGTTTTGTTTATTACATTTATATTTCACCTTTTCTCTGAAGAGCACAAGGTGGAGGTACATTCTTCTCCCCTCCCCTTTTATCCCCACAACAACCTTGCAAGGTAGGTTAGGCTGAGAGTAAGTGACTGGCCCAAGGTCACCCAGTGAGCTTCATGGCTGTGACTGAGAAGGGATTTGAACTCCGTTCTCTTGAGTCTGTCCAACAATTTAACCGTTATGCTATGCTGACTCTCTCCCTTTCCTCCCTGTCGCATATTTTCTCCACCCCATCACTTCATTTCATCCCTCTTTCCCTCCCTCTTTCTCTCTCTCTCCCTCTCTCCCTCTCATGCATTGCTTTCACTTTAAAAGCAAAACAAGACTGTGTTAGAACATGACCTTGAGGTGTTCTTTTTTATTTAAAAAATTTGTTTACTTATTTAATTTAACACAGATGTGAAGGCAGTACAGGCAAGCAGGCAAATATCATGTGTTTCCAGCAGGTGCTAAGATCAGCTGATGGCAGGTTAGGAGCACAGGGCCCTGCAATGTCATGTTTTGAAGGTCCCCTTTGAAAATGCTTTCACTGTCTGACTCAGGCTCACTGGTGCCTGCCTCACACTCTCTTTCTGAGCCCCAGCCTGTGGTCCTGCTTTCATAATTGCTGAGACCTGGGATGGGTTCACTTTTGGTCCTTTTCCTTCCCTTGTCTGGTTATGGGTATGAATCCACGTGGCCCATTTACACTACATACTGGGTTTAAGTACAAAAGCAGTGCACTGTACTTCATGTGCACCGTACTTCTTTTCCTGATGAGGCCAGGATGTGAAACAGATGAGGCTTTGGAAACCAATAGCCACAGGCTGATGCCTGATCCATACTACTCTGGCTGTGCCTGTATCTACCTTAGTTCCTGTCTTGTAGAGTAATATGTGGAATGTGCCCAGATGCTCCCTTTCTTGTCTCTTGCTTACTGGTGCCCTGCAGCAAAGAGGCCCAAATGTAGCCCTGAGGTCAGAAATGCCTCCTTTGGTTTCTGCCTCACCCTCCACATCAAGTAGAGGAGGAAACTTGTGTGTATTCAAGACGGCACAATATATCCTACTGTGAACATTCTCTCGTGCGATTCATACTGAAAATACAGATAATATATTTAAATGTATTGTTATTGTACAAACAAAAGACATGTTTAAAGGGGAGATGATTGTATAAGATTTATTCCAAGTGAAGCAATGATGTTTTTAATGGAGAGTTTTGGAATAAATGGAAAAGTTACCAATATAAAAACTGTATTCATTTATCAGCGCAGTGTCTGAGTGTTTTATAAAGAATGGGTGGGTGGGTGTGGGTGTGGGTGTTTTGTATTGCAGACGTGACATGGATTATTGTGAATGTTGATCATTTTCTCACAGAGGCTTGTACTGCAAATATATTATAAACGCTACAAACGCTGGAAATAAACTTTGCTGAGTACCAGGTTGTTCTGATCAGAGATTTTATTTTGGAAAATAGAAAGATGAAATGCCAATCTCCGTGTTGTTTTTTGCTTTAAACTGCAAAGGCTGGCTGTCCCAAGTCCCTCCCACATGGTGTGGATAGAATCATTTTTAAAAGGAAGGTGCGTTTTATGATAAAAGAACAGTTGCACAGCTTAAATTTGTTGTTGTTTAGTCGTGCCCAACTCTTCGTGGCACCATGGACCAGAGCACGCCAGGCACTCCTGTCTTCCACTGTCTCCAGTTTGGTTAAACTCATGTTCGTAGCTTAAATTAAATTGACAGTTTAATGTATTTCTTTATGGTAATTATATGCCACATTTCAGGCATATAATTACCCTCCTGAAGTGGCTTACAGAAAAGTACAAAGAGATGTGCCTGATACACATTGATGACATCTGTATCAACTGGACTCATGGAAGGGAGGCATTTGAGCAGTTGCACAAGGATTTCAATAAGCTTTACTGCAATATTGACCTACGCCTAGAACAGCCCATATAAGAGATTCACATAATGAGCATGAAAACCACTACCTTATAGAGGAAGCTATGCTACGCATCCTTACATGCTTCCAGCTCCCACCACAAAACCCACTGTCTCCAGCCAAGCCATACAATGCAACCACATTTGTTCAGATTCACCAGCCAGTGATTCACAATGTAAGAATTCCTTGAAGTACAATACTTGCCCAGTAAATGGGGGGAAACAACAGATCAGCAAAGCAGGATTTGTACCCAGGAACCATCATCAACAGGGCAGACAGACTTAGAGAAGAAAACAACAGAATACCATATGTCATGGTTTGCAACTAAAACCACTTCAGCATATTAGTGATCTGCAACTTCTCTTGACCAATGACACTTTGCACAGGCCTTGGGTGGTAGGGCTATACAGTGGTACCTCTGGTTACGTACTTAATTCGTTCCGGAGGTCTGTTCTTAACCTGAAACTGTTCTTAACCTGAAGCACCACTTTAGCTAATGGGGCCACCTGCTGCTGCCGCGCCACTGCTGTGCGATTTCTGTTCTCATCCTGAAGCAAAGTTCTTAACCCGAGGTACTATTTCTGGGTTAGCGGAGTCTGTAACCTGAAATGTATGTAACCTACAGCGTCTGTAACCCGAGGTACCACCGTACTTGCTTTCTCTCTACTCAGCAGCAACAACAGACCACACATAACGATGCAGACACAGGGACCAGCCCCTGTGGCATGCCCAGATGCCAACACTGTCCCTGTAGATGCTCTGGCAACATTATTCCAAGAACTAATGCCATCCACAACATTGAGCTCATTCACCTGCTTGTCTTCCAGTTTGATATCTGCCAGCAGTGCCTTTCTGCAGTCCATGTAGCAAAAACAGGCCAGTACCAGTACCAGGAGTGGGGAACCTCCAGCCCACAGGTATAATTAGGCCCAGCAGGCCATTTTGGCACAAGCCATGCCCACCTGCCATTCACCTGGTGTCAAGGGGCAGGCAAAAAGGTTGGCTGGCCTGGGTCGACAGGGTGCACCATGCAGGGCTGTCTGCAAGGGGCAAAAATGCTTTGGAGTCCCCAAATTGGCACCTTCAAAGCATTATGAAAGGCTCTGTTGCTCAAAGTTCCAGGTCACTTTATGTCATTGTGATGTCAAGTGCTGGACCTGTCAAAATTTATCCACTGGGCAAATCAAGTTCCACACACTTGCTCTACACAAAAGAATGACAATAAAAACAAACAAACCGGAAGTAGCAATTTTCGAAAGCTAGAGGGAGAATATTTCAACCTCCCAGGGCACTCTGTGACATTAGAGTGACCTTCCTAAGGCAAAGGAGTTTCAATGGGAAACTATCACTTGTGGTCTGAAGCAAGAAACAGGGAATTTTAGCACATTAAACATGTTAGCTGGCTTACCAAGACCAGGATGCCCTTGTTATCAACACCTGCTTTGTGAATTACCAGTTAATTATGTTATTATCATTCTCTGCATTTTTCTGCAATTCACTTCCCTCTAATCCCACTGTTCACATTCCCTGCCCTAAAAAAACCAAACCTACCAGGTATACTTGCAATTTAGGAGGACACTTCATGCATATGATGCAGTGGCCTGTAGTCCACCGAAGCTTATGCTGTTTGTGAGTCTTTATAGTGCAACAGGACTTGCATGCTTACCCCCCTGGGCGTATCCAGGATTTTCTTGGGGGGGTAGCCAAGTTCTTGAACTGCTTCTGTTGGGAGGGCAGGCTTCCGCTGGGGGGGGTGGACCTCAGATAACTGCTTTCAATGCTTTTCAATAATCTTTGTGGATATTGAATATTTGTGAAAATCCCCCATCCCCGTCCCCGCTAACCCATGGTTGCCCCCATAAAAGTAGTTACATCATAATTAGCTTCATAGGCAGAACAGAATAACAGTTGCATACACAGAAAAACAATCTCTCAAAGGACCCGTTGATGGCATTTTACCATTGTACTGTTGAGAGAGTATTAACTTATGGTCTGTGTGTGTGGTTTGGGAGCTGCACGGTCAGGGAAAAAACAATGCTGTCCAAGGTTGTAAAGACTGTGGAGAGAATAATTGGGTGCACTCTTCCCACCTTAGATCAAATCTATGCTTCCAGGTGCTATAAGAAAGCTGCAGAGATAGCGCAGGATAGTGCACACCCCGGAAATTATCTCTTTCAGCTTCTGCCTTCTGGAAGAAGATACAGGGTTATAAAGACTAGGACTAGCCGCCTGAGAAAACAGTTTCTATCCAAATGCGATTTTGGTTTTAAACGCAGTATAAGGAGTCTCTATGGGAGTATATTGTATTTTAAAAATGGGGTATCAGAGTTTTTAGGGGGCTAACCAGGTTGGGATACCTGGGATACCAGGCTTGTTGGTTTTGAATGTATTATGTAGATTTTTTTTTCCAATTTCTTTGTTCTGTATGGGACAATGACAATAAAGATTATTGTATTGTATCGTATCGAGCGGGAACATTGTACTGTTGACAACTTGCAATGCTTCTAATCCTGCCCCCTTCCTTTTGCCCATTGGCATGTGTAATCCAGAAAACGTGCACATCCCTTTAACATTTTTAGTCACTTCCAGCCTCTTTGGTTCTCTCCCTTCCCCCCCCCCATGTCTCTGAGCCCCTCCTTCTCCTAGGCCTGCCTGTTGAAGACTTACCCTGAAGATAGGAGAGAAGGATTGCCAAAGGAATTGAGAGAAGTACAGAGAAAGGCAGAGAAGCTCTCAGTTAACTCAAAATGTTTAACAGCTCTCTGGCTTGCAGCACAGCAGTAAGAATGTGTTTTGACTGATAGCCCCTTAAAAAATCTAAGCACTGTTCCAAAGTTAAGAAAAAAGAAACCTTGCCCACAGGCTCACAATCTAATAAAAAGAACCCCTATATATATTTGGGACAAGTTTGCTACCACTTACTTCCTGACATCCCTGCTGATGAACACCAATACAATTTTATAGATGCTGTGTGCCATCAACAGAGAAGAAACCAGTTTATTGGGCTTGCACTCACTCCATCATCTCTTGGTGTCATTATGCCTGCTATCCAAATACTGAAATAGGAACTAGCAACAGCTGTACTTGGCAATATGTTTCTCCTCTGAGACACTGCACAAGCCACAAGCCAATCACAAACTGGGCCCATCTGTTGGGAGACGCAGCTCAGCTCAGAAGAAGACTTGGAGCCCGGGAGAGAACCATGCAAGAGCAATAGGTGAAATACGAGCACTGCATGTTATTATGCAATGGTTGGAGTTGCCACCAAAACTAATTAAAACAAAGTGTGCAGTTTTGTCAAAAGCACCGCAGTGTTTCATGTTTACAGCGCTCTCATTGAATCTGCTTCATGAAGCGCACTAGTATTTTTGACATCAAACCAACAAGCATTAATGGATGCAAGTGGCTGAGATGGCTCAGTACTGTGTGAACCCCACACAAGGGGGACCCAGACTACATGCAATGCAACCCTAAGCATGTCAATTCATCAATGGAGATTGATGGATTGGATCCAGACTAAGCAAGGTCCCTTTGGGGGGGGGGAGACAAGGTGAAAAGTTGGCCACAGCTAACTTTAAAGTCCCATTGATTTCAATGGGAACAAAATAGCATAGTCTGGATCCAACCCAATGAAACTAACTCCCAGTATGTTTGCAGCCTTAGGCCCATCACTTTACCTGGTTTTAGAAGGCAAATCAGATTACCGGAATCAGGAAAAGTGTTTTAAAATGGCCACAACATGGCCACACATTTCTACAGCTGCTTGAAGAGCACCCCTGCCTCCCACATTTCAAGGTGGGAAAGACTGATGCTCAGTTGCAGAGCAAGTGCTTTTCATGCAGCAGGTCTCGGGTTCAATCTCCAGCGTGTGTGTGTGTGTGTGTGTGTGTGTGTGTGTGTGTAAAGGTACCCCTGCCCGTACGGGCCAGTCTTGCCAGACTCTAGGGTTGTGTGCTCATCTCACTCTATAGGCTGGGAGCCAGCGCTGTCCGCAGACACTTCCGGGTCACGTGGCCAGCGTGACAAGCTGCATCTGGCGAGCCAGCACCAGAGCAGCGCACGGAAACGCCGTTTACCTTCCCGCTGGTAAGCGGTCCATCTGTCTCTTTTTTGTTTTTGTATATTTATTGAATTTTATAACAATTGACGATACAAATCTCATTCATCATGTTATTTACAATTTATTCTCCCTCCTCTGGACTTTCCCCAACTCCCCCTCTGCTGAGTTATTTAGTTTTATTTATCATATCCTGCTTTTCCTACACAAAAATAAAATCCCTTATCATTTCTCTGAAATATCTGTTGCTCAAATGAAATCGTGAAAGTTTATTCAAATCCTGCCAGTGAATCCAGTCCATTCTGTTGTTTCTGCAAATAAACTGTAAATGTTCCCAGACTCTTTTGAAGTCCTTTTTGTCCTTTTCTCATAGTTTGTCTGTTAGTTTAGCCAATTCTGCATAGTTCATCAGCTTTTCTTGCCATTGTTCCTTTGATGGTATTTCTTCCATCTTCCAATATTGTGCAATCAAGATTCTTGCCGCTGTTGTAGCATATATAAATAATGTCCATTTTTCTTTTGGTAGCTCTTGATTTGAGATACCTAATAAAAAGGCTTCAGGGTGTTTAACAAAATTCATTTTAAACGTTTTTTTCAATTCATTGTATATCATTTCCCAATATTTTTAATGCATTTGCATTCCCACCACATATGATAAAATGTTCCTTCCTTTTCCTTACATCTCCAAAACCTGTTATTTTCTTTCCTAAACATCTTTGCCATTTTCACTGGTGTGATATACCATCTATACATCATTTTCATGTAATTCTCTCTTAATAGTATGCAATCTGAATTTTATATCAACTTTCCATAATTTGTCCCAACTTTCAAATTGGATTTTGTGTCCCACATCCTGAGCCCATTTAATCATAACTATTTAATCTCTTCCTCTTTGGTTTCCCACTCTAATAAAATACTATATGCTTTTTTAACAATTTAAAATTCTCTTCCACTATTTCTTTTTGAAATCTGGAGATTGTATAGCTGAACCCTTTTTTATTGTCTTCCTTAAAAATTTCATTTAATTGCCTATGGTGTAACCAACTTTGTAAATACTGTAACCTTTCAGCTCATCATACTCTTTCAGTTTGAGTTTAACTTCTTCTTCTGTTAACAACTCTCTATATATCAACCAGCTTACTTTTTTGGTCGACTTAAGTGAAAATGCTTCAGTGGGTGACAGCCACTGTGGTGTTTCCCGCTCTAACAAGTCTTTATATCTTTCCCACACTCTTAATGACTTTCTTATTATACGGTTTGAAAAGCCTTTGCGTATTTTCCCTTTCCCATACCATAAATATGAGTGCCAACCAAATCTATTGTCGTGGCCTTCTAATTCTAACTCTTCTTCTTTTTCTAATTTTATCCAATCTTGTATCCAAACAAGTCATGCTGCTTCAAAATACAATTTCAAATCTGGGAGAGAAAAGCCTCCTCTATCTCTTAAGTCTGTTAGTATCTTATGTTTTATCCTTGGTCTTTTCCCATTCCAGATAAATTTTGAAATATCTTTTTGCCATTTTTTGAAGAATATATTGTTATTTATCACCGGGATCATCTGAAATAGAAATAGTATCTTTGGCAAAGCACTCGTCTTTATTGCTGCAATTTTTCCTAACAGGGAAAGATTCATCCTTCCCCAGATATCTAGGTTTCTTTTAATTGCATTCCATATTTTCTCATAATTATCTTTATATATATTTATGTTTCTCCTTGTTAACCATATTCCTAGGTACTTAACTTTTTTATGAATTTCAATTCCTAACTATTGGGGTAGTTCTTTCTTCTCTTCTTCTTTTTGATTTTTAAGAAGGAGCTTAGTTTTCTTCTTGTTAACTTAACTTGGCATCCATCTGTCTCGAGAGACAATGGAGTGCGCCTCCAGGGGTGAAATCAAACTGTGTTAGGAGCTATGGATGAGAGCTGAGTGCAGGGTAGGGACCAAAGGTGGACAAAGTATCCCAGAAGGACTACAACATGTCTTCCACCAGAGGTACTACCCCTCCCCTAACACCCCATACACCCTCTCTGTGTGTGTGGGTGGATGATAGATAGATAGATTACTAAACTAGATGGACCAGTGGTCTCATGGGATATAATACATCTTCATATGTCCTTCCTTTAGGATATGTTATGCAATTCAAATTCAGATCCTGCTTACACTTTGGCATCAATTTCAGCCATACCCCCTTGTTTCTCCTGTCTACCTGCTTCCCACATAGCCAAGTACCTTGCACTCTCTGAAAGTAATAATTTGATACCTGGGCTGCCATGTTTACACTGAGAGGCTCTATGACAAAGGTTGGAGCAGACTGCAAGCTACCAACATTGCAGGCTGGGTTTAATATGTAACGTGAACTTCCACTGAATGTTGGGAGGAATGTTGGTGTCTTGCCAGCTGTGCTCATGTTCAAACAAGGATGCAGTCTGGAACAGGTATGAGTCATACATACGAATGAAATGTGGGTGACAATTGTTCACCAAACAGGTTTCCTCCTTTAATATTGCTTCAGACTTGGCACCCTGGCATGGCACCTGCAACATTCCCATGGAGAACCAAAGGGAGCAGAGATGTTACCAAGTCCAAAGGCAGGGGTAATCTAGGCTTAGAGGTGTCGAGGGCAGTCTCCCATACACCCAGTCAACTTACTGGATGAGTCACCCACTTGTGTTCATCATGCAGCTGTCATAGGACAGCAGTTTTCCAAAGTCATGAAAATGGAGAGTCACAAGCTAAGAGCTCTCTTATCTTGTGAATATATTTTATCCTATCAATGGGAGGCATGCTTATTGCTGCCATGATGGTCAATCACATCCCGCAGCCTGTTGTGACCACTCTTGGCTGAACCATCTCTTTACAAAGCTTCAGCTTCTAACAGCAGCCAAAAACACCAATGATCCTTATAGCTGCTGCCTTGTCAGGATTGAAGGGAGTTTTATGTTGCTCAGCTGAGTTTTTAACTTAACCTCATTTCTAGCCGATGAGTCATTTCAAAGTGTGCAAAATAAGCTGCCTGTTCTCCCAGCTCTGTCGCATCACTTGGAAAATGGATGTGCTGCATAGGACTTAATGGGGAATGGGGGCAGTCAGGACAGGGTAGGATAGGATGGGAAAGACTCTCTACTAAGTCCTGCCTTTGCAGCAAGATAACCTTCTACCTCCCCAAACTGTCCGAGGTAGACACACACACACTTTCTTTCAGCACTGAGGGAATGCGCCCTTCACTGCTGAAAAGATGTGGGGTGGACATCAGCTGCTGATCATGTGACCACAGACCTGTATCCTTCAAAGCTAATTCTAACCAGATTGGTTAGAATTTGTTAGTAAAACAAAAAACAAGACCAAATGATCAGTTAATAGGTTGTAGAAGGGATAGTAACCCTCCTGCCTCTTCACCAAAAGGATGGGAGGTAGTTGGACTCTCTCTGTTACTCAAAGGGATCTGGGGAGATTTCTCTAGATCAGGGACGGGGAACATGTGGTCCTCCAGATGTTGTTGGATTTTAACTCCTTTCACCCATGATGCCCACTGGCCATGCTAGGTGGGATTGAGGGGAGCTGGAGCCCAAATACGTCTGAAGAGCCACAGGTTCCCCATCCTGTAGTAAATGAAAATGTTACTGCTCTTCATAAAAAAACACACACACCTAGAGGTGCTGGTGTTAAAAATGTCTTGACCTGAAACCATTGATCTGCCAGGTGAAGAACCAAGAACATACAACCTACTTATTCCAGCTGCTGGCTCCTTCTTAATGTGTTCAGCTTTTTACGATTAGCGGGATTTAAAAGCGGAGCTTCTTTCAAACAACCAGGCCCCTATGTGCAGGCACTTCCAAAGATGTACCATGTGCCCCCTCCATTACATTTGAATCAAACCTTTGGCTGCTGTGCACAGGAGATTTTCAGGTGAGCCACAGCTCTTTGGTCCTTCGGCGGTGTGTTCACCTCTGACGAGAAGCCATCCTCTAAACAAAAAAATCCTCTGACTGTGCCATCCAGAATCCCTGGCTCTTTCGCTCTTTCACAGCTGACTCACTGAAAAGAACTACCTGGTTTGTGGTGTGGGGCTTTTGTAAGCATTGTTGCTGCCTTACTAAGATCTTCAACAAGTCCTTACACCAGTCTATTGTCCCACCCTGCCTGAAGTCGTCAACTATTGTCCCTCTGCCTAAAAAATCCACAATCAGTAGTTTGAACGACTACAGACCAGTTGCACTGACTCCAATCATCATGAAGTGTTTTGAGAAACTGATGCGCCGTCATATTATTTCCTGTCTTCCATCAACTTTTGACAACTACCAGTTTGCATACAGGGCAAATAGATCCACAGAGGACGCTATCACCACTACTCTCCATGCTGCTCTGTCCCATCTGGAGCAGCCGGGGAGTTATGTGAGGCTGCTGTTTGTGGACTTTAGCTCAGCTTTTAACACTATCCTCCCCCATAGACTGGTGTCCAAGCTAGAGGCGATTGGACTCTCCAACTCCACCTGTCTCTGGGTTTTGGATTTTTTGTCAGAACGTTCTCAGAGGGTTAGAGTAGGGTCACATATGTCCACAGCCCTTAGCCTTAACACCGGCTCACCACAGGGTTGTGTGTTGAGTCCCCTGCTCTATGCTCTCTATACGTATGACTGTACAGCCACCTATTCCAGCAACAAAATCATCAAGTTTGCTGATGACACTACGGTGGTAGGGCTCATTTCAGGAGGGGATGAGTCCGCCTATCGGGACGAGGTGGAGCGGCTCTGTGTTTGGTGTGGAGAGAACAATCTGGCTCTTAATACGGCTAAGACCAAGGAATTAGTGGTGGATTACAGGAAAAAAAAGGCGGACATTCAGCCCTTGCATATCAATGGGGAACGGGTGGAGAGGGTGGCGGAATTCAGGTTTTTGGGAGTAACTATCGATCAGGGCATGACTTGGAGCGCAAATACCACTGCTCTGGTGAAGAAGGCCCAGCAGAGAATTTATTTCCTCAGACTTTTAAAGAAGAACAATCTGAGTGAGAGACTGCTGGTGTCCTTCTACCGAGGCTCCATAGAGAGCATTCTTACATACTGTATTTGTGCTTGGTTCTCCAGTTGTACAGCTAGGGAGAGGAAGGTGCTCCAGAAGGTCATAACCACAGCACAAAGGATTATTGGTCAACCTCTCCCATCTTTGGAAGAATTGTACGGTTCCCGTTGTCTTAGGAAAGCAAACAACATCCTGCAGGATTCATCTCACCCGGGATACAGTCTGTTTGCACTACTGCCTTCTGGCAGGAGATATAGAAACATCAAGTCAAGGACAAATAGACTGAAAAACAGTTTTTACCCGAGAGCTGTGGCCCTTTTGAATGCTGTAACTCGATAGTGTGACCTGGGAGATTGATGGGTGTGGGTGTGGCTGGAATGTGGTTTGTTGGTTGTTGTTGTTGTTTTGCTTTTGTTGTTTTTAAGGGATGGCATCCAATTTCGTTGCACTTGTGCAATGTTGCACGTGTGTAATGACAATAAAGAATCTATCTATCTATCTATACCCTTAACAAGTTCCTGCTTTCTCTTTGCTTTGGGCATATGTGCAAGCATACAAACACACACCGAGTGTGACCTAGAAAATGCTTATTAATTATCCACAGGGTGGAGATAGCAGGGAAATGAGGCAGGCAGTTGCTCAGAGTTGTTTGTCTGAAATAGTTACGTAATATCTCCCTCTTGACTCCACAGAAGTTCCAGAGACCATTAACTAAATTCTCTGCTATGAGAGAGAGAGAGGGAGGGAGAAAAATAGTGTAATTTGTCCAGTGCCATAGGTTTGTGATAGTGATGGGGACAAGCGTTTGAAGCTGAGATGCTCAACTATACAAGCATCCCTGCTTGATTGATTGCAAATGAACTATTGTGGCTGCCTTGAGCAGGTCCCCTGCCTTGATTCTGCTTACACCTCATCTCTGGCTAAGTGGTCCAGACTGCTTTTTGCAGCCCAACACCATAGCTATTGTCAGTGGTGCAACTAGCACTGGACCTTGGGGCCAAAGTCCAGAGCCTTGCAGTGCAGGGAGCCCCAAAAGGACATCCATAGAGTGCCTATGGCAGTGGCAAACAGGCTTCACATCACCAGCTGGGCTGGCCTAGGAATGTCAGGGCCCATTAGGTATGATGCTTGTCACTGGAGCATCATTTTTTATTTTTTTAGAAAAGATATATAGCCAGGAGGACAACCAGGTAGGCATCTACAGGGTTTCAGGTGCTCATTTTATTACTTCTACATTATATAGATACTACCCTTTTCTGCAACAAAATGGAGCTTATTCCCTAGTAAATGTGTGCATCAGGGCAGCAGAAGTAGACCCAATTTTAATTCTGTAATGATGGTGCTATGATTTTAAGTGGGTTTAAAATGCTGAGAATATATACACTTGTTTAATTGGGAGTTGGCAACTGTTTTTGTTTGTTTTTTCTCTAACATATCAGGAATTAGAAGCAGATGTGAAGCATGGAACAGCAGAGGAAAGTCCCCTTGAGTGTGTGCTTCTCATCTGCATCAATACACATGGCTATCTAAAGGGTCCAGGGTCTAAATTACCTAGCCGCATCACCGGCTGCTATGAGCATCCATGATCTTGGGTTGCGAAGCTTGCAGCTCTGAAAATGGGTGCAGCAAGATGAAAAGCTGAAGATCCACTACTGAAGATCCTCTTGGCCCAAGCAGGAGGCTGCGTTAAGCCCTACTCCAGCCATTGTTGGAGCTGCAGCATTTTTAACTCTACCCATTCAAGTAAATTGAGGCATGAAGCTTAAGTTATCTAAATTCATTTTAATAGGCAGAGTTAATAGGCAGAGCGTGGTTTTTTGTGTGTGTTTTTTTAAAGTCAAATTTGCCCATATTTGTGCATCCCTACTTTGTGGAGACCATGATCAGATATTTTGCTACAAATCCTTTACTACATTTATACCATACCTTTTGACTCCAGATGGGTCCACAAATAAATTTACAACAACTAAAAATAATAAGGAAGTTATTTGCGTTGTTAAAGCAAATAAAAACAAGGAAACCCAGGAGTCTGGCAAAAGCAGCAGCTGCTAACATAAATCCATAGCTCAATCGATCCTGAAAGCTCTCTAAAACTAAATTGCCATGATCAGATGTCTAAAACTTACCAAAGAAGGAGCAAGGTAAGCTATCCTGTGGAACAAGTTTCATAAGGTTGGTATCACAGGCAAAAAGAACTAGTTTTGCACGTTCATCCTTTGCACCACCATCAGAGAAGCAACAAAGAGCAGGAGCATTTGTATGATATAGTGTTATACAGTCGTACCTTGGTTCTCGAACAGAATGCATTCCAGGAGTCCATTCAACTCCTGGAACTGTTCAAAAACCAAGGCGTGGCTTCCGATTGGCTGCAGGAGCATCCTGCAGCCAATTGGAAGCCACAGAAGCCGCACTGGACATTTGGCTTCCAAAAATCATTCAAAAACCAGAACACTCACTTCCGATTTTCAATCGTTCGGGAGCCAAAACATACGAGTTCCAAGACGTTCGGCAACCAAGGTACGACTGTATAGTGGTACCTCAGGTTACAGACGCTTCAGGTTACAGGCGCTTCAGGTTACAGACTCCGCTAACCCACAAATAGTGCTTCAGGTTAAGAACTTTGCTTCAGGATGAGAACAGAAATCATGCTCCAGCAGCGCAGCATCAGCGGGAGGCCCCATTAGCTAAAGTGGTACCTCAGGTTAAGAACAGTTTCAGCTTAAGAACAGACCTCCAGAATGAATTAAGTTCTTAACCTGAGGTACCACTGTATAATGATTTTTTTTATAACTTACTAACTAAATAAGAAAACCATAGGCACATAAGAAGAGGTCTTCTGGGTCAGACCAAGGGCCTATCTGGTCTAGCATCAACCAGATGATACTACCTTGAGTTGGGATGGGAAACCTCCTGGAAGCCAGTGAGGTTGTTTTGAAACTGAAGATAGATGTTACATGTAGTTTGTCCCTAGTAGCCAGGGCCAGCTGCAGTTTTAGGGCATAAGGAAAACAAATGTTGTCAACACTGATCAATAGGTGAGCTGAGGAAATAACAGCAAGGCATTTTTTTTCCAAAGGAGGGGAGGATGCCCACCACTCTTTGCTGCCATTAAGTGACACCTCTGTTGTCAGACATCCTGGCTGTGTGGTGCTCCATCTTCATGGATGGTTTCTACCACCTCAGAATGTATGTGGGAATTTGCTTGTTTAAAAAACCGCCCCTGCATCAGGTTAAACTATGGAACTCTCTCCCACAGGAGGCAATGATGGCCATCAAATTAGATGCCTTTAAACAAGTACTGGACCAATTCATGGAGGATAAGTCTATCAGTGGCTACTAGCCCCAATGGCTATGCTTCAGGGGCAGTAACACTTCTGAATTGCTGGAAACCACTGTGAGAATAGGATTCCCAACTAGATGGCCCATTGGCCTGATCTTATTATATTCTTATGTAATTCTCTCTGCATAAGAAAGCTTAGCACCTCAGGTTAGATCCTGAGATATAAGTACCTCAGAACACATACGTATGACTGTGCAGCAGTGATTCAGGGAGAAGGCTGCTTCTTTGGTCAAGGTTGCGTAAGAAGTCTGAGGAAAACAGAAACCCAAATTCAACCTTTCCCAGCCAACACCCTTACTCTCAGGCCAATACTGCTCCTTAGCTGTTGAAGTGGAACACCTCACTGTCAACTGTAAAGGTTTCTGAGGTCGAGGCATTTTTATTTGGCCAACCAACTGGGCCTTTGAGCCCAAGGTTCAGGATCTGGAACAAATCCTGACTTTCTAGACAGGGTGTGCTCAGAGTGCATTTCAAGTACAGGCAGTTTCCATTTCCATTTCCACACCAACTTGTTAAGTGAGTCTTAGCCTAGCCACAAATGTTGAAAGGCTTTGATTTTGAAGTTCACACCCCTAAGTAGGAAAAGCAGAAGCTTAGGCATCTATTGTGTAAATAGTCCCATTGTATAAAGATATCCGTCTGTTGCCTCAACTAGGAAAAACTGATTTGTTTTTGTGGCTATACTGGACTAGATGGAGCAAGAAGACTTCCCCTTCAGCAATGCATTCCCCCTGGCTGGAAATCTCTTGAGTGCTCAAAGGAAGCACCAAATTAATAATTTTCAGCAGGGTGGTTCCCCCCCCCCAAAAAAATGTCTTGCCTTGAACACTCAGAAATGTAAGTGTTCTTGTCACCGAGTAAATGAACCTATCACAAAACAAGGAGTAATAACTTCTCACTACTCCAGACAGACCTGTTATTTTCCCTTTTGCTGCCCCTAAGCGTTTAGAAGTACCTCAGATTCTCAAATAAAATCAAAATATACATTTATCAGTAAGGTACAGCACACAGAACAGGGAGCAGTTAAATGTGAGTGGGTGTGCTATAAATATGGGGAACACAGTACAGATTCAGAAGAAAACAGGGATCATAATCGAAATTCATATAATGGGGATTCTGCTCTATAATAAATATGTAGCTGCTACCTGTGAAGTCTGAACATGTTATCAGATAATATCTCCGAAGTTTCACTGCTCCAAAATTCCTCTTCTGTCTTCCAAGGTGAGTTATCCTCAATGGTGGAGAATTCTTATTCTGTAGCACTGCAAGTTCCTAATTCATTTTCTTTTAAAGCTACCATTTCCTTTCTCCTTTAGAAAATGGTCCGGTGAGAGAGGTAGCAACAGAAACCACACCATAATCACATTATGCTGAATGCGAGCATCTGGCTTCCTGCTGAGAGCACTATTAAAATGCAGTCATTGTAAGTCACGTCCCATTACATTAAACAGGCTTTGGCTTGCGCCAACTGCGAAAAAGGCAACCATCTTGCAATAATAAGAGACGTTTAATAAGAAAGAGAGACTTTTGTGCTCTTGCAAAAGAAAGGCTCATGTTCTGGGTAGAGGAAGGTGTAACTGCAATACCCACCTGAATGTATCAGACAGGTCCTGGTGGCTCCCTGTGAAATGGGGAGCTGGGTGATTTTTAGCATTTAACATGGGAGAAGAGGTGGAGAAAGCTGATTCCTTCCTACCTGTCCTGTTCTCTTACTATCCACCATCTCCATGTCCAGCACTTACAGAATAAGGCAGTGGACCTTTAAAAGAGCAGACTGCTCCTCAGAGGGGGCGGGGCCAATCAGAGGGTTCAAGCCAGCCTTTAGAAAGCTTCAGCAGACTGCTGAGGTAACAGCTCCCTCTGAGTGAGTGCTAGGCTTCTGTGAGCTCTCCGGGGTGCTGATAAGGTATTTTATGCTCTGCCTGGCCCTGTCTGAGCTGTGGTAGTATCTAGTCTTACTGGAGTTGCCTTGCTGTGATTCCTGCTCTTTGGGATGTTACCTCTGTAAATGCCCTGCTCCCCTTGCCAGGGAGAAAGCAGGACACCACGGCGCTTTCCCTCCCCAAACCACTTTTTCGGTCTCATTTTCTTTCAGCTGGGATTATGTCTGCCAGAGCAGGAAATGGCTTAAATGTAGGTTTGGGGGAGAAGTACAGGTGTACCTTTGCTGCTTCATGGGGTTCAGGAGCAGTCCTGACCCTTCATATCTAGTTTAGCCCCAGTGGTGCTAATCTCAAACCCACTGAAGTATATAGCAGCTTAGATTATCTTGATTTTGTGAACAGAGAAGCAGGCACAGTAAGGTTCTATTAGCTAGTCCATGTTGTTTTAAACATCAATAAGAGTTTCAGCAGTTAGAGATAGGCCTTTTCAATGCCTTAGTCCAGTCCTGGCAGCTCCTGACATCCTACAGCTGCTGCCAGGGCCCCAGTAGGGTCCACCTGCAGTGACATCTTGTCCTAGGCTTTGTATGTTATGCCTGTGAGCTTCATGATGCCCCAGAGTGACACTATGTTGGGACACTGTGGGAAATGTAAGTGGCAGCTTCCAGCCTCCCTTGGGCAATGTTGTTGCTGCTGCCACTACTGCCATGTAAGCCTGAGGGGACTCACCAATGTAAGAGGGGGCCCACCAGAGTACATGTACTCCAGAAGTCCTTCAGACCTGGAGCTGAACCTGACTTAGCTACCCTGGTCACCAAAAGTAGCATTTCCCTACTTTTTTTGCTTATCAGTGGTGCAGTGATTCTAACTTGCAGTGAGAACCACAAGTTGTACTTATTCTGTTAATCAACCTGGAGTAAATGGATAAGATCTGACAAATGTGCCTTCTGGGTTTCCAGTCACTTGACATTAAATTGCCAAGAAGGCCTGAGTGACATGGCAATCTATAATTTTCAAAAGTGAAACATGATATCATTGATACCCCACTTAAAACTTGCATGCTGTTCAGTCCTTCAAGGACTTCAGTGTCACTGAGGCTACTGAAACAGCAAGGGTGAACCATATTATTGTTTGTCAGTTGCAGCTTTATACATTGTTAGATAGATTTGCACCACAAGCATACTGAGGGAGAGAAGCTGCTTTCAGGGGGAACTGAAATGTTCTTCCCCACCCCTCTCCATTCCAAATGTTCACCTTTTGCATTCCTGTTTGCAGCCTAATCTGCTACTATTTTGGCACAATTCCCACCTGCCCCTTGTTTAGGGAACTTACCTGCAACCTTCAACCTACCTGCCCCTTGATTAGGGAACTTACCCGCAAGAAATGTGATGGCATCCTAGTGTGAAGTAGCCAATCCTCTCTGGCTCTGTGATGCTGTAATGGGGGCAAATGAAGCCGGTTGAGAATAGGGTCAAAGAATGAGGTTGCACAGAGAACTCCAGGGAATCAGAACCATCCCTTGCCTTTATTCTAAAGCAGCTTCATAGAGAAATGCATCTGCAGCCTTCTGAAACATACCCAAAGGGTTTAAAGGGTGACAGGATGATCAGTACATTAACTAATAATACTTTGCTCTGCTTCACTTCATCCTTAAAAAATTGCTGTTAAAACAACAAGGCTAAGCACTAAAGTAACCCTGCTCAAAGGATGCCTATAAAGAACGATACACATTGCAAGTAGATACAGGAATGGGACTATTTGGTATCTGTTTCCATTCTTTAAGCTGCCTGCAATAGTAGCACAGGCAAAAGGTTCCAGGTTCAATCCCTGATGTCTCTAGGTAGGACTGGGAAAGGCTCCTCTCTGAAACCCTGGAGAGCAACTACAGCCAGTGTAGACCAGTCTTATCCAGCCTGACACTCTCCAGATGTTTTGGGCTACAGAGGCCGTGCTGACAGGGTCTGCTGGGGAGCTGTAGTTCAAAGCATCTAAAGGCACCAGCTGGGGGAAAGCTTGTGTAGACAATGCTGAGGTCTGGCTCAGTATAAGGCAACTTCCTATGCTCCTATCTGCAAACTGCATCTAGTAGCAATTCTCACTGTTGGCTTAGATTGATCAAATACCAGTTGCTGATTGGTGGTGAGAAAAATTCATAAAAATTCTGACTGAATCCCTACTCTGCTTGGAATATCTCAACAACATTTCAGCTTGAAACTGCCCTGTCATCTCTTTCCCTTTGGCTCTGCTTGGTTAAGTCCATTGAACCTTCTACCGCTTTGCTTTTAAAGATAAACTTCCATCTTTTCCGATTTTGAATCTGGCCTTCATCCTCCCTGGGAGAAAACAAGCCAGAGATAGTTTTGTTACCTGGAGATGAGAGGGTACTTGGAAGGCTGAATGTTGCGGATGTATTCTCTGCGGACAGATTGTTCTTAATTAGGCCAGATGGTGTATGACAAAGCACATTTTCATGCTTGTACTCGTTTTCATGCAGTGATCTGTTCTGTGCAGCAAAGCATGTTAGTGACTTAGGGATATGGTGCGAAAAGAGCTGGACAAGGGCGGCTCACAAACATTTGGACTTCAACCTGTGATGGGATATATAAAAACCAATATAAAATCAGCAGACACATTGGTTCAGTTACAAGGAGCCTCACCCATCAAGTCCTGGTTCACCCAGTTGCCAGCCAGGTGCCTCTGGGAAGCCCACAAGCGGTTGTCCTCCTGCAACTGATATACAGTGGCATGCTGCCTCTGAACACTTAGCCATCTTTCAAAGTAGGCTTCCCTTGCTTTTTAGAAGCCTGATTTTCCAGGGAACCTCCAGAATTCATTCAGGGTAACAGGAATAGCCATGGGAAGTGGAGCTAGCTAATATGCTTGTCCCCCATGCACACACACAAACACACACGCTTGCAGATTTACGAAATAAAATGAAGAACAACTCTAGAGGGCCACACCTCTCTTCTGAAATGATAATGTCCCATGAGGCAATTGAAAGGCATGAAGGTCATGGGTGAACAGCAAAGAGAGAGAGAGAGAGAGAGAGAGAGAGAGAGAGAGAGAGAGAGAGAGAGAGAGAGAGGTATTTCTGCCTGTGTCATTAACGTATAAAGGACTTGCCCAAGGCTGTCTTTCTACTCCAGCCATTATTCCTCTAGCAACTTGGTAGATGACTTATGATCTAATGATGTTGAGATACTTCTTCAGTTCAGCCTCTGAGTGGTAGGTTCAAAGTTGTTTATCAACTTGGCCTGTTTACCTCCTTTGTTCCGCATGCTAATCAATGCTATAAAATCTTTTACAACGAGGCCTGACCTACACTTTAAGAAGCCAACATACTCTCCTACCTCCCACTGCACCCTATTAGCTGCAGAGGCTGTCATAAGCATAAGAATGTTTTGTAACATGCACACCACTTCTAGAGCATGAGTCAAAACCAGCCGTGCACTCTTCACCCAGCTAGCGCATTAACCTAAATGCAACGATCCTTCCTTTAATGACGGTTTCCTTTGAAATTACTGTTTTGCACCAGTGACACGTTCTTGCCACTCCTCTTAATTAGCACTAATATAAATGGGATCTATCTAAATGTTTTGATTCTTAAATTTATTTACATGCTTCATTTATCTAACATCTTTCTGCCAACGCACTCCCAAAGTTGTTTGCCGTTTAATACCACAGCTTACAGTCTATGAGGCATGCTACTAGAGGGAAAAGGGGTGAAGAAAATAAGCAAATTAAAGTCACCAACTATTTCACAATGTTGTATTGTGGAGTTGCCTAAGCAGAACCACCAGAGGCAGTTCTGGGGAGGAAGGAGCTAGTTGTCAGCTGGTCCTGGCTGAGCCAGTGGAGGAGGCCTTGTTGCCTTATCTCTCACTCTGATGCAGCTGGAGGAATGACCACTGAGAGACAACCATATGTCAGGAGTGCTCTGATGGTGTTTCCTGCTTGGCAGGGGGTTGGACTCGATGGCCCTTGTGGTCTCTTCCAACTCTATGATTCTATGAGTATGAGACAATTGAATAACAGAATCAAAGAACTGTAGAGTTGGAAGGGACCTCGAGGGTCATCTAGTCCACCCCCTGCAATGCAGGAATCTCAACTAGATCATACATAACAGATGGCCATCCAACCTCTGCTTAAAAGGTCCACCACTTCTTGTGGGAGTCCATTCCACTGTCGAAAAACTCTTACTGGCAAAAAGCTTCTTCTCAGATCTTATGTTTAATCAGATCCTCCTTTGAACTAAATTGAACTAAAACAGACCAAACAGATAGAGAGCCTTTCACACTCCAGATGCTGCTGAACTACAATTCCCATCAGCCCCAGCAAGCATGGCCAGTGACCAAGGATGATGGGAGCTGTAGTTCAGCAACATCTGGAGGGCCAAAAGTTTCCTACACAGAAAATGGCTTTCTAGTTTGATTTTCTGAAACCTCCCATTCCCTACTCAATTTCCACTATTCATTTTGGGAATGCATACTAACTTTTTGTAATAGAGAATGTTTTTTAAGACATATTTTAAAAATAACTGATACATAGTTTTTATTTGGCTGCATATGTTTGACTACTTATGCGCTTGTTACATTTTATGTGAGTCATGCTGGGAGACCCTCCTGGTACTAAAAAGTGTCCTTCAAATTTTAGTATAAACCAGGGTGGGAAACCTGTGGATTTTGTTGAACTACAACTCCTTTAATCTGTTGACCATTGGTCATGCTGGCTGTGGCTGATGGGAGTTGCGGTCCAACATCTGAAAGGCCAATTTCCCTGCTCTTGGTATAAACATGGACACCACAAGGAACTGCAAGATTAATGCTATGTTTGCACAAGCCTCCAGATAACTATTGCCAGGCATGCTGCCCTTGAGACAGAGAGGGATAGCTAACTGGAAGTGTGTTTGTATATGTGTTTTTGTCAATTTGTGTGATTTTGAGGAGAAACGTGTTCAGCTGTAGCACCCCAACTGTCTCAATACTGAAGGAGTTTGAGCCTGTTTTGCTACTTGCCTTGTTGCAAGGGTGCATTTATATTGCTGGTTTTAGCTTCTTCTAACATGATTTGAAGGTGCCATGCACTGAAGTGCTGAAGAGCCTGAGCACAGTGATCTACTTCCAAAAACTGGTCAACCATCATATATACTAATATCTATGGGAATGTTATGAGACATGGATGGCGCTGTGGGTTAAACCCCAGAGCCTAGGGCTTGCCGATCAGAAGGTCGGCAGTTTGAATCCCCGCGACGGGCTGAGCTCCCATTGTTCGGTCCCAGCTCCCGCCCACCTAGCAGTTCGAAAGCTCACAGTGCAAGTAGATAAATAGGTACCGCTCTGGCAGGAAGGTAAACGGTGTTTCCGTGTGCTGCTCTGGTTCGCCAGAAGCAGCTTAGTCATGCTGACCACATGACCCAGAAGCTGTACGCCGGCTCCCACGGCCAATAAAGCGAGATGAGCGCCACAACTGGACCTAATGGTCAGGGGTCCCTTTACCTTTACCTATGGGAATGTTATGCATGTTTAGGGAAGGGCTGTGGCTCAGTGGTAAAGCATTTGCTCTGCAGCCAGATTCAATCCCTGGCATCTCCAGGTAGGCTGGAGAAAGACTCCCTGGAGGTAACTAAACTGTTTCGCAGATCTGGGAACCTCTCACCCACTGATCCTCTGTCCATGTGGAAAAGTATTTCTAGCCTGCGTTAGCCTGCATTCAGTCAAACTGAAGTATGTTCTCTAGATTATATAATCTGGATTCTGGGACACACACAAAAAAAAACCTATGATGTGGGGGTGTTGGCAGCAAAACCGCCTCCCACACATTGCTTGGATGCCTGGCAAAGGAACAGGCTGAGGTAGGTACTGTTTAGATAAGATGAGCTTTAGAACAACAATTGCATCGCACAAATTGGCACCTTCAACCTGTCAAAATACACATCTCAGAAGTGGGCAATGACATTAGGTGCCTCCCCAGAGCACTCAGGCACAGGAAGAGGCAGGAAACCGCAAGGTGCTCCAGCATGCACTTGAATCAGCTGAGCACGCCTGTGTATTGCTTTGCCTTGGAGAAGAGAGAGAGGAAGCAAAGCGAGAGCGTTCTAAAAATTGCCAGTTAGCGTCTCAAATGCAGCAGGTGAAATATTTATAAACTCAGCCTCCTCCAGAGGGAGTTTTCTGCGTAAGCAAAAGCATCAACCACTCCAACCCAGCCCCAGATTTGACAGTCATAGTAGTTACATATATCCCTTAAGCAAACAAATGAAAAAGCCATGGAGAATCGACACAAGAAAAAAATGTTTTTCTGCCTATATTGCAAGTGTGCTAATTACAGTATTAGTATTCAGAGGTTGCTGTGTGTGTGTGTGTGTGTGTGTGTGTGTGTGTGTGTGTGTACTTTCTGCCTCCTTTCTGCACTTTGTGGTATGGAAAGGCACAAGATTCCTTATTACCATTTCAAGGAAGTCAAGCAGAGCTGAGGTTTTTTAGTGATGCTGGATCCCAAAAAGTCCCTGAAAGGAAGGCACATGGCCTGCTGTATAAATACCCTTGCCCCAGAACATTATGCATCACCGGAAGTGATACATAATGTTCATGGCTGTCTTTTTTGTTACTCTTTACATGAAGTACAGTATTGCACATCAGACTCATCATCAGGTGAGCCCATTTATGTTGTTGTTGTTGTTGTTTAGTCGTGTCCGGCTCTTCGTGACCCCATGGACCAGAGCACACCAGGCACTTCTGTCTTCCACTGCCTCCCACAGTTTGGTCAAACTCATGCTGGTAGCTTCAAGAACACTGTCCAACCCATTTATATATTATTGCTATTATCTGATATCACACTCAGCTAACAGACTGGGTGGAAAGGCCCAAGATTCAGGGAAATCAGAATCCCCAAGCATGATCAGTAAAGAGTTCAACTCAACTCAGATGAAAGGCTGGTCTTTGACTAAGTGTAGCTTCTGCAGGCTTAGGGCCAAACTAGACCTAGTGAGTGCAAGTATCAGTGTGCTGCCCCTTTGGGTTTGTTATGTACACAGCAGCATACCCTCCAACATTTCTATAATAATAATAATAGCAATAATTTCATTACGTATACCCCACTCACCTGACTTGGTTGCTCATGTCACTAGGGGCAACTTCCAACATAATAAAACATTAAACATTAAATAAACTTCCCTATACAGGGCTGCCTTCAGATGTCTTCTGAATTTGTATAGTTACTTATCTCCTTGGCTCAGGGGGGTCACATAACTCCATACCCCGGAGTTGGGTGATGAAAATAGGGAAGTCCTAAGGAAAAGTGGGACATTCCAGGATCAAATCAGATATCCGTACGGCTTCTGTAAATCCAGGACTGTCCTTGGGAAATAGGGACAGTTGGAGGGTCTGCAGCAGACTTGGGGAAACCTCTGTATTCTCAGAATTGTGAGTTTAGGAGCCAGCTCCTTGGGGCCGAGGGGTCTTCACCCCCAATAAAATATTTAAGGGGGCCAGGGCCCCCACACACTTGATGGGCATTGCCATTTAAATAGTGTGCATGCACAATGTCATGTGATTGATTATGCGGGGCGGGGCTTACCAGCCCCCTCCCCAATATCTTATTCATGTTGGCACCCCTGTTTGCGGGGGTGGGAGGAGAGAGGAAATATAACAAATTTGCTGCCCTGGTCTCCACAACCATCTCCTCTCCTAAGCTTCTATGTGCATTTCAAGGGACGTTTCCACGACCTTTACCCACGTGCTCAACTTGAGTCTTTCCCTGTGAAGCGAATGGTAAGTAAGCTACTCGTGTCAGTAGCACTGACTTCAATAAGGGAATGATAATGGTGTGGATGAGAGACTGAGGTCACCTGCGAGTCTCACTTACGGGTGGGGGGAGAGAGAGAGAGAGAGAGAATAAAGGAGGGAAAAGAAACCAGCGCAAAAGAGTTGTTTCAGACGTTACGATTTACTTCCATCCCGTGTACGACAAATGATCGTCGCGTGTAATTGCTGGGGGTATTTTCAACTGCGTGCAAACGAGATAAAGGCAGGTAGCTGCGCTCGGCCACGCCAGCTCTCTCGCAGGCGGGCCGCGTTTCCGAAGTGATGGAGACGCGTGTGCAGTGATCACACCTGGCGATGGGCAGCCGCGCAGGTGTTTTCGGTTGTAGGGAAACCACTTGCAGCTGCTTCCTCGCCCGGAAGGTTTTGCTAGCTGGCGGCGCCCCTTTTGCAAAGCTGACCCCGCCGGGGCTTCGCCTGGGAGCTGGCCGGGGGAGAACCAGAGCTCCCCGCCCGGCGAGCGCAGCTTGGGACCCTCGCCGCTCCGCCGGCCCGGGAGGCGGGCGTTGCTGGCTGGCGCCTGTGCGCGGCTCCCCGGGCCGAAAGGGCGGAGCCAGTCCCCGCCCCGCGCGCGGCACTCCGCCTGCTGCTGCTGCTGCTGCTGCCTGCAAGCCCGGCGAGCGGGACGCGGGCAAGGCTGCAGCGCCCGCGGAAGGAGGCGAGCGCCGGATCCTCGGGGCGGAGGCTCCTCGCATGTGATCGACGACGGGCTCGCGCAGGGCGGGACGCGGCAGATCCGGCGGGCAGGTGTTGCTCTCCGAGGAGATTCCGGCGCGCAGAGCGGGGCAGGAGCGAAGACCCGGCTCTCCCTCTCGGCCGCGGCGGATTGCGCGCGGCTAGGGGGCGCCACTCGCCCGCTCCGGTTTCTCTCTCGGTCTTAGCCCAGGGACTTGCTCTCGAGGGCAGGCAGGCAGTGGCGGGAGAGCGAGCTGCCGCGGACGCTGCTTCCTGGCGGGCCGCGGGAGCCGAGGATGTGGCGGTGGGATGCGCGGGTGACGACGCTCTTCAAGAGGAACCTGCAGCCCACGCTGACCTACTGGAGCGTCTTCTTCAGCTTCGGCCTCTGCATCGCCTTCCTGGGGCCCACCCTGCTGGACCTGCGCTGCCAGACCCAGAGCTCCCTCTCGCAGATCACCTGGGTCTTCTTCTCGCAACAGTTCTGCCTGCTGCTCGGCAGCTGCTTGGGAGGCATCTTCAAGAGAACGTAAGGCGACCCCCCCTCCCCGAATCTCATTCTCTCTCCTCCCCCAGTTGCGGGCGCTTCGCTCTCTGGCCATTAGCATCGCCTGCCTGCCTACCCACTCCCCCCACCCCCTGCCCGCTTTCCTTCTGGAACGAGAAGGGTCCTGATGCCCCTGAGAAGCTGCCTCCCCCCACCCGCCCCATCTCTCACCTCGTCCCCCTTTCAAAGCCTCCTGAGAGGTCTACTTTGCAACGTGGTCTTTGCCAGGCTATGCCCTGCAAATCAGCACCCCATCCTATCTATTCCTATCACCCTCTGTGACGCTCCAGCCTCTCTCTTGGGTCTCTAACCCTTCTTACTTAGGGATCCTAGGCAAAGTTAGGTGCGCCTGAACCCAGTGGGAGCAGTGCCCAGCTCCTCATAGAACCAGGATGCACAGCTGCATTTCTGCCAGCACTTGGGTGAATGAACTCAGCAGGGTTTGTTTCAGAACAAATGAATGTGCATAGGAACCGTTGAGCTTGAAGCAGCCTGGGGGGAAATGTAGTCTGTGAAAGTGACCTGGTGCCTGTTTATAACGCGGGCACCTGAAGGTCTCTTGATGGTTGCCACACATTCATCACTGTGGCTTGGGGAATTTGATTGAAGTCTCCAGGGAAAGGGAGTTCTGCTGTTGTTGGGCAGCCATGCAGAAACCCAAACTGTGTGGCTGCTCAGACCTTGTGCATGGATGGTAAGATGCACTGTGCCTGGGTTAATTTTGAGTGTGTGCATGGCAATGGAACAGAAAAAATGGGAGATATTGTAGAACGGTGGTCATGTAGAGCTTTGGTGGTGAACAGCACTAGTTCAGTGATGTTTACTCAATACCATGACACCTCTAACCAGTTCTAGAGACAGAGTGGCCAAATTTATTTTTTGCCAGACATGCTTCTGTGCCTGTAGTAGCAGCCTGACATGTCAAAATCTTGCAGCTCCAGCAGTACATGTTTATCTGTGTAGGCCACTTTCGAAAATAAAGTAAGAATGAGGCATATTTGCAGTACAATTGCAGAAGAAGTGAAAATTCAGTTGCCCTAGGAACAATTAATCACTTAAGCTTCCCCTGTCAATACAACGGAGGCTATCTTTTTCCATTTTGTTGCTTTTTTCTAGCAAGTCCAGGTTCTTGCAGACGGGTCCTGTTCAGTGAGCATGTTGTCATTGTCCAAGCAGTGGCGTAGTGTGGGTTGCCAGCGCCTGGGGGCAGGGCAAGTGTTGCACCCCCTGGTGGACTGGGCAGCTGGGGTGGAGGTGTGCACCCAAGCCTTGAAGGCCTGGACACAGCTTGCCTTCCATGTGGAGCTCAGCCACATGGTCTTGATAAGGGAGCCTGTTATGGGGGAACCTGTTTGCGCCTCTCTCCGAATTTTACACCCAGGGCCACCTCCCCTCTGTCCATCCCCCTGCCCCATGCTACGCCACTGCATCCAAGTCTTTGTTTCTGAATTCTTTATACAGCGGGCATTGGGATAAGCAATGTGGCAGGTCTTGTACAATGTCTCAGATTTTAAAGGAATATTACTGTAACTACTATCCTGGGACTGTGCCAGGCATCTGCTGAATTGCACGAGGGTCAGAGGTTTCCTGGTTGGGTATTTTTGGAAGAGCTGGTAGCTTTCTCATCCAAAATGTGTGTGAGCATATGATTCCAGGAGGCAGCCTTGACTGAACTTGGTTTTAATAGCTCTGGTTGTGTATGTGTGAATGCATCTCTTCCTCTGTCTTAACTAGAGCTTTTGCTACTGCAGACCTTCACAGAAGGGACCTTATGAACTAAACACATGGTCTTGTGAAACCAAGAAAGCCCTCTTTTTAAAAAGACAAAGCTTACAATACTCTTGACCATAATGTTGTGTCTCCTATGTCTAATATTTGTATCAGAAGTTAAATAGCTTAATGTGGACACCCATTTCAATGAGTAACAGTTCAGTCAGAAGAAGCAGAAAGGATGCCCTTTGGAGAGTTCCTATTATTGATCAAAGTGGGGGTTGTATTATGAGTACTTTTCAAGATTTGATAGCTCATACACATTCCATTCTTGTTGTAGGAGTAAATTGGCAGGTAATACCTGCTATTCCACATTGAAAAGTTGGAGGTTTTCCTGGCAAGCGTTCCACCATCAGGTTGTTTAAAGGCAGCAGAGGCAGTAAAACAAAAGTTGACTAGTGTTGGTAGCAGTGTCATGGAATTTATTCACCTATTGTGAGCTAAATTCACATTTAGCTCAATACTCTTCTTTGCTCCTCTCCTGCTACTTTCCCGTCTTTCTTTCCCCATTGGCCTAAGCCCGTCACCAGTGTCTCTGTTCCACTGGCATCTGAGAAACCTTTCCCACCACCCCCATTCCTTTCCGTCTTCCTTTTTTGCCTGTGTTTATCTCCTCTCTTGAATTATTTAAGGGCATATCTTCAAAAGCATTCAAAGGGCTCATCTAAATAAGATCAAAGTAATCTGGGTGCTTCTTGATCGATCCAAAAATAATTTAGACAGGTTTGACACAGAAGCCATGCAGAATGAGCTTTATATAACTTCTAGAGCCCTGAGTCACTTGAGTGACTCCCCTGAAATCACCACGGCTGCAGGATTTTTGCTCTGTGGGACCCTGGCTCTGTTGCAGAGCCTACGCAGGCAGACTCTCGGATCTGCTTGCTGTTCCTGTGATGTCAGCGTGGATATCTGAGGTCTCTTCCCACATGGAGCTGGTTTCAGAATTTGGGAAACTGGGGGCATATGGCATGATCATGCAAAAACATGTGTCGTTGAGGAAACAGAACATTGCTGTACATTGACAAGGAATCCTCAGGCTGCAGAAATCTGCTCAGGGATTTCTCAATGTGTTTTTCTGTAACCCAGTGGTTCTCTTGTAAAGGACCTGTTTTAATAACCTTGATGTCAAAACTCAAGCTGGCCTCCCATTCTCCAGAAAGTTGGCAAGCAACATCCAGTGTCAAACAAGCACTTAAAGGTTGACGTAGGATAAAACAGGCACAGTAAAGATTCCATTGTCACACAGCGTTGCTGGAAAGAGCAGTGTTATGCTTGACAATTCATCAATGATACCATCAATGAGGAATTAGTGTCTCTCGCATAGAGATCACTTTAAAACAAACAGCTTGTGAGTGGTGACTCCTCTCTCTCTCTCTCTCTCTCTCTCTCTCTCTCACACACACACACACACACACACAAACACACACACACACACCAATCTTCCTTTGCTGTAACTCCTTAGATGCTGTCGAGCACCAATCTTGCTTGGATTTGTTTTAGGACTGAAACTTCATGCTAATATTAAGTGCTACTTTTGAGGCATTTAACTTATGAACATCTTCAAACTACTGTTTAACTGGTCTGTGGGTATATTGGCTTTCTCAGGATTATAAATTTGAGAATTGGACCCAGGCTAAAGTCTGCTGCTCTAGACAAGCCTCAGGGGACACAATGGATTTTACTTATCTGTAAACATGCATAGGATTTTGCTGTAAAGTTATTAGCACTTAGATCCCTTTGGAATATGTAAAATTAATCCTGATTTAGTTCTCATTTATTTCAGTGGGAACGAATTCATGGTTGGTTTTGCATAGATTCTAAAGGGACCCAAGTGCAACTTACTTATCCTGGATCTAATCTTGAGCATTTTAAAGATTGGAGTTACAGTTGATGAAACCAGTCAGCTGATTATTAAGCAAGGCATGAAACTCACTGAGGGACCTTGGGCCAGTCACTCACTCTCAGCCTAACCTACGTCACAGGGCTGTGAGCATCTGTGTCACCTTGAGCACATTGGACGAGAGGCAGACTATAAATGTAAAAAAAAAAATGAATCAAGCAGAAAACCCTTATCTTGCTTATAAATATTATATTTACATTATATTTAAAGAGCTGTTTCCTTACTGATTCATGCTTTAAAGATCCCTTTGAAAACACATTGCTCCAATCAGGGCAAGCATGTAGAGTAATCAAAATAGTCTTCTAGATAGAGAGCACAATTCAACAGGGAACAGTTCTGATTAAAATTAATTACACCAATTATTATTTTTCAGCCCTACAATTATGGACTGGGTTACTCAGCTATCATGGCGTACTAGCCTATATAATTTTACGTTGTTTGCACAGCACATTAGAAGTACAACTCCAGCTCTTTTAACTGTTGATATGCCCAGGTTTGCTTTATCCCGTATAATAACTTGGTATAAACCTGACGATGTTGATGGGAGTTTCTGTCCAAAACATCAACACCAGGTTGACGTTGGCTGCTATTATACACACATACTGACCTGCTGCAACACTGGGGTGTAGTAGTCCAGGACACTGTTTGGAAACAGAGGCAGAAAGCTGCTCCCCAAACTGCAGCCATAGAATCCTAGAGTTGGAAGGGACCTCGAGGGTCATCTAGTCCAACCCCCCGTGATGCAGGAATCTCAGCTAAAGCATCCATGACAGGTGACCATCCAACTTCTGCTGAAAAACCTCCAAGGAAGGAGAATCTTCAGCCTCCCGAGGGAGATGGTTCCACTGCTGAACAGCTCTTGCTGTCAGAAGGTTGTTGGAAATTTAGTGCAGAAGACCCCTTGCTTCTGCCAACTAAATTCTCGATTGTGCTACCTGCACTGCTCTCCTTTGATGCAGTCATGCCAGATACGTGGGGTTCTGGTCTAATAGATACTTAATGTCTTCTGTGGATCTGGTGACCTGGGGAGCAGCATACCTTTGAACTCCTCATGAGAGCTGGTGATGCGCTGACAGTGGGTCGTAAGCATGCTCTGTGGGAGTCATAAAGCCATGGCAGAGGCTTGTAATACTGCAGGGTGCCCCCTGACCTCGGCTGACCAGCACTCTCTGCCTTACAATGTATTAGAATGTATTGACCTTATAGGGCGATGGGCGTAGCAAAAGCCATGACCGGATGAGGTAACGTGAGACATTGGCAAACGGCCATGCGGCTGGGGAGAACAAAGGAGAATAAATCGGAGGAGAGCAGAGAAAGGAGCTGCTCTTACCATCCTGAAAATATAGCTGGCTCTCTGTGTCTTTTTTCTATGCTAAGCCATTTAATGACGGCTGGACTCCGTCAGTGCTCCTTCCATCTGAGGTCACTGAGAAAACACTGAGCACAGGCCTGTCTCTGCAGAGCATCTGGAAAGTGCATGACTCCGTAATTTCCTTTGACTCCAGTTACTGCCCAAGATACTATGTGTTCAGAAGCTGGCTTCATCAGCAACATTTCTTCTAAGCAGAAAGTATTTCCATGATGCAGGAAGTAATTCACCACCTCCTGTGTGCAGTTTGGCAGCTAGAACAAGTGTGTGTGTGTGTGTGTGTGTGTTGCTTCATACAGATGTACTGTGACACAGCTCCTTACCATACACACACCATAAATACACCCAGAGAACTCTGTTTTTGTGCATGTGCTATCTACACATGGATTTTGTGTATGAGCAGCTTGACATAGGAAGTAAGCACTCAGTAGGCAAACTTATCTATGGACTCATGTTACTGGTTGAGTAAAAACATCAAGGTTTCAAAATCAGGGATGTGGGAACCTGTAGCCTTCCAGCTTCTCCTGGACAACGGCTCTCCTCATCCTTGCTGGCTGGGGCTGATGGGAGTCAGGATCTGACAAGATGGAGAACCACACACATTCACCATCCATGCTTTAAATCTACATATTCACAGCAGTTCCTATTGAGAGGGGGAAGCCAGTTCCCCAACATTTAAAAGCTGTAGCAGAGATTAATTCTTTGGCTGTAATCAGGCTGTGGTCATTATTTCCTATTCTGTGATGTGCTTTCTTGATCTTGAGCTGGGATTCTCCAGGCTCTCTGCACAGTAGAACTAATTAGAACACACTTTTTAGACTGACACCATTGACCAATTTGTATCCTATTTACTGATTCTCAGAAGTTCATACAAAACTTACAAAACAGAAGACAGCTAATTACTTGCCATCCTACAAAAATGGTTCTAGGGGGCTTTTCTGCCCATCCCATGTAACAGTGCCAGCTCTCAGCATGGACATATATGAATTGGTGCTTATTTATTTCATAATGTAAATTTCATTCTGCTAATACTTGTTTAAAGGAGCTTTAAAATGTAGATCAGTTATGTAAACGATCAAACACACAATCATTAAGCTCAAAACAAATAAGCTGTGTCCCATCCTAATAAAAACTATTAGTCACTAAAAAAAATCCATCCCTCAAAGCATGCTGAGAGGAAGTTGCATAGTCTGAATGGATATGCACTCTTTCCCCTCACATCCCATTGGAACAGTAGTACTTGTATATGGTCCTGCCAATCTAGCAGTTCAAAGCACGTCAAAGTGCAAGTAGATAAATAGGTACCACTCCGGCTGGAAGGTAAACGGCATTTTCGTGCGCTGCTCTGGTTCGCCAGAAGCGGCTTAGTCATGCTGGCCGCATGACCCGGAAGCTGTATGCCGGCTCCCTTGGCCAGTAAAGCGTGATGAGCGCCGCAACCCCAGAGTCGGCCACGACTGGACCTAATGGTCAGGGGTCCCTTTACCTTTACCTTTATATATGGACACAACTGATCAGTCCCCAGCTCTTCCAAGCAGGACGGGGAAATACTTGGTTTCTGAAACCCATGGAGGAAAGCTACATCTAGTATAGGCAATAGGGAACCAAATGAAGCAATGACCTGGCTCTGTGTAGGGCGGTTTCCTGTGTTCTTCACTATATTTTCAGTTACTCTTTCATATAATCATAAGCATTGGAAGATACCTCAAAGGTCCTCTAGTCCAACTGCCTGACAGTGTAGGAAATCTGGTGCTACAGCATCACTGATAGGCAGCTATCTAGTCTCTTATTAAACCTCTAACAAAGGCGAGTCCTGTCTCCTTCCATGGCAGTCTGCTTCACTCAGTGTTTGAAACTCCCATTGTTCTAGGCGCATTTTGCGACAGGGAAAACTGCCGCTACTGGAAGGAAAGGAGGACCTGTTTCTGCCTCCCCACTTCCAGCTACTCTCTGAAGACTGCAGAAGATACCCTCTTAAGAATATTAGGGAGTGGGCACGTGAAAAATGAACATAATAGTTTAGCTGCAGTTCATTCATTTTCAGCTTTGTATTCTCGTTATTAAAAAAAAAAGTGCATAGACATTCTGTTGTTGTACCCATAGCCTAGGATTAAGGTGCCATTTAGCTCCTAGCTTTCATATCTCAATTTCTAACACTGGTTTCACTGTTAAACAAGTTGAACTGTTAGCAGATTCTTCTCATGTTTAATCAAAATTCACTTTCTTGAAATTTGAACCCATTAATTTAGATCTTACTCTCTGCTTCATCTCAGTAACAGCCCTTTGAAGAAGCTTTAATGTCTATGTATAGAAACGCAGCCAAACCATGATGGGTCTTTTTAGACCCCAAAACAGCATGAATCTTTGTTACTGGAACTTTTCTTCTTCTTCTGCAATAAATGCAGCGTAGGTGAGAGACTTCTGTACGTCTTGGTCCCCCTACTAGGGAGATTTAATTTGTGAGTCTTGTAATCAGTTAGCTTATGCTAATACACACAACGGCCTGCTGTGTCTCAAAAATTATCAGTCCATCCATCATCTAAATTACAGTAAATGAGCAAGCTAGCACATTGGGCTGTGGTGAATCCTGTTCTTACTATATTTGGAGAGAGAATTGCAATCGCCCCTTGCTTCAAGTGTACTGCTGGAAGACACTACATTTTTGGCCTTAACAGCTGCAGACCCCAAGCACGCCAAAGTGACAACAACCCAAACTCAGGGAAATGTTGGCTTGCAGTTCAGGTTTAGATCATCACAAAAGTTTTTTATTATTTTTAGAAGTCTCTATGTTTTTGACCAAGTCCAACTCCCAAGACTCTTTGAAGCTGGATTGGCTCATTGCGGGTGGGGAAACACAACCAAATTCAATAAGGCGCGAGATGCTATCACAAGACCTGGCAATGCTATTCTGCTGCTCTTGTCTGTCTCACTGCACACCCCTCTTGTGCTGATCAACAGGATGTTGCTAAAAGCAAAGCATCTCAAGTTGGAAGAAGCTGACCAGTTAATAGCTCCAGCTCCACCCCAACACGACGCATTTTAGGACTGAAGGCATGCATAGATTTGTACTGCATCCACCCCATGGTAATATTTCCTTCCATATGTTAGTAAGTGTTAAGGGATGTTGCTTTCTGTATTGTCAGCTCTTTATGCCCTGTTGTTGAGATGATGGGGGAAGTGTGTGGTGATCTGAACTTCTTTAATCATGCAAGGAAGGGCTGGCCAGCCTGTACGTCGCTATTGGCTTCTGCCTTGTAAGTGGCTCTGTGGTTTTACTGAAGGTTGGCAAGACGTATTAAAGAGCTCTGTTTTGCAATATTCCCTGAGCCAGGTTTCTAAGAGAGCTTAATGTGGAGTCTTCCGATGTGTTCTGATTTGGGATGCTGCAAAGGACTTAATAGCTCTGAACACTAGTCCTGTTTTTGTGCACATAGCATCTCTCCCCCCCCCCCCGCCGCCCTTTGCAAATAGAAGGGAGTCTGCTGCTGTTCTGCCTGCTATTTCCTCTGTGTTTTTCATGCACACAAAAACATACACACACACATATTTTCTCACTGCTCCTTCTCATCTGCCTTCCATCCTACCTGGGTTTTCTTAAAGTGCTTTCCTAGTTTACACATTATGCTTTTTGAGGCTCATTCTTTTCCCCACTGAAAAGCCTCCTTTAGCACAATCTGAGAAGAAGAGATGCTGTAAACATTCAGCATGTTTTGGAACGACTGCGCTTGCTTGTTTTAGTTCTTTCCCCACCCCTGATTTTTAAAAGCAGGGGTTTTTTTCCTTTATGATTGCATTTTGAGCCATTTCTGAAAGCAGAAGTTTCTGTTGAGTTTTCTAGGCAAGTTTGTCCAGAATGTACATTTATAACAACATGAGAGAGACAGAGAGAAACATGGGAGCATCAGAAGAATCTTGTTCAATAGGACCAAAGATCCACCTAGTTTAATACTTTGTTGCCAGAGGTGCTGGATGCCTGTGAAAACCCTACAAGGAGGACACTGGTGCAACAGCCCTCCCCATTTGTATATGAAGCACCTGGTGTTCAAGGTACACTGCCTTTGAACATGGAGGCTCAGTAACATGGTTTTGTGTGTTTCAAATTCCATTTAGAAAGCTTTACTTTGATTGTATCCTCTAGAGACCTTTTGCTAGCCTTAATGGCTTTCATAAAAGCACTTTCAACCCCCTCTTGCAGTGCTAGTGGGAAGCAAGAGTTCTAAGGGGAGGAACGGATATAATAGTGAACAGAGTTTTTATATTTGCAGCACAGACACAGGAAAATGCAGTAAGTTTATTTAGCAGTATGTGTGAAGGAGCCTATACTATTCTCTCTTAGACCTGGATTCCAACTTATAGCATGGAGTGTTAAACATGCCCTTCTTCACCTCAGAGCAGTTTTATTATGTGGTGACACTGTGTTGATGCAGATGGCCAGGCTTTGATGCTAAGCCACTGAGCAGCCACCAAGAGCCACTATGTCTGCATCATCAAGTTAGAATAGTCTCTAAACACTGCTGCCCTGATGCTCCACAGTGAATGGTGTTGTTCCAAAATCTGGGGCCACCACAGAAAAGGCCCTCTCGCATGCTTCCACCTTCCAGACCTCCAAGGGCACTTTAGTTGCCAGCATTGTGTCTCTTGTGGATCTTAACTCCTGAGCTAGTGTATAAAGGAGGAAGTAGTCTTCCAGGTATTTGGAAAGCAAGCCATTTGGGGCTTTATAGATCAAAGATAAGATATTAAAGTGGATAGGCAGCCAATACAATTATATCAGAAGCAGTGTGATGGGAGTGCCAGTCATTAGTCCAGATGCTGTTTTGCACTAGCTGCAGCCTCTGAGCTGTCTGCTGCCCCTGTTGACCCTGCTACCCAAGGCAGTTGCCTCACCTTGCCTTGTGGGTGAGCCAGCACTACAAGCAAGTGGTATAGAGAGGACTGTTTTGTGTTCCTGGTGCCTCCAATGGGTCAATACTTAGCATCTGTCCCAGAGAATCCTAAAAATCTCTCTTTTTTAAAAAGATATTTATTAAAATTTCCAATTTTTATACAAACAAAAAGAAAAAAGCAAAAGAGTTTAAAAACACATAAAATTCACAATACTTAGTTTTCAATGACATCTTTCCCTGACCTCCTCATACCTCCCCTTCTTGTATTCCAATTCAAATTATTTATTCAGCAAATCCTTATCTCAAAGCATTACAGCTAAAAACCCCTTGATTTCTATCCAACATCATTCAACATTCATTAATTTTACAATATTTCTGTAGATAGTCCTTGAATTTCTTCCAATCTTCTTCCGCCGACTCTTCTCCCTGGTCACGGATTCTGCCAGTCATTTCTGCCAATCCCATGCAGTCAATCATCTTCATCTGCCATTCTTCCAGAGTGGGCAAATCCCGCGTCCTCCAGTACTTTGCAATAAGTATTCTTGCTGCTGTTGTAGCATACATAAAGAAAGTTCTATCCTTTTTTGACACCAACTGGCTGACCATGCCCAAGAGAAAGGCCTCTGGTTTCTTCAAGAAGGTATATTTAAATACCTTTTTCAATTCGTTATAGATCATTTCCCAGAAAGCCTTAATCTTAGGGCACGTCCACCAAAGGTGAAAGAATGTACCTTCATTTTCTTTGCATTTCCAACATTTATTGTCGGGCAAATGGTAAATTTTTGCAAGCTTGACTGGGGTCATGTACCACCTGTATATCATTTTCATAATATTTTCTCTTAAGGCATTACATGCCGTAAATTTCATCCCAGTGGTCCACAACTGTTCCCAGTCAGCAAACATAATGTTATGTCCAACATCTTGTGCCCATTTGATCAGAGCAGATTTGACCATCTCATCCTGAGTGTTCCATTTCAGCAGCAAGTTATACATTCTTGACAAAATCTTAGTTTTGGGTTCTAACATTTCTGTTTCCAATTTAGATTTTTCCACCTGGAAGCCAACTTTCTTATCCAAATTGTAAGCCTCCATTATCTGATAATAATGAAGCCAGTCTTGCACTTTGTTTTTTAGTTTCTCAAAACTCTGCAGTTTCAGTCTATCTCCTTCTTGTTCCAAAATTTCCCAATACTTCGGCCATCTGGCCTCCATATTGAGCTTTTTCTGAGCTTTCGCTTCCATTGGTGACAACTACCTTGGGGTTTTATTTTCCAATAAATCTTTATATCTAATCCAAACATTAAACAATGCTTTCCTAACAATATGGTTTTTAAATGCTTTATGTGCTTTAACCTTGTCATACCACAAATATGCATGCCACCCAAAAACATTGTTAAAACCTTCTAGATCCAAAATGTCTGTGTTCTCAAGAAGCAGCCAGTCTTTCAACCAGCAGAACGCTGCTGATTCATAGTAAAGTTTAAAGTCTGGCAGGGCAAATCCACCCCTTTCCTTTACATCAGTTAATATCTTAAATTTTATTCTGGGCTTCTTGCCCTGCCAGACAAATTTAGAAATGTCTTTCTGCCACTTCTTGAAACAGTCCATCTTGTCCACAATTTGCAATGTTTGAAACAAAAACAACATTCTAGGCAATACATTCATCTTTATAGCTGCAATTGGACCCAACAAGGAAAGCTTCAAATTTGACCAAATTTCTAAATCTTTTTTCACTTCCATCCAACATTTTTCATAGTTGTCTTTAAACAAATTCCCATTTTTAGCTGTCATGTTAATCCCCAGGTATTTCATTTTCTTAACCACAGTTAAACCTGTTTCACTCTGAAACTTCTCTCTTTCAGTCAATGTTAAGTTTTTCTCTAAAACCTTAGTTTTTGACTTGTTCAATTTGAATCCTGCCACCTGACCAAATTCTTGAATTAGTTCTAAAACTCTTTTAGTACTAGATTCTGGCTCTTGTAACGTCAAAACTAGGTCATCTGCAAGAGAATCCTAAAAATCTCAAAAGAATTTGTGGCTCTCCAATTGAGGTGGCGTCTTGTGGTGTGCTCTTAAGACAAACAGGCAATTGAATTCCAGATACGATATTAGGAGGCAAGCAGTTCCTCCTCCATCCTCCTCATGGCCAGGCCCAGGGGATCGATGCAGTGGAGCAAAAAGCAGGCTATTGCGATGGTTGCTGGCAGTGCATAACAAAGCTTTTTCATAATCTCTGTTATAGATTAGGGAACGAAACTTAGTCTTTACTCCCCAATTGCCACCATCGCCGCACACACTCTTTTAAGTAGCACAGATCTTTATGCTGCTGCCCACAAGCAATGATTGATTGCTTAACTGCTCTGTGTGCTCTTAAGCCAGGCGAAGATAGAGGGGGAAGCTGTTCCTGTTAATTCTACAGAGCACGCATTGAGTTCCAGTCTTGGCGCAGTTCCCATCTCCAGTGTATCTGTTGCTTGCACCTGCATCTTTATCCCCTGGTGTGCTATTTTGTCTCCCAGAGGTGTCATTCTGCAGTTCTGGACCTGTTGCTGAGGCAGCATTAGCATTTGGCAGTTGTTTTTCATCTGGCGATCCTAAATTTTGTTCGCATGGCTGTGTGTTTTTACATTAAGCACCAGCTTACGGTAGGCTGCTTACATGATGCCCTCCTTTGTAAGAAATTGCATGTGTGGAGTACATCCATGTAGCTGCAAACACAGCAAGTCTTTCCTATGTAGGAAATCTGTTGCATTTGGACAAGTCTTGAGGACATTTGCTATTTCAGAGTGGGTTGGGGTTTTTTGTTTTTTTGTTTTGTTTTACTAGGTTCACCTCAAATACTGTGAGTAAACTGGTCCAGTTTACTGATTCATCACTTGCATCAAATTCATAATTAGGCCCAATATTAATTTATTTATTTCTGTAAAATGCTTAAATACAGTTTACAGGATGGAAACATACCACAATGAATTTATAAAGGCAACCATAGACAATAAAATCGTCCAGAAACACAAACGTTCAATATCAAACGACATTCGGTAACAAAATGCAACTAAAACCAACCGTGGCTCAAGTGATCTTCCTGGGGAAGGCCAAGAACATCAGGCGTCCCTTCAGAGCTTTTGAGTAGGTCTGCTGGCCTCCAGGTGTCAGGGCATCCCAAAGGCATGGGGACCACGGTTTGACTGACTTCAATGGGAGAAAGTGGAAAGATGTCTCCCTCTGGTATCATGATCCCAGCAGCTGGAGAAAGAGCTGTTGCAATCTGCTAGCTGCATTGGACCTAGCATGCAGTCATTGTATGGGATTGCAGGCACACAATGTGGCCATAACTGCATAGGTGAACAGGCTTTTAAGTATGAATCGCATTTCCTATCCAGTATGGGAGCTGTAGCCCTTATTTCTTTATTTGTAAGAATACTTTTCTACTGCAATTTCATACACAGAGAGAGAGAGCTTTTTATTTTTAAAAAATGAGGTGCTATTACCCATCTTGATTAAAGTGGGATGGGTTCTGGCACAAAATGGCTACTGCAGGCAGCAGGAAAAACATGATGGTACTCCACACTGTGGGGGGGGGGCACAAAAACATACATATTCTCCCTGCCCCTCCCCCGCAATCCTCTCTTTCTGTATATAAATATAGATATGTGTGAATTGTTGCCCCTTTGAAATTTGATCTGTGCTCAAGGGAAGCCCCGTAAAAAAACAAACCCCCCCACCGTTCTCCGAAATGTATCTGCAGCTACACAGATGTGCTCCCTACATCTGACGGCCAACACACAGGTTCACATGCTTGAGGCATTGCGGCCACCCACCACCCATTGTAGCTGGCCCCTCCCTTCCCTAGCTGCCACTACACGGGCTTCTGCAGATCTATCCTGCCCTGAGGGACACAGAAAGAAGCAGGCACAGTTTCTTCTAAACAAAGAAGTTTCTTTTCCATTTTATTGTAACTTTAAAAAAAGAAGAAGTGGTGTTTATTGCTGCAATAAGTTTATGTAAACCGCTTTTTTATGTCGACCTGAGAAGCGGTATATACCGTATTTTTCGCTCTATAAGACGCACCAGACCACAAGACGCACCTAGTTTTTGGAGGAGGAAAACAAGAAAAAAAATATTCTGAATCTCAGAAGCCAGAACAGCAAGAGGGATCGCTGCACAGTGAAAGCAGCAATGCCTCTTGCTGTTCTGGCTTCTGGGATAGCTGCGCAGCCTGCATTTGCTCCATAAGACGCACACACATTTCCCCTTACTTTTTAGGAGGGAAAAAGTGAGTCTTATAGAGCAAAAAATACGGTAAATACCTCAAATAAATGAATAAATGCACACTCACAACCCCATGTGCAAACAACCAGAACTGAAGATCACTACCTAGCTGTGAAAAAGAGGCTTGTCTGCATAAGCCCTGGCAGTGTAAAGTTTTCAACAAACACCTAAAATTTCACATTAAAAGATGCCTAGTGAATCTCTATTGGAAGAGCATTCCATAGACTTCCGGTCGAGCCATGGACCCGACGCAAGTGGGACTTTCTCAGGAGAGAGAAAGTCCGGGTTCTCGAGGGTAAAAAGGGGTGCTACAGGGCGCGGTAGCCCCCCAAAACCCCTCTGGAGGGAAACCAGAGGGTCAGGAGCCCAGCGGAGCCATTTGCAGATCGCCAGGTCGTCAGGTAACTCCGTAACAGGAGCGAAGAAAACGGCAGGCGGAGAAAGCAGGCACCGGGGAAGCCATTCTCTCACCCTCGAGAACGCAGCCCCAGACTTGCAGGGCGAGTGATCGATTCTCAATAACAAAGGATCAAAGCCAGACTGGGAGTTTGGAATTACAATTGGAATTACAAAAGGACGGCTTTGGAAAAAGAAGCTGAAAAAAAGAGGTCAGTTTTCATCTGAAATCAGAGAACGACGCAAGAATAAGAGCAGAGCGTGGAGAGGAGGTTGGTAACGCAGCAAGCGGTTAGAACTTCTCCCTCGTAAAAAACTTGCTAAAAGTCATATAAACTGTTGCTAAAAGTAACAAAGAGTTGCATAAGAAGGGAACAGTTAAAGGAGGGAGCAGAGGGTAATTATCTGAGGACTTTAAAAGGCCCTCGATACAACGAAGGGTCTGAAAGAAGTAAAAAGGACACTTCCCGGTACTTTCACTTTTAAAAAAACAACTGCGCAACAAAGTAGAACCTTTGTGCCTCCATTTTAACGGAAAGACAGAGCTAACCAGCTATAAGTAAAACATAAAGCTAATATTAGGCAGCATAATTTTTTGCTCTATTATCTTTTACCTCTGCTTTCAAATAAATTTAACTGTTTAAACACAAAGGAAGGATTGCATATGAAAGACTTCACTTTCGCAACTGGTTCCTTCTCTTATTTTTTTTAATGTTTATCCGTGGAATGAAATGAGAAAGAGCTGCCTAACAGGCTGCATGAAGGGTATGATTATTATTTGGAGCTTTGAGAATTGTGACTTGAACTAATAAACTACTCCCTGTTTTTTTACTTGTTATCTTTATCTTTCTTTTAATAAGGGAACAGTCTGGATTAATAAAAAACTACTTTGTTTTCTTCTTCCTTCTATGAACTTCGTTTAACTGAGCTTAAACTTGACACTCTCAGCTACGGATCCCTTAGCAACTCCCGAGTTGCTTTTTGGATAGAACCTTCCGGACATCTCCCTTATTCACTCTTTTTGGACATATTGGGCTTTTTTGGACCTATTTATTCCCTCGGTGTGTTTTTTTGTTTTGTTTTCCCCCCTCTTTTTTTTACTAATACCTTCAGAAACTCTGATTGGACTACGTCCATTGGATTACAATATATAATCATTGGTTTTCATCGGTTACAGCTAACTTATTTTAATAAATGGACTATAACAATTGGATTTAGCCTAAGTGGTGGCAAGAAGAAAGAAGGAGGAAGAAACTCAGGGTTGGATAAGCCTCTTTAAAGCAGAAACTTATAGGTTAATAGGTGTTCCGCCTTATAAGTTGAATTTATATTGGGAAATTTATTTAGGGGAAAAAATGGTTTATATAAATTAATTGATATACAAATTTAAGTGTGTGAGAATTTAGGAGGAGGATCTATTTATATATTTGTTTTATCCAATGCATCATTAGAGGGGAAATTTCATTGACTGTATATCTGGACGGAACATTTTATTATTGTGGACTGTAAATTAAGTATTTGTAATTTGACTATAATGTCTCATACACAAAAGAAAGGAGGGGAGGGGGGAACACCGGCAGACAGAAGAGGCTCAAAACAAGAGTCAGATCTTAAAGGGGAAATTATGAAAATGTTTGCAGAGGTTAATGCCAACATCAAGCAGAGCGAAAAGAACATAGAAGCGAAACTGGAACAAATGGATAAGAGAATGGGCCAAATGGACAAAAAAATTGATGTTACAGTTAATGAATTAAAAGGGCAACTGAAGGACGTGAACAAGAGGACACAGAACCTGGAAGAGGGAATGAAGAAGACAAGACTGGAAATGAGGGAGATGAGGAAGGAAGAAGAGAGAATATGGGTGGGGATGTCAGAAATTAACAAAACTCAAGAGGAGGTCTAGGATGCGATTTCCATGAATGAACTCAGGCAGAGAGAAGTGAATTTAAGATTGAGACTCGTCCCAGAACAGCAAGGAGAAAATATTAAAGAGAAACTAATAAAAGAAATTGCACAATGGATGGAGATGGATATAGAAGAAGTGACAAAATCTGTGCAAAGTGCATTTCGACTGAAGACAAGATCAGCCAAGGCAAGAAAGTTTCCAGGAGACTGCCTGATTACTTTTAAGGACAGGGAGATGAGAAACCAGATTCTCCAAAAGAACAGAGAAAAGAGACTGAATATAGAAGGAAATTATATAATTATTTTTAAAGACATCCCAATTAGGCTTCTTAAACGGAGAGACCCATATAAACCAACAGTACATATATTAAAAAAGAACAACATTGAATTTAGATGGGAATATCCAGAAGGGATCTCCTTTGTTTATAAAAGTAAAAGACACAGAATCACGAGCCTGGAAGAATTGGGAAAAATTTTGAGAAAATACAAAGAGCTACGAAGCGAGGATGAAGAAACAAGAGGAGCGGAACTAGGAATGGAGGCTGCAGGAGGAGTGGATCCGGAGGAGTTAGAAAAAGAAAAAAGGAAGGAAGGAAGGAAGGAAGGAAGGAAGGAAGGAAGGAGAAGGAGAAGGAGAAGGAGAAGGAGAAGGAGAAGAAGAAGAAGTAGACGAATTATAATATTTATAACAAAGAACTCAAAATGGCTAAAACGGAGCTGAATTTATGGACCTGGAACATTAATGGGATTAACGATAAAAAAAACGAAATAAAGTTGAACAATATCTAAAAAAGAAAAATTTGGATATCATCTGTCTACAAGAAACACATGTGGCGAGAAGGCATTAAAAAATCTTAATCAACAAAAGACTGGGAAATGAATTTGTATCTTCAGATGGGAGTAAGAAGAGAGGGGTAGTTTTGTACATCAGGAAAAACATTGAAGCTCAACAAATCTTTAAAGATGAAGAAGGCAGAGTGTTGGCAGTTCAAATAAGTGGCAAGGAGAAAAAATAATAATCGTCGGGATCTATGCACCAAATGGAAACAAGACAGACTTTTATAAAAAACTAGAAGAAAATCTGTTTGAATATATGGATCAGAAAATCATAATAATGGGAGACCTGAATGGAGTGGTGTCAGTGGAAATGGACAGATTGAAATCAACTGGAGTGGGTAAAGATGGAAAATTACCTAAGACTTTCTTTTCAATGATAAAGAATTGCAACCTGATTGATATTTGGAGATTGAGACACCCGCTAGAGAAACAATTTACGTTCTATTCTGATCCAAATCAATCTCTGTCAAGAATAGATCAAATTTGGGTCTCAAATGAACTAACCCCAAGAATCTCGAAAGTTGAAATCCAACCAAGAGTGATTTCGGATCATAGTGCAATAAAATTCGAATTAAAGGGTTTCGAAGAAAGAACGTTTAGATGGAGAATGAACGACTACCTTTTGGACGATCAGAAGATAGTTGAAAATGCTCAAAAATATTTGTCAGAGTACTTTCTGAATAATTGCAATAAGGGAACAAAAATGAACATGGTGTGGGACGCCAGCAGAGCAGTAATGAGAGGATTCTTTATCCAGCAGAACGCTTTGAAAAATAAGAACAGAGAGAAAAATAAGAAGGAAATATTAAAACAGATAATGGAGAATGAACAAAAATTGATAAAGAAACCGAATAATGAGAAGATAAGACAGAGTATAAAGACCCTACAAACACAATTCGCAATGATGATAAATAAGGAAGTAGAAGGGAATATAAAGAGAATGAGACAAAGAAACTGTGAATTCGCGAATAAATCAGGAAAATGGCTGGCGTGGCAGATTAAGAAGAGAAAGGAACAGAATACAGTAAACAAAATCATTATCGATGGTACAGAAATAGAAAACCCGAAACAAATTAGAAAAGGATTCTTGGATTTTTACAGACAACTATATAAAAGCAATGAAAAGAATAATATGAGAAAGATGAGAAAGATAGAAGAGTCGATACCAGAAAGACCAAAAGTTTATTGAGCACTGGGGAAAATTTACAGAATATCTGAAAAATATATGTGATACACAGACAACACTTGTTGGTTTTGAAGAGACTCTGTGAAATAGTAAGAAATACTGCAAAAAAGAGAGTAAGAGGAAAAGGAGTGGGGAAAGGCAATATCATGTTTAGAAATGCGTCAATAAATAGAAATTTTTCGAAAGATTGACAGAGAAACTGAGGGAAGTCAAAAATTGAAGCATGAGTGTAAAATAATTTGTTGACTGTATAAAACTTGTTTGGAAAATTAATAAAAATTATTTTTTTTAAAAAAAAGGAAGAGCATTCCATAAGACTGGGTCAGCGATACTGGAGGTTCTATTTCACGTTCATATCAATGAGCCTCACCGACACAGGTCACAGCCAGAGATGCTCCTTCAAATGATCTCAGGGATTGTTCAGCTGGTCGCTGAGGCCCAAGCTTATGCAACCCTTAAGCATTAGATTTTGTCCCAAGTCATTCTGAGCTCATATAGTGCACTTACAGAACGGCTGCTAAAAAGAACTGTTAAGAATTTCACCTTCCATTGTTCTTTTAAAGTTTCTCGTCCCTAACATTAGAAAGGTAGGCTTTAAAGTGTGAGTGATGTCTGGCTCAGTTGCGCCAGAGGGATGCTGAGCAGAATTCCCACCATCTGCTGCCTCTCACTTCCTGCTCCTTCCCAGGTCTAGCAGAAGCTGAACGTTGACCTGACAGATGCATGTCCCTGTTCCAAGCAGCAGTGTGCCCTAGAAGCCACTGAGAATGAAGACATCACTCTTCCTGTCTAAGGGAGATTTATATGCGGCTGCTTCTGCTCCCTGACTCCACACTGATTTTGCTTCTCCCAGCCTTTCACTGCCTGGTATCTTATTGCCTGCCTATTTTCAGTCATCAGCAGCTTCCTCTTTAGCAGTGGGCTGATCAGCTCCTTGGCCATAGTGTGAGGTGTTCTGCATGCAGGAGGGAGCTGGACCAGGAAGCGCCAATCTAGGTTGTTGTCAGCATTGCTCTTTCCTTCGTTGTGATTTATTCATTGTTATATTTATAGGCAAAGGCGCCATCTTCTCCGGATGATTGAGGGGGCCCAACGCAACGTCTTGACACCACGCGTGTGATGTCACAGGACATCCTGACATCACGTGTGTGATGTCATGAGGAGCCAGAGGGTGGAGCTGAATCACTCTGAGCATTTTGTGTGTGTGCACAGCCCTCCAAGTCCCCCCTTCCAACTAGGCCTGCCTCCCTCCCTCTCTCCCTGCATGTAGCTCTTGTGTGGGTGATGGGTAAAGTGATGGGGAGTTGCCATTGCTTCTCCTTGCCAAGTGCGCAAGGGGCCCTAGATATGCCTCTGTTCAGATCAGCTGTCCTCATAGTGTCTTGTGATTACATATAATCATTTTTTCCTGTCTTTCTTAATTAAGACTTTGAGTAATTTTCCTCTTATTAAATGTTTCCCAGCATCCTCTTTCATCCATCTACAAAACAATGCAAGATGAAGCAAAATTGCCACACCTAGCTGATTTTATTTTAATGCATACAGTGTTTCATGCATTCCATCACTCTATTCTTTCAGCGTTCCAGATAAAACAGGCATCACATAACAGTACTGTACCAGAAAGCAATTAGTTGGTTCTGCACAGTAAAAGTTAGGCACGAGCCTTTCCAATTTAGCTAGATCACAGGCTCAAAAGAAAAGGGAATCTTTAAAATTATACAGTTTTATAAAATTATTATGTTCTCCATCATGCCTACTAGTTAGGAAGGTTGTAGCAGTGCCTTCAGGTTAAGAGGCCGCATTGGAAAGCCCAAGTGAATAGAGATCTACACAAGTAGTCTTTCCCGTGCAAGCGTTCATGCCTGATGCATGGCTGCTGGGCAGATCCAGAGGCAGGTTCTGCCCCCCCCCCAATTCTAAATGGAGTTCTTCCTGCAGTGTATGTGGCAGCCTGAGTATATTTAGGCTTTTTTCTTTATTCAAGTGACAATTGTATAATTCAGAATGTGAGGCCAGTTTCTTTAATGGAGCCTTTTTTGCAAGCAGGCAACTTACATAGGGGTTACGTTTTGGGGGTCACACCTAAAGCCAAAATCGTGTATAGTGAAAACACACTGGGTTTAATAGGGGGTGGGATTACAAAAGTATTTTCCCTGAATTTCCACCCCCTTTTTATTTATTTATTTATTTAGCCAAGTACGTAAAGCTGAAAGCACAAGTTAAATGCACGTGAATTGCGGGATTACTGTAGCAAACATAGGAAAACATTTTTTTTCCTGTTGAAAGCTGCTATTATGTTAGCTTATTAACAAGTCCATCCGTCCCCCTTTTCTAGACATTGGCTGCAATTCTAACCTCATCTACATAGAAGCAAATCATGCTGAATGCAGTGGGTCTTACTCCTAGGCAAGTGGGATTGGGATTGCAGTCAGATTCAAACTTCTTTTTTTTAAAAAAGGATGCTTTGGCCTGGTTCTCTATGCAGAATTAATTGCATGTCTTGAATCACTAGATTCTACAAGTGGTACAGTCAAAATGCACCCACTCCACCAGCTGCTATCCAGTTTTATTGATGCCTCTTATAGCTGTCCTTCCTGGTTTTTCTGCATTTTGCTAACTGATTATAGCCTTTTATGAGGTTAGCAAGATTATCGTCTCACCTCTGTAACACAAAACCATAGAACACAACAAGGCTTCCTTTAGGCATTTCACTTGAAGTTGTTTTTTATTTTTATTTTTAAAGATTTTATCCCACTCTTCCTTGAGGGAGCTTAGGCAAATATACATGGCTGTCCTTCCAGTAGGTTAGGCAGAAATACTGATTTGCCCAGAAGATACCCCAGTTGAGCTTTAAGGCCAAGCTAAAATCTTCATGTGAGATTTGAACATGGTTCTAGTCTAAGGGCAGAGCCATACCATGGGTATTTGAAAAGCTCTGAGGGAGGCTATTTGAGGATTTGGAGTTAGGTGTCATCAGTATAGTGGGGGTGGGCAGTTCTGTTCCTTTTTTATATCAAATACAGGTGAGGTGAGGTGTTGAAAAGGTGGCTGAAATCAGTAATGGGCTCAATGGGGTGCCAGTAAACTGGGTCATCCTATTGGCTGGTGATACACTTGGTCAAAGACTTGGGATACAGCTTGTTCTAGGCTGGGTTGCACTGCCCCCAAAGCAGCCTTCGTCAACCCTCCAGCGCTTTTGGACCACAGCTCCCATTTGCACAGCTGTCAATGGCAGATATAGTCTAAGACAGCTAGAAGGTGTCAAGTCCCAAGGCTGCCCTAAAGAATCAAACTTGGTACTATTAGTTCCAGCCCTGCAGACACTCACGTGTCATATATTGCATAAAGCACCTCTAGACAAAGTTGATTGGTTTATAGCTGTGACTCATATTCTGTTAGCATTCAGGTTTGACTACTGTAATGCACTATAAGAGGAAGTGCCCATGAAAGTTTAGTAACTTTTATTGGTCCCAAATACAGCTGCTACTGTGCAGATTGGTAGAAATAGGAGGCAGTATGTCTGGTCCCATATTAACATTACCAATATTTTTAAGATTGGGATGGTAAACCTGGTGATCTCCAGATGTTGATGGACTCCAGCTCCCAACATCTCCAGCCAGAATGGCCAAGGGTCCAGGATAACGGGAGCTGTGGCCCTCTGGGTATTGCTGGAGTCCAGGTTCCCCACCCCTGGATGGTTGTTTTTAAAAACAACAACTGGAAACCCACCCTTACTTTTGGAGGTAAAGTAGTGGCAACCAGAGACAGGGCCTTCTCTGTGGTGGTGCCTCAGCTGTATCTCCTTTATACACTATTCTGATTCCTACACTGATTGTTTTCAGGTACTATGTAAACATCTTGTTGTACCAGAGGTCCAAGTGCTCAACTCTGCTGCTGTTTTTAATCTGCAGAAAACTGTACATTTCTGTTTATAATATATATGTGTGTGATATAGTTTTTCTTTTAATGCACAATGCCTCAAAGGCTACAGTTGGACGGTGGGCTGTCTATATTGTAAATAACGAAACTGCTTTTTTCTCTCTCTCTTTTTGGTCCAGGTTGGCTCAGTCTCTGTTCGCCCTCTTTGTGTCATCACTTGCGATCTCTGTGGTTTTTGCCATCATCCCAGTCTGCCACAATGTGGTGGTGCTTGCAGTGGTCATGGCCGTGGCTGGCCTGGCCATGGGCTGCATCGACACCCTCTCCAATATGCAGCTGGTGAAGATTTATCAGAAGGACTCTGCTGTCTTCCTACAGGTTAGACAAGTAACAGGGGGCGGTTGGCCCCTTTTTTAACTCTCTCTAGATGCTTGGAGTTTTTTCCCCATCTTGAGCCCTTGTTAGGGACCCACACATGTTGGCTGGCCTGGTATCCTTGCACCCTCCCACCAAGGAAGGGGTTGCCATCTCTTCTGATTTGCCACACTGAATGAGACCATTAGTGAGTAACTCCTGCCAGCGCTGCCATTTTTTAGCAAGAGAGGAGGATGAGGGGTATGTTTCTGTTTTGCTGAACACCAGAGGCACTTGGAAAAACTGGCCAGTCTTGCTGCTTTCTTGGGTGGCTCTGGAATCAATGCAGCCAGAAGAAAAGTCCCTACCCTTTCTTTAAACTTGGCGGAAAGGTAGGACTCTCCCTAATTCAGGACTAGTGGCCAGAACAATCAGCAGTCACCAATGGCAGGTGCATTTGTGGACCTTTGATCTTTCCTTGTGTCCCAAATCCTTGTTCCTCTCTGTCTACACACACTGTATTTTGTAAGCTTGAATGCTATCCCTAGTGTACATCTAGAATCGTTGAGTCACATCAGGACAGAACCTCTCCTGCTTTCAGCTTAGCATTTAATTGTGAAACTGGAAACAGTTTCCAGGCATCACTTTCCAAAAGAAGGTACAATTTAGCATCAGAATCTAACTCACGGAGTGTTCCTTAGTTGCTTGGATTGTTCCTTCGTTGCTGTGCTGCCTCCATGTTCTGCCCATCTTTCACATAGACAGTGAAGATCACCAGAGCATATGTCTTTTGAGAACACAGGGACTGAATGCCCTCTGTAAGCACATCCCGTTACCTCACACATGCACAACGTCCTGTGCACAGAAGATGGTGGTGTAGCCACACTTGCATCACCATTGTCTTCCTGAAGTTATTTGCACCATTATTAATCTCACTCTAAATAAGCAGGTTCAGATATAACTACTCAATTCTGTTTTGGAAGAGTTCATGCTGACATTGAATATCTGCACAGAAGCTGGTCTGTGTAGGTATTGCCAATTTTGTGTGTCTTGGGGCATCTCTGCACAGCCCATGTCCCCATCCACGTGCTTTGATATGGAAGAAAATGGAAGAAGCGGTGCTTTTTTTTCTTAAATTTTTTTAGGGGTACTCTCATTTTCCTACTCATATTGAAATACTGCCCCTCAATGAGGTCAAACTTAGATCCACAAAATGTTTAGGGGTATGCATACTCCTGTGCCCCCCAGCAAAAAAGCATGGGAAGAAGCAACCTTGTGGTGTAAAGCTGGCTCCCTTCACACTCACCCAATACTATTGCAGCAGTGGCGCCGTCTTAATTGGGCTAGCTGAAGTCCTAGTTCATACTGTTTGCAGCACATCATATGTCTGCACACACAATACGCCAGTCACTTGTATCACAGTAGCAAGAGCACTTCAGTTGCTGAGGATCACATATAAAATCATTTGCAGACCTAATGAAATAACACGTTCTAACCCACAAAGGATTTGTGTGCCATTAAAAGTTGCATGTTGGGAGTTTTTTGGAGATAATGCACCAGTGGTGATGGGAGAAGGCTTTTCCCAGGAAGGATGCTAGAGCAGAACCGTCTGAGTTGAGGGTTCTTACTGTTAAGGGTTCTAATGTGCTGTCAGAGGTGCTGTGTGTGCCTTGTTGCTGGACATCATAAGGATATTTTCTCATTCCTTTGTGTAGGCCCTTCATTTCTTTGTGGGCTTTGGTGCCCTGCTGAGCCCTCTGATAGCCGATCCTTTTCTCTCGGACACCAACTGCATCCTGACAAACAGCACGGCCACTGGCAGCAGCAACCTCCCTCACATCCGGAAGTCGTTCGTCCCCCATCATCCTGGAAACTTGTCACACTACGACCTGCCAACAAAAGGGCTGGTGGTGACGCGGGTGTCTTACGCCTTCTGGATTATGGCTTTGATCAACGTAAGTAGTGACGCCCTCCTCCTGGCTGATCGTTCCAGCCCAGCTCTTAAAGTGGTTTGACCAGCAGGGCGGCGGGGGGGGGGGAATGTGTCTCTTGGCCGGCTTCTTCAGAGGAGCCCGCATAAGGCAGTGTGTCAGGGAAAGTAACTTGATTCCACTTTGCACGTCTAAAACTGTTTTTGGTTTTCTGTTGGCAACAAATCAGCTCTTCTGTCTTCCTGCCTTCATTGTTCTCTCATTAAAGTGGAATAGTATTGAAAGAAATAGTAACTGCAACAGAATGTGGCAGTGTGGGATGCTGCTGTCCAGGATTTCAGCCACACTGTTCCATCATTCGTCGTTCTTTCCATTATCCTTTCCCACATCTACCCACACACCCCATGCAGCCAGTCAGCATTCTCTGGCCTCTGAGCTTGTTCAGTTCTCGTTGGGCCATTTTGAGAGTCCACCCCAGGTTTATTTCTAAAAAAAACCCAAAACATTATACTTCTGCAAATCTTTGGGCTTTAATATTTTATATTTTTTGTATTATGATCAATTAAAAACCACTTTGATACCACCTTTCATTCAAAAATATCAAGGTGGTTTACAGCCATCTGAAATACAAGCTTATTAAGATCAATACTTTTAAAACCACAAACACAATATAGTCAATACCCGGCTAATATCCACCTATTACCAAGCAACACACAGCTACGTTGCCCCCATTAGCCACTGAAATGAAGTCAGAAATGCTAATGGAGGTCCAAAGAGCAAAGAACTGATCAACCACTTTTGAGTGGCAGCACAGGCAGTGACTGGAAAACACTAGAAGGAATTTATTTAGACAGGTGGCACAGACAGGCATGGCAAATCACCCTCCTGGGAAAGTTGACCCTTGTTATGAAGGTCTCTAGGACAAAATAAGCATGAGAAACCTATGGCATGATTTTATTGTATACAGATACCATAGGAAACACAGGCAATCACCTCCCTTAGTGTATAGAAGGCTTTGGACATACTGATATCAGGGGCATTGTTGCCTTTCCGCTTTTCTTCCTGCTTTTGGAATTGCCTGTGTGTAGCTTCCAGTCTTCCTGCTGGTTAGCATGAATCAAAGGGGTCTGTGTTGCTTTGGACGTATGGTTGTGTTTCTGTTGGGGTGTGAATGATCTGCACATACATGCATGTGCAAAAGTAGTTGACTTGAAACTCGAGTGCAGCCTTCCCCATCCTGCTGTAGCCTCCAGACGGTGTTGAACGCCATCTCCTGTCAACCCTAGCCAGCATGGCCCATGGTCAGGAATGGTGGGATCTGTAGTTCAGCAAACTTTGGGGGCAAATGCTCTAGAGAGGGAGCACTACAGCCCTGTTCACCAAACTCCTGCCGAGATTCCTCACAAGCCGTAAGTGTGGCAAGCTTTTGTCTGGGAATCAAATGGAGAAGTGGAAGGTTTTCACTGCCTCTGTAAAAGTAGGGATTCTCACAAGTTCCCTTCTCCAGGCAAATTTGCTACTGCAGGCAGAGCCACCCCATACATTTAAGCACACCCAACGCAAGTTAAAAACATGTGATTTCCCCCAAAGAATCTGGGGAATTAAGAGTCTTCCCCTCACACAGCTACAGATCCTAGTACCCTAAACAAATTACGCTTCCCAGGATCATTTGGGGCAAGTCATGTGCTTTACATGTATGTTTAGGTGTACTTTAAATGTATGGTGTGGATCTGCATCATTGAGTCTCAGCAAATGTGCTTAGTGCAGCCTGGCTAAGCTGGGTAGTAGGAACACCTCCATCTTGAACATTGTCTTGTATAGTACAGCCTCCACTGTGAGCATTATGCATGGAACAGCTGTCACACATGCCTCTTGGTTTCCAGGATGATAATACTCACTATGCTTGGTTCATGATGAGAGGTAGGAAAGACTTGGGAGACAAAGGGGAATATTTTAGGAAATGGAAATGCTTTTTTAAAGCATCTCTGTTATTAAGGTTCTTGCTAGTTTTTGAGTGTCAAGTTCAAGCACAGGCTCTCCTCTTCTCTTCTCTTCTCTTCTCTTCTCTTCTCTTCTCTTCTCTCCATCCCTCTCTCTATCTCTTCTCCCTATCTCTCTTCTCTCTAGCCTCATTCCCTGTGCTTTGCTGTTAGTTATGAACTAAACCAGTTATTCGAGCTCTGTGAGAAGCAGGGCGAGATTCAGAAATATTACTGCCACGTTACTGAGAAAATATAGGTGTAAACTAAGCAAACAGGACAAGAGTTCACATTTAGCGAAAGGCTTTGTTTTCTTACATCATTGATTTGTCCTCACCTTGCCAGCTTCTCCTTGCCAGCTCTGGCACTGACCCTAACCTGGCTGGCTCCCTAAGCTGCCTGGATGGGAGACTGTTTGGGAAATAATATAAGCGACACTGAGCTTCTTGGATGAACAGAAGGATGCAAAAATGGCATGCCAGAGTTTCTAACTAACTGGCTTATCAGGATAGAGTAAGGTCCCTGGTGCTCACTGCCCAAATCGTCCCCTCCTCCTTTCGTCACACTGGGAAGGGGAAAGCTACATGAACGAGCTAAGAATAAGCCATGGTTTGTTCTTGGCTTGTCCCTGTTGTTGGTTTGAGAAGAGCAAGCAAGGAATACTGGTTTGCATGTAACGGTTTGTTCCCAGCACAGCAAAGGAAGGGTGGGCACCAGTGATTTGTGCAGTGTTCACCAGCATGTTTTGCTGGTAAGATGCAGATTAACTGTGCCTTATGCTTATGTGTGTCCTTGGGTTATTGCGCACTTCCCGTTTCCTTGACTGCTGAGAAGATCCAGGGACAGGGCTGCCTGGTTTGGATGAAAGAGCATCTGAAGACACGGGGTATCTTTGCCTCTATAGTTTTACCTAGAGCAAAAATGACAAACAGCAGGTGTTCCTATGAGGCAACTGATCTGCTGGCCCACATCGCATCTTCAGGGTGAGACTCCCTAAATCAAAAATGGGGTTCCAGCTGTTGCCAAACTACAACTCCTGTCATCTCTGGCCATTGTCCATAGCAACTGGGGCTGGTAGGACTTTGAGTCCAACAGTGTCTGGAGGGCCACAGGTTCCCCATGTCTGCCCTATATCCCAGCTTTAGTGAACTTGTAGTTCATTTTCTTCTCCATGCGCGCGCGCACACACAGACCCAGTTTCTCTTGCAAACTGATATCTGTTTGTGTGCAGACACACTTCTTCCCTTTTCTCTTAGCCAGGATGGGGGCAGGTGAAGTCTCTTTCTCCAAGACCTGGTAGGTGTCTCATTCAACCCAGATTTCTGACCGTCTTTTGACCATTCACTTGCAGGAGCTAACTGTTCTGGCGGAGAGCCATCAATCTCTGGCTAGTAGCCATAACAATATTGCATTATTAGGTAATTAGTGTCAGTCCTGTCCCCCGAATACATTCAGAATATGTTTCTGAATACATCAGAAATGTATTCTGAATACATTTTGGAGGTATTCTAAAGCAGCATTTTGGTACCAAATTATGACTGAACTTCAGCAGCTGAAGTAATTTTTTCTGGGTAGCATCTCCATAAGTTCTGTTGCTAAAGGGACAGTTGGTTATATTTATTTCCTCCTGATATCATAAGCCTCATCTTTTTAAAGATATCCCATACAATATGCTTGCATAATTTTTTAACACTTCGCAGCCTCTGCAAGGATTTCTAGCCCTTGGGTGGGCGTTGAAACTTCTATTTTCTGCCTTGCCTGTGAAATATTAGAACCACCTGCTTGTATGCCAGATCTGATGTAGTCAAGCTAAACATATGGAGCTGGTTGGATAAGGAGGACATGAATGTTCTCTGCCTAAAGAGGAAGCTGGTGAAAAGCTCCAGCCTGAGATTCTGCAAAATGCAACAGAAGCACTATAACCAGGTTCAGTAAAAAGTGCAAAATCTCTGGTCACAGAGGAAAGAACAGGTGAAAAATGGGCGTCAACATATTACATGGAGTTTATTAAAATGATGTGAATTATGTAGTTTCTCTTTAGTAGGGCAGTTTACAATATATAAAACATAAAAATATGTAAGATAGTGACAAACAAAAACAGTTTAGAAGGCCACTGATTGCTTAATTGGCCTGGTTGTAGAGGAACGTTTTTGCCTGACACCTAAAGATATGTAACGAAGGTGCCAGGTGAGCCTGCCTGGGGACAGCATCCCACAAGCCGGAAGCCACCACAGAAAAGGTCTGTTCTCATATTGCTGCCCTTTGTAGAGGAGGCACATGAAGAAGAGCCTCAGATGATGGTTGCAAGGTCCAGTTAGGCTCAAGACACAGGAACTACTGAATACCATTGCTCAGGGAAGACAATATTGCATTGGATGGCTCCTGCATCTAGCAGAGCCTTTGCACAGCAGCTTTTGAGACAGAGCAGTTGTATCTGATAAGTGGGAACTTAAAATTTCAGCAGTGGTACTCTTAAAGGTCCACAGTCATTCTTAAATTGCCTGAGTGCTGGTTTTGGGCAAGGTTTGTGTGTAAGTTCATGAACCCTCTCTCCTGGTTATAGAAACGAGCAGTTGCAGCACTCTTAAAACAGGTCTTGGCTAAAGGGAGAGCCTCCCGCCCCATGAACTCAGAGACTTTGTCATAGTTGGCACCTGAGCACGGAAACACTTGACAGCTCTGCTGAAAATGGTTACGTTTTTCTTCCTGTTACACCAACCTGTTGAGTAATAGAACCTGGAGGTGAATGCAGCAGGTGACAGCAAAAAGAGCAACTGGGCTCATCTCAATGTGTTGTGTGAACAAGCAAGTCCTCCTCTGTGCCGGCTGATGTGCAATTCAAGGCAAGCATTTGGGGGCCTTTCTAAAAATGGACCCTTGTCCCAAAGGCTTTTGTTTGTTGAAGCAATGGATATGGCCATATGTTGGTAATGAAGTAATGAAGAAAACAAGGGACTTTTTAAAAACTGGGATGATAGTCCATAGAAATCTCTGTGTTTGGGGAACTCAGAAGTTTATACAGTCATACCTTGGAACTCGGACATTTTTGCTCCTGAATGCCACAAACCTGGAAGTGATTGTTCCAGTTTGTGAATGTTCTTTTGGAACCCAAAGGTCCGATGGGACTTCTGCAGCTTCTGATCAGCTACAGGAGCTTCCTGCAGCCAATCGGAAGCTGCGATTTGGTGTTCGAACGTTTTGGAAGTCGAACGGACTTCCGGAATGGATTCCGTTCAACTTCCAAGGTACGACTGCATCTATATCTATAACCTCACTTCTTACGGGGATATACTATATCTGGGTGAAATATACTCAGAGTCGCAAAGTGATTTCATGCTCTTTATTCAGCTCATAGTGGTGAGGAGGAATGAATGTCCCCTCAAAGTATCTGCTTTATATACATTATTTACACAATGGGCTGCACATGATTGGCTAATTCCGGAATTCTACTGTAAGCCAATCAGGTTGTGGATTCACTTCTATCTGGAGCATGATTGGGTAGTTCCTGCCAACCAATCATACTGCTGCATTGTTCTAGGACCAATCAGACTGCTGCAGTTTGGATCCTATTCAACTCAGTACATAACACTGGGCTATTTTCCTGAAGGCCAAACACGCTAATAAACTGGGTGCATTGTGCTGAAAAATATGCCCACATATTGGTAGAGGCACCTTGAAATGGGATCATGACTCTTTTAGAATTGGGACAGAGGGCAGGAGGTACAAAGGAGGGTGGGGGTGCTAGTCTTCTGCTTACAGTAGACAAACGAGGCAAGATTTGTACTGTTTTATACAGTGGACGCTTGGGTTGTGAACGTGATCTGTACGGGATGCACGTTCGCAACCCGTTTCTGCGCAGGTTGTGATTCGGCGCTTCTGTGCATGCGCACAGCGCAATTTAGCATTTCTGCGCATGCGCAACCACCGAAACCTGGAAGTAACCTGTTCCAGAACTTCCGGGTTTCGGCGGTCCGTAACCCAAAAAAAATGCAACCTGAAGCGGCTGTAACCCGAGGTATGACTGTACTAGCAGCAAGCTTGTTCATGAGCAAGCTTGGACATAGAGCACTAAATAAAAACAATTGGGTGATGGGTCAAGGGATATAATGGGAGAGGACCAGTTCAGTATGAGAGCATCTGCTTTGCATGCAGAAGGTCCCAGGTTCAATCCCTGGCTTCTCCTTTCCTCTAATAGTTGTTTGATATGCAGAGATTTATCAAATGAAGATATTCCGGAGCTGGCTGTAGGAAAAGGTTCACCTGCCAAATTTTCCGTGACAGACTGCTGTAAATAGCACAGGAGCAGGGCCAGAAGAAAAAGCTGGCAACTGAAGTTGCATCACTCAGCCCCTGATGATCACCTGAAAACTACCCAGTTCAAGGCACCCTTAGATCTATTTGTGTGTGTGTGTGTGTGTTTATCATGTCCAATGTGCATGGCTGAACACCACTAGTTTTTTAAAAAATTGGTGTGTGATTTACTCCTAGCGGCAGATATGTGAGATGTTCAGAAGAGCAAAGTCACCCAAGTGTGAAACTGCTAGTTTTGTTAGAGGCAAAGACCTACTTACTTAAATACTGTTATACTTTTCAGATCAGATCAAACTAGTTGTTTGGACCATATGCCAGCAATAACAATAAATACTTCTTATACGGCATACCGAATGTGAATTCATAATTAAGCCAACCCACTGCATCCACAGGATAGCAAAACCTCTTAGATGAGCATTCTCTGCGGCAAAGACATATGATAGGTAGAGCCACCTTTTCCGTGACCTTTTCCATCAATGCACTGGCTGGGTTTTGCTTCGCATTGTGGGCAGAGCATTTAGCCATGAAATGATTTTGCTGTTTGTTTAGGCTGGTGAGGCCTGTGCCAAGGCCTCGCATTAAACAGTGTACCAGGAGGTCTAGTATATTACCCCAAAGCAAGCATGCCGAGTTGTGAGATCCTGTAATAAAATGCCTTGGCCCTGCCTGTGTGTATCTTGGCAGATGAACCCAGCTGTGGAAGCCAAACAAGCTCATCAGCACCATTCAGCCTCCCCTCCCCCTTTTCTTAAAGGTGAAAAACACAAGCAGATATTGAAAAGGGATCGTTGTGCCCCTGAAACACTTGGATGGACTTGGAAGAGGGATTTCACCCAAGCATAGTATTCAGTTGTCCATTCATCTGAGATTGTGATACAATCAATCTGTTAAGTCTTTCAGGGGCCACAATATTATTTTATTTTCCTTTTTTTAACAAAGAAAAAGAAAGAGTTGCCTGCATGGAAGGTTCACTCCCTCCAAGTGGAGGCTTAGCTCCCGTGCCCCAGATGTTTTGAGTGGGGGTTGTGCTTATTAAGGAGGGGAGAGGAAAGCACTCTGCCCATGCTCAGTAACATTTGTTGCTTTTTCTTAACATTTGGATGCCTTCCTACCAAGTCTGAGCTCAACTTCGCAAGCTGCATTTTTGCACTTGGAACTTTGCAAAATAAAAATTGCATTTGCAAAACTGATCCTTCCACCTGTGTGTTTCCAATTTGGTTGATCTGTGGATTGTTTCTCCTCACCTGCATCCTGGCTGCCCCAGCACCACTATTGCAGAAGGCAATGGTGCTCCCACTATCTGGGAGGCAGAATGCCACCTTCACATTTCCCCTTGAGTTCAGGATAGAAATTGGCTGAAGCCATGTGCTCCTTATCCTGCCATGTGGCATGGCAGTTCAAATGCTGGACTAGATGTGACACCTGGGCGGTTAAGTCCAGTCAAAGGCAACTATGGGGTTGCGGCGCTCATGGAGTTGCGGCGCTCATCTCACTTCAGGCCGAGGGAGCCAGAGTTTGTCCACAGAAAGCTTTCCACGTCATGTGACCAGCATGACTAAACTGCTTCTGGTGGAAGGGAACACCGTGACAAGTGCTAGAGCGCACAGAAATGCTGTTTACCTTCCCTATTTATCTACTTGCACTGGTGTGCTTTCGAACTGCTAGGTTGGCAGGAGCAGGGACAGAGCAAAGGGAGCGCACCCCATCACACAGATTCGAACTGCCGACCTTCTGATTGACAAGCCCAAGAGACTCAGTTGTTTAGACCACAGCACCACCTGCATCCCAGATGACCCCCATATTCAAATTTTCATTTGTTAATGAGGCTGGGTGGAGGGGCAGGGAGATCTTGAGCCTATCAGCCAAAACTACCAAGCAGGTCTGTTTGAGGCTAAATTGAGAGGGGGAAAGAACAGTGTACAGTGTTCTTGGAGGCAGGGTAGGATGGAAATGAAATAAATACATAAATCACAGCCCTCTGCATTATAAAATTGCTTTGGGCATAGTTTTATGGAAAAGCAGGACCAAACAACAACTCCTCTTGACTAAATATTGATTTCTCAATAAATACATGATAAGTACCCACACTCTTCTGAGAGAAGCTGTCTGTGCAGGTATGCAGGCTTTAGATCTCATTTGTTCTCATAGCTCTACCAGCAACATCCCCAAATTTCTCTTTAAGTTTTAATTCCTGGAAAAGGAGGATATATGGCAACCATAGAATGCATTCTGCAGCTTTGTTGATACTTCTGAAGTTCTGGTACAGTAAGCCCACAACCTACGGACATTGAACATGTGCATTCAGTTTTATGTGCGTGGCAAAAATAAATTTAAAAGGGTTGGGGTTCCGGGGGAAATGACGTTGGCAATCAGAGCTGCCATTGCACCCAATGAATTTTGACTCTACACAACTCTACACTGTAACCTCTGTGTAAGTTGCGGGCTTACTGTAATTGTGGATCAGGATCAAAGTTCTGAGTGGGGTTTTCAGCGTCCTGACTATTGGCTGATACTGGGAACTTTCCAGGGGTGCGTGCAGAAAATTTCACCCCAAGGAATTCTGGCAGTTGCAGCTTCAGGGCTCAGAATGTGGCTTGCATGGGCAAAAGTTGTGCCAGGTGCCACCTGCAAAATGAACCATGCAGAGCTAGCAGACAGTAGTGCTGAAGGTTCCATTGGGGTCACTTTTTCCCCCTAAGAGCAGCATCCCATATTTCAGCATAGGCAATATGGCTCGTACTCCCAGTAGTGTTTGCTGCTCTGTAGGCAGAAAAGGAGCTTGGGCCTACAACAGATTAGCAGACATTGGAGGTGCATCACAAGCTACTGAATGCTACCTTTAAAAATTATCATTTCAGCTGTACTGCACCAGCACTTAAACCAGAAGCAGGAGACGGTTGTGCATGTAGGGTTTGTGTGTGTGTGATATCCGTAGACTGTAATATCTGAAGGCTGTGCTGCATGTGTTCTCTCTAATTTGGCTTTGTTTATTTTTAGAGGAGCTAGCAGAAGAAAAGCTGTAGCAAAGATTCTAATTACCATTTTCTTGCTTTTGAACTGGACTAACATGCTAACCCAGTTAAGCAAATCACGGCAATTCCGGGATAATCTTCCAACCTTTGCTCACAAAGGTGACACTCTAGATGAGATTCCTCTTCACATATTTAATTCTCTGTGTTCATTAAAATCCAAGCCTTCCATTTGTCTTGAGTTTTCCATTCTTGGGAGCCTGAGATTGATTTCCTCATTTTATTCTGGAGCATTGTGACGGCTTGTGTGCAATTCAGAGACCAAATCTTATTTATATCCCACAGGGATCCCACAAGAAGATTAATACGGATATTTTGTATGCTACTTTAATGTTTGGTAGTGCTTTTCCCCAGCCAGAACTCACCTTTGCAGCATTTGCAAACAAGATCACTATTGCCATTTCACAGAGGGCAAAGTAAAGGCTGAGACAGTAGGGGAAATACAGGATACCGGCCTTATACATGTCTAGCCTGCTGTTCTCCCAAAGGGCAGCGTGAGGTCTGTTTATTCTGCTCTGATTTTCATGGCCATTAATGCAAACTGCTCCTGACCTCCGGAAGGATTCTAACTATTAGGGGAAAACGTTTTTCTTCCATGGGACCGAACTGGCTGTTCTTGTTCCTATTGTTCTGTGAACAATGGAGGGCTCTTAAATGAATTCAGCTGAGGAGGGGGAATCAAGAGGGAGCAAATGCTCCATACATTGAAAGAATACCTCCAGCCAACAAAAACCAGGAAATGTGCACTTGCAGCTCCTGCTCATTCACAGAGGAGAGCAAAAACAATATATGTGAAGCCAGCTGTTAATGACAGACGACCTGGCTTCTGCCATCAGTCTGGTGGGGAGAGGAGGAAGACGGCTTCATTTATTCCTCTCATACCCCATCACCATCCCACACATGAAAGAATACACCCCAGTAGATGTTAACTAAAAGTAATGTGAAAGCACTGTGACATTTCAGAGTTTTAAATTCATATGTTCTGTTTTGGTACCGCAAAGGAACAACAGAGGGCGCTGCTTCTGTGTACCTGAACACAGAATTACACAGCGGTCTCTACAGTAAAGCAGGACTGAATTGTCCCATGTGAAAGCTTAGGCAACGCCTGTTCAGATTTGTGGGGAGAGAGGCGAGGCGACACGGTGGCTTGTAAGCCCCTCCTTTCCAAATGTGTAGCTTCTCAAGGCAGTTTGGGCTGGACACAAACGCTGTGGGCATCTATGCTGCTCGCCTACCATCTGCTGGCAGAGCAAGAAATGGCACTGCATTCTGGACATCAATATATCAGCTGAAAACGGGTGTATTCTTTATAACTCACAGGGAAAGTTAGGTTTAAAAAAAAAGGAATGAGCCATTTAGTGGTGGTGAGCTGCAGAAGGATTTCTTTCCAGAAGATGTCTGAAATGTTATGTTCTAGGTTAAGTTTTTTGCAGCTTGGCTTGCTGGGATTCCCAGTATACCAGGGCAGGGCTGAGGAACCTCTTTCTTTCTTTCTTTCTTTCTTTCTTTCTTTCTTTCTTTCTTTCTCTCTCTCTCTCTCTCTCTCTCTCTCTCTCTCCTTGTGCAGTGGGTGGGGGTGTTATTGTTACAAAACTGTTGATTTTAAAGATTTATAGCCCACATTTCATCAATTCAGCTACAAGCAATGTTGCTGGACTCGCAGCTCCACTGTGAAACAGAGTGCCAGACTTGGACCTGGGAGGCCTGGGTTCAAATCCCTGCTCAGCCATGAAACTCACTGGGTAGCCTTGGGCCAGTCACTGCCTCTCAGCCTCGCCTACCTCACAGGATTGTCGTGAGGATAAAATGGGGAGAGGAGAGCTATGTACATCACCTTGAGCCTCCTTGGAGGGAAAAAGTGATATCTAAATGCGGGTGGTGCTGTGGGTTAAACCACAGAGCCTAGGATTTGCTGATCAGAAGGTCGGCGGTTCGAATCCCCGCGACGGGGTGAGCTCCCGTTCCTCGGTCCCAGCTCCTGGCAACCTAGCAGTTTGAAAGCACGAAGTGCAAGTAGATAAATAGGCAGGAAGGTAAACGGCATTTCCGTGCGCTGCTCTGGTTCGCCAGAAGCGGCTTAGTCATGCTGGCCACGTGACCCAGAAGCTTTACGCCGGCTCCCTTGGCCAGTAAAGCAAGATGAGCGCCGCAACCCCAGAGTCGGTCACGACTGGACTTAACAGGGGTCCCTTTACCCTTTACCTTTAAATACAACAGATAAATAACTCCAATCATTCCTGACCATTGGCCATGCCAGCTGGGACTGGCGGGAGCTCAGTGGCATTTGGAGGTGCAAAGGTTTACAAGCTCTAGTTTTGAAGATGTGCCCTGAATAAATAAATAAAAATCTGAGCCAACAGCAGCCCCCTCCCGTGGAGAAGCGCAGATATCAACCCTGGGGGCTGAAAATTGTTATAAGACACACACCATGCGCCCGGCTGACTTTTCTTTTTGCCTGTTGTTCTGCAGCTCCCAGTCCCCTTTGCGGTCTTCCTGCTGCTCTACAAGGAGAGGCTGGTGCCTTGGTGTCAAAGCGGCAGCCCCCCACTACTGCCTGCGGATGAGCTGGCACTGGAAACGCGGATAGCCGACCGGGATGACTCTTCCACCTCCTCGCCAAGAACTCAGCCAGAAATAGGTGAGAGCTGCCAATCCGGGCTGTGCATGCAGAGCCCATTGCCATGGTATCAGAGCCTTCTTCTCTCCACAGGTTGTAGCGAGACGGTGTGTTGTTTTGCTGTGGGAAAGGGATGAAGCAAAGCACAGAGTGAAATATTCTGCATTAAGCTTCCCAGGTTTTTCCTTGTCTGTGGCTACTGCCTTGATGGCTGTGTTCTACCTCCTCCGACAGAGACAGTGTGCTTCTGGCTGGAAACTGCAAGAGGGCAAAGGGCTGTCAAGCTCAGGTCCTACTTGTGAGCTTGCCATGGGCATCTGGTTGGCCACTGAGACAGTGGCGTAGCAAACCCCTGAGTACTAGGCTAGAACCCTATTTGTGCTATCAGCTACATAGTTTTGGTTATGTTCCCAGAACACATATAAAACTAAGGAAGCCAAATCAGTCCAAATAGGTTGAATCCTATTGATCCTAGAATATCGTACATTATTTGTCCTTGGCTTCTGTTTAGTATTAGCTCTGTAGGCAATGAATTGAAATTCCTGGGGGCAGGTTTCTCTGCTGGCGTTTACCCAGGACTCAGCTATACAGCTGCAAATAAAATGTTTTAAATCTGTTTTACGTGCAATATAAAATGTGACACTAGATGGTGATCGTGAGCCTTATAGAAAATTCAATGTATTTTTAAAAACGCTTTTTAAAAAAAAGCATTTTCAGAATGATTTTTATATGTTTGTAGATTCCACCCCAGTTTGTAGCAGAGAAGGAATGTCAGTGTGATTGCAAAAGCTTCTCACCTGTCCTGCATTTAATACCAGCCTTTGTTCTGGTCCATGTTAAGGCCTTTGCCAAATTGGGAATGATCTTTTATGCCCACTCTGGCCTCCTAGCAAGGAAGGTGTTTCCTTCTGGGCCAAGGCATCTGTTTCCCTGCATTGCGATAACTCCCATGAGCAAAAGGGAAGCAATTATCTCACACACAGAGTGGTTTGAAGACGAAAAGCAGTCTGTCTTTCTGCCAGGAAGGTTATTACTGGAACTCTGAAAGAAGCAACTTCTGTGCGCCTTCTAAAAATGTCTCATTTATTTATTTGGTGGCTTTTGCTGTGGTGTGTAGCAGCTTACAGATGCATTTGCCCATATGCATCAAGAATGCCAGGTGTTGCATATTTCTGTCGTTTTCTATGCACACACACTGGGATGCATTTATATACATGCAAACATTTCTGGCTGCTCTTAACCCCACAAGCCATGCAGCAGTGAGATGGAACACATTATTATTATTATTATTATTATTATTATTATTATTATTATTATTATTATTTAAATTTGTATACTGCCCTTCATCTGAATATCACAGGACATTTTACAACGTAAAGAAAATGAAAACACAAAATACATAATAAAAGCAAAAGCAAAATAAACCAATACACCATCTCCCACAGACACATTTTTAAAGGCCATAGAATATTAATGCGCATTCCACTTTGGTGCATGTAGAAAACCAGTAAAATGGTGGTATCTGCCTTGGGGCCTCACCTCCCATAGTGCCAGCTGCATCAGACCAAAGGTCCATCTAGTCAAATTATGGGCAGCCTTTATCCTGCCAAGGACTGCATTCCTTCAGAAGTAACCTGTCAGAATAGAAGAAGATATCTTTACCCTGGTATGGCTCCCTTTATCACATACACAGCCCAACAAGACAACGACAAGAATCCACCAACAGCATATGAATCAATATGGCTAACCTGATCCAAAAACACCCACTCACACATGAAAACAAAGTTCACCACAGCCAATCACAAACAAACAACTACACCCTAGGCCAACCCCAACTTCTCTCACCACCAAAGGAACACAAGCAAATAGTAAAGAGAACCTGCACAAGCGACGCTGACACAAAACCCCACACATACATTAAGCAGAATAGAAACATTGCACATCTTTGCTGCAGAGAGAGAGACTGTTTGGGTACCCAAGAAGCTTCACTACTCTTGTGTGCTATTGTTTTCTCTACCCAGGGCATGAGGACCTCTTCAGATGCTGCCAAAGCAAGAACTTCATAGGAGCTCCTTGCTCTTACTTTGCTGTCCATGTGATGGGTGCCCTTCTCCTCTTTATGACCGATGGGATCCTGGTAAGAGCAACAATTGAGGAGTCAGTGTCAGACCTCCCCAATTTGCACTACTGGGGCACTCCAGATTCCCTAGAATGGGCTGAGCAAGTGCTTTCAAGACTGTCTTTTACTTGATCTGTGTAGCTTGGCTTGAGTGCTCATGGAGAGCTTTCAGCTAAAAACTTGTCTCCCTCCACCCAGCAGGTACTGCCTGCTGGTTCACTCTTAGTAGCATTGCTTTAGTTCAAAGCTCATGGTCTTCTCTGCCTTCTTTTGACTGCATCTCACCTAAGAGTATGAGGAATTGGCCCTTTGTTTAATTGGGCTGTTCACCCAAGATTGGCACTGCAGTTGCTCTCTTACACTATATGTTGAATTCTCACCCACTTAAAGTTGAGGACCACCCCACCACCACACACACCTTTTACAATTTTATCCTGTAAGCCTTTCATGGCCTGAGAGTGTTAAATGTGGTGACCTATAGCGGGCAGCCACTCTTAAAACCACAAGAAACAAGGCCCAGAGAATTGTAACTACTATTGGCTGATCTCAAATGTCCCTTCGTTGGGCAGGTTGGTGGAGTGAGTGCTTTTCTGGTCAACTTCAAGCACTCATTATCCATTTGAGTCTGGATTCTGACTTTGATTTGGAACTGAAACTGCCAGGGTTGCCCTGATAAACGACTTCTGCTAGGAGAGGGTGGGGGGAATGCAATGTAATTCTGTTGATTCTACTAAATCTCTCAGCAGTGCTCAACACCATTGGCCATGGTTTCCTTCTGGAAAGGGTTTCTGACTTGGGGATTGGGGACGGATGTTCCACTCCTACCTGGAGGGCCCATTCTGGAAGGCAGAATTGCAAGACTTCTGGCCCACGGCATTTTGGGGCAGAGGTCCCTCAGGGATCCATTCTGTTCCCCCCCAATATGTTACAGCATTTTTATGAAGGCATTTGAATGGAGTTGAATGGAGTCCTCCACCTCTGTCTCTTCCAGCTGAATTGGAAGAAGCGTTTATCTGGGGTTTGGAAGCACTAATTGACATTCATTCCTGATAAGACAGAGGTGTGCTGTGTGGGTCAGCAGTTTGTCTGCCCAGGGAGGTGGTGTTCAACCAACTTTGCTGAGGATTGTACCCTCTGTGAAGGATAAGGTGCCAGTGTGGGAGTGCTGTTAGATTCATCTTTATCTCTTGGGCCTCCAGGATCATGAGTTTCTTCTGTTGGTTGTGGCTAATCCACCAACTGCAGTCCTTCCTGAGTAGATACAATCTTGACCGTTGTCCATGCCCTGGTAACTTTGAGGGTGGGCTGCATGGGGCTGCCTTTGAAAACTGTTCAGAAATTGCAGCTAGCCCAGCACACTAACTTCATTTCCTAACATGGACTGAGTGAAGAGCTCAAATCTGGCTGCACTGAAACACCATCCCTGACTTCCAATGAGATTTAAGGTGCTGGTCTTAACTCTTAAAGCCCTTCATGGCTTAGGACTCAAATATTTTGTGGGATTGCCTTGTCCCATCTCAATCTCTTCATTCGCCGACATCCCCATCACAGGCCCCTGCTGTCTGAAATGTGGTGTGTGGTTACTGCACAGATGGAGGGCCTTTTCCGTGGTGGCTCCTCATCCTTGGAATGCCCTTTTCAAGGAAGCCCACCCAGAGACCTAATGACTAGAACTTAGGTGCCAGGCAAAAGCATTTCTGTTTTCTCCAGGCTTTTCAGAACTGCTAAGGCAAGCATTCTTAAACGCTAAAAAGTAAAATAAATTTAAATGCACTATTGTGATTTCAGTTTGTTTTAATTTTGTATATTGGTTCGCATGTGTTAGTAAACCAATTATTTTACATTATGCTTTTTCTTTTCTTACTACTGTGTGTGTGTCCTGGGAATATAGATCTATATTGGAGGTTTGTGTGATATATAGATTATGTAAGTAATCTGGTCTCTCCTGCAGGGCGAGTATTCTGGGTTTGTGTACAGCTACGCTGTGGAGGAACCACTCTCCGTAGGACACAAGGTGGCTGGTTACTTGCCCAGCCTCTTCTGGGGATTCATCACTCTGGGCCGGCTCATCTCCATCCCCGTGTCCTACAGAATGAAGCCAGCAACTATGGTTTTCATCAATGTGGTATGGCGATATCTTCTTCTTCTCCCTCTCTTCCAAGGTAGCAGAGAGGCTTATTCTGCCTATGGCGTGTCTGGCAGACCAGTAACATGGATATAACCAGCGATTGGCACCCTTATTTGGAAGCAAGAGCGTATTATTCTTGCAGCTGAGGGCAATGCAAGCAAATGGGTTAGAGCAGGAATGGGAGACCTGTGGCCCTTCAGACATCATTGGCCTCCAGCTCCAAGAGGCCCCAGGCAGCTGAACAACCTCTGGGTGGCCCCAGGCTCCCTACTCCTGGGACATTTCATTCAGAGAACCCTGGATGTTGTGCTGAAGGGGGGGGGCGACTGGAGATCTCTAGCAAAGCAGTCTCCTTATCCTTGCATGCTTTCCAATTCCAGGGTTTCTTGAGGGAATTGTTATTAGGGTCAGGCGATATCTCAATATACTGTCTTATATCGATATTAAGAGCAGTTTGTGATAACGGGGTTTTTTTAAAAAAAATTACCTGGCAATACAGTCGTACCTCATGTTACGTTTGCTTCATGTTACGTTTTTTCAGATTGCGCCCCGCAGCAACCTGGAAGTACCAGAAAGTGTTACTTCCGGGTTTCACCACTCACGCATGCACACAAATGCCAAATCGCGCTGCGCACCTGCGCAGAGATGGTGTTTCACACTGCGGGCCTTTCATGTTGCAAACGGGCCTCCGGAATGGATCCCGTTCGCAAGCAGAGGTACCACTGTATATCGTGAATCGTGTGTGCGTGCTTGTGTGCAATAGTCAAAAAACATGATACAGTGGTACCTCAGGATGCGAACGGGATCCATTCCAGAGCCCTGTTCGCATCCTGAATAGAACGTGTGTGTGCACTGCAGGGTAACTCTCTGCCATCTCCCCTGCCTGCCTCCCTCCTCAGCGCTCTGTCTCCCGAGCAGGCGGAGCTTGACAGCCTCCAAGTGGGAACTTCCTCCCTCAGAGACCCCAGGTTCTTGTTGAAAGGCAGGCACCAGGCTGGTAGGTGGCTTAGGCAGAAGCATGGCTTCTGGAACCAAGCCCCTTCTCTCCTCCTGTTCTCACGTAAAAATATAAACTGGGGTAAAAAGAAGAAGAAAAAGAAAAACACACTGCTCTAGCATAAAAGCCGATTCCCTCTTTCCCCTGTTGTGTTTGTGGGTGTGCAATTGTCTGTGTGTATCTCTCCCCCCCCCCATGTTTGTATTTGTGTGTTTTGTGAAGAAGCAGTACACTTAAAAATTTTTTTAATTAAACCAGCCTCTCTCTGCTGGCAGGCAGCAGGTCGTCTTAACTTTACTATAAAGTATTTATCTCCCCCGCCCCGCCCCCCCCCGCTTCCCCTGTCCCAAGCAAGCTGCAGAGAAACTGCAACCACCAGCAAACACGTTTATTATGCCTTAATCTTATATTAGGCAGGAATCGATTTATGCCACAGTAACTGTGTATGCTCTTACCCATGTTCACCCCTGAATTCCACGGAGCTTACTCCCTGACCCTGACAAGCGTGTATAAAAATGCAGCCTAAATTGGTTAGTCTCAAAGGCCCTAACTATGTAGGACTGTCAGCAAGGGAAGTAATAAGCTTCTAGTCCTTAAGGAAAAGAGCATCTGCCCCCCCCAACTTCTTGTCTTCTGCATCTTATTTTCAAGAGTGTGGAGTAAGGTGGGAGGATATTATGTGGACTAGGACCTTGGAGACATAAATGAAGCTCACTGGGTGGCCCTGAGCCTAACCCACCTCAACAGATTGTTGTGAGGATAAAATGCAGAGAAAGTAAAGCATTGATGCCACCTTGAGCTCACTGGATACACACACACACACACACACACACACACACACACACACACAATAAAGGAGTACAGCCAGCGGTGCAGACACGCAGAGTAGAAGCAGTTTGCTGTGTCCTGGGTTAGTGAAATGAGCCTGCTCTTTGCTCCCGCTGTGATGTCTGCTGGGAACATCAGATACACTAGTTGAGCTTGGTGGCCATATCTGTAAAATCAAAGGGGAGTTTTCGATGTGCTGCACTAGTAGCATCAAGTGGTGATTTTCATGCATGAAATGGCTCAGATCAGCCGCCTTCTGCTAAAGCTCTCTTATCTCAGACACACAACACGTGTCTTTTCTGAAGCATTTTCCATGTTCAGCTGGGCATTATCGGGAGACAAGATACCAAATGATGCCCACGTGTTTGTGAATCTCTCCAGAGGCAAGGCTCATACAGTCAGGGGGGGGTGTGTGTGTCCCGGTGGCAGTGGTGGTTACTCAAGTCTTTTTAGCTGAGCGCAAAAAAAAATCTTACTCCATATTTAATTTTATTTTTTTTCTCCATTCCTTTTATGTCATTGCAGCTTGGAGTGCTTGTAACATTCTTCCTGCTCCTGATCTTTTCCTACAGCGTTGTCTTTTTGTTTGTGGGGACTGCCTCCCTGGGCCTGTTCCTCAGCAGCACTTTCCCTAGTGTCCTGGCCTACACTGAAGACATTCTCCAGTACAAAGGTAAACCAGGTCTCCCCTTGTTCTTTCTTTCTACCAAGAAAGAATAGCTTCAACAACCACAATAAAAGCAGAGCCCTTTAAATGAGGGCCATGCTTTTAACTTTCCAATATAAGGTAATCCCTGGTTTGTTCTTAATTTTTTTTGTCACAAGCTAAGCAAACAACCAAATCCTCTGCGTATTTCTTTAACTGTAGGCATACTCTGTGAGATGCTGCTGGACTACAACTCCCATCAGTTCTGACCACTGGTCTTGCTTGCTGGGACTCATGGGACTTGTAGTCCAACAGCATCTGGAAGGCAACAAGATGGTGACCATTGTCCTGTTATGTTCACTGGAGCTTACTGCCAGGGGAAAATTGCAAGGACGACTGCTTTAAGCACTTGGTTTATCATAAAAGAGCAACATTCATGTATCTTACTCACTTGCATAGGAAAGCCTTCGTCCTTTCCATCAGCATAGCATTTGTACCACAGACGTCTGCCATTTACATTTGGGTGCCCTCTTCTGTTTCATACTTTATCACACACCCGGGGGGGGGGGAATATGTGTATATTTAAAAGCATTTCAATACCACATAACATTTCAAAAATCTCCAAGAAATCTCTTAAAGATGGGACATGTGCATCTTGCTGCATCTGTTCAGTCTTCCTTATCTGCTTCTTGCAAAAAGTGTAACGTGGTGCCACTTTCATTCCAGGCTGTGCCACTACTGTGCTGGTGACAGGAGCAGGTATTGGAGAAATGGTTCTGCAGTTGCTGGTAGGGTCGGTAAGTGTGCAAAATCCACCAACGCCCTGCTGGGCATAAGCTTTCTGTTGGTCAGTGCTTAGGACACTGATTCTCAGGGCCATCAGCTAGAGCACCAGTTCAGTATTGTCTACAATAGGGCAGAGAACCTGCTTGCTGGTTTCCCATGAGCATCTGGTGGGCCACTGTGGGGAAAGAGGATTTTGGATTAGATGGTACATCGGTCTGATCCAACAGGCTTCTGATGCTCTGTGGCCCTCCAACTATGGTTGGATTCTAGTTCCCACAATTTCTGACCATCTTCAGTTATCCCTAGTCAGCACGGCTGGTGGCCACGTATGATGGGAGTTGGGAGTCCAGAATATCTGCAGGTTACCCATCCATGGTCCAGCAGCTCAACATGAGACTTTCCCAACCTTATCTACAGAAGCCAGCAATTGACCCTGGGACCTTGTGCATGCAAAGCATGGATGATATCCTGTGTACTTGTTCCATTAGTGCAAGGATTTAGACTTGTGCAATGCAACTTCTCCTCCCTCTGTCTGCACCCCATGCCCTCCCCACATCTTTACCAGGGGGTTGGGGAAAAACTCAGCGCAGATTGCGGGCAGATCTGGGAAGGTAAGCAGGAGAAGCTCCACTGTGCTAATGGAATACATTGCTTAGCACTGCTTTGGCTACAACCCTGTGTGTCCCACCACTGTCCTGACATGCTTCATAATGTTAATGGCTGTCTCCATCCAAATACTCCTGCAAGAAGGAACTCACCGTGTATGGAAATGCTGCTCATGGTTTTCTGGAGTTTTTAGAAAGCCAGGCTTGTTCTGAAGCAAAGGGCAAGTGATCTGTTTCTAATAAAGTGTGAAAGGAACAGAGGAAGCAACCTTCTGCCAAGGCACTTTGTCTACCTAGGCCAGGATTGTTTGCAGCTCTCTGGGGTCTCCATAGGAATTAGTCCACACCCCTTGCCACTTTTAACTGGACTGAATCTCTTATCTGCTGTATGCAAAGTGTATGCAGTACTACTCATGACGGCTATCACCTGGGGGCCTCTCGTGGCAGAACATGCAACCTGCAGCTATCCTCATGTCATCTGTCCTGCAGCATAGAACCCTGGGTGGTATTTTAAGCATGCCCCGGCTTGGGAGGATGCACTTGTCCAGCTTCTCCGTCTTGCCTTCTTTCAAACCCTTGAGGAAGGCACCGTGGTGTGTGCTCAAATCCCTCAGTGGCATTTGGGGTGGGGACAGTCTTTCTCGCTCAGCCTAACCTACTTTGCAGGGTGGTTGTGAGGATAAAGCTGGGGGGGTAGGACAGAGGCGGAGCTAGCTGCTCCAGCACCTGGACCGGCCCACATGCTATGCACTCGGGGGCGGGGCGAGCATCCCACAGGGGTGCAATGGCTATATCCACCTCTGTCCCACCAGGGGGGTGCCACCTGTGGCGATGTCACCCCCTCTCAGGGATGACACCTAGGGCGGACCACACACCCCGCACCCCCCTTCCTCCACCAGTGGGGTAGGAGAAGAACGGCGTGTATTACCTTGAACTGCTAGGAGGAAGGGCAGGATACCAAATTAAGAAATCACACAGAGATTTAACTCGAGCAAATTTCTTGACAGAAAGCCTCCTCATCCAGTGGGTGAAAACAAAGTTTTTGTGTTTTGAATCAAGGCGTTGCATAGAGTGGCTCAAGACACCTTTGCAGTTGAAAGCTGGGCAGTACATTTCTTGAACTCCTGCTCTTTCCCTTCTGAGATAGGTTTTCTGGCAGGTAGACACCCTAGGGAAACAGATGGCATCTGCTGCTTTCTCTGAAGGTCAGACAATCTGTCTGAAACAGCCCACTCATGGGAAATGGATCCTATCCAACCCCCGTCAGCATGGCTGGTGCACTCTGACGTTATTCCTCTGGCTCCCAGACCCATTCAAGGCAATGTGTGGCTCTCATTAGGTGCGAAGGCTGCCCTGAACCTTGCTGTTTTTCTTTTGCGACAGATCATTCATGACCAGGGCAGTTACAGTTTCCTAGTGTGTGGGACCATCTTTGGAGCCTTTGCCTTCATTTTCTACATCTTCCTTCTGTTTTCCCACAGGATGCACCCTCAACCCCAATCAGGTAAGGACTGCCAGCCCATTATCCCAACCTCTCCCCCTTCCTTCCACACTTCTGAAAAGAATGGAAGAGGGGGGTACGACATTAGTGCAAAGCAAGCCAGGGTGTCTTGCTCCAAGGAGAAAATGCAAGGAAGTGTTTGCTTTACAGCTGCTTCCTGCCTGTTCTTCCTGCCTGGCTTGGCCCACAATGATCTGTCTGGCACCCCGAACTTTACTTTCTTTACTGTTGGACAAAGTGGCTAAGGGGTGAAATAAAGCACTTTTTAAAAACAATATAGCAGGAAAGTGGGGGTGGAGGAAGAGCTTAAAAGGTGCTAAATCAATTTTTAAAAACAAGCATGAGTCAGCTTTCCTTGCTTAAGCTGCAAACAGACTTCAACATTTCAAAGCCAGGAGTAGCCAATGTGGCATCCTGGGAATGTTGGGAATTCAACTCCCAACAGCCCCAGCCAGCATGGCGGACACTGGGGGGTGATGGGAGGTGTAGTCCCAACACCATCTTGAAGGCCACAGATTAGCCAGCCTGCTCTAAAATCCTAAGCTGGGAGGTAGCGGTTAAGGTGCTGCACTTGCACATGAGAGACCAGGGTTCAAATCCCCCATTCAGCCAAGAAGCTCACTAAGTGGGTGACCTTGGGCCGGTAATCAACTCTCAGCCCAGCCTACCTCTCAGGGTTCTTGGGAGGCTAACATGGCGAGGGGGAGAGCCATGTACACCACCCTCCAGCTCTTTGGGGGAGAAGTAGGATATCAATGCAATAACAGCTAAATAAACATGGTTTGTTTTACCCACACGTTACATGCTGGTGCACACAACTCACCCTGTAGAATGGGGAAAACAGGCTGCAAAGCTGTCAACTCACCAATAGAGAATACAAAATTGCAGTCTCGGTAGAACCAATAATTCAAAAATGACAATCTAAGTCATGGCAGAAGACAGCTGGTGTAGCTTTGCATCTGTACCAGCACTTGTAGCATGAAAACAAATAAGCCATGATCTGAAGCCAAGGCTTGTTCCTGCCTTCCCAGTCGTGGCTTTATTCTCCCCAAAACAAACCAGAGTTTGGGCTGCACCCAGTGGTTCCATGAACTTTCCCTGCTTGGTTAAGGGAGGAGCAGAGCAGGTGCACTTTGTGCTTTGTACATAGGATGGTTAAACTAATCCTATTTCCACTTCTTGTTGCATCTGCACACAGCTGCTGTCAACATGAGCATCTTACTACAGTGTATTAAGTCCATTGTTTTTCCAGATAAAGAGATATGAGCTCAACTGAGTTAAGTGTAGAATGTATTATGCAAGTAGTAGCAAATGTCCCATTATGAGCTGAAGTGGCTCACCAGGTGGGGGCAGAGCCACTGGCTAGCTTCCTAAGAGGTGGGTTGCTATTGCTTACCAGGAGAGAGATGGATGAGGCAGTGGACACAGTGCAAATGCACTGGTAGGAGCACCAGATTGGCTCCACTGGTGCGTTCATGCCACGCCGATTTCCGCACGATCTCGCCACCCTCCTGCAGTAAACAAGAGTGACCCACCTGATGGGAAGCTAACGGAGCAGCTTCACCCCGCGACCCGATTAAGAGCCAATTGTAGGCAAGACTCTGAAGCACCCAGTGCAGTGCCACAAAGACACAGTGAACCAAGAAAAGTGAAATGGAAATGCATGTCTTAGAACATGCAGAGAGCTAAACATAGCTCTCTTTGATGTGTGCACATGGTTGTGTAGAAGATACATAGCCTGCCAATGACATCCACCTTAAAAGTCAAAGCTCATCCACCGGCTGTTTCGTTTCTTAATGGCTGCTGAGAGGAATCTTGTTTTGCAGATCTGGATCTGTCACCGGACAAGCCACCACCATCAATGGAAGAACCTGGACTTTATCAGAGTTAAAGGAAGCCGTGAGTTTGTATTTGGATCAAGCACACCGTCACACCAACCAAAAGAAAGATTTGCTCTTACCGTCTGGTTTAAAACTACCTGGATTTTCTATTCTTAGACTTGTCGGTTACAACTCATTCACATCAGCCAGTCGGTCCGTCACTAGAGAAGAATCACTGTAGCAAGAATGAAGACTAGAAGGGCTGGAATCTTGACATGTGAAAGTTTAACTCCTCTGGTAACCTCCCATATCCCTTCAGGAACACAGGCAGTGAAAGGTGTATTCCTGTCACTTTAGAACCTTGGGGGTGGCGGGAGCCTTCCTAAAGTTCATTCACTGCAAACCAAGAGGCAACTGTAGATATTTCTAATTTGATCAAGTTGCAAAATGTTTGCTGCAGCATTATGAACTCTATTCACTGATGCTGTACAACAGGCATCCAGAATTTTATTTTTTAAAAAAATACTGCATCACCCAGGTTGAAGTATTCAAGTTTTGTGCATCTGCAGATGGGATTTCACATGGCGGAAATGCCAGGTCAGTGGGAAAGGTACAGTGAAACTAATGGTGGGTTGAGTTCAGTGGAACCAGAATATACTGACGGTTCACAATTAGTACAGTAGAAGGAACAGGAGACCTGTAGGCTACTTCTGTTGATGGGACAGCTTTACCCATGAAGTATGAAAATTTTGAAGTACATGAAGCCAAACATCAAGTCTCTTCCATTTGTGCAATATAATGAGGTGCCTTCCGGAAGCAGAACTTGAGAGGTACTGAATATTAAGAAGGCAGCCATGTTCTTGACTGTTCTAAAGAGAGAAGGTATTGGGATAGTTTAAAACTTAGCTTTAGCAAACTTGAGCTGGCTTTGTTGCAATTTCTGTCCCACAGATAGATATACATGTGTGTGTATATATAAAGGAATGTTTAATGTGATTGCTCTTGTCGCATGAACTCGTGGAGTAACTAAGATGGGACCCAGCAACTTCACTCAAGTAGAGCTATTTCCCCCTAGAAGCTTGTTGCACTGCTCATTTCAAAATTGTGCATTATACTGAATTTTTCTGTTGTCATTTGACTTCAATTGCTATGTTGCATGGGTATGCACCCTCATCTTTGATTTCCATGTTGTCCAATCCTTAAAATATACCCGCCTTGATTACAGAGCTTGTGTCATCTTGTGCTCTAAGTTTATATATGTGTGTGTTGGACCACAGCCTTTTCCAGTGGACTACCTACAACAACTGCTCCCTAGGATTCTTGGACAAGGCGGCAGAACCAGGTAGACCTTAATCTGATTAAGCAAAACATTGTATTTCTCATGTGAACCTGAGCAACAATATAATTTGTCTTTAACAGAATGTTAGCACTGCAAGAATATAGAGTTCTCATGCTGCTTTACAGCAAGCCATGGTTTACCAGGTGTGGGTGAAACAGCAAAATATCATTTGCCATAAACCAGCAGTGGGGACTTTTAATTTCATTCCACTGTGCACATGAAGAACATGCTTGAGCAAAAATTACACCTGCTTGTTTATGGCAAACCATGCTTTGCTGTTGCATCTGATAGCAACCATTGTGTTAACAGCAGGAGTAAAAGTTGCATTCCCGATTTGGCTTATTTTGAGGTTACACCTCACATGCAATTAATCCATACCTACTTCATTACTTTTTTAACAAGCATAGACACTTTACATGTACTGCAGCATCACTGTTCATCCCAGTAGCTAGCAGCCTTTATAGAAAGTTAATTCTTTCAAGTTAATTCTTTCAATTCAACTTTATAGAAAGTTAATCCTTTCAAGTGTAGAGAGAAAGACAAACAAGCATAATTTTACAATTATTCTACTAAATAGGTATAGCTTCTGTAACTGAAAAGGTGTATGAACTACATAAGTATACGTTTTCATCTCAATTTTGAAAAAATATTGCTGTAATAGCTAAAAATAACTACAAAAACAACACATGTGCCTGCTCAGGAAATATCAGTTAGAAAACTGGAACCTTGATAAATTCTCTTGAACTGTTTCAGATGCACCACGGGTGCAAGGCAAGAGACATGAATGCAGAAAATCTGAGTTAAAGCTTTAAGGTATTGGGCTCTACGAAAAAGGAAACTTTTTTGGGGGTAATTTAATTCAAGCAGAAAACTGTAGTAAACTGGCACTGAACGGCTGTATACACATCATCCCTTTAAAACACCCCAAAATCCTAGGCACTGTGGTTTACCCTCAAAGCTATACTTCCCAGCACTGTTAAACTACAGTTTCCATTATTATCTGGGACAGGAGGTGTTTTAAATGTATGGTTTGTAAATAGCCTCGGTCTCTTAAATTTGCTTCTCCAGTCTGATTTCCTTGCTATTCATGTTCTTCAAACCACAAATGGGTTAATAGTTGCAGATACTTCAAATGCCAGAAAGCAAAAAGAAAGTAGGAGGTTCAGTCTGTTTCTTCCAAAGCAGGTTTCTCAAATTGTACCACGATGCCACCAATCTATTTTTGCTTACAGTGCTACAGCTGTGGCTGAGAAACCTAGAACAGTACTTAGCAATGAATAGGCATTTGAATACATTCAGATCTTTGAGAATGGTACCATCACTACTGATAGAGAAGAGGCACATCTACATTGATATATTACACGGTTCAGACAATGCTTGGTGATTACACTGCTGCTACCTCTATTTCAAGAATCCAGAGTCAAATGGCTATTATAACTGAACTGCAGTGACAACTTCTTTCCACTGCAGAAGAGTAACACTCCAAATAATGACATTTGTTAAAAAATATTTATTTAAAAAAATACAATTATTTTGCAAGTCTGGTTGCACATATTAACATGATTTGCTACACTGTTTAAAGCCATCTTGCATTATTATACAAAACATATCCCTCTGTCAGTTCTTAAACAAAATAAGCAATGCTTCCTCCAAACTTTTCTTTTTTTTAAAAAAAAAAGATTACCCTAAACCTTTTTTGCACAAAAGTCTAAGCAATAGAAAATAGTCACCTGATTTTGCAGCAAAGACCTTCATTATGTTTGGATGTGCAACAGCCAATATATACCGACTTTTAATAGCAAACCAATCCACAAAAATGGCATCACTGTACAGTTTCTTGAAGACTTTTAAGACTAGCTTTTGACCGAGAATTATACTCCTGTAATAAAATTGTTTCTTAAGAGGCAGATTTTTCTTCCTTTTCTAACCTGTTAACATTTTGAAGGCCTCCCTCATATCTTACCCAGAGGTGCTTATATAGTCAAAACAATAACACTGAGAACATACTTAGAACTTTGGCTATTATGCAATTGCATTACATATCAGCAATATTTTACAGAATGGCATTAACATACTGGATATATATCAAATGGTACAGATTTTCAGTTTTTTTTAAAAAAATGGGAACAAAACATCAACAACCTACTCTCACCCAGCTAAATTCACTTATTTTCCAAATAAATCCTGTTTAGCCAGCCAAACCTTCCACACATGGAGGCTCATATATTGCATCCATTCTAAGATGCACCAACACAGTCCCTTCCATGTTTGAGACTGCATGCATATTGCAGAACACACATGCAGCCCAAGGTCCTCTGTACTAGAATGAGTACTTCCCTGGTAGAAGCTAGAGCCAATTTTATTTTCTCTACAACCAGCCGCACAAAGGCCTTGGGAGAAGAACAGGGAATTTATTCCCAAAGGGAGCTAAAATAAGAAAGCCCTTTCCCTTCTGTAAACCTGCTCTGTTACTTCTTGTAAGCAACAATAACCTGAGGACCTAGCGTAATCCACTGCCAGTGCTCTTCCCTGCATTGGTCTGCTTGGGGGATAACCAGTTGGAGCCCTTGAAGACTCAAGACAGTTCTACTTTTGATGCCAGAACTGAGCAAAAGCAGAGACTCTGCTCTAGGAACAGCAGTCATTTAGGGGGGGGGGAGAGAGAAATCAATAGTGCATGAACTTATAAGTAAAATGGCAATTGCAGGAACATGCTCTGCCATCTTAAAACAGGTGTAACCCAAACAAAAAGAGATGGAAGGCTCAGATCTGAAAAGTACTGTTCACTGAAATCCCAGAGCCACCACCTGAAACTCATCAGGAGCCTCCAAACTTGTTCCTCCTGCCACAAAATGGTGCCTATAAATGCACTAGGACCAGGAGTCCTCAAGCCTTTTCAGACATAGCATTACCTCAAACATGCATTTGGAAACCCATCCCCCTGGGTGGCATCCAATGAAGTAATTGTTTGTGCAAGGACTTCGTTGTGCTACAAAACTTCTCCTGCTTCCCCTCTGATGCCCCCTAAATCTGTTTTGGGGGTTCCCTAAGTCCTCTGAGAGGTAGCTCCATGGCACTAACAGAACTCATTTGATGGATACCGTCCTTAATTTTTACCATATATTTATATGGTGCAGCCAGCTTCAGATCAAGTCTCCCATCATGGTAATGACTCTTAACCCACCAACTGAAAACCAATGCACTAGATAGTGTCCTGCTGAACAATATAACACAACACGAAGGCCAATAACAATGGCACTAAACACTATCTATAGACTAATACAAATAATCAGAAATTACAACCAAAGTCTCTAAATCTTCTTCACCAGTCACAGTAGAATAATTCAAAAGTTTGATATACAGTGGTACCTCGGGTTACATACACTTCAGGTTACAGACTCCGCTAACCCAGAAATAGTACCTCAGGTTAAGAACTTTGCTTAAGGATGGGAACAGAAATTGTGCTCCAGCGGCGCGGCAGCAGCTGGAGGCCCCATTAGCTAAAGTGGTGCTTCAGGTTAAGAACGGACCTCTGGAACGAATAAAGTACTTAACCCGAGGTACCACTGTATACATAATCTGTCACCAAATATCACCGGAACAGAGTTTCCGGATAACCAATCTGTTTCATTCAATGCTTCATCAGCCAAGCCAGTATCATATGAGCACTGATCCAGAGCATATTTTCTACAGCGTTTATATTTGCTTACATGTAAGACTGGCTTGTTAAGAAATTGAACTGCATCCTTCTCATATTAATTCTTACAAGTCTGGCTGATGAAGAATTGATCAAGATTGGCTGATGAAGCATTGAACAAAACAGATTGGTTATCCAGAAACTCTATTCCGGTGATATTTAGCGACAGATTATGTATATATCAAACTTTTGAATTATTCCACCGTGACTGGTGAAGAAGATTGAGAGACTTTGGTTGTAATTTCTGATCATTTGTATTAGTCTGTAAATAGTGTCTAGTGCCATTGTTATTGGCCATCGTGTTGTGTTATATTGTTCAGCTTGTCTATATTGCAACACAGGGGTCTGTTTATGGACTAGATAGTGTCCTGACAGAAAAACAGAACATTGAAGCATTTTGGAGTCCTGGAATTTATGTAAAGTCATCTGCTCCTTCACAATATTAATTCTGGCTTTTTTCATTTGCCAAGTATTTCATGCTAGAGCACTATGTTCTAGCCTCTCTCATTAGCTCCCAAGCCTCTAACTTTTGCGTATTCTTAGATACACATGAGCATACTATTTACGAATACAAATATAGAGGGGGGGAAATGCATGAATTATGCTACTGTACCCACACTGTGACGTACATAAGGCCATCTGGTAACACTGCTATAAAAAATACAAACACTATTTTAAAAATACTTTAGAACAAGACTTTTCTATACAAGTTTGAAAGAGTAGATAAAAAACAAACAAAAAACTTCTAGTATGTAGCATTTAAAAGTGGTGCAACTGAACAGCAAGACCAAGCCACAGTTTCAAAACATTTCCCCAAAGAAATCTCACCACTCAAGAAGGACCAGCTAGAAAACCTGTGCATTCAACTCACTACTTGCTCCTCTGATTACACAAAGCTTCCCAAAGAGAGACTTTCTAAAGACTCCCAAATGGGAAAAGAAAAGCTTCCAGTTATTAATACAGTGCTCCACTTACGTTACGGAGCTCACGGTGACAAGATGTTCTGATGGCCGATGGCTTTAAAGCAGGAATCAGATCAATTCATGAAACAGAGGGAGGGTCTTCTCCTTTCAGGGAAAAGCTGTCACCAAATATCAGTTGTTAGAAGCAACACTAAGTTCCTGCTTTTGGACTTTCTGTAGCACCCATTTAGCTATGCAGGGGGAGATAAGACGTTGGATTACATAGACCTTTTAGCAGGATTCAGCAGGATTTTGGCTACTCGCTGATCTTCTGTGAGAAGCTCTGAGACCAAAATGGTTAGCCAGCCCTGATCATTTCTGCATAATTCCTATTGTGGCACTGCCCAGCCCTGAATTAAAGGGAAGAAAGCATTAATATATATATCAAAGCAGATACTGGCCCATTTTGGAGTTCGCAGCTTGCTTAAACCACTGTTCAGTAGCTGGGGAACAAATGACAAAACTGTGTGCTCCGGCCACAGCAAGCTGTTATGTCAAAAATGGGGAATTGTGGTTTAATGTTGATTTACTAGCCAGGATATTAAACTAGAGTTTGAAGATGGTTTAAGATCGGGGTGAACATTCAGTTCCCCATTTGGGATGCAACAGCTAAACATTGCTTTATTAAACCAAGAAGCAAGCAGTGAAATAGTCATGCTGCTAAGCTATGGTTTAGCAAGCTGGGAATTATCACCTTTTGTTAAGATTATTAGTAACTTTACCCAAGCATCTCCAAGCAACTACCAAATATGATACACAACATGTGAAAAGCAAAAAAAAGCAAAGCACAATACAAGGTAATCAAATATTATCCATCCATCTTTTAAGATAGATCTAACCACTACAGCCCCTGGGGGGGGGGGGAGAAGATGCGTTTCCAAATCAGGCCACAATCCATTAATTGTACTTCAGTTTCACTTTGCAAATGACTGTGTTAAATACTCTCCTCTACCTTGAGCCCTTTAAGGACCACATTACACTTTTCTCCAGGGCCACAGACATCAGCCTAATGCTTTCTCCACAAGAAAAAAAGGCTGTAGACATTGGCAAGATTAGGAGTTGTTGTGTTCAGCAGCACTAGATTAGGTCATTCCCTTGTGGCTTACTGATACTATTTATGTTGTCGTTAACAGCCATGGAGAATTTAAAGTTCTCTGGCATTTCTTAGAATCACAGAATTTTGGGTCTTCTAGTCCAACCCCGTGCAATGCAGGAATCTCAACATAGAATCAAAGATAATAATGGGTTCATTGCGCCCTCTCACAATCTGTTTCAACCTCAACTACTGTAAAATTTGGTGTGATGACTGTGAATGGCGGCTGAAATCCAATACATGTGCTTGGGGGAACTGACACAAGGTAAGAGAAGGAAGTCCTTTTTGCTTACTCAGAACTTTAAAAACAACATTTAGTTTCTTGGGCATCCCTTAATCACTCTTTCTGTTTTAAAAACAAACAACAGCCCTCTTGCTACAATACAAAGATGTGCTGTGTGAACAAGTGCTTACATGCAATTAGATACTTCAAAAGGCAATAAAACGGTTGGCAACAATATAACTCTAGCAGATACAATGAATGATTTAGGCTACCCCAAAGACTGCCAAAACTGAGCGAATGAGGTAAAGAGCAATCGGACACCAATTCATGCCAACATAGTATGCAGAATACAAATCAGGATTGCTCTTCTCTCCCAAATAACTCCCAAATAAGAAACAGTTAACTCCCTTAACTCGGTGACACACCTGGTTATTTTCTTTTCTGCATACACACACACACACACACACACACACACACACACACAAATATAACATCCAGCATTTAAAGTTAGATCAGACCCTAACTTAAGTTTGCACACAGTTGAAAGCATAAGAAAAACTTCTTGTGAAAATTAAAAAGTTTTCAACACATCAAAAAACAAAACTAAAAGAGAACATGCATGAAAGTAAAAAGATCTGTCCAACCTTGGAACTGGCTGAAACACAAATACAAAATATCTATATTAGCTGGTTATCTCTTTTGAAACCTTGCAGCATTAAATCCCAATTCTACTAGCACTTGGATCACTGACAGAATAGAGCTGCACCAATTCCACCCTTCAAAGGTGGCACTGGGGTGGAGGGAGGGTGCTGTAGCATAGTGGCTAAAAGCACGAGACACTTGTTTGCTGTAAGCCCTCCAACAACCTACCATGTCAAGGATGAAGCAGAGAGCTAGTCAAGACCAAATAGAAAAGCAAAGCCTCCACAAAATGAAGCCACAGAGCTCTATCAAATCACTTGAAACAGAAGAGCAATAGGTGTATGTATACCTCAGCCCAGTATAACAAGCCAGCATACAACAGTGCGTCTTTTTGAGACTGGTGGGGCTAGATTGTGAAACCTGGATAAACAAAACTGCTACCAAGATGGCCCAACTTTGGTTCACTTACATGTTTTTAAATATACATACGGCACAGGTGCACCATATACCACACAAGAAATATTTGACGAAAGATACCCTGCCTGTTTCCTTTGGTGATGGGACAAAGAAGACAAAAGAAAAAATAGTTTAATTGCATTCCTTTAGTGCTCAAGAAGAAATGTAAAGCAAAACAAAACCTCACTCTGACTTCTCTCCTACCCCCAATACATATGCCAAAAGCAGCCAGCCTAGATTGGCTGCTATTAAAAAGTGCTGTCATTACTTTAGCCCATGAGGCAGAATACAAACCCCTGTGCAAACTCGGGAACGCAGGTTGCCTCCTCTCACTTACTACTTGCAGCTATTTTTCTGCATGTCTGCATTAAACAGAATATATGGAAATATTGCACATTCAATTTAGGCACAACAGACATGGACCTTTCAAATGACTTAGCTGATCACGTCTGGAAAATGAATGACAGCAATGCACCTTCAGTAACAGACAAGAACACACCTCCTGCTGTCTCTTTGGGTTCTAAGCTATATTACACCATTCCTTTCCTCTTACCAGAAGTGGTTTTGGAAGGGCAGTCCAAGAAATTAACTTCTGACTGTTCTTGTGAATGGTGCATCGCAAACTCTATGGGAGAAGGAGAAATTTAGTTTATGTACGGTATTTCAGTGGACGTGGGGGGGGGGCAGCCAATGTCTTCTCCTTTAGCATGGTACTCAGCCCTAGGGGACTCTCATACATAGGTACATATTTTGAAATTAACAGAGATTTTGCAGAAGCACCTGGATGACTGTGCTCAAGTCCCCTGCTGATCTTAAAGAATGGGATGGATGCAAAACACAGCATTTCAAGCTTCTCTCAAATCCAGTAGGTTTAATCTTGCACTGGAGGTACCATTTCAAATAGTTGCTTCCTTTTCAAGCTCTCTGCTTCTGAAGACTACTAAAAGTCATCATTAAAATTGCGGTGGGAAATTGTATTTAGTCCTTAATAAGTAGCTGGTCAACACTTCCCAAATTTTTTTTTTTTAAAGCAAAACCCTGCCAAACACCATTCCTGGTATTTATCTTACCTTTCCATCAAATAGCTATGTGATGCTACAGGTCTTGTGGTACTTTCGGGACTTTGGCCCAAATCTAGAAAATAAGGGTAGCACTTATGCAGAAATACTATGCCTCTCAATGCATCTCTTTCTACAGAGAGATAACAACTAAAGCTGTAAACATCTATCCAGGTTCCCATCATACTTTCAATTTCCAGTCATATAAGCCAGACCGCCTCATCAAGAAGCCAGCATGACATGACCACCAAATTACATCTAAACTATCCTCATAGTGGAGACATCCAAGAACAGTTCAAGTATGGTTTAACCACTCCCTTGCTGCAAGATTAAGTGCAGTCTGAAAGCAGCTTTTAGCTCTTTCAGGCTATAAAGCAGCCCACACCACCTTGCCCTTTCCCACTCACACCCTCCTCATCAACAGGAACACTTTCAAATAACCACACATTATTTCTACTTTTAGGAGCATCAACATGCTCAAACCTTAAATCCGAGTGAGAGTGTGGCCAAAAAGAAAAGTGGATCACCCAGAGGTATCAGGGGCCAAGAGCAGCACTGACTGTTCTCTGGATACCTTATTTGTTGAAAGGGGACAGGGGAGAATAAAATAATAGAATACAAGCAAACATTCACTGCTCAAATGTCAGATCTACATACGACCTTATCAAGCATCAAGACAACACCACACACAGCATATCAGATATATGGTAACCCCAATGCCACAAAACATCAGTTGCCAAGATCTGCAATTAGAATGGTGTGCTTCTTTAAATATCAGGGTTTTGTTTTTTAAACCTACCAAGCAACATCAGACGTAAAACATCCAAATATTTCTAAAGACCAAAACGATTCATTCATTCCATGTGCTATGCATTTCTCTGGAGATGAATCAACAATTTTGGCTAAAGGATACACAACTAGATCTTCTCTATTTACAGGCAACACCCTTAAAATTTTGCCCAGTTCTTCTATATCACTATAAAATGCTCCTGAAAAGTTTCCTCTTACAAAGAGATAATATATTTTCGTACAGCATTCCTGCATTACTAATAGAGAAATTATCAACCCTAAAACAAGCCTTAAAAAAAAACAAAAAATTTCCAAGTATTTCTTGGAATGCCAGCTTCCAATGGAGATTAATATTTTGATAGGTTATACAAGAAGCAAAGGGGCAAAAGGTTACCAGTCAAAAAGGAAAGTTGTGACTGGTATCAGCTGCTGCAGAGTCAATCATTGCATTCCACCCCCCTCAAGAAAAATCCCTTTACCAAGAGAAGCCTTCTTAAATCAGAAGAACCAGGTGAGAAAAGTGATCTTGGAGAACCGTCTCCAATTAAGGCGTTTCCATAAAAATTCCCTTATGTCTTGAAAGGAATTTTTGAAAAGGCATTTAAACCGGGAATAGCAAAAAAAACCAAGCCTGTTCATATCGTCTCTGTGGAATTGCAAACCCCATATTGAAAACCAGATTCCATCATTTCGATGAAACCACTTTATCTTGATTTCCACCTGTCCTTTTCCCAGAAGGCCATACCCTATGTCTTCTGCAAATCTGGGGAGAAAGGCCCAGGAGTGGAGGGCCCGTCCATTCCGGAAATCGTAAATGGTCCATGAGTATTCAGCACCGATGGAAACTGAAAAACAGAAACAGATGCCAAGATTGCACCAGTGTAAAAAGTTTTCTGTGCACTAGCATTTATCTTTTCCACCGATAGCTGGTGTGTTGAGACTATTCATTTCAGCAGAATAATTAACAATTTAACATTACCATTTCTAAGAAGCTCAAGTCTGTTCATACTTGCCTTTTCAGTTCACTACTCACACTGTAAAATGATTTACAGAAACGAATCAGGGGAGCAAAGCCACCAAAGATGACGTGGCGACAAATGCCTCCGTTTTTCTAAAATGGTACTATAACAGTTTGTCACTAGAGGGCGTTTTCACTGGGCCACTTTTGACTACAGTACATGACTGAGATAAAAGGCTATCCTGGGTTGAATTCTTTTACTCCAAAATGCTTGTGAGATTGTTATTTTTTTCTTCTGCCCATTAACAGATCAACTGGAAAACCTTTTTAAAAAGCAGCTTTGGACAGCTGTTCTTAGCTCCTGCCAGCACATAATATATAAATGCCACTTCAAGCTTCAAAGTTTGCTGTAGATTACATTGAGTATTCTCTCTCTCTCTCTCTCTCTCTCTATATATATATATATATATATATCTCATACGCATACCTGAACCTGCATATCACAACCTTGGTTCTTTCATCTCAGCATCCATATACAAGAACTGAGTAATTTACTTACGCCATTTTGATGTACACACCGCGTCACACAAATTAAAGATACAAGCTGTACCTTAATTTTTCTGAAAGGCTTGAATAATAGTAAAAAAATTGTACACCACCCTTCATCCAAAGATCACAGGGCGGTTACAACAAAAAAAATTACTCTTATGTACAGTGGTACCTCGGGTTACATATGCTTCAGGTTACATATGCTTCAGGTTACACACTCCACTAACCCAGAAATAGTACCTCGGATTAAGAACTTTGCTTCAGGATGAGAACAGAAATTGTGCTCTGGCAGCAGGAGGAGGCCCCATTAGCTAAAGTGGTACCTCAGGTTAAGAACAGTTTCAGGTTAAGAATAGACCTCCGGAAAGAATTAAGTACTTAACCCGAGGTACCACTGTACACAACATAACAACATACTCAATGTGTTCCTATTCAATCACTAAATGGTATCCTTCACCAGGAATCGGGTGTGGCACTCAGAGCGAACAATTATTTGCTCATCTTACCATTGGATTATCCCAATGACAAAACTATGCTTACTCTTCGGGATTAACACAAGGTCTCCACTGTCCTCATGTTCCATGTTTCATTAAGGATTTTCCATTAAAAGAACAAAGCTAAAAAGAACACATTAAAAGAACATTTTCCAGTCCATTGTGCTTAAACTGGAAGGCTTCCAGAACTAAGGGTACTGCAAAGTCTGGATTACATGGACTATTGTTAGCACTCACCCTCCAAGTCAGAATTGGAATAGCATGCTTTTTAAAAATTCTGGTTTGCAGTGCAAGTGTTAACCACAGTTTTCTGATTCACTGTCACAGCGTCTAAAGTCAGCAGTAAGCTGCAAAGTGAAAGTGAAACTGTGCAGAAGAGGAGGGAGCGCAGGAGCCCATGGCTTGTTTCTCAAATGGACAACCATCTGAATTGAGATGAACTTCTAAATGAACCTATAAGAAGAGGAGATATTTCTAATTTTGCAAATCTTGTTGGCTCTTTTACATAAGTCATCCATTGGTGGAGTAAGGGGGTTGCGGGGGGTGCGGCCCGCCCCTGGTGTCATCCCTGAAGGGGGGGTGACATCGCCCCCCACCCCCCTGGGATGCTTACCCCGCCCCTGGGTACACAGCATGTGCGGCACTCTGAGTGCCAGAGCAGCTAGCTCCACCTCTGAAGTCATCCACTAGAACTTACCTGGAAAAGGGTGTTAGCACCTTGCAATCTTGCTGGGCTGAGAGGGGCAACTGGACTGAGAGTGCTCCAGAAATGGATACTGGAGAGCAAGGGGCTTGGGGTCAGCAAAATAGGCGTCTGTGAGACATACAAAACAATGTCACAACACCAGTTTAATATATGAACTTAACATAAGAAACTCTTTAACACCTGAATTTCCATTACCAGCAGTATAACTAGCAAGCATTTAACACTTCCAAGCCATCGAGGTCACCTGGGCTTAGAATCATTGAATTGTAGAGTTGGAAGGGATCCTGAGGATCATCTATGCAAACCCCCTGCAATGCAGGAATGTGCAGCATACAGGGATCGAACTTGAAACCTTGGCACTATCAGCACCACGCTCTAAGGAAGCCAAGGCAGTTGTTTCAGCACCAGACACCCAAAATAGCAGGTGATCAAGTTTGGAAAGTCAATCCTTAAGTTTAATAGCTTTTGGTGAATGTGTGCAAATCTACAACTGAACATGAGCTAGACAGAACAGATTCAAGCAAAGATGGCCACTTTTAACAGTGATCTGAACTAATTTCTGACATCTAAGCTCTGTTCATGCTGTACTCACACAGCCCATACATAAGTATTTAAAAAAAACAAAAACATGCACCTAACCTTGCTGTATACTTTCTCTCTTTGAAATTAAGCTAGCACAGACACACTGCAAAAAGAGCATTACATTTGCATTGGCTTTTCGTGTATCCAAACATGAAAAATCAGCTTAGGAAGTTTGGCTCTCTCAAATGATTTTCATGCCACCCTTGCCAAAAAGTTCCAGAAATGTGAGGCATTCTGAGCTGACTCTATGCTCTACCTCCATCATGTAAAGATCAGTACACGTTACACTAAACACACCTTGGTCTGGTTAGCTATGTACCTGATCACAGGCAACAGGTTAGATTTCTATACAGCTTCGAAAAATCCCTGTCTGTTCACTCATAACCTTTAGAAAAGTTAGCACACCTCTTCTGAAGAGGTCATCTCTCTCCCATGCTTCCTTGCACATATACAGGATTTCGTTTAGAAGTAATGGAAGACAGGATTACCTGTGAAAAAAGTGCTGGTGTAAGAGAAGCAGTAGGGAGAGAAGGGCTTAGTATCCCCAGCGGACTTGGGTCACTGCCAGTAATGACCAGAGTGGGAGCAATTTCCAGCCCTTTAGGCTTTCTAGTTCGGCTATGACGAAACTCCTTTTCTAGCATGGAAGAACCCTGCTCTTTGAACTCCAAGACTTGGTTCTGAGAATGTTCCAGCTGCTGGCACGACACAGGCTCAGGATCTGTGTCTATAGCCAGATCAGAACTTAAAGGTGGCAAAGGAGACCTGGGAGGAACCTGGAGAGGAGGAGAAATGGAGGCTGCGGGAGGCGTAGGGGCGAAATTGGCGGTCAAGCATGGCAAGGATGTGGACGTCTCAGCTTTCGGTGTTACCAGGGACTCCAAAGCCTGGAGACTCTCATCTGAGCCAGAAGGGAGAGTGGAAGCAGCTGACAGAGTAGAGGGCGGCTGAGCAGTAGAGGCGAGGGGGGAGATCGAAAGCTTTTTGGAGGACACGGTCACAAATTTTATGACCGACGGTGTCAGATCCTGAGGACCTTTCCTCTCCACCGGTTTCTCAGTCGGGTTCTCCATATTGATTGGCTTAAAGAGTTTTACACAAGAGGAAGAGTTCAGGGAGTTCAAAGTGAATGAAGAATATAGGCCTGAGTGGATGTAATCATTGCGGCTGGAGGACTTTGCACAGGGCTGAGGCTTCTCCTTCCCACAGTTCTCCACGTCCTTTGCAGCATTGCTAACGTCTATCAAGCCCGCCTGAGACTCGGCATCACCCTCAATCCTGCCAACCGCTAAGGGGTCCATATTCAAAATCTCCGGGTAAGACACAAACTTGTAAACAAACTTCTGGCCATTCACTTTTTTGATGATGTTCTGTGGAAACATCAAACAATAAGAAGGCGTCAGGCACTCCCCTCATTTGAATTCTTGCTTCGGCGGCTCAACCCAAGGACGCCCCACTTCGAGAAAATTACTTACCTTTGTGGACAAGCCTAGTTACATAGTTATTATGTGTTGGATCCAGGCTAAGTTGCTAACACTTAATCAGCAATGACCAAGCCCCATTGATTTCAATGGAAACGAAGTACAACTAGCTTAGCCTGGATTCTGCCTACATTTATATCCCTCCCTTCCATTTAGAAACTCAGAGTGGCTTAAGGGGGTGGGGGGAGTCCTGGGTACTGCTCATCCCTTCAGTAATCAGGTCACACCCACAGTTAGCTTCAACAAGGCTACAGCATTGGCTGAATCCAGAACATTCACCGATCATGGAAAGTTTTGCCATTTCTCTCCTGTCTGGCCACCCACACACTAAAAAGCCCATCCGCAATGTGTATTAAATCATAATTGCCCTGAACTTATGTCACACATAATGGGCCCAGACTCAGTCTACTACCTACACATTTTATGGCCTTGATTTAAAAGGCAAGGAAGCTTAAGCCCAAATACTGAAGATGGGCACTGTGTTTGCATCTGTGGGCGCACTGTGTTACAGCACCAAGGTTAAGTACTCAAATGAGAGAAGATTTATGTAACTTTTATGTAGCTGATGGGAAATAAGCAGCTGACATTCAGCAGAACAACATGAACTGCAGCCACTTCAATGCCTCTAAGCTGTATTCAGCAACACTTATTTCCTTCTGTACTTACTGAAGTACTGAATTGTAAGTTTAATGAGCAAGCCAATGTTATCTCAACTTTAAGTTCTAATCTGCAGGCCTCCGGAACATTTATTTTCTTATCCCATGCACCCACACAAGGACAGTTTGCAAAATAAGATCATATGAAAATATCCCTCTTCCTTGTTCTTGGGTAGCACTGAATAGGCTCCTTCTAAGGGGGGGGAAGCAATGCACGTGAACAGGAGATGGGGTAACTTCCTATGTCGTTCACTATTCTGGAAAAGGCAATGCATATATATGTGAAGTAAAAGGGTGGGGGAGATTAAAGTCTACTTGAATTCAGACTTAAAACAAAATATTTTAGGATAGTGCCAAATACAAAATGGCATCACAGGAGTATAGCAAGTTGTAATGACTTTTGTGTTTTTAGGGCTTTCATTTCCCCGAAATTTGTACTCATTTTTGGCAACCTGACAGGTGATTTTCTTGGAAAGCCTCACTTAAACGTCTAAGACACTTAATAACTCTTTAGAAGTAGTTCAAGGCCTGAAAATCTAAACTCTAAGCCACAGAAAACAGCTCTCATGATACCCAAGCTTGTACAGTGGTACCTCGGGTTACACACGCTTCAGGTTACATATGCTTCAGGTTACACACTCCGCTAACCCAGAAATAGTGCTTCAGGTTAAGAACTTTGCTTCAGGATAAGAACAGAAATCATGCTCCGGCGGCGCAGCAACAGCTGGAGGCCCCATTAGCTAAAGTGGTGCTTCAGGTTAAGAACAGTTTCAGGTTAAGAACAGACCTCCAGAACGAATTAAGTACTTAACCCGAGGTTCCACTGTATAGCATTGCATTACCCTTGGAAAACAGAAAAGCTCATTAGGCTGAGGCAGAAGGAAAGGAGGGTTACACATCTGATACAAACTAAATGCTGGAGTTACCTTCACATAGTAATATCTGAGAGCACGACTGAGTTTGTCGTAGTTCATACTGGGCTTGTTTTTACGGATCCCCCAGAGGCGGGCCACCTCTTCCGCCTGCAGCAGCTTGAACTCTCCGTCATTGGAGGTCCAGCAAATGATATCCTTGTTCCGAGGCTCCTGGAGGAGTTGTAAAAGGAACTGCCACAAGGTGATCGCACTGTCCATAGCAGTGAGCTGAAATGCAGAAGAAGAGAAGCTGAGAAGATTCTCACAAGGGTCATGCACAATGCTTTTGGGGGAGGGCACATACCGTATTTTTTGCACCATAACACTCACTTTTTTCCTCCTAAAAAGTAAGGGGAAATGTCTGTGCGTGTTATGGAGGGAATGCCTACGGGTGGCATGCCTACGGATTTTCCTCCTCTAAAAACTACGTGCGTGTTATGGTCAGGTGCGTGTTATAGAGCGAAAAATACGGTACACATCTCTCCTAAAATAAATGGTATGTTTGCAATAATCAGTACTGCCGGAGGAGAAACACGAGTTACCAACAGAAACAAAAGACAAAAGTTTAGGAGGGCCACATTCTCTACACTGGGACTATTTAGAGTCTCATTTAGTTAAATCAAAACCGTTTGGAGAGCCACACTAACTCATTACATTTATCTATGAAAAGTCCCTCCATAAGTCTAGCTTTGCTCATCAGAAACTGTGCCAGTGCAGCAGCCAGATCAGACTCTTTGCAGAATGTTCAAAACAAAAATAGCACAAATAGCACACATAAAGCGAAACAGCCACAATTACAATTTACATTTTTTTCTCTTAAGAAAATGCATTACTACTGATGCTGGAGGGGCAAAGGGTGTCGTCTTGTTCAAGGATTGGCCACCATGTTGCTTTTTATTTTAGCACTCAAATTCTACTTCTGAATGAAACCTGAATTATAAAATAGAACACATTAGAGAAGGGATAGTCAGTGTGGTGCCCTCCAGATGCTGTTGATCTCCATCTCTCATCAACCCCTCCTAGCATGGCTAATAGTCAGGGATAAAGGGAGCTGTAATCAACATCAGGAAGCTACTACATTGGCCAGCTCTAGATAGATAATGAAAGGCGCCCAGGCCAATTTTCATATTATGCAAACAAATATACCCTTCATAAGCAACCACCAATCCTGGCTATCTGATGAATGTTCAAGTAAATCCACACATTTGCAAACATGTGTTGGGTCATAGTCACAGGTTACCACCTTACATGTACACCTGAAAAACTGCAGTGTCTGAACAGACAGAAACCTGCTACCACATCCTTGTTCAAAGAAGGAGAGATGAGCAGCCAGGCTGGTGCAGGCACCTTGCAAGTTCTAGCTTTAATATTACATTGTCCTCCAAACTCCTACAACTGAAGAAAGAAGGACAGGTGCCCAGTTAGATATGCAGCACACTGAAATAAAGAGGTTCTTCAGTGGTGGAAATATTCATCTCACCTAGCTCTTATTTCACCTGAGTGAAATTCACCATTGGCAAACCGTGTGGCAAAGTCCAGTCTAATGGGGGCTATCTTTTCCTCTCACACAGGCCAAAGCGAGATGTAGACACAGCAGAGGCTGTAGCAGCAGGACATATCGGAAGGTCACTATGAGGATGGAGCTGAAGTCTTGGCCCACCACTATCCTCAAGGTCCTTTCACTAAACTAACTGCTGAGATATACAAACTGCCACTTGCAGGGCAGGTGGTGCAAACTGATACCCAGAATAACTTTGGTAGCATGTACATATTACAGAATCAACACAAAAAGTAAGAAATAATTCTGTAGGAGAAACTCTTCGGCCTATTCAAAGGAGATGATGGAATGTAGTTGACTCTATAAAAGGATTCGTAGGACAATCTAGCATGACAAAACAGGGTTAAGCATTCCTAATTAAATTTTGCCTTGGGGAAGGTACTTCTCCCTGCTCCCCCTTTAGGTAGAGTCTGTCATTCCGTCTGTTTTTAATGGGACCTTGCCAAGGGAAGGACTCATTTAAAGAACTCAAGACAAACAGCACACAGATATGCAACACTAGCAGACTGTAGTTAAAAGAACAGGCCTGTGTTGAGTCTTTTAATCTGTTTCTTGCTGGATATTCAGAAGGAGCAGATCACAACCCCCCTCAACTCCACTTCTGACTAGAACCAACAGGATTATCTGCCTCAAGACACAACCAGGTAAGATAACTGAGGAACACCCAGTTTTACATGCAAAGGATCAACTCTGTCACTTTGCACTAATCCAGCTAAGAAACTAAGATTTGGTGTTTACTTTTCAGTATAGAAGCCACCTTTCTAAGGAACTGCTTACCGTTTTGCTTCTGTTCAGGTGGGTGGCGCTGTGGGTAAAACCTCAGCGCCTAGGGCTTGCCGATTGCATGGTCGGCGGTTCGAATCCCCGCGGCGGGGTGCGCTCCCGTTGCTCGGTCCCAGCGCCTGCAAACCTAGCAGTTCGAAAGCACCCCCGGGTGCAAGTAGATAAATAGGGACCACTTACAAGCAGGAAGGTAAACGGCGTTTCCATGTGCTGTGCTGGCTCGCTAGAGCAGCTTCGTCATGCTGGCCACGTGACCCGGAAGTGTCTCCGGACAGCGCTGGCCCCCGGCCTCTTAAGTGAGATGGGCGCACAACCCTAGAGTCGGACACGACTGGCCCATACGGGCAGGGGTACCTTTACCTTTTTAATGATGTCTTATAGGTAAAAAAACAACCTATAGTTATGCCACTATCCTATAGCTAGGACAAAAATACACATGCATCCTCACTACAGGGATGGGTGGGAGCTTTGTGCACTAGTACACTTTCCTTTTTATCCCTCAACAACTCTGATTCTACTCCAGCACAGCTGCAAAGGTATTCTTATTTACTAGACCTATTAGTTGCTTGTTACTTAAAAGGTCCCCAGGTAGTTTACATTGAAACGGAAGCATAAATTCAACTAAGTTGTTGCATGTGCCATGGAACAAGGTCTGCTCATGCAACTAAACTTTCCTCCCCTCACACACACCCCACCAGCTCTGGAGGGTTAGGGGGCATGGAGGTCCTATTATGCAAGCACGCCCCAGTCAGAGCTATGTTAAATTCCACCCCAAATAGCACTGACATTTTCATTCAACACCTGGTGCCAAAAGGATGTCAGTATGGGCTAACTTCAAATGGTGCCTGCACATTTTGCTTCACGACTTTCATTCTACAAGGTTTAGAGTCTAGGTCCCCTACTGGGGACAAATACAGCAGCAGCTCCTGTACCCCACCCCCCTTTGATGGCTCTGTCCTTGAATATGCCAAAATATGTATAAGTGATAAAGAAATAACGTTAGTGGCATTTAAAGAAGCTCTGTAAAAACTTAAGAAATATTGCAAAAAAGAAAAATAGATGTGGAAGGGTATGTCAAAAGGCAATAGCAAATTCAGGAAATGTGTAATTAAAAAAGTTTAATTCGGATGATTGTCAGAGAGGCTGAAGGAAGTCCAAAAAATGAGAAAATTTGTGGAAGTTGTAATGTGGTGTGATATGTATTTTTTCTTGACGGAAAATTAATTTTATATATATATATATATATATATATATATATATATATATATATATATATATATATATAAAAATAAAAGAATATGCCAAAACTATTCTCCCTGGGTGGCCCCATTTCAATGCCATCTTTTTTTTGGCACAGAGTCATTCGCTTTGTTATTATAGGGGGGAATATTTATAAATGCATCCTTATTGTAGTTTAGATATTTTTGTTTTAAGAAAATGCTGTGATCTCTGTAAGCATTTCCGGGAAGGAAATCAAAGTTCACAGGAGAAAGGGTAGGCTTGCAGAGCTGATTACAAATAGCTACCATAGCCTTACAGAGATCAAAGTCCTGAACGGAACTGCAAGATTTCAATGTTTTTAGCAGTTGCTTTCATTTTCCAAGTTCCTGGTTTGTATATGTACACATGCACGCACACACGCGCACACACACACACACCCCAGACTTCAGACTTCACACCACAAAAATGAAGCCCAAGGATTTTCATACAAATAACTCAGACACTGACAGTGCATCCCATCTCACCAATTGCTTTCAGAAGCATTTCTACAGGGATCTTGTGCACTCAATGAAAAGAGTTCTTAACATACTTTTTGCGACTTTTTCCAATGGAAGAGAGGTAGAAAAATCCCCATAATAAGCAAATTCAAGTGTTTGCAGCAGTTTGCAAACATGAACCCCTCTGCCAGTTTAAGTTTTCAAAAATATACATTTGTTTATTTTTCTAGTTTGCTCCCACCAACCACAAAAACATCCCGCTATGTCTCCCTGCTCCAGTTCCTGCCCACAACTACTGTCCCATCTCTTGGCCAGGTTAGCAGCAGCAAACCAAACACAACACAAAGCTGGGCAGCTGGGTATGAAGCAAGCAAAGTGGAGCAAGGGGTATTTTGCCACAATGGCAATAAGAAGAGGGTGACAATGGATGAGGATCACATGCAATGAAGCAAATGGGGATACTTAAGGAAAGATAGGACTCCCTTAGAACAGAAGCAGACTAGTTGCTGCAGGAGTAAAGTAAACTTAAAGGGAACAAGAATGTGAGGAAATGCAAACAGATTTTGAAAATCTGAATGGGGCAGAAAAGTAAGCATGTTGTGTAAGGGGGGAAATTTAGGAAGGGTCCAGAAAAAAGTAGCAATCTATGGGCTGAATGGATTTTACTATGGGGCAGTGGGAAGAAAAGACAATAGAGATTACAGGACACCAGGAGAGGAGTCAAATGGTAACAGAGGGACATGTCTGGGATGCAGAACTCAGATCACATAACACAGATCAATTATTATCTCTTCTAACTGGTTTTAGGAACCACAGGATTGTTATAGAAAAAGGTAATGGGCCAGAGTTTACCCATATATCCAAGTGTCTTGTTTATAGGTAAAGAATGCTAATTTGTGTTAACGACTGGAAACCAGAGGCATACCCTAGTTAGCTTCATAAGGTTGTGAGTTTAGCCAAGAATTTTATTGCTGAGCAGTAGGAGAAATGGCAAGGTGATATGAAGGCAGACCATGGGAGACTATGGAGTGTACGGCATTTATGTGTGTGGCAACATGATGCCACTATCGTGGCAAGATCAAACACAGAAGTGATTTATTTATATTTTTTACAGGGGGGAGCTGATACAGCTCCTTGCCAAGCCCTAAGTATGCCTCTGCTAGAAACACAGAACTAGGCTTAGGGTATAATTCAACCCCAACTGCCCACACTGGGGTATGTGTGTGTGTTTGGATTGCATCACTCCACTGGTACAGAGCTCCTTTTCCCCTCGCAGCAGCTGGTATGGGTGACAGGGCTATAGATACAGAGGTGTCTCTGCCACACTGTGCAGCTGCCAGGCCACAGTTCAGATTGTTTTGCCAATCAATCTGATCTTGTATAATGGCAGGCTCTGAAGGGGTGATTAACCTGTATTTGGCCTACAACTCACATCATTTGTGACCACTGGCCACACACGCTGGAGCTGATGGGAGTCCAACAGCTTCTGATAAGCCACAGGTTAGCCACCTTGATACAAGTCCAGATCATTTTCGCATTAGGAATTTCAACTAACAAATTATTTTTAAAGTCACAACCTCTTGAAAAACGCAAAAAGAGAAACTAAAATGAGCACAGACTCTTCTTTAAAGAGGTATTTGTTCACATGAGCATTACAAGAGAAGGGCTTATTCTTTCCACTCCCAAACTGTAAGTTACAGAGTGTATTTTAGGAAGGACATAACTCTGGGATAGCTGTGTATGACATCCCGTTATGACACACTCAACCAGTATAGAAGCTGTGTCCTCCTGAATAAACCCTGCAGAAATACCCAACACAGTTTACTCACATTCATGCAAATGCAGCCTCGGGTAACAAGAAACTGACTGTCATAAGTGCTAGAAACCAGAAGAAACAGACAACACAAAATAGGGGGACATGAACTCCAGGAAAGCCATGATGAAAGATTCTGAAAAGCGAGGCAGCTGGGAAGATAACAACATATTTGAGGAACCACATCTTAAGATTTCTGCAGAAACCAGAAGACAAAACTGAGATTAAATTCCATGGGCTGGGTCTGTAGTTAAGCCCCAAGGGATGCAGGACAATGTTATAAACATCAGTTATAAAGAAAAACTAATGGGCTTCTGCCAATATAGTCCAGCAGACAGATTTCAGCTGCTCGGGCCAGGAAGGCATTTCTGAATTATTGCTTAGCCAGAACTCTCACACCCATTCCCTCCTTCCTTCACCTGTAAAAAAAAATGGCAGTAGTTTGGGGCAGGGCTGCTTGAAACAAGCCAGCGAGATAACATGCTGTAGAGAAGCCTATGCACCAGCAAGTGGAACTAATGTAACTGGCAGCAAATGCTGACCAATTTGATTCTACTAATTACAGAAGCGAGTGGGTACAACACAGCCAAGTCTCTGAGTACAGTTGAGAGAAGGAATGGGAAGAAACCCATAAAGCAGCTGCAACAGAGAATGGGGGAAAGTGGTTAGCAGCCCCACATGGAACCACAAGGGCGGGCGATGGGGGGGGGTGAGCTTAACCTTGTACGAAAGCCCTAGCTTAGCCCCTGGATTAGTAACAAGGCGATTCCCCTGAGCATGGGCAGAGAGCACTTCTGCCAGCCTTCGAGGACGCAGCCGACCATCCCACCTAGGGAAGCAGAGGCCACCGCGCGGGCTGAGCGTCTTCCAGGGCGATCCTGGCCGGGCCGGTGGTGTGGCAACGGGGCGCGGGGCGGGACGGAGGTCGACGGGGAAGGGGTCCCGGCCCGGCACTCACCTAGGCGGAGCCCGCCCGCCCGCGCCAAGCGGTCCCCGTGCGGCGGCAGGTGCTGAGCTCCCTGCCGAGTCCCTGCCTTTCATGGTCGGGAGTCCCCGCGGAGACTCCGAGTGCGAGTCCCCATCCCTTCGCGGCCGACGCGGAAGCAGGAAGCCGCGTCGCGAAAGGGGGCTGACGGGGCAGCAGCTTCACTCCGTAGCAGGCGGACTCCGCGGTCTCATTACGGCCGCCGTACCCACCACTTCCGCCCCTCCACCCTCCCGGGAAAGGGAGGAATGGAACTTGCGGGCCAAGCCAATCGTAAGGAGGCGCAGTCGGAGCGTGGGCCAATGAAAACGCTCGGCCCGCCTCCCGCCCGCAGGGCACTGTGGGGATTGGAGTTTTTCCCCCTTCTAATAAGTGGTTGCTGGCTGCCTCTACAGGCCAGAGAGAGAGAGAGGGGAGGAGTGTATGTGTTTTGTCATTTTGTAATATTTATTGCATGGACTCGAAGCAAGTGGCCAGGGCGCCCGTGGAGGCACGCCCACTTTCTTGTGGATAATCTGTTTAGTTTGCTTTTATTCACGTTTAATGCCACGATCATTTTGTAGAGCTTTAAAGCGATAGACCCACAGACCAAAACCCATACTAAGCATAGGAGCCAACTCCTGAGGTCTCTTTGCGCACACACACTCCAATAAAATATTTGAGGGGCCAGCCCCCTCCCTTCCCAAGTTGTTGGGCAATCCATTCAAATGGTGTCTTGTAATTGATTATGTGGTAGAAGGGCTTACCTGCCCCCCCCAAAAAATATTTTATTTAAGTTGGCACCCCAGATAGAGGCCAGTGGTTTCTAAGCCAGAGGATGTGATTGCAGGATGAATAGGTAATGATTTAAGGGGAGAGATGGTGTTCTGCCAATTGTCTGATGTTAAAGAACAAGCAAGAGATAACTTTCAATAGGGAAAAAGGCAAGGATTCAGAGACAAAGGAGCGCGGGTGGATATACTCTTTCTAAAGTAAAATTCATGTTCTGAACAAACTTTGCCCCCCACCTGCCGCAGTAAAAGCTGCCCTGTGGACACTTTGCCAAAGTCTGTGGCTGCAATAAAACACTGAAACCTGTGGTGTTTTTCGATTTATTTTTCTCAGTTTATTTAATTGGTTTACAAATGATGATGTGCCTTCCTCAAAGGCAGAGGTAGGATGAGTAGAGGGAGAACATTGGATGTCTTGCTGTAAAACTAGAAAGGTAAAGATTGATTTTGCTATATTGGATTATATAGCACAAGTGTCCATAAAGGCAGCCCAATTATCAAGTAGCTAAAGTGAAAATTCTAAGAGTTACAGAGATTGCACAAAGTAGGCAAAGAGTACTTGTTTCACAATTATTTGGTAACCCTGCTCACAATAAAGATAAAAGGCACAAGATGCAGCCATGAAAAGCCACTTTTTTGAACTCTCCTCTGGGCTTGCTTTGCTTAGCACTTTAACCTCTAGGTGCAATCTAGATGAAGTCAGATGAGACACAATTCAGATGAGGCTACATGCTGTTGGAGCTGTTTCATGCTTCGCATGCTAGAACATCTGCCACTGCGTGCCAGTTTTTGCTGCAGGAAACACCGTAAACTATAAAGGAAAGGCACACAGCGTCGGCATATGTGCAGTGGGAATGCTCTGGAAGTTAAAAGTGTGCTTAGACTCCTGGTACATGCCAATTGTGCATTTACAAGCTTGCCTTCTTCACACTTTACTGCTACAAACACCAGTGTGCAAGCACATAAAGAGCCTGAATTATATGTTGCTATGTTTGCATCCTACCCTTCTTCCAAGGACTTGAAGGTGCCAGGCATGGTGATTTTATCCTCACAACCACCCTAGGAGGCAAGCGTACAGGAAGAGAACGTGGCTGGCCCACAGTCAGAGTTAGGTTCATAGCAGAATAGGGATTTAACACAGGTCCAACTAATATCACTTAAGCTGTGCAAAGCATGCAGATAACCAAGTAGCCCCATGTCAATCAGTGAAGCAGGCTAAATAAATAAATACTTAAGTACAATCCTGCATATAAAATGGGACAATATCTTCTAATCCAAACTTTTTCAGCAGGGGGTCAGTCCACTGTCCCTCAGACCTTGTGGGGGGCCGGACTATATTGGGGGGGGGTGATGCAAGAGCACCATGAGCCCCAGTGGCTGTTTACCTATGTCTTGTGAGCGGCAGGGACTGGCGGCAGAGGGACAATGAGTGGCACACTAAAGGGCTCTGGAAAGGGGCTGCTTAAAATGGCCGCTCGAGCGCTGCTGCTGCTGGCACCAACAAAGCCCAGCCCCCTTCCTCCTCTAGGCAGGGCAGGGAGAAGCCGGGAGGAGGGAGGGAGGAGGCTGCGCCGTGTGAGGAGAAGGGAAAGCATGTGTGTGCTGGCGATCCACGCAGCGATTCCTGGACTGTCTGCTGGCCGGCTCCAGAAGCCAATTGGGCCTGATCCGGCCCGCAGACCTTAGTTTGCCTACACATGTTCTAAACAGTCAACAGTACAGTGCATATGTGTATTATGTGCCTCACTTGCCTTGTATTCTGCCTGTGGTACATTTGCAATGCCACACCTTCCTGAGCTGCCTTTATATGCTAAGTCACACCCCTGGGCCCACCCAAAGACATATTCACATGTCTAGGCCTATTTTCCCCTATGAAATGGTGGAGGTTATGAGGAAAATTGTGACATGTGAGTTCCAAGTAATTCTGTGGAACAAAATTGCATATAGCTGACCCATACTTTATTGTAGGTAGCTGGAAATCACACAGCATTAGGTTTTTGTATTGCCGCCTCCTCTAGCACTTGCATAAATACAGTCAGAGCTCTCATGCATCATGTAGCAGCCCAAGTGCAAGACGTCTCTCACACAGGAGCAGGATACAGCTACTGTGTGAAGCCATACTCTGTCTTCCCTATCCAACATGTATTAATGTAAATATTTTTTAAAAAAACAAAAAACCAGGCAATTTAAACAGACCTCAAGAATTGCAGCCTTGATAAGTCTGGCACAGATAGCCAAGCGTGCCTAAGTGCACCACATCCCTTGTCTTTGCTTGAAAAACTATTGCTGTCAGCCAGGCATTCCTTTCTTTGAAGCCCAACTTGCAGGCATCTTTGTGAAAGTAAGAATTCACTCCCGCCAACGCCAAAAAAAGGTCGTCATGCCAGTTTTATCACAGTTCTTTATCTCTTTAAATCAGGGTCCAGGAACCCTTTTTTTTTCTTTCTGCAATGGGTTGTATTCCTGTGAAGATAATATCACAACATGCCAGCACCTTGCTGAAGTTAAAGCAGAGTTCTTTAATGAGTGCCTCCCTGGAAACCAGATGTACACTGCCTAGGGCTCCATGATGGAAGAAAGACAAATTATAAGCATCATGAACAAACAAGAGAACATATTGGCAGCTGAATGCTGGTAGTGGGTAGGGCTAGAATTAAAAGTAGGAAGGAGTACCCTTCCTCTGTGGTTCTTCCCCTCCCCTCTCTCCCTCTTTCATTCAATTTTCTCTGTGTGTAACCCCCTTTTCCCCCTCCTTGTCTCCCAAATTGAAAATAGGCTGAGGGCATGTTGCTTGCCCCTGATTGAACTTACGTTATATCTGAAGATACTTGTGTCAGCCCATCTATAGGTTGATTCAGGCAATCAACAATGGTACCTGCTATCTCAGGTTTGTTAGCCCAAGGTTGTTATCCTGAGCTAACCACCCATCTGCTTAAATGATAATCCAGTCTGTTTTCCAGCTATCCTTCCTTGTGGGCTGAATTTAGAAAATCACTGTGACTGGCAATCGACCTATGAAACTGTGAACTGTTAATGACTCTGGTAGTATTGACATGATTGTGTCATGCTAGGATGAAAAGGAAGAAAATGGGGATTCCAGTGTTGCCATGGATTGTGGACTCTCTCAACTTTCAGCAACCTCTGATTGACCTTTTGAACATGTACTTTGTTTACACAGCCAAGAAGTTAATCTGAGGCCAATGTGAGATAAAGGGCTTTTATCACAGGATGACTGATGGATGCCTAAAAAGAGATATTTATATGAAAACTAAGAAAAGAGTGGGGGCGGCGAAGAATCACACAGATTGCCAAAACTTATTTTCCTTTCCGAGAGGGAATGCAGCAGTTGACAAGTAACTCTGTCAGCTATGGCGACTGATTCAGTTTGTTTTTCTTTACTGTGATATATGCAAATATATCTGTCTGCATGACTGGGCATGAATCCTGGATTTCTGCACCTGTGAGCACAAGTTCTTTTTCAGGGCTTTAAATAGCTAGAATTGTCATAGCACAGTTTCCCGTAGGAGGTGCTTTTCAAACATCCTTTTAGACTAGTCGATATTGCCAACAAAAGCTCATTCTGTGGGAGGAATAATGGTGACAGAGCTTCTTTAGATGTTCATTTAGAACCCAGTTCAGAGCCTGAACATTAGTACATGCTCTACCTTGAAAGCACATTCAAAACACATTCTTTCCCTCAAAGAATTCTGGGCACTGTAGTTGACCTCTCTCAGAGTTAGAATTCCCAGCAATCCTTAAACTACAGTGCCTATGTTTATTTTATTTTTTTGAGGGAAAGAATGTGCTTTGAATGTGCTTTCAAGGTATAGTGTGTACAGATCCAAAGAAGGTAATGTGAGATAATGAAGCTGGAGAAAGGAAAGTTATTTTTATGTACAGGAAGCTGGAGAAAGGAAAGGAGATGGAGGTGGTGTATGAGTCACTCAGGCTGGCACAGACTGGAAAAAATAAGGTGCCTGCAGGGGAAGGAGGCTTGAATAACCAAGGCAGGCAACAACAAGAAGCACGCTCAACATATGAATCTCAGAATCAAAACACTTCCAAGTAAACATGTTTGAGAGCAGGCTACTAGACTTGCACTTGGTAAGCTATTGTTCTCAACTTCTGCCAAGAACCATTGCATCAAAACAGGGTGGAGACACATAACAAACAAGGCATCTTGCCACATAGGTTCAAGACACATGAGCATTGGAAGCTATTTTATACAGAGTGAGGCTATGAGCCCACTTAGCTCACAAATGTCTACACTATCTGTAGCAGAGGCTCTCTGGGGTCTCCACTCCTACCAGGAGATGCCAGGGACTGAACCTGCAACCTTATGCATAACGACATAAGAAAAGCCCTGCTGGGTCAGTCCAAAGGTCCATCTAGTCCAGCATCCAGTTCTCACAGTGGCTAACTAGATGCCTGTGGGAATCTCACAAGCATGTCCCATGCACAACAGCAACCCTCCACCTTGTGATTCCCAGCAGCCAGCATTCATAGGTAATACTGCGTCCAACAGTGGGGGTAGAATGTACCCATCACGGCTAGCAGTTACCACCCCTGGCCACTGAGTATGCTGGCTGGGACTGATGAGAGTTGGGAGCCCAGCAAGTGGAGCACCACAGCTTCCCCACTCCTGCTTTAAGGTGCTGCACAACTCTTTGTCGTTTTAACTATAGAAACTTCAGGTGGAAGTTGCCATAATGGCTACCACAAGGGACCTGGTAAAGGTAAAGGGACCCCTGACTGTTAAGTCTAGTTGCGAACGACTCTGGGGTTGCGGCGCTCATTTCGCTCTATAGGCCAAGGGAGCCGGTGTTTGTCCACAGACAGCTTCCGGGTCATGTGGCCAGCATGATTAAGCCGCTTCTGGTGAACCAGAGCAGCGCACGGAAACACTGTGGTAGACCTGTGTCAAATCCCCACCCAGTCATGAGACTGACTGTGTTGGGACTTGCATCAATCACTCTCTCTCTCTCTATCCAGCCCTGAATTCCATGGATGCAAGGTAAGTTAAGCAACCTGAATAATAAAAGCAAAACAAACCATAATGACAGCTCTGGTGGATTAACAATGATCAAAATAAGTTCAAATGAAAGGCATGTGAGGCATTTACAGTGCAATGCTATAAATGTCTTCTCAGAAACAAGTCCATTGTATTCAGTGGGGCTCACTTTCAACAAAGTGGCATGGAATTGTAACCATAGGCAATGTGTGTAATGCTTAAGGCTGTACCACCAAACTTCATAGCAAGGATGGAGAATCTGTGGCCCTCTGGCTTTTATTACACTTCAACTCCCATAAGCCCCAGCTAGCATGACTAGCAGCTAGGGATAATGGGAGCTATAGTCCAGCAATCTGGAGGTTCCTCATTTCTGCTTTACAGTCTGGGGCAGATTCAGGACACTCTTGTTTGCCTTATTTCAGAGACAAATCAGATTACATTTCCCACCATGGATTAACATGTGTACAGGTTAGGTCTTGGGCCCCAAGTCCCATTCTCAGGCACAAGCGGTGTACAGCTCACAGAATAAACATTTAAATTGGGGCTAGAGAATAACAACTCACAGTAATCCACAATGCAATTCCTTTTCCTAAAGACAAACCATTACGCACCACACAAATTACACTGAATGCCATGAAACCAATTTGGCTTTAGAGAGGTATAGTCTGAAAATAAAGACTTGGGAAAATATGATTTCCTGGTACTGATATTCAAGCTCTGAACTTTGAGATTTGCCATTTTAGTGAATATTTCACCTGTAATTTCATTGCATTGGTTATAGTTTCAGAATCAGTGGCTGAGTGATCAAGCAGGATGCTAACTCAGAAAGAAATGCAAAAGAACCCACACCCTCCCATTCAAATACTGTTCTATGTGTACACCACAGGAAAAAGCATTAGAAATGACTAAACCACAGATGGAGAACCTGTGGCCTTCCAGATGTTGTTGGACTCCACCTCCCATCAATCTCACCGAGCACGGCCAATGGTCAGAAATAACGGAAGCTGTAGCCCAACACAATCTAGAGGACCAAAGGTTCTTCCATCCTTGGCCTAAACAGTCCATATTCTAAAATTCAGATCTAAACAGTGAATCTCACCCTGCCCAGCCCAACATCCTTTATTGTCACATATTTCCCACAAACTTAATTACAAGTTTTACAAGAGTTCACAAGTATCAGAGACCTGTTTGGAGGCAGGTCCTGATTGAAAGGCATGTTCAGGTAGAAGTAGGCTTTGGTCTTCCTAATAGACTTTACACAAGTCAATTCCTTTCCTCCCTTCCAAACAAAGCCGTCTTTTATATATGCATTTGTCATCTCACTTGGGCAGGAATTATTTTCTTGGCAAGGCAGCAAAAGCAGAGTCAGCTATGACCACAACCCTGAGCTGTCCGGATTCCCAAACTGAATGACCCTTTGTGGATCTTCATGTGTTTGGATAAGTGGTCACTGCGGGCAAATTTCTTCTCACACACTTGGCACTGGTAAGGCTTGAGTCCAGAATGGGAGCGCTTGTGGCGAGAGAGCTCATCCGAGCGGGAAAACCTACCAGACAGAAGAAGAGATGTTTACTGCACAGTTGCATGAACCAAGGAGGTTGTTCTCACCCAATGGCTTCACACACAGTCAAAGCAAACTACAAGAGATGATTCTGGGATATAAAACAGATTTATCTAGCAGATGCTGCTCTAGCGTGACTCTCAAGAATCCAGTGTCTATTTCAGAAATAGAAAAACATGCTCCCTACTCACATTTTGAAACCGCAAGATGCTAGAAAGCAGCTTCTCTAGACATAAATCTTTGCCACTTGGAAACAGGCAGGTGCAATTCATTGGCTTCTGGTGCATTGGGACTATAGGTCATGAACCACTCTGGGGCTCAGACAGGACAGGGATGGCACAACCTGATGGTCCTTCAGATGTTGTTCATCTTCCACTCCCAGCAGCCCCAGCCAGCATGGCCAATGATCAAGGTTGACAGCAGCTAGAGTCCCAACAGCTTGTGAAGGGTCACAGATTTACCATCTCAGGTGAAAAGGATACTGTAGTAGAGTGAGATTACTAGGACTTGAGAGCCCAGGGTTCATAAAGCTCACTGGGTGAGCTTGGGCCAGCCACAGTCCCTCAGCTTAACCAAACTCACAAGGTTGCTTTGAGGACATGAAGGGGTCAGGGAGAACTATGTATGTCACCTTGAGCTCCTTGGTGGAATATAAAGGTGATAATAAATAAAATATAAACCTCTCAAGGGTGCACAAAAACAGAGGTTTAATGTCCCATTCTTGACTCTTTACTCTTGTGTACCACTGACATTCTGTCTGTCTCTCTCCTTTCCACCCCTTATTGGTTCCTTCATTTCTTTTCACGTATGAACCAAGGCCGACATAATGTAGAACAAAATCAGCCTTCGACGATAGCAGTAAGCCTTAAAACAAGTTCAAGGAGTGCCTTCCAACAAAGGAACTCAAAGACCTTGACAAATATTAACAAAGTCATCAAGCTTCTGTGAAATACTGTCTCTCTGTTTGGAGTGAGGAAAACAAAGAAGAAGAAGGAAGCAGAACTTGTCCAATGTTACATAATAATTCAGGAACAGACCAGACATGATCTCACTGACAATCCACTCAGAGTCACATCAGAAACAACCCTGGACAAGATTCTTTTTTTAATTGTCAAGGGGCCTTGATTGAACCAAAGTGGTGCCATTGAGTGGGGAAATGTAAGGGAATACCTTTGTCTCTTTTTCTAATCTCAAAAAGACTTATGGGCAGACAAGAACCCCTGCAACTTCAGATTGTGAGAAATAGCTCATGACCAAGGATGATTAGAAATCTGTAACTAGGAAATAGTGCCTGAAATCATGCCATTCCCCCCACCTCTTTTTTCCCAATCCCTTTTCTTTCTAGAAGTCTTTTTTTGGATTAAGAGCAGAATAAAACACTTTCAATGAATATGTCACATATTAAAGATTTTGTACATGTACATACAATATACATTCTTGTATTTGAAATGGTATGTGTCCATCTCACCCATGAGTGCATGCCACTGAGTTTGGCAATTGGCAACAGATCCTCAGGGCGCATATGCATGCAGGTTATATGTTTCAAATATGCCAGTACATGTGCAGCCTTTGAAAGCAGTTCAGAAATCCCAACTGGTACACTGCCCTTTCATAACTTTCTGCACCTTGTAAAGGCAAATAAATAATTATGAAGGAGATCTCACAGTCACCAACCCTAGAAAGAAGGAATCCAGTTGGATCATCTTTCTGATTCCTTGGATTATCTGATGATCTGATTCCCTGATTCCCTGGATGATCCCTGGATGATCTGATTCCCTGGATGACTCAGTGGCAGTTATGAGATCTACTCTAACCCACTGGGCTACTGAAAACTTATTTAACAAAAATAAAATAAAATTTATACCCCACCCACCGGGCTGGGTTTCCCCAGCCACTCTGGGTGGCTCCCAACAGAATATTAAAAAGGCGATAAAACATCAGACATTTAAAACTTCCCTAAGCAGGGCTGCTTGCAGATGTCTTCTAAAAGTCAGATAGTATTTTATTTCCTTAACATCTGATGGGAGGGCAATCCACAGGGCAGGTGCCACAACCAAGAAGGCCCTCTGCCTGGTTCCCTGTAACCTCACTTCTTGCAGTGAGGGAACCGCCGGAAGGCCCTTGGAGCTGGACCTCAGTGTCTGGGCTGAACGATGGGGGGTGGAGATGCTCCTTCAATCTTATTTAAAAATCTAGAAAATATAAAGCCGGGGTGGCTAACCTATAACAGCCCTCCAGATGTTGCTGGACTACAACTCCCATCATCCCTGACCATCCACCACTGTAGCTGAGCCTATTAGGAGTTGTAGTCCAGCAACATATGCAGAGCCACAGGCTTCCCATCGCTGATATAGGAGACGCATACATGCTGCAGGAAAGAACTAAAAACCGTGCATTCTCAGTGACCCAGACATATGGTAGCGTCATTAGATGAGCCCATCCATAATGTCCACAAAAGAATGTGGAATCAGAAGCTTGTTATGCTCACTGACTCCTCCTCCATTTGCAGCTCATATCTAATGTAGCAGAGAAGTCTGGCTTTATAGAGCACTGCAGAGATCAAACAGATTCCTAATACATTTACCAGAGCTACAAGGGGGAGAAAGAAGCCCCCCGACTTCACTTTCTGCAGTTAAGCAGGAATACATTCCAAAGTCTCAGGTCATTACAGCCAAAGAAGCTGGAAGGAAGCAGATCAGCCAAGATCACACAGGACCCCCCTTGAGAACGATTCTCAAGGAAACAGTAAATTCAACCCTATATGTTGTCAGGGATTTCAGGTTGCTTGAGAGGAGCAAATATGTGCAACCCTTGCCTGGGGGCCTGTTCCAGTCCCTGCCCTTCTCCCTTGTTTGGGACCCTTGGAAACTGCACATGCCCTCCGTATTTTGGAAACAATATCGATATTTTACTGAGCTCCTCTTTTCACAAGATGCCCTGAGCAATGGCTGCAAAGCCCCTGCAAAGTCTGGCAGCTGCAGGATCACTAGGAGCAGCCTCTCCACATTTGGAAAGTCCCTGCCACCGATGCCACGACAGCTGGAGGCTTTCAGATTTTAAACAAAACCATCTGCTTGAGGAAAAGGTACAAGGGGCAGCATGGGCAGACACAAATGCAATCCCTGAAGGCTTTGCGACTTCAGCACATCATATGTATGGGAAGGATCAGCAAAAAAGGGGAACCTATTAAAAGAAGGAACTCCTTGCCACATGACTGTCCTGAGCTTGTACCTAGACTATCAGCTACACCCTAGCAGGTCACAGAAGTCTGTAAACTGCAGTTAATCTACTAATAGATTTAATTCTGGGAAATGAAGAACAATTAAGGTGAAATTATTCACAAAGCTGTTGAAAAAGAATGGTGGGTTGCACAATTATAGTGCATGGGGAGGCTAGTGCAAGGACCCTTTTATTTTCCTCTCCCATCAGGGAAGAGGTCCTATGCCTTTGAACAGTTGCAAGATAAGCAAAAATGCAACACAGGAAGCCTTTCCCCCGTACAGTGGTACCTCAGGTTAAGTACTTAATTCGTTCCGGAGGTCCGTTCTTAACCTGAAACTGTTCTTAACCTGAAGCACCACTTTAGCTAATGAGGCCTCCTGCTGCAGCCGCACCGCCAGAGCCCGGTTTCTGTTCTTATCCTGAAGCAAAGTTCTTAACCTGAAGCACTATTTCTGGGTTAGCGGAGTGTGTAACCTGAAGCGTATGTAACCTGAAGCGTATGTAACCCGAGGTACCACTGTACTGCTAATAAGACAGACAGACACCTTCTACCAAATCAGACCGTTGGTCCATGCAGCTCAGTATTGTCTACAACTGGCTCCAGGGGTTTAGGCAGGGGTCCTTCCCTAGGAAGCTGGGAAGTGAACCTGGGCTGCTTTCCATTGAATCATGTGCTCCGTCACTGAGCTATGGCCTTTCCCCCAAAGAAAATAAAAGCATAGCAATAGCAATAGAAGAGGAGCCTGGGGGATCAGGTCCATGGCCCATCTAGTCCAGCATCCTGTTCTCACAATGGCCTCCCAGAGGCCTGTGGGAAACCCACAAGCAGGACTTGAGCACAAGGGGGCTCACCCTCATTGTATGCAGAAGCATTACAGCCTCCAGCCATGGAAACAAAGCAGAGCCACCATGGCTGCTGGATAGCTTTCTCCTCCATGAATTTTCCAATTCTGTTTTGAAGGCATCCAGTTAGGTGGCTGTCTCCCGGGGGAGCAAGTTCCATAGTTTAATAATAATAATAATAATAATAACAATAACTACAACAACACAATAACAAATTTTATTTATACCCCCCCGGGCGGCTAACACCAATAAAATCACAGTAAAAACGTAATATTGGGGGGGGAGAGAGAAAACACAATTTAAAATACAGGTTAAAATGCAATTTAAAATGCAGCCTCATTTTAAAAGTAGCCGATAGATCAAGACCATAAGGGGAGGGAAACATAAGGGTCAGATTGAGTCCAAACCAAAGGCCAGGTGGAACAGCTCTGTCTTGCAGGCCCTGAGGAAAGATGTCAAGTCCCTCAGGGCCCTAGTCTCTTGTGACAGAGCGTTCCACCAAGTCGGGGCCAGTACTGAAAAGGCCCTGGCCCTGGTTGAGACCAATCTAACCACCTTGCGACCTGGGACCTCCAAAATGTTGTCATTTGTGGACCTTAAGGTCCTCCACAGGACATACCAAGAGAGGCGGTCCCGTAGGTACGTGGGTCCTAGGCCACATGCACTGCGTGAATAAGTACTTTCTTTTATCTGCCCTGAATCTTCCAACATTCAGTTTTATTGGAGGTCCACAAGTTCCAATGTTAGGAGAAAAGAAGAAAAACTTTTCTCGAGCCACTTTCTCCACGACATGCATCATTTTATGATTGTCTATTACAACACCTTTTACTTTTACTTTTTTCTGTAGTTCCATATTCTGCAACCTTTCCTCATAAATAAGTTGCTCTGTCCCCTTGACCAGTTTTGGTTGCCCTTATCTGAACCTTTACCAGCTCTACAATATCCTGTTCAAGGTGAGGCCACCAGAATCATATGGAACAGTATTCCAAACGCAGTCGCACCATAGATATGTATAACGGCATTATGGTATCAGCAGTTTTATTTTCAATTCCTCTCCTAATGATCCCTAGCATTATCATTTCTGCGCTGCCTGGCAGTCAAAGGAGGAACAGAAACCTTGCTGAGGAAATAAAAGAATAAAATATGGCAACAGTGCTGTGTATGGATCAGTCATTATCTGACCAGGGATGGAAAAATAACATGAATTGCTAATTGAATCCCATCAGTGAAAGATTCATTCACTGTTGACTAAATATGAGATTTGTTTGTTTTCATTGGAGTTTAAAAAGACACAGATGGTAATATTAAAAAGCACCAATGATGATCACCGATGTTCTTAAACAGCTCCAATCCATTTCAGCAGAGCTTGTAGAGAAATGTCTAGTGGGTTGTGTCCAGGACGCATGTATACTTCAGTTCAGGCAATACATTTTAAATTATTTCTCAACCAATACATAACCTTGCAGTCCTAAACACACTTCTACAGGATTTAGGAGTAGGCCTTGCTGAACACAATGGGACTGGTGCCTGAGAAATATACATCATTGCACTGTTGGATGGAAGTACTACTTTATTCTAGTAGTTAAGTGAGCCTATCTGATCCCACAAAGCTTCCATTGAGCAATGAAGTCAACTTTTAAAAAAATTATCAAATAACCAGGCCGTTTTTATTGTCACACACTTACCTCCAGCCACAGTTGGGCCAAGTACAGGTGTAAGGCTTTTCTCCAGTATGGCGTCGGAAGTGTGCCTTGAGGTGAGAACTCTTAGTGTACATCTTTGTGCAACCGGGATGTGTGCACTTGTGGACTCGGATGACAGGAGGGGAGGCTTTGGGGGTCCTGGCCTCCACATTCTTCACGCTTCCAAGAACTCCAGGCCTCAGCGTCACAGGCAAAGGGGCTATCCGTACATATTTTTGTTCTGTGCCTGTTGAAGGGCTTTGGATGACCTGGGGAAGAACGGTCAGGCTCTGCCCTTGCATTTTGATGAACAACTGAGCCACCCTAATACCACCAACAGGGCTCTGGGTTGGCGAGTTGCCTTCACTCGCTTGGTTGGGTTGGATCTGAAGGACAACTGGGACAGTCCCCGCAGTTCCTGGGATGCCTGTACCACCAGAAACCACCACTCCTGACTGAGCAAACCTGGAAAGGCCTTCATCCGGAACAGCTACAGGAACAGACTGTTCCCCGGGGCTGCCCAAGCTGATCTCAGACTTTCTCTTAAGCTGTCCTCCTGCCTGCTGCTTGTCATTCAGCTCATCTTTGAGAATTGCCATTTTCTCATTCAGGAACTCCTCAATCTCCTCCAGTGTAGGGCTAAAGTCCATGGAGAGTTCTGGGCAAAAATCAGGAAGTCTGAGGTAGGCTTCGTAGATAGTGGTCTGCGGTTTCTCCCCATCCTTCTTTACCTTGGACTGCGAAACACCCGTCTCTGATGTGCAGATTAAGTTGGAGATAGCTGATGGGTTAGAAGCCTGCTCCCCACTGCAATCTTGCAGCAAATTCAATGGTGGCATCAGATGCTTGAGAGCATCTGAAGGGTTGGCTAACTGAACAGGAGCTGAAGCAGTCAGCTGACTTGAAGCAGACACCAGTTTGCTATGATTTACTGAGACCATTGGTTTGCCGCCTCCTCATAAAAAGATGTATTGATAGCTGTATATAATATAACTATTATGCCAACGAGCTGAAAATTATGAATATTGGTTATAGATCCACCTGCAGGAAGACAACCACAAGGAGGTTCCTTAATTTAAAAATAGTAATACAGGGAATACAGAACACCTGAAGGGATCTATATACTACTTTGATTTATTACTATAAACCGATTCAATATTAAAAAAAAAAACCCACTTCTCCTCCCCCTTTTAAAATCCTTATTTTGGAAAAAAAGATAATACAAATTCAAATTTGCAAGAATCTGTTTGAGAATCCACCCATTGTTTGAACTCTAGCCAACACAGTGCATTGAATGCACTCATTCAGAACCATCTGGAAGGATGTGCCCTAAGGGTTTAACAGACTGAAGAACAGAGGCAATTTCTTTAATGGGGTCCAACTCAAGGCCTATCTGCCAGGGCTCTTTCCCACTTGAAAGCAAGAATGTAGTCCTTTGAAACAAAATAAGGCCTGCATCTGATAACCAAATCAAAAGAAATATTGGTTAACCTCAAACAGGTCATACTATGGATTACAAAACTATGTGGTAATGATAGACAGGTTTGCCTGGGAAAAATCGTATTTGTCCCATTAGTGGTTTCTCAATTTCACCCAAAGTTAGAAAGGGTCAATGTGAAAAGCATTTCAAAAAACAATGGTTACCTCAGATTCTGTTCCATGTCTCTGTTCACACTTACATCAATATTAGTTTTAATGGGCTCGTACTGGTACCCAGTGCTTTTCTCTGGGGGTATGCAGGGGTACTCATACCCCTAAATATTTTGTTAATCTAACAGGAGAAGAAACTTCAAAAAATCAAATTTTTAGTTTCTTCTCTAGCATGGTTAATTGTCAGTTCCATTCTTACCCCCCTTGGTAGCTTCCTTTCCTTTCCTGGTGTTTCCCAAGTCTCAGACGGAAATGAGAGCACCCCAAAACATTTTTTAGGGGGAAAAGCCCTGGGTACACCCTATACATTTAAGGCAGATGGCTTCCAGCAAATCATCCTGGGAGCTGTAGTTTCCCCGCTGGGAGCTGTAGTTCATCCTGGGAGCTGTAGTTTCTTAACCAATTGCAGTTCCCAGAATTCTTGGGCTTTAAATATATGATGTGTACACAGCCAAAGGGGTGTATGGGATGTTAGGGAAGGATTGTAAAATCTGGTGGTGCTCCTTCTTGGGTAGTTTCTCCATTTTTGGTCCCCACCCTGCACTCAGCTCTCACCTGGGCTCCTGGAAGCTGGCCACATGTGACAGTGGCTCCACCCCAGGAAGAGGTTTCAGCTGGCTGTCTAAACCAGATGTGGGTGGCCAATAGGTCTCAAACCCTTGATGTTTCAGGGACTTCCCCTACATGAGAAGACAGGCTCCAGGGGATTGAGTGGATGAGACCAATAGTGGGTTCAACTGCCAGGAAGGCAGTTTCTGCACATGCTGTAGAGGGGAGTGAGGGGCAGATGGGGCTGGTCAACCTGGGAAGGAAGCCCATCGAGAAGTAAAACTCTCATCCTAAACCTCCACTGCCTTGCAGGATATCTTTGAGAGAAGAAAGGGCTAAGGAGTAAACCCTACACAAATCCGGAGTGAAGTCCCTACAATGGTTGGATGATGCCCTCTGGTAACTCCTGCAGCCCAGCTGGTGCCAAACATGCTGCTCTGCTTTCCTTTGGACTACATCAGCAAGGTCGAGTGGAGCGGTCTTGTCGTCTGGGCAGCCCAGGACCTCCAAACACATTGCCCTGGCTTGCATCCCAGGAGATCATTTCGGTCTTGCTAATACAGCAGTTTGCTGTAGTAGCAAGGGAGGCACACTCCATTGCTTCTCAAGACAGACAGGTGCCAACAACATAGCCAAAGTGGGGAGGAGGTAACCCAGACTGGATCAAGAGAACCCACAACCTCTGAGAGTGTGTGAAGGCATGAAATTCCTTCAGCTTTGTCCATGTTGCTCTTTGCCATTGCTATCTTCTCAAATTGCTGAAAGCCCAGCTGAAGACTGGGGAAGCATTCTTCAATAAACACACCTAGCCTTTAAGGGAGCAGCATTTAAGGTATTTCAAGGTCTGCCAGCGGCAACACAGGGGTCAAAGACCTGATGTTGCTCAATGCATTTCATAACCCCATTCACAAGATTGGAAGTGCCTCTTGTCTTGCTCCCACACTAGATCAGGACCTACTCCAGCTGTTTACAAAGGACAGAAGGGGAGGAACCAGCCTCATTCTTCGTTTCCCCTCCCTCTAGGAGTGTTTGGTAGCAGGCTTTGATTAAAATGAAGTCCAGAGGTTGTTGAAACTTAATTCCATGTGTGTTTCCCCTACAAATCCACAGCATAGAGATAGTAAGAGCTAGAGACCTGACCATTAGTTTCTTACAGGCCAGTTTTCAGTCGACACCATTCATTTTTCACTTATAAAATGTTTCCTGTTTGTAATTACATGCCTCTTCCTTCCTTTTTTCCTTAAAAAAGTGTTTCTTAGGGCTTTTCGCCTATTAATGTTCTGGCAGGTGGTAAATAAAATGAACACTGTCAAGGCAGGAAAGGTACATTTTGTATTTGTGGGAATTTTGCTACAATCCATTTTTAAAATCTCACCTGTGTTTTAAAGCATCCTCACTTCATCTTTTATTTTGGCACTGTAATGGCCTTTGCCTATATATACAAAGTTGTGTACAATTATTTTGGATGTTTGTGCGCATTCCCAAGAACAAACAGTCAAGTGAAAACTGGATGTGTGAACTTGGTTTAGATACAGATATAAGTAAAGTTTTGTGAGCAGAGTTAAGGTGTGCTCTGCCTATTTTTGCCAACAAACATAAATTATTTTTTATTCCCAACTTACCAAACTAAACACTGAAAAACAAAATAGCCAGTTACATATTTTAATTAGTGCCATGTCTCTATCATATTTTTCCTCTTTAATGTGTATGTAAGCATATACGGTATCTAAGATCCTCTAGCAACCTGAAGATTTTCTGTATACTTCATCATAATATTACAGTTCATACTTTAATAATCTGATGAACATCTGTGATAAATGTTTCTGCATATGTCACTGATTTGTGAATGTGATAAAATTACACCACACTATATACAATATCAAATATATTATCCCTACGTTTAGCTAATTTAAGCTGCTGGTCCATTTTTCTGCCATTGCTATTTGCCACAGCTCACTGTACCAAGCACTCAATGCCAAAAGTTCTGTAGTTTCCCAATTCTGTGGTTATCTCTGTTGCAAAAGGCACATAAAGGAACAGAGAGCTATAACCAAGATCATTACAATATGACCTCAGTTTTTAAGTTTTGGGATTTTTCCATGCTCCATTTAGGAGCAGAACCACAGCTCAGTGGTAGAGCACATCGCTTTGCATGTTTAAATTCTTGCAATATTTTTAAATGTTTTCCTTATGTTTCTTATTTTACTTTTAATTGCATAATTGTTCCACTTTGGTGTCTGCCACCCTGAGCTCTTTTGAGGGGACAAGTGGGATAGGAACTAAATATATAAAAACATCTCCTGAATGTTTTTGAACTTGCTACCATTGTAGCAAGTGATGGGCAAGGCTCTACGAGGTCCCGAGAGGCCCAGGCTACTTCCAGCTTTTGCCGTCCTTGGCCATAATACAAATAAAGGATAGCACATGAAAACAAAATAAGGTACCCCCCCACACAAAAATGATGCATCGCCACACATGTATATGACATACAGCCCATAGTCTCCACTCTCCAGTGATCTACTTTCATACTAGATTGCCATTTCTCCCACCCCTCAGTTCCCAGCTCTAATCTAAAACTCATGACCTTACGCAGAGAATTGGAGAGGGGTGCCAACTTGAATAAAATATTTTTGGGAGGGAGCAGGTAAGCCCCACCCTGCATACTCGATCACATCATGCACACACATCATTTGACTGGCAATGCCGCCTCAAATATTTTGGCTGAATGGCTGGCCGCCTCAAATATTTTACGTGGGGCCTCTGCCCCTCAGAGTTGGATCCTCTGACTGCCGAGAGATTTCGAGAGTGGTTGTTGTTTACACCCTGCCCTTGCCCTGCACCCCCAATGGAGGCAGGTTTCGCCAGCGTCTAGATATGCCTCTGGCCTGGGCAATGGTTAAACACGGGGTGGGGGAGGTAGAAACCCTGTGAAAAGTGTCTCTCACTCCAGCAACCACCGGGCTTGGGGAATGGAGAAGGCGGGGCCGAGCTTCTCCTCTGCCTATTTGTCCCGATCAGATACTGAAGGGCATAAATAGGAACCGCGCAGGCCACGCGCACCCTGCTCAGTCGGAAATCATGCGTTTGCCCAGCGCAGACCACCCGCTGCAATCGGGCAGCGCTCTTGGCAGCGCCGAGCTCATGCGACTTGCCCTACGGAGAGGTGACGACGGCACTCTTTCCTTCTGCCCTCCCCATTCAGGGCAACCTGGAATCCCGCCCTCCAATCAAGCAGCAGGAGGCAGGCTTGCCGTCAATCAACGGGTCCTCGCGCTTCCCATAGGGCGGCGCAAGGCCACATCCCGCCCCGTTGCCAGTGTTTGTTGAGGGACGAGCACGTCGAGTTTCTCGCGTGCGCCAGGCAGCCTTTTTTTCTCGCGATTTTTTTTACGCGATTGCAACACGTCTCCCTTGCCCTAGAAGTTGAGCGTGCTTGGCCGGATTCCCGCACTTAAAACCCGATTGCATCTGTCAACGGGGAGGGAGCGACGCGCATAGTCTGCATTTCTGGATTAGTGCTTTCGCGGGGCGAGGATCGGCTGGAAAATCCTCTCGTCGTCCAGATTTCCCTCCGAAGGTCATGGGACTCAACAGCAAGCCCGAAGTTAACTTGGCGCGCGAGATCACACACCCCGCCTTTCCCCCCGGGCTCCAACTCAAGAGGGGCGGATAAAAATCAGAATAAATCTACAGGAAGATCCGCCTCCTGAACTCGTAAGATTTCAGTGGGAGCGATTGGGCAACGTCTGTTATCACATTCATCAACAAACACATCACACACCTCGATTAGCCTGGCAGGTGAGCCCAAATTTCCATCCCCCACCACTCAGCCAGTTGTGATCAAACTTCTTAGCTTGGGAAAGGGCGCGTGCGCTGAACAGGATGGGGCAAGTCGCACGCGCCCCTACACTTAGTGCCCCTTCCCCACCAGGTCTCTAACTCGGGGGCAGAACTCCACCGCTGGCTCGCTCCAGGCGCGCGCGCACCCCAGCGACCCCATCCCTTTTCACGGGCCGTATCCCGGGGGGGGGCGCTTATCTTGCACCCTCGCACCGGCTCGGCTGCCCCGCTCGCCCTTACCATCGCCCAGCTGCCAGCGACGTCGCGCTCCTTTCCCTGCTGGCGCTCGGTCTGCTTCTAGATCTCTTGCCGCTCACATGACGCGGTGAAAGTGCCAGCTGGAGCCAAGGGCGCCGCCCCCTCGAAGGCTTGGCTCCATCCTAGCTGCCCCATTGGGCAGGCCGTCGCAGGGGCTCGCCTGCGTCCCGGAGAACCACGTGGCGGCCGCTCGCGGAGAACACGGCCCGGCGGCGCGTGGCTGCAGAAAGGGGCGCAGGTAGCTAATTGGACTTAATGCGTGCACACAACGTCACCTGATTGTGTATTAGGTCATTTACTTCAAAGTGCGATAAGCTGTTCGTCTTGAGCCTGGAGACCGATCTTATTTGGCTCATTTGAACTGATTTTAAGCTTATAATGCCGTAATTAAAAGTTGTGCAGCTGTTGGGTCACACAACTTGGCATTAATTAAGGAACACATCTGTGGACACATCTGCAAGAGCTGTTTATTAGGGTTATTTGGGGAAGTCCTTCCCTTGCTCAACTATGCTGAAATCCCAGCAGAGAAAGAAGTCTGATAGCATGCAAACCTTTTGAATCATGGCAATATATTATTCAATTTAGTTATATCTGTGTTTCTCAACCCGGTGTGTGTGTGTACCTCCCCAGACCTAGGTATGTGAAGATCGGGGTGCATGTGTTTCCAAAAAAATATGTCCAATGTAAGTTAAACATTAACAATATTTTAAAAAATGAATGAATGAAATGTTATACTTACAAGGTGGGAAGATCATCTGCAGTTTATTATATGATCTGCACATCATATGTATTTCATTAAATTTATATTCCACTTGATTGTAGAAACCAAACAAGAAAACCTCAAAGTGGTTCAGCATTGTTTCACGAGTAGTGTGGTGTACAATATACACACCACAGCATGGTGCCGTAAATTGGTCACATGTTTATTGGTACTGTTCACTTCCATTAATTTTGAGAACTTCGAACATACCATATGCTATTGCTATTGCATATCAGATCATCAATTTAAGGCAAGGGTTTTTTTAGTGTGCAGTTGGAAAAATGGGGAGAAAACTAGGCATGCTGGATGTATGATTTAAACACTCCCCCCCCCCCAGTGATTTAAACACTGGGCCAAAGGGATGTGGAGCCTGTGGCTCTCCAGATGTTTCTGAATTACCATAATCTCTAGTCATTGGTCATTCTGGGGCTGATGGGAGTTGGGAGTTCAACAGCACTGCAGCATGTCTACTGAGGAGTAAGCTCCACTGAGCTCATGGAGACTTACTCCCTGGCAAATGGGTGCAAGACTGCAGCATAAATAGCCTTCCGCAAGCCACTGATGCCTCAGCCCCCTCTCCCCTTGCAGTGGGGGGATAATCACAATGCCCCATCTTACAGGGCTGTCTTAAGGATTATTGAGACAATATGTGTTAAATGCTTCAAATAGCAATATTTTAGTGCTAAGCAGCAGCAGTAGAAGAAGATGACAGGGCTTGTCTATAGTGGTATCATACCACTTTAAACAGTACTGGTTTCCCTCAAAGAATTCTGGGAACTGTAGTTTGTTAAGGGTGCTGAGAGCTGTTAGGAGACCCTTTTCCCCTCAGAGAACTACAATTCCCATAGTTCTCTGGAAAAATGGTATTGGCTGTTTAGAATCTGGCAACATCTTGAGGACCACAGTTCCCCACTCCTGCTCAGGAAGGTGTTTCTGAAAACCCTGGGATGTTCCTGAGTCTGCAGCTATTTTTATCTCGTGTCCTGATGATGATGATGATGCCTAAGGACCCACAAAGAGAACCAAGTTTACTGTTGTTATATTTTATTATTAGTTGCCCTTGAAGCTTTGAAGACGAGTGGCATATGAATCTGTTAAAGTAATTAATTAATTGCTTACCATCCAGAATAATCAAAAAGTGGTGTAGTGGCTTACCTAGACCTAGAGAAACCTATGATTATTCTTGTATGCCAAACAAGGGAAGGATCAGCTTGCTGAGCAAAGACACCATCACAGGTTTAACAAGCTGGCAGCAGCTTGTTCCAGAGTGGGACTTGCTGGATCACTAAACTGGGATTTATGACCAAAAGTTTAGTAACATAGAAGGGACTGATGCACTGACAGTAACCAGAGGACTAGCTGAAATCCACAAAATAAAGGGACTTCATCGAATGTAAAATCCTAACCACAGTGCTGCTTTCTAGATTTTACAGTATCTTATAGCACCACCTACTGGACAAGATGTGTATCAGCCTCAGTTTTTGATGAGTTGAAAAGTTAAAACAAAAAAATTGTACTCATACCAAGCTCATACCAAGAACTAACTTAGTTGGTCTTTAAGGTGCTACTGGAAGAAAAAAAAAATTTGTTTTGACTATGGCAGACCAACACGGCTACCTTTCTGTAATTGAAAAGTTAAAAACACCTTAGTTCAAAAAGCAAGGCCACCAGCACTGGAGCTGGCCAGAGCTCCTGGCTGAACATAGTACATGGTCGTCCTCCTCCCCAGTTCATCATCACAAGAGCCCTGTGGGGTACGATAGGCTGAGATACTGTGACTGGTTCAAGGAACTACTCTTTTGGCCAATGTCCAATATATATTTTAAAGTAAAAATACTATAACAAGCATATACTGTAGTAAACATAATAAATGTACATAACTGGCTGGTCACCTCCTGTCTACAAAAGATATTTTTAAAACATGCCCACTTGGGTCTAGGTGCTGACATAGGGCTTGTTTGCTGCTACCCCCATAATCTGCCACTCTCTGGATACTAATGTGAGGGAGGAGAGCTAAATTGTGGGACACTGGACTTCAGCCTGAAGGTTCAGCCCTCACTGTACCACTTTCCCCAACAAGTACCTGCTGCCAAATGAAGTTGGTCTGGAACCGAAGCAGTGGAAACAAACCAGATTTATTTCCAAGCCTAAAGTTGCATGGGCCTGTATCGATGGGTCGGTTGCCAAATTTCTCTTGGGCTGTTCCTCCTTTTTAAATGCTTAAATAAATGGAAGCATACCCCAAAGTAGTCCCTCCTTCCATTTCTCAAAATCATCATTTATAGCTGAGATTTCCCCCTAATTTAGATCTAATTACTACTGTTAGTTTATTCAACAACATAGCATTCCACGCTTTAAGCCACTCCTCAGCCAATGGCTTGTTGTTGTTCCACTAATTTCTTTAATGGCTTTGAAGATATGCTCAGCTTTTGGCAAGATAAATGCTACACTCCCAGCATGCAGGCAGCTAAGAGCTTATTAGTGACAGCATCAACTGGGGGGGGGCTGTACATACAATACTACTAAGACCTTAAAAAAAGTTTTAAGTGCAACATTACCTGTTAAAGCAGAACCCTTTGCACATACTCATCTCTACTAGTCTATATTATATCTAGTACTACATCCCCTATTCCCATTTTGTCTTCGATGTTTATCAGTGCTGGGGCCTAGGGTTACCATACTGTTGGTCAGATTTCTGTTCATAAAGCCTTTATTTTTGCAACCAGATCCTTTGCAGAGGAAGGCCACCAATATGATCAAGGGTCTGGAAACCAATCCTTATGAGGAACAGTTGAGGGAGCTGGGTATGTTTAGCCTGGAAAAGCAGAAACCGAGAGCAGATCTGATAGCCATCTTCAGATATCTAAAGGGCTGTCACATGGAACAAGCTGGTTTTCTTCTGCTCTGGAGTGTAGAACTTGAACCAATGGATTCAAGTTACAAGAAAGGAAGGAGATTCTGACTAAACATCAGGAAGAACTTTCTGACAGTAAGAGATGTTCAGCAGTGGAACGGACTCCCTCAGGAGATTGTGGGCTCTCCTTCCTTGGAGGTTTTTAAGCAGAGGTTGGATGGCCATCTGTCATGGGTGCTTTAGTTGAGCTCCTTCATTGCAGGGAATTGAACTTCAGATGACCCTCGAGTCCCATTCAACTACCATTCTATGATTTTATACTTGCAAAGTCAGAAATAGCCTCAAAGGATGATCCCTCAACTTCTTTCTTCATTCAGTGTTGCAGTAGAAATTAGGTTAATATAAGATCTCAGGAAGAAAAATATTTCACCATCCTTGCCTCAGCAAATTCTGGGTATTTGTAAGAGAGGCCAAAGGTTGTTTTATTGAGGCAAACATGTTTTGATATCTTCTATTTCCTATTGCCTTGTTCTGTTTGTGTACACTTTTCCCTTTCTGACATTGTGCCAACAGCTGCATGACAGGCAGCAATCAGCGGGTGGTTCCCCCCCCCCGGCATGAATATTCAGTGATGGGTAAAATTTAAATCTGCCACCCCCCCACATCCAGTGTAGTTCTCTGGGAAGCCTGCTAATGGAATTCCATATGGAAGCTTTAGCAAAGAAAATACTGAGCTCAGTTTTTCACTTGTGTGTTTATACCAGTGGTGGGGAGCCTCTGGCATGTGGGCCAATTTGTTGCTCTCTAGACCAGGCATCCCCAACCTGCGGCCCTCCAGATGTTTTGGCCTACAACCCCCATGATCCCTAGCTAACAGGACCAGTGGTCAGGGATGATGGGAATTGTAGTCCAAAACTTCTGGAGGGCCGAAGGTTGGGGATGCCTGCTCTAGGCCATTCCTTTTCTCTGTAGGCCACACCTTTCACTGCCCCTGTTCAGTGACTTCCTTGAGCATCTTTGCCTGGCTGGAATGCATCTTTGAACTGTGTAATTCTCCTACTTACCTGGATGAAGGCTTGCAGAATCATAGAATTGTAGAGCTGTGTGGCATGGCTTGTTTTGGAGGAAACCCATGCTGGGGCTTAGTAATCACAGCATCCTTTTCTAAGTGCTTAAAGACCAACTGTTCTAGGACCCTTCCTGGTACTGACATCAAGCTATAAGTTGGTAGTTACCTGGATCTTCTTTCCCCCCCGTTTTTGAAGATGGGGAGAGCAGTACCCAGGGAGCTCACCTGTTCTCCAATAATTCTCAAAGATCTGAGATTACATCTGCAAGCTCTTTTAGTAGCCTTGGGTGCAGCTCACCAGGCCCTTGAGATCTGAATTTGTTTAGTCAGGTGTTCTCATACTCCCTCTTTTTCTATCTTGGGCTTCATCTCCCTCCTTGCGTAGTTTATTCTGTTATCCCAAGCATGGGCACTGCTTTCGTTTTGGGTGAAGACAGAGTCAAATAGACGTTGAGCAGTTCTGCCATCTCTGTCACCCAGCAGCATTTCTCCTTCTCCATGCAAAACACCTACTTGCACGTTCTTCGTCTTGCTTCAAACATAGCTGAATAAGCCTGTAATATTATTTTTAACCTCTCTCATTCTGAGCTTCAGCCCACCTGACTTCACCCTGCAACTGCTGGCTACTCATGTATACTCTTTCTTCACAATTTCCCCTTTCTTCCATTTCTTATGCATGGATGTGTACAGCTGGAATGTAACCTTTCTTTCCACCACAAGGGTATTAGTCTGTTCTGAATGGGGTTGCACTCCCACTGAAAGAACAGGCTTACGATTTTTGGGATGCTCCTGGGTCCATTCTAGTGCTTTTTACCACCTGCAGTTTGTGCATCAACGACAGCCATTCTTGGAAAAGGATAGTGCGGCCACAGTGATTCACACATTAGTAACTCAAGACTTGATTATGGCCATGTGCTCCATGAGGGTCTACTCTTGGGCCTGGTCGAGGCTCTAATTGGCACCAAATGCTGCAGGTAAAGTGTTGATGGGGAAAGACTATTGTCAGCAGTGCTCAAAGGCTTGCACTGGTTGCCCATATGCTACTATGCCAGGTTCAATATTCTTGTATGAATTTATAAGGTCCTTAAACAACTTGGGTCCAGGGTGCCTCAAGGACCACCTAATCCCTTATATCCCTGCCTGATCACTGAGGTCTTTGGGGGAGTCACTGTTAGTGATCCCCAATGACTCGGGTACATAGTTTGTATCTACCACATGGACCCAATTTTGTAGAGCTCTCTTCCAGTTGAGGTTATCCAGTGTCTTTATTTTATATTATTTTATATTTTATATCATTTTACCAGCAGGCATTTTGGCTGAAGTCAGATTTTATAGTTTTAACTGATTTTCACCTTTTCTGTATTTTATTTCTTGTATTCCACTTAGAGACATTGTAGTAAAGTGGTATACAAATTGTTTTTAATAATTAAAAAAAAAACCTTGGCATCCGTTAATTTAAGAAACAAACACATACACTTTTTTTTAAAGGTTTCCACTCCTTAATAAATTTTAATACCCCCTGCACATAAACTGTACAAAATATTTACTTCCCTAAATAAATAGAATCACAATTTGTTTGCAGACAGTGCTTTGCAAGACACAGAATAGGAAATACATTCCCCCAAAACAAATGATCCAAAGGAATCTCTTGTCGAGAAGTAAAGGCACCACCCAATCACTGGCCCAAACAATGATAATAAATTCCCTTTAAATAAAGCTGGAGGGTGGCAGGGGGGACGACGACAGATGGAGCACATCAGTAACATAGGAGTCAGAACTTGCCACCCAACTGATCTCTAAGAAAGCTTGCAAAATGGACCCCAGATGTATCTGAGCTAATACTGGCCATACAGCAATAGTAGGGATGTGTCCATCCGTTGCCCAATGGCTGGATGGATTCTTCAGTGATCCATATCAAGTGTAAAAAGAGAGCGTTCCTAACAACCGTGCTTATTTAGAGCTGGCTATTTGCTAGGGGATGAAGGTTTGTGGCTGGTTGCCAAATACAACACTGCAGATCACTGGAGCTGGTGGATGCTCAGAACAGACCGGGAGGTAGAGAGGTCTCCCTCACAGGAAGCATTTAAGCAGAGGCTGAGCAACCTTCTGCCAGGGATGCAACAGTGCAAGATTCCTGCACTGGACAGTGTTGGACTAGGCAGTGTCCTTTCCAACTGTAAAATTCTTCTAATCCATCTTGGGGCAGGGTTAGAAACAGCAACATTCTCTTCCCTCCCAAATTAAGATGCAAAAAAAATATGGTAGAAAGCAGCAGCCTGGGCAGATATAAGTTTCAAAATATTCTTTTCCAGCTGCACAACCACAGAAATTTCATTGCTTCCAGGAAAAAGGAAATTAAGAGACTCAAAGAGGACGGCACACAGCTTCAAAGTTTCATATTGCAGAATACAGGCACAAGTGACATTTCTCTAGTCCCCATATCTGATATACTTGCAAGTGCTCAAGAGTGCAAGACTCTGCTTTTAGGTATCATTTTGGCTCAAGCTTAGGTTTTGGGCGACAAGCTCTACTTGGGATATTCGACTCAGCCCTTATGGCCCCCACATCTAAACCCATCCCTCAAGCCCTTAACTTGGCTCTCTCTTGTTAGCTGCAGATGCCAGTGTCCTTGAGGATGAATAGCTTGAAACTTTTTTCTACATAGTAATCTGTAACCATCACTCGGACCACACCCATAATGCGCAATTCCCCGAGAGGAAAGCTTGATCTGATTTATTCCAATCTGTACTCATGCCAGTTTCCAAGCACAGTCGTCGCCCTTACTTGCCCAGTAACAGCATGCCATTCTTCTTAGATGGGGTGCACCAGACAGTGTTGTGTGCACATCTTACACACACATACACACCCCTCCCCTGACACTGGAGATGGAGTGGAGCCTCTCCCACTAGCATTTCCTCAATTTCCTAGTCTTCAGCTGGTGGGTTGGGACTCACTCCTGGGTCACAGCCTGAACTAAGGTGGGTCATGACAGCAGCAACAGAACCAAGTGCAATGGGATAATATTAAGGAGTGGGTCCTCCGTTGCACATTTGGGCTTAAGGTGGGTCCTTGATTTCAAAAGACTGAACATTCCTGACCTAGATGCTGGGTTCCTAAGCCATCAACGAGGATTCCCTAGAGCAGCGGTTCTCAACCTGTGGGTCCCCAGATGTTGTTTGACTACAACTCCCATCATCCCTGAGCTCTGGCCTTGATAGCTAGGGGTGATGGGAGTTGAGGTTCAACAACATCTGGGGACCCACAGGTTGAGAACCGCTGCCCTAGAGAGTTTGTAGAATAGCTGTGAGAGGAGAGGTGTCACAGGTGTTGGGAGGGTTGCTGCTTGTAAGGTAAGCCCTCCCATCCTCCCAAACCCTGAGCAGGAACTGCCATCAGCAGCTGGTGAAAGCCGTCGCTCCATTCGTTTCTGTTAGGTCAAGGTCAAGAGCAACTAGGTGAGTCCATAGGCTGAGAAAGAATGTGGAAGAGGCAAATTAAAGAAAATGTCCCCTTCACTCTGGTTGACACGCGCCTACGTAGAGCAACTGGATGCACACATTTACTCAGGCAGGTGGGGTTATCCAGGACTGGAGAAGAGCGTGTCAGAGCCTCTCCCCGCCCAAGCTGTGGAGAACTTTGGCCCTGAATTACAACTCCCGGGGTGGCCAGTATAAGGAAAGAGTGCTACTGCGCTCAAGTCATGTTTTCAGGCTTCCTGTGAGCATCTGCCAGACAACTGGGAGAACAGGATGCTTTTCTCCTGTCCTAGCAATTTGTTTTTGGTGCCGGTGGAGGCTCCCTGTGGCACCAGTAGAGGTTTCCGCTGACATACAAATAGGAGCTTTAGAGGGGTAATTTTTGTTAGGACCACAGCAGGGAGAGAGACAGTGGTCCCTCCAGAGACTGTACAGGCTTCTTTGAGGCTGCTAGTAATATAATTCCATCCACTCCACCCCCCACAAAGTGTACCTTAATTGAATTCACATAATTAACATCATATCAAGTTTGGTCCTGAGCTAGTTACAGCAACTTCTTTTCATTCAAATTTCTTGAACCTAATAGGACAGGGTATTTTACTTTGGGGGAAGGGGTTTGGCTTCTCAATCGCAGAGCTTTACATTCCCTGAACTTTTTCAGTACTGGATGTGCAATTTCCACACTCTCCAAGTTACAACTGCCTGCACTGCATGGTGCTCCGCAAATGGCTCATTGAAAACTGCTTTGCATCAGCGACAACAGCTACAGAATATGTTTAAAAAGAGAGCAGTTTGCTTTGCATAGCTTGCTCAACCTAAGGAGAGCCTCTACACTATCTGGGTGGTAGAAATACTGGATCACACACTGGAAAAAACCTCTGCCTAGAGCCTGCCTTGTGGTATACAAAAACACAGTTGGGTGGTGCTTTAAAAAACAACGACACAGAGCCCTTTAGCACAACCAGGCTGGCCACATCACCTTAACAGGAGCAAGGTTTTTATTTTTTCAACCTTGCTGGCACACTAGGCCTCTTTTTTCAGGACTGCACAGTGGAAGGTAGTGTAATGTGTTTGCGCCAGTCAGTCACTTAAAGCCAGGTCCCCCAGAGGAGCATGTTCGTCAACCTACGTTTATGCGAGCCTCTCTGTTTGCACAAACAGCAAGCTCTATTTGGGGCATACACAGGGGAAAGTATCGGATGATGACCAAGGTTTTAATTTCCGTCACGCCACTGCAGACTTGCTGCCAGCTCAACCGCAGCATCCTCTGCTAAACAAGCTCCCTCCTACGGAGCCCTGCTCAGCTTATTTATACCACCTTGATCTCGGGTTCCGACCTGCAGCACATCTGGAACAGCTACTATGGGGAAGGGGTTGTTTCTACAGATGTGCCCATCTACAATCTCCTTCACAAATCCCCCCCCCCGGTTCACACCAATACGCAAAATGTTATGTTACATGGGCATGACGACTCAGTATTCACACATGAAGACCAAGCAACAGCAATGTATTAAAGGCACAACTAAAGTCCTATTGGCTTGTGAGGGCAATTGTGTCCATGTCTGAAGCACAGGGCCTGCAATGTTAATGAATCCTGCTGAAAGCCCACTCATGCCAAGCAGGCTCCTTTGCTTCAGACCGCGTGGGGTTGGGGCTTGCAGGCCACACAGTTCTGGAGAGAGTCCAGCAAATGAAGCTCAGCGCCCACCCCCTTCCCATTTGCAGTGGTGTGAGCAGGGGCTTAAGAAGTGAGGTTAATTACAGCTTTGGTCCCTTCCTGAACTGTGTCACCATCCTACCATGCCATGTGACAAAGCTATCAGAGCAAGTACCCTGTTGCAGAAAGGATGGCATTTTACTTTTCACACCCGCAAGCATCTGCTGCGGGCTTCTGTGCAAAGGCACTTCAATGAAGGTATTAGGGAGAAACAGACAACAGTAAACCAGACTCCCTTTCGTTAGATACCCTGAGATCAGCCTAGCACTGCTTTTCCTTCAACCAGAGGGAGCTGGGTTGCTTTTCCTTTCTGTTTTTTGCACGTCTCATTACAGCACAACCTGGCAGGAATAAAGAGGCCGCAATGCGCACCACTTGACTCTTCTTGGTTGACCCGTTTCAATGTGCGAAATTCCCTCGGCAGCCTTTCCCCCTCCTACACAGAGTACTTGGCCATGTCACTTTTGTCGAAGATCACTTTGGTTGCAAAGTAAATGGCCACCAGGCCAAAGCCAGTGGCTGATGCCATGTAAGCGGTGACGGACTGTGTGAACTGGACAAGGGAGCCCATGAGGAGGGAGGGGATGACCTGAGAAAGGAGGAATGCACTGTCCAGGATGGCCAAGTCTGAACAGATGCCACGGCTTGCTGCTGCCGTGTCCGAGTCTCCCACCATCATGATGAGAGAGACCTCACAGGGCGAGCTGACGCAAAGAGCCGAGCCTGCAACAGGTGGGGAGAAAAGGCTTCCACCGTGTCCATTCTGGTAGGTCACTTTTTGCCCAGGAAGGTGGCTCTTGAGGAAGCCATGTTTCTTCTCCAGCTGAGCTGCATCTTCTTCTTTACTTTTATATTTGGGCAAGTATATCTGAAATGGACAGGGGGGAAAGGGGAGAGGGGAGGGTAAGATGCTATAATGCAAAATGCTACAAAATATAATGCAAAATATAATAATGCTACAATATATAATGCAAGATGCTACAAAAACATTGAGAGCAACAGAATGTGAAATTTGCTACAAACGAGGCAGAAAATGATCAGTGCTTGATGGAAATAGGAGTTCACTTCTGTTCCAAACACATGGAAAATACAACCCGTTTAAGGGCTATGCAGTTAAAACAGGGCCAGTGAGTGTACAGAGCAACACCTTGTAGAAGGCAGCATTTATGTGGCTGCTGCAGCAAAGCACTTCACTTTTGACACATCATTAGCAGAAATTGAAGAAGACCCAGACTATAGAAGATGGCGGCTGAGTTGGTGAGCAGCATCAGTCTGTTGGGACAAGGACCTAAAGCAAGGCGTAAGGGACAATATAATCTTTCCCCAGCTAAGACCAACTCCAAAGTCCAAATAGATCCATAACCATTTGGAGAACAGAGGGAAGAGGAATGGTGTCTTTTAAGAGTGTTTCACCAACTGCATCAAACTGAAGTCAACCAGTTTGAAAAAAATGATAGTGTTCCTTGCTCAGTGGTATTTTCAGCATGATTCAACAGAGTGCGTGGCTTCTATCACTACTTGGCCTTTTTGCTAAGATCAAGCGTAGTATCTGACACGGCTTGCGAGCATGAAGCTTCAGAGATGTTTAGTCTGAAGGCTCTCACAACACTGGGCTAGCAGCTGTTATGGAGTAACTCACTTGGGAAAAGAGGCGAAGCAAAAACAAACAAACGATGGAAATAGACACAAAGGGTTGACAACAGGCAAAGGAGAAAGAAGCTTAGAGAGCAGTAACATCCTCCCAAGAGGAGAATAACTCAGTAAGGAGAGGGACATCTGCCTCCAGCACAACCTGAACAAGATGCAATACTGTAATTATGTCACTTAATAGCATGACAATTAGGTAATACAGTGACATGTAAGCATTGTAACAACTGTTTAATACAATTATAGTGAGAGTGTAATATAGTTAGAATTATTAAAACACTGGATTATGGTTTGCATCCAACGCAGAGCTAAGTAAACATCCTGTCAGCACAAAATTCAGAGATTTCCACAGACAGTCGTACCTCAGAAGTCGAATGCCTTGCGAGATGAACATTTTGGCTCCCGAACGCAGCAAACCTGGAAGTGATTGTTCCGGTTTGTGAACATTCTTTGGAATGTCCGTCGCAGCTTCCACAGCTTCCAACTGGCTGTAGGAGCTTCCTGCAGCCAATCAGAAGCCGCACCTTGGTTCCCAAACGTTTTGGAAGTCAAATGGATTCCGTTCGACTTCCAAGATATGACTGTATACACACGTCTCCATTTAAGCAAGCAAGAGTCATTATCCCATATCACAGTCCAGGGTGACCTTCTAGACAGGCAAAAGCCCATTAAGAGGGCACAGAGCAAGACCAATGGTGGTGTTGCCTGGGGAGGCGGGTTTGGCAAGTGAGAATCCCAAGGTCCTGATAGACAGAAATAGAGGGCCACATTTGATGCCCAGGCTAGAAGCACCCCATCGAGATCTTTGAGAATCTGGCTGTAAAGAGCAGCTGACATTATCCCTGACCACTGTCCTTGCTTGCTAGGGCTGATGGAAGTAGGAGCTCAGAAACATCTGGAGGGCCAGATGTTCCCCACTCCTGCTTTAAAAACCAATGGATTATTCAATCTTCACTACCACTACTGTAGCAAAAAAAGAAGGCTGATCTACCCCAAGATGTAAATGACTCAGAGACATGAGTCACATAGTTGTTAAAGGTAAAGGTAAAGGGACCCCTGACCATTAGGTCCAGTCGTGACCGACTCTGGGGTTGCGGCGCTCATCTTGCTCTATAGGTCGAGGGAGCCGGGATACAGCTTCCAGGTCATGTGGCCAGCATGACTAAGCCGCTTCTGGCGAACCAGAGCAGCGCACAGAAACGCCGTTTACCTTCCTTCCCACTGCAGCGGTACCTATTTATCTACTTGCACTTTGATGTGCTTTCGAACTGCTAGGTTGGCAGGAGCAGGGACTGAGCAACAGGAGCTCACCCCGTTGCGGGGATTCGAACCGCTGACCTTCTGATCGGCACGTCCTAGGCTCTGTGGTTTAACCCACAGCGCCACCTGCGTCCCTCACATAGTTGTTAGGCCCTATTAAAACCACTTTGGTCAAGACTCTCTGGACTTTCTCTCTCACACACACATATACATACACATCCCCACCTGTTTTTCATGATGATAAAGCGATGCCAGTGTGTACGGCAAGATCTGCAGCACTGAGAAAGGAAAGCCTGTCAGGGCAGCAGAAACAGTGACGATGACAACACTCTGAGAGAAGCACATGATGATGGCCATCAGCGGAAATAAGGCCACACTGGCTAGGTAGACCATTCGTGTCCCAAACTGCTTCACCATCCGGTCCATGATTGTCGAGAAGATGATGGAGATGATGCACTGGAGAAAGAGGCCCAGGCTACCCATTCGAATCCCTGAGAAGAGACGTGTGTACATTGGGTGAAATGGAGAAGAACCAGGGGCCAGACGAACAAGATAGCCAGGTTCATAAAGGCAAATAGCTGCAATGCTTTGAGTGCTAGTTCAGCTTTCAGTCTTATCAATTTTTAAGAAGCGTTTCTTAGCTGTTCCTGTATAGAAGTTCCCATTTCACAATTAAGAGGTGGGCAGGATAAAAATATGAATGCATTAAAACGAAATATGCTTCAATAGCAATGGAAGGGCCAACACAGAGTCCAAAAGACATCTGTCACTCCTCTTAGCAGAACCAACAGATGACCTACATGCAAGGTAATCAGGCCTAAGTAGACTTCAGTTATAGGATTTGTCAACGTGTTCATTTTAAGGAGGTAAGTATAAAGACATCCAAAGATTTGTTTATTAATTTATAGGACAATGTCCTCTGAAGACTTGGACTTTCCTTTATGCATTTCCCATAAAACAACTTGACATTGGCCATGGCTCTGAGATTGTTGAGCATCATTGTGTGTACACAATTGACCCTCCAATTCTGCAGAGCCTCAAAGGCACCACCAGGATATAAATGTTAAATATTACTTACATTTAAGCTGGGTCACCCAGACCTTGAAATGAACTATTATATGAGAACAACAGGTAGGCAAGGGGCCAAGTAGCTTTAGTAGAAGTATTCAAGAAAGCCTATTACCAAAGCACCTTTTTCAGCTATGGAGAAGAGGCAATAGATCAGGGGTTTCCCATGGGTGTTCTCTGGGTGATGTTTGCCCACAACTCCCTTTGGCCAGAGCCAACGTGGCCAGTGATGATAGCTGTTGTGCCCCAGTAAGATCTGGAGGGCAGCACATTGGCTATCTCTGGCTTTGCTCCTTGCTGGTCTCCAAAGTCCATGCAACATAAAAGGGAATCTAGCTGGAGCTGATGGGAGTTGTAGTTTAAAATGTCTGGAGAATACCAGCTTGGGGAAGTCTGCAGAAGAAATGCTGAATTCCTTTTGAGATGCTAACACTCCAGATTTCCTTATTAACCTCCACAGGGAGCTTTCACGGTAAAATAATGTCCAAAGCTGCTCTTACGAAAGGCAATTTTGCTTATTCATTATTAATCTGATATACCATCTTTCTTCCCAAAGGAGCCCAGGTCAGCAAATGAATTTACTGAGCAGAGAATATGCTCCATAGGAGTGACTTTATGTGTTGGAGGATGGCAGCTAGATTTCATGCTTTAATTAAGTGCAATTAAAAAGCTGTACAGCTTTGTACATATGAGGTCCCTGGCTCAGTCCCCTTCATTGCAAAAATGGTCTTGGTTTGCAAGATAATAAATAAACTTCTGTCCAAGATTCAGTCATTACTACTCTACTTGGTCCTACTGTGGACCTAGTTCAGTAGTACTCTGTTCTGGTATTACTCTGTACAAGGCACACCCGCAACTCTGTTGTACAAATGAGAATGGTAAGCTACACTCCTTAGCTGTCTTTCGCCACCACCACCCAAGGGGGGTTTCATGGGATTGGTGCCAGATTTAGGGCACCATAGGCGGTTCACCGCACAAGGTGCCAAGCCGAGAGGACACAAAATTGCGAAGATCTACAATTGCAAAGATCCATTTGGGGGGATAAAATTTTGATCTAGCACAGGACACCATATTGCAAAAGATTACCCAAGTCCGCTCCTGATGGGATCTTAACAAGACAGTGGGTTGCAGAAAGATATTCTTTAGTTGCATGTGGCTAGCATATCGTATGCTTTTGAGGTCTTCTCTTTCACATCACATACACCAGGAACAGGGCACCTGTGGCCCTTCATATGTTGTCGGGGCTCCAACTTCCATCAGCCCCAACTAACATGGCCAATGACAAAGGACATCTAGAGGGACACAGATTTCCCATCCCCCAACTTTGCTCTCGTCACGCATAGAAATGACTATACAGGCCAATGAGTCTCCCAGTTCTTTTTTTTAAAAAAAAACTGGCTTTAGATGTTTGGGGTGGGGAAAAGATTCCTTTATAACACAGTGGGGGAATTCAGGCTATAAGGATGATCACCAACCCAGGGCAATTCAGCAACTGCACTGCTGAATAAGGTTTTAGAACTAGGTTTCCCAGATCTAGAGCCAACACTATCACAGGACCACACTGAAACCAGCTGGCCTCATTCCACCATCCATTCCTCTTTCCCTCCACTTCCTGCCTCCTTCCCAAAGAATCCCACGTTGAGCAAGAACCAAGAATTTGCAGTAAATAGAAAGGGTAACTTTATGAAAGTCTGCTTTGCTTGCATAAGTTATCAGAGGTAGGAGAAAGAGTTTTCCTGTTGCATAATTCAAAGGGTCTAGGTGCTGAAACTTGCCATATTGGAAGGACATAAGCATAAAGCATTTATCCCCCCCCCCCCCGAAATCAAATTACCTTCATCGTAGTGTCGCCTGGCTTCTGTGCCTGGCTCAGCTCTGGGAACTCCCTGATACAGTCCTTCCCCAACAAAGTCCGTGTAGAACAGCATGAAGGTCATGAGGGCCATCCAGCTGCAGAACTCAGCCACAAAAAGTTGCCGGATGACCTTGGGGATGCGGCAGCAGACTCCGTGGAGGCGTGGGGCTAAGGCGCACAGGCTCCTGAAGGCCTGGACCAGATGCCTGGTCCTCAGAAAGTTCTTTGGAAGCCAGCAAGAGCAGCAGGCCAGAGGTGGGGACTTGGAGGAATCCTTCATTGCAGGGCCTGCCAGCACTTCTACCTGAGCTACCACTTCCTCCGTGACAAAGGCAGTGGCCAAGACGCAGCTGAGGAAGATGATGGTGAGGAGGCTGAAGAGGCACTCCTCCTGCCTCCCCAGGTAAGGAGCCAGGAAGCTACTGTCCCAGTCAATTGCCGGCAGCAGATACCCAATGCAGCCTCCCAGGCTAACCATGAAGGAATACATAGCGAAGGCCTGCCGGCAGTTGTCAGGCTCCTTGAAGAGATCGGAGAGAAGAGCCTCCAGAGGGGTGAAGCAGACTTGGCCACAGAAGTCAAGCAGGCCAATGCCCGTTATAAGGAAGGCGATCTCCAGGGAGCGGGTATCCAAGGCAATGAGGCTGGCCAGACGTTGCGCATGAGGGATGATCAGAAGGCTCAGTAAAACTCCCAGACACAGGACCCAGATGAAAGGCCGGCGGCGGCCATAGCTGCTATGCCATTGGTCGCTGGCAGAACCTATGAGTGGCACAAACACTAGGCCCAGAACTGGCCCAATCCCTGGAATTAAGGGGAGGAAAATAACATCATTTCATCAGGCGGAAGAAGTTGACAAGATAGTCACTCTATAGGCCCATGAGATCACTCACATAATCTGGGGAGAGACTCAGTCAAACCTTGGCCTGGAAAAGCCCCCCCAGCCATGAGTCTCACTGGGTGACCTTGGGCCAGTCACAATATAAAAACATAGTATTAGAAAACAAACCTGCAGACTTCCAGGGAGAGGCGCGCAGCCAATTTGCTGCTCCCTGATTTATTTTTTACTCTTGTACCTCTTGTACCACCCAAACCAGAATAAACCTTGGCTACTGCTCATAGGTGGCGCTGTGGGTAAAACCTCAGTGCCTAGAACTTGCCGATCGCATGGTTGGCGGTTCGAATCCCCGCGGTGGGGTGCGCTCCCTCTGCTCGGTCCCAGCGCCTGCCAACCTAGCAGTTCGAAAGCACCCCCGGGTGCAAGTAGATAAATAGGGACCGCTTACTAGCGGGAAGGTAAACGGTGTTTCTGTGTGTGCTGCGCTGGCTCGCCAGAGCAGCTTTGCCACGCTGGCCACGTGACCCGGAAGTGTCTGCGGACAGCGCTGGCTCCCGGCCTATAGAGTGAGATGAGTGCACAACCCTAGAGTCCGTCAAGACTGGCCCGTACGGGCAGGGGTACCTTTACTGCTCATAGTGGCTTACCATGACATGCAAACTAGGCCTCAAGTTTCACTAAGTGGGCATGCATTACAGTGTGCACCATATCTAGAGATTCCATTTCACTACAGATAAAGCCCCAGTTTCCAGCGCACAATTAAAACTGTCTTCTCTTCCTCCTGGAATTCAGACTCTTAGAAGCCCTCATGTTTGGTATCCAAAATGAATTCACCATTCCCTGAAAACACATTTAGTTCTCTCTTAAACCTGCCTGGCAGGTCCTCTGGGGTCATTACCATATTGAGGCCCTCCCTGTACATACAACAATAATGGGCATGTTGCACGCATTGTACATAGAGGGACTACTGTAGACTTCTTTTCCACCACACTAGATCTCACACAGAAAATGGCCATCTAACAATAACATGAATAATACCACCTACCCAGAACCATAGTCATGAACTTCTCCTCCACTCCCACTTCCAACAAGAGAGGTGGCACGTAAGTGATGCCGGCAGCCAGACAGACCTCCAAGCCAAATGTCAGGGAGTTGACCAGTAATAGCTGGGCTTTGCGGTTCTGGAAGAGCATGCTGACCCAGGCCCTCTGAGCCATGCCACCGTTGCACCGCAACATCAGAGAGTTGTGCGCACCTGACACTGTTCTCCTCAGGGTGATCCAGAGCAGGATTTCAGAGTCCTATGTTTTCTTTTGTGGCTCAGTAGCAAAAGGTCTGCAGCCATGTTATAGCCAGCAGTGGACAACTTCTAAAACATTGCTCGCTGGTAAAAATCAAGAGTTTTGGCTCAGGGTGAGAAGATTAATAGCCTGGACATCTTCCAGTGCTTCACATTCTGCAGAAGGAAAGAGAGAGAGAGGGAAAAAACTGAGCATAACATACATCAGTAGCAAATTTTCTGAAGTGGAAACACTGCTAGATTGCTATGAAACCGTAAAGCAAACTCCTCTCACCCTCACTGCAACTCTTTCCCACCTCAAAACATGTTTTAACAGCAGCTTCTTTGTTCCCAATAAAGAATGATCTTACTCCACCTGGCGAAATCAGGGGTTGGGAATCTCTGGCTCACGGGCCTTCTCAGGCTTGGCACAGATCCCAATTTGGACACAAGGCTGTTTACCCACACACAATGCCCACCTGCCCCACACCTGATGTCATACGTGACATCCTTAGGAAAGGGGCAGGTGCAGCTGCAGCTGCCAATGCACAGTCAGGAAAGAGCCTTAAATTGTGCTCCCAACTGTAAATTGGAAAGGGAGACTTTCTCTCACCACCAGTCAGTCAGTCAGTCAGCTGGCTGGCCAACAGCACAGTCAGTCCTAGCTGAGTTGTTCTCGCCACCAGGCACAGCAGAAAAACAGAGTTTGAAGTCAGCTCTTATCAGCTGATGGGTGCTCAGCTCAAGCTCCTTGGAATCAGCTGCACTAAGTTCCCCATGGGGAGCTCCATAGCCAGCTAATCTTTGAAGGGACTTGCATTTTGAAGTGCAAGGATCAGCTGATCTGCCATGCTTCAAAGCACTACAGGTCACTGGATGAATGGGCCACAAAATGGGAAATGCAGTCAAACATGAGCAAATATAGAAAACGATGCACATTTGGGCAAAAGAATCGTAACAAACCAAGAACGAGATCCAGAGTTAGGGTGGAGAGCTCAGCAAAAAGGTCAACTCAGTTTTCAGCAGCTATGAAAAAAGGCTATGAAAAAGGCAAATTCCATGCTAGCAATCATTACAAAACGGATCACTGCACCGCCAGTATTGTAAAACCTTTCTACAACTCTATGGTGCGGCCACACACTGTGTACTGTGTACAGTTCCAGCCATAAAATCTCAAATAAATCATTGTAAAACTGTAACAAGTGAAGAGAACAACAACTAGAATGGTGGGGTGGGGTGGAGTGGGGGCTAAAACATCTCCTTTACATCCAAGTCTTTTTAGTTAAAAGAAAAAATGTGAGTAAAAGCAGACATGACCGAGGTTTATAAAATTATGTACGTTGTGCAAAAAGTGAACAGAGAAGACTTTCTCTATCTCTCATCGTACTTGGACCTGGAGGTCATCCAATGAAGTGAACTGGCAGGAAATTCAGGACTTAGAAGAGGAAGTATAAACACAGTGTATGATTCATCTATGGAATTCACTGCCCTGGGAATGTGGTGATGGCCACTAGTTTGGTTTCAAAAGAGGAAACATCTAGTTGGCAAACATGGGAAATAGGATGCTGAACGATAGGTCTTTGGGCTGATCACGGAGAGCTGTTCTTATGTTTCAAACATGCATAAACATTAAACTCAGTAGGACAGGCTTCCAAGTAAATATGGATATGATGGCACTGCAAGGGTGTCTAACCCTTTCTGCACCTATTGGGGAGTAAGTCCCACTGAATTCACAGGCACTTACTTTTAAAGAAACACAGCTGCAGATGGTTGCACCAAGCCAAACTCACCACCCTCTGGCAACAGCAATGCAACCAGGGGTTTTTTCCCCAGCCAGAACTCAGTTCTGGCACCACTCAGGTGAGCTCTGTTGCCATCATAAGAGAACAAAAGAGAGATCCGTGTTGAGTTCCGGTACCTCTTTTTCAAGAAAAATAGCACTGAATACAACCACCCAGAGATCAGGTAAGCGCCACTGCCCCTTAGGTCTGATACAGAAGAAAAACATATAGGATTGAGCTTAGCAAGTTTCTAACCTGCTGCATTTTCATTCATGAAGAATGAACTTGTTGCAGAGAGGGAAGATGTGAAGTGCCATTACTACATACCTGTACTATTAGAACAGCAGTGCTGCTTAGGAATTGCTGAATAAAATATTGTGGTATACACTGGATATTGAGTGAAACAAGTGGGAGGGGAATGATCATTAAGAGCCATGAACAAGTAAATTACAGTCATACCTCATGTTACGTTTGCTTCATGTTACGTTCTTTCAGGTTACATCCCGCGGTGACCCAGAAGTACCAGAAAGGGTTACATCTGGGTTTCACCGCTCGCGCATGCACAGAAGCTCAAAATGACATCATGCGCATGTGCAGAAGCGGCAAATCGCAACCAGCGCATGCGCAGATGCACCACTTCGGGTTGTGCTCTTTTCATGTTGCAAACGGGCCTCCGGAACAGATCCCATTCGCAACCAGAAGTACCACTGTATGTGGAAGCAAAGGAGGCAGACTTTTCTATTTAATTTTTGCTTTTTGCTGAAGGTGCTGCTAGCAAAACCAGGGGGGCAAAGAACTGAGGCTTCCTCCTCCTTCCAAACGGGTTTCATAAAAATAAGGCAAAAGTGTATTTAAGGGGTTGACCAAGAACCTGAGCCTCACGTCTTTTGCAATGGGCCCTGGATCCTTCACACACACACACACACACACACACACACACACACACTTTTAAAAACATTTCTTTTCTTTTCTTACAGAATGGCTTTGGGCCTAAACCTGGAAAAGCATATATAAATTAGCATATACAACTTTTATGCAAAGTTGGTTGCATAGACCTGTGCCCACCCCAGTCCTTTGAGGAACTAGCTGTGACACCCACTGTCCCCAGGACATCCTCCCAGTGCTGCTCCCATTCAAACTCCAAGCTTCCTCCTGAGCCCTTCCCAGCAAACAAAACACACCAGACCTTCTTATTGGTTGTCAGAATGGGGGCACATAGCTGGATGAAACAGATGCTGTTTCGTTCCATATCCTCCAATAAAACCAGCCCACTAGACTCTGATTGTAGTTAATATACTGATTAATCTGATGCCCAAATTACTGCCATTTATTTGGCTTTCAAACATTTCCCCTCTCTACCAAGCAACTGCTCAGTCATGTATTTAATAAGAGCAAAGAAGCATGCAGACAAATAAGCACACACTTCTTTTGAGAGAGAACTTTAACCCTAACCATCATGTGCCTGAAACACAATCCACCTTTGCTAACAGATTAAGAGAAACACCGAAATACAACAGTAGGTGGCACTACTGTCTCTAAGACATGCCTTACCTGTTGCTATAAAACTGGAAGTTTAATATTCCATCATAATGAATCCCTTTAACACGCAGTTTATCCTTAAACCACTGTGTTTGTCTTTGCTGGAGCTCTGAGGCCGCAAAGCAGTTTTCCCTTAATAAGGGGACTAAGAACAAGCAAACCTTCCACAATGAGCAAGTTTAGTCTTCTGTTACAGGCCCAAATCCAGTGTGCATCACATGCACTCAAATGCTTCCCCCCCACCAAAAAAAAACACCTGGGGCAAACATATCCTACCAGTTCCTGAACCAGCATGCAAAGATCATGGACATTTACAGTTTTTGTGCTTCAATGTCAAAATCCACTAGGGTTAGGGAGATGTGGAAGGAATACAGCTCAGTGGTAGGACACCTGATTTGCATGCAGAAGGTCTCAGGTTCAATCCCTGGTCTCTCCAGGTAGGCCTGGGAGAAATCCCTGCCTGGATTTCTGCTTGGAATCCTGGAGAGCTGCTGCCAGTCAGAGTAGACAGTATGGAGCGAGATGAACCAACAGTCTGACTTATTATATGGCAGACTGTAAATAAGAATTCTACAGCCTTCTAAAAGGGTATGCTAAAAAGTGGGGTTTTTTCTGAGGTCACTTAACCACAACGTCTGAATCAGACACATCTGGTGCCCACAGATACTCCCTTTTCTTTAGAGGAATGCAGTATTCTTCCAAATTTAAGGTTTGTTCTTCCTTTCTGGACTCTTTGGGTCATTTAATAAAAGGGATGGGATAGAATTCTTAAGTGAGAAACACCCTTAAAAACAGGCAGGAAACAGCCCTCTCAAGACCGCTTGAGGTAGTCCCAATTCCTAGAACGGGACACACAATGACACAGAGCCCAATGTGACTTAGGAAGCATCCCTCTCTTGAGCAGACCACGGACATCTGAATGGGTTTGTTCAGGAGGATTCAACCAATGGCCAGTCCCCAGCATATGTTATCATCATGAAACCCGCCCATGTCAAATTTTATTAATTGACTTAATTAAAGTATTTTAAAAGCCTTTCAGGAGAAGTATCCTCACGGGCTCATCATAGTGATGTTCAGTTTAAAAGTCAAATGATAAACTTCTCAAACAGGCATAAGCAAACTCGGCCCTCCAGATGTTTTGGGAATACAATCCCCATCATCCCTGACCACTGGTCCTGTTAGCTAGAGATCATGGGAGTTGTAGGCCCAAAACATCTGGAGGGCCAAGTTTGCCTATGCCTGTTCTAAAACAAAATTTAAAAGGGGGACCAAGATACCGTACACCGCAGACATTTGGGGTTTGGGAAGCAGTTAATGGAAAAGGTGCCTGAATTTTTCAAGTGTTAAAATATGAAAAGTTCTGCCTTTACTGAGCCGGTCGGCGGCACCTCTCATTTGCAAGGCATTCTCCCTGCAGACTCTCCGGAGACATTGCCACATCAAGACTTACCTATCTCAGCTGGGAAAGTGATGACAGGCCTGTCACTGCGTTACGTTCTCCAACAGCCAACCAAGGCAAACGGCTGCATGATGCACCCAGGTAATCCGCAAGGCCCACGCCTCTCTAACTTCTTCTGAGGTCATCGTATATACAGAGGAATAACCCAGAAGAAGCCAACTCCTATTAGTTAGTTAACTGCCTGAAATTTATGTGGCTTTGGAGAAAGCCTGTGTGTACAACTGTATCCCAGGCACACCAACCTTTCCCCAGAGAAGCAATTACGGCCCTTAAAGGCTTTGCTTGGAGTTGAGAAGTTCATGGGGCTGTCATCTGCATTCTGCACATAACCGGTGCAGACATTTTCATGCCTGACATCCTTCCCTTCTCCAAACAATTCATTCACCTCTCACCCATCTTCATGGTTTATAATGAGACTACAGAAGAGCACATTTCCTTCGTACGCTTAGGGGGGGAAACCATGACCAAGGTAGAGGGAGAAGATGCACAAGCCACATAGAGCAAAACAGGGGGAAAGTTTGCGCACGGCACTTTGAGGATGGAACCCAACTGAAGATCATCTCCTAAAGGGAGATGCTATAGACTCCCAATGGTTTTTTCTTCTTCCTCGACTATGGAAACCCATCTTTACTGTTAACTAACTGCGGAGGGGAGAGGGTTGGAATGTGGGCAGATATCATCATGCAGATGAGAGGAAGTTTCCCCAGCTTTCAAAGCTGGAAAGGATAAAACTATTTACACCCCAAGTCATGTTTCTTGCAGGATCACAGACTTGTAGAGCTGGATGAGACCAAAGGGATCATCTAGCACAACCCCCTGGAATGCAGGAATCTTTCACCTAACGTGGGGCTCAAACCCTTGGCCCTGAGATTAAGAGCCTCTTGCTCTACTGACTATTTTCTAATAATTCTGAGTAGTAACCCACTTGGCAAGGGTCAGTTCTTCACATCTGCCAAGATTTACTCAGTCGGCAAATGAACCCACCCATCCACATACCCCCCTCCGTACGTATAAAGGACACCATTTTGCTAATTACATTGTTGATTAGGATGGTTAGATGGAGCACTGGTATGAGATTACTTCCCCCACACAGTCACAAGCGCTTTGAATTCATCAGTCCTATATGATTCAACTGAAGATGAAAGCACGGTCTGTGATGAAGGATGTGTTGAGAACTTTTGATCTTACGCATTAACTAAGTCCTGTTAAGTTCTCTTAACAAGTTCCCCAGATGACAGGGATGGTTAGAGGACACACATTAGAGATACCTTAGCACACTGATTCATATAGTACTTATAGGGGAAACTGGTAAAGGCTAAACTAGACAATCTTCTAGGTCTCTCCAGTTTCTGCAGTTCCCTCACCAAGATCAATAGCATAGCTCAGTCAGTAGAGCATGTGACTCTTAATCTCAGGGTCCTGGGTCCGAGCCCCACATTGGGCAAAAGATTCCTGCATTGCAGAGGGTTGGACTAGATGACAAGTCTATTATTCTGCTTTGCTTCAATACTAAACACCAGACAAGTCAAAACCTAGGATCCTGATGTTCTCTCTCACATGCAAGCCTAAATTCATACCCTTTAGCCTGGATTTATTGGCACACATTGAAAGCAAGGATGTGTGAACAGGCAGAAACTGAGAGAAATTCCTGGCTACCACATAATTCCTTTCCCCTACTTTAGTAGTTTATGGGGTGGGGGGAATGTGTCCCCAGTAGAATTTCCTGCTGCAATATTTCAATAATTATATGTCACACAACCATCAAGCTTTGGATGTGAAATTCTGCTTCTCTCAAAACATTTGTGTCTCTCTTCACGGAGGGGGAGGGGGGAGGGAGATCAGAAGAATTAACAGGATGAAGCAGGAAAACACAGTACACAGTTAAGAAAGCAACAGGATCATGCTATTCCAGCCTCCAAAAACGTCTGAAAAACCACCACTTATCTCTAACACAAAGAACAAACTCACCCGATTCTCTTCTGAGGCTGCGGGGCAACAGGTGAGCTCCCAGCACATTGGTTTCATCCCCTCAGACAAAGCTTCTTCAACAAAGTGAGCCTGACCCAGACACAGAGAGTGCATCACTCTAAGAGGTAGTGCATTAGTTTGCAGAAAGGAGGAGGAGTTAACCTATACTCAGCACACCTATCCTATTTGGTTTGGGAGCCCTCCCTGCCTTTTTTCCCCTCCTGTTGCCATCACCAAAGAATCGCATTGCAAACTACTGTATACTGCAGGCATGAAAAGGCGATAGATCAGTATCTACTGGTAGATTTGCAGTAGATCAGGAAGGGTTTGACAACAGCACCAACAAAATGGCTTTTTAAAAACAGCAATTAGTACTGCAAACCAATTCCTAAACTCGGAATGTGCTCCAAGAAACCCTGAGCGAAATGTCTGTTGCTCCTGCCTTTTTGGTAGGCAGATCTTGGGGTTCTAGTAAAAAACCAAAGCTGAAGTCTGCCAAACCCTGTTTTACAGAGAGATTGCCAGATGCAACATTGGTGTTCCACTTACAATGTGCCCTGTGCTTCTCTTTCTGGAAATATCACTGTGCCACAGAGCAGAAGACCTTATTTAAAAGCCTCCCAGTGCTAATGACAACTTTCCCGCTTTCCCTGTCCAGAAGGCTCCTCAGTCTATCGCACTAGCATTACAGACAGTAATCCAACAGGTGAATGAAATCCCTGCTTTTCATGGAAAGCAATGCTTCATTCTGCTGAATTTCTCACACAGGTGTTAAAAGAGCACAAGAGCCCTACCTGGGATGGGACTGTGGGGGGCCCAGAAGTGGAAAGCCCGCCTTGACAGCACAGGTTACTGTGAGCGCTGTCTTCAGAACAGAAGAGTTGGTACTGAAGTGGGATGCAAGATCATCCGCAGAGAACCGACATGGAATAAAAACTATGCCCCACTTATGCACTCCATGAGCAGCTCACCCAGTACGATGTCACTGTACAGCACTCACTGACTCAAAGCCCCTATATAGGAACTGGTCTGCTTATCCCTGTTTTCATCCAAGTTTAATAGATGCCAAGAGATCTGGCTGCTACGCCAAGTTAAGGCTTTGGTCTGGGACCGTTTGAATTAGGACAGAACTAAAAAGGAAGAACTACCCAAGGGAGAACCAATGTTGTGCTGTTCCTAACACAACTGTGGCTTATTTTCGAAAAGCTAATTTTTACTGCAGTTTCAGGTGCAAACTTAGCATGGAGAACAAGCAGCATGACCTGGGCATTGCCCCCCATCATTAAATGAATGGGGTGGAGCTGTCCCAGGTTATTTCTCAGTTGTATGGAAAAACTGTGGCGGAAGGAGGGAAACTGTTAGGATAATTTGATACTCTGCATTTGGCAGGTGCCAGTTTGGCTACAAATAACAGTCCCTGCAGAGAACAAGCATATATTATAAACCACTGATCTCCACCACAACAGGTTTGCTGGCAGACCGGATCTGTAGGCACACAGTCCAATGAGATGCTATATAGGGGAAGAGTCCCAGCCACAGAGGTACATTTGGAGCCCACCACGCTGAAAATAAAGCAGTGGTCCCGTCACTGTAATGAAGCTGTCCTGTTCACACCTTTGCTGGCTGCATGCCCATCTGCCCCTCTCCAGAAACTCTGCGTCAAAGACCCGGGAAGGACTGTAGCCCGTAAGCAGAGGACATGCAAATGTTCCCAAATTCAATCTGCTGCATCTCCTTATCTAAAGCCTTCCTTGAAGAGCCACTGCCAATCAATGCCCAATTGACAATGCTGAGCTAAATGGACCACTGGTCTGGCTTGGTATATGTTCCTATTTGGAGAGGCAGTGTGGTGTAGTGGTTAGTGTGTTGGACGACAACCAGGGAGACCTGTAGCTGGATCCCAACCCAACTGGAAAGGGGCTCCTGTGGCAAGCTGCCACTCAGTAAAAGACTTGTATTCACCCACAGACTGTAAGCATCCCTGGCAAAGAGTGTATCATGATATTCTGTATACTAACTAGCCCAGCTTACTAAATAGATGCTAAATTTAATGGTACAATGAAAACTAACCTCCACACTCAAACTGACTCTAAGTAAATAGATGCAATTTGTCCCAGTGTGTTTAATCCCCTCCAAGATTTCCATTTTAAAAAAACAAAACACGGTCAGATGTTATCTTGCTACTTTAAATGCATATTCTGTTAAGCTGTGAATTATGAATACATTCATAAACCATCTGCCCTTTGCATTTTTCTTATGCAACATGCAGTTTTATTAATAAAAAAATAAGCAACTGCCTTCCATGAAAGCAGTATAGTCACTGGTGTCTAAACAGATCAGGCAGAGAGCTGAGACGGGTCTGCTTTCTCCTGAAAAGAGTATACACAGTACAGTATACACAAGCCCTACCTGATGAAAAATGAACGACATTTCCCCCCAAGAAACAACAGAACAACTCATCAGAACTTCCTCACCTGGAAACCAGGTAAGTGGGTTGGGCCTCAACTTGATTTAAAGGGGGAAAGCTAGACAAAGGGAAGGTTTAAAAGCACAGCTTGGGAGGACAGCACAGTTCTGATAATGGCCAGGCAATCAAACAAGCCTGGATGTTTAGCATTCCTGCAGTTTCAGGACAACTCTCCTCCTATTTTGCTCTGCAAAGTCGTGGAAAACAGCTCTTTTTCTTCATGGATGTACAAACTGGACAACAGTGACAGAGAAAAAAGATAGTGAGGATTCTACAGCAGCTGCCAAGCCCAGATAAAACGCTTCCCCATTTAGATACACACACACAAACACAACTTTCCAGCTTCCAGTCACAAGTTTTTTTTAGAAAATGTTCTTGGGCAGGGACAAAATCATTCAAAATTCAGAAAATCCTCCCAAGAGGAGTTACTCTCACCAAAAAAGAATAGGATTTAACACTGTGCTAGTATCCAACTGTATTGTAACATCAAATATGCACTTAATTCCTTTATCATTTACAGCATCTGTTGAGAACTGGAACTTTTTAAAGTATCTGTATGCTGCTTTTTCACCTTGCAGTCTCTTCAAGGTGGCTCACAATAATGGGATTCATGAACCTTCAATCTATATCTGAAGTTCAGAGGTGAGTGTACCCCAAATCATCATCATCATGTACCCCAAATGGAACCACACAAGGAAAGTCTTCAGAAAAATATATTTGGGGGGGAGGAATGACACACCTAAAACAGTCCAATGTATAGAAAGCATGCTCAGTGATCAAAGATTGCTGGGTGGTGTAATGGTTAGAGTGTTGGACTAGGACCTGGAAGAGCAGGGTTTGAATCCCCACTCAGCCATGAAGCTCCCTGCCTCCCGCTGCTGCCATGCTACTGGGAGCTAAGCCATGGTTTGTACATGAACCCAGGCAGGCTCATGGTTTGTCTCCCTCTAAATAAATCATGAATTGTAAACTAAGAACAAGCTTTGGCTACAGTTCATGGTTTGTTTAGAGTGAAAGAATCTACAAGCTCAAGTTCTCTCAGTAACAGGGAAACAGCAGAAGAGGGGCAAAGCAGCGGCTTTTATTATTATTGTGCACCAGGACATTTGCTCATTCATGCTAAGGCATAGTTTGGCTTAGGGATGCGGGTGGCGCTGTGGGTTAAACCACAGAGCCTAGGACTTGCTGATCAGAAGGTCGGCAGTTCGAATCCCCACGACGGGGTGAGCTCCCGTTGCTCGGTCCCTGCTCCTGCCAACCTAGCAGTTCAAAAGCACGTCAAAGTGCAAGTAGATAGATAGGTACTGCTCCGGCGGGAAGGTAAACGGCGTTTCCATGTGCTGCTCTGGTTCGCCAGAAGTGGCTTAGTCATGCTGGCCACATGACCTGGAAGCTGTACGCCGGCTCCCTTGGCCAATAAAGCGAGATGAGCGCCGCAACCCCAGAGTTGGTCACGACTGGACCTAATGGTCAGGGGTCTCTTATAGTTCGGCTTAGCATTGTGTGCTAACCAGGTCTAAGTGCCCAAGCTCTAAAGCAATTAATCTTAACTATGCTTACCTGGAGATGCTAAAGGCTGAACCCGGGACTTTGCATGAAAAGCAGACGCTCTTCCATTGCGGTACAACTAGGCAATATCTGAACCAATATTAATGGAGTAAAGGCAGGGCATCAGTGCAAATTTTGAAACATATATCCCAGCGCAAAGTACAGCAATTCCCTCAGGGCAGCTGTGTTAAATTAAATTCTGGCATCTCTTTCGGGTATTTTTACGAGTACGAAATTGGACCAAATTTGGTTTTTAAAATTAAAATAAAACATTGCGGGACATAAATGTGTCAAATTGTGTGACTTGGCAACTACGCATAGTTTTCTTTTTTTAAAAAGATAGATTTAAAAAGTGCTAGCCGTGATCCAAATCTGCCCTCCCCACATGGAAAGCAGGAGGGCACAAAGGCCATACCTGTGAAGGACAGAAAACTGGAGCCAATGGGGTGGCAGATGATGGGCCAAAAGCAAATGGGCACCGCAGCAAATCCTCTCCTTCTCCCCACCTCTGTTCTGCTCATACTCTCCAATGCTCACACAGGTTCCCTCAGCTACTGATCTACTACTAGTGCAGCATTTGCCAACCTTCCAAATGTTTTGCACTGCAACTCCCATCAGCCTCAGCCAGCTGGCTCGGGGCTGATGGGAGTTGTAGTCCAAAACATCTGGAGGGTACCAAGTTGGCAAAGGCTGAACTAGGGGCATTATACTGTGACTGGTTTCTTTTAAAAATAGTTAATTATAGTTGACGGAATAATTTACCCCCAAAAAAGAAAGAGAGAGAGAAGGGTGGTTTAATACAATCTTAACAGAGGCATTCTTTCTTCTCTCTCTCTCTTCACAGACACATTCACACCTCTTCTAATACGGTGCCTGCCACAATACATGCATTCATCATGTAAAAACATGCTCCTTTCCCATTCAAAAGTTCACTGTTATATATAGATTTAAAAGCCAACTAGAACACATGTAATTAATTGACTAGTACTCCTTTATTTGGGTAACAGTCCAATAAGCTTATACATGCTGGATCTCAATCATGAATGGGGGGGCAGTTGTTATATGGTCAGTCTCTTTCCTTTCCAGTCTCTGGCCTGGAATTCAATTTTCCCCCAGGCTTGTCGCTGATCTCTAGCCCAGACTGTCGCTCTTGACTAGAATATAGCTCGTGTGCAGAGAATTTTGTTTACATTTAAGGCCAATGTACCGGAAAATCTGGAACCAACTGGCTGAATATGAAATACACCATGGTGTAATTCTGGCTATGTTGTATGTTGGAATGGAACTCACCTGACCCTCCCCCCTCCCCCCAGCCCCACTTCCTAAAATGTGTTCTGTAGCAGGGAAGGGATGGAAGCACAGTTGTAATTTATTTCATTTCATCTCCCTGAATTAGCTCCAGGTTTCCGGTGAGCAGAGGCCTCGATTACATTACTGGCCCTATACCAGGCAGCAAGGCTAATGACATGCTGCTGGAAATCCCTTATTATCCAAAGCGGAAGGCAGAAACATAGGTTTGAATATAGAAGCTTCCCTGGGTACAAATGCAAAGAACCAAGAAACCTCGCAATCTGGAAATGTAGAGTCTCCTCTCTAAGATTTACAAATCAGCATTCGGTTGCCAAATGGAGGCATTTATCAGTTCTTCCGTGAGAATTTAACTTAAGTTTCTGTACACATGTGGGCCTTAAAATGCACAGGGGTCATTGTTTCACAGTGTGCTTTTTCACAAAGCAGTTTGCAAGTGTACACACCTTTGCGCAATAACGTCTTCTAAAGTGGCAGCTACTATCTGTGTATACAGGTGGGGATGTGTATACAGTGTACTGTATACAGTATACAGTCACAGGTTAATGTGCTGCCTCCTATTCTGCCTTTATTCATGGACAAGTTAAACATGGCGATGGGGAATTTTTGAACCAGTGTGCTACGGCACACTGGGGTGCCTTGAAGGATGGTCAGGGATGCCATGGGCAACACTGGCCTCTGCCCTTTTCTTCCCTCCCTTCCTGTGATGCCCTCTCACATCTGTCTCCCAAAGGCTTGCACAGCTGTTTGTTGCAGCAGCCCTGGCTACAAGCTCCCCAGGCAAATGGTGCCTCTAGGGTTGGCCAGGGGCTGCTGGTTACCAGAAGCTGAGGCGACCTTGGGGTCAGCAAGCAAACAGGCGAGGGAGGCCAGCCAGCCAGTCTGCCAGCCCTTGCTGTTGGAAATGGACAGACAAATCTCAGGCCCTTGTGGTGCAGTGTGAGGGGGTACCTCTCTTTGGGGCAGGGGCAGCAGCAGCAGCAGCTGCCCAGAGGACTCTCAAGGACAGGGGAGAGGAAGCTGTGGGAACACTCCACAAGGGAGGGTGTTCGAAAAAGGGTGAGAGGCTGCCAGCTCTGCAGGCAAGGGGTGACATAACTGGGCTCCTGAGCCCCACAGGAGTGTCGCAGGAAGAATGTACCGTATTTTTCGTTCTATAGGGCGCATCGGCCCATAGGACGCACCTCGTTTTGGGGGGGGGATGAATAAAAAAAAATTATTCCCCCCCCCAGCCGCGGCTGCCGCCCCAAGCCTTGCGCACACCTGCCCGAAGCACTGGGCGCCCTCCGGAGGGCTCCCCGTGCTTCGGGCGACAGGCTGCCGCCCCAAGCCTCGCGCGCAAGGCTTGCAGACACTCGCCCAAAGCAGGGGGAGCCCTCCGGAGGGCTCCCCGTGCTTCGGGCGACAGGCTGCCGCCCCAAGCCTCGCACGCCCGTCGGGACCTCCCGCCGGGCGCGCGAGGCTTGCAGACACTCGCCCGAAGCAGGGGGAGCCCTCCGGAGGGCTCCCCGTGCTTCGGGTGACAGGCTGCCGCCCCAAGCCTCGCGCGCCCGTCGGGACCTCCCGCCGGGCGCGCAAGGCTTGCAGACACTCGCCCGAAGCAGGGGGAGCCCTCCGGAGGGCTCCCCGTGCTTCGGGTGACAGCCTGTCACCCGAAGCCTCGCGCGCCCGTCGGGACCTCCCGCCGGGCGCGCAAGGCTTGCAGACACTCGCCTGAAGCACGGGGAGCCCTCCCGAGGCCTCCCCGTGCTTCGGGTGACAGGCTGCCGCCCCAAGCCTCGCGCGCCCGTCGGGACCTCCCGCCGGGCGCGCAAGGCTTGCAGACACTCTCCCGAAGCACGGAGAGCCCTCCAGAGGGCTCCCCGTGCTTCGGGCGACAGGTTGCCGCGCCAAGCCTCGCGCGCTCCCGCCGGGCGCGCAAGGCTTGCGGACACTTGCCGGGGCTGCAGGCTGCTGCCCGCAAGCCTTGTGAGCCCGCGGGAACTCCCGCCGGGCTTGCAAGGCTTGTGGATAGCTTCCTGAAGCCTGGAGAGCAAGAGGGGTCGGTGCGCACCGATGCCTCTCGCTCTCCAGGCTTCAGCGAAAGCCTGCATTCGCACCATAGGACGCACACACATTTCCCCTTCATTTTTGGAGGGGAAAAAGTGTGTCCTATGGTGCGAAAAATACGGTAGTTGGTCAAGGGAGCTGTGGACTCAAAAAGGTTGAAAACCCCTGGCATGGCCTGTTCCAAAAGGAGGTGATCTGAAAGTGCTCTCTGTGTACACATGTATGCAGTAAGCACTTGAGAAGTCCATTCTTGGCACAAAATGGATTATAACTGTTCCAGGAGAATGAGCTTTAGATTGAGACTTTAGATTGGCAAATAGTGCGAGAGAGGGATGCTATGGGGATGGTATCACATGTATGGTAACCCCAAAAGACACCTGCATCCAGCTCTGAGCACACATCTGCACACCCTGCGTACAAACTCTAAGGCTGTGATTCTCCCCATACTTAACTAGGAAACAAATGCCATTTGACACAGTGGGTCTTTCCTCTGTGTAAACATAAACCGTATTGTGCAGTAAATCTTAACATCTTTGCCAAAAGACAACCAACAACAACACCCACCTGTCAATTGTTTTGACTTTCCAAAATAAAAAATGGCCATTTATAGCACTGAGATTCCATTTTGATTTTCAGCAACCTATGTTCACCAGAAAGGAGGTGGGGAGTGCCAGTAACAGCCATTTGAAAACTATTTCTGTTTCAAAACAAGAGTTATAAATAAAATTGAACGATTAAAAGTAAGGCAAGCATTGGATGGAACATTTTGAAGCTGTTCAAACAGGAGTGAATGAGGATTTATGAGTCGGGGCACTGGAAAAAAAGGGAGGGGGAGAGAAAGATCTGGCTACCACCTCATTTTTCCACAGCATACCTCATCAAAAGCATTAAAGATGACCACAGCAGGAGGAGATAAAACAGGTCAGGGGGTCTGATACTAACGTGATGGTGAATAAACAAGACCCTCCAGAAAATCAGAGGCAAAAATAACAGATTATGGTACCAGTAAGGGTTTACATGGCAGCCCGCCTTTTTCTGAAACTTAGACTTCTTTCGTAAAAGGTACTAGAAGCTATGCCACAGAACAGGGTCATGTCTCAAGAGTAGCCACAAAACATGGGGACCAAGTGGGCAGAGTGTGTATGGCACAGAGCCCTAACAGCCACAAAGCTCACTGGGTGGCCTCGAAGTCTCCATTTCTCAGCCTAACCTGTGGGGATAAAATAAAATCACCTCATACACATGCCAAATTGAATTCTGCGGAAAAAGTGCAGGACACAAGGGTGATGAGAACAGTGATGTAATGGTAGCAGGGACAGGGAGGGACACAGTTCCACCACGTATTTTACATCGGGGACAATGATGTCATCTCCTGGGGGGATGTTTGTCACTCCTCTGCATGCCAAATAAATAAGCTTTTCTCAGAAAGAAACCCACCAAATAAACTACACAGAGAAAGAGATGGCCTATGTTAGCATGCATGGCTAAGGGTTAAACCACTGCTTTTATTTTTTTAAACCCTCCAAAGTCCCTTTACTATGAATTAATGACCAACCAAAATGCCCCAAAGCTTTCAACTCTACCAAAATTTCATCAGGGCGAATATTAAGCAAAGCAGGAGTGAGTGTGTGCTTTAGGCATAAAGTCTGCATTGGCTATCCATTCATTTTTATTGTATAGTCTTAATCCCCATTGGCACCATACATTTAAAGCAATACCATCCCACATTAAAGAGTCATGACCCCCTGCAAAGGATCCTGGGAACTGTAGTTTGTGAAGGGTGCTGACCCATTCCCTGGGACTGGTTGTTCTGCTACTCCGGGAACTGCAACTCTGTGCAGGAAAAAGGGATCTGCTAACAACTCAGCACCCTTAATGTTTGGTCAAATGAGCAGCCAGAGTTTCCAGACACACTGGCATCAAGGCAGGCGGGGGCCCCACCCTCGGCCTATGCCCATAGCTCCAACATCTTGTCTGCTTCCCCCCTCCTGCTTCTCCAAGTTATTATTAACAGAAGAATAAAAATGTAAATCAAACCAAGTGGGAAAAACATAAAGCAGCCCCAAACACGTGCCCCCCCTTTAACCTCTAGGCCATGGTAGTGGGCAGGGATTAAAGCCCTGCACCACATGACCAGAGTCCTTGTATTTATATGTCAGTGTGTAAAACCCACCCTGCTGAGCAGCCTTTTCTCTGCCTGAGGCTAGGGCTTCTGCTGAGCGTCTAGTCCAACAGACACACAAAAGGGATTAGCCAAGAGCCTCTCAGCCCTGCAGAGTAATCCATCAAATTATCCCCTTGTTGGCGTGGCTGTCCTCTTCAGAGGGGAGAGCGGGCCGGGATTGCGGGAGGGGAGGGGGGTGGCCTCTAAAGGCTTTTGAAGAAGCTGAAATTACACTTGAGCCTGAAACAGTCCACCCAGCTGCTTCCAGCCCAAGAACCACAATGGGATGGTTGTAAACAGAACCCTGAGAGACGGGAGGGAAGCAGTGAGGGAGACAGGCAGGGAGAAAAAGAGGACAGGCAGACACTGTTGAAAAGGGCAATGGCCTCCCCCCCCCCCCCGCCAAGTGTCAAAATCCAACAGGTGGCTTCGCTCCCCTCCCTCAGCCCCTTTCTGTATCCAGTAACAGAAAACAGCAGCGCTGAAAAGGAGCTGACAATATATCTTGACCCCCTCCCCACCCCTTCTTCATTTAGGGGGAAAGGGCCCACATTTCAAGGAGTTGGGTCATGTATTATGCAGCAATACCCAAAGGCGTTTTTCCTCCCTTCTAAGCAGTGCCAAGTTCAGGGCCTCTGCATCTTCCTGGAAAGTCCCCGCCTGGACCAGTTATCTCTGGGACATCCCGATCCATCCCTTGCTTAGCTGCAACCTGTATTTAAGTGACACAAACCTGTCAAGAGAGAACTCTCAGTGTGCCCCCAAAAATGCCATTGGGGGAGCTTCGCCCACAAATTCCCCACACGATGCTGGAAGATGATTTCGTTCTGTGCAAGAGGCTTTTGTTTTTCCTAAAACACCAATAAACGAGCAGCATCTAAGTTTGCACCAAATACTTCCAGTTTCCTAGATAAGGATCAAGAAGTTGTCCAGAGAAGCAGAGCTGGCGCATGCAAGCTCTATTCGTTTCAAGAGGAATTCGAGGAGGAGAGGCCTTCTGTCGTTCCGCTCCGTGCCCACTGTGAAGATGTTTGCTTTCAAGTCTAGATTGTTTCAACCCACTTTAAAAATCTGGGCCCAATTGCAAGATCAAAGCACTTCAAAAGGTATTGTCATAAATTTGTATCCTGAGAGGTTACTTGAGAAAGCGGGGAGGGAAAATAACATTTCCTTTACTCCAACTTCCTACCAAATGTACAGATCAGTGACACATCAGATTCATGGCCAGCAGACAACTGATACATGTGGTCTGCACTGCAGATGGGTGAAATTTTTTTGCAGGGGTGATTTTTTGGGCTCCATAGGGCCTTGGGCTGTCGCAGCTATTATTATTTGTTTTTTTTATTTAGTTGTTAGGTGCCTATTCCCCTCATAGAGCTGCAGAGTTCCCTGGGAAGAACGACTGACTGTTAAACCACTGGGGGGGGGGGGCGAATAAGGGTCTCCTAACAACTCTCAGAACCCTTAACAAACCACAGCTCCCAGAATTCAGAGCCATGACTGCTTAACGTGGTACAGTATTATGGTAGTGAAATGTATAGTGTGAATGTGGCCTTAGTACATTTTTATTCCTCCTTTCCTCCAAGGAGCACCAGACTGCATACATGCCCCACCCTAATTACAGGGCTGGCCCAAGACATTTTGGCATCTGAGGCAAACCACAAAATGGTACCACTCCCAGCCCACCAGGGAAGAAGGGGGCGAGTGAACATCTACTTACCAGATGGCTGAAGTAGGAATCAAAGGCCATTGCGGGAGGAAGGGGCCTGCTCTGAATCACGCCAGGTGGGTGCAGACCCCATGCAACCCCAGAGGGCACCCCCTGGCATTTCCTCCCTAGGGGTGAGAGGAGACCAGCAGCACCTCCTATTCTCCGAGAGCCCACTGTAGAAGTGGCATGGGGGGGTGCCAAGGAGGTGGCAGATCTGGCCTCCAAAGAGCACACTGCATCCATCACTGTGGTGGGCAATGCATTCCTTGGAGGCTGAATCTACTGCCCCCGTGGATCTTGCCACCTGATGTAGTTGCCTCACCTTCCCTCATGAATGGGCTGCCCTTGCCTAATTCTCATCACAATCCAGTAATGCAGGCTTAATGGAGAGCATGAGGTTCTCAAGGTCAGCCTAGGACCTCCTAATGGTTTAATGGGGGTCTTTCTCAATGAAAGAAGCTTTCCGAAACCCTATCCACCGTTCCCCGCCCCCTTCAGCCCCAGGCTCCATGCACACTTGCCAGAAAGTTAGAGGATACAATTCCAAGTCACCAAGGTCATAGATAAAAAGAGGTCAGCTTCAGTGTCTGATCTCACACTCAGGCTAACCAGAAATTGGAGGGCACATGATCTGAAGAATTTCAGGCTCTGCCCTCACCCCCACCCCACAGCCCCAGCTCTAGACAAAGACAGAGACTTTCTCAGCTTAACATCACTCCATGGTGTCAAGAATCTGAAAAATGCAATAGGCTTCAGGAAGGTCAGGCTGAAGACAGCGGCATCGCAAACCCTTGTGACCATGCGTGGTCACACTGTCAAAGGCAATTATTGACATTTTCTCCTCTGCTGCCAGCCAGCGGCATGCAAGCCTTTGAACCAGATGTACAGTGGGGAACGCCTATTGATGCAAGCAACACTTTGCTCTGAAGAGGTTTCAAGCAGAAAATGCTGGAAATTAATCTAGAGAAGGGATTCCTCCGGCTGTGGATTTCTCTTCCCAAGCCACACCTCTACAACCCCACATATGTAAGGAACATAGGAAGTTGCCTCGTACCAAGTCAGATCACTGGTCCAGCTACCTCAGTATTGTCTATGCTGGCAGGTCATGGTTCTCCATGGTTTCAGCCCTACCTGAAGATTCTGGGGATAGAACATGGGACCTTCTGCATGCAAAGCAGGTGTGGTAAGAACAGTGGGAGTCAGACCTCATCCAAACAGTTGGCAGTAAGCCCTATTTTGTATGAGTTTTTTGGTAATCCTGTGAGCCTGCCTTGGTGAAGAAAAGGAGAAAATTGTCTTTCAGAGCCTTGTTACTAGGATGAAAATATTACAGGAAATTAGTCCATTTAATGCCTGTTTGGCTTAAGTTACCTTCTGAGCCAGTTGGAGTTTTATTATTTCATGCAAGCAAGGAAGGAAAAGGGGAGGGTAATAATAAGAGGAAGGAGAAACGCTTCAATAGCAACTAGAAAAAGGAACTGAAATGTGAACTTATCTAAAGCAGAAATCTAAAACCCCACATCTTACGGAGTTTATGTTCCTTGGAATTATAAAATGCCAACCCAGCATTTGCATATTCAGGTCACCCATTCAGGAAGTTCAGTTTACTTACGGTCACTTCATGCAAGGTTGCCTTCCTATGTGAATATTACTGCTATGCAAGAAAAAAAATATGTATATACACAATCATATTTGATGGACAGGTGCAGTTCAGCATAAGGTATCACAGGAACCCCAGAGTTTCTTCTCAGGCTCACAGAATAAGGGGGACCTGCAAGGATTTTGTGATAGTAGTGCGCACGATTATTTATAGCAGACAGGGTATCAAGGTAAGAAGCAGTTTTGGGAAACATTTACTTTAGCAAAGACTAAAATCTTATAAATAAAGTGCAGTACAGAGGTTCCCAAACTGTGGTCTGTGGACAACAGGGATCTGCAGCCTTCATTCAGGTGTCTACAGTGTGTCTGTGGATTTGTGGTTGCAGATGGGAGACTGCACATCCATCACATTAAATACAGGAAACCCCCTTACGTTCTGGCTCTTTATGTGTGTATGTCAGCAGAGCATTCCGCCTCGCTCCACCCTCTTTCAGTGCCAAAGACAGCATGTGCATACACAGTTGCACATGCAAACGCAGGCAAATTGAGAGTTGCCTGTATTCATTTTTATTTTGAATTGTTTTTAGATTGCTTCTTTTGTCTATTATTTTGCATTTTATTGTATTAGTCTGAATTCTATGGAATAAAAATACAATTAAAAATCATATAGCATCTAATGCAGCTGCTACAACAGGCAGAAAACTCAGTAAGACTCTGCACAATTTTTAAGTGGTTCATGCGGGGGGGGGGAGTTTGGAAAGCACAGCTGCCATGGATCCCAAAAGCACCCACCAAAAAGTGCAACCTTTACTCTAGCACTCAAGCATTTCCAGTGGGCAACCCCACACAAGGAAAGAAGAGAAATACTAGTGTCTAGCACAGGCATAGGCAAACTCCGGCCCTCCAGATGTTTGGACTACAGTTCCCAATATCCCTGACTACTGGTCCTGTTAGCTAGGGGTGGTGGGAATTGTAGTCCTAAATATCTGGAGGGCCAGAGTTTGCCTATGCCTGGTCTAGCGTTTCACAGCTAGGAGAAGCAAGGCCCAGAAACCAGAAGACTTTTTCTCAAGTTCCCCAAAGGCACATAGCAAAAGGAATAATCCCAAAGCCACAGTGTGTCATGGAGTCATGACACAGTAAGCAAGCTTTCAAATTCTCCAGATCTCTTTTAATCATGCTCTATGAATGTTGGTTGGGGGGGGGGGAGCTGGAGAGAGAAAAAGCTGGGCATGTTGTCGTCCCAAAGTCTGCAGTTTGTAACAGTCTTAAAATGGAGTGCAGGAGGAGTTATGCAGTCATAATTGGATTAGCTTTACTAGGGGAAAGACAGATTTGCAAGATGTACCCAAGGCTACCAAGACAAAGAAGCATAAATGCTGTTTCCCCATTTTTGAAGATATAAAATTTAGCAGTTACTTTGGTTATGTCTCCTCGTCAAAACACAAGGATGACTTCAGCTTTCTGACATCCAAGATAAAAATGAAAGTATTTATATTAGCAAAACTGAAGATTACTTTTGAGGGTGTGCACTAGGTACAGAGTCAACAGAAGCCAAACTAAGAAAAATTACCTTGTATTTGGAGGACATGTAACCCCCTCAAAATTTAAGTCTCTGGCACTGAAAGTTCATTTCTCTCCACTTTGAAGACCCCTCTCCTGGACAGAGAAATGCAATATTCTTTAAAGCACATAAAAGTTGTAGGTAGTCATGTGGTCTTTACCACCCTGTGGCTCCTGTAACTGTTTCTCCTCTTAGTACCAACACTGCCATTTATAATTTGAATATAAGGAATGCAATCCTTGGGTGTCTGAAGTGCATCTCTCTAAATGTTTCTTCTCTAAGGAAGAACAGTTTGATACCGTTTGTGTGTACAATATAGAAACAGATATCTAAAGAGATAAAATATAGAGCAGTTCCCATGGGATGGTCCAACATAACTTTTCCCCTGCCAAGTCTAAACAAACTGGCTAGATAGGGGAGGTCTGGGTTGGAGCAGACTTGTTTGTGAGCCATTCCAAAAACCTGCTTTTCAGGGTTCAGGATTGCATTCCAGGACACAACAGCAGCTCTGAGCCTGCTGAGAAGGAGCACCCAAAGAGAGCATCTTCTTTGGAAAAAGCCATAGCCAACCCTCCGGTCAATTGAGTACTAGCATTAACAGGCAAAGCGGAGTTCAGTTGCAAGCTTGGGATAGGGAGACTGGTTTTTTATGCCAACAGAAAAGTCATATCTGACATGACACGCCGTTATAGCAAAGACAGGAGGAAGACACAGTGTTCAAAGTCTCCGCTGTAAGACGCTTTGAAGAGACTATGACAGAGGGCTCCACATTTTATTACTTTTTTCTGACTGAACTTAAGAGCATGACCTTTTGCTCCTAGTCGAAGAATACACTTTGGATCCCAGACACAGACAGACACACAATACTAATGGGCCTTTTTGTGATCACGTGGTAACTAATGCATTTTCCCCCATGGCAATTTTCTGGTCTGCAATTCCAGCTATTTATATCCCTGCCAGAGAAGTTTAATGCCTGTGTGTGTGTGTGTGTGTGTGTGTGTGTGTGTGTGTGTGTCTTCTTTGACCATAGCCAGCAGGTTCCCTCTTCACAATCTCCAAAGAAAGAATAGATTAGAAACAAAGATCATTTGCAAACAGGAGGAACTGGGTACTTTTCACGGATCTCATGCCCTCCAGATGTTTTGAACTGAATTCCCCATCAGCCTCAGCTACCACCCTGTTGGTTGAGGCTGATGGGAGTTGTAGTCTGTCTGACACATCTGGAGGACAGCAGGTTGGCAAGATCATACAGAAATGGTATGAAAAGAGGCAAGGCTCATCTCTACAGCAGGATCGAAAGTTACATAATTTGTAATGGGCTGCCTTACTTTGCTCCCATGAATGAACTTAATACAATTTCTACAATCCAGCATTACAGTATTTTCAGAGCCAGTTTGTGAATCTCCTAAAACCACATCGGGCTTATTGTTAATAGGAATTATTAACCAGCGCCCATAAATCAATTACAACTACTTACTGATGGGACTAAATAATAATATTTGGGGTTTTATGAAAGTTTCATGGCAAAGGTTTCAGCTCTCCCTGAAGCCACCCACAAAGCTAAAAACTGCTCAGTGTTGACTTTATCATTCCAATCATCTGCCAAATGTTTTGGGTATGATTTTGGCCTTTTTTGGTCCCAGTTATCCACTTCTGCAAATGGCACATCAGTTTAGCCTCACAGAGAAGCTGAGATGATAACTGGTTTCATGGCTGCCAGATGATCAGATCCTGCTTTGAGGACGGTATAAAGGATCTTTTTTAAAAAAGTAAAAGGAGTTGGGTTCAGCATTAGATTATTGGCTCATGTCCCTCTGTAGGCTGATCTTGTCTGCTACACTCGTAACACAAACAGTCCTGTGTTGATACACAGCATGGCTAAACAGAACAAACAAGGCCAGTTATAAATGTTCTCACTTACTGGTGCGTCACATGGACAGGGTGGCAATTGAGAGCAATCTTGCAGACAGCCTCTGAAAATTGCAAGGACACACTTTCTCTCCCAATAGCCCTTTATGTTTCATTTGTTGAGATGTTTGCCCACCTCTAGCTGTGTTTACCGTATCAAAGTTCATGGGAAACACAGGTGAAGCGGAAGGGTAGCTGGGTAACAGATTATCCCCAATCACAAATGAGTCCTGACATCTTCACGGTTAAGTTTCAAGCATGCATATGGAAAGCTGAACTTCATCATTTATAAAGCACATAATGTTTTGACACCGAAGTTCACTTTGTATGGTATGCATGCATGCAAAAAGTTACAGAGCAGGGATGAGGAACCTGTGACCCGCGAGATGTTATTTTATGTCAACTCCCAGAAGAATGACCAATGGTCAAGAATTACTGGAGCTGTATTCTAGCAAGATCTGGAGGGCCACAGGTTCCCTGTCCCTGATAGAGGTGGTCAGTCTGACTTACTGCTGCAAAACCTTGGGATACCCTTTCCCAGGACATCCACCAATGTCCACAACTGCTCTCAAACCAGCCAGGGTTAAAGATGAGGTACCCCCACAGAGATGCACCGAATTTAATCTGAATAGGTATTTTATGTCATGTTTCCCCTGCGTTCCATATGAAAATGGAAATAATTGTGCAAGACACAGATCACAACCAAAGGCCACTGTATACTTGCATAACTGTCACTTGATGAATGCATTGTCAGGCAGTGTCTTCCATGTGTGAATGAGAAATAACGCCTATTAAGTTTAGTAGGACTTACTTTGGAGAACATGTGCACAGGATTGCAGCTTTGTCCACAAGCATTCATTGACTGGTATAAGGCAAGCAATGATGGTTCTGCTACAAATATGTAGTAGAACAGAGTTGGCCAACTTGTTTGTACAGCACTATCTTTTTTTTTTACTTCTTTTTATTCATTTTCTATAACCAAACAACAACAACAAAAAAAGAAAAATAAACAACACACACCAAAGAAAAAATAGAACATCAACCAAAACAAAAAACATGAACAGACCAGAAGACAAACATTAATTAACAACAAATAACAGTTGACTTCCCTCCATCTCGGTTTTGGGTTATGTAAAATAATAATTCCATTCTGCGGTTTTTCATTTTATATCATCTACACATTGCAAGGGTTATATTAAACCCTGGTACTTCTAGAGGAATTTGGGAAAGTAGCGGGCTTTAAGTTAAACAAAACTAAAACTAAAATGATGGTTAAGAACATGGGGGAAGATCTAAGGAGGCAGTTAGAACTTCAATCGGGAATCAAAGAAGTTAAAAAGGAGTGTGGCTAGGAGTGTGACCTAGGAGTGTGGCTAACGATGAAAAATATAAATTTAATGGCTGATAACTACATAAGTACTTGGAAGGAAATCCAAAAGGAACTAGATATTTGGAATAGGATAAAACTCTCCTGGTCAGGCAGAATGGCAGCAATTAAGATGTGCATACTGCCGAAACTATTATTCTTATTCCAAAATGTCCCAGTGATTAGAGGAAGTGCAATATTCAAAAACTGGCAAAAAAATTCTCTCTAAATTTATATGGCAAGGCAAAAGACCGAGAATTAGATTTAAATTGTTTGTACAGCACTATCAATGCACCCAGTAACTGAGCACACTTGACTGCAGCTGAGGAAAGGTGAAATAGTAGGGTTAATGTATTATGTGCTTTATAAATAATAAAAGTTCAGCTTTCTAAAATTGCTTTTCAGGGTAACCCTGAAGTTCCCTCCATCAGCTTGGCTGGGTAAAACTGCCATTTGGCTTCTCTACTCTTCCCTAAACTGTCTTCTGCGGCAACCACTTCACCTGGCTATTATGAAACTTTATTATGTAACACAATGGAAGACCAGAATGACAATTGGCTTGTTTTCCTCTTCCTGCTCTTTGTATCTTCATCAAGTAAAAGTTAATAAGAAAGAGAAAGTGGGGCAGAGACAGACAGACAAATACCTGCCCCAAGGATCTGAATGCTTCAAGAGGGAGAGGAAACATGAGATGGGAAACAGTGGGATGAAGGGGCGAAGCACAGCTAACAGCAGATGATGAATATGGGTGAATGCAGTTACATGTACTTGGGGTTAAGCCAAAGACATCATAGAAAAGTTAGGTTTTGGATAAAATGGAAGGTGTCAATATGAAGGTACGCTAGGAAGGATGCAACCAGCAGAAGATAAGTGATTCAGGTGGGAAAATTGATCCACTGAAAATGGGAGTCCATTCCTTCCATTTCAAGGATTTTAAGTTCTTCCAGCATGCCCCTTGGTGTCCTGGATCTACTGCTGATGAGTGGAGAAACCTGGGGACCCTCCAGGTGTCACTGGACTCCCAACTCGCTTCAGCCTAAAACAGTGTGACCAATGGTTAGGACTGATGGGAGTTGTAATCCAACAACATCCAGAGGCCCACTCCCTGCTTTAGAGGGAGGTGAGGGCCAGGGCCAGTATCCAAAGAATTGAGAAAGTAGTTCTTTGTGCCCAATGGATTTCAGATTTCTGTTTCTCAAACAGCAGCACACGTGAAATGTTCACATTTCGTGTGTGTGTGTGTGTGTGTGTGTGTGTGTGTGTGTGTGTGTATAAACACACAATCATGTATCCTCAACACCTTATTAAGTTAACTTTGTAACAGGTTATAGTTGCTTTGAGAGCCAGTCCTGATTAAAAAGTGGGAAGGGAAGGAAGATACTTGCTTTGTGTGTAACTGTAAGTCACAAGCTATAGATTCCTGTGAATGATCAGTGTGCTGGTTCATGTTGTTCAGTTGGGTCCACCCTTCTCCTCCCTGTCCCACCCCAGGAGGAAAACAACAACCCCCAGCACTGACTTAGCATTATGCATGAAGTAGCACTTGGGCTTTGTTTCAGTCCAACCAAACCAAAAGTCAAGGTTTGTACTTGGTTTACTGCTCCAGGAGGAGGAGCAAGGAAGAGGTTCTCACGAACTGGAACACTCAAGCTTTGGTCTCTGCTGGTTCTCAAAATGCGGCACAGAGGAAGGCATAATGAAGCAGCAGCTTCTGATCCTTAGATGGCAGCCATGACAACATCGCAGCAGGGAAAGTTGTTTTGGCCTTAAAACCATCTTGGCCTTTGAAGTTCAAATTAACTGAAAACTTCAGGTTTTATTTGGATAGGAGGTTAAAATCCAGCATGCATGTTCACTGATATACATTATCTTGTTAGCAGTATCAGTACAGAAATTCTCATCATAGCACAATAGGGAGGAGATGAGCTACTACCTCCTATGAACTCTACATAGCTCAACAAACTTCTATATTTTAACTTTTAAGTGAACTTTTGGAACGTGAACAATCCATTTTTAGAAACTGCCACACATAACTCCAGATTCTGCTGCAGGCCTCACTAAAATCCAGTGGGGATGTCATGGGCTTGGCAGCTTTCTAAGCTGCTAGATCACACCATAAATCACCAGAGCGCTGCATGCAAAAACAGGCCTGGGGTTCATTGAAGTTTGCATGATTAACCCCACGGCTTGTTCAAGTCAACCCAGAGCAGGTGATTCTGACTATAAACAGCTGGAGCAGAGATTGTTTCCAGAGCAAGGAAGGTCAATGCCATATCTCACCGAAGGAGCTGCTTCCCCTCTGTGCTGGATCTCCTTGTGGGAAATACTTTTACAACCAGAATGCAGCCACAACACAGGCATTAAGAAATGCTTTTTTATGGAGTGCCTGCAGACCTGGCACCTGCTTGCTGAAGAACATATTCCAGTCCTTGCGCTCTGCCTCCCCAAACAAAACAAAAAAATACTATTTGAGCTGTGTTCCTTCTATTCCGTTCCTTATTTTCCCAGGGCCTGCCTTTTCTCATATTCAGACTGGCAAAATGTTAAAATAAATATTTTCAGACTTAAAGCAGGAACAGATTCCTATTTGGGTAGGAGAAGAGACACCAAAAGTGCCACAAGTTCAAAGGACCTCCTAGGAACTAGCAGAAAGGATGAGGAGGAATAAAGAACACACAGCAATTCCTTGGGCAGTTCCACAGAGCCAAGAATTTGGTTCCTTACCAAGGTGTCCAAGTCTTCACAGCCTTGCAGCTTAGAGATTTTTTTCCCCAGCCTCAAATTAAGCCTCATGTAATGAAAATACATGCCAATGAGATGGGGTTCCTACAAACCATCTCAAAGCCACATTATGTACATGTTTTCCTTTAAAGCAGTATGAGTGAGTATACTTGGATTTCATCTACTGCAGTTTCAATAAAGGCAGCTGCAAAGCAATAATTTCATTGCCTTTTGACCCCAATGCTTACAATTTCCCTCCTACACTCGTATACATGCCCACCATATACTCAGGTACTGTACACACACTCTATATATTCATGTACACATGCTTACCAATTGAGAACAGTGCTTTATTGCATCTAATGAAATGAATCCATTCCACAAAAGCCTTATACCCTAATAAATTGGTTAAGGCTTGCATAGGGATGGACACATCTGTCAAATTCAGTTCTCTTAGATTCTCATCTTTCTGAACTAAAATTCAATTCTCCATGACATTTTGCAGCAATATGAGAATTATTCTTTAAAAAAAAATCCTCATGAAAATTCAGCAGGATTTTGGTGTGAATTTCTCCTAATAAGCACATTTTTATGTGCAGTTTTCGCTAATATACACATTTTTGCAAGCTGTTTCCCCTAATATAATGCATTGCTGTGTGCTATTTTTTCCAAAATATTAATTTTTATGCACAATTTTTTAATTTTAATTTGAAAAACCAATAAAGTTTAGAAAAAATTATGCACACTTTCCCCAAATGCATACATTTTTGTAAGCATTGTTCAGTTGGCAAACTGCATAGCAAAATTTGGATGAGTATGAAATTTGACAGATATCTCTCTTTTGGTTTGCATATTGTTTTGAAAAAAGCGAATGTGATAAATTCAGCTTCAAATGAGACATGAATTCAATCCCCTTCCCCATCCCTAGTCTTGAAGGTGCCATAAGAATCATCATAGTTTTTGCAACCACAGACTTAATGTGAATTCCCCTTTGGAAACTGTACAAGTGTTTTTTCAACCCTGCTTCAGAAGAACTCCAGTTGAGTTCAGCTACGAGGAAAGCCTCACTGATCCAAATGGGTCAACTGATTAGACCCACAGCCAAGATTCAATCAAGAGTAATGCAGTGCATGAAACATACTACATTCAGCCCCAGCAGAGCTACATGGCAGTGAAACAGATACCATCAAGGAAGGAAACTGAGCCTTCCAGCCATTTGACAATCTCTTCATCTTTCAAATTAGAAGTTTACGTAAGGAAGCCTGAATTTTGTTACTTGCATTATAGCAGTGGTCAAAAGTTAAGCAACCTACGAGATTATATTGTTTACTCGGGCATTGAAAAACCAAGAAAAAATTAGCTTCACTTTGCTTGTATATAAGAAATTTTTGCAATAGTAAGAGAAACCACAGGCACTTAAGACTGTTAACATACAATACTCCGGAAAAGAGCTCTGCACTGTGCTATTTATGCCCATCATCACAATATTTAAAACAGCAAATGTAAATAAAATGGAGCTTCTAGCCAAATCTGAGGTGCATTATAGGTACCTCATGTGTGAAAAATACCTTAAAATACTGCTGATAAGCAGGCTTTGTGTAAATGTCTACAACGAGGGGCTGCAGCACTCAAAATTAAAAAATCAAATGCAGCAGCCAGAGAAGTCAACTGAGCAATAGCTGTAGGAAAGTGCATACTTGATTCTGGGAAGAAGATCTGAAATTTTGCTGATTTAGAAATTTGGCAGAGAACAGGCTGGATAAGCAAGAAGAAAATGAGGAATTCTTGCATGAATCACTGGCACAGGAGAAGTGGAGTCAATGAGGCAGAAAGGGAGGAAGGGGCAAGAATGAGGTCCTAATCTCTAACTGCTGGAAAACAGCACTCACACCTCTTGTTTCTGCCCACAAGCACGGCAGCAGCAACTTGTCCTTTAAGTGGAAGCTTCCAGGCTCTTATGAAGGTGTTGTCTTGACATGGTAGACAGCTGCATCCGGCTACTTATTGCATCATAGAGGCTATTCAGATTTCTGGCCCTTGCCTGTCATTTATTTATTTTATTTAAAGCATGTACAGCCCACTTGTCCAGCTCATGAGCCTTTCGACTACCATGAGATACAAGGATCAACAGCAGCAACTTGAAAACAACAACTAATAACAACACCACAGCAAATAAAACAATTTGAAGGAGGAGAGAAACCCAAAGGAAAGAAGACAAATCTGGCAGTGAGGCCACAGGCTTGCAGAAAATTTAAACGGTATTTAGGTGGTGTCTGAATGCAGTCAGTGAAGGAGCCAAGCGGATTTCCTTAGGCAGGAAGTTCCATGATGTTGGAAGAAGCCCCTTGTTTGCATCAGCCCAACTTCTTATGGCAGGGGAAATGGAGAAGGCTCTGCTCCCAATCACCTGACTAGATGGGCAAGTTTAGGTAGGATGAAGTGAACCTGTAAGAATCCTGGTTATGAGCCACAGATGATAAAGGCCTTAAACAGGTCTGGAAAAAGACTGGAGCCAGCAATGGATACAGACAGTAATGGAGACACATGCTCCACAAGAACTAGCTCTAGCAAAACATCCAACTGCTGCCCTCTGCACCATCTGAAGTTTGCTTACACTCTTCAAAGGCAACTCCATGTAAAGTGTGTCACAGGAAGCCAAACCAGATGCAACTAGGGTGGTGGCAACTATGTATTCTACAGAATGCCCTTCAAGGCTACTTTATCCAACTATGTTTGCTTTATTAAAAGTATTTACATATCTAGGAGACCAGGCAGCTTGAGCTTCTATCAAAACATGAGAAATGTTTCAGATTTTAAAACAAATACTGTGCTGTGTCTTAAGGACAATCTCTCCTTAAACATCATGCTAGAATATGCCTTGATCATAGAACAGACATTACCAGTGATCAAGGGCTTGCCACCTTTATAGACAGATGTACAACTGCATTTTGCTCTAAACTGACTGCTTTGTGAGTATGTCCTAAAGCTGCTAACCATTAGGTTAGACTTGTAACAGAATACAGCAGTCAGAAATAAGCTGGGCTGCGTTAAACACATGGTAAGAAAGAAGAACCTTATCAAACCACTGTACTGATCCAATTATTCAAACATCTCCATATTCTGTCCTGCTGTCTGTCACATTTTCTGAAGATTTGTAGAATGACAAAGGATATATAAGCATCAAAAAGCATGATATACTGTAAACCGCCCGGTGATCCCCAAATGAACAGAGGTATATACATTTAATAACTATTTAAACTTATTTTATTTTATTAATTAATGAGCACCTAGAACACATCACTATAACCTCAATCCAATGTCTCTTAGCTGACCACCAGGCACAGAATATACCAATGTTGACATGTGGAATACTAATGCTGAGGCTCAGGGGAATTATAGTTTAATAATACCTGCTCTTAACTATTCATGCAGCTTTCTTGAAAACACTTTCTCAGCCTGTTTCAGAGTGCTCTACCAACAATCCCTCAAAGCTATTGCTTAGCAGTACAATCTCCTTTTGATCATGTTCCCCCCACCCCAAAACACACACAAAATACATTATGCACTAGCTTCTGAAAGGAGAACGGCACCACACATTATCACAGAATTTAAACAAAGCAAAACTGCTGGTCCCTATATAAAGTTTTCCTACAGAAAAGGGAGGGGTATGTGGAGAGGAGTATCACATGTGGGGGAAAAGCACAGCAATTCCATGCGCACCACACAAAGGGGTGCTGATGTGGCAGCATGCCTGAGCTTCCTTTGCATTCATCATCAATGAATTTGTCCCTCAGAGTGTGTTAGGAATCAGGAACCACAGCCCTTACTCAGGCTACTGAGGTTTCCATGCGTTTCTGTACTTCACACAGAAGAGAAGAGGAAGAACTGCAAAGAAAAGTTTTACGAGGGAGTCAAATAGAACATCAGCACAGTGGTTCTGAGCTGAACGTGTAAGCTTACTCATTACTCAAATATTTGCACTTTCCATCATCATTGCACTAAACTACTGCTCTGTGCTTGCGTTAGCAGGTGCGCCGTATCTCAGATAATCCTAACTAAAACACTAGGGTTATATCCCATCCTGTCATAAAGGCTTAGTGCTACTTAGAATCCATTACTCAGGCTCCCCAAAGCTAGAAAAAGAAGGAAATTAAGGCAATAGCTTTTATTGGATTAGCTTCGGCTGATACTGAAGAGTGCAAACTTGATTTACACAGCGGCATTCTACAGGCAAAGGTGAAAAAAGGAGCACAGAAATTGCAAAAGCTTGTGATACTACATAAAAAGTGAACAGATGAATTATTCCTTATTCTCTACAGTCAATAGCTGTTCTGTTTCAAAAAGACAGAGAACAGTTGCTTACTCATTGCCTATGGGAACACAAGTTATGTCAAGATAAGAGTTTGATTAACTATTAGGAAAAGGATCCTAACAGCGGGACAAGTTGCATAATCTGAGCTACATGTTGTCTGTCTGTGGCACAAACATGATGAAATCCTCCCAGGAGTTTTGTGTTTGACAGAGAAACATGGGTAATCAACTAGAGAAATAGTCAACAGCCAATTCCCATTGTGTGGCAATCTTTTGCCTGGCAGGATGTGCTCAGACCTTGACTTTGTAAATAAAAAAGTGAGGTGGGGTTCCTCCTCAGCCAACATGTGTTCCTCGTGATTCAAGGGTCCATTCCTGTCCTTGCACCCCCACCCTGGAGATGGGTGCTTTGCACAAGGCAAGTTCAGATTCCATTCACAGTTCCAAAGCTGCTTTCAAACAGTTTCCAAAAGAGCAGTGGGGAAGCATGGCCCAAAATAGTAAGTGATGTTACTTCAGTTATACACAGCACTGGTGCCAGCACCTGGCATCTTTGGCCCGCTGCTGGGGGCCCAGCACCCTAGAATCAAAGTTGGAGGGGACCCCAACCCCTTGCAATGCAGGAATCTGTGGCAAGACCCACTGCTGACACCTACCTTCCTCCCACTTGGGGGGGCGGATATCAGTTCAGTGCTTCAAGCAGCACACTAGATGGTAGGCTTTAGCTGCCAGGGGTGCTGACTTGAATAAAATATTGAGGGGGGCAGGTAAGCCCCACCCAGCATAATCAATCACAAGACACAGCGAGCGCACACCATTTGAATGGTAGTGCCCATTAACTTGGGGGGCACCCCCTCAGATATTTTATTGGAGGGGGGGAAGACCTCAGCCCCTAAGACTTGGCTCCAACGCTAGCTGCCATTTAAATTTCCCATAGTTCTTCTGACATAAAGTTGCTCTGGAAAATTTAAACCACCAGCTGCCCAGCACTGCTTGGTGTCCATCAATTGTTGGGGGGCCAAGGGCCCCCCGAATCCTACCATTGTGTTGCTACCCATTCTGCACCCAGAAACCCTAACAGCATCACCAATGTTGCGCAGTAGGGAGTAAGGGACATGCTGCCAAAGAATGAAGGATCTGTACTCTCTCCCTTGACACATGCCAAGCTTCTTAAAAGCGTGGTGTTTGGACTATACGGGACAGCCGGCAACTGGATTGTATCAACTCATGGCTCTCTCAAGCGGCGAGCGGCCCTATATCTCCCGGGATAACTCATTCCACAAGCCGGACTTCTTGTTTAGAGAAGTCGATCCGACGGCAGCGCACGTGCTCCAGAAAGGCTGGGAGACTTGGGAGGATGAAGTTCGCTTGTTGATCCGCTTATCCGGGGCAGGCGGGGGTCCCTTGGCCAGCCAGCAGCCCGGCTCTTATTAAGCAGTCAAAGAGCAAGGCAGGCACCGGCAACATCCCCATCGCCCCCCTCCCCGGCTGGGCCGAGGCGCCCTGATTCAGCCCCACCTGCTCCAGGTTAAAGGCAACCAGGAAATCGGAGCAGCCGAGCGGGTAATCTTTGACGCGTCCGTCACCAGGGAAGGCTGCTGCGAGTTCAACCAAAATAAACACCCGGCGGTTCAGTGCGTGACTCACGCCTCCTCCCCCACCGCCCCCATCTCAACTTTTCCGGAGACGAAGATTTCCCAAAAGAGAGATCCGGCATGATCGCGCCCAAGAACCTGGCGGGCTTCTTGCAGAGCAGGCGCTGCGTGCCTTGGGCCGCCTTGGGCTCCCGGGCCGCGCCGGGAGATGAGCAGCCGGCTCGGCCCGGGAGCCCAAGGCGGCCCAAGGCACGCAGCGCCTGTTCTGCAAGAAGAAGCGGCTGCTCCTCTCACGGCGCGCCCTCCAAGCAGCCGCCCGCCCACAGCGGAGGACACGCGGAGCGCCTGCCTGCAGCCGCCCCGTCCCGCCAAACTCCGAAGAAGCGCCGGCCGGGAGGGGCCGCCGGGCTCCCCTTCTGCACTCTCCCCCCCCCCCCTGCAAGGAGCATCCCCGGGGATTTCCATCTCCCCCCCCCCGGCTCCAATTCATGGGCAAAGACAACTCTCTACTTCTGAAGGAGATGCTTTGCAGTCTTTAAAAGTGGCGGGGAGTGCCCACGGACTTGCAGGAGGGGGCTCGGCCCAGACAGGCGCACGTGCTCCTCGCGTACCTGGCATAGAAGCAGCAGCGCCGCCGCCAGCATGTCTCCTTCCCCGGCGAAGCCGCCTCTCCGCTTCGGCCCCCTCCGCGCCGAGATTTGTGCAGAGGCGCTCAATACCCGCCAGTGTCTCGCTCTGCCGCCTTTTAAATTGGCCAGCCGCAGGGCGCATGCGCCGAGGCCGCCAGGGTGGAGTGAGGTTGGCTTTGGTCGGGTTCGGCAGAAGGGCTTCTCCCGACCCCGAGGCATCGTCGAGGGGGCGGGGCGGGGGCTTCTCCTCCGGTCCTACCGGCTCTGCGCTTCCAGGCGGCGATTGGAAGAGACTCGGCGACCGAAGAGCGCAGACGGCGATGTTTTCTGGAGGGAAGGAAGGGAAGGGTAGACCGAGATTATACACACACACATCTGTCGAGGGAAACGTAGGAAGTTTCCATTCGTTTCAATGAAGTCTATTTTGCAGTAAACAGCCCCGTCCCGAGCACACGCTGCGAGGCAAGCGTTATGATGGTCAACTAAGTTATACTCCGAGTAGACCCACTGAAATCAGTGAAGCAGAGTTAGCCACACCCATTCATTTCGATGGGTCTAGGTAGGATGAGTGTGCGATGCAATCCCTAGCTTCACTTAACATGATATTTAAGGATATTATGTTGGGCTTAATGTTTTGCTGTTTGCGTGGTGGTTGCCAGCATTTTATTATTACTTTTGGGGGTGATTCTGGAAGCTGCGTTGAGAGGCTTTGACCCAGAACGATGACCTTCAAATATTAGTTGTTAAAGGGGACTGCAACAACAGCCACCCAGTTCTACTCTGTGAGAAAAGTGTGAAAGATTTCCTTGATGGAAAGGAGGAGGGGAAAAGCTAAGGTTGATTTCAGTGGAACTTACTTGCACAAATGGGGGTGGGGGAGCAATTTCTCCACTTTTTTCACTCTGCCCAATACCTGGATGAAAATAGAAAGAATTACCTAATAGAAAATGTATGTCATTTATTTTAAAAACACCACTGGATTCAAAATTTCACCTGGATTAAGTGGATCTCAAATGGCCTTCTCTCACAGGCTAAACTATTGCCTCAAAACACACATGATGTTGATTATTTATTACTTGCAAATCACTCGACCTTTGGATGTTCAGGTATTGAAGGAGAAAGTAAAGAGAGCTGCTGCACCACAAACATTTCTGTCCTTCCCTCCTTTGGAATCTACAATCAGCAAATGGCCTCTCTTACTTAATAACTCAATGGACTGAGTCAGGCATCCCCAACCTTCGGCCCTCCAAATGTTTTGGACTACAATTCCCATCATCCCTGACCACTGGTCCTGTTAGCTAGGGATCATGGGAGTTGTAGGCCAAAAGATCTGAAGGGCCGCAGGCTGGGGATGCCTGGACTGAGTCCACCTTCTTAAAGATGTGAGGTGGATGGTTACTATACTGTAGAGAAAGAACTTTCTAACCTAGCTATATCAGTGGAAATTCCTTGTATCTTACCTCCATTTTAAGCCTGTTCTAGTAGGGGGGGGTCAGGAGAGTAATACTATGCACATTTACCTCTGAGTAAGGCCCACTGAGCATAGGGTTTCTCTCTCTGTGATGCCCATGGCCTTTCCTGCATAGGATGTTGCCCATGGCACTGGTGTCACAAAGTTACTTTGGGCAGCCAAATGAAATGCTGTTAGCTAGATAGGATGTCATCACCATTTTGGCTAAACATTGGAAGAAATTTCCTTATGGTAAGAGCTGCTCAAGCGTTCAGCAGACCGCCTTGGGAGGTGGCAAGCAGCCTGTTCAGCAATATCATCTTTGAATGGAGCAATGCCCTGTGAATCTTCTGCCACTCATGCATCATTTGTGGATGCTACAAGGGCAATTTGTTTTAACTCCGTGTAAATTTGCATAGAAATTGATTTCACGCTCTGGTCCATTTAGAACTTCATGCAGCATGAGGTTGTGACAACTCTTCAGCCATACATGAATGTGGACATTCCCTGAACATATGTGTGGCCAAATAGATGTTTGCCCAAAAGCTTGCAAACAGAGGCACAGACACATTTGGGGGGTGGGGTGACATCTGTTCTCCAATTAGACAAGCACTTACAGATACAGTATACAATTCAGTGGAGCCGAGCCAATTTATTCTCACTCGTGACTGGGCCAGGACTTTAGCCAAATGTAGTACCCACTAAATGAAGGCCAGTTAAAATATTGCAACTGCCAGATATCATTGCCTCCTCTTCTTCACTTAACATCTCATCCCTTGCACTTTTAATTTAATTTTGGATTGACTGCACAACAGGCGCCTTGTTTTCCATGCCGGACAGCTGTTCCATCCAAATTGCTTGCAGACTGGAACCCGCACTGCATGGGAAAAAGCATGTGGAACACCTGCACTCAGAGTCACTTGAACCAATGGGAACAAATCCATTGGCATGGCTCTTGAAGGCAACTGAAGGGTGCAAAAAGACAGCACTGTTTCCTTTAGAAGCTCCAAGTGCTTCCCAGCTCCTGCTCATTGTGCAATTATAAAAAAACCAAAAACAAAAAAACCACAATTCTATTTATATTTGTAAAAATAACAGGAGTTCAAAACTGGTGTGGAGAGATTTCTAACCAGGAAGCATCATTTATTTTGTGTGAGAGAAAAGTAGTTAGGTAAATGTTGATATCAGTTGCTTTTCCTGCATTTTGAGTTCCAGATGGAGTTTGCATTTTTTCAGTGATCCAAGTCTAAAAATGCCCACCTGCAGGGAATTACTAACATGAACATATTCTCACAAGGGTGAGAGAGTTAGGGACAAAATGGAAATAAGAATGAGTAGAAACTTAAGCTGTAAAACTTTAAGGGCTGCTGCTATTGAATGATTGTCTTCCTTTTCAGTTGCTACTAAACCAGTTAAAATAAGATTCTAAAGACAGTCTACAGACCATACATTAGATTTTCCCAGCTATACTCTACTAAAAAATACCCACCACCCCTTCTAATAACAAACTGAGATGGTAAGTGCCCATAGGAATGGTGTTCCCAAAAAATAGAGCCACTGAGAAACATAAGCGAGGTATTAGCAGAAAACCCAACCCCTCCAAGAAACCAGCTCAGTGATAACTGAGCATGCCCAGTACTCATGGAATGTTGGGAAAGGGGCAGGAGGAACAGAATGGAATATCCTGAAGGAGGGACATGGTTGGCTGGAGACCCTGAGCGCTGCTGTTAGGAGTTTCCACTTGACAACAGTGAAGGTCTCATATTCCATATTGTTAATGGCCTGAGATACATTTTAACCACTTGCTTCAAGCCTAATGGCCATAGCCCAGTGCCATGTTGCATGTGCACAAGTCACACTGAAATCAAGCTTATGCAAGCTTGAATCATTACACTGGATCATTCATAGCCACTGACATCCAAGCTCAATCAGCACAGAGTGTTTTCCATTGCATGGATAATTATTAGCTGTGATTCCTGCATTGCAAGGGGTTGGACTAGATGGCCCTTGGGGTCCCTTTAAACCCTACAATTCTATGATTCGACATTTAAGTCTCCATTTGAAGTTTTGTGTTTGCTGACTTTCATATTCTAAGCATAATACAGCAGAAATATTGTGCTTATCGTGTATACGTTTATGGAAAATGCTGTTCCAGTGGTCAGAAACAATACAGTTGTAACTGCCTAAGAAGTCAAGGAAGAGGAAGTGTAACGGTCACATCAGTTGCCTCATCTGATTAGATGTCTTCACATAGTTACCCTATTATCTAACAATGACATGCCCCAGCAAGCTGCAGTCACCAAACTGCCATAATGTGGTCCCTTTCTTTGTGATAAACAGATTTCAGACACAGAAACATATCGGTAGGGTTTTTTTTTGTTACCAGAAATGTACAGAGGTGTTATGTTATTCACAACTAACTGTTACTATTAGCATATAAAGCCCTTAACAACTTGGGACCGGTTTACCTACAAGAGGGCCTTATTCCTCATGTGCCCACTCAACCGCTTTGATTGGCAGAACTGGCACTACTGCAGATGCCACATAATACCCGTTCCACATTTGTAAGAACTCAGATCGTTTAGTGTGGCAGCATCTGCCTATTGAGATCAAGCAGGAACCTTCACTGAACTCTTTTTGGCGCCTGCTGAAAACATTCTTCTTTAGGAAAGCCTTCCCAGATGCTTGGAAGGTTGGGGGAATTTTAATCTGTTTTAATATTTTATATTTTGTATGTTCTAAAGTATGGTTGTGAATTATTCTTGATTTTATTATCTTTTTGTAAACTGCTTTGAGGTCATTAACACTCAAGCGGTGTATAAATCTTATGAAATCAATCAATCAAGAACATCTGAAGAAGTGTGCACACAAAAGCTCATACCAATAACTTAGTTGGTCTCTAAGGTGCTACTGGAAGGAATTTTTTTTATTTTGTTTCAACTACAGCAGACCAACACGGCTACCTACCTGTAACTATAATCAAGAACGGAGTATGACTTAAGTCAGCTACCACCCAGTGAAGACAATATTCTGGCTTGCATTTACTCTGGATCCCTAGTTGGTTTCTAGTAAATATTGGAAAGCAAAATAATGACAGTGGTTCAGAATTGCTGTGCATTGTAACATCTTAAAAGATTAGAATGCCCCCAGAACTTAGACAGCCGGGTCCTTGACATTGTCAATGCATGTGTCTCTTGGACTTAACTTCCCTTCCTCTCCAAACAAAAAGCGTAGTCTCAGTTCAAACATCCCACCCATAAAATGAGTAATCAGGAGACAATAATACCCAAAAATCAAGGGAGGACTAATACTGAACTCCCATCTCCTCCAAAAGTAGAAAAATCTACAGGCTACTAATCAAGTCAATGAAGATTGTTGGGTGCTATGAAAAATTAGGGCACTGATTCAGGAGCCTAAGTATGTGTTTGGAAGTCTATTTTTAGACATCAGTGCTTCATTACCAAAGGTTATAACCAAGACTGAAGCACTGTTATTATGCTAGTTTAACCTCCCTCTTCCCAGATTTACTAACTAGAGAACTTTCAAGGGCCTTTTTCAAGTACTGAGAACTCAAAAGGCAAGCCTTATTTCCACTGCTAAATCTAGGCACCATCCTTCACCCACAGTGCCAGCATGTGCATGTTTACTCAGGAGTAAGTCCCACAGTATTCAGTGGGACTTGCTCCCAGGTAAATGTGCACAGAACTGCAGCCCCAAACATCAAAGACAGAGGTGTGTCAGTGTGTCAGCAATGAGACCCAAGAAGCAATGGTGATCAGAAATAGCAGAGAAGCTTGCTATACAAATGCTGACCAAGGAGTAAGAAAGCCAGAAGAAATTAAGTCTCTTGGTCAAGGTCAGCCAGCAAATCAATTAACAGGCTTTTTTAGAAAACAAAACAAAACTCAAGGCCCACTGACCCTTCTCCTGAAGTTTAGCCCACTAGGCTCTAGATCAGGGATGGGAAAGGACCTGTGGCCCTTCAGATGTTGTAAAGACTCCAAATCCCATCAGCCCCAGCCAGCAGGGGCAACAGTCAGGGATGAAGGGAGTTGTAGTCCAGCAACGCCTGGACGACCACAGGTTCCTAACCCCAATGGTGATCCTTCGTAAATTGCAGTATATGGTTTTGCAGCAGTCATACACGATGAGTGAAGACCAATGTAATATTTCAAAGTACCTTTTCTGCCCTCAAAACTCATATGTATCTTTGGAGCAAGTTTGGCGGGGCGGGGGGGAATGAATCTGCAAGCTTTTGGTTTGGTTTCAAGTTGAGCAGAAGAAAAAAGCTATCCCTCTGTGGGTGCCTAGTTGTCAGTGCCCAACAAGCACACCCATCCCCAGAGAAATTAGAAAGAAATTTGAAACAGGAAATATATTTTGAAACAGGAAATAAATATATATAATTTCTCTGGGGATTGGGATGTGGCAAGGATGGGCACTGACAAATACACACATATACATCATAGGCAGAAACACATGTGCCTCTTAACTAAAGTCTACTTGCTGTAAGAAGGAAGGAGCAAGTCTAAAGACTGACACACTCATTGATGCAGCATGTGATGTACTGACATGTACACAAGGCCGGCTCAAGACACTTCACTTGGCAAAGAACAAAATGGCACACACGCACACCCATGCCACACAAAGTCAACCAAACTGGCTGCTGAATCCTACTATAGGGCAAACCCTGAGGGAGATCAGCAGGGTAGTTATAAAGGTGGAAGGCATGGCACACAGCTCTCTTCCCCAACAGAATGGTATAGTCAGGGTGCTCAGGAGAGAGGGAGCTGAGGGGCACCACCACCTCCCAACATATGCCGCCTGAGGCAGTCGTTTCATTCTGCCTAATGGTAGGGCCAGCTGCAGAAGCAGGTTTACCCTGCAGGGCAACTCAGAACAACTTGCAGCTAATAATAATAATAATAATAATAATAATAATAATAATAGAAACAAAAAAAACCCAGTACAGTGGTACCTCGGGTTAAGTACTTAATTCGTTTTGGAGGTCCGTACTTAACCTGAAACTGTTCTTAACCTGAAGCACCACTTTAGCTAATGGGGCCTCCTGCTGCTGCCACACCGCCGGAGCACGATTTCTGTTCGCATCCTGAAGCAAAGTTCTTAACCCGAGGTACTATTTCTGGGTTAGCAGGGTCTGTAACCTGAAGTGTATGTAACCTGAAGCATATGAAACCCAAGGTACCACTGTAGTAGTAAAAGTAAGACTTTTTATACTGCCCTCCACATCAGTCTCAATTCAAAGCAGTATACAAAAGATTAAAAATTAAATATATGCTTTGCAGCAGTGGGAATCTCCCAGCAGAACTAGAGAGTAGCCAGTCATTTTTTTAATGCTGGGTTTTTTTCCTAAGCTGTCTTTCAATGCAAACCGATCTGCGAATGGAGAGAAGAAAAACGAAGGTGACGGGAGAGAAAAGACTAGAGTTGGAACAGCAAGCCACACCCTGACAGTGAGGAAAAAAGCTGTTTCCTGAAATAACTTCTGCCTCTGTGTCAGTAGACAGGCATGGGAGCCAGAACGGCACTTGGAGCTAGTGAGTGTGGCCACTCCATTCTTATACATCTGCAGAAGAGGACAGCAGCAAGCCCAGATGAAGGAACTCAGAGCCAAATTCATGTAAACAATTATTTTATGTTGAAATCCGTCGTGCCGAAAACAACAGCACCCTCCTTGGAGACGGGGACCCCTATAAGCAGCGCAGGATGGCAATACCACTTGTCCTCTGAAGGAATGGAAGTGGTTTGGGTGGAACAAGGATCACATTGTGCAAGTTGCCTTTGCTGTGTGGGCATTTAGGGTGTACATGGGTGTGACTACTGTACACCATGCATATTCCGTGCACATGCTTCAGTATGTCAGATGAGGTGTGCACATATATACAAGGCAGGAGCCAGCATGGCCAGTGGTCAGAGATGGTGGGGGTTGTAGTCCAACAATATCCAGAGAGCTAGGGAGGGTGGGGTTGCAGTCTGTCATCTCCTTCATCAAAAGACAATTCAGCTTGGGAGCTGTTTTTAAGAATTTATACCTCCCGTTGAGCATTCTGTTTCTTCTTGAGTACATGATGTTGTAGAATACACCAACTCACACACACAAAATGTTGTTGTTTTTTAAAAGCCAGTCTGGAAGGCCCACAAAACTCTTAACTTCTGTGCAGCAATGACTCTAAAACTGGCACATACCCATAAGGTACCTGAGGGCAAGAGGGAACAGCCCACAAGACCACAACTCATTTGCACACAATTCATTGAAAATGTACAGACTAGACTGGGGCAGAGCTAGAAAAACAGCCAAGAGGCAAAAAATAAGCAACACTTTAAAAACAGTTAGGCCTCTATTACACTAGCCACATGGCAACCACTTATATGCCCCAACCTATCATTACTGCTGTGAATCACAAGGATCTCGGAGAATGGAGGCAAGTTACATCACCCTCCGGAAAATGACTGCCAGATCCCAAATCTCCAGATATGGGGACTTTATGTGCGCTCTCTGCACATAGTTGCATGCCATCAATGTGGCATTTGTTTAAATGGCTCACTGACTAGTTTTTTCAGATTTTCTAAAGGCATGGGAGAATAAATGTCAGGAGAAACCTTACACTCACCTCTTCTCTATGTACTGTACTGCTTTATTGATGACACCACGTAACCTACAAATTTGGTTCTCAGAAGGGCTGCAAATAAAAAAACTTGGGGGTGGGGAATAAAACATTAAATTTGAAATAGACTCCCAATGACTCATTTTGGAGTAGTTGTGTTTGCTTTTAAAATCCCTTTATCTTGTGTTCTTCCTGAAACACAATGCAGGGCAGAGGAGGCTACACAATAAAGGGTTGAGGGTGCAAAGGCTGATCCCCTCCTGTAACTTTCCAATAGTTTCCCTTCACCCCCTTCAGTCTTCCATTCTCTACCGAGACAGACAGAGGGGTGCCAGCAACAACAGTAAGAGCTGGAAAGTCACTTTTTCAAATCTCACTTGAACCATTAACTGATTTACAAGATTGTTGTGAAGATTGCTAAAAATGTATATGAAGGGTTTTGATCCCTTCAAAGTGTTATATTACCCAAATGCTAAGGACAACCCTTTTGGTGTTTTCCTTTCTGGGGCACCATTAGGGAGCAAGGACTGCATCCAGATGAGAAACCCCAGAACAGCATGCAGGGGAAGCAGAGGAGAGATTGTTTCACCAGGCAAACAAAAATGCTTGTGAAGACTGAGCAATCCCCTTTGTGCTAATTTGAATTCCTCCCTATGGGTAATAGTCATCTAAGTTCCACTCAGAGCAGGCCCACTGTAATTAATGGCCCTAACTTAGTTGTGTTTATTAATTTCAATGAGTCTACTCTGATTAAAACTTAGTTGAATACCACCCTACATTTCCAGAAAAGCCAACTACCTTGAGAATTAATTGAGAGCTTTTTTGGCAGTACATATCCATTCGGTGAAAGAAGGTTAAGCACCTAAAAGCAGAGTTACATACATACTACACGTCGAAAGCACATTTCCTCCCTCAAAGAATTCTGGACACTGCAGTTCGCTCAGGGATGCTGGGAATTGTAACTCTGTGAGGAGTAAGCTACAGGGCCCAGAATTCTTTGAGGGAAAGAAAGTGCTTCAAATGTGCTTTAAAGATACAGTATGTAAACACCTCTCCTGCAGTTATCAGGCCACGTCCTAGAATTATGGAAAAATGGAAGAACCCATCATGACTTTACTAGCTCCTATGTGAAGTTTCTTCACATAGGGAGCCGGTGTGGTGTAGTGGTTAAGAGCGGTAGTCTCGTAATCTGGTGAACCGGGTTCGCGTCTCCGCTCCTCCACATGCAGCTGCTGGGTGACCTTGGGCTAGTCACACTTCTCTGAAGTCTCTCAGCCCCACTCACCTCACAGAGTGTTTGTTGTGGGCAAGGAAGGGAAAGGAGAATGTTAGCCGCTTTGAGACTCCTTAGTGTAGTGATAAAGTGGGATATCAAATCCAAACTCCTCTTCTTCTTTTTCTGACACAGAAGGATGCAAATCGCACTGCAGTCATCAGCATGCCTAGTGCCCTTTAAACCCTAGACTGGCACTGGGCCAAGCAGAACTGGGGAGACCTCCAGGGAACCACAGAAATGCAACTGTGGGCACTTATTGTCAAGGGAAAGGCTAGAGCTGGGCTTTTCCTGGGAGGCAAATTAACTGCTGCTGGATCGCTGCCAGGCTGAAAAGTGCCTCGTCTTGGATGTTTAGGGAGAAACAAAAAAAAGGAACACCCCTATGACTTTCTTTTTGTGCGCGCAAATTATGGTGTTCCATTACACCGTGTCTTTATTCATAGCCTTTTGATGGCGGAGCCATTTGTACGGAGTTGTTCCCCGCCTGGCTCTGCAGGGACTGCCGCCATATTGAACCGGTCTCAGGGGAAACTTTTCCCTTTCTGGGTCATTGCAAATGCTTCCAATCTCAGGACTCTGCCCTCATTGTCTCTCACCTTCAGCATGTTAACAAGTATCCGCTTATTCTTCTTCCAAGAGAATTTGACTCCCTTTGACTCCCACTCTGTAAGGGAGTTCACTCCGGAAAATTCTTTACTTTGGAACGTAAAGACATCCCTATGGGTCTCCTTCGGTTTGATTATTATTATTTAATCATTTTTTAAAACCATTGGTTAACAAAAGGGCTAATTAAAGATGATTGGATCTTATCGGATCAGCTCTAGCTGGCGAAAAAGATTCAGAGGAAGGGGGAAAGTAAATGCGGGCTGAGGTTTCTCACCTGATTGCTCAAAGAACAAAGAAGGTCTCTGCCGGCTAGACTTTGTTAATTGGATTACGGTTCAGATTCGGCGTTGCCCAGAGGGAGACGGCTGACGGCTCCGATTTCAAGCTATTCATTAATAATGCGGGGGCATTCTACTTCCTTTACAACTCATGTTTAATAGACCAGAGTTGGCCCCGTCAAAGATCTCCTCTTTTATCTTTCTCACAATACGATCCCAAACTAGTTTTACTTCGAAGTAAGCTCTGTTCTGTTCAACGGGGATAGCACCCCCCTCAGTAAATGCCTTTAGAACTGCAGCCTTACCGTGTAGGACTAATAGGACTGTTGATCAGCATGCGAAAAAGGCACAATGCTCCCCATCCCCACCCCCCAAAATCTGCTAGAGATCATTTGGGATGCTTCACTATTTGGGGGTGAAATTCAATCACGTGCTGAACAATGCAGGTTTGCAGTGTTAGTTGATTGAGAGGGCTTGCCTAACAAACACTCATCTACACAATTTAACACTTGCTTAAGGCAACATTACCTAGTCTCCCTGCAAACAAATCGGGGTGAAAGCTCAATAAACAGGTCATCTGGAAACACCCATAATGCAATCAATTGGTGCAACTGAGGTGGCATATTTTGAGACAGGGGAGTGGGTAGGAGATAGAGGGCCACTCTAAGCAGATGAGTGAAACTGAAGAACTGAGCAGAGCAAGGAAAAGGACTGGTAGTTCTTCAAACCTAAACTCTGTGGCAGAGTGAATCTCTGCTTTTCCATTATAAACAGTGTTCACATTGATACATACATGTAGGCAGAGCTGGACCAAGACATTTTGGCACCTGAGGCAAACCACAAAATGGTGCCCACCCACCCCCAGCCAGGGAAGAAGGGGTGAGTGAAGATTTGGAAGGGGGTGTGTCAAATCATCCTTACATGACAGCTGAAATGGGAATCAAAGGGAGGGGCCGCTCTGAATCATACAGGGTGGGTGCAAAGCCTAGTCACCACCTCTTGGCCTAACCTACCTCACAGGGTTGTTGTGAGGATGAAATGGGGAGGAATAAGAACCATGTACACCACCTTGAGATCCTTGGAAGAGAAAGGTGGTATATAAATTTAATTAATACCAATGGTGTGAGGGTTTTGTACATGTTCAAAAAGTGACCTACACCTTGGGCAGAACACCTTGCAGTAAAACCAAAGATCCGTGTGTGTCATGGAGTAACTTGGGTCAATTAAATTCAAAGGGGGGAAAAACACCACGTCCCCAAAACAACAGAGTTTTGTGGCACTGTTGTTATTATGCTAAAAGCTTTCATTGACTACAGTCCGCTTCATGCAATGGAAATTGTTACTAAAGCATTTCTCACCCTTATTTATCATGATGTAGATACAGGTTTTCAGCTTGGAATACCAACTGCTGAACTTGGATCATAGGAGGGAAATCAGAATGGCTCTCTAATATGGAAACAGGTCCACTGCTTGTTTTGCCTCCTGCTTGCTGTCTGCTCAGACATGGTAAGCCCCACATAATCAAGGGGAACCTGCATTCCCAAACACACCAAGGGGCTGGTTGGGCAGCACCGGGAAAGGCTGCTTTCTTTTTAGATTTCCAAGGGCCTACTATAAACTTTCACAAAACGCCAAACAACCATTTCATTGAAGGACAAACATGGATTGACCAGAGCTGAGCTGAGCTGACCTCCCATATGTCTCTGGCCATAAAAAGTGCTCCAGCAGAACTCTCCTCAGTGAGGATGGAAGGAGCTATAGTCATCACCATGACCCAAGAGCACTAGAATACATGGTCCTCAGAAGCTGTGGAGGAAATATTAAAAGGTCAATCACGGGACTCTGAAAAGCCATTTCTGTTCAGGAAAAAGAATCCTGCAACTCAAACACGGAAGTGGCAGACGTTTGCTTTTGAACAGAGATGGGATTGTTGCATAAGTCCCAGACCTTTATCAGGCACTCAAGTAAAGCTGCTCCCCTGGCTAACATGTTATTGATTCTGGAAAGATGCCTAGCACCTCTGCATAGAGTTGTGGAAGAATGAAAAGCTGCTTGTGGGATTTACCTTCGCCTCATGGGAGATCAGGCCTTTAGCTTTTCAGCACTGCACACCCCCCAACTGCATTCTTAACCTCTCCCTCCTGCCTGCCTTTTTTATTTTAACGGAGCAATCACATGCCTTGCATCATGCACACGTCGTTCCCTGCCAGCAGTGTTGCAATGGGTGAAATATGTCTGCCATACCCAAACAGATCTAATCTTTGCTCTGTTCATAGAGGAACAGACAGGTGAAAAGGCTGGGTTTTAATGCGAGAATTGTTTAAGCTTTAAAGGTTTTCTAGTCTCTGTGTCTGCACTGAGGGTTAATTAGACCCAAAACCACCCCTGGCAGAGGCTTATCCAATCTATTTTTAAAAATGCAAATGATGGTGCCTTGATTCTGTCTGACGAACTCAGCTCTTGAGCCTTGATATACCTGGTAGAACTTGAGCTGCTAGATTCAAATCTCATCATTTACAAGATCAGAGGTCTTGCCTGAGCAAATCTAATCACCAATATAAGAGACATGCAGATATGCCTCGAGAAGGCCGTGCAGGTTTGCTGAACTTGAAATGGAAGAGCAGCACGATATCCCATAACAAGAGGCACTACCCTGCGTCTTTTGTTTTGCATGCAAACTACAAGTCAGTGTCAGGAGAGGGAGAAAAAAATCATAAATAGTCAATCAGTAATAGTTGATAAGATCTCTGGTGTCAGGATTATGACAGGATTATGGGCTGTGGTGTGAATGCCCCAGGTGGGGAAAATGTGTGCTATCCCAACCCCACACAAGACAGTAGGCTGTAGCTCCCAGGGTCCTATGGCTGAAAAAATTGAGATGATTGCACATAAGGCTGCCAAGCTGATACAGATGCTGTCAGAGCTGCAAAGCTGGTTGAGATCTCTAGCTATGCTTTCTTCCAGCTGTTAATCTGTGGTTTCTCTGGTGCCTTGTGTAAATAAGCTGTATGGAATGTTTTTGAGTTTTGCAGTAAGAGACAGAGACTTTTTGTAACATTCAAAATCAATTTAAAAACACACATCTGATCAGATCTGACCATTACAACACAACCTAATGTCCCATTATGCTTGGTGAGATTGATAGCATAGTGGGACATTAGGTTGTGTTGTGTTGTAATGGTGTACTTCCAGTTTGACTAAAGCAGTCATATGTTTTGATGTATGGATAAGATATTTTCAGCACTGAAGGAGATAACATTCTTGCCAGATCTACTTTGATGATAATTTGATCACATTTGCTGAGTTCACTCAAAGCAGCATTTTTCAAATTGCACATTAAAGGCTGTGTACGCACATCTTATTACAGAATCAATGGAGACTACGTCCCTGCTTTTTCTATGCAGTCCACACCCAATCTCGATCTACTGCATATTTCTTTGCCCCTGAAAAGCAGCTCTTGAGAAACTGGTTTCACCCTGAAAATTAAAAAACAAAACCTCATTGCAGATTGATTCTTTATTAGCCTGCCCAAAGATAAAGCAATGGCATCTGCCTAATATTAAAAGAGTGGATGCTGCCACACAGGATCAACTTTCCCCCAAGTGCAGGATGAACTTTACATGCTTGCAACAATGCCATTTTCACAGATCTGAGTGGACACATACAAGGTAAGGTTGCCTTTCACATAAACTAGTCCCAAGCTTTTGAGGGCTTTATATGCTAATATTATCACCATGAACTTGACAAAGTAACAAATCAGCCGCCAGTGCAGATCTGCTGACAGGTTCCCCCAACCCTCTGGAGCAGATTTGGTGATAATATAGGGCACATGAGGGGAAAGGACAGAGGGGAAATCCCCTTGCACTAAATTCCAATCCTTGTGCTAGCACAAAAAGTTAGTTGAATACCACCCTTAATATTTGTATAAATCACTTTTATTTTAAGAGAGATGAAAGACGTGATGAGGAAAAGATGAAACAATAGCTGCTTGTTTTAATGAGACAAGTGGTACTTTGCACACACTCATGTCCTTTTTACCTAGTGGGGCTGACACCTGGGTTGTTGATACCCAAGTAGAAATAGTGTTAGAAGTGCCCTTAAAACTATAAGCACAATCTGGCAGTCCCTGTGGTCTGCTGGTGTCTCTTCTCAGTTGGGTGCGCTGCTGCTCTCCAGTGAAAATATATATTTTATTGATACTGGAAAGTCTCCCAGCATGAAACTAGAATGTTCTTTGGCCTGAGGACCTTGTCTTCTTGACTCATCTTGGCCTGCTGATTGATCCCATTATTTTTCTCAGAATTTTCCTATTGTTAGTTTTGAGGAATACTCAGAAGTAATCCAGCAGCAGAGCACCATCTCTTTGCAGACATAATGTTTACTCTTTAAACCAGCTTCTGATCTCTGTACTTGATTAAAAATTGTACAAGAAAGTGGCATTTGTGCATTCCAGAAGGAATGATGCTGGAGAGAGAGAGAGAGAGAGAGAAACCTTTCTCCTAGATATTTGGGATGAGGAATGAATATTATGTCAGGGCCCTGTTGGAGAAGCCAAAGATCTAATCTAGTCCAGTAGTCTTGTTTCCCATAGTGGTTTTCCAAATCATGGAGTTGGAAGAGACCCTGAGGATCATTTAGTCCAACCCACTGCAATGCAGGATAGTGTTTAAACCACTAGACTTCATTTCCCATCCTGCAAGAGGAGAAAATGCCTATTCTCTTCAATGGCTGACTGCATGTCAGGAAGAAGCTGCTCACGATCTCCATTATAAGGAGAGGCAATATTGCAAACACCAATCTCTCCCCTTTGAGATGTACAGCTCCATGCCTATCAGCCAGCTTCCTTGAATTCTCCTGTGAGCCTCTATGGGACTATAGAGACTAGGTCAAAGTGACTTCTAGCTGCTTTGCACCAGCCTGGGCCTTGGGCCAATCCGATGGGACAGAGTTCATACTGCTGCACGGCTCTGCCCTTCCTTAAAGGCTTCTCGCATAGCAGCTGCACACAGCTGCACACAGCAGGAGACAAAAACAAGAGTCGCTGAAAGGGAAAACATGCTGCAGAGCTTGTGGTTTATTTGGTACCATGCATCTCGTTGGGACCCCTTTGAAGTGAACATCTGAAAGGGAGTCTGAGTGCAGCAGGAAGAGCAGCGACGCAGAGGACCACCCCAGACGGTGACATTGATAAATGGAGAGACCCACCCACCCAGTCAGCTCTGCCAGCTGTTCCTGCACTCAAAAGAAACTTGACTGACAGTCTAACATGCTGACACAGGGGTGGCCAACTGCAACATCCATGCCACAGATGGCAAGCTATGTGACATGTCCAGGCAGGAGTGGGAGGAACAGGTTACGGCTCACACTGGGGTGGCCAACCTGTGCTCTCCAGATGTTGCTGGAGATTGCAAAGGTAGAAGAAGAGCCTGCTGAATCAGGCCAATGGCCCATCTGCTCCAGCATCCTGTTCTCACAGTGGCCATCCCACAAGCAAGACCCGAGCAAAAGAGCCCTCTTTCCTCCTGTGGTTTCCAGCAACTGGTATTCAGAAGCATCGCTGCCTCCAGCTATGGCTAGTAGCCTTCAGTAGCCCTCTTCTCCGTAAATTTGTCTAATCCTCTTTTAAAGTCATCTAGATTGGTCGCCATTGTTGCCTCCTGTGGGAGAGAGAGTTCCGTATTTTAACTATGTTCTGTGTGAAGAATGTTTTTTTTCCCCTGTTATCTGTCCTAAATTTTCCAACATTCAGTTCTAGTGTTATGAGCGGTGGGGCAGGGCAAAAAACTTTGTTCTCTCCACTTTCTCCCTGCCATGAATAATTTTAAATACTTTTATACATCATCTTACTTGCTTTTTTTCCTAAACTGAAGTCTCAAACTCTGCAACCTTTCCTCACGGGGAATTGCTTTACCCCCTAGATAATTTCCAGTTCTACAGTATTCTTTTTGAGGTAACCAGAACTGTACACAGTATTCCAAATGCAGGCACACGACAGATTTACGGTATATAATGGTATCAGTAAGGCTTCATCTATGAGAAGACTTTTACTTCACGATTTCACTTCAAGAGCACAGATTCAAGGAGAGTCAAAACACTGGAAGACGTCAACTTTGTTTAGGACTGATAGGGACTGTCCACTAACTGGGCATGCATAAGATTTGTTTCCAAAAGATCTGTTGCCAGCCTTCCAGAATCCAAGCATTAGTTCACTGTCTGAGAAAGGAATCTCTGAAATGGTGCCCTGGGCCACCTCCTGTTTAGAAATCAGAGCCTGCTAGTTGTCTGTAGAGTCACGTAGCTATCTCATTCAAAAGCCAGGGAGAGGTAACAAACAAGGAACATTTTGCTGAAGCTACTCACAAAGGGGGGCTTTTTGGAGGAGCAAATATTTTAATGGTCAAACAAGGCAGACTGGATCCATATTTCTAATTCTGATCCATCTGTTCCATCATCTTGATTCTTGTACAGATGGCTCACAGGCAGAGATACAATGTTTACTTCAGGTAAACATCATGGGCCTGTTTATTGGATGCAGAGCAAATATTCACCAGCGTGTTTATTCAGAAAGAGCTACACCGCATGAGCAGGAAGTGACTGCAGAAGAGAAAGCAGCCCAGCTATGATCATTATCAACATGTTGACTCAAAGCAGCACACAAAATCCTTGGACAACGAGAGGTCAATGTCAAAGTATTCCTGGGACCTTTTAAGAGTACAGAAGAGACTACAGACTCTTTCCCCCTTTCAGAAGCAACACTTCTGTTGGCGAACTATCAACATACCTCCTCAATGAAGAAACAAGAGGGAGGCTGCTTGGCAAGAGTGTTAGTTCAGCACTCAACCCCCCCAAACTTATCAGTTAGGAAAGGACCATAGCTTGGTAGTAGAGCAAGACATATTTTGCATGGAGAAGGTCCTAATTCAACCTCCTAGCCTCTCAATGTTAAAGATGAAGTAGCAGGTGATGTAACTGAGCTCTCTGCAATCCTGGAGTACTGCTGCTAGTCAGGGTAGTCAATAAAGTCCGGAATCTGTTCCGGAGGTCCGTTCGACTTCCCAAACATTCGGAAACCAAAGCGTGTCTTCTGATTGGCTGCAGGAAGCTCCTGCAGCCAATCAGAAGCCACAGAAGCCCCGTCAGACCTTCGGCTTCCAAAAGAATGTTCGAAAACCAGAACACTCACTTCCGGGTTTCAATCGTTCGGGAGCCGATTTGTTTAGGAGCCAAGGCGTTTCAGATCTAAGGTATGACTGTATTGGGCGAGATGGGCCATGGGGCTGACTTGGTGTAAAGCAGTTCATTATGGAGCTCATGGAGGATCCACTACAGATCACCTCTTATCACAGACAAGCCTTGCAGTCCCTACACAAAAGACAAATAATACCAAGGGGAAATGACTAAAACGCTTGCACTAATAGAGTCAAACCAAGGCTGTGTTCACACCATACGTTTAAAGCACCGATCTCCCCTTTCCAAAGAATCCTGGATACTGTAATTTGCCCCTCATAGAACTACAATTCCCAGTACAGTACTTCATTCCATTCACACACACATCCAACTTAGTGCTATGTTGAATGACACTCTTGGCTGTCACATGGTTACAAGAGTGCAGTTTTACATTTAGTGGCTTGAATATTTTTATTTTTGCAGTACATATGTAATACAGCCTTTTGCCTTAATTCCATTTTGAGCCCTGCCATCTGCTGCCCAAAGCATTTGCTTCACTCTGCTTAAG